>NC_091433.1:188526687-189749187 GCF_964237555.1 Oryctolagus cuniculus | reverse complement strand
TTTGCTAAAATACATATTAGTACAATGCTGCTTTTCTCCTCTGATAAGATCACCTGTGCAGTAAGTATGTGTGTGTTTGTGTGTGTGCTAAATTCCATCCTGTTTTGGGAGTAATGGGAGCTTCAGAAGGAGAAAACAGGTCATTGGCAGATGTCTTGCCTCAGGACAAAGAACAAAGAGCAATTCCAGATGGCATCCAGGAGATGGTAGAGGAAATTCTCTAATAATTACAGATTACAGGGATAAACATTGACTCTACTGAGTCATTTGATAGACAGATACAGTGATGATAATCAAACAAGAAAGAACTTAGAAGTAAATAATTTCCCTACAGAATCCCAAAAGTTTTTCAAAAATGAAACTTATGTAATACTTGGAATACACAGACAGAAAGCTGAAAAATAAATGCTCAAACAGCAAAAAAATTGGTTTGATTTGGTCTTTGATGTAGCTGACTGTTGTCACAGTGTTCTGGTCTATGAAAACAATACACCTGAAAGGTTTTCTCTGGTGCTAGAAAGTTCCTTGTGAACTAGCAGTTGGCATCTGAGTATATTACATGTTGAAAATAAAACAAAAGAAAGCAATAAAACCATAATAACATCTTACACTTTGTAAAGCTCTGCGTTCTTTGGTTTCTTTGTTTAGTTTTGCCTTTACAGGATATACATAATTTTCCCCTCTAACAAATTAATAAATGGACATAGTCATTAGCAACAATGAAGTTTATCTTCTTTCTCTTTCTTCTTTGAAGGAAAGGGACAACTTTTGTGTATTTGTTATACAAGTGTTAGGAACATAGTGATAATTCCCACTCTACCTCCCCCTTTATTGACTCCAACCCTCCCTCGTCGTTCTTATTTTTCTTTTAAATTTTACACTGATATACTTTCTTTTTTTTTTTTTTTATTTTTGACAGGCAGAGTGGACAGTGAGAGAGAGAGACAGAGAGAGAAAGGTCTTCCTTTTGCCGTTGGTTCACCCTCCAATGGCCACCGCTGCAGCCGGCGCACCGCGCTGATCCGATGGCAGGAGCCAGGATCCAGGTGCTTTTCCTGGTCTCCCATGGGGTGCAGGGCCCAAGCACTTGGGCCATCCTCCACTGCACTCCCTGGCCATAGCAGAGAGCTGGCCTGGAAGAGGGGCAACCGGGACAGAATCCGGCGCCCCAACCGGGACTAGAACCCGGTGTGCCAGCGCTGCAAGGTGGAGGATTAGCCTATTGAACCACGGCGCCGGCCCTACACTGATATACTTTCAATTTACTTTAACATCACTAGGTTTTTTCTCCACTAAATAAAGAGTTCAATAATTAATAAGAAGAAAAATCTCTGTTCCTCAAGAGTATAGACAAGAGCTACAAATAATAAGCAAATCTCAAAATATCAATTTCACTCATACACATTACTTCTTTGTACTCTATAAATTATTTACCACAAATCAGAGAAAACATATGATATTTTCTTTTCTGAGACTGGTTTCCTTCACTAAGCATAATGGTCTCCAGTCATATCTATTTTGTTGTGAAAGACAGGATTTCATTCTTGTTTATGGTTGAGTAGTATTCCATTATGAATGTACCCAGGTTCTTTATCCCATGATCACTAGATGGACATCTGGGCTGATCCCATATCTTAACTATTGTGAGGTAAGCTGCTGTAAACATGGGGATACAGATAACTCTTTCATATACTGATTTCATTTCCTCTGGCTAAATT
Source organism: Oryctolagus cuniculus (assembly GCF_964237555.1). Lineage (NCBI taxonomy): Eukaryota > Metazoa > Chordata > Mammalia > Lagomorpha > Leporidae > Oryctolagus > Oryctolagus cuniculus. Next base: position 189,747,469 of record NC_091433.1, on the reverse strand, counting down.
CCCAGGAAAAATGTTATCACTGATAAACATCAACTTGATCCTGACATTTTCCCATAAATATTTCTATTGTTCATTTTGTATTTCCTTTGTACTTTTACTAGATTTTTGAGTTCACATTCTTTCATGATTCTGACTATCATACTCTGTTCCTGTGTGCAATATATCCTTTGGAATCATTTTTAAGACTGGACAAGTGGTATACATTATTTAAATTTCTGTTTGTTTGCAAAGTCTTTATTTCACCTTCATTTATAAATCAGAGCTTTGCCCTGTGCAGTATTCTGTGTTAACCATTTTTCTTTTTAGTCTTAGACTATGTCTCTCCATTCTTTCCTAGCCTGTAGGGTCTTGGATGAGAAGTTAACTGTCAGTCTTATTGGGGATCCTTTGAAGGTAATCTAACATTTATCTTGTGCACATTTTAGGATCTTTACTTTATGTTTCACAGTTACCATATTTGCCAGACTTCAAAATGTTGCCAATTGTTCCAGGTAAGTGATAGAGAGGCTGGTAGGTTGGATATTATTGTTTTGAAAGATTTATATGTGCCTAGTATTTTCCTGGGTGAAAGACAATGGATGGCCTTTTATAACTAGTATTAGACTAAGAGACTTAAGTTAAATAATGTTCAGACTTTCTAGGTCATCACTATGGTGCTTCTATCAAAACTGAAGCAGAGTAGGGGAACTACAAGAATTCTCCTAGCATTGAGAACACTGGCAAAGGAGATAAGGAGCAAACCAAATGCCATATTAATCTGACTGCCAGCTAGCAGGATATAGTAGGAAAGTAACTGTTTCCTGAGTGTTGAGGGCTGATGGTGAAGGTAGAAAAAATGAAGAAATCTTTAGAATCTTTCCAGTGGGTAAATTCCAAAGCCCTACTATATGAAAACTTTTAACTTCTCTTTCAAAATATTAGACATTCATTGAGAACTAATGGAAACTTTACCTCAAAGCCCAGCCCTAGCTTCCCAGCAAATTAGATTGCCAATTACCATGTTGACACTACACTGAGTCTTTCAGTCTAGTACCTCATGTCTTCACAATTGTTTTATGAATAATCTCTATAGACTACAGTTGTAAACTATCAGATGAGCAAAGAGCACAAATATGTGACCCACAATTTTGATTAAACACAATCAATAGAATCAGGTCCAGAAGTAGCTCTTATTTAAGAATTTTAACTTTGAAATAACTATGTTAGAAAATACAGGAGAAGGGTGTTAATGAGAGCAAAGAAACAAATAATTTCAGGGCACCATGGACATCAATAACTAAACACACCAGAAATTAAGAAAAAAGCATTAGAAATAGAAAGCTCATTTGGTGACCTTAAGAGCAGTTTAGATGCAAAAGCGAAAAGTGCCAGTATTTGAAGGCAGGCCAATTGAAGTTAAACTAAAGTACAAGAAAGAAGAAACTGTGGAGCGAAATGACATGGTCTAGTACATATGCAGTGGGATCCCAGATGGAGAGTTTACATTTCATATCTGAAAATCTAATGCCTGAGAAGTCTCCAAATTGAAACATAAAACCCAAAGATCTCAGAAGTATAGCTTATCCAAGCAAAATAAATATAAGGAAAATTATACCCATAAAAAGGTTAGTTGGATTTAAAAACAATTGCTAGAGAAAGTAAAAGTTCTAAAAGCAGCCAAAATGTGTGTGAAGAATGAGACAAATTATATAAAAGAATGAATAATATGAGTGCCAGCTAATTCTCACAAGAAAAAACATGAATAGAAGACTATGTACTGTCATGTTTAAAATGCTGAAAGAAAGAAAAGAGAACTTCTAGCTTAGGATTTATCTACTAAAAATACCTTACATAAATACAGAAAGTAACACAATTTTAAGACAAAATGCTTATATAGTCTATCTTCTGCAATATTGTACTATATGAAAATATTTCATATATGTGTGCATGTCTACAACTATATGTTTAAATGTGAAAAGTTCACAAATTTCATAAAACAGGTAATTAAAAGAAAAGCTGATTTTGATGCCAAGCAATTGAAAATATATGCGTAGTTTTCTCATAATACATATTTTCTATTAAATTTTTAAAAATCCTGCATGATGGCCGGCGCCGCGGCTCACTAGGCTAATCCTCCGCCTAGCGGCGCTGGCACACCGGGTTCTAGTCCCGGTCTAGGCGCCGGATTCTGTCCCGGTTGCCCCTCTTCCAGGCCAGCTCTCTGCTGTGGCCAGGGAGTGCAGTGGAGGATGGCCCAGGTGCTTGGGCCCTGCACCCCATGGGAGACCAGGAAAAGCACCTGGCTCCTGGCTCCTGCCATCGGATCAGCGCGGTGCGCCGGCCGCAGCGCACCGGCCGCGGCGGCCATTGGAGGGTGAACCAACGGCAAAGGAAGACCTTTCTCTCTGTCTCTCTCTCTCACTGTCCACTCTGCCTGTCAAAAAAAAAAAAAAAAAATCCTGCATGTTGCATGTTGGACTCATACTCAAAACATATACATGTTCTTGAAAATCACAATTAGACAGGAACAGAAAAAATTCAATGGCAATGCTCTGAATTGATCTTTCACAAAAGAAGATAAGACTGGTCAATAGCTCATTAAAACTTGTTCAACATCATTAGAAACTAGGTTAAATTAAACTAAAAGAAAAAAGAAATAACATTTCACACGCATGCAAACACAAAATGGAAAAATGTCTCCATTTTTTTGTTTGGCTGATGAGTTTTTAATTCTCGCCAACACCATCTAGAGCAGCTAATAAGAAAGCCTGGTGTTCTCTTTTTGCTGTTGGTTTAAAGTTCAAATCAGGCATGTGCTGGGCAACCTTGAAGGAATCTTTACTCCAGCACCATCCCTAAAGAATAAAATACTGAAGATATTCCTCCGTCTGTGTTCTCAAGCCATTTTAGTGTCTGGTTGGGAGCCTGTTCATCCTGTCCAAGAATGCTCATTGTGTCAGTGATAACCTCTCTGTGCCTTGATGTGGACATAGCGTAGCCAGCTTTGACAGATGAGCTAAATTTTGGGGGGCAGTGGGCTATTCTGCATCTCTGTTTTGATTACAACAGAATTAAAACACCACATGTTGTCAAGCACGTGCAAAAACCAAACACATATTTCAGCTGAGTGTGTGGCATGGTGTGAGCAGGATGGAAAATATTTTGCATTTTTTATGAAGTCTTACATGCTTGTGTCCTCCACCACCTCCTCCTCGGCAATTTTCCTCCTATAATTTCCCAAGAGAAATGAAAATAGACACCCGAAAAGACTGATTCAAGAGTATCCATGGCAATAGCATTCATCACAGCCCTGAGCTAGAAAAGGCAACAATGTCCATCAATGTTATAATATAAAAGAACATTATTGAATATCATAGAATTGAATATAAAAAAAGAAAAGATACCACAAAACAACACAGATGGAGCTGAAATATGGAAAAGAGTCCAAGAGAATTCTTGGCACAGGGTGGGGGAAACTGTATCTTGTTGTCTTTTGTAGATAATGAGTGTATAAAATTTCAAAATCCATTCATCTGAACACTTAAGATCAGTACAGTTTCAAGAATGCAAATTATCCCACAATTTGGAATAAAGTAAAAAAGCCAAGCATACTGCACGTTGGGATAATTAATATGTTAAGTTTGAAAACAGGTAGCCATTCCTGAGCATGTGAGCTCTTGCTGCAAAGTCAACTTATAGCAAGGAAATATAATACTGTGAGGTAGGAATTTGATGTGTAGACTTGTTTCTATAGGATGAAACTGGAGAAATTCACATGACTTGCTCTGTTTTTGCAGATCCTAAGTGGCACAGCTAGAAAGACAATTCACTGTCTTTGGCTTTCTCAAGACTGCTCTTCTTGTGTGAAGTGTACCGTGCGACATTCTCTGGATGTGCCTCTATCTTTGTGTGGCTTTCAGAGTTGATGGTTAGAGGGCGTACCCAGTATCTTGAATTGCATGAATATTCTCAATGCAACTGACACTACCTAGGATTTATGATTTTGAAAGCTAGAGACTTTCTGAAAGTCTTTCACTGACTAGCCAGCAAGCATGAACACCAAAAAGCTAATGGCATTTTAGAGGATGAGATAATGATTTATATGACAAGTTCCTCAAGTGTTAAAAATGCTGGCAGTTCACATCAATGAGGCCACACGCACATAGCTTCTGTCTCCTGCCATGGGATGCTTTTAAAATACCTTTAATTATGTTTTGTGATCATTGCAAGGAAAATAGATAGCTTTCAGCTGCTGAGTTTCCTTTCAGTGACCTGATTAAAATGCATCAGGGGAAATATGGCTCAGCTGTTCTTGTCATTTGCTTATCAACAATTACAAGTAATCCTTACTGATGGCTGAAATCATAGGACAAATGCAAACAACAGGAAAAGAGAAATCTCTTAATATCAAAATATAAACAACATCTCCTATAGACTGCATCATTTAAGAATTCATCGTTTTTTACCTTGTAATGTTCATGTTCATCTTCCCTGGGACATGACAGCTACTCCATGCTGTCTCTGCTAGTTCATGGGGAAAAATTATGGCAGTAATGGCAGGTGTAATCTTTGAATTAAGTCTGTAAGTAGTGTTGGTTTGAGGCAAAACTGTTAAATAAGATAAATTTATCTCTAATGCCTTACATGTATTTTATAGAGTATTTATTTTTGTGTTTCTAAACAATAATCAGTTCTTACTTAGACTTTGTGATATAATAGCTGTTATGCTTGCCAGCAGCATCTCTAAACTTCTGTCCACCCTTTAAACATCTCCAAATTAGGGGCCGGTGCTGTGGTATAGCAAGGAAAACCTCCACCTGCAGTGCTGGGATACCATACAGGCCCTGGCTCGAGTCCTGGCTGCTCTACTTCTGATCCAGCTCTCTGCTTTGGCCTGAGAAAGCAGTGGAATATGGCCCAAGTGTTTGGGTTCCTACATCTGTATAGGAGACCTGGAAGAAGCCCCTGACTCTTGGCTTTGGATAGCTCAGTTCTGGCCTTTGCGGCTATTTGGGTAGTGAACCAGTGGATGGAAGACACACTCTCTCTCTCTCTCTGCCTTTGCCTCTCTGTAACTCTACCTTTCAAATAAATAAATATATCTTAAAAAAATCCCCAGGCTAACATTTTAGGACATACAATTCACCATGTCTCCCACTCTGCCCAAACACACCCTTGAATAGCTCCCAAGCCCACGGGATACTTCCATGGAATCACAGAATTTAGGAAAATAGAAAAGAGTGGATGCTTATTGCTGATGGAAAGATACTTATTGCTGAGAGGTCAGCAAAGTTCTGTAGAGAAAGAAAATATAACAATTTCAGGCTGTTGTAGTGCAAAGGCATCTATAGACAATCTATGAATTGAGGAGTATGACTGTGTTCTAACAAAACTTTATTTAGAAAATAGGAAATTGATCAGATTACAACCCAAGCTCCCAAGCTTGCTGTGTTTCACTATGCGATGCTCTCTGACATGTTATGACGCAGCAAGAACATTTCAGAGTGTGCCAATGCCATGCATCTGATTCCCATGTTCTTTGAAATATTCTCATTTATAAATCATCTGGTCTCATCTACTGTGCTAACACGATGACAACAACACAAGAATAGACTAAGACAGCCTTCTCAAGAGCCTATGTCAACGTGGAGACATTTTCACTGTAGACCTAAGAATCCTCTACCTCGTGAGAGTTATTTTGCAAGGTGATCTTGCTGGAGTGTTCCCCTTGATTCTGATCCGGCCCTGGGACTTACTTTGAACACTGGACTACAGCAGTAGGAATGCAGTGTGACTTTCAGATATAGGTTTATGCAATCTGTTTGCACTTCCTTAGAAATTGGACATAAGAAATCACACCACCTTGTTAGAAAAACCATATATACATAGAGGGGCTAAGATATTTTAGCCATTCCAGCTGAATTACCACATTATCGAGGTTATCTTGGATCATTTAACCCTGTTGCTGTGGATTTGTTCTGAGAGGAGGAGCACAGTGAAGGCAAGAGGCGTGGAGTCACCACAGAGACACCTCAAAGGTGAACAGCCCACAGACTTATTTATTTCAGTTGGTACAGCAGCTTATATAGCCGAGGCAGCCAATCTGGTCAAGTGGCGGTTTATGCCCTAACCAATCAAAGCCTGTTGCCAGGCAGGCTCTGTTGCCAGCTGGGTTTCGAAGCCATTCCTGAGTAACTGATGCTCACTTGCCAGCAGCCATCTTGGCACGACCTTTTCATTCCACTACATAACCCTAGTTGAGTTCAGGTGATTGAAAAGTGGGAGTGGGCAGGTGACATTAGTGGAATGGTGCAGCTGAGCCCACTCCACATTGGCAGAATCATGAGTAAAATAAACGGTCGTGATTTAAAGTTGTGGGGTTCTGTGCCACGTGGCAGACTTAATGTATGCTTCCAATTCTATTTGTTCTTTGTGTGTGAGAACACTGAAATAATCTTAATTTCCAGCACTAAGAAGACAACGAGTTTAGCTGCTGCTGTATGTTTGCCTCCACACTTCTTCATGTATGCAAATTTCAATAAACACCAGCATCTTGCTTTATATTTTGAATCAGTGGCATCTATTTATGCAATTCTAGCAACTCTGAGAACTTTGCAAATTACAGAAAAAGAAATTGATCACATTTTCTGGCTTTTTATAACTAGTAGAGACATTTTATAATCATGTCGTTTCTACCTTAAAATGAACGCAATAGTAGGATTTATTTGATAATCATAATGACCCATGTGATAAATTTGAAAGCCCAGAAGGGTAAGAATGGAGCCTTCTCAAATGGATTGATGAAAAATGATGTAGTGAAGGCTTGGAAGTACATCTTCTAAGATCTATCTCTGATCTTATTGTCTCCTCCTAGTGTTACACTAGCTTTGTGTATGAGAAACAAGGAGGTGTATTTGATAAGAACAAAAGTCCAATTTCTGCAGCTAGTATTCTGTTATGACAGATATTTGCCAATTCCCAGGCTAAAGATAGGGAGATGGCACAAAGTTTGTTTTCACTGATCTGAAACTGATGTAAACTGAAGCATGTTAAATGGCAAGTATATTTTCTGTCTTGTAGTAAGTTCTAAAAAAAGTTAGTGATCATTGTTATTATGCATTCTACAATAGAATTGTGATGGCTTTTCCAACTTCACACCTACACCCCAACCACTCAGAAACACAGGGACCAAGTATCTTAGTTTTCAACTTCCAAGTTTAAAATCACATTTTGTTGCATAAAAATGTACTGTACATATTTTTGTATCATTTTCACATGATCTTTGTTGTTTTACCTTTTATACAAAGTAGTGCATTCATATTTTATAACTTGAATATTAATTTAAATATATGACCAGAGGAGATGATTTAAAATTTTCTTAAACTGGGTTTAATCTTTGAGAAAAATTTCTAATTTCCTAAGTTTTCTATAAAGTATATAAATATTTTATATATGAATTTTTCTTTTTATTGGTGATGAAAACTCCCTTTGAATAATTTTTAAAAATAAATTTGTAGTTATTAATAATTGCACTTACTAGCACTCTCATAATGGTTTTATTGCTTTCTCTACTTTTGTTTAACCATTCTTATGCTAGATGCTTGATCTGACAGGCCATTGGGTTTGGAATCAAATCCTTCCACTGCCACTCACTTTCTATTCAGAATCTGATCTCACTTTCCTATCACATGAATCTTTTTATTCCTTCCACTATGGTTTGTTTACTGAGCTATTTTGGTCTTTGTTCTAGAACCAAAACCCCATGCAGATGGAACACTTAATTTGACAGAGAGAGACCCAGAGAGGGGATTGGAGAAGCTATTTTTCAGATATGTTTTCTTACGATATTTAGTTTGGTTTTGCAACTTTCAATTGCCCTGGCTTGGAGTTGAGTGCAGCCAAGCATGGCTGAGCCAGAGATAAGAGTATCACTTGCGTCCCTGCTGTCCTTTCTTATCCAAGCTTTTTCTGCTTTTGCCATCACTTGGTCCTTTTGCAGAAGGTTATTTTGACAATCCATTTCCTGCCTGCACAGGTGAGAGGAGTGAGATCATGTCCTGAATACATTTTCTAGAATCGTAGTCAAGAAATCTCTCCTACAGAGAGTTTCATCCCTTTCCACAGAGCAGGATTTCCCCCTGAATTACCGCTTTGCAGTAGAAGACTGCACTGAAGTAAATATACTGCAAACAAGGAACTAAATTTTGGAGGTCAAAATCTCTTTATTAGGTACTTTATTTGAAGGCAAGATGGTAGTTAACTAAAATAAAATGTGTTAAAGATCAATTCTGAGCACTTAGCATAAGTTATTCTATTCTTTTGGCCTGATAGTCAAATAAATTGAATTGAATTATATTAGGCAGTTACAGTCAGTGGAAGCTCAAAAGGGCAGAGTAGAAGCAATATTTAGGAATCTGAATCTCCATTTCCAACTTTAACCTAAGTCAGTTCAAAAAGCATTAAAGTCAATGGACTCTGTGTTGGGATGAAAGAGAGATCGTTTACACTTAGTAAGTGTTGACACCAAAGGAATAGATAGAAGAGTGTGTCTGTGTGGCAGGGCATTAGCAGGAAAACAGGCTGCCTTTGTCAACACGACTGAGTACTTGAGAATGAATATTTCTGGATGAACTGAAACAGCTCAGACCTTGAACCCAAACCAACTTGCACCTGTTTCCCAAGCCTGCCACTTCCCAACTGGGTGGCACTGGGGGCGGGGTGGGGTCGAGAGTTAGCTGACCTGTCTGTGACTGAGTTTTCTTATCTGTAAAAGAGAAGCAATGCAACTTTGATTCCTAGCATTGTTGTTCTTATGAAATGAGCTAATTTTTTGGAGAACTTTTTGTCTGACAAGACACGAGGTCTGTATGAGCTCTCTGTATCACAAAAATTATACATACTCTTCAAAGCAGTCATTAGCAGTCAAAGACTTAGTTTAATGTGAGAGGTCACTACCTAATTATAGCTCTAATATAAGGGTCTTGAAAAACAATGTAAATATTTATTTTAATAAAAAAGACATTGTATGGATGTCAAAATTTTTGCTCCAAAGTAAGTTTATTTTTGTTTCTCTACAGAATGTTTTGGCACCTGTATATTTCTCTCCATCTCTTACCGCTGTCCTACAGATATTTCTGATTTGGAATCTGCTGTTTCAAAGCAATCTGCTACTGATAGCAGCAATCATTGCACACTTTTTGACTCACTCTTGGTCATTTGCTCTTTTGAAAATATTAAATTTTACCCCTATTCTCTCAAATTCATATGACTTAGGATGATGTTCAAGACAACCCACAACCTAGTTTCCCCTTACCCAGTGTGCTACAATTCATCTCCTACTGCTTTGGTCCAGGCATACTCCACAGTTTTGATAATCTTGGTCTGACTACTCTTATTTCTACTAGAGCATCTATCAGTCACACGGCTATTTTCCCTTTAGTTTAAACTTTTCTCTTAAAGTCTATTCTGAAATATTAATGTTCTTGGAAGGGATAACAAAATAATATAACAACGACATTCTCTGTTATCCTTTAAATGTTTGGATGAAGGAAGACATGAATAACATTATGTATAGTACCCTGACTTAATTCCAGTGTATCCTTCTCTTAACTACTGTGTTGACTGCACAGAGTGTTAAAAGGGAACATGTGTTACTTATGTCAAGTCACTATCAGTTTAACAGTTTCTCTTCTAACTTTGTCTCCTTCTTTCCATACTCCTAGATGATTTTCAAATGTATTCAAAAATTCATTTTTAGTGCTTCTTATATGCATTCTCTTGTCTACATTGTCTTAATCCTGGCCACACTGTGGCAAATCAGAACTTTGGCAATTCACCCTGCCTTCATCATATGCCTATCCTTTCTACAGGATTTAATTAACCTCAAGATAATTGTTTTATTTTTAAAATCCATCCATTCAATTTATTCAGAATCAGAGGGGATGAGAGAGGAGAGAGAGGAGAAAAAGCTGAGGGACATGGAGAGAGGGAGGAAGGGAAGGAGAGAGAGAGAGATCTTTCATTGACTGGTTTATTCCCCATAAACCCACAATCTCCAGGACTGGGCTGATCCCAAATGTAGGGGCATGGAACTCCATCCTGGTCTCCCATGTGGGTGGCAGAGACCCTGATATTTGAGTCATTTTCTGCTGTTTCCCAGGGTTCACATTCCCAGGAAGCTGGATCAGAAGCAGAGCCAAGACTCACACTCAGGCACTCCAATATGGAACATAGACATCTCAAGTGGCTTCTTAATTGAATACTCACCCCAGCATAAATATTTTAAAAGTTAGAACATATTTCATTTCACTTCTGCTGAATACCCTTCAGATGCCTTGTTATCAGTACAATACAGTAAAAATGTCTTCAAGTAGTGCCACAGGTTGTGTTTTGAGTGGTTCATTTAAATCCATTCTTGATCCCAGACTTGTATGGACTGCTCTGAAGCCAACAAGACAACTCATCAGTGCACGTGGGCAGTAAGGACCATGGCTGCTGTTTGAAGGGGCCCTTCTGGAGGACAAGGGATTCACGTCGTGTAGGGGTGCTTCCTTCCCATTATGCCAGTTGTGTAGGGAGAGGAGTGTGAGGGAAAGGAAGACCTGACTGCTGCTCAGAGCCTATACTCAGAACACTGGCCGACTCCCTAGCAGCACACTTCAGCTCACTGAAGAGAAGGGACTACATTGTATGAACAATGCTTTATAGGATGTTTCAAAAGAGGGACATCCCAGTGCTTCAGAGAGTAGGAGCACAAATGGCAATAACACGTGAGAAACCTAGGTTTCCTGACTTTTGTTAGTTTTCATCCGATTTCTGGACAATGAAAGCCAGGTATGAGAAGAGAGCTACATGAGAGGATCCTGATGCCATTGGGAACAATGGAAAGTTGTTCTATAGTCTGGTAATTGTATGTCATCATAAGGGTACTGTAATCTCCCAGGAGGGACATCCAGTTTTAATGCACTTATAAATTCACTGTTTTGTCCTAAGCATGTCATTTCCATCATTAGGCCTCAATTACCCTATCTGTCAAAAGAGAGCCTTACATCAAAAGAGGTTGCAAAAAAAAAAAAAAAAAAAAAAAAGAAAATAGAGTCCATCTGATAAACAACTCAGATATTCTGGAGAAGAAGCATAGTGTTGTCTTTTTCAGGGGTTTGGAATGTACCTCACCGTGGTGACCATAGCAACTTCCATTCTATGACTCAGAAGTAGTGCAGGGTGTCCCTCAACTACCAGAATAGGTAGAATGCCCAAAGATCTTTTCTTGTAGATCACTTCAGAACATGAAAGAATTTCTTTTGCTTTTGATTAGTACTTCACTACTCAATAAAACACATTGAGGCAACACCAAGTTCTTGGCTTATATTAGATGTGACATAAAATCTGTGAATCTACTAAGAATTTTGAAAAAAGTAACAATTGTGGAAGGACAGAAAAGGAAAGAGGAACAAACTAACTCTTTAGCCCTAACCCTGTACAACTTCACATAAGGACAAAATAGATATAATCTATAAAGCTAGATAATAGTTGTCAATTGAAGAAATCACTTGGTTAGATTTAACAGTTATGACTAAGTCATTTAGAGCAATAGATTTTATCTCTTGATCTCTATTTATTTTTTATTTATTTGAAAGACAGAGTTACAGAGAGATAGAGACAGAGAGAGAGAGAGAGAGGTCCTCCATACGCTGGTCCACTCCCCAAATGGCTGCAATGGCCAGAGATGAACTGATCCAAAGTCAGGAGCCAGGAACCTTCTCCGGGTCTCCCACGCAGGTGCAGGGGCCAGGCCATACCAGATAGCTGATAGGAAGAGTAGCAACCGGGACTAGAACTGGCGCCCACATGGGATGCCAGCACTTCAGCCCAGGGCTTTAACCCAGTGTGCATCAGTGCTTCAAACTCCTGATCGCTTTCATTAATTCTCACCGAGACTCGTTGCTTAGATCTATATACATTGCTTTTAAGAAGAGTTGCCTCAGGTAGCATGTTGTCTACTTATTATTGTGCTGATGTCATTGTTCTTTGCATTTTATGAGGATTCTGTGTCTGTGTGTGTGTTCCTGGAAGAGAAAATCTAGATATAATTGAATAATAATGTCCTGAGCTATAACTCTCAGGTAAGGACAGAAGATATCTTGGTTGGCCTGGATAAAAAGGGGAGACTGGGATAATCAGTGGGAATGGAACTATGCTTGGAAGCTGTGTGTAAAATCTATTTCACTATCCAATTTCTATCCTGTCTGCAACTGCGTTCTTCTGGCAAAGTGCATTTGGCTACTGCTCAATAAATATTATTCTTTAAATGAACCAAAAGTTACTTTTCTTGTTAGTACCTTGATAATTTTTGCTTATTTAACAGAATATATATTAGTTGTCATGTGATTCTGATGTGCACATGTAGGGGGTAAAAGGCATGATTTAGTGCAAATGAATATATAAACAGGAAAGTTGGAAATGCAGAGTTTGGTTTGATAGTTTAGAACTAAGACAATTAATTATAGGTGTTACTTAGAGAAAACATATTCTTACAATTTTATTGATCCAATTCCAATTAAAAACTATGTAAAATGGACATTCAGGCATATTCCATGGAGGACAAATGTAAAATTCCACTTCAATCATTGGAAAAATGAATATACATTTTTATGTTTTCTATATTCTACGGTTCATAGGGTATGAAAATTGAATTAAAGATATTCTAATGCTTATAGAAACGATCCAATGACATTTTATCAAGAATAATTATTTGTTCTCATTCTTCCTTGGCTCAACACTGTGCTAGTGATTTAATCTTTATCCTCTGTTTTCTTTAAAACAATCATGAAAATGCTTGCTATTTCACATATTATAAAAAACACTGATGATGACGTATTAAAGTCATTTTATGATTATAAAATGAAATTGAATTTTTAGAAGTATTTGACTCCAAGTTTTTGATTTTTTTTAACATATTAACCTTGTTCTTTTTATTGATGAGAATTAGACCTTTCTTTTGCTCACTCAAATAGCTTAAAAATGTTTTGTACCTCCTCAACGTAAAGATCTTTGTTGGGTCCTTAAAGTTCCGAAAATTAAGATCTCTAGTTGCCAAGGGCCATTGAGAAAATATCTGTACATGTCCATTTTCCACATTATTTATTTAATTATTCATTTATTCATTAATTTTAATTAAAAACTTTTTAATGTGAACAAATTTCATGTATTTCATAAATACAGATTTAGGAATATAGTGATACTTCCCACCCTAATCCCCACTCCCCCGCCATGGTTGTCCTATACTTCCTTCTCCTTCCTCTACTGTTCCCACTCTTATTTTTTTTGCAAAGAGATATTCAGTTTATTTTATACTCATAAGGTTAATCCTACACTAAGTAAAGAGTTCAGCAAATAGAATGAAGAAAAAAAATCACTGTTCCTCAACAGTAGAGACAAGAGCTATAAACAATCATAAAATCCCAAAATGTCCACTTTACTCCATACATTACATTTTAGGTACTCTATTAGTTACCCCAAATCAGGGCAATCATATGATATCTGTCTTTTGGGGACTGGCATATTTTACTTAGTATAATGGTTTCCAGTTGCATCCATTTTGTTACAATAGACAAAACCTCATTTTTTATGGCTGAGTAGTATTCCATGCTATATCTCTATATCTATCCATCTATCTATCTATCTCACAATTTCTTCATCCATTTATCAGTTTCTGGACATCCGGGTTGATTCCATATTTAAGCTATTGAGAATTGAGCTGCAATAAACATGGGGACTAAGATAACTCTTTCATAAGATGATTGGGTAAATTCATTGGAATAGGATGTCTGGGTCATGTGATATATCCATATTCAGCTTTCTGAGGTACCACTATACTTCTTTCCATAATGGCTGTATTAGTTTACATTCCCACCAACAGTGGATTAAGGTAACTTTTTCCTCACATTCTCACTAGTGTTTATTGTTGTTGATTTCTATATAAGGGCTATACAACGGATAAATTCTACTTTTTCTGAGTGAATGATCTATAAATCACTGAAATTTATTAGCTAGTATTTTGTTGATGATTGATACATCTACATTCATCAGTAATATGGTCTGTAGTTCTTACTCTTTCTTGTATCTTTTTCTGGCTTTGTAATTAAGGTGATGCTACCCTCATAGATGGGAGTTTTCAAGGAGTCCCTCCTTTGCAATTGTTTTGGATAGTTTGAGAAGAATTGGAATTAGTTTTTCTTTAAAAGTCTTTCAGAGTTCATCTGTGAAGTCATCAGGTTCTGGATTTTCTTTTTTCTTTCTTTTTCTTTTTTTTTTTCTTTCTTTCTTTCTTTCTTTCTTTTTTTTTTTTTTTTTTGACAGGCAGAGTGCACAGTGAGAGAGACAGAGAGAAAGGTCTTCCTTTGCCGTTGGTTCACCCTCCAATGGCCGCCGTGGCCAGCACGCTGCGGACACCACACTGCGCTGATCTGAAGCCAGGAGCCAGGTGCTTCTCCTAGTCTCCCATGCAGGTGCAGGGCCCAAGCACTTGGGCCATCCTCCACTGCACTCCTGGGCTGAAGCAGAGAGCTGGACTGGAAGAGGGGCAACCGGGATAGAATCCAGCGTCCCAACCAGGACTAGAACCAGGCGTGCTGGAGCCGCAGGCAGAGGATTAGCCTAGTGAGCCACAGTGCCGGCTCTGGATTTTCTTTTTTGAGGGGATCTTTATTAGATTCAATACAGATTTTTCTATTGTTCTGTTTAGGTTTTCTATGTTTTTATGATTTAATTTTGTGTTTGTCAGGAAATCTAGCCATTTATTCTAGGCTTCCCAATTTGTTGACATATAGCTATTTGTAGTAATTCCTGATGATTTTTTAATTTCTGTAGTATCTGTTAACTTTCCTTTTTCATCTCAGATTTTATTAGTTTGGATACTATTCTTTTTTGATTAGTTTGACCAGTGATGTGTCCATTTTTTTTTTAAATACAACTTTTCATTGAACTGATCTCTTTTTTTTTTTTAATTTCAAATTTGTTTATTTCTTCTTTACTGTTAATTATTTCTTCCCTTCTACTAATTTTGGGTTTGGATTGTGGTTGTTTTTCTAAGTCCTTGAGATGCATTGATATCTCATGAATTTGATGCCTTTCCAATTTCTTTATGTAGGTACCTATTGCTGTATTGTTCCCTCTTAACACTGCTTTTGCTGTATTTCATATGTTTGATATGTTGTAATGTAATCTTCATTTATCTAAAGGCATTTTCTTATTTCCCTTTTGATTTCTTCTATGACGCGTTCTTCATTCAGGAGCATGTTTTTCAGTCTCATTGTGTTTGTATATGTTCTCAAGATTCTTGAGTTGTTATTTTCCAGCTTCATTACATTGTGGTAAAAAAATTCCACTGTATGATTCATTTTTTTTTCTTAAGACTTGCTTTATTTCCTGGCATATGGTTTATCCTAGAGAAAGTTCCATGCACAGATTAAAAGAAGGTATGTTCTGTAACAGTGGTATGAAAATTCCTGAAGATATCAGTTATGTCCATTTGGTCCATAATGTAGAAAAACTCTGTTATTTCTTGGTTGATTGTGCAGTCCATCTGTCCATTGATGAAAGCAGGGTTTTGAATTCCCACAACTCTATTGTATTGGAGTCTATATCTCTCTTTAAATCCTCTAACATTTGTTTTAAAAAGCCAGGTACCCTGGCACTGGGTGCATATACATTTATTGCAGTCACATATTCCTATTGAATTGATACCTTAATCATACATAATGCCTTTCTTCATCTCTTAACAGTTTTTCTGTAAAGTCTATTTTGTCTGATATTAAAAAGGCTACACATGGTTATTTTTGCTTATTGTTAGCATGGAATATCTTTGCATTATTTCCCTTTCAATCTGTGTGCATCTTTATTGATGAGGTATGTTTCTTGTAGATAGCAATAGGTAAATCCTGATTTTCAATTTGTTCAGCCAGTTTGTATATTTTATTTGGAGAATTTAGTCAATATACTTCATGGCTACTATTGATAAATAATGACCTGACTGTGTCATCTTTCTGTAAATATTCCTATTGTGGGCTTTGGATTTCCTTTTTACTTTTACTTGGAGATTTTCTCTCTTCACATTCTTTCATAATGCTGACTATCTTTCTGTGTTTCTGTGAGTAGCACATCCTTAAGCAAGGCTAGATGAATGGTAATAAATTCTTTAAATTTATGTTATGGAATTTCTTTATTTCACCTTCATTCATAAATGAGAGTTTTGCAGGGTATAGTATTCTGGGTTGATAGTTTTGTTTTTTCTTTTAGGACTAGGACTATGTCTCTCCATTCTCACCTAGCCTGTATGGTTTCTGATGAGAAATCAACTGTGAGCCTAATTGTAGACCCTCTGAAATTAATCTCCATTTCTCTCATGCACATTTTAGCATCTTTCCCTTTGTGTTTTAATGCTAAAAGCTTGACTACAATGTGTTGTGGTGAAAATATTTTCTGGTCATGTCTATTAGGAGTTCTAGGTGCCTCATGTACTTGGACATTCCTTTCTTTCTCCAAATTAGGTAAGTTGGTGGTAATTATTTCATTGAATAGACCTTCTAATCCAGTCTCTTTTCACACCTTCAGGGACTCTTAAGAACCATATGTTGGGATGTTTGATAGTGTCCTGTACATCTCTGACATGTTTTTAATTTTTCTAATTTCTTCTTCTTTTTTAGAATAACTCAGATATTTTCAAAGATTTGTCTTCTAGCTAAAATATTCTTTCTTCTGCCTCATCAAGTCTGTTGTAAATGGTTTCCACTTTATTTTTATTTAACATTTTGAATTCTTAATTTCTAATATTTCAGTTTGATTTCTCCTCTAAATCTGTTTCATGGGAAAATTTTTCTTACATGTAATGTGTGGATTTCTCTTTTTTAAGATTTGTTTTATTTATTTGAAAGAGTTACTCAGAGAGGTAGAGACAGGGAGAGACGTCTTCCATCCACTGGTTCACTCCCCAGATGGCCACAATGGACGGAGCTATGCAGATCTGAAGACAGGAGCCAGGAGCTTCTTCCGGGTCTCCCACATGGGTGCAGGGGCCTAAGAACTTGGGCCATCTTCTACTGCTTTCCCAGGCCATAGCAGAGAGCTGGATCAGAAGAGGAGCAGCCGAGACAAGAACCTGTGCCCATATGGGATGTCAGCGCTTCAGGCCAGGGCTTTAAAACCCATTGCTCCATAGTGCTTTCTCCCCCTCTTTTAAAGTTTATGGATTTCTTTATCTCATGAATTTGCTTCTCATTGCTTCTGAGTAGTCCTATGATTAATCTTTTGAATTCTTCTTCAGGCATTCCTGCTATCTCTTCTTCACATTTTAACTTTGAAGTCTTGTTGTGTTCCTTGTAGGGAGTCATATTGTCTTTTGCTGTTTCTTGAATTTATGCTTTTATTTTTAGGCATTTATTGAAATATTTCTTGGTTTTCTCCTCTGATGTCTTTTATCTTTGAACTATGCCTATGTGGTTTAGTGGAATATGAATACCCAAAGGTGTGTGCAGGTGTGGTCCCAGAGCTCTGGTCAGTGCTCCAGAGTGGGCAAGTATCCAGGGTGATGCTCAGGTTGCACATGCTGGATCTCCTCTATTGTCAGCAGGGGTTGGGTATTATTTCCTCTGTTGGTATAATCACTGGCTCACTTCCTCTCTTCCAAGGTGATCAATACCCAGGATTAGCCCACAGTGTGTGCATCACTTACCCATGCTGCCACAAGAAGCACACAAAGGAGCTGTGTGAGCACAGAACCCTCTGCAATAACCTACCCCAGGTGGTCAGGAAGCTCTGAGCTCTGGTTCCAGATGCACTGATTTCCCGGAGACCCAAGTACACCCTGCACCCTGTTGTGCAGTCAGAGTTCCCTTAGTCACAGTTCCAAAGACTTTATCAGTCATGGGGTGCAGAGGATCTGGGTTTCTGGGTTAGTGAATTTTTTAAAAAATTTTATTTATTTATTTGAAAGTCAGAGTTAGAGAGAGAAGGAGAGACAGAGAGAGAGAGAGGTCTTCCATCTGCTGGTTCTCTCCCCAACTGGCGACAATGGCTGGAGCTGTGCCAATCCAAAGCCAGGAGCCAGGAGCTTCTTCCAGGTCTTCCCATGCAGGTGCAAGGGTCCATAGAAAGGTTAAAAACTAAGCTGTAGGGGCCAGCACTGTGGTGCAGTGGGTTAAAACCCTGGCCTGAAGTGCTGGCATCCTATATGGGTGCTGGTTCGAGTCTTGGCTGCTCCTCCTCTGATCCAGCTCTCTGCTATGGCCTGGGATAGCAGTGGGAGATGGCCCAAGTCCTTAAGCCCCTGTACCCACGTGGGAAATCTGGAAGAAGCTCCTGGCTCCTGGCTTCGGATCTGCAAAACTCCGTCCATTGTGGCCATCTGGGGAATGAACCAGCGGATGGAAGACCTCTCTCTCTGTCTCTACCTCTATCTGTAACTCTGTCTTTCACATAATTAAAATAAATCAATAAAAAAAGAGCTAAGCTATAGGGCTAACTCTAGGTTAACATAGAATGGAAATATCCGGGATCAAGTGTTTGACATACTGGTTAAGACTCCACTTGGGATGCTTGTATACCATATCACAGTGATCCCAGTTCTCTCTATTCCAAGTTCTGACTGATGCACACCTGTGAAGCAGAAGATGATGGCTCAAATGATTGGATTCCTATCAACCATTATGAGAGAAATGCTTTTAGATCCTATTTCCCAGCTTTGGCCTAACCAGAGCTGTTGTGGATATTCAGCGAATGAACCTTTTGATGAGATATCTTCCTCTATCTGCCTGTCTTTCTTTCTTTCAACTAAAAATAATAAACAAGTGAATAGGTAAAACTTTAAACAGAAAAAATGTAGGGCACATCACATGTATGCTATTCTTTGTTCTTGTTGCTCTAAAGAAATATACAAAAATGAGTAATTTATAAAGAAGATGAATTTGTTTTCGTTCACAGCATTTTAGTCTGAAACAACCAATATCAAGGTTGCAGTGTTGGTGGTCTGGTGATGTCTGCGCTGTGCTCCAAGAAGATTGTATGTGGGGAGCAACTCGGACTAGACTGTTACTGGAATTAGGACTTATTCTGTGCTTCTGCTCTCCCACAATATGGCGCTGGGAGAGGAGAAAACAGCTTCTACACAGCTGCCTCCAGTTCAGCCAATAAACTGTAGGACTTGCTCCTGATTGGAGGAGAGCAGCGTACTTGGCGTGTGGGCAGCCGAGTTGGGATTGGCAGAGGAGGACTATAAAGGAGGAGAGAGACGGCATGCACCAGGAACATCTAAGAGGAACATCTAAGGGGAACATCTAAGGGAACACCTGTGCAGCCCCCGAGAGAGCCGGCTGGCGGTGTGCCGCTCCCCTGCGGAAGTGGGGAATGTGGCAGGGGGAACCGCCCTTCCACGGAGGTGGAAGGGACAGTAGCCAACCCGGGAAGAACCAGCAGCAAACCCGGGGAGGGCCGAGCAGACGAAAGAACAGCACAGGGTCCTGTGTCGTTCCTCCGCGAAGAGGGGGAGCGACATAATGGTGCCATGACTCGGATAGGAAACCTAGGACGGATAGGAAACTTAGGAGGGAAGAAACGGGAAGAAGTGGAAAATATCGGAGAGAGAGACTAGCAAACAGCCTAGGGAAAAGCCGGACGAAAAAGGTGCCGGAAGAAGCTATTGAAAGCCTAGGCATAGATTCAGATACGGACTACAGGGGGAAGCTGGGAGAAATCTCTAAGGTCGAAAGCGAAAGTGAAAGCTAGAACAAACAGACTCGGACGCGGACTGTGGGGAGAGGCCAGGAGAAATGAGGGAGGAGTGTTGTTGGAGGAAAGCTTGGGGAAACATACCGGGTAGAGAAAAATATTAGGGAAATTGAAGCCGCGGGGGGCAGGCCGAGGCGGAAATGAAAGCCACTTTGGGATTCTCAAGTTAGCCCGGGAATAGGGGGCAAAAAGTTAAAACCAGAAGCGGAAACGTAAGCCCGGTTGGGATCCGTCTGATTAGCCCGGGGAGCAAAGGACGGGAAGCCAAATCGTGGGGCGGAGACGTGAGCTGGGTTGAATTCGCCAGGTTAGCCCAGGGAACTTAGATTGAATGCTAGTGGTGGAGACATAAGCTACGCTGTGTGACTCGCGGAGGCTGCCGTGCGCAGAGAGAGCGTGCGGGGCACAAGTAGATAGGGAACGCGGGGCTAGCGCGGAGACCACGGAGTGTGCGCGCGAAGCCGAGCCGCGCAGAGCCGTGAAGCCGCGCAGAGCCGCGAAGCCGCGCAGATGAGAGAAGCGGGCTGAAGCGGCTCAGCCGGGAAGCCGCCAAGAAGCAGCCTCGGGGCGGGCGCCGGGAAGCCGCGGGGATAAGAGAAACAGAAGTTTAGAAGTAAAATGAGAGAAATAGGAATGCTGGAAGATAGAAGTAAAATGGGAGAAATAGGAATGCCCGGAAATAGAGAAATAGAGAAATAGAAAGGCCTCCCCACAACATGGCAATGAGAGAGCTTGGATTCGGTCTGCCTGATTAGTGAGGCGATGAGCACCTGCGGGCGGCTAGCAGCTTATGCGCCGCAGGTCACCGAAGACAGGCACGTTATCAACACCAATAAGTCATCCCACAACATGGCAATGAGAAGGCTTGGATTCGGTCTGCCTGATTAATAAGGCGGTAAGCACCAGCAGGCAGCTCGACCAGAGTATGAGCTGCAGGTCACCGAAGATAGGCACGAATCAACACCAATAAGTCTCCCCCACAATACGGCAATGAGAAGGCTTGGATTCGGTTTGCCTGATTGTTAGGGCTTGTAAGCCCCTGCAGGCAGAGCAGAGCATGCGCTGCAGGGCACCGAACACAGGCACGCATCAGCGCCTAAAAACCTCCTCACAACATGGCGAAGAGAGGACCCGGATTCGGTTTGCCTGATTGATAGGACTTGTAAGAACCTGTGGCAACTCTAGTAAGTAGAGCAGAGTGTGTGCCGCGGGACACCGAAGACAGGCGCTTATCAACGCCAAAAAAATAAAAAGAAAGGGGGATCTGTGGGGAGCAACTTGGACTATACTGTTACTGGAATTAGGACTTATTCTGTGCATCTGCTCTCCCACAATATGGCGCTGGGAGAGGAGAAAACAGCTTCTACACAGCTGCCTCCAGTTCAGCCAATAAACTGTAGGACTTGCTCCTGATTGGAGGAGAGCAGCGTACTCGGCGTGTGGGCAGCCGAGTTGGGATTGGCAGAGGAGGACTATAAAGGAGGAGAGAGACGGCATGCACCAGGAACATCTAAGAGGAACATCTAAGGGGAACATCTAAGGGAACACCTGTGCAGCCCCCGAGAGAGCCGGCTGGCGGTGTGCCGCTCCCCTGCGGAAGTGGGGAATGTGGCAGGGGGAACCGCCCTTCCACGGAGGTGGAAGGGACAGTAGCCAACCCGGGAAGAACCAGCAGCAAACCCGGGGAGGGCCGAGCAGACGAAAGAACAGCGCAGGGTCCTGTGTCGTTCCTCCGCGAAGAGGGGGAGCGACAATTGTAGCCTGTTTCTACAGTCTCTGGAGAGAGGATGCTGTGTCTTCATGTGGCAGAAGGCAGAAGTGCGTTCTAGTCAAGTGTTGTGTGAGCCTCTCTTGTTTGTACCTTAATCCCAGTACCAAAGGAGAAGTCCTCATGGCCTAATCATCTATTTTTTTAATTTTTATTTTTAATTGACAGGTAAAATTATAGCTATTTATGGGGTACCGTATGATGTTTTGATACATTTACATATTGAGTAATATCCAATTATGCATATATATTTCTCAAACTTTTATCATGTTTTTAGGGTAAAAACATTCAAAAGCTTTCTTCTAGTTTTTTTTTTTTTTGAAGAAATACATAGTATGTTATCATATCTATAGTCATCCTATTATGCAACGGAACATCAGAATACCTTAGTACTAGCTAACTATCTCTTAGGACTCACTAACCAACCTCTCTTATACGTCCCACCTACTTCCTTTCCCTAGGTTCTGGTAATCACTGTTGTAATCTTATCTTACAGATGTTCCTGAAAAATCCTAAAACTATAATTACCAAATGCTCTACCAATCTCACTACTGGGTATAAATCCAATGGCAATAAATTAAGTCTAAGGGACATCTGCTATTCTATGTTCATTATAGCACTATTTATTGTACCCAAGAAATATGATGAAAAACTGTGTTCATCCATGAACTAATGGACCAAGAAAATGTGGGACATATACACAATGAAATATGATTCATTTTAGTTACCCCTAAAAGACCTCACCATTCACTATTCAAATATTTGAGCCATTTGAATTTGGGGGGAGGTATTTAAGCCAAAGCATGTATAGATATGTTTAGAATGGATATTAGTGGCATGCAATGTATTTTAAAATAGGACATAGAATATAAGTAAAATATACCTTTTAAAATGCAGGTTATATACAGTAATTCTCTTGCATTTCTGGTTTGTATATTCTTTTGTATGCCTAACCAAGTCTGTTGTTGAAACTTTCTGTTGTGTTTTTTATTTAGCATATTGAATTCCTCATTTCTAGTATTTCAGTTTGATTTCTCTTCAAAATATCAATCTCATGGGAAAATTTTCCCTCCATATCGTGTATGGACATCTTTAATTCATGAATTTGCTTCTGAATAATTCTATGATGATTCTTTTGAGTCCTTTTCAGTATTTTATCAATCTCTTTGTCTTCACATTCTAACATTGAAGAGATGTGCATCCCTTTACAGGAGTCCTGTTGTCATTCTTATTGTTGTTTCTTGAATTTCTGCATTTATTTTTAGGCATTTGTGGGAATATTTGTTGGTTTACTCCTCTGTTTAGTTTTATCTTTGAACTATGACTCTGTGGCTTAGTGGAGTGTCTGCCCTTTCATTGAATACCCAGAGGCATGTGCTGGGTGTGGCCAGTGACCTACGGTCAGTGCTCCAAGGTGGGGCGAAAATTCAGGGTGATACTCAAGTTGGACATGGTAGATCTCCTCTATTGTCAGCAGAGGGGAGGGTGTGACCACATCTTTTGTTGTAATCACATTCCCACCTTCTCCATCTCCTTTTTTCCAAGGTGCTCAATGACTGGAGTTAGCCCACTGTTGGTGCAACACTCACCTGCATTGCTGCATGAATGGCAAATGGATCTATACAGTCCTTAGTGTTAGCACTCATCCCACTGCAGTGACTCACCCTAGGCAATCAGTGAGCCTCTGGGGTCTAGCTACCAACTCTGCCTTGTCATTCAGTCACAGTGTTCACAAAGCCACAGCAGAGAATGCTCTCATAGTCACAGGGTGCAGAGGATCTGCTCCATCCCACTAGCCTGTTCCATTCATCAAGAGAGCAGACATTCCCAGAGCTGGCTACCTGTGGGTGCTCTGCCTTGGCTGTTGAGTCCTTGAGCCTATGATATGTTGATAGGATGAGGGCATCTCACAGTCCTACATTGATGCCTAGTCCCCTGACAACCCTCCTAGCCTCACTCAGTGTCAGTGGGGAACATGGATTTTTTTCCCTCTGCTAAAATCCCTTGATCATACCGGCACACAAGAACAGCTGCAGTTGCTACTGGTGTCAAAATGGGACCTTTTCCCTGCCAGCTGTTGGGAGTGTTTGTGGGGGTATGGACAGAAAGAAACTTGTTTTTCTTTGGCTGGTTTAGGGAGGTACCCTGTCCCCAGCTGGGACTCCAGGCCAGACTCATAGTGTCATTGAAGCCTCTTCCTCTGGCAATATCACCTGTGGCACAGTCTGCTCTCACCCCACTCTTCAAAGCTGATGTCTCCTCCAGCTCTTGGCTGTCAGAGTCATGTGTGGTGTTCCTGATCATTGCTGCACATCTGCACCTTCCATGATGCTCCACAGTGTCCCTCTTCCTTCTGTAGAATTCCCACTGCAAACTTCTTTCCCACTCTCCCCTGGGAATGCACTTCTGCTTTCTTCTGAGATGTTCAGGTTGTCTAAGCAGTATGTCTTTTCCCTATTCAGTCATCTTGGAATCCACTCAGCCTTTCATTTAATATGCAAATTGTAGTTGTTCTATTGTGCTAAATTGGCAGAAACTTTAGTGTATCTCCAAGGGCAAAATGCCCTCCGTATTTTTGAGGGTTATTAGGATTGTTATACTTGCTATAGATTAGATACTTTTTGCATCTTTCTTGCTACCTCTCAAAATGGCTTAAAATATTATAAATCCCTCTATTAGGACTCAACAAACAAAATATCTGATACTAACAAACTAAATTATTTAGTCTTGAGTCAAACCAAGAGAAAGTGGTGAGCCAGCCCCAGAGATCCCATGTCAATACCCTGGCAGCCAGTGGTGATACAAACTTCATGAGGTATTCTATCTATCTGGTACCTTGCTATAACACTGGATATTTACTGAAGTTATATTGGTTCTCAAGCAATAAGAATTCTATCACAATCAAATTACCAAGGTCCTGTTCTTAAAATGGTTTTAATTGTGGTATTCTTCCACAGGCAATCACTTATATATTTTCTCTCTGAATAAATTTACCAGCTATAGATGCTTCACATTAGCAGAATCATACCATAGGTGATCCTTTTGTGATTGATTTCTTTACTTCGCAATTTGTGTAAATGTTTGAAAGGATCACCTGTGTTGTAGCATGTCTCAATATTTTAGTTCCTTTCATTGCTAAATTGCATTCCATTTTAGGAATATACCACCTTTTATTTATCTGTTCATCACAGTTGATTTGTTTTTGGATATTATGAATAATGTTGATATGAAAATTATTTAAGTTTTTGTGTGGAAATTTGTTTTCTTTCCCCTTAGGTAGACATCTATTGGTAGAACTGCACTACACTATGAACATACACTATGTTGATTACTGTAGACTTTTGGTGTTTTGAAATGGGGATATGGAGTTCTATTAGTTTGATCTTTGTTTTGAAGATTTCTTTGAATATTCTTAGTCTCTTGCATTTTCATATGAATTTTAGAACAGGCATGCCAATCTCTGAAAAAGTTTATTGAAAATTTTTATAGGCACTACATACAATGTATAAAAACTTGGGATGTATTGCCATCTAAACAAATTTGTTTCCTTTTTGTGAGTGTAGGGTATCTTTTCATTTATTTAGGTTATCTATAATATCTTTTTAAAAATTTTTTTTTGACAGACAGAGTGGACAGTGAGAGAGAGAGACAGAGAGAAAGGTCTTCCTTTACCGTTGGTTCACCCTGCAATGGCCGCTGCGGCTGGCGCGCTGTGCCAATCCGAAGCCAGGAGCCAGGTGCTTCTCCTGGTCTCCCATGTGGGTGCAGGGCCCAAGGACTTGGGCCATCCTCCACTGCACTCCTGGGCCACAGCAGAGAGCTGGACTGGAAGAGGGGTGACCGGGACAGAATCTGGCGCCCCGAACCGGGACTAGAACATGGAGTGCCGGCGCTGCAGGCAGAGGATTAGCCTATTGAGCCATGGCGCTGGCCTATCTATAATATCTTTCTACATTAATTTTATATTCCAGATCATAAGCCTTGCATTTCCTTTGTTATTGTTTTCCTTAATTTACTTTTATGCTATTATATATAAATTATTTCTTGATCTGATTTTTGATTTATTCATTTTTATTGTATAAAATACTTCTGATTTGTTGTAAGTATATATAAAAATTATATTATGAAACCTTGATGAAACTATTTACTAGTTTTAATGGTTGGTTAGTGTGTTCCATAGGATTTCCTGTGTGTATGACTATGACATCCGCGAATTGAGATCATGTCTTCTTTTCTAACTTGAATGCTTTTTATTTCATTTTCTCCATTAATTCTCCTTAATTCTTACATAAGTCCCCCCAATCATCTATATCAACTTTAAATTTGTGTTTCCAAATAGATTTGTAGTGGTCAGTGCCTCTCAGTTTCACTCATTGAGATCCATTCGTTCCAAAGCAAAGATATACATCACTTAAGCATTAAAGGTTTTACCAATTTGATTGTTACATCATTTATGTAAAACTTGTCATTCAAAAAGGAAACCTTATAAATAGTTATTATGATAATCATACTAGCCATCTTTTGCATTGTAATAATATATTCATTGTTATAGTCATCAATAGATAATTATGAGTGGTTTCATATGCTGAGATATGTTTTGTACCTTAAAGAATGGGCACAGTTGGAATGATAGTAAAATATATTTAACTGGCTAAGAAATTTGTAGCCTTGTCAGATGACAAACAAAGCATACTTTATTTTTCAAAATTTCTTCTAGAATTACGACTTCAGAATGGGGTTTAATCCTACGACTTACCAAGGAGGAACACGCACATTGGGAATCACCATTCTTGGTGGGACAGTATCATGGTTAATGCTATAGCACACTAATTTGTGTAGGAAGATTGACATCAATAATTGAGTTGCTATCAAACATTTTAATCTTTCACCTTCAAAGATCAATGATGAAATACAAGAATTTTTCCTTTTGTCTGTTATAAAGAAGTTTCATACAATTTCAGTTATTCATTTTCACTAGTTGTTCATAGTATCAATGTTGTATTGTATTCACATCCATATTTGGCATTACTCGGCCAAAACACTTAGTAGGACACCTATACAAGAGTATGTATTTACTCTCTCTCTCTCTCTCTCTCTCTATATATATATATATATATATATATATATGTATTGGGATTGCGATACAATATGGTAGATCCTTGACTGAAGTTTGAGGATTATCCACTTGAAATTTTGGAGTCTAGTCCTTGTTTGTTCTTTAACAAAATAATGTGTCCTAAGCCATGTCATTTTCTCCTCTGGAATTCAATTTTCTGTGCAGCAAAGTAGAGCAGATGTAGTGGCATTAGTAGCTTCCAAAAATCTATTTCAAATTAGTGGAATCTTTTCATTCTCTCCATTTTTTTGTACAATTTATTTTGTCCCTTCAAATACAAAACCTATGAAAACTGAACATTTCTAGCTGAAGCCTGTATTGTTTATCAACTTCATATATTCTCACTGTAAATATAACCCTCATTATCTGCTCTGTGATATGGGAGCTGGACCCTGATAGAATTTCACTTCTGAATATTATATGACAATCAGATTTCTCAGTGCAAGATGTGAAAGAGGCATTTCAAGAAGAAAGGGTGTGCTGTCCTGGTTTGGGTAAGCACAGATGCATTCTTTGTTTTTTTGCATGGTCCCCAATGTCAGGTCTGGGGCACTTCAGTGGTGCCCACCCTAATAAAGTTCCAATCATATACTCACGGGCTTCCCATCAAGTTTAAAAATCATGTGCAATGGCTGTGGGTGAGTCTCAGAGGAACTCCAGCTCGTGGCTTCATACATTGGGTCTGCTTGCACTCCAGAAGATAAATTTTTTCTTTCCAGGATTTGCTGTGTTTCCTGGCCCCCAGCTTAATCCCATCTATAATGTGGAAGATGTTTCCTGCATTCCATTCCAAGGATGGATTCCTTGTCCCATTACCACTGCTCCAGCAAAGCACGGGCAGGCTCTGAACAGCACACAACAGTGAGTATCCCCGTCACCTTTAGTGCTTTCACCATCACCTCTCCAACAAGACCTAACTCCCGGTCATGGTGAAGACTTTCTATTTTTAAACTCCAAACTTAATTTTTCTTGCCTCTTCTTCTTCAAACCTGATTTATTCTTTTGAGTTGTCTTTACCATTAAACTTTAATCTCCTATATTTTAAAAATAATTCCTGATGGTAACAATTTTCATAATGTTGATAAATTACTATGCTCTATCTATTCCCTGACTGGACATTTTAAATGCAAATCTAACCTGGGAGAGGAGAACTATAAATTCTCCTATTGCTACCTGTGTGCTACCTATGGGAAAAATATGAGGAATCAACAAAGAAGCAAACCTTGAAAGCAATTGAACTGGTGAACTGGGTCATCTTTCTAACTTCAACCTTGACATTGTTAGGTCCCTAGTGGTAGCTGGATACTGAACATGAATTAACCATGGTTTTCATACTTAGGGGCTCATGGGATCCTTCACAAAAGCTGTTCTGTAGTCTTCATGCCTTCATTCATTTATAATTTAGGATCTATGACAGGCCTTACAAATTTCACACTGCTATTATGAAGATTATTATGAAAATGTATCTTGGATTTATTTGTTAACTGCAAAATGACCATCAAAGGTAAGAGTGATCATTACATCTCTTGCTGTTGTTACCCTGTCTTCCTTATTTTTCTTGTAGGAAAGTTGGGGTTCAGAAAGGAAAAGGAGTTTATCCAAAATCACATCACTGGTAAGGCTTAAATTTGTTGTTCTCAAGGATAATACTTTATGATACATTTTGATGACCTACAAAAATCATCCCTGAGAATTTACTACTCATATCACATCTTTAGTTAGTACTTATAAGGTTCTATTACTAAATAAGTAAGGTGAATTTTGTATGATTCATTCAAATTTCATGTGAAAGTCCTTTATTATTATTTAAATACTGGTATTCTCATATTCACCAGAAGAGGTCACTAGGACACAACTTAATGTATTTATTATCTATTTTACTAATTTCATTTGGTTTACAAAATTGTCTTGCACATCAAAAGGCAATGATAAGGAGTGCATTTTCCTTTGCTCTCTGCTCTTCTTTTGAAAAGTACCTACATTTTCCAACTGAGAATGGATGACTTTTCCTTCTGATTCTTAGAAAAACCCATGTTTTCAGAGACACAGATTTAAATCTTGGTTCTGCCATAGAGGAAAACTATTTAACCTTGACAACTACCTTAAACTTGAGAGTTTGATAAAAAGAAAATGACAGAATCCAGTTCCTCTGGTTTTTCAAAAGGTTAATTGAGCCATTATGTACTTTAAACATAACCCAACACACACAGTAAGATGATCAAATATTAGTTCCTACACCTCCAGAATCTGATACATTGTTTCTCATATCCACTGCTGTTAGCAGATATTCTTAAAATATTTCTAAAGAGAATTTTTTATCTTTCATGAAAATGATAAAATGACTGGAAGGCTATTTAAAGGCTTTTTTGTGAAAAGTAGAAGTGACTGATAACAGACTATGAATTCATTCATTAATTTGTATATATGGACAGATTAATTTTTAAAGTGATAAAATATATTACTTTCAAAATAGAAAATATTAAAATCAACAATATTAACTCATTTTTATTTAGATATATTCTATTTCTGTAATAATTTAGAAAATGTATGTGCATGGAAATGAAAACAAAAAAAAATTCAGAGAAATGAAATTATGTAGCCAACCATTATGGACCAAAGCCATCTTTTTGGGTTAGAGTTACTGAATTTTTGCTTTTATATCACAAGGAAAAGTTGATACAATATGGTTACAATGGATATATAGCTATTCAGTTATTCTCTATCAGACAAAATGAACCCCTTCTGAACACCATCAGGGATAGATATAAGAAATCTACAGTAATGACTTTTCCAAAATTTGTAACTCTCCACCATACCTTGTAATTTTCTGAAGACCTAGCTTAGAAGATTGAGATAAATCCTTATAAATGATTATTTAATGACTTATAGAAAAATTTTTACAGTGGTACTTATTGCACAAGGTTAAACAATACCAATAGTGTGGTTCAAGAAGAATTGTTTTCCTTTTAATGTAATACTTCATATTTTCAATGACTTCTTTGTACCTCATACTGTCTATGAATTCATGTGCATGATCATAACATTAATAATGGAATAGCCTGCAGTTTGTGTTCTCCAAATGGGTTGAATTCTATTTTTTTCACATTTTCACCTTATTTATTTGTGAAATAACATAAGTACACCTAGTGCCTTCCACACAATATAAGGATTGGCGCCTACAGCCTCCTTCTTCATGTGATCTCTCTGTGAGGGAACACTTTGCAGAGTTGTGTCCTTCTTTCCCTGTCCAAAAGAAAACATGTAGTGATTCTAGTCATTTCATTCAAGGAAGCAAAGCGTTAACTTATTCTTTAAGGACCATACATTGCAGTCTCAATAATATTGTAGAAATATAAAATGTAATAATTTTAAATATTTTATTAGAAAACATCAACTGCATAAAGACAACTTGGATTTATCCAGATAAATTGATGGTTTGATATTAGAAAATAATAAGTGAAATTTGCTATATTCAAAATGGAAAAATATAATCTCAATAAATAAAAATGATAAAATATAACAATTTTATGAAAACTAATAAATTTGCCCTTATGAGAGATCTAGATTTTTACATTTTTATTTACTTATCTCTATTTTATTTAAAAGCAAGAGAAAGAAGAAGCAGAGACAGAGAGCCCCTTTCTGCTGGTTCACTCCCCACAGGCCCACAACAGTCAGGGTGAGCCATGCTGAATCCGGAAGTCCAGACCTCAGACTGGGTTTCCCAAGTGGGTGGCAGAGAACCAAATACTTGAACCATTATTAGATGCCTCCCAGGGATCTCCTTAGCAGGAAGCCAGATCAGAAGCAGACAAGCCAGGACTCCCACCAGGTATTAAAGTACGGCAGGCGGGAGTCCCAAGTGCTGTTGTAACAGTTTTGCCTGTTTTTTAAGTCTTGAAAATATTATCATAGGTATGCAAAATTAGATATAGTCTTTTAAAAATCAGGAGTGAAACAAGAATATACACTTTCCTCATGGCAACTCAACATTATTCTGGCAATTCAAATCAATGGGTAAATGAAGAAAATATTAAAAACATTATAAGTTTGGATGAAATGAAATAAAACCGTGATTACTAACAAATAATTAAATTATCAATTAGAAAAAATATAATACTTAAAAATTATAAAAATCTGTGAAGTATGGCAATCTAAATACAAATTTGATACAATTATACATTATCAACTAATAGCTAGAAAACAATTCAAAAGGTATACCTTTCATAATAAGAATGAAGATTATAACTATTAAGTCACAGATACATTTAAAATTAATTTTAATGAACAATTAACAAAAATTACATTTAAAAAAACAACATAAGGAAGAAACACTATAATTAAAAATAGCAAGTCTCACTTTCCCAAATAATACTCTCTAGATGTAAAGCAATTTCAAGAAAATACGAAAAAAAGTGTTTAATATTTTGAAATGATAATTTAAAAGTATATATAGAAAAGCAAAGATTAGGACAATCATGACCTTTTTTGACAAAGAATGATTAGATGAGAGTATTCATGGTATCAGATATCAAAACTTCTATAAATGTAACAGAATGCAATAAAATCAGGAGAAAAAATAAGCAAATTAAGCAACAGCAAAAAAAAAAATAAAAATCTCAAGCTAAAGAGCAAATAGTAATATTGTGGGGACAATTGATGATTCATACAGAAAATTACAATTTTATCTTCACAAAAATTATAGATGGATTTAAACTGAAATATTGAAGGAAGATTGGTTAAACATGAGAAGATAATTATATTCAACTTTGTGATACAAAATTCAGAATGTATTGTGTATACATATATACATATGTTTATGCATGTGTGTATATATATAAATCTATAATATGTAAAGAAAATCTTTGGAAATCCAATCACAAAAAAGAGAAATTTTTTTTTTATTAAATGAAAGAAAATCTAAACTCCAAAATTGAAATATAGATAAAATACATATAAGTAAGACATTATTAGTGTTAAGTATACACAGAGATTAAATTGAAAAAAATCAGACCGGTGCCTTGGCTCACTTGGTTAATCCTCCGCCTTCGGCGCCAGCATCCCATATGGGCACCGGGTTCTAGTCCCTGTTGCTCTCTTCCAGTCTAGCTCTCTGCTGTAGCCCGGGAGTGCAGTGGAGGATGGCCCAAGTGCTTGGTCCCTCCACCCGCATGGGAGACCAGGAAGAAGCACCTGGCTCCTGGCTTTGGATCAGCATAGAGCCAGCAGTAGCAGCCATTTTGAGGGCAAACCAACGGAAGGAAGACCTTTCTCTCTGTCTCTCTCTTTCATTGTCTATAACTCTACATGTCAAATAAATTAAAAATAAAAGAAAAAATCATAAAATAAACATATGACACAATACAAATTTTATAAATGAACAAAGAAATAAAGAAAGTTCATGCTTCTGCAGACATCACACATGCTTAATAAATACATGAAACATTACTCAACATTGTAAAAAATCATGGAAATAAAATTAATTAGATCTGGGGTAAAATAGCTGCTTATAACTAGAGAACTGGAAATAAAATATAATGCAATACCTGATTTTGTTTTTTAAATTAATTAATTTATTTGAAAGGCAGAGTTTTAGAGAGAGGAAGAGATAGAGAAAGAGAGAGAGACAGAGAGAGGGAGAAAGAGAACTACCACTCACGGAATCATTTCCCCAAATGGCTGCAGTGCATGGAACTGGGCTAGGCCAAACCAGGAGCCCAGAACTGCATCCTGTTCTCCCATGTGGTAGCAGGGGTTGAAGCATTCGGGCCATCTTCCACTGCTTTCCCAAGTGCCGTAGCAGGCAGCTGGATCTGCAGTGGAGCAAATGGGTGCTCATATGGGATGCCAGGATTGCAGGCAGTGGCCCAGCACACTCTACTGCAACACCTGCCTCATATGATACTATGTTTTGTGAGGATTTGCATCAGTGAGTAACGCAACACAATTAATAGAAATTTTAGTTCATACAAGAATTTCATGAAGTGGTTTGTTTTCATGCACAAAGACTACTTATTTTTACATTTTAAATACAAAATATTATATTTATTTGTGTGTATGTATAAATCAATATATGTGTATATATACATACACACAAAGTGTCATGATAATTCTTTATAATAGTCAAATTATTATTTGGAAGAATAATTGGTGAGTGGATCCTGATGCAGTCACACAGTGGGATATATTATATGAACAACTGAATGCAAGGCTGTGAATAAACTTTTCATAGATGACAAGAGGATGAAATTATTATAAGCTTCAAACACAAGTACGAATGAACTTGTTGCTTGTGTATATGTATAAACAATTTATATCAAGAATGCTTTAAGCAAAATTTAGGATGTTGATTTTTTAGGGAAGGGAGCAGTTTATAGAAAGGAATAGGAAAATAGTATGTAAGAAAATGAAACTTATAGATATTTTCTACTTAAAAGATTAAATTCACAGAACATTTACGTTAATTGATAAGGAACATATTCTCTGTCATATTTTAATTGAGAGAGAATACACATGTTAGACTGCAAGGATAATATATATATATATATCCTTATATGATTCACAATTTTTGACTTTTTTAAGCAAGATTTTTTAGTTAATAATATGTTTGTTGATTAATTGATTTATAAAAAACAAACCAACAATAACCTTCCTTCTACTACTTGTAAGCCATGCAGGCAGAGTCCACAAGGACAACTTCCTGGCCAAAACCCAGTTGATCCACATTTGTTATTTTTTTAGAATAATTGTCCATCAAGACAGTCAGTATGCAGATGCCAGGAACCTATCTCTGCTGAGCCTGCAGCTGCTGCAAAGACTACCAGAAGGGAGGGAGTGAGAGAGATCTACCATCCTTTGGTTCACTTTCCAAATGCCTGCTACTGAAGTGACAGGGCCAGGCTGAAACCACCAATCTGGGCCTCATTCTGGGTCTCCCCTCTATGTGGCAGGAGCCAGATATGCGAATCATACCTGTGCCTTCCAGAGTGCACAGCTGCAAGAAGCTTTATTGAAAGCGGAGCTGGGACTTGAACCCAGGGACTTGTGTATGGAATGTGGGTATCCCAAATGGCATCTTAACTCCTGGGCCAAATGCCTGCCTCATGTTTAAACTTTTAAAAAAATGAAATGCGCCTTAAAAATTCATGTCGAGAATTGGACAACATTTATCAATACTAAACTGCATGAGAAGCAATATAATGTTTTCTAACATTTTGTTTTTCTACCTCTGAGTGACGTTTTAGAAGTTTCTGTTTTAGAAACCTGAAGATAACCCTACCGTTCGACCCAGCCATCCCACTCCTTGGAATTTACCCAAAGGAATTTAAATTGACAAACAAAAAAGCGGTCTGCAGCCTAATGTTTATTGCAGCTCAATTCACAATAGCTAAGACCTGGAACCAACCTAAATGCCCATCAACGGTAGACTGGATAAAGTAATTATGAGATATGTACTCTTTAGAATACTACACCGCAGTACGAAACAACGAAATCCAGTCATTTGCAACAAAATGGAGGAATCTGGAACACATCATGCTGAGTGAAATAAGCCAGTCCCAAAGGGACAAATACCATATGTTCTCCCTGATCGGTGACAACTGACTGAACACCAAAAAGGAAACCTCCTGAAGTGAAATGGACACTATGGGAAACGGTGACTTGATCAGCATAGCCCTGACTGTTAATGAACAACTTAATACATTATCCCTCTTAGTAGTTTTTTTGTCTGTTCTACTTAATATGACTGGTTTAATTCTGTAATTAATACACAGTTATTCTTAAGTGTTGAAAATTAACTGAAATGTGATCCCTGTTAAACATAAGAGTGGGAATAAGAGAGGGAAGAGATGTATAATTTGGGACATGCTCAAGCTGACTTGCCCCAAATGATAGAGTTAAAAACATACCAGGGGATTCCAATTCAATCCCATCAAGGTGGCATGTACCAATGCCATCTCACTATTCCAAGTGATCAATTTCAGTTCACAATTGATCATAATGAAAGGACTAAGAGTCAAAGGGAGCGCATAAACAAGTCTAGTACCTGCTAACACTAACCGATGGAATAAATAAAGGGGAGAGTGATCCAACATGGGAAGTGAGATACTCAGCAGACTCATAGAATGGCAGATGTCCTAAATAGCACTCTGGCCTCAGAATCAGCCCTAAAGGCATTCGGATCTGGCTAAAAAGCTCATGAGAGTATTTCAGGCATGGAAAGCCAAGACACTCTGGCAAAAGATCTCTGTGAGTGAGATCCCAGTGGAAAGAACAGGTCTTCAAAGAAGGAGGTACCTTTCTCTGAAGGGAGAAGAGAACCTCCACTTTGACTATGACCTTGTCTAAACAAGATAAGAATCGGAGAACTCAGAGGGCTTCCATAGCCTTGGAAACTCATGACTGGAGCATAGGGAGACTACTGATGCCATAGACAGGAGTGTCAATTGGTAAAGTTAACAACAGGAGTCACTGTGCACTTACTCCTCATGTAGGATCTCTGTCCTTAATGTGCTGTGTATTGAGATTTAATGCTATAACGAGTACTCAAACAATATATTTCACTTTGTGTTTCTATGGGGGTGCAAACTGTTGAAATCTTTACTTAATGTATACTAAACTGATCCTCTGTAAAAAAAAAAAAAAGAAAAAAAGAAATTATCAACTCCCAACTTGACTCTCAATGGGATTAAACATGACAATAGGTCTGATCTGATTTCATCATCATTTAAAAAAATCATCTATTATTTTTCACTTTATGTTT
Source organism: Oryctolagus cuniculus (assembly GCF_964237555.1). Classification (NCBI taxonomy): domain Eukaryota; kingdom Metazoa; phylum Chordata; class Mammalia; order Lagomorpha; family Leporidae; genus Oryctolagus; species Oryctolagus cuniculus. Next base: position 189,712,063 of record NC_091433.1, on the reverse strand, counting down.
CTGTGTGGGAGCAAACTGTTGAAATCCTTACTTAATGTATACTAAGCTGATCTTCTGTATATTAAGATAATCGAAAATGAATCTTGATGTGAATGGAAGGGGAGAGGGAGTGGGAAAGTGGAGGATAGTGGATGGGAGGGACGGTATGTGGGGGAAGCCATTGTAATCCATAAATCGTACTTTGGAAATTTATATTCATTAAATAAAAGTTAAAAAAAAAAGAAGTTTCTGTTTTAAAAATCACCTTTTTTTTTTTTTTGCTGTTTCTTTGTGTCACATACCATTGTCTAGTGTTTATTTCATTCAGACATTAATAGCTATGTCAAATAACTTGAACGTGATTTTCGACAGGTTTGTTGTGAGATTTTAAAAATTATTTAAACTGGGGCTGGTGCTGTTGCATAGTGTGTAAAGCTTCTGCCTACAGTGCCAGCATCCTATATGGGTTCTAGCTCGAGTCCTGGTTGCTCCACTGTTGATCCAGCTCCCTCCTAATGCGCTTGGGAAAGCAGAAGAAAATGGCCCAAGTGCTTGGACCTCTGCCCCTGTGTGGGAGACCTGGATGAAGCTTCTGTCTTCTGTCTTTGGCCTGGCACAACCCTAGCCATTACCGCATTTGGGGGAGCGAACCATCAGATGGAAGATTCTCTCTCTCTCTCTCCCTCTCTCTCTCTCTCTCTCTCTCTGCCTCTGCCTCTCCTTCTCTGTAACTCTGATTTTCAAATAAATACATCTTTAAAAATTGTTTAAACTTTTTAAACTTTCCTTATTTTGGACAGGTAGGCGCTTATAATTTTAAGAATTTATCATATCAGCTGAAAATATGACATTTAGAAATAAGTTAGGAAAAAGACACACATAGGATATGATTGAGACCATAATCATTAAAGACATTCAATAAAACACATCCTATTCATTTTCTCCATAACATACTTCTCATACTTAGACAAGTTACTCTACAATTGAACATTAAACTATGACAAAAGACCAAATATATTCACCTGGGCTTTGCTTGACTGTTCCTTAGCTGTTACTGCACCTCACGCACCCAAGCACTCAAGAGAAGTCATGTTCCAGCTTCAAATAAAAGGCTTGTGAAAACAGCCACAACCTTTGTAATCAGGACACATTTTCAAGAAATTCAAATCTATGTAACTGTTTAAACAGCAGCCTTATTATGAATTCTGGTCAAATCATGAATAAGTTCATCAGCATTATTTAAATCATTGATTTTTCTAATACATTTGTACTTATTGTATAACACTTTGGATTTGTATGTTGTTTATTAGTTTGAAAAGGCAGGTAGAACATACGTAGAATTTTGGGAATTCCCTTTCCTAAAGACGTTAGGTCTTGGTTGAGTGGTGTGTGATGAGAACAGGGATTATCTTGGAGGGGTTTCAGCATGTGGACCTCTGGCTGGGACATTGAAGCTGGTTGGGTAGCTCGTTTCGACTTGTGGTCCAGAGATGAGACTTGCTGGCAGTGCCATCCTGCTGAGACCGTCTTGTTCAGGTCTGGGCCACACAAACTTTTCTTTTGCTTTGTTCATTCTTTGCTTTCTTCCTTGCAGAAACATATTTGGTATTTAAAAAAAAAAAAAAAAAACAGGAAATTTTACTTTGGGAAGCTTGACCTGGCTCTTAAATACACTATGTGAAATGAGCCTATTTACCTATGAAAAAACTTCTAAGTCTCCAGACATGTATGAAAGACTACTACGGTGTATGGACTTTAAAAATCTGCACAGCCTGGTGTTTGGCTTAGCAGTTGAGACACCTGTTAGAATGCCTGGGCTTGATTCCTGCCTCTGGCTCCTTACTCTAGTTTCTTACTAATGAAGACCTTAAAGGGATCAGGTGATAGCTCAATTAATCAGGTTGGAAATACTCCTGGCTGCAGCCTGGAACATCCCAAGCCACCGCGAACATTTGGGGGAGTGAATAAGCAAATATTTCTCACTCTCCTCTTCTCTCTCTCTCTCTCCCCATCTCTCTCTTTCTTTCCCCTTCTCTCTCTCTCCTTCTCCCTCCCTCTGATTTCTAAATAAAAATACTATACTAAATTGCTTCCCATTTCACTATTTTTTGGTATACACACACACAAACACACACACATGTATAGCATCTGCTACATGACAGCATTATTTTATTCAAATACATTTCTACTTGTGGACCAGCAAAGGGGACGTTTAGAGGTTAGATAATAGGTACCAAAAATCAGTTATAGAGGAAGAAGTAGTTCTGGTATTCTATAGCACAGAAAGATAACTCTAGTCTTCATTAATTTATAATATAGTTCAAAATAAGTAGAGAAGATTTCAACAATTCCTAATACATAGAAATGATAAGTGTTTGAGTAGATGGAAACTCTAATTGCCCTGGTTTGATCATTATATATTGTGTACATGTATCTAATTATACTGTACCATATCAACATTTGCAAAAACTTATGTTTCAATTAAAATAAGTGAAAAGTTGCATGTTCTGTTTAAAAATCCTGCAGATTTACTTTCACATTTTTTCCTGCTATATTAGAAGGAAACAAATTTTGACAAATTTTGTTTGTCAAATTTTGACAAAGTTTGATAAAGTTTGACAAATTTTAAATAATAGTATTTAATTTAATGATCATCTTCTTTGAATATGCCAGTCTTGCTAGCAATGATCGCTTTTGTTCATGTGAGTCAGGAAGGATAGTGTACTCAAGAAACAGAGAAGGTTGGAAACGTGTTTCCATGACACTCCCCTTGCTCTCTGAAACTATTCTTCAGCCAAGCTGTGTATCAAGGTTCTCAAAAAAGTTCATAGAAAATAACTGTCATGAGAAAATACTCTTTATGAATTTTGCATTTTTGTAGCAACATAAGCATACCTAACTTTTAAAGTACTCTCCTACTTGATACTGAAATACATATCTGAGAAACCACTATGCTTGTCTAACTGCTTATTGTGTCTACGCAGACAGACGTGCAAACAGGCAATAACTGCACACTGGATTTGTGGGCATGAGCTACAACAGGTGTCTCTGCTAGGTAAAAAGGCACAAAGCAAACCTCCCCTTGTCTTCCAGGGGCACCAGGAGAGTCTGCTTCATCACAAACCTCATTCTCTTTGATTGCCTGTGCTACACATTTCTCAGGAGAGGTGAGAATCCAAAGTCAAGCAATGTCACTGCCAGGCTTTATCTGATAAAGCAGTATCTTACTCTGCTATCACAACAATGATAACTTAGTCTAAGTACAGGTACTTAGTGCCTTTGCTACTGTTTATGCCCCATGTTCTTTACAGTGTTTTAAGTGGTGCTAAAATGGAATATTCTTTTGAATGATTATCATTCCCACTAATAAACTAATTTGGTGACTCTCTTGGGGCTTACAGACTGAATGGCTCTGAATTTGACTCCTTCAGAGAAAAGCAAATTTAGTCCGATAGATGGCAGTGTGATATAAATTAGTGAAGTTAGAAAATTAAAATAAAAAAATCAAAAATAAAATCACTATCTTTTTTATCTCCCTCAAGCAAGCTTTATGAAGCATTAATCAATTCACACAAGCTAATAAAATGCCTAGAAAATGAATCCCAATGTTATTTAAATTATGGCTGTTTATCAGTAAACAGAGGAAACTTATGGACCAGCTACTGGAGTATTCTAAGGCAAGCTGGTCAAAACAGATTTGGCCCAAGATTATGTCTGGGGATATTTTTTGATTCTAAAATAGGATTTGTATTTGTTATTGTTTGTGGGGTGAATTCCATTATTATTTTTTCTCAGAGAGTTGTCTTTGACAACCTGTATGCTGAAATCAAGCTGTCTATGCAGCAAATTCTTTTGTAAATCTTAAAATCCTGTCAGTGCTTAGCCTGAGATGCCAGTCTCTTTAATATGTCAGAAGAGTGTTTGTCTGCCACGGTGAACTAACATTTATTTTTGTTCTAAATTAGAAAAACAAGGGGATTGAATCAGCTTGACATGACATTTAGCTGAACGCCCCAGGGATGTTTTCCTTGGTGAGGATGAACAAATGGAAGGCAAGAGCCTCTGTCTAGATGAGCCCAGAAGATGAAGTGGGTGCCGCAAGCAGAAGGGAGCAGTGTGAGGCCAGGCTGGCTGGAGACCTGGGAGTATTTTCTGATCCTCAAAGATGCTGGATCATGGTAGTCTGGCAGGACCAACAAAAGCTTCTGCATTTCACAAAGCATTCAGCTTTTCATTTGCTGCTCAGTAATATCTTAAGTAGAAAATTCAAAGGAGAATCAAGTATTATATTCTAATTAGGAAGCTGAGTAACACAGATATTGGGGTAGTTTGGTTCCACAACCAGCCCTTCAAAGGAGTATTTAATACCCAGCGTAAATGCCATTTTGCCATTTTATATTTTGGTGACCTGTCAGTGATTACTTGGAGAAATCTGATTTTTTCAGGCTTAATCTTGTATCATTGGATGCCATAAAGGGTTACAAATTATATTCTTGTGAATGTTGATTCCTTTACATGTAACTTTTGATGTCTGGAAAGACAACAGAAAACAGTACAAAAGACACTGGCCTGAGAGATCAAATACATACAGATTCTATCTTTCATCACTCTGCACCTGTGTTTTCTCATTTATATGACAACAGGTTGAAAAGATTATTTCTGGAATCCCTATTAACACTAAAATTCTATTATTTCCTGTTTCTAGTGCTGAACATCAAAGATGTTGCAAAATTCAATGACCTCTTTACCACAAATGGTAAATTGTATTTTAGTATAAAGTTAACTCATTAATAAATCTTTGGACTTAATGAATTTCTTGGTTTTCTTAACATCATCAATATTTCTGAAAAATTTTGACAGGAGGAAAAACTTCAACTTCACTTAATAGCTATTTGGCTTCCTCTCTCGCTCCTTCCTTGCCTTTTTCCCCCTCCCACACTTGTTTATTGAACATTATCGCATGCTGGGCACTTCATATTCTGCTTAGGATAACAAAGTCACAAGTCAAACTTTGGCATTGCCTTTTGGAGTTGACAGTATAAAGAAGCAGACAATGAGACCATAGAAAGATAAGTGTTTAGAAGAGTAAAACACAGATAGACCCATGAGGTTAGAGCCATTCTATTCGAAACCAGAACCTTCCTCTCTGTGTTTATTAATTTACTTTATATCTCACCTTTGCTTAAGAAATGTGGAGATGCGGCCGGCACCGCGGCTCAATAGGCTAATCCTCCGCCTTGTGGCGCCAGCACACCGGGTTCTAGTCCGGGTCGGGGCGCCGGATTCTGTCCCGGTTGCCCCTCTTCCAGGCCAGCTCTCTGCTGTGGCCCGGGAGTGCAGTGGAGGATGGCCCAAGTGCTTGGGCCCTGCACCCCATGGGAGAACAGGAGAAGCACCTGGCTCCTGCCATCGCATCAGCCTGGTGCGCCGGCCGCAGCACGCCAGCCGCGGCTGCCATTGGAGGGTGAACCAACGGCAAAGGAAGACCTTTCTCTCTGTCTCTCTCTCTCTCTCACTGTCCACTCTGCCTGAAAAAAAAAAAAAAAAAAAAAAAAAAAAGAAATGTGGAGACGTCACCTTTTAAGTTATCCAAGGCTCTTGTGCCAAGGACAAAGTCTCTTAAGTATAATCAGTGGTAGATTCAGGGAGCTTCCATCGAAAAACACCAACTGGATAAAACAACTGTAATTAATGTTCTCACAGTCCTGCTGGCTGCAAGTTCAAAATCAAGGTGACAGCAGGACTATTCTGCCCCCAAAGACATTAAGGCAAAATCCTTATTTGCCTCTTCCAGCTTCTGGAAAGTTTTTGGGAATTCTTGGAATTCCTTGATTGTGGCAACATGACCATGATGATCTCTCCCTGCATTCACCTAGCCTTCTTCCCTCTGTCTCTTCTAGGTTTTCAAACCTGTCCTTTTGCACGAATACTAGTCATTGAATTTAGGTACTACCCCAAAGCTTTATGACTTCGACCCAATTGTTACATAAACCAGCGCCCTATTTCCAAATAAAATTATTGTTATGGTTTAAAAGTGTGCCGCAGAGTTCATGGGTTAGAAATTTAATCTGCAGTACAACAGAGTTGAGAGACGAAACTTTAAAAAAGTGATGAGAGCCTTCAAGAATGGATTCATGCCTCTGTCATAGTTCTGAACAACATAGCTTTCTATTATTAATAGTTTAGTCTGCAGTATTCTATTATGGAAGCACAAACCAGACTAATAGTCACATTCACAAGTCCCAGATAGACATGAATTTCCAGAGGACACCATACAGCAGTGCTCTGTCACTGAAAAACTCTACAGACTAAAGTCAAAGGAGAGATAAAAGAAGAAAGTACAAGTAGAAACTTCATTAGTCAATACAGTTTGCATGTGGTTTCAATGACTGTATATTATATGTTTTTATTGATAGAAAACAGAACATGGCTTAATGAAATTATATGTTAATGCATTTATAATGCAATAATTTTCTTCAAAGATTTACAAAATAGTCAATTCACAAGACAGCCAGAATCCTAAACTATGCCAAAATCTCCAATTCTTCACTCATCAAGCCCAATGTGAGTGTTCTTTTCATTCTCCCCACCCGTCTTTCAGAGTAGACAGTGATGAGAGGGTCAAATGAGAAAAGCCACAGGAAGATGCAAAATGCAAAGTCTGAACAGATTCAGAGCAGAGTAAGCCGCCTCTGAATTATTGAAAATGTGAAGAATTCATGACAATATAATGATTTCACTAAATTCTTTCCAATTTTCTTCAATTCGAAATCAATTTCATATTTACTTGTCCTGTCTTTAGAGATGACATGCCTAATATGAGGGACTTAAGTCAGTGACACCATGATATCCTTTTATGACAGATTTGTTACTAAGCCTTCAAGTCACAAATCAAAGTTTTTAAGACAAGATTTATATTATTTCCCTTTTTTCAGTCCCTGACAAATTTTCATTGAGAGATCATTTGTTTCTGCTCTATGCAAGGAAAACTAATGTTCTGAAACATGACATTCTTCCTCTTCAGGGATCAATGACAACAAAGTGAATATGGTCTCTATTCCAATGTTTCTATAGTTTTCCTTTTTCATTCCCCTTCTCCCTTTTCCTTCCCCCTCCATTTCTTCATTGCTTATTCCTCTTGCAGGAGTACAAATGGTTCTGTAATGTGGACTGAGAGTTTATCAGTGAATGATTTTCTTGTTAAGCCTTCCATAAAAAGAATATTGCAAAATTCAATTTACCTCAAACCTAAATTTTATTCTACATACTTACATGTAATATCTAGAAAGGTATATTTAGGTCTGAAAGTGGGAGGAAGGGGACTATGTTTTTTAAAGAAGTGGATCATCTAAAATCAGTCACCATGCCAGGGTGTATCTGAGAGTGGAATGAGAGCCTGTACCAGCACACGAAGCTGGAGATGGGGGGTATTTTATGAAATTCCTCTTCTACCAATTTTAAAAATGTGACCCTTCAGTGCAGATGGCACTGCCGAGCAGCCCTTGCTCTTGTCTTCGTGCTGCACAAACCTAGCAGGGCTGGATTTCTCGTTTCCTCTTCCTGGGCACTTTCTGCTTTCTTTAGTTTTGATTGCCTGTCCTCATGTCTCTGTGATACCTCATTTTAATCTGACAGGAGAGAATTTAAAGAAGCTCAAGAAGTGAACAGCTTGTATTTATCCATAGTCAGGGAACACATCATTATCTAACAAGCATCCAACATCTAGCAAGGTACTGAGACCAGGGAGGCAAAGAGACTCTGGTGATTATGCATAGAGCCTGTCTGGGGTTGGATGCAGCCTCACCCTTGTTGGCTGCAAGACCTTATTAGGTTTGTATACAAAATTGTTGCTCCTCAGAAAGGCTGATTTTGGTGACTAAAGCATATGATTGTATGGGATTCAGGGATCAATGCATGTGAAGATTTTTATTTACAAAAAAAAGTGAAAAAACTATGACATACACCAAATGTTAGCCTTGATAATTATGTTTTTGCTGAATAAGGTATAGAAACATTAAGGAAAAGACTGATATAAATAATTTATAGATATAAATTATATCAGAAGACTGATATAAATAATTTATAATTTAAAGAGCTTGGCTCTTTAAACATTTTGGAAATTCCCCAGGGTTATTAATGGATTTTCTAATCAACAGAGAAGAACACAAATGAGATGATTGTAATGACTCCTTCTTCATTTACAGACGTCTAATTTTGGCAAATTTGGGTTGATTATGTATGATGCTCAAGATAAGAAAATGTCCATGCACAGGTACTTTAAGCACAATAGGAATAATCTGATATTTTTAAAAGATTTATTTATTTATTTGAAAGTCAGAGTTACACAGATAGAAGAGGCAGAGAGAGAGGTCCTCCATCCGCTGGTTCACTCCCCAGTTGGCCGCAACTGCTGGAGCTGTGCCGATCTGAAGCCAGGAGCCAGGAGCTTCCTCCAGGTCTCCCTCATAGGTGCAAACTGTTGAAATCTTTACTTAATATATGCTAAACTGATCTTCTGTATATAAAGATAATTGAAAATGAATCTTGATGTGAATGGAGGGGGAGAGGGAGCGGGAAAGGGGAGGGTTGCGGGTGGGAGGGAAGTTATGGGGGGGAGAAGACATTGTAATCCATAAGCTGTACTTTGGAAATTTATATTCATTAAATAAAAGTTAAAAAAAAGCAAGAACTCTCCTGCCTGGAAGGTTGCCTCTCACTCCCCTGACTTGAGCTTCCTGCAGGTATTGACAAGTTGTGTGCTGGCACAGCACATGATCAGAAAGTGACTGGAGTTCAGCATCAGAGGAATTTCTCTTCTTATCTGTAGGGTAGATTTCAAGAATTTACTATGTCAAATGAAATTAGCTTGACCAAAAGTACAATAGGAATGGGAAACTTTTTTTCAAAAAAAGTGAACTCCATAGTTTGCCTATCATAAAATTGTTTTGAATATTCCAACGAAATATCATTACCCACCTATCAGAATGGCTGAAATCAAAATGTGACAAAGTAACATCCTGAAGAGGATGTGCAAACATTGAATCTTCACATGTTCCTGGTGGGAATGTAAAGTGTTGCCGTCACTAGAAAAGAAATTGGCAGCTTAAAAAAAAAACACTAAACATACAATTACTGTATGTGCCAACAATTGCACGTTTGGGCATTGAGCCCAGAGAAACACCAAAAGTCTGTACATGAATGTTCAAAATATCTTTCTCATAACTGTACCAACCCAGAGATGTCCAAATGCATAGATTGCCTGGGATGTATCCACACAGTCACACATGATTCAGATATGAAAACCAGGGTCCATTGATGCAGGCAGCCACTCCATGAGACTGCAGAGAGCATGATGCAATGAAAAAGCCAATCTCGGAAGGTCATTTACTATGAAATTCCATTTATATAACATTCATAAAATGGAAAAAAAAAAACATGGAAATTCAGAGTGAAAAGAGGTAGCCGGGGTTAGGGTAGAAGGTTGGGAGTGACAGAAGGGAGGTGCATGTGATTATCAATGGGCAGCACGAGCAAAGCCTGCAGTGAAGGAATCATTCTGGGTTTTGTGTGCTGATGGATATTTGATTTTATACATTGGATAGAATTATCTGGAATTAAACTAACACACACAAAGGAATAGAAGCTAAACTGAGGGATATGAGTAAGATCTGTAGATATAGCGGCAGACTCAACACACCAGTGCTGGAACGCAAGGTGAGCCGAATCCCAATAGCCCGAGACAACGGTGGGCAAGCAGAAAGAGGAGACTAGAGGGAACGAGGCTTGAAACCCCGTGGGGAAAAGTTCACCAGGCTAACTAGAAGAGAGAGGGGAAAAAAAAAAAAAGGACTGGTACGGACACGAGTTTCTCTCTCTCCGCTCACCTCTCAAAGGCAAGCAACACAAAGAGCAGGAGCCATTTTGGACATACGTCATAGGCAGGGCAACCTCAGGTCTCCACTGGCCCTCAGCCTAGCAGAAAAACCTGACTCTGGGGGTGGGGGGTGAAATAACAGGAGATTAGGACCTAGTGAATGTGTGGTGTTAATGAACTGAGACTGTGAAAAAAGAGACGGTGGGGGAGGAACTCACGGAATTCACATGAGTACTCTCCAGAGACACTACAATTCAGTAACCTTGGCAATCCAGTGGGAGACTGCAGGAGATTTTAAGCCCACACTGAACGCAGAACAGATTCCCTGTGTGGTCCTTGGGAAAGAGCTTCCGATCTCTGGCTCCTGTGGGTATATCATTTGCCTGCTAACTACCTCCAATTCTGTTCAGCTGTGTGGAATTACTTCCCTTTTGAAAGAAAGGAAGAAAGGAAGAAAGGAAGAAAGGAAGAAAGGTAGGAAGGAAGGAAGGAAGGAAGGAAGGAAGGAAGGAAGGAAGGAAGAAAGAAAGAAAGATTGATTTACCATGCCTAACCTGGGAGTGTCATCTTTGGCACACCCTTAACCCTGAGGAACCAAACAGAGCTCTCAGGCCACACCCATCTCAAGCCTCTAAGGCTCCATCAAAAGCAGACAGTCCAATTAATCTAGAGTCATAGTATAACGAGAAAAAACACCACAGCAAAGAAACCAAAGAATATCTCCACAAAGCCAAACAAACACAGAAACCGAGGTAACAAGAACAAGGAAGACACTACGATGACCCAAAATGATAAAGACACCCCAATTCAAGATTATGAAGATGACGAGATAGAAGAAATGCAAGAAACAGATCTCAAAAAATTGATAAGAGCATTAAGAAGTTCTCAAAAACAAATTCTTGAACTACAGAAATCCTTACTGGACAGGATAGAAAATCTCTCTCATGAAAATGAAATATTAAGGAGGAGTCAAAATGAAATGAAGCAACTAGCTGAACATGAAACAGTGATAGTGATGAGAAATCATAATGAAATGAAGAATTCAATAGATCAAATGACAAACACATTAGAGAGCCTTAAAAACAGAATGAGTGAAGCAGAAGAGAGAATATCGGACTTAGAAGACAAAGAACAGGAAAGTATACAGTCAAACCAAAGAAAAGAAGAGGAAATTAGAAATCTAAAAAATATTGTCGGGAATCTACAGGATACTATTAAAAAAACCTAACATTCGGGTTCTAGGAGTTCCTGAAGGCATGGAGAGGACGAAAGGATTAGAAGGCCTTTTTGTGAGATAATAGCAGAAAATTTCCCAGGTTTGGAGGAGTACAGAGACATCCTAGTACAGGAAGCACATAGAACCCCTAATAAACATGACCAAAAGAGATCCTCACCACGACACGTTGTAATTAAACTCACCAAAGTGAAACAGAAAGAAAAGATCCTAAAATGTGCAAGAGAGAAATGTCAGATTACTCTCAGAGGATCTCCAATTAGATTCACAGCAGACTTCTCATCAGAAACCCTACAAGCTAGAAGGGAATGGAGAGACATAGCCCAGGTACTAAGAGAGAAAAACTGAAAGCCCAGAATATTATATCCTGCAAAGCTCTCATTTGTGAATGAAGGTGAAATAAAGACCTTTCATAGCAAACAGAAATTGAAAGAATTTGTCACCACTTGTCCAGCCCTGCAAAAGATACTTAAAGATGTGCTACACTCAGAAACACAGAAACACGGTCATCAATAAGAGAGAAGGTGAAGGAAAGAAACCTCACAGCAAAAGATCACAGGGAATTCAAAGCATATATTAGAACTTATCTTTGGCAAATGGCAGGGCAAAGTTACCACTTATCATTAGTCACATTGAATGTGAATGGCCTGAACTGTCCAGTTAAAAGACACCGATTGGCTGATTGGGTTAAGGAACACAACCCATCTATTTGCTGCTTACAAGAAACACATCTTTCCAACAAAGATGCATACAGACTGAAAGTGAAAGGCTGGAAAAAGATATACCATGCCAACAGAAATGAAAAAAAGGGGCATAGCCATCTTAATATCAGGCAACATAAACTTTAACACAAAAACTGTTAAGAGAGACAAAGAGGGGCACTACATAATGATTAAGGGATCAATTCAACAGGAAGATGTAACTATTATCAATGTATATGCACCTAATTACAGGGCACCGGTTTATTTAAAAGATTTGTTAAGGGACTTAAAGGGAGACTTAGACTCCAATACAATAGTACTGGGGGACTTCAATACTCCACTCTCAGAAATAGACAGATCAACTGGACAGAAGATCAACAAGGAGACAGTAGATTTAAATGACACTATAGTCCAAATGCATCTAACAGATATCTAAAGAAAATTTCATCCTACACATAAAGCATTTACATTCTTCTCAGCAGTACATGGAACCTTCTCTAAGATTGACCACATACTAGGCCATAAAGCAAATCTCAACAAATTTAAAAGAATTAGAATCATACGATGCAGCTTCTCAGACTACAGAGGAATGAAGTTGGAAATTAGCAACTCAGGAATCCCTAGAGCATATGCATACACATGGAGATTGAACAACATGCTCCTGAATGAACACTGAGTCATAGAAATAATCAAAAGAGAAATCAAAAACTTTCTGGAAGTAAATGAGGATAACAACACAACATACCAAAACTTATGGGATACAGCAGAAGCAGTGTTAAGAGGAAAGTTTATAGCAAGAGGTGCCTACGTCAAGAAATTCAAAAGACAACAAATAAATGAGTTTTCAATTCATCTCAAGGACCTAGCAAATCTCCAGCAAACCAGACCCAAATCTAGTAGAAGAGAAATAATTAAAATCAGAGAAGAAATCAACAGGATTTTATCCAAAAAAAAAAACATTACAAAAAATCAGACAAACGAGGAGCTGGTTTTTTGAAAAAATAAACAAAATTGACACCCCATTGGCCCAACTAACTAAAAAAAAAGAAAAGACCCAAATCAATAAAATCAGAGATGAAAAAGGAAACGTAACAACAGACACTGCAGAAATAAAAAGAATCATAAGAAATTACTACAAGGACTTGTATGCCAGCAAACAGGGAAACCTATCAGAAATGAATAGATTCCTGGACAGATGCAACCTACCTAATTTGGACCACGAAGACATAGAAAACCTAAACAGACCCATAACTGAGACAGAAATTGAAACAGTAATAAAGGCCCTCCCAACAAAGAAAAGCCCAGGACCAGATGGATTCACTGCTAAATTCTACCAGACATTTAAAGAAGAAATAACTCCAATTCTTCTCAAAATATTCAGAACAATCGAAAAAGAGGGAATCCTCCCAATTCTTTCTATGAAGCCAGCATCACCTTAATTCCTAAGCCGGAAAAAAGATGCAACATTGAAAGAGAATTACAGACTAATATCCCTGATGAACATAGATGCAAAAATCCTCAATAAAATTCTGGCCAATAGAATGCAACAACACATCAGAAAGATCATCCACCCAGACCAAGTGGGATTTATCCCTGGTATGCAGGGATGGTTCAATGTGTGCAAAACAATCAACAACGTGATACACCACATTAACAGACTGCAGAAGAAAAACCATATGATTATCTCAATAGACGCCGAGAAAGCATTTGATAAAATACAACACCCTTTCATGATGCAAACTAAGCGAACTGGGTATGGAAGGAACATTCCTCAATACAATCAAAGCAGTTTATGAAAAACCCACAGCCAACATCCTATTGAATGGGGAAAAGTTGGAAGCCTTTCCACTGAGATCTGGTACCAGACAGGGATGCCCACTCTCACCACTGCTATTCAATACAGTTATCAAATTTTAGCCAGAGCTATTAGGCAAGAAAAAGAAATTAAAGGGATACAAATTGGGAAAGAAGAACTCAAACTATCCCTCATTGCAGACGATATGATTCTTTACTTAGGGAATCCAAAAAACTCTACTAAGAGACTATTGGAACTCATAGAAGAGTTTGGCAAAGTAGCAGGATATAAAATCAATGCACAAAAATCAACAGCCTTTGTATACACAGGCAATGCCATGGCTGAGGAAGAACTTCTAAGATCAATCCCATTCACAATAGCTACAAAAACAATCAAATACCTTGGAATAAACTTAACCAAGGATGTTAAATATCTCTATGATGAAAATTACAAAACCTTAAAGAAAGAAATAGAAGAGGATAGCAAAAAATGGAGAAATCTTCTATGCTCATGGATTGGAAGAATCAATATCATCAAAATGTCCATTCTCCCAAAAGCAATTTACAGATCCAATGCAATACCAATGAAAATACCAAAGACATTCTTCTCAGATCTAGAAAAAATGATGCTGAAATTCATATGGAGACACAGGAGACCTAGAATAGCTAAAGAAATCTTGTACAACAAAAACAAAGCCAGAGGCATCACAATACCAGATTTCAGGACATACTACAGGGCAGTTATCAAAACAGCATGGTACTGGTACAGAAACAGATAGATAGACCAATGTAACAGAATAGAAACTCCAAAAATCACTCCAAACATCTACAGCCAACTTATATTTGATCAAGGATCCAAACCAATCCCTGGAGTAAGAACAGCCTATTCAGTAAATGGTGCTGGGAAAATTGGATTTCCACATGCAGAACCATGAAGCAAGTCCCCTACCTTTCACCTTACACAACAATTCACTCAACATGGATTAAAGACTTAAATCTATGACCCAACACCATCAAATTATTAGAGAGCATTGGAGAAACCCTGCAAGATATAGGTACTGGCAAAGACTTCCTAGAAAAGACCCTGGGGTTGCAGGCAGTCAAAGCCAAAATTAACTATTGGGATTGCATCAAATTGAGAAGTTTCTGTACTGCAAAAGAAACAGGAGAGTGAAGAGGCAACTGACAGAATGGGAAAAACATTTGCAAACTACGCAACAGATAAAAGGTTGATAACAAGAATCTACAAAGAAATCAAGAAACTCCACAACATCAAAACAAACAACCCACTTAAGAGATGGGCCAAGGACCTCAATAGACATTTTTCAAAAGACAAAATCTGAATGGCCAACAGACACATGAAAAAATGTTCACAATCACTAGGAATCAGGGAAATGCAAATCAAAACCACAAGGAGGTTTCACTTCACCAGGGTTAGAATGGCTCACATTCAGAAATCTACCAAAAATAGATGCTGGAGAGCATGTGGGGAAAAGGGGACACTAACCCACTGTTGGTGGGAATGCAAACTGGTTAAGCCACTATGGAAGTCAGTCTGGAGATTTCTCAGAAACCTGAATATAACCCTACCATAGAAACCAGCCGTACCACTCCTTGGAATTTACCCAAGGGAAATTAAATTGGCAAACAAAAAAGCTGTCTGCACCTTAATGTTTATTGCAGCTCAATTCACAATAGCTAAGACCTGGAACCAACCCAAATGCCCATCAACATTAGACTGGATAAAGAAATTATGGGATATGTACTCTATAGAATACTATACAGCAGTCAAAAACACTGAAACCCGGTCATTGGCAACAAGATGGAGGATTCTGGAAAACATTATGCTGAGTGAACTAAGCCAGTCCCAAAGGGACAAATATCATATGTTCTCCCTGATTGGCGACAACTAACTGAGCACCAAAGGGGAAACCTGTTGAAGTGAAATGGACACTATGAGAAACAGTGACTTGATCAGCTCTTGTCCTGACTGTTGATGTACAATGTAATACTTTATCCTGTTTAGTATTTTTTCTTTGTTTTGTTCTAGTACCATTGGTTGAACTCTGTAATTAACACACAATTATTCTTAGGTGTTTAAATTTTAACTGAAAAGTGTCCCTATTAAATATAACAGTGGGAATAGAGTGGGAGGAGATGTACAATTTGGCACATGCTCAATCGGACTTGCCCAAATGGTGGAGTTAGAAACGTGTTAGGGGATTCCAATACAATCCCATCAAGGTGGCATGTACCAATGCCATCTCACTAGTCCCAGTGATCAATTTCTGCTCACAATTGATCATACTGAAAGGACTAAGAGTCAAAGGGATCACACAAACAAGAATAGTGTCTGCTAATACTTACTGATAGAATCAAAAAGGGAGAGAACGATCCAACATGGGAAGCGGGATACACAGCAGACTCATAGAATGGCAGATGTCCTAAACAGCACTCTGGCCTCAGAATCTGCCCTTAAGGCATTTGGATCTGGCTGAAGAGCCCATGAGAGTATTTCAGTCATGTAAAGCCAAAACACTCTGAAAAAAAAAAAAAAGACCTAAATGAAAGATCTCCGCGAGTGAGATCCCAGTGAAAAGGACAGGTCATCCAAGAAGGAGGTACCTTTCTCTGAAGGGAGGAGAGAACTTCCACTTTGACTATGACCTTGTCGGAATAAGATCGTAGTTGGCGAATTCAACAGGCTTCCATAGCCTTGGCAATTCATGACTAGAGCCTAGGGAGATTACTTATGCCATAAATACGAGTGTCAAATTGTTAAGTCAACAACAGGAGTCACTGTGTACTTACTTCTCATGTGGGATCTGTCCTTAATGTGTTGTCCAATGTGAAGTAATGCTATAACTAGTACTGAAACAGTATTTTACACTTTGTGTTTCTGTGTGGGTGCAAACTGATGAAATATTTACTTATATATACTAAATTGATCTTCTGTATATAAAGATAATTGAAAGTGAATCTTGATGTGAATGGAATGGAAGAGGGAGCGGGAGATGGGAGGGGTGTGAGTGGGAGGGAAATTATTGGGGGGGGGAAGCCATTGTAATCCATACACTGTACTTTGGAAATTTATATTTACTAAATAATAAAAAAGTAATTGACATTTTGCTGCAAGTCAAATTATTTACTTTTATTATGCTTTGTATCTATTAAAACTGAAGGCATATTATATATGATATATAAATTATATATATATATTTATAGAGAAACAGAACAGTGAAATAAGGGACATTTTTGCAGGTGCTCGCAGCCTGGTTTCATATTCCAGCTTGTCCAAGGACTGAATGTGACCCAAGAAATCACTCCAGCATTGAAGCACATTGAATCTCTTTTCTTACCTAGAGAATACACATAATTACAGCTTGTATATTTGTCATAAGGATGCAGAACATGTGCTCAGTAAATCACCACTAATGTTTTTGGGGGTTAGAATATTTTGATTTTTTTTTTGCATTTTGTGGGGTACAGTGTGATACTTCAATGATTGTGCAGACTTTTGCATATCTATTGCCTTAAATGCTTATTTTTTAAAAGTTCTAATAATGGCACATGCCTCTGTGTACAATGCATGTAGATTATGTTAGGACGATCAATATCTCCATCTTCCCATCACGACCC
Organism: Oryctolagus cuniculus; assembly: GCF_964237555.1. Classification (NCBI taxonomy): domain Eukaryota; kingdom Metazoa; phylum Chordata; class Mammalia; order Lagomorpha; family Leporidae; genus Oryctolagus; species Oryctolagus cuniculus. The sequence goes on along the minus strand of NC_091433.1, from coordinate 189,694,842 downwards.
ATGTTTGGGGACTTAAAGCTTCCTCCTTCAGGTAACTAATGAAACATATTAGAGTTCATTGTGAGCTATATCCTCTCACTTTGCTTAAGGACACCACAACTGGTTCTGTCCCAAATGCATTTTGGTACTTGGTGTTCAGTTTTCCTCACTTCTGTCTGAATCTCAAAGGAATAATTATTTCACATTCTAGTCAACTTTTGTTTAGCTTCCACATACTAGAAAGACATGTAGTTTTTGTCTGATTCACTGCATTTAACATAATGTCCTCCAATTACATATATTTTTCTAAAAATGTGATGCCTTTTTTGTGGAAGAAAAGTGTTCCATGTATGTTTATATAACATTTTTCCTCATTCAATAATGCACTGATGTGCGTCTGGTATGAGACTTTATCTTAAATAATGTGAATAGAGCAGCCATAAGCAAGGGAGTACAGATATTTCTTTGATATATTGATTTACATCTTTTGGATATATAGATAGAAATGGGATAGCTCAGTAATATGGTGCATCTTTTTTGTTTTTATATTGTGAAATAATTTACATTCTTTTTTATTTTTTTATTTATTTGACAGAGTTAGATAGTGAGAGAGAGAGAAACGATAATTTACATTGTTATCACAGTGTATAAGAGTTTATTTTATCTAAATTCTCAATAGCATTGGTCATTTCTTTTTTGTATTAGTAATCTAACCTGTGGTGAGAAAGTATCTCATTGTGGTTTGATTAATGTTTTCCTCATGGCTAATGAAGCTGATATTTTTTCATAAACTCATATTTGAGTTTCTTCTTATGAGAATTACATATTAATATTTTGGATCTATTTTAAAATTGTTTTGTATTGGTTGTCATTGGATTTTTTGAGTTTCATATATATTCTGGATATTGATTCTTTGTCAGATAAGCAGTTTGAGAAAAATTTTCTCCCATTGTGTAGCATCTTTTTGTGTTGATTATTTCTTGTAAAGTGCAGAAGCTTCTTGGTTTGATATAATTCCATTTATCTACTGTTGCTTTTGTTGCTTATGTGTTTTGGATCTTATCCAAAATACATTGCCTATACTGATGACTTGAAGTGCTTTCTCAATTCATGCTTCAAGTTGTTTCATAATTTCATTCCTCAATTTTTACATATTTGATCCCTTTTGAGTTAATTTTTGTTTGGTATGGGGAAATGATCAACTTTCAGTCTTCTCCATTTGTATATTCAGTTTCCCAATGCCGTTTATTTAAGACTGTTTTCCAGTGTCAGTCTTTGGTTGTCTTTGTCTAGAATAAGTTAGCTTAAAATATAGATTCATTTCTGTGGTGTCTATTATATTCCATTGGTCTATGTGTCTGCTATTATGTTGGTACCAAGTCATTTTGATTATTATATCCCTGTAGTGTATATTGAGAACAGATATGTTGATACCTCTAGCATTGTTCCTTTTTTCTCAAGATTTCTTTTGCTGTTGAGTGTGTTGAGGGTCTTTTTTTTTTTAAATATTTATTTATTTGAAAGGCAGAGTTGAGAGAGAGAGAGAGAGAGAGAATCTTTCCTCTACTGATTCACTCCCTAAATGACTGCAATGGCTGGTGGGGCTGGACTAGGACGAAGCCAGGAGACTGGAACTCCATCCAGTTCTCTCCATGTGTTGACAGAGGCTCAAGCACGTGGACCATCTTCCCTTGCTTTCTTAGGCACCTTAGCAGAGGGTTGGATTGGAATTGGACCAGCTGGGACTTGAACTGATGCCCATATGGTGTTGCAGGCAGGCATGTAAACTGCTACATCACACTAGCCCCAGGGTCTTTGCACTTTCCTGTGAACTTAGGGTAATTTTTCATAGTCTGTGGAAAGGATTGTTGGTGCTTTCATGGCACTTGCAATGAATCTGTGTATTGCTGTGGTTAGAATGATTATTTTAACCATATTGATTTTTCCAATCCATGAACATGACAGGTCTTTCCAATTTTCTGTTTTCTTTTATTTCTTTCATCTTTTTTTTACAGTTTGCATCAAAATGTCTCTTCACTTTTTTTATTAAATTTATTCTTCATTGTTTTAAATAGCTTGGAACATCAGATTTACACTATACTGACACAAAATGATCCTAACTGGCATTTGCAGAACTTCTCATCCGACATCTGTAGAATACACCTTTTCATCAGCCCACTGAGCATTTTCAAGGTAAACTGTATATTAGGCAGCAGAAACATCTCAACAAATATTTAAAAAATGAAATCATATCATGTATCTTCTCAGACAATAATGAATGAAGCTTGAAGTAAACAACAAAACAGTGGTGGGCAACTAGAACAGCAGTGAAGTCAACTCTTGGAATGCCCACAATCCATATTGCAGTCCAAGCTCCTACTAATTGACAACCTGTGATGTGGCAGATGGTGACTTAGGTATTAGGATCCCTACAACCCACTTAGGATTCCCAGATTGGGTTCCAAGATCCTGGCTTCAGCCTCCACCCAGACCTAACTATTGTGGGCATTTGGGGAGTGAACAACCGGTGGGAAGATCTCGCTCTTCCTCTCTTTATCACTTTAGCTCTGCCTTTCAAATAAAATGAAGATAAATAAACAATTAAAAGAATAAATGCATAGAGACTAAACAACATGTTCTTAAATGACAAAAGGAACATTGAAAAATCAAAAGGAAATTAAAAACTTTCTTGAAACAAATGAACATACAATGACAACTTATCAAACTTAGATGATACAATAAAAACAGTCATAAGAGGGAAATTTATAATTGTAAGTACCTAATAAAACAAAAGCCTGACAATGCACCTAATAAAAACAATACCCTAATGTGCATCTCAAGAATTTAGAAAAGCAGAAACACATCAAAAGTAAATATAATGGCTGGCGCCGCAGCTCACTAGCCTAATCCTCCGCCTTGCGGCACCGGCACACCGAGTTCTAGTCCTGGTTGGGGCGCCGGAGTCTGTCCCGGTTGCCCCTCTTCCAGGCCAGCTCTCTGCTGTGGCCAGGGAGTGCAGTGGAGGATGGCCCAAGTCCTTGGGTCCTGCACCCCATGGGAGACCAGGATAAGTACCTGGCTCCTACCATCGGATCAGCGCGGTGCGCCGGCCGCAGCGTGCCAGCCGCGGCAGCCATTGGAGGGTGAACCAATGGCAAAAAGGAAGACCTTTCTCTCTGTCTCTCTCTGTCACTGTCCACTCTGCCTGTCAAAAAAAAAAAAAAAAAAAAAGTAAATATAATGGAAGGATAGAAATAGCAAAGGCCAGAGAAAGAATAAATGAAATAGAGAGTAAAAAGTACAAAAGAACCATGTTTCTTGCATTTTCCCTGAGATGCACATTTGTATTATACAGAGAAGGCAGAACATTTGACTTCCTGGAGCAGTAGTATTTGGTCATTGCCAGGGTGTAGTCATTAAGGGATAAAAACTAATGAAAGGAGAACACATCCGAGATCTCTGTGTAGTTCTAGTCAACTGAGAGAAACTCTTCATCCTGTTTTGGCAGCCCAGTTCAATAATTCTTTCCATTCCCACTTGCTACTTCACAGTACTTATACAAGCACAGATTCTTACTTAATTCTTAAGGATGCTCCCACAGGTTGACCTCCTCCTAAAATATATTCAATTTCAGGTAGTCTGAAATTTCTTCCAACTTCTCTGGTGTCCTTTTGTTTCAGGACCTCGGTAAGTTTCAGGAGGAGTGCTCAAACAGCGCTCTCACTAGTCAGTCGCTCTGCCTCCACATTTCCTTGCTTCAGTCTGCCTTAGGCTTACAGCCAGAGTGAGTTTGCTACAAATGAAGGTTATCTTAATTTATTACGCAGCGTTTTATATTGAAGCAAGTATCCCAGTGAGTAGTCAGATGCCCTGAATGATGCTTGCTTGAAAAGCGAACAAGGAAGAGTAGGAGGAGGGGCAGGAAAAGAAGAGGAAGAGGAACAGGAGGAGGAGGAGTGAGGGAAGAAGGAGGAAAGGAAGAGGAGAAAGAGGAGGAATAGGGAGAGGAGGAGGAGGAGGAAGGAGGAGGAGGAGGAAAAAGGAAGAAGAAGAAGGAGGAGGAGGAGGAAGTAGGAAGAGGAGGAAGAAGAGGAAGAGGAGGAGGAAGAAGAAGAAGAAAAAGAAGAGGAAGAGAAGACGGTAGTTTATAAGAATTGAATAGCCTTAATTGGCTTCAGTGCTCACACATGGTGCTTCCTTCCCTCTTAATTCAATGTAGAGAATCCCAAGCCCCCTTTCCAGGAGTCAGAAAGGAAGAGTAAAACCTCGGGAATTGAGGAAAGATAATTCTGTAGAAAAGATACTCAGGAGACATGGCCACTTCCAAATCATTTGTGAATATTCTGGTTAGATATTTATGGCTAATTAATTAGTAGATAATTATGGTAAGTTCACCCAGTGAGGAAAAAAAAACTACAATGGAGGTGCATTACAGCACTGCACCCCAGTATGTGTGGACAGCTCTGTACACTGGATCACGTAAAAAACACACACACTAATACTTTAGAACACTAATTTTGGACAGGATGATTTCCAGATATATCATCAGTTAACTCTCACAGCAATTTCATGAAGCCAATATTGCTATTTTTATTGTAAAATTGAGAAATTGAGACTTGGAGATACATAGTGTTTTGTCCTAGAAAAACTTGTGATCAAGTATGAAACCCAGGTTGGCACCGTGGCTCAGTTGGCTAATCCTCCACTTGTGGCATTGGCACCCCGGGTACTAATCCCGGTTGCTGCTCTTACAGCTCTCTGCTGTGGCCCGGAGGGCAGTGGAAGATGGCCCAAGAGCTTGGGTCCCTGCACCTACATAGAGACTGGGAGGAAGCACCCAGCTCCTGGCTTCAAATGGGCGCAGCGCTGGTCGTGGTGGCCATTAGGGGAGTGAACCAACGGAAGGAAGACCTTTCTCTCTGTCTCTCTTTTACTGACTATAACTCTCTCTCTGTCTCTCACTCTCTCAATGTCTAACTCTGCCTGTCAAAAAAAAAAAAAAGTATGAAACCCAAGTTTCTCTAAAGCTCTAGGCATCACTCTTCTGTTTGCATCACCCAGCCTCGTGATAGTAAGATCTTATCTCACAGTAGTCAGCATCCTATATTTATGCATGAAGCTATTCATAGTAGTTTTATTCAATCAAGTGTTCATTGAATGTTTATAGCATAGTTGACATTTTATGCTTTACATCTCTCCAAGTTTTATGATTAAACAGATATCGCTTGCTATTTTCCCTCTTGTATAGCTGTTTTCTAAATGTAATACTAAGATCACACTTCTATGAATTGTGGGTGAGAGCAAGAGAACAGGTGAATTTAGGAGGCTGGAATGTGAATACAGGGTAGCAGCAAGTGGAATTTGAAATCACCCTTTTCAGAGACTGTGAAATTGGAGTAGGCACTACAGTATTTTTTGTGGGATACTACAATCAATTAATGTAATCAGTTCTACAATATACATATTATGAGCTAATATTTAGCATCAAATGATTTATTACTTTAAATTTCTGAAAGCATTGTTTTTTCCAAAATGCACAGATACATGATACAATCCACCAATATACATTGCAATAAATAAAATGAAATGTGCCTTCTAGTTCTTCTATTAATGTCCATTTCTTACTTATGTGCTCTTTTACTATTCATGATAGATTTGAAGGTTATGGAATAAATCTTTTTCGATTTGCTAGTAAATCTACACATTCCATATAGAACACAACACCAACATAAGCCAATGAAAAACTTGTGAAAAAAAATTAGCACATTGTAGATCATTAATGCTCCCTGGAGGTTTATTGGATCTGGTAGAAGCTTGGTCAACATGAGACAATATAATTGTTTTGGAAAAATGAGGGATATATTAGGAACGTAAAGTGAACTGCAAAGTGTTTTAACCTGTAAAGATCATTGCCAATGGTTTTTACCCTTTATTGTTCCTCGGGGGAAGCAATGCCTTATGATACCACATTTCCAGGGCTCTTTTCTGGTAGGAAGGGTATATGACTGAATTCTGTCCCACCCTTATGCTCATACGTGTGTGTGCACACACACAAACACACACACAGATGCACAGTAACCACTTAGACATACATGTATCTTTTCCTTTTAAGGATGCAAAATATTTTTGTCCTCAGGGCAACTCGAAAAGAAACAAAAGTTTTGAAAATTATTCATATTTTTCCACCAGTTTGGTCTACGTATGTGTCTAAGGTAAAACAATGGGAATCTAAAATAAAGCTTTTTTAGTGGGTTATTCACCAAAATGGAATTTTTCAAGAAATTACATTTATATTCTATATAATTTTATTACTTAATTCTGAGAGTATTTTTGAAGAAAAAATGGCACCCATTTTAAAGATACAAAGACTGACTTCCAGACTGCAGTCTAACAATTCTTGACTTGAGAATTAGTCTTAGTTGAAAGATCAGCTTCACATAAAGCCCTCCTCCCTCAATGTAAGACCCAAAGCCACACGACTGAATTAGTGTAATTTATCTTTCCAAATGAAAACTTCCCATTGTGAGTTGATAGTCTCCAAGTTGCCTTTTGCTGAAATGAATGTTTCCCCTCATCTTGGTATTCTTTCAATTTCAAGTACCATGTTTTTAAGATGATTAATGATCATTATCAAATTAAAATACATGTAAAAAAGAACAGATGTTCTCCTGAAAGATGGTACCTTTAGTCTTCAAATAAAATGTTTTGTCAGCTTCTTAGATATATTTTTGGAGCCTTAGAGATATCTGATCTCCTTTCAGTAGGAAGTCAGAAAGTTGCTCAAATTTTAGGGGCTAAAGCAGGGATAAGGGTGGCAGTAGAATTGAAACTGTGGTATAATGGAAACTGAGATGTGGTAAAGAAAGGAGATTTGGAGACAAAGAAAACCCAGCTGTTGCTGAATGACATTCTTCAGGAACACCCTTGCCATTAAAATAGTCTGTAACAAGTGATGTAATAAGGTTAATTAATTATCATTAATTACAAGGGCATCAGTAATTGTCTAATTCAAAACATGGAAATTTTTCAGAGAGAAGGGACAGGGTATTCAAGGATAAAACTCATGCAGGCAGAGGTGGGGCAGGGGAATCCAACTAGTGATCCCTGCCTGTACTGGTGCACAGAGGTAGGGGATCCAGTTACTGCCCCTTTCATGCTCATGGACTAAGAGGGGACCTAATTCAAATAGGACTCCGACTGCATGCACTAGGTGAGAGGACAGTATGTCATAGACAAAGGTGAAGAGAGAAAGAAAAGCATAAAAGAGACCAATCCTGGGGTGACACCAGATTCGCAGGTCTCTCCCAGCATGCCCTCCACGGGGGAGCTTCTGCTGCTTTTCCCTAATAAGCTCACTTTACCTTAGCTTATGATTCAAAGGATCAGGAGTTCTGTGGTACGGAAAATCCCATCCTCTGGCATGAGGGGTACACATGGGGTTCTTGGGTGGAAGGCCTATTGCCCAGGCTCTCAGCAAAGTTGAGGTTATGTGAGACTGAAACTATTATATTTGCACCTTGTTTCCCTTAGCAGGGTCATGAAGCTTCACACCTTAGAACTAACATAGGGAGGTGAATCTGACTTCCCTATTGAGGTCTAAGACCCCAGGGGTGAGGAGAATGTTGAGGGAAAAACATGTAGGGCCAGCACTGTGGCTCAATAGGCTAAGTCTCCTCCTGCGGCGCCAGCACACCGGGTTCTAGTCCCGGTCGGGGCACTGGATTCTGTCCTGGTTGCCCCTCTTCCAGGCCAGCTCCCTGCTGTGGCCAGGGAGTGCAATGGAGGATGGCCCAAGTGCTTGGGCCCTGCACCCACATGGGAGACCAGGAGAAGCACCTGGCTCCTGCCTTTGGATCAGCGTGGTACGCCGGCCGCAGTGCTCCGGCTGCGGCGGCCATTGGAGGGTGAACCAATGGCAAAGGAAGACCTTTCTCTCTGTCGTTCTCTCTCACTGTCCACTCTGCCTGTCAAAACAAACAAACAAACAAAAACATGTGTCTACCTCTTGCTTTGGCAGAAATTCAGGTCTCCCCAACATGCTTCTCTTCATTAGTCTGGCTTTGGAATTATCTTATTTTGTTTGATATGTATTAATTTGACAAGGTGTTTCCCAGTCATATTGTAGTTTATTATATAATGTTCATTTGTTCACTGGATAAGCATGCAGCAATGTTCTCTGAATTACACACAACTTGATACATTTCAGGTATTCAATAAGTGTCCAACAAATCAAAATTCACTAAACATTTTAAAAAACATCAAAGCCAGTGGAATTAACTCAAATCACTAATCTCAAGTTTAAATGTATCCTGTTCATTTTCAAAACAATGGGTTGACAGATTTTTTAAAAAATCAATGAGTTTTTACTTGCTTGAATTATGTCGACTTAAATAAGTACTACTATGAATACTTGAATGAGCAAAAAGACATTCAGGTACACTTTTCATTTAATTTTGTAGAGTAAAAATGTAAATATGCTGAAAGACTAAGAAATAATAGCTAAATATTTGCTGTTCTCTTTTTAGTTTTCTGAATTAATAATATACACACTACACATATTTGGAAAAATATTTAATGAAATCTGTGCCTGTCTGGGAGACTGCCTGCCTAGCAGGAGGTTAAGAGGGCATGGCACACTATGCCTTCTGGGAAAGACCTTGGTCGGGGGCTCAGGCACACTGAGAACCACACATGATCTGGTTTCTGGCAGGCAGCAGGAGCTCCAGTCACATTTCTCCCACCCCCACTTCCTGTTGAAGGTCTTTGCAATTGTCTACCAGGTTAACAGCTCCTGGGCATGGCCCAGACCCATAAAGACCACCTGGAAGGCTAGGTTGGCTATGTGACCTTCAAGCTGATTGGTGAGAGGATATCACCATCCCATTCTAGGGCCACTCACCACGGTCATTGGCTCCCCATGTGGATTTCTTTTGCTAACCTGTGATCATCCCATTAAATTTGTCTGTGTTCCTATCCTCCTAGATTTTCGTTGTTTCGTTTTCCTGGTTGGTTGCTTACTTTCACTCCTCACTATGGGCCAGACCCTGAGTAAGGACCCCAGGCCTAGCTCTTAAAGGTTTTGTTGGAAACTCATTGCTTTAAGCTAAAACCGGAAGAAGCCTTGGGCCGGCGCCGTGGCTCAATAGGCTAATCCTCCACCTAGTGGCGCCGGCACACCGGGTTCTAGTCCTGGTCGGGGCTCCGGATTCTGTCCCGGTTGCCCCTCTTCCAGGCCAGCTCTCTGCTGTGGCCTGGGAGTGCAGTGGAGGATGGCCCAAGTCCTTGGGCCCTGCACCCCATGGGAGACCAGGAGAGGCACCTGGCTCCTGCCATCGGATCAGTGTGGTGCACCGGCCACAGCGCGCCGGCCGCGGCGGCCATTGGAGGGTGAACCAACGGCAAAGGAAGACCTTTCTCTCTGTCTCTCTCTCTCTCACTGTCCACTCTGCCTGTCAAAAAAACAAACAAACAAACAAACAAAAAAAAACAAAAAAACGGAAGAAGCCAAAAAGTTTTGGGAAACTGCTGTGGGCATGTGCTCATGGCATGAGGCAGTAGACACTTATGATCCACTTATCTGGGACAAGGTTTTACAAGCTGCCTGACAACAGGAGGTGGACACCAGCATACATATCACCCTCCAGTTTTACCCTATAGTTACTGCCATCTTGCAATGCTTAGTGCCTCCTACTGCCATTTTCCTGACATCCATGCTGCCAGCCAGATCTCCATGTTCCGCCTCAGATGCTACAAATCACTATGGAATTTCTTCAGTGGGCTCCCCCTCCTCTGACTCAGACAATGATTTGGGCTTGGAACCTCCCCACCAAACCAAAGATAAGAACTCAGAGGCCGCGCGCCTGATGGGGGACCAAATTGGAAGGGCGACCTTGGCTTCACTCCCCAAGTCTCATCTGAGCCTCCCCTCTCCCCCATCCTTGGCCACTGTTAACTTGACCATCAGTTTCTCCATCTGGGGAACAGGGAGAGCCTCCTTCTTTTGGTGTACGACCGCCTCCGTTATCTCTGGCTCGCTTTCAGGCTCCACCACCCACAGATAGACAAATTCAGATCCTTCTGGGCCAGTGCAAACCACATGCCCTGCCCGGGGCAGCTCTGCCACCTTCTCTTCCTGCGCCCTTGCCCCCTGCTGCTAAGGTTCCTTGGGGCTGCTTTCTGTCTAGGGCCACTTCTACTGTGTCCCTGCCATGGGGCTTTGATTCTTCACCAGTTTTTGGCTGAATGAACACCCAACCAAACCCTGGGGATCTGAACTTCCCCCTCAGGTCAGCTCACACCAAGCCAATCCTTCAATGCCCCAGTGTGTGGTTTCCTCACAATCATTCCACTCTCAAGGATTTGTGTGAAGTAGTACATAAAAATGGTCCTCATGCTCCCCACACTGAGCCACTACTGGAGACCATAGCCATTGGCCTTAACTGCCCCCGGGACTGGAAAGACCTTGCATGGGCCTCTCTGGAGACTACAGACTTTCTAAAATGGAGGGCTTTCTATTATGCTGAATGTGAACAGCAGGAGGCCCGCGTTAACAAGTTGGGGTCCCCTGTCAGACCACTTAGAATCTTCAGGGGGGGACCCTTGGCAGACCCCATCATCCAGGTTGCAGGCTCCCCCCAAGAAGAGCTAAGCTTTGCACCCTATGACCTTGGCATGAACTACTGGTAAGAGTGGCTCTGGTCACTCTCCAAGGGCTACATCAGAAGGCCTCTGATCCCTTACTGACTTCCTTACCAGAATGAAACACACTGTACAGGGCAAGGTCACTCATCAAGAGGCCAAGCAGGCTCTGATCCATGACCCAGTGTGGAAAAGCTTAAACAAAGAGCACTGTGTTGCGATTGCTCCAGTGTGTATGAAGTCATTAGATGGTGGGTTCTAGCAGTCAGGATATTGGGGTGCCCTCTTCCCAAACAGAGAAGATCACCCAGGTGCTTAATGCCCAGACAGAGACACTTCTCCAGGCTCTGACTGCCCTGGTGCAGGTTCCAGACCCCGTGGGAGCAGATGGACACCCGATTTGCTGGGGCTGTGGAGCACAGGGCCTTATGCTATGTATTGCCCTGCTGCGGTTTCTCTGGGTGGCACCCCACAGCCCGTTCCTAAGCCCATTCCTCCTCCCTCTTCCGCTCCCTTTTTGGTGTGTCCCCAGTGTAGGAATGGCTAGCACTAGGCAAGGGATTGTAGGTTCCAGTATAATAAAGAGGGCAAACCTTTAAACGGGCATTAGGGCAGCCCTCGGCCCTATCACCCTAAGGGGGACTGTCCTGCTATCCCAATTCTGGGTGATCCAAATGGGAATATATACCCCTGGAGCTTGCTGGATCATTCCTCCAGAGTCACAGATCAAGCCTCACATACATGTTTGGATTAATGGTAAGGTCTTCAAAGGCATAGCTGACTCAGGGGCAGATGTCACCATACTGAGAGAGGAGGAGGATGTTCCCTTGGAGTGGGAAACTAGCCAGGGCCCTGATGTGTGAGGGGTGGGAGGTGTTTCTCTTAGTCATCAGCTAAAACACCCTGTTGCTTGAAGAGACTCAGAGGGACACAAGGGCCATATGTAGCTGCTGATAGCTATAGACTTGGGTAATAATTTGGGCATTACCTGCTTGGTAGCATGGTAGCTATGCTAACTATTGATGGTAAATTTTGTTTGGAAGGCCTGCTATAAACAGGCCGTGAGCCCCCCAAATTCAATAAGCACCCCCATTTCTAGGGGCCACTGTTCATGTCATTCCCCCTTCAAATTACAATGGACTGATGATACCCCCATGTGGGTAGAATAGTGGCCCCTGCTTTGACAAAAGCTAAGCCATGTAACTGCTTTGGTTCAACAGCATTTAGACTTGGGTCACACAGAACCCTCAATAAGCCCTTACAATGCTAATTTTGTCATCCACAAAGAAATCCACATCCTTCTTGCAGCTCCTCCATCATTTGAGGGCTGTCAATACCCACATGAAAAAAATGGGCATCACCCAACCAGGACTCCCCAGAGCTGCTGCTTCCCACTGATCATGTCACTTGCATTCTGGATATAAAGAACTGCTTTTCTAGTATCCCCCTTTCACCTGAGGATAGGGAGCATTTTGCCTTCACAGTACCCATGGCCAAAAATGCAGCCCCAGCGCAAAGGTTTCAGTGGACAGTCTTGCCACAAGGCATGAAAAATAGTTCCATCATTTGCCAAATGTATGTTTTTAAGGCTCTGATACCTCTGCATGCCATTACTGGCTTAAATATCATCCACTACATGAGTGACATTTTGCTAGCTCACCAATATCCTGTCATCCTTACGGATGTTTTCACTCAAGCTGTACAAAACCTCCGGGCCATAGACCTTGTCGTAGGCCTTGAAAAAGTTCAACATTCTCCTTTTCACTTCCTGGGCACTACATTATTTCTTTACACCATTCACCCTGTTCCACCCTGCATTTCTATTCCAAAGAAAACTACTTTAAATGAATTACAGGTCCAGTTGGAACATATAAATTGGATTAGTCCTTGGCTAAAGTTAATTACTCACTAACTTACCCCTCCCACCTTATACGTCTATGCAGGGACCCTGATCCCACCTCCCCTAGAAAGCTTAATGAAGAAACTGAGTGTGCCCTCAACCTAGTTAAGCAAGCAATTGCCTCTTTACAGCTTCATAGATGGGATCCACCAAAAGAAGTCTGGGTCTTCGTTCTCAGATCCAATAGGGCACTACAGGCATTCTGTGGAAGCCTTCTTTGGAATGTGTCCATCTGTCCTCCACAGCCATGTCAGAGATTAGTCTCCTCTTTATATGCTTCTTCTCTCTCTCTCTCTCTTTTTTTTTTTTTTTTTTTTTGTTTGTCCTCCTTTAGACACTTTGGCTGAGAGCCGAATGACCTGATTACCCTGCTTCCTAAGTCATTGCTGGATTTTGCTCTCCTCTGTGATGATTCTCTCATGACTGCCTTGATTGGCTATACTGGCCAGATAGGAAGTCACATGCCCCTGAGCAAACTTCTCCCAGTAATGTGCCTGCTGCCCCTTCCTGTTCCTTTTGTTATCTCCTATAAACCCATCCATCAAGCCCTCCTTGTTTTTGAGATGCTAGTGCTTCTGGGACCATCGCTGCTGTCAAATTTACCCCAAACCAACAATCGACTCGGTTTGTCCATTCCCACCTCACAGGATCCCCACAGTTTCTAGAACTCCTTGCTATCTATCATGCTCTACACCTGACTCCTGAACCCTTCAACATTTTCACTGACAGCATACATTGCCCTCAACTCTTCCCCCAGCTCCCTCATGCTTACTGTAAATTGGATCTCTCGTCCCCTTTAAGCACCCTGCTTTCCTCGCTACAACGCCAACTGGGAGCCTTCACGACTCTACTCTGTTCAACATATCAGAGCACACTCTGGTCTACCTAGTCCTTTATCCTCCCTTAATCTATAGGTTGATGCACTGACCAGCCCCAACGTGCTAACTGCTGAGTACACTGCAAGAGATCCTCACTCTCAGTTTCATTAGTTAGCCCACTCCCTTGCTGCTTTGTTCTCTGACCTACCTATCCAACAATGCAAACTCATAGCCCATCAATGTGCTAGGTGTGCCCAGTTTTTGCCTTTGGGACCCCTACAACCTATGGGGGTTAATCCTGATGGTCTTAAGGTCAATGCTCTGTGGCAAATGTATGCTACTCACTTCCCTCCCTTTGGCAAACAAAAGTTCCTCCCTCTCATGGTAGACACTTATTCAGGGTTTATAATGGCAACTCCTTCCACAGGTGAAAATGCCCCTAAGGTTATTGCTCACCTTCTGTCCTGCTTCCTTGTTATGGGACTCCCACATTCCATAAAACTGACAATGGCCCTGCTTATCCATCTAAAGCATTACCTCTTTTAGCATTAAGTATGCCATTCATCATATCACAGGCATACCCTAGAACCCCCCGGGCCAAGGCATTGTAGAAAGAAAACATCAGAACCTTAAGACTATGCTTGAGAAACAGAGGAAAGATTCTCCCCCCCTCACAAGTGCGTTAACTTTGCTCTTTTCACCTTAAATTTCTTACAAGTCTCATCCTCTGGAGGGCCACCAGTAGTAAGACACTGGAGACCTCTCATAGGCCCAACTCAGTTGCCTCTGGTTAGATGGAGGGACCCGACCACCCAACATGGAAGGGCCTGATCCTCTCATAACGATGGGATGAGGTTTTGCTTGTGTCTTTCCAGAGATCGCTCTGAAGCCTGTGTGAATACTGGCCCGAAATGTCAAATCCTGGACTCCAGGCTCTGAAAACTGACCCTCTGATAAGCCAACTTCAGCGCTTTTCCTTGAAGGAGCCACTGATGAAGAGACACTGAAAGGGGACGGCCGTGGTGATTTGACTTCCTGTTCAAATGCACAGTAACTGGACGGGACCCTGGGACCAGCCCTTTTGGGACGGTAAAGCAGACCAAGAGGGCCCTTGGACTGGTCACTGCTGTAGCTGGTGTTGCTGTCTCCACAGTTTCCCTCATCCAACCATGAGCCTCCAGTGTGATGTTCGCTTCACAGCTGTTTGTGTTACCAACATGCCTGTCTTAGATTGGGAAACTCGATATAATAACTTGTCAGCCTGTATCAGGGGCCCTAGAAATGAGGAGTTTTCTCAGGAGCTCTTCAATTTAACCCAAAGCTTATTGCCACCGCATTTCTATCCTGGTGGTTACCTCCTTTACACAGGGACTGGTCTTGGACTGGTTGACTGGACTGGTCAATTACTGGTGGGGACTCATGAAGTTTTGGTTCCACCCCTATATGTCAATTATTACAGCAGTGGTTATTATGGGTTGTGGCTTGTTGATCTGTTTTTTCCTTGGCATGCTAACCAGGGTCACATTTGCTCAGTGAAAGGCTTCCCTACTGGCTGAGATTTTGGCCATAGAGAGAGTCCACCCTAAAACAGAGGGGAGAGATGTGAGTGATCCTGTGCCTGTCTGGGAGTCTGCCTGCCTAGCAGGAGGTTAAGAGGGCATGGCACACTATGCCTCCTGGGAAAGACCTTGGCCAGGGGGCTCAGGCGCACTGAGAGCCACACATGTCTTGGTTGCTGGCAGGCATCAGGAGCTCCAGGCACATTTCCTCCACCTCCACTTCCTTTTGAAGGGCCTAGTAATTGTCACCCAGATAAACAGCTCCTGGGCATGGCTCAGACACATAAAGAGTAACTGGAAGGCTACTTAGGTTGTATGACCTTCAAGCTGATTGGAGAAGCATAGAGGCACCAGTATTGGCTTTATCCTATAGAATTAGTGTTGTCCTGAACTAGCTACTCCCCTCTGTGCCTGCTCTTTAAAATCATGTGCTTTATTGTTAATAAACTGACATTTTCACCAAAACTTGTCTCTGGTGCTTCTTGTCGAAGAACACTGTCACCCCTGTTAGCCGTCACAAAGCACACCGAATACCTGAGTAAGGGAAAGGGTTTATTGGGGGAAACGCAGCAGGCTGGAGGGAAGAGATGAAGAAGGAAAAGAGAGAGAAGGAGAGTATAAGAGGGAGAGAGAAACAGAGAGGAGAGGAGCTAGCAAGGAGAGAAGAGAGAGCAGAGAGAAGAGAGACGAGAGGAGGAGAGGAGAGCAGAGAGGATCCAAGAGAGCAGGAGAGAAGAGCCAAGAGAGCCACGTGTTCAGGAACAGGCCCTTTTAAAACTTAGCCAGAGGGCCGGCAGGGAAGCAGGAACAGCGAAGCCCATTAGGATGGGGGTGGGGCTTGACACCAGTGGTTGGGCCATGTGGCCACCTGGCTTCTAGCAATGGCGGTGGGGGCTAGAGCATAGGATGTAAATCAGGGTGTAGATTGTGCCATAGATAAAACTGTGCCATTTTCCTAACAACCCCACCATCACAACAGTGTGCACCTTGCAGGACAAGTCCGCAGAAACACAATGATAATATATTCATTAGTACTGCAATTTCAGAAAAAAATGAATAAAATTTCAATATTTCCATTCTTCCCTGTGCTTTACCACAAACCAAAAGATTCACTTTGGCCAATATTCATAAAAACAATTAATAGAGAGATTACAATCAGACATAATATGTTTGACCCACACTAAAGGAATCAGAATTTGTTGATATATTATTTATAAAAGACCTAAGAAGACGGCAAAGTCTCCAAAACAGAATTCAAATGGCAAATTATGTTCATTTATATGTATTTAGCATCTATACAAAAACATGGAAACAGAACCAAATGAAGGACTGGATGGTCAGGAACATCCTATTCTTCATTTTTAGAAAAGCAGCTGATTAAGTAGTCCGTATCAACATGTTTTGTTAGAATACTGGAGCCTCAAAGACGGAAGACCTTAGAGGTCATGCAGACATGCTCCAGTATGGTCTCCACACTATGATTCTGGATTTAATTGTGACATCATGAGTTGCTGAATTAAAACTACCTTTACCTCTCCCATTTATCTTC
This sequence comes from Oryctolagus cuniculus, assembly GCF_964237555.1. Lineage (NCBI taxonomy): Eukaryota > Metazoa > Chordata > Mammalia > Lagomorpha > Leporidae > Oryctolagus > Oryctolagus cuniculus. The sequence goes on along the minus strand of NC_091433.1, from coordinate 189,678,399 downwards.
TTGCTTACACATTTTATTTATTGTCTGCAACTCCTTCATGTTTGTAGCCCTCATATAATTTCTGCAGTAAACACACACAATCTGGTACTATTGCCTGACAGCAGCCCTGAACATCATGCAAAAAATCAGCAAAGCTATGTATGTTCCTTTTAAACTGCATTTAAAGGACACAGAAATTTGAATTTCATATATTTTCTACATAGCAAAATGTATTCTTCATCACTCTCTTTGTCTTTTCATATAAAATATATCAATACAATAAGATAAAGTTTTAGTAAGATATTTAAATTGTGGTGGCCAGAAGTCACAAAGATATATTATACAAGTGATTTTAAAATCACATTATTATGCACAGAAGGAAGAAGCAGATATTAACATACAGAAGATACATAACATGGGATCTGAATTGGGAAAGAAATATCTTCATAGTTTTCATAGGAGAGAAATGTTGCCACAGTGTCATCTAAGGGTCTGTCATTCCCTTTGCCTCTAAGTTGTTAGGGACTTCTGAGGTGATCTTAAGATAACTGGGAAGGTATTGTGAAGATATTCTGAGCTGATGCCTGATTTCAGTTGAAGTCAAAGTAATCCAATCAATTAATTAAATTAAAGTTAAACAGATTGAAGTTAAATCCATGTGTGGAAATATGGTAGAGACAACAGTGCTGGAATTTGTTCACTATCCAGACTCATATCTACGCCAAGCTAAACCAAGCTAATATCAAATCCAGTTTCATATATAAGTCAACTGGAAGAGAATGGGCATGGATTCATCTTAAGTCTTGTCCAGAGAGTCTTCCAGAAGGGTTTGCCTCAGAGAAAGAACTGAGAATGAAGGCTAGAGTCAAGGATGAAGGAGAGTTTGAAAGAAAAGGTATCCCTTGGAATTTACCCAAAGGAAATAAAATTGGCAAACAAAAAAGCGGTCTGTACCTTAATGTTTATTGAGGCTCAATTCACAATAGCTAAGACATGGAACCAACCTAAATGCCCATCAACATTAGACTGGATAAAGAAATTATGGGATATGTACTCTTTAGAATACTATACAGCAGTAAAAAAAAAAAAAAACAATGAAATCCGGTCATTTGCAACAAAATGGAGGAATCTGGAACACATCATGCTGAGTGAACTAAGCCAGTCCCAAAGGGACAAATATCATATGTTCTCCCTGATCGATGACAACTGACTGAACACCAAAAAGGAAACCTGTTGAAGTGAAATGGATACTATGAGAAACAGTGACTTGATCAGCATAGCCCTGACTGTTGATAAACAACTTAATACATTATCGCTCTTAGTATTTTTTGTCTGTTCTACTTAATACTATTGGTTTCATTCTGTAATTAATACACAGTTATTCTTAAGTGTTGAAACTTAACTGAAAAGTGATCCCAATTAAATATAAGAGTGGGAATAAGAGAGGGAGGAGATGTACAATTTGGGACATGCTCAAGCTGATTTGCCCCAAATGGTAGAGTTAGAAACATACCAGGGTGTTCCAATTCAATCCCATCAAGGTGGCATGTACCAATGCCCTCTCACTAGTCCAAGCGATCACTTTCTGTTCACAATTGATCATAATAAAAGGACTAAGAGTCAAAGGGATCACATAAACAATAATAGTGTCTGCTAATACTAACCAATAGAATCAAAAAGTGAGAGAACGATCCAACATGAGAAGTGAGATACACAGCAGACTCATAGAATGACAGATGTCCTAAACAGCATTCTGGCCTCAGAATCTGCCCTAAAGGCATGCGGATCCGGCTGAAAAGCCCATGAGAGTATTTCAGGCATGGAAAGCCTAGACACTCTGGGGAAAAAAAAAAAAAAAAAAAGACCTAAATACCTAAATGAAAGATCTCTGTGAGTGAGATCCCAGTGGAAAGAAGAGGTCTTCAAAGAAGGAGGTACCTTTCTCTGAAGGGAGGAGAGAACTTCCACTTTGAATATGACCTTGTCTAAATAAGATAAGAGCTGGTGAACTCAAAAGGCTTCCATAGCCTTGGAACCTCATGGCTGGTGCATAGGGAGATTACTGATGCCATAAACAGGAGTGTCAATTGGTAAAGTCAACAACAGGAGTCACTGTGCACTTACTCCTCACATAGGATCTCTGTCCTTAATGTGCGGTACATTGTGATTTAATGCTATAACGAGTACTCAAACAGTATTTTTTTTTTTTTTTTTTTTTTTTTTTTTACAGGCAGAGTGGACAGTGAGAGAGAGAGAGACAGAGAGAAAGGTCTTCCTTTGCCGTTGGTTCACCCTCCAATGGCCGCCGCGGCTGGCGCGCTGCGGCCGGCGCACCGCGCTGATCCGATGGCAGGAGCCAGGAGCCAGGTGCTTATCCTGGTCTCCCATGGGGTGCAGGGCCCAAGCACCTGGGCCATCCTCCACTGCACTCTCTGGCCACAGTAGAGAGCTGGCCTGGAAGAGGGGCAACCGGGACAGAATCCGGCGCCCCGACCGGGACTAGAACCCGGTGTGCCGGCGCCGCTAGGCGGAGGATTAGCCTAGTGAGCCGCGGCGCCGGCCTCAAACAGTATTTTTCACTTTGTGTTTTTATGTGTGTGCAAACTATTGAAATCTTTACTTAATGCCCACTAAATTGATCTTCTGTATATAAAGAGAATCGAAAATGAATCTTGATGTGAATGGAAGGGGAGAGAGAGCGGGAAAGGGGAGGGTTGCGGGTAGGAGGGAAGTCATTGTGGGGGGAAAGCCATTGTAATCCATAAGCTGTACTTTGGAAATTTATATTCATTAAATAAAAGTTAAAAATAAAAGAAAAAGAAAAAAAAGAAAAAGAAAGAAAAGGTATCATCTCAGCTCAAGGGAAATGTTGGAGACATCTGAAGGGAGACTTTTAAAATACCACTGATTATCAGTTTTAATCATATTCACACCTAAAATTATAGAGCCCATGAAGGACTTATGATCTGCCCAATATCTCACAGGTAAGAACCACATGATCCTAACTGACTACAAGGCTCACAGGGAGGAAGACAGAGAGTGAGGAGAGAAGGTTGAAAGCTGGCTGCAGGCAAGTGAAGACTTGGGAAAGGGATCAACAAAGTCTGGAATCAACAATGGAATGAAGCATTGATTGCCTTCAAATATTTCTGGAAATATTAGAAAGTAATTGTTTTCTTTTTGCCTGAAAATTGGCTGTAGGATTATGTTATTACGTAAGAATGAGCTTGAGAAACATATAGGGGATCCGCTTAATTTCCATCCTGGAACAGGGAAAGGGAAAGATTTTCATTATGTAACTCCATTTAAAAATAATGGAGTGGTACTCAGTAGTTAAGATGCCTGTGTCACTCCAGAGTACCTGGGATCAGTCAGGTTCTCTGAATGATTCAATCTTCTTGCCAATGTGGACCCTGGGCTGTGGCACTGATGACTCATGTAATTGGGTTCCTGCCACCCTGTGTGAGATACGGATAGAATTCCTGCCTCCCAGCTTTGAGGCAACCTGGATCAACCTTATGCATTGTAGGGAACTGGATAATGGCCAGCAGAAAGGAGTGTGTTCCATCTCTCCATCTCTTTTTTTCTCTTTGTTTCTCAATACATAAAGTAATGTGGGAGAGTAAGTTCTGTCTTGGTTTGTGAGTGATTTAACATTTTAATTAATTAATTTTAATTTTATTTGAAAGGAAAAGAGACAGAAACTGAGATAACTCATGTGATGGTTCATTCCTTAAATGCCTACATCAGCTAGGGCTGTGTGCCTGGCCAAACCTGAGAGTCCAGATTTCCATGTGGGTCCCACAAAGCTGACAGATAGTTACTTGAGTCATCTTCTGCTGCTTCCAAATATGTGCATTAACAGAAAACTGGAATAGGAAGCAGAGCTAGGACTTGGGGAATGTGACCACCCCACGTTGCTTCTTAATCATTACACCACACACCCACACCCACTTAACATAATTGTAACAGAAGGAGGAAAAGATATAGATAAAGGGAGGAGAAATGAAGAAAAGAAAGAAAGGAACTCATGCACATGAATTTTTCTTTTCTACATTATTGATGGACTTAAAGGACCAGAGAATGAGTTGTCTGTAGTTTTAGAATATAAAAGATTTATTCTGCATTCTACATTTTATTCCCTATCTACTATATTGAGAATACACATCTTCTCAGTACCTAGTCTCATTTCTGTCACTCTTAATATTTTCAGGTGGGAAATAATACTATTTAAAGGAAGGCAAAAATAAATATGTGGGGAATCAGACTTTCAATTTTTCTCCAATCTGCCCTCTACCACATATTTTTTAAAATAATTCCAGCTTAAAATTCAGCTAAGCTTCAGTGAGCCATCAAATACATTCTAAATGTATCAGAAAGTAATTCTTCCAGATGGCAACAAACACAAATGCACCAAATTAATAGCTTAGTTCTTCCCAAGAATCTATGGTACATTAACAACAAGCATGCTTATAGAAAATGTTGTTGGAGGGTATTAGAGAATTATTCCAGTGAGCACTGCTGTAATTATAATTATGAATTAAAATAATAATAGCTCCTTTGGGGAATAATTTTTTCTGAAAATTCTTTATGATTTCAATCTGAGCTTAAAATATTTTGCCCATAGTCAAAGCAAAGGGAAGAAAGGAACAGTTTATCAATAATAAACTAGGAAATAAATTATAAGAAACACTCAGAGCAAAAGGACCAGATGTGTAATTACCAGCAGAGAAATTTAGAGAGGAATTTCACTGTATCCATATCCTATAGGTTAAATTAGTCATTAGATTCAGATGGAACCCCAAAATGATGGCTTGGCTGTAAGATCCAAAACTGCTGTTCAGTCAAATATTATATTACCTTATTCTATTGTGGCCTTAGTAGTGCAAGAGTAATACACAAACAATGAATAAAAAGACATGACTTTTTCTTTGAAAAAATTATTTATTTATTTGCAAGGCAGATTATAGAGAGTGGGGGTGGGGGAAAAGACACAGAGATAAATAGACCTTCCATATACTGGTTTGCTCCCCAAATGGCCACAACAGAAGTCAGGAGCAAAAATACTATCCAGATCTATGCAGTATGCACTTCTGAGAGGCCTGAGTCCTTGATCCATCTTATGCTGCTTTCCCAGCTGCATTATTATGGAGCTGGATAGAAGGTGGAGCAGCTGGGACCTGAACTCATATGCTCATATGGGATGCAAGTATCTCAGCTGGATGAGGGTTCAAGCTGCTGTGCCATATGCTGGTCTTGATAGTACATGGTCTTTATGCTTCTAAGAAGCTATAAGAGAGTCAGAAAAAAATAGAGCTGTATTGTTAAGGTTGAATGAAATATTCTTCTATGTGAAAGTTGAAAAACATACTATAGGAAGTTTAAAGGTGATAAGAAGTAGTTAAGAAACCAAAGAAAGTTAGTATAGTCATAGAAAGTTCTTGATAGTGTTGCCTAATTTAAAATACAATTATAGTATAAAAGACTTTGTTCAGAAATTAATTACACTTGTATCTTCTTAATATCTAAAGTGGCCACAACCCTTCTACATTTCTGCTTTCTCAATGAGTATAGTGAAGTCCATGACCCGAATTCTGAAAACATTATCCAGTGATTTACATTAGATGTACACAGATATGCACATGACTGAGGATACTTCAAAATGTTAATGGAAAAAAGCGGTTAAATTAAGTTTATTTTGGTGAAGAAAAATACTGTAACCCATGCATATTTTAATTTTTATTTTTTAGAAGATTTATTTATTTATTTGAAAGGCAGAGTTATGGAGAGGCAGAGGCAGGGAAAGAGGGAGAGGTCTTCCATCCACTGGTTCACTCCCCAGATGACCACAATGCCCTGAGATAGGCAGATCCAAAGCCTGGAGTTTGGAGCTTCTTCCGAGTCTCCAACATGGATGCAGGAGCCCAATGACATGGGGCATCTTCTACTGCTTTTCCAGGCCATTGCAGAGAGCCAGATCAGAAATAGAATAGCTGGGACTCGAAACGGCGCCCATATGGGATGCTGGTGCTACAGGTGGACGTTTACCTGCTTCACCACATCACCAGCCCCTGCATATTTTTATAATACACATTTTTCATGAACTTTGTGAACACCTTCATGTTTATGGAATTCAAAAAAATTGCATCAAAACAAAAAAAATCTAATATTTTTGTCCATTTTCCATGAACATTTTTAACTTTTATTTAATAAATATGAATTTCCAAAGTAAAACTTTTGGATTATAGCAGCTTTTTCCTCCCCATAACCTCCCTCCAACCTGGAACAATCCCATCTCTCACTCCCTCTCCTATCCCATTCTTCATTAAGATCCATTTTCAATTATCTTTATAAAGAGAAGATCAACTTAGTATACGCTAAGTAAAAATTTTAACAGTTTGCACACACACAGAAACACTAAGTATAAAGTACTGTTTTAGTACTAATTATACCATTAATTCACATAGTACAACATGTTAAGGACAGAGATCCTACATGAGGAGTAAGTATGCAGTGACTCCTGTTGTTGATTTAACAATTGACACTCTTATTTATGGCATCAGTAATCACCCAAAGCTCTTGTCATGAGCTGCCAAGGCTATGGAAGCCTCTTGAGTTTGCCAACTCTGATCTTGTTTAGACAAGGTCATGGTCAAAGTGGAAGTTCTCTCCTCCCTTCAGAGAAAGGTACCTCCTTCTTTGATGACCTGTTCTTTCCACCAGGGTCTCACTCACAGAGATCTTTCATTTAGGTCATTTTTTTTCCCCCAGAGTGTCTTGGCTTTCCATGCCTGAAATACTCTCATGGGCTTTTTAGCCAGATCAGAATGCCTTATGGGCTTTTTCTGAGGCCAGAGTGCTTTTAGGACATCTGTTGTGTATCCTGCTTCCCCTGTTGGATTGTTCTCTCCTTTTTAAATCTATCAGTTAGTATTAGCAGACACTAGTCTTGTTTATGTGATCCCTTTGACACTTAATCCTATCTTTATGATCAGTTATGAACTTAAACTGATGACTTTATCTAGTAAAATGGCATTGGGACCTGCCAACTTAATGGGATTTAGAGTCCCATAGCAAGTTTTTAGCTTTACCCTTAGGGGTAAGTCCGAGTGAGCATGTGCTGAACTGCGCACCTCCTCCCTCTCTTATTCCCACTCTTATAATTAACAGGGATCACTTTTCAGTTAAATTTAAACTCCTAAGAATAATGGTTATAATCATGGTTAGAATGGCTTACATACAGAAATCTACCAACAACAGATGCTGGCGAGGATGTGGGGAAAAAGGGACACTAACCCACTGTTGGTGGAAATGCAAAATGGTAAAGCCACTATAGAATTCAGTTTGGAGTTTGCTCAGAAACCTGAATATAACCCTACCATACAACCCAGCCATTCCACTCCTTGGAATTTACCCAAAGGAAATTAAATTGGCAAATAAAAGAGCTGTCTGCACCTCAATGTTTATTGAAGCTCAATTCACAATAGCTAAGACATGGAGTGAACCTAAATGCCCATCAACAGAAGACTGGATAAAGAAATTATGGGATATGTACTCTATAGAATACTATACAGCAGTAAAAAATGAAATACGGTCATTTGCAACAAAATGGAGGAATTTGGAAAACATCATGCTGAGTGAAATAAGCCTGTCCCAAAGGGCAAATATCATACGTTCTCCCTGATCTGTGACAACTAACTGAGCACCTAAAAGGAAACCTATAGAAGTGAAATGGACACTATGAGAAACAATGACTTGATCAGCCCTTGTCCTGACTGTCAAAGAACAAGTTACTATTTTATTCCTTTTAGTATTTTTTTGTTCCATGAACATTTTGAACTACTCTTGGAAGTATGTATGTATGTATCTATCTATATGTATATATATATATATGAATATCTTTATATATGTATATATATATATATGTGTGTGTGTGAATTGATTATACTTTCTACCAGTGACTGATCATTGGCTATATGTAAGTTTTACAAAGTGCTTTCTATCTGTTAGTTCTCTGTGGCTACTGATAATTTAACTTTCAAATTTTGCTTATCCTAGTGTCAAGGCTGCATATAACAAATTCATTCTCCCTATTAACCCTGGAGTTAATCTTGATGCCAAACTTATCTTCTTGACGCTTGTTACCACTTTTCCCAAGTCCCCACATCTCATCACTTACTGGTATTGGGGTGGGTGTAAAAGAAGACAGTGGACATGAAAGGCCTTTAATTGTTTAATTGCTATACACACAGGATGAAGGACAACAAAGAAATGTAGATCAGGTTCCAGACACTGCTCATAACCATAGATGAACATTTTAGTGCCAGACATGCTCCACTACATTCAGAAGATTATTTCATTGAATCATCAAAATGTTATGGAATCATTACCATTCCTAATTTTCTAACAAAAATTAAGAAACTAAAGTGTCATAAATACCAAATACAGGGGACACAAGTAGGAAGAAAGCAGTCCATGCCAGCCTTTCACTTCTGTCCCTTGCTAGTGACAGAGACACAAATGTGTGGCAATAGTGTATTTCTCCTTTGAGGAATTCAGAACTTAGTAGCAGAGGAAGACAAGTGTGAGTACACAATTATAGGATAAACAGTAGGATGGGACCCCAGGGAGAAAAAAACGTTAATTCTGGGAGTGTTCTCAAGAAAACTATTTTATGTGCAAGTAACATTATTGCTTTGTGTCTTGAATGATTTTTTTTGTAGAATGGAAAAAAAAAGGTTGGGATTTTCCAAGTAAGAGAATCCAGATGTAGGGAGGAGGCGAGCGAGCCTATGAGGGACATGTCTCAGCATAAAGCAGGAGGTATGGCCTAGTGAGAAACTTAGAGGACATGCTGCAGACGAAGATTCTGTCTCTAAAATATAAAATACCTGATTTAGATTAAAGATCGAACTTTTCTTATGATTATCGTTTTTACTGCAGAACATTTATAGTGTAATGCATTTGCTGTCAAAGGTGTTTGATTTGGGGTAGGAAGAAAGAATCACACTTTCAGTGAATAGAGCGACCAAGAGACTCAACTTCTCTACATCAAGTGTTTAAACATGATCCCAGTATCTACGTGTGACGAAAAACTAATTGGTTTGGAGCTTGAGTACTGCACACTGAATGTTTGCATCTCCCTCAAATGCAAAGGCTGAATTTAAATGCTCAAGGTGATGGCATTAAGAGGTAGAACTTTTTGACTGATTAGGTCATAAGCCCTTGTGACCAGAAACTAGTTCCTTTTATAGAAGAGATCCTAGTGCTCCCTTGCCCATTCTCATTTCCATCACACGTGGATGCAGTGAGAAGACAGCTGACTGAGACTTCAATGGTGGTCCTTTTTAGCACCGTACCATACTGGCACCCTGATCTCAGATTTTCGGCACCCAGAACAGTGAGAATCAAATTTTTGCTCTCCATAAGCCACCCAGTCTATGGCACTTCGCTATGGCAGCCTGAAGAAGCTGCAGTAGAAAAGTCATTGGGAGAATTTGCTGAGATGTTGTGCATGTGGAGTTGGGGGCTGCGTAGCAGGCAAGAGTCATAATTATGCCTGTGTTACAGCTTTAAGGGACAAAAATAAGTGGGAAACAAGTTAAAGAATAGAATTGAGTGTGAAATTGGGGAACTGGTGCCATAGACTTTGTGTCTTACTCCATTTTCTGTTGCTATAAAAAATATCCAGGACTGAGTAATTTACAAAGAACAGAGGTTTATTTGTTAAATGGTCTGGAGACTAGGAAGTCCAAGCCCATAGCGCAGGAAACTTCTCAGTCTCTTGTGAAGCCCTCTTGGTGAATTAGAACAGGATAAGTCATCATAGGGAGAGGAAGAGCACGTGTGCTGGCCTGCATCTCTTCCTCTTAGAAAGCCACTAATATCTTCATGGGGGTCCCAATCTCATGACTCCTTCTATTCCTAGTCACCTTCCAGAGGGTCCACCTTCAAATGTTATGAACAGGAATCTGGGGAATAGACTTCTAGTACATGATCATAGGGGGTACATAGGCAAACCATAATAATGTGAAGGGGGTGATGAAATGTTATTGTTTTTAAAAAGACTTGTTTGATTTGAAAGCCAGAATTACAGAGAAAGAAAAGAAGAAATATAAAGGGAGAGAAAGAGGAAGGGAAGAGGGAGACAAAAAAGGAAGGAGGAGGAGGAGGAGAAGGAGGGAGGTGTTGAAGAAGAATGGGAGAGAGCCAGATCTTCCATTGGCTGGTTCACTTCCCAAATGACCAGGGCTTGGCCAGTCTGAAGCCACAATCCAGGAGTCAAGAGCTTCGTTTGAGTTTCCCATGTGGGTTCAGGGCACCAAGGACTGCTTTCCCAAGTTCAATAGCAGAGAGCTGGATCAGAAGTGGAGCAGCCAGGAGTTGAACTGGTGCCCATATGGGATGCCGGCATTGTGGGCTATAGTTCCACATGCTACAACATGACAAAGCCCCAGTGGAGTGTCATTCTTGGTTAGCATCCTGAAGATACATTCCTGATTCTCTCTGTTTAATTCCCTCTTGAAACAGAGTTCCCAGTTCAGGGAATCCCTGAGATCATGTGCTCCTTTTCCTCTCTGGGTTTCCAAAGACTCTCAATGGCACATTTTTAAAAGTAATGACCCCAACCAATAGTACTAGAACAAAAAAATACTAAAAGGGATGAAGTATTACATTGTACATCAACAGTCACGACAAGGGCTGATCAAGTCACTGTTTCTCATAGTGTCCATTTCACTTCAACAGGTTTCCCCTTTGGTGCTCAGTTAGTCTGTAATTAATACACAATTATTCTTAGGTGTTTAAATTTTAACTGAAAAGTGATCCCTATTAAATATAACAGTGGGAATAGAGTGGGAGGAGATGTACAATTTGGCACATGCTCAATCGACTTGCACCAAATGGTGGAATTAGAAACGTGCCAGGGGATTCCAATACAATCCCATCAAGGTGGCATGTACCAATGCCATCTCACTAGTCCCAGTGATCAATTTCTGTTCACAATTGATCACACTGATAGGTCTAAGAGTCAAAGGGATCACACAAACAAGACTAGTGTCTGCTAATACTTACTGATAGAATCAAAAAGGGAGAGAACGATCCAACATGGGAAGCGGGATACACAGCAGACTCATAGAATGGCAGATGTCCTAAATAGCACTCTGGCCTCAGAATCAGCCATTAAGGCATTTGGATCTGGCTGAAGAGCCCATGAGAGTATTTTAGGCATGGAAAGCCAAGACACCCTGGGAAAAAAAAAAAAAAGAAGACCTAAATGAAAGATCTCTGCGAGTGAGATCCCAGTGGAAAGAATGGGGCCATCAAAGAAGGAGGTACCTTTCTCTGAAGGGAGGAGAGAACTTCCACTTTGACTATGACCCTGTCAGAATAAGATCAAAGTCGGCGAACTCAAAAGGTTTCCATAGCCTTGGCAATTCATGACTAGAGCCTAGGGAGATTACTGACACCATAAACAAGAGTATCAAATTGTTAAGTCAACAACAGGAGTCACTATGTACTTACTTCTCATGTGGGATCTGTCCTTAATGTGTTGTCCAATGTGAAGTAATGCTATAACTAGTACTGAAACAGTATTTTACACTTTGTGTTTCTGTGTGGGTGCAAACTGATGAAATCTTTACTTATATATACTATATCAGTCTTCTGTATATGAAGATAATTGAAAATGAATCTTGATGTGAATGGAATGGGAGAGGGAGCGGGCGAGGGGAGGGGTGTGAGTGGGAGGGAAGTTATTGGGGGGAAAAGCCATTGTAATCCATACACTGTACTTTGGAAATTTATATTTACGAAATAAAAGTTAAAAAAAAGTAATGACCCAATGGCAAATTTGAAGGCTGTTAAGAAATGAACTGTATGAGAGAAATTAATTTTTTCTAGAGTATTTATTCTTTGGGCCTTCCTTCCCTCCTTTATCCTGTTGAGAAACCATAAAACCCCAAATATACAGTGAATTTTCTTCAATGAGAAGGTAAGGCTTAGAAGAGCAGCTTTCTTTTATTTCCCCTTTTTTTTTCCTTTTTTTTTCTTTTTTTTTTCCTTTTTGTAGAGCAGCTTTATTGAAATGCAAATCAGATTGCAGGATTTCCACAACCACCTTGGTGTTTGAGGTTGCTTCCTGCAAGTCCCCCATGGCTGCTGTCAGTGTTCCTTCATCTTCTCTATTGAAAGGCAGGGTGGTGTTCAAATCATTAGGTACATGGGTCATGTCTGGCAACCATCGTTTCTGTCACCAGACCTCTCTGATTCTCACCAGTCATTTGGTTGTGAGACTTCTGGACTTGGGAAGCAGCTTTCCTTACCTCTTGATCACGTGAGCAAGAGTGTGTCTTCTGAGTCCATAGTGTCAGTGGGAGCAGAGCTTTGCACAGTAGCTTAGTTCTGGAGGACGTCTCCCTCTTGAGGTCCCCTTGTTACTGATGTCTATTAAGTAGCCCTCCCAGAGCAGATAGGAAGCTGATCCAACGGAAGCTGTGTCCCAGAAGACATTTAGAAGTCAGCAACATTTACACACCTCTGTGGTGGAACCATGTAGATACAATGAAGCATTTATCATGGACAGAGAAGAAGACAGTTGTGTGGATTCCTCCCCTGCTAAGAAGTTTCAGTAGCATTTCCCAAAGCAGCATACAAATGAACTGTGTGGGTTTTCTTGGTTTATTCTGTCCATATGTACACTTGTCTTCCGTTACAGCAATCAGTACAGGTATTTCCTCAGGCATAAGTATTTTTAATCATTATTTGTACTTTATGTATATTAAGAGGTAAGAAATCAAGATGGTAAAACCTAACAATGCCAAAGGAACATGTTATTTATGAAAAAGAAGCTGGCACACACTATTGGGAGCAGAGTGCTTCTCATTCAGTTATGTGAAAAGTTGAATCCAACTCTCAAGCATCTATACGTAAATGAAGGTATTGAAAGATTATAAGAAACAGCTACTTGCTTGGACAGAGTTATTCATGTGAAGACACAAAAGAACAATGGATGCAGAATGTCATATGGCTGCCCAGAGTGAGCTGAATATATGTTAATGTGGCTTTGGTAATGAAAATACAAAATTTAGTGATCCTATGCTGGAGTGAGTATTGTTAGCATGAAATATACACTTGATTTAAGTCAGCTTTGGCCAGAAGCTAAAACTAGGGCGTCTTCTGCCAGGCAGGGTATGCCAAGAAGCACAGCATGCTCCTAAAATGCACCATATTCTGTTTACCCAAGTGTCACTGGATATAGTGACATGTACCTCCAAGTGCGGCTCTGTGGATTAAATGACAGGCAGGTATGCAAGGTAATGAAGACACAGTAAGTGCTCGCTAAACATGAATTCTCTCCTGTCATCATATAATTTCAGCATACAAGATTGATCTGGAGCAGCAAAATGTTTGATGAACCGTGAGTCAATGTGGTGTAGTGGAAATTGCTTGACTCAATGGCTTTCTGCATAGTGACTTCTGACACTTTTGAAGAAATCTCTTAATCACAGTGTGTTCATCTTTCAGTGGTGCTTTGGATCCTCATCCCACCCTCCACGAAGACTAGCATATCCTAACTAAGAGAGCTATTTAAACTCTGTAGCATTTAGTAAATGGAAGGGTAGTGGCATTTTTAGTTCATATTTGCTTTACTCATTATTTTTTATTCAAAATGTGTGGTATTGTCTTTGGCAGAACATAGTTTGAGTGACAATGTTTTCTATGCCCTAGAAAATGTAAAATAATATACAAAAATGACTAAACCACAAATCATATTACACCTGGGTTGGAAGATAATTGTTTAGAACTTGACTGAAGGGTTCCCTGTTTTTCCATGCCCAGGGCATTCCTATCCATCCTATAGCATGTACCAATGCCTCCCTAGATCCTATATTTCCCTGATCTCAAGATCTTTCATTACCAGTCCCTGCTAGAAATGTTTAAGATTTTTCTCATGATCTTGTATAGCGGAAAACAATGTCTTCCTTCTCCTTGAAGGAAAATTCTGGAGAGCAGAATGATTGACATTAAGCATAACAGTGTCACTTGTTCTCAGCTCTACAGGGATAGTCTGTAGCTCTGCGGCTCGTACTGTGTTTCTATCCAGGACTCTTGGCTGGTTGGGGGTGTAACACGTAAAATACACAACAATGTTAACGTCACAGCCACTCATGGAAGTCCATCCAGGAACTAATGTGGAATTAAGGCATTCGCAGGCATGTAAATGTTCCTCTATGTGAGATTCATTTAACGTCACTCTTGGCCTATGTAATCTTTGCACTACCTCCAATTCAGAATCAAGCACTTTCCCCACTTTAACACACTCAAATAATAATTACTTGCTATGGTCCACTCACTGTAAGATTCATTCATATCTATGAAAACATTAGATCTGCACAGTGTTCCCATGAGTTTGGCAGACTAAAATTTATTTTCCTTTATGGGAAGAAGAAACTGTAAGGGATTTTTCCAAGGTTAAACAGATATTATGTGTCTGGGCTAGATCTCAAATTTGAGTCTTGGTGTAGCTCCAATTCCATCTATTCAAAATATATAGTTTTCGGGGACAGCGCTGTGGCGCAGTAGGTTAATCCTCCACCTGTGGCACCAGCATCCCATATGGGCGCCAGTTCTAGTTCCAGCTGCTCCTCTTCCAAGCCAGCTCTCTGCTATGGCTTGGGAAAGCAGTAGAAAATGGCCCAAATGCTTGGGCCCCTGCGCCCGCATGGAAGAGGCACCTGGCTCCTGGCTTCGGAACGGCACAGCTCTGGCCATTGCGGCCATCTGGGGAGTGAACCAATGGAAAGAGGACCTTTCTCTCTGTCTCTCCCTCCCACTGTCTGTAACTCTACCTCTCAAATATAAATAAATAAATAAATAAAATCTTAAAAAATATAGTTTTCAAAATCTCCATTTTTCCCCATTGCCTATATTTGTACTATTTGAAATTTGTTTGTTTAATCTATTTTTCCAGAATAGAAATGTTTTTTTCTGGTTTATGAATTTGAAATCTAATATTATGTGTAAATTATAGCTTCATTTACTCTTTGATTAAATAATTTGTTCTTTTGCCATTCAGATTGATGGCTGTATAAATTTAGTCACAAAAAACATTAATGATCCTTCAGAGAGAAACATTAAGAAGTCACTGTGGAAACCAAGAGTTATGCATTATACACACACACACACACACACACACACGTTTATGGTATTTAAAGGAAGTGATCAAAATGCAGCGTGGGTTGTCCACATCCTGATGCTCAACTTCCAATACTGCTCCCAATTTTAGCTTTTTCCTAATGATCACCCTAGGAAGCATCAGGTGATGGCTTAACTATTTGGGTCCCAGCTTCCCACATGGAGAACCTGGATGGTGTCCTGGGCTTTTGGCTGCAGCCTGGCCTAGACCTGGCTGTTGTATGCATTTGGGCAGTGAACAACATAGATGTGAGATCTTTTTTTCGTATGTCTTTGTCTCTCTTCCTTTCAAATAATTAAAATATACTTTGAAAAATAAATAAATATAAAAAATAAGCAATTGGCAACCTACATATAATTTCATATATTGGTATACAGCCTGGAAGTTTTAAAAATTATAGTTGTGCATGACAGATTTATAGTCGTACATGAGAGATTTATCTCTTCTTTTTATTTGTTTAGTTTATACTTTTGCACATTCAGCCTGAGGAAGGTAATTTAAGTTTGCTTTTCATTTTAACATTGTGCCTGCCTTATTATACATGAATCACATAAGCAAAACAGAATGGAGACAAGAGTAGAGACACAGAAGTGAACTAGATAAAAACTCTACAATCAAGGTGTGCATTCATTTATTTATTCTTTCAATTTGGATTTATCATGCTTTATCATGTTCCTAAAACACTGAATGCAGTGCTGATATTCTAGCAGAAAAGCATATGGCATACACCCTACAAGTCGCAGTCTGTAATAGATCTAAACAGAATACAATTTTGATTCTGGCATATGAAATTGGATGTGAGTAAACAATGCAATTGCTCTAGTGAAACCACTGGAATTACACAGGGACTGCCTCGTTAATCATGATCTATTCTTTGTAGTTCATACAGGGAGCTAACCTAGGAGGGAACATTTTCTGCTTTTCTCTGTTGGCCTCACAAGTAGAAAGGTCATTAGTGTTGATGTAGAGTGAGGTGTGGCACTGGGGACTTGTGCTGTGCTGAGGGAAGGGACTCAATTACTTTGTGCAGCAAAATTAGATTTCTCTTGGTCCCATTGCTTTAAACCAAGAGTTTCGTGGCCTCATGTGGGAATTTCATTTACTCTGGGAAAAATGCTTCACAATCTGAAGATGCTGCTGTTAGGCAATTTTTTAGATATTTGATCAGAGCTCTTTGGTTGGAACAACAGAAGTTGTGAATACAGTTTCCCCCGGGGGAAGGGACAATAAACAAGCATGCAATTCACTATTGATGCGATCATAATAAATGCCTATTGCTCTTCCCCGGACCTACCAATCCATTAATTCTGAGTGAGAAGTTTTAAATGTTATAATATACTTGACATTGACTTAACAATAATTTTAGCATTAAGTTAAATTAACGTTAAAATTTATAACATACTTAACATTGACTATGATTTGGCAAAATCAACCATGGGCAATAATTCTAAATGATAGTCAAAATGTGCACACTATTTCATAACTGCTAATGCACTTTTGCACCACTATACCACCTTGCTTAAGCCTTTCCCATTGAAGTTATCTATGAGATAGGCACAGCTGTTTCTATCCATTCTATATTAAGTACAATAAGGGTCAAAATGGTGGTAGAAAATGTGTTTGGAAAAAAGAGAGAATGGGTGCTTATTAAACACTCATTTGCTTATTCTTTTAGTCACTTTGCTTTTCAAAAAACTGCATGATTTGTGTATTTTTCTTCCACTTGCATTATTGTGTTAACGATCTTAAGTTCCTGAAATTGCTTCCTTCTTTTCCTTGCATGCATTTGAATCCTTGCACATGCTGAATCTTCTTCCTAGAACAAAGTTTCTTTCAATTTCTGTCCGTGAAACTATTGTTCTATGCTTATATGATATCTGAATATATTTCCTTCAAATATTTCATAATGTTAGAAATAAATGAGTTAATATTTGTAATAGATGCTTATCAGTGAATTAGTAGTCTACACAAAGCATTGATAGGAGGAACAGTAATTGATCCTGTCAGATGACGATATGTCATTTACCTTTCTTCTTTAGTTCCAAGCATAGAATAAAACATAGTAAGCCTTCAATATTAACAAACTTAATTAATATTCCTTATATACAAAATATACTTCAAATATGTTTAACCTTCTGACAATAAAGTTACAATAATTGAAAAGAGGTATGTTGACAATAGAAAGAATAATTAGGGTTCCTAGTAACACCTGGGAAGTGCACAGGAGCTGGGTAAAAGAAGAGGTGGGCATGAGCAATAGAGAAACAATAATAGAATGCATTATCCAACTCACTGGTCTTGGGATCCAGGGACAGATATATATCTCCTGGAAGTATGAAGACAAAAGAAACAGCATAAACATTACATTTCTGCTTTTTTAACTGACCAGAGGTTCCTAAAATCTCTCTTGATGAAATACTGTATGAGTCCCACAACTTGGTTCATGAGCAAGTTGTATTGAAGAAGATGCAAAATAAAGCTGCATAGTTCTGCATACATTCATACAGACTTTCTAAGGGTATGGCTTAAAAACTTGCCATGGGGCTGGCGCTGCGGCTCACTAGGCTAATCCTCCACCTGTGGCACGGGAACCCTGGGTTCTAGTCCCGGTTGGGGAGCCAAATTCTGTCCTGGTTGCTCCTCTTCCAGTCCAGCTCTCTGCTGTGGCCTGGGAGTGCAGTGGAGGATGGCCCAGGTCCTTGGGCCCTGCACCCACATGGGAGACCAGGAGGAAGCACCTGGCTCCTGGCTTCGGATCGGCACAGCACGCTGGCTGTAGCGGCCATTTGGGGGGTGAACCAAGGGAAGGAAGACCTTTTTCTCTGTTTCTCTCTCTCTCATTGTCTAACTCTGCCTGTCAAAAAAAGAAAGAAAGAAAGAAAGAAAGAAAGAAAGAAAGAAAGAAAGAAAGAAAGAAAGAAAGAAAGAAAGAAAGAAAGAAAGAAACTTGCCACGGGACCCTAAATACCATTAAGCTGGGTGGTAACATGCCATCTTAAGTGTTAAAATGATCATATGATAGGATTAAGTGTTAAAAATGATCATATAGATAGGATTAAGTGTTAAAGCAATTATATAAATAGGATTAAGTATCTGGTAATAATAATAGACAGAATTAAAAAGGAGATACTCTCCCAACATGGGAAGGCTGACTTACAGAATCATAATCATTTTAAGTAGTACTCTGATCTCAGTATCAGTCCTTAAGGCATTCTGGTCTGGCTGAAGAGCCCACAAGAGCATTTAGGCATGGAAAGTCAAGCCACTGTGGTTAAAAATGTCCTACATGAAGGATCTCTGTGGGTGAGATCCCAGTAGAAAGAAGTGGCCATCAAAGAAGGATATCATTTTGTCTGAAGGGAGGACATTCCACTTTGCTCATGGCCTTGTCTAAATACAAAAGGAGTTTGTGGATTGAAAAGGCTTCCATTGCCTAGGCAGCTCATGTCAAGAGCCTCAGGCAATCACTGATGTCACACATAGGAGTGTTAATTTTTAAATTAACAAAAGGAATCACTGTGCATTAACTTCTCATTCAGGACAGAGGTCCTGAATGACATGTATTATCAGATTAACTGTAAAACTCGTCCTCAAACAGTTTGTGTGTGTGTGTGCAAATTGTTGAAATCTTTAGTTAGTATAAAGTTGGTCTGCTGTGTATAAGTTTAATTGAAAATGAATCTTAGTGGAGAATGGGACTGGGAATGGGAGAGGGAGGAGGTGGAGGAGTGGGAGTGTGGGTAGGAGGGTGAGTATGGCGGGAAGAATCACTATTAGTAAAGTTGTACTTACATGAAGCTCATATTCCTTAAATAAAAGGTTTCTTTGGGGAAAAATAAAATAAAATAAAATAAAATAAAATAAAATAAAATATTGTTCCACTTCAAATAAAATTAGTCTACAAGAAATGCCCAAACAATGGCACATACTGTTTTTATATCTCATACAATTTATTTGGAGACAGAGGTCAAGGAATAGTATGACAGCATCACAGTATGAGAGACCAAGGCTCTTCCAACCTCTCTCACTCTTATTTGTCAGACCTAAGACTCCATCTATAGAAGACTTAAACATTTCAGTCATCACTTCCATCTTTCATGCAGCAGAAAACAGGAGATAGAAAAAGACAAAAAGAACATCCCACACCAGTCTTCCCACTTTTAAGATGTTTTCCTGCAATATAACCCCCACTTAAAATTTTAGTAAACTGTCAACTTTTAGCTGCAAGTAAGTCTGGAGAATATAATTTTTTAGCATGCATACCACTGCCTTGAATTAACTCAGGACACATCATGATGGACAAAGGAATGACTTGCTACTGGGTTGCCTACTAACAGTCTCTGAACATATACTCCCAGGCCACACCAGCCCATGGATCTAGAGAAACCAGAAGGCATTTTGTGAAGACCAAAATCATTCAAGGTGCTGAAATCAGATGGTGTGAGGGAATGTGGTGTGTGTCTTAAAATCATCTTCTACAGTTTGAATAGAAAAGAAGAACTCAGAGCAGGTGGTTGGCTTACCTCCTAGGAAATCAGATAAGATGCCTGCATCCAATTACAGAGTTCCTCAGTTCACTGCTCACCTGCACTTCCTGACTTTGGCATCCTGCTAATGTGGACTTGGGAGACAGTGGTGATGGCTTACCTGACTGATTTCTTACCACTCATGCAGGCAGACCTGGATTAAGTTCTCAGACCTTGATTTCTGCCCAGCCTATACCATGACCAGCATTTGGGGAATGAGCCAGCAGATGAAGTTGCCTTGCTTTATTCTCTCTCTCTCTCTCTCTCTCTCTCTCTCTCTCTAACAGAAAATAAAAGAAAACCTCATTTCCTTTTTTAAACTATATCATTTGGAAATTGTAATCATATAATGTGTTTCAATTAAAATGAAAGTTCTTCCTTCAATCCCCCCTCCCAAATCAACACAATAAATGTAGAAATTGACAATTTCAGAGCTGTGAGCATCCATGTGGCATGACATACAGTACACTCTTCCCCCAAGCTCCTCTGGAGCTTGGCACTTCCCTTGGGACTTGCACAGGGAAGTGGCCTGGGGACCATTTGGCATGACAGTGTCACTGAATGCGGCAGTTCCGACACCTCCTCTACCTGCAAACTCCTCTCCCAGGCAGTGCTTCTATGAAGTCTAGGAATGAAACTGGAAAGCCAAGGCATCACCTAAGTCCAGATTGGGTTTTGCAGAACGTTATTTCTGAAATGAGTTTTGGCACTTCTGCTAATATTTTATTTGAATTTGAATGTGCGTTTAATTTGACTCTTCTTTCCTTAAGAACAATTCCATCATTGTATTTAACTAATCAAGCACAATTTTAGTATGAAACAGACAGAAACTTCATCTTGAAATTTTACTTTTTTTCTTTTCAGAATCTCTGGCCCCATTCCAGACCAGCAGAAGTAAAATCTGCATTTTGCAAGTTCCCTGAATTATTTATGTGCATGTTAAAGTTTACAAGGAAAATTTTAAAGAATTCAAAGCCAACTATTGGACTACCATTTATCCAAATACACATTAAATCTTTCTATACAGAAGGAAACTTTTCCATTGCAGTCTACATTTGGAAATACTTAAAACTGGTAAATTCTTTGTCAGAGAAAGAAACATTAAAATAACTCCTGGGAGTGGGATATTTTGAGATTGTTATGCTCTGAGACCAAATCCTCAGAAATGACATTACTTGACTTAGGAAAAATCAAAATGGAAAACACAAAGCCCTGATTTCATTAATATGCTTCAACAATATATTTTAAATAGTTAAAATGCAGAGGGAGATGGAGAGAAAGAGGGAAAGAGAGAGAAAGAGATCTCCCATCCACTGATTCACTTCCAAATGCACATGATAACCAGAGCTGGGCCAGACCACAACCAGGATATAGGAACTGGTATGAGCATTCCATGTGAATGGAAGGGACCCGACCACTTGGTCTATCACCTGCTACTTCCAAGTGGTACATTAGTAGGATATTGGAACTGGGAGTAGACCTCGGACTCAAACCCTGGCACTCATATATAGGATACAGGATACGGGTTCTTGAAATGACATTTTTATTTTATTGTTTTTTAAAGATGAATTTATTTTTTGAAAGGCAGAATTACAGAGAGGGAGAGTAGGAGTAGAGAAAGAGAGAGAGATGTTCCACCTGCAGATTCACTCCTCAAATGGCCACAATGGCTGGAGCTGGGCCAGGCCAAAGCCATGAGCCAGGAGATTCACCGGAGTCTCCTATGTAGATGCAGGAGTCCAAGTACTGGAGCCATCTTCCACTGCTTTCTCAGGTGCAAATACACGGAGCTATATCAGAAGTGGAACAGCCAGGATCCTATTCTGTTACAAATGGGATATCTGTGCTGTGGGCGGCAGTTTTATCTGTTATCCCACAGAACCAGGCCCTGAAATGCATTTTAACTTCTATGCCAAGTGCTTGCCACATTTTTTTCATATTTTAGTTTTTATAATTTTCATAGATTTGCCAAAGCCCAACTGGGAACACTGGAATCTCTCCTGTGAAATGTAGGAGGAGGCCTGTTACCCAAAGAGCCCAAATCAGTAACTGCACATTTACGCATGTTGTGAAGCCTGATTAGGATTGCCTGACATGAAGACGTAGAAGTGGTTCCACGCTCTTTGATATGTCCTGACCTCCTCAGGTCCACATCTAAACAAGTTTTTGCCCAGCCCTGCACATGGATGACCATTTGGTGAGTTTCTGAAATTTACTAGGCTAGCCAAAAATATGTTTACAGTCTGTGGTCATGAAATTCTAAATTGCATGCAATATTTATGAAGAATTGAATTCTTCTACATGTCTAAAATAATCATTGACATATTTTTAATAGAAATGACCAGAAACACAGCAAACTCCAAAGGGTGTTTCTAAGTTCTCAGTCTTTAGATGTCAACAATTACAATCTCATTTTTAAGATTTATTTATTTATTTCTTTGAAAGAGCTATGAAAGAAAAGAGAAAAAGGAGCGAGCGAGAGAGAGATCTTCCATCTGCTAATTCATTCTCCAAATGGCTGAATAGCCAGGGCTGGGCCAGGCCAATGGTAGGAGCTAGACACTTCTCCTTGGTGTCCCACGTGGGTGGCAAGTTGCCCAAGCATTTGGGCCAACATCTGTTGCCTTTCTCAAATCATTAACAGAGAGCTGTATTGGAAGTGGATCACTGGGACATGAACCAGAACACATACGGGATGTCAGCATTGCTGGTGGTGGCCTTACCCGCTATGCCCCAACACTGGACCCCAAGTAAAATATATTTGTCAAGTGTAATGTCTTGTTATCAGATTTATCAAAATGCAAGGAATCTGCTGTCCTACTCTGCTTGGACTAAATATCATCGGCTGGGTGGTTTGGAAAAGGGAAATGCATTTTCTCAAAGTTATGAAGGCTTAGAGTCCCAGATACAGTGTTGGTTTCTGGTGTGGATTACCTTCCTGCCTTCTTGATGGCAGCTGCTCTCTTGCCGTTTTCTCACCTGTCTTTTCCTAGCTCATGTGTATGATACACAGAGCTTCTTCAAAAGACCCAAATCCCAACTTGAAGGTCCATCTTCCACCACGCAGTACTAATTATCCTGAATGGGCCATGTCTAAATACCCTCATGTTGGATTTGGGTTTCTTCAACTTATCAGTTTTGGAGGGAAACAAACATTGAGTCCATCTAAGGCCAAAACAGTTATTCTCCTTTAAGTGAGAAGTTCCACAGGCAAATAATAGGGCTGTAATTACTATAAAAGAACGTCTAGGTTCTACTGATTTATTTGGTCACAGTGTCAAAATAGAACACCTGCTAGTGTATCTTATGTATGCATAATGGAAAATCAATTAGAACATGACATTGCTATTGTGATTTATTAAATCCAAACCACACACATGTATTTCTAATACAGTTTACCATTCAATATGCATTTATAGAGTGTCTAATGTAAGTTAAAACAACTTTACCAATGTAGAAGTAGAAATAGTTAGAAGGATCATTCTTTAGGAGCCCACAATCTAGTGGAAGAAATGCTTATGAAGAATGAGAACAATATCTATAGTATGATAAGTTTATAATAGCTACAAAAACACCATGGTGGGGCTGGGGTTGTGGCACAGCAGGTTAAACTGCCACCCACCAGACTGATATCCTGTATGAGCACTGGTTCGAGCCCTGGCTACTCTGCTTACAATCCAACTCCCTGCTATTGGACCAGGAAAAGCAGTAGAAGATGGCCCAAGTACTTGGGTCCCTGCTATTCACATGGGAGACCCAGATGAATTTTCTGGTTCCTGGCTTATGTCTGGCCCAGCCCTGGCCATTGCATCTGTTGAGGAGTGAACCGGTGGATGGACTATCTTTTTTTTTTTGCTTCTTCTCTGTCTGTAACTCCACCTTTCAAATAAATTAAATAAAGACACATATTTTTAAAATCAGGTTATTATTGGAATAGAAGACAAAACTTTAGAGAAATATGATGGCTTACAGAGAAGCCTATGTAGCTGGTTCACTGAGCAATGGTGGCCAACATCCTTAATCTTATGAAACAGAACCCTTCCACACCACATTATAAAGGGGGGTTTGTTCCTTACAGATAAGCTGCAAGGGTCAAGAGAAGCCTAATGTTGCTTGCAAACCAGGCCCACCAGGCTTAGGAGAGCTCCCCAGGGAAGATGAAACCTCACCTGGATGGGTTTTGATTGCACAGCGGCAGAGGGACCCTAGAAAGCCTCCCACTTGGGGTTTTATACCCTGGGGACAACTATCATGGCTGAAATGTTCCCTGTTTCTAAGGAGGAGGGGAAAGCAGAGAAAAGCTTGGGTTGTTCTGGCCAAGACCCTTTTTTCTGGGAATACTGCTATTGTTGTACATTCTTTGGTGATTCCTGAGAACTACTGGGGATAGGGCAGTGAGGGAGGGGAGGACTGTATCAGTGAAGACCATCGAAGGACTGTCCTGCAATCTTTTTCTCCTACACAGCAGGTGCAGCTTATGTCGTTACTTCCACACTTGAGATCGTACCTTGCTCTTGACAGTGGTAAGCCTACCCTTATAATCTGAGAGGTAAAGATAGAACGGACACCCCTGGCCTTCAGCCCCTGTGCCTTTCTTTCCCATTCCCTGTCTCCATCCTGTACTATGAGAAGACTGGGCTGTCCCTGGTTCTCACTGCCAAACTCTAATCTGCGATCCCTACTGTGAGTGCACCCAGGTGTGCTCCAGGACTTCGAAGGATTGAGAAGGGGACAGGTCCTGACTATAAATTCAAGCCATTTGGGTCTAGACGCTTAGTCTTGGCCCCAGACCAGATGGGGAAAGGTGCTTCTTTTTGAGAGTTCAGACTCTTGATGCATAGTGGGAGAGAGAGATGAAGAGAAAGGAGGTTCTGAGTATCCCTTCTGAAACACATATCCCAGAGCAAGGTCCCGTGGCACTGGTGAGTGAAACAATCATTTTGCTGCTGGTTATGGTGAAGTAAGGTAAGACAGCTAGGGTCCGTCGTCAGCTCTAATTGATCATGAGACTTCAGCAAGTGCACCTCTCTCTAGGGAAAGGATCACTTTTCACAAAGACAAAGATTCGGACTCCATCACCTGCAGGGTCCTGAGGCCTAGTTTGTTCCTAACTGTAGCTCCTGAAACTCTAATCCCGTCTGAGCCTCACATGCTCACTGGTGTCGTGAAGATCCACAATTCATGTGCTGTTATGAGGTAAGAACAGGATTGCCTAAGAAAAGTGCTTTCAATGAAGCAAAACTCATTCCATGTAAAATATGAAATTCATCTCAGCTTCACTTCAACTTAAAAAGTCAGATATTGTTGGTATGGAAGGTTTCGGTGGATAAAAAAAAAGATACTCAATGCATTTTAGTGCTGTGTTGGAGGGGAGTCTGCTCAGTGAAAATGCTCACAACTTGTGTCACCTGTCTTCACTCCACCCTTCCCCATACTTCTGCAACACACGTCTCCCAATCCCACCCCTCCAGGTCTTAACAAGGAAACTGCAGGGCAGGTGAAATTCCAGCAGCTGTGTTTTAATCCAGGCTGATCCCCTTGCCTCTGTGTGACTTGAAGCAAATCACTCTCCCTAGGCTTGTAATCATTTGTAAAATGAGCCGGTTAATGCACACAGATCCACATCACTGCGAGGGTTAAGACTGAAAGTGACATCACTGTAAAACACTCACTGGTACGGCTGCTGTGCGGGAAGCTCCATACACGATGCATATTATGCTACTTTCATTTTTTGCTTCTGCTGCTACCTTGCCAAATTAGATCACTCAGCTCATGCCACTTTTGCAGAAAGTAGAATGAGAATGGATGCCCCAATATAGATAGATTTCTTTTCCCTTGTTGTGTGGAAAAGATCTTCAAGAAATGTTCTGTTTCTAATTATTTGTGAATGCTAATGTCAGTGCGTGTCCCTTTTCTTGCATAAAAGTATGGGTTTTCTTGTCTTCAAAGGTGAAGAAACACTGAACACAAAATAGTAATTTGTTAGTAAATTCTTGGGAAGGCGTTAACCACCTTGTGGCCAAGGCAGCTCTGCAGTGTCACGTGACTGATCTGGAAGCACACAGAACATCCAGACCAGCTGGGCTCAACGCTGTCCTGGGTACTGAAATTGTACAATTCTCATCCATGCTTGAATGCTCACCCCGTCTCTGTTCTTGAACTGTGTGTCTTATTTCCCAGAATTTTCTCAACATTTGAAAGGCAAATGAAAGACAAGCAAAAGGGCCTTTCTTTACTACTAAATCAAACATTTCAGTGATAATATTGGATTCTGAAATGGTCCAATTAAAAAATGAAATATTAGTGGTATGCAAGAAAGTATGCTTCTCTCAGTAACAGCAATGATAGCTGACCATCTGCCTGTGATAACGATAATAGGGCGTTGTGTATTTTTGATTGTTTAAGAAAGGCATTAATACAATAGGTATTTCTATGACACAATCTGGTGTGTTAATTAATAATCACAATGTACAGGATGAAATAATTCCTGGAACCTTCCCTCCAGTTCAAAATCTGAACAACTATGTGTAAACATCCTGTCCATATGTAAGATGGAACTTCTGCATTCTAAGTTACCCTTTGGGTTAGGAATGTCTGATGCATGTATGCAATGATTTTGAAGGCTAAGCATTGCTTCCTAGTATCAACATGTGACCTTCCAAGCTGAAAGGGAGCTGAAGCAAATCTCAAATTTCATAAATTGTGGTTGCTTAACTGATTTTTATTTCTGGGTGACTATACCTTGGAGCCAATTAGAATCCGCCATGTTAGTTATCTGTACATATCCATATTTGTGTCTCATTTCACTTTTCCTATACTTAATTGTATTCAGGCCCTATCGTGATCATAGTGTACACACTGGTTTTACTATCATTTTACATTTTTGACTATGAGTGAGATTGTCACCTTCACTATTTCTTTCTACTTGAAAATTCTACCCTCACTATAAACCTGACAATTTATGTCAAAGATTAACCTTAGTTTGTTGACTTGGTTTGAATTACTTGGTTTTCTCAGGTTACTCTCTAAAAAAATTCATTAAAAATAAAATTAAAATAAAAGTTTATTTTGGTGCAAGATTTTTGCTGAAATCTATGCAGAGTTTTTTTCAGACATGTATTGTCCATGACAACTTTGAAGTAATCCTGTAAATGTTACCTGGAGATGGTGTATATATGTTACAGTCTTGGCAGTTCATAAAAGCACTGCTCCTTGCCTGTGTTTCAAATGAGGTCGTATTAGGTGAACTTCCTGCATCTTGTTATGTGTATCTTGACACTTTTGTGTTTTGATCCTGTGGAATGGAGTCCTACAAGTACAATTGTAGTGTCAAAAGAAATGCTTACTCTGTATGCTTGTGGACATTGACAGACTGCTGTGTAAAAGCTGTTAACAATTCAGACTGTCACAATCTGTGAAGGGATCGGTTGCTGCAGTCTTGGAAATACTGGGCATTGCAGAACTTTCACATTTTTACTAACCTTTTAAGTATAAAATAACAGGGAAGTGTTAATTAGGTTTGACTTTACCCACATATTAGAGATTTGGGTCATTTTCTCCAGTCTATATTGGCCATTTTGATATGCTCTCTTAGCTTTGGCTTTTTTATTTTAGCCATTTTGCATCATGTTATCTGTATTCTTTTGTAGATCTATAAAAGCTTTTTGTATGTCACATGCATTAATTTTCTATCTACATTGCACTTTAAAAAACATTGTCAATATTGTCTCTCAACTCTTTTTAATCACAGTACAAGTTGTCACTGAAAGTTTTTAATTTTAATGTAGTTTAAATTATATATTCTCTTTTAAATCTTCTGAATTATTTGATTGATAGTTTCTCCTTTATTTCTCGATGATATTCATAGTATCTATAGTTTTTAAATATTTTAAATTATATTTATGAAATTATTTCTAATTGTTAAAATTAGCATACAATTTATTAAAAATAATTTATCAAGTTTTTTCCTATATTATTTTTTGTACTCTGAATAAGGAAATTGTTATTTTAAATTCTCACGATCACTGTACTTTATCAGTTATTATATCTGGCCTGTCTATTCTTTTACAAATAAGACAGTGATTTAACCTAAGTATTTTTATATTTTAATTATTATTTGTTTAATTTCAAAGAGAGAGAAACAGAAGGGAACAGAGGCATACAAAGAGAGAGGGGTGAGATGTCTTTCCTTCTTGTTATTATTTGTTTAATTTCAAAGAGAGAGAAACAGAAGGGAACAGAGGCATACAAAGAGAGAGGGGTGAGATGTCTTTCCTTCTTGTTCACTCCCTAAATGTCTATAACAGCCACCGCTAGCCAAGAACCTAGAACCCAATCTAGGTCTCCAATGTGCGTGGCATTGATCCAAGTACTTGTGTTAGCACTGCTGCCTTCTAAGCTCTGCATTGAAAGAAAACTAAATGGGGACTGGCGGATTTAGGACTTGAAGCAGCCAATCTGATAAGGGATGAGGGAGTCCCCATTAGTGTCCTAACAGCTGTGTTAAATACTCATCCCTGACCTCAGTATTTTTAAAAGTATTTTAATTCTTGCTAAAGTAAGTTCTCCCTCTTTAAGAGTTTCTGAACAGTTTTGTCTGTATTTAGGCAGTCGTTATTCCATCTGAAACAAGAATATTGTTTGCAATTCCAAGCTATTATTTTGAGGTACTAATTAGCTCTGAATTGAATTTATATATTAATCTTGTTAAAATATCCTATTCAGTTGTCTTAACACAAGGGCCATATCATTTCTGTTGTTCAGAGCTGGAGTTCATCAATATATTTTTTTTTCATTTGGGACTTTGTACCTTAAAAATTATTTGTACTTGGCATATAATTTAGGTTATTAGGGAATGAAATATTTTCCCTAATTTTCTTTTTGAGTGTTTTACTAGAAAATAGATTAGCTATTGATTTTTTATATTAAACACTTTTTAGCAGAAAATCTGGATTTTCTAGTACACGTAATTTCATAGACAAAAAGAATTGTTTTCCAAGAGAATTTATTTTCAAGTTTTATTCTGGAAACCAAAAGACATGGCTTGAATAAAAATGGTGATAGTACGTATCTAGTTCTTAACTTTAATTCAGTGGTTTTAGTGTTATACCATTTAGGATAATAACTAATGATAGCTTTCATTAGCTTTTATTTCACTTTGAGTCTCTCATCTGTTGTTAGAATCACATCAACTTTCTCTCATTTACTAGAGGATTACCAGAATAAACTCCACTTGGCCATGGTGTGTTGCTCTGCCTACAATGCACTTGATTCTTTTTGATAGCACTTTATTCTTCACTTAAAATCATTACTTTCATAGTTGCAAAAACTATTCTGTTTTCATTTAAGAAAATACTTTTCTCAGTTTATTGCTGCAAAGAAGGCTTGTTTTAAAAAAGTATTGGGGTGTTTAAATTTTTACCTATGTCCTGTAACTGTGTAAATAACAATGTAGCTATCTATCCTATTGAAGCTGAATCATGAGTAACAATTACAATGGAAAGTATTTTCAAATGCTGTATAATAGTAATTAGTATTCATATTTCATTTACTTGGTGATAATTTTACAATTGTTAGGACATTTTTTTGCTTAGAAATTCAATTTCAAATTCTTTCAACAATGTATCCTTTCTAATATTTGTACTTATTCTATCAGATTCATTCTGTTTTGCTGCATATTTCACAGATTTTAACATCATTAATTCTTATTGTAGGCAACATATAAGATGATCAGATGGCACCTATGTCCTGGTATTTATACTCTTGTGTAATTACCTCCCATTGAGTGTTGGGTGGGCCTGTGACTTGCTTTGAATAAAGATAATATAGCAAAGAGTTGGACAGGATTAGGTTAAAAAGGCACACTCACACTCTCTGGTTTGCTCTGAAGGGAGGGAGCTGTTATGTTGTATCCAGAGGTGGACCTGGCCTATGGCTGAGAAAAGATTCCTGGTAACAGCCAGTGAGGAGCACAGGCTGTCAGTTCAAAATCCTGAGAAGGAGCAAACGTTACCGCTCACCAGAATAATGGGCTTGGAGCAGGTGCTTTCTGCTTCAGATGTGACTGAGCCCAGGGGGATTCTCCATTTAACCTCATGGGAGACCTTGAATGAGAGATGTCAAGCTCAGCCTGGCCCAAATCCCTGACTTTTCAGGCATGGGAAAAATCAATGTTGAAGGACATTTTAATATATAGGAGGAGAGAACTAATGTAAATTCATTTTCTTAAATTACTTTAAATGATTTTGTGTTCATTCCTACTTTCTTTTTCAAATTTAGACTTTTATATTATTTCATATGTTATGCAAGTCATAATGTAAAGTTTGAGCAAGAAAAACATTAGTTCCTTCATGTAAAAGAAGCATAGAAATATGCAGGCCAGGCTGGTTCATTAACCTGTCAGAGATCATGGCCCCTGGGAGCATACTTCTCTGTGAGTGGGCCTCTTCTCTTTCTTTGAAGCAAGGATGAGTTCCTCTAGGCAAAACGATGTGAGAATGATTGAGGGGGGCATCCTCACTTTAAGTCTATTAAATATCATTATTATATATTATATTACATAAAGTTATATTATTATTTGTAATACATAATATATTATATATAATAAAATATATTTATTATATAATATTATATAATATAATATATTATATTAT
This sequence comes from Oryctolagus cuniculus, assembly GCF_964237555.1. NCBI lineage: Eukaryota > Metazoa > Chordata > Mammalia > Lagomorpha > Leporidae > Oryctolagus > Oryctolagus cuniculus. The sequence goes on along the minus strand of NC_091433.1, from coordinate 189,648,046 downwards.
GTTGACAGGATATTTTGCCATATCTGGAAATGAAGTAGAGCTATGAAAATATTTTTAAAAGATTTATTTATTTATTTTAAATGCAGAGTTATACACAGAGAAGGAGAGACTGAGACAGAAAAATCTTCCATATGCTGGTTCACTCCCCAAATGGCCAGAATGGCAGAGGCTGAATCAGGCTGAAGCCAGGAGCCTAGAGCTTCCTCGGGTTCTCTCACATAGTGCAGGGGTCCAAGGACTTAGGCTATCCTCTGCTGCTTTCCCAAGCACCTTAGCAGGGAGCTGGATCAGAAGTAGAGCAGCCAGGACTTTAACCAGTGCCCATATGGGATACTGGTGTTGCAGGCAGTAACCTTACCCACTATGCCAGAATGCAGGCCCCAAGATTTGAAAATATTTAACTGAGTAGCCATCTGCACAGGTACAACATACCATAAAACAGCATCAACAAGCTATGGGGCAGACTGCATCTGGCCTATTATCTCTCTTACATATAAAATTTGATTGGAATCCAGCCACACCTATCATTTATTTAGAGTATTTTCAATAGCTGCTTTCTTTATATTGACAAAGATGGACAACTGTAACAAAAAGTATACTGTCTGTAAGCCTAAAAAAATTATATTTTTTGAAAACGTTTGCTATCTGTTTTAGCATGGTACACATTGCAGAATATACCATGCAAGGAAAACCATTTGTTTAGTTCTTGAGACTGATTATGTGGGATTTGGATGACAGGGGCCCAACTCACCTGAGCTTCCTGCTGTCTCTCCGGGGTGGAATCATGTGTCTGTAGGTAGTTGGTGTCTGATGAAATATCCTGGGATGGCCGACGATGCTGCTTCCTATTCTGTCGTCATCTTTCTGATCACCACAGGCTCAGCTGATGTTCTCCTGGTGAGGATAAGGCAAAAAGAACAAACAGAAACATGAAAAATCTGAGGCCTAAGTTTAAAATTACTACAATGTCATTTTGGTTTTCTTCTATTGGCCAAAGCAAGTCAAACGGAAAAACTCAGGAACAAGAGAGAGTCCTGCCAGCTTGTGTAGCATCTGGAATGGAAACAACAGAATTGGATCGAGAACCGTCTGCCATCCATCTTCACCCTGTTGAATGGGTTGTATCCCACTGTGCTACCTGAGATGTCGATCTTCAGAGTGCATCGTCTGCCTCTGGAGAACCAAACAGTGCAGAGATGTTCATGGCGGAGCAACGGGCAGAAATATTTCTAAGGAAACTGCAGCTATAGGCAATCAAAAGTTGACATGTGTACTCCTACTGGGCAGAGGGCATAGTGAGCAGTCACTATCAGGCAAGAATGCCACATCTAGTACTGGCTTTGTGACATTAATTTACTTCTATCTAGTTCCATTTTGTGCTGCTACACCAGCATACCACAGGATCGATAATTTTAAAGAAATAGAAATTCATTTCTCTTAGTTCTGTAGGCTGAGAAATCAAAGAGAGGCCCGCATCTGGAGAGCGCCTGCTTGCTTTGCCATGCCACACAGAAGACAGAGAGCAAGAGAGGCTGAGAGAGAATAACAAGGGGCTGACCCTGTGCTGTTATAAGAGACTGACATTCCATGAGCTGTTTCCTGGGTTTCTCTATGTAGCTGTTGAATAAAAAGATTAATATTTTTTAAAAATCACTGCTGTTATTTTCCTCTTTGGCTCCAGCTTCTTGCAAACTGCATTGTCAGAAAGGGCTTTAAGTAAATGCAAAGATGCAGTAATAAATAGACTTCTAAAGTGGAAAAAAAGACACGGATCTGTATTTTTGTTAATTTGTTGCAATTTGGGCTCTCCAAGATGTGTCCACTACCAGGTACATTTCTAGGATTCTCCAACCTGTTAAAACAATTCAAGTTGGAGATCGGGAGAAAGATCAGACAGACCAGATCCCAGCTCTAACTCCCCTGTCTCCTTGATCATCTTTTGTTTCATTTAGTGAATTTTTCAAGAGTGCACTTATCCTTGGCTAGGTCTAAAGGGCTATTCCCATTCATACTTTCCCTGGTTTAGCCCTTGTGGTCTGGCCAGGTTCACTTCCTAGCTCACAGGGTTGTAGTAAGGCTAAACTGATGGTAGATGAGATAGACCTCATATTGTTATTATCACCCCACCAAAGTGGGCCAGACCATTTATCTTTAATAAGAATTTGATACAAATACCATCATGAAGCATAAAAATTTTCTTTTAAAATATACCAGGATGTTCTATATGGGGAAGACTGCAGACTTGTATCAAAGTTGTTAGACATTTGTGGAAGCTCTCAGCACTAACAGTTGAATGAAGAATGGATCCAGGAGACATGATGGTGTGGACCTAAACCCGAAGCTTCTGCAAGTGTAGCCCTCTGTGTACAATTACACCTCAGCCTCTGCTTTCAGCAAAGGACTCCCTGATCGCTCTTCCTGCCACACTCTCCACTCTGCTTCGTTCCTGACAGCTGTCATGGTCTAGGAGGAATAATCTGACCAGGAGGGGGCGCCTCTCATTCCAGTGAGGTAACTTTGTGCTAGAAGTAGTGAGTGCTTCAAGAACAAAGCCAGTTGGTTGTATGGAAAGCCACCCCAGACAAAATGATTTTTCTGAATCGTAAGTAATGAATAGATATTAAATAAAAAATGACCTAAATGAAAGATCTCTGTGAGTGAGATCCCAGCGGGAAGAACGGGCCATCAAAGAAGGCAGAACCGTTCTCTGAAGGGAGGAGAGAACTTGCACTTTGACTATGGCCTTGTCTAAACAAGATTGGAGTTGGTGAACTCAAGAGGCTTCCATAGCCTTGGCAGCTCATGACAAGAGCCTCAGGTAATTACTGACATCATAAGTAAGAGTGTCAACTGTTAAATCAACAATATGAGACACTGTGCACCTGCTCCCCATGTAGGACCTCTGTCCTTAATGTGTTGTACTATGCGAATAAATGGTAAAACTACTACCCAAACAATACTCTATACTTTGTGTGTCTGTGTGGGTGCAGTCTGTTGAAATGTTTACTTAGTATATACTAAGTTGATCTTCTGTATATAAAGATAGTTAAAAATGAATCATGATAAAGAATGGGATGGGAGAGGGAGTGGGAGATGGGATGGTTGCGGGTGGGAGGGAGGTTATGGGGGGAAAAGCCACTATAATTCAAAAATTGTACTTTGGAAATTTATATATAATAAATAAAAGTTAAAAAAATAAGTGAAATGGAAAGGGGGGAGGGACACTTTTCTGGGATGTGCAGAGTCCCTGGGGTTGGTGGAAAAGCATTCTTCTGTGACCATGGATTGTGGCCTCAGGAACTCCCCTTGAGTTCCTGTGTCCTTGTCTCGTATGTGGTAAGACATTCACGATCTTGTCAATCATTGCCGGTTGTTTCATAATCAAATGGGCTATCATCTGTGGAAATGGAATGTAAGCTTTAAGGTTTTTATTGATGGTAGGGTTGATGATTTGCGCTGGGCTCAGAGAAGGTTTATTTAAAAAGCAAGAGGCACTAAGCTGTTTACTTTTTGAACTCCTCAGCTGAACATTGGTGCTGAAAGAAAGTCGCCTCAAAGAGTAGGAGTACATTGGCTTCTCGATGGAATGTGGTAAGTCGGGGTGAGGCCTTAGTCCAGTTCCTGATGTTACAACAGGATATCTGGGACTGGTCATTTATAGGGAAGGGAATACATTTTGGCTCACAATTCTAAATCATGGGAAGTTCAAGAGCCCCACACTGGTGAGGGCCCCTGCAGCTTCAAGTCTTGGAGGACAGATGAGAGTATGCAGGAGAGCCCGCAGCAGTGGTGATGCGTCACTTAGTAACTGTCTGCTTTGTAGTAGCCACTCAGGCCTGTCAGAGCTCCATTTCTTCCTCCTAATGACCTAGCCAGGTCTACCAGGTCTTAAACTCCCCCAGTTCTCAACACTGTTATAGCGGGAATAAAATTTCAACATGAGTTTTGGAGGGGACAAGTCATTTTTCATCATAGCAGGTTCTAAGCACATTTAAAGGTGCTATTGTTTGCAATTTCAATAAAGCTCTTCATGGGTCTCCTTTTCTTCTCCCCTTCACCTCACCACATGATCCCTCAAATCTCCATCATGGTTCTTCTTCCTTCTCAATACTCCTTCTCTTAGGATCTATTACAGATGGAATGTTGTAAGAGAGGAATAGAACTTAGTCACTCTGTGGGCAATACATTACCAAGTCTAACTATAAATTTTAATGGAAGCTACTACTATTTTACAGATGAGAAAAATGAAGTTAAATGATTTAAGCAATTTCCCCAAATCCATTCCAAGGGGTAGCAGTATAGGCTGATTGTAGCTTCTATGCATGACATCATTGGTATATTGGCTTCAAAATGGTGTATACACAGTTTGTGTCCAGCTTGAAAAATCCCTAAATTTTCTGTCTTTCATTGGAGCATCAAATCATGCATAGAAAGATTATGTGATTTCCTTTTTAAGATAATTTAAAGTAGTGCACAGTGGCAATATCAAGGACCTGCTGGTGTGGAAGTATGAGGTGTCACCTATCATGATTTCAATCATCTCCTCCCATTTCTTGATATGAACAATGTTTTCTAATCTACATATTCAGTCTCCTATTTCATTACATAACTGCTATTCAAAATTCCACTGTTAGAATTGCATGTTTTCCCAAACTAAAAAAAAAAAAAAAAATCTGCAGAGTGAGAAACAAAGAGTAGGAGACCGGGGGTATATGACGTGAGTTCAAGTTAGAATTCACTATTCACTGTTTTCTATTGTGAGATTGTGTAAGTTTCCTAGGGCTGCTGTAATAAAGTAACACAGATGGGTGGTTTAGATTAGAAAAAAATATATATATTCCCAGTTCTGAAATCTAGGCAGGCCATGCTTCTGTCCTAGTTTCCAGTTGTTATCAGAGATCCCTGGCCTTGCTTGTTTGGCAGCTGCCTCGCAACAATCTCTGCCTCTGTTGTTCCGTGGCTGTCTTTTCCCTATGTCTCTGTCTTCATGCAGCACTCTTCTCTCTGTGTGTATATGCGCACACATGATGTGTTTGTCTAAACATGCAAGTCATGTTGGATTAAGAGCCCATCCTACTCCAGAATGATCTCATTTTAACTATTGCATCTATGATGGTCCTATTTCCAAAGAAGGTCACCTTCACAAGGACTGTCAGGATTTACACATATCTTTTGGGAGGATACACTCAACTCACAAGAAGGTTGCTAGAAAATTAATATTTTAATATTAATATGGTTTTAGTCCAGATGGCCCTTATCATTCTTTCCAATTTTAATGGCCTGTGATGCTGAAATTTAGCAGATTAAGTGCATTTTAATAGCTTGGATAATCATTATTAATTGAAAAGAAAGGAAAAAAATACTACTGTGCGCACATTATGGTGTACACACAGCAGGGTTCAGTCAACTTAGCTTAAAGCATGCAGTGTGCTGATGGGAACAAGATACAAAGACCTTTAATATATTTCAAGTCTACAATGGACTGCCAGAGGCTTATATACTGCCGTTTCTGAGGTCAGCAGTTAAATAGCTTGCAGGAGTTTTTTTGCAGGAAGATTAACTTAGATTAACCAGGTGACTTTGCAAAAACCCTGAAGAAGGCTTTTCATGAAAGCTCATAAAACATATTTGTGGGTGTTTGTTAATGTTTATTAAAGTATGTGTATGTAACTATAGTCCCAGCTCCGAAGGAACAGATTTTTATGATTTCTCAAGTTTATGTTTTTTCTTGAGATTTCATTATCTGAATGATCTTCTACACACTAAAAATTAAACAAAATTGTTTTAGGGGTATAGCCATCTATTTGATGAAGGACAACTACAATGTGTATTAAAAATCCATCCAAAGATAATGGAAGTCTCTTATCAATTCTTCCAATAACTATGGACCCAGAAATAACTGAATTTTATGTGTGCTCAGAACACAGATGAATGTCAAAGGTTTACATCACAAATCTTCTCCAAGTTTTATGTGTCATTCTCCATGAGACAGGAAATAGGGCAGAGAACCAACACGCACTCACACTTGCTAGACTAGAGCAAGGCACAGGGTACTTTAGCTGTTTTCATGACAGGTATTTTGTATAATGTATGCCATCCTCATTGATGAATTAGATCTTTTATTATTCCACTTTTGCCAAGAAATAGAGATTTATGAAGTTAGGTCATTGGCCCTGATTATGCAAGTCATAGAAATGAAGCAGAACTTTATATAGATATCTGTGAGCCCGTGATACTAAAATTGCTGAACATTTTTCTCTAGGCTACACTGTGTATCGGTGTGTGTTAATGTAGACAAAGAGACAATAATTATCCCCATTTGGCAGGAATGCTTTCATAGCACCTTAAATTCTTCTGATCACTTCTTGCTGCACATCTTGGGTTGACCTTCTGAAATATAGGGGTGTTTACCAAGCATAAATCTGTTAAATTGAATAAAGAATATTTGGGTAGTGATTAGCAAATAAGTTTTTCCCATTTGTAGTAGCTTAGGTTCTCCAGAAACAAAGAATCCTTAGAAAAAAGGGAGGGGAGGAAGGGGAGGAAGGAGGGAGGGAGAGAGAAAGAGAGAGAGAGAGAGAGAGAGAGAGAGAGATTATAAGGAATTAGCTCAAATGGCTATGGAGTCTGACAAGTCTCAAGACTTGCAGGTAAGTTTTCAGGCTAGAGACCTAGGAGTGCAGTTCTCTTCCCAAAGCTACAATCTTGACCTTTAAGAAGTGCTGAAGCTTCTATTTGTATTTGAAGCTAGAAAAACCTAATGGATCTACATGAAGGTCATCAGGCAGGAGGAATTGTCCTTTCAATGGAGGATAAGAAGTTTTTTTTTGCTTTGAGAACTTCGGCTGGTGTGATAAGGCCCACCAAAGGGACTCAATCTGCTTTACTCAGTGTAACAATGTAAATGTTAGTCACCCAAAAGCACCTTCATGGAAGCACCCAGGATGATGTTTGACTAAATACCTGGGCACATCATGGCTAAGTCAAAATGATACCTGCTCTCTTCTGAGTGATGGTTCTCCTTGAAAATTCATTGTTGAAATCCTACCTTTTATGGTGATGATAGGAGATGGATCCTTTTGGAGGCAATAGGCCCTGAGTGCAGAACTTCATAAGTAAAAAAAAAAAAAAAAAAAAAAAAGTCCAAGGGTGCCCTGTTTGCCCTTCTTCCATGTGAACACACAGCTACAAGGAGCTATCTAAGAGAAAATGAACCTTCATCAGACATCAAATCTGGCTTGACTTTAATCTTAAATCTTCCAGTCTCCAAAACCCAAAGAAATCCATGTGTGCTGTTTATAAGCTATCCAATCTAAGATATTTTGTTATAACAACCTTAACAGACTGAGATAACACATAGAGGTAACCATCAAAGCACTGGTAAATACTTCCTTTTTAAAATGAAGTTCTCTCAATTTGTTAAAATGAATATTCCTGTTAAGACCTAAGGGTAAAATAGGCCTAACTTGAAAATTAAGAAAAAATCCTTTGCACTATTTCTGCAACAAAGCCCTCTTCCCTCTTCAGATCTATTTAGAGATTTTGGAATTCTCTCTAATCTACACATCCCACTGTCTCTTCCCACACAGACAATATGCTGAAAATGTCAGAACACTCATGTTCTCTGAGCACTCAAGGGGAGCTTCCATACACACACCCTTGTGTCTTTGCTCATGCTGTGTCCTCTGCACAAAATGTCCTTTTCTGCCCCCATTCACCATCTAAAAGAAACTTATTCAATTTTCAAAGACCAAAATGCACACATAAGGCTTTCCTGTGTCCACAGTTTACCTATTTGACCAGACCCTTCAGAGAACACTGCCACTAGTGCCATGTCTGCCTGGACTCTTAGACAGAAACATGATCTGTGCCCCACAACCCATTACTCAGTCACAGTCACAGCCACTACTCCCTCTCTCTTGGCAACAATTACTCAGTGTTTTCTCTCTTTGTTCCCAGCATGCTTTCTTTGGTCTCTGTCTCAGCCCACTGCTGGCATTTACTCCTGTTCTCCTTTGCTCATTTTGTATTGGCATTGTTCCCTGCTGATTTGGGCATTGAGTATCTCTCAAGAGCCTTTATTTCCTATTTTGCTACACTATTCAATATTGTTTTGAGCAGGACCCACCTAGAGGGCCACATTCCCAGCCAGGACCCTCTTACCTCCTGTGTGTTGATTTGTTCTCAGAGAACTCATCAGCCTTGTCTCAGTCTTTGTGATTATTTCTGTCCTGTTGGATGGTGAGTTCCTCTTGTGTAGAAATAGCTTATTCATCTTTGATATTCTTGTCATTTCCCATGCTTATCATAAATTTTATATTCTTATAAATCTGTGTGACATGAATAAAATTAAATGCATTTTTATCTTGAGTGCACCCTTTGCTCCTGTCAGCTTCTAAATCCTTGCTATTGTTTAAGGGCTAAAACTGGAATCATTCTTCTTAGATAGACCCAGCTGGAGACTATTTGTTCTTCGCCGGGCTCCTATGTCCCATAGGAAGAAGGAATTATGCCTTGGATTGATTGTCATCCTATGTGGTTTCTCTCTGCTGAGTTGGGAAGCCCCATGAGTAATCAGTGCTTTGCTTCTTTTATTTGTCTACATAATACTTGGCAGACTGCAAGTTTTAAATAATAATTTTTTCCTGAGATGTTGATTTTGTTTTGCTTTCCTTCACTTGGGCTTTTTGTGGGATGCAGACAAGCCATCATGATAAATTGTAGGTAAACATTTGTCACATACACACCTATTGTCTGATTCTTCATCCCAGGCATGTGAGAGCATCTTTGAGGACAACTGCAACAGTTAATCACCCCTATAAATTTCCATCTCACATATGTCTGCACCTGAACAGGGACTAGGTCATACTGAATAATGCAACGATGAATATGTTATGACAATATCCAAATTGACTCTTAATGACTTAATAAGGGGATGCATAATTTGCATTCCTTGAGGATTTACTTTGTTGAATTATTGTGTTTGGTATTTTACATTTGTGATCCTATTAAAAGGAATTCAAACTCCTTTCTCACAGTCAGTTTCATCATCTCAATAGTGTGGATTATAGTGATACTTATGTCACAGACTTGTGAAGGTTCTATGAGTTAATAAATACAAAACCTCTGAATTGCATGCTTTAAAACAGTGACTTTGATGATGGGAATTATATGTTAATAAATGTGCTATTAATTGTTTAAAGTCCATGAGTACACTGAAAATGGCACTTTCATGTCTGGAGGAAGAATATTACATACATGGACAAAATGCCAGGAATCACACTTCATAAAATGCAGTTTTCTAGGTTATGACAGTGAAAGCACCTTTTTCAGTCATTTTATCTCCAACATAGTCATGCTTTTTTAGTTCTTTCCTTCATCTGGTCTGTCAGTCATAATAAAATATATTTTGATTGTGATCTTATTAATTCTAGATACTCTCTATGTTCAGTGTTCCTTTACAAAGCAAGCTTGTACTACTGTTGAACTCATCTCTTCCATGTCTTGACTGTCATCAAACTTTCCTAAACTGTTGAAGTCAACCATTTCCTGCCTCTTACCTCTTCTTTTTCATATAATTCCCCCACATTTGGGCTGGTAAGTCATGCTTCTTCAAGTGAAAGACTTCTTCCTATTCTGCTTAAAATCATTTAACTATGTCCATAGCTTATAGCATAGGTTCTTTTCTCTTCTCCTTGGCTGGTTTTTAAGTTCCAGACCATCTAAAATCTGACTTAAAATTATGCCACAATTGGAAATAGAATGCTAGCCCTTGGGTTGCATGAAGAACTGACTCAGAACTGCAGACAAGAAGTAAATGTGCCTGGCACAGGCCTGAAAAACAGTACACATCCCTTCTATGCATTCCATCCCCTGGCACTTCACATTACCAAACATCCTCTCCCCAACATGGGGAGGACCAACTCTGGGTCTGCCTTCGGAAACCCACCCTTCCTCAGACTCCTAGTTCAAATTCAGTACCTCCCTGAGCCACCCAGAAGTGTTGTATCCTTTCTCCACTCTCAAACTGCATTTGGTGAAGGCCTTATACCAACATCATATTTTTCTCAAAGAGCACAACATTCTAGGATTAAGGTATCTATTTGAGTTCACTTCCTCTGTGTCCCATATACAGATATGAAGCATGACTGTCCATAATCTACTTGCACTGAGAAAATTTTGTATCCCAAGAATGAGGTACTCTATTCATGAATTGACCAGGTCCTAAAATGTGTCTAATCTCTCTTCACTGGCAAACACCCTTTATATATTGACAATTTGTTTTGACACCTTTGCTACTTTCCCGTTGAGAATATAAATTTTACTATTCCATAGTTATCATATTTTAGAAAAACGAAAGAAGAAATATCTGGAACAGAAATGAAGGGAAATTGGAAACCTTGACTCTTGAACTAAGTGCATAATTTTAAAATCTCAGTGTGGAATGGATTAACTTGCATTGTGGGTAGAGACATTTATTAATGTCAGGTTTCCTTTAGAGTTGCCACAAATGCAAAAATGTTGTCATCAACTCTGTTGAACCCTTCATTTATATTATAGCATCTGATATTCATAAGAGTACTAGAGTGGCCTGCACCACGGCTCAATAGGCTAATCCTCCACCTGCAGTGCTGGCACACTGGGTTCTAGTCCTGGTCAGGGCACCAGATTCTGTTCCGGTTGCTCCTCTTCTAGTCCAGCTCTCTGCTGTGGCCCGGGAGTGCAGTGGAGGATGGCCCAGGTCCTTGGGACCTGCACCTGCATGAGAGACCAGGAGAGGCACCTGGCTCCTGGCTTCGGATCAGTGGCCATTTTGGGGTGAACCATTGGAAAAAGGAAGATCTTTCTCTCTGTCTCTCTCTCTATCACTGTCCACTCTGCCAGTCAAAAAAAAAAAAAAAAAGAGTACTAGAGCAAGATGGTGGAATAGTGACAGGACAGCCCAAATCACACAGGGCAAAATTAATATTTAAAAAGGGTAAAAACTACATGCCCGAGATAAAGCCATTAGGCATTCACTGTGGGAAACCCAGTGAAAACAACAGAAACAGTGCAGGTTTGTGCTGAAAGAGCAAATAAGGAAAAACAAAACAAACAAACAAACCGCAGAGGTTCTAATGCAGAGAGGAGAATGCTGGCCCCAGCAGACCAGGTGGTGGCTACTCCTGCCTCCCGTGCCTATGTCCAGCAATAGTGAGGGTCACTTCACCCTCCCCCCAAACTGGGACGAACACAACAATTCAGAATACCTTCCCCACCACTATTGGGAAGTAAGCAGGACTCCAGTAGTCGGGGCTCACACCCACAACACACAGACCTATAGTAGCATACAACAGAGGGAATTGTGCTCACAGGAAAGACGCCACAGATCAAAGGAACAGTTCATTAAGCAGTGTGAACTAGTGCTGGAAACATCAGGGAATCACACCACAGTATCCTGCAGCTGTGAGAAGGGCAGGCCACACCAACAGAGGTGAACACCCCCCTCCCTACAGACATCCGGAGGAGAGCTACAAAGCCCCTCTGAGGCCTTACATAAGATTCTTGCTCCACCCTGGAATACTGAACAGAGCAATCAGGCCACACCCACCACATACTTCCTGGTATTCACTGAAAGTATACTGATCCCACTGAGCCACACAAATGCTAAAAAACAAAGAAAGAAACTTAAATAAGAACAAGGAAGACACTCCCCAAAGGAAGTCTACAGCACTTCAATAGTAGAAGGTGAAGATGAAGAGATTGAGTATATTCCAGAAGCAGAATTCAGAAAATTAATATTCAGACTACTTAGAAGCAACCAAAAGCCAAATTACAAATGAAATGTAATTTTTTCCCATGAAATTGAGATATTAAAGAGAAATCAGAATGAAATACTAGAAATGAAGAAATCTATAGATCAAATAAAAATGCAATGGAAAGACATGGCAACAGAGAAGGTGAAACAGAAGAAATAATATCAGAACTAGGAGACAAATGTCTGGAAATTTTAAAGTCAGACCAAAAAAAAAAAAAAAAAAAAGGAAGAAATTAGAAAACAGAAAACACTGTTGGAAATCTACAAGATACTATAAAAGGACCCAACATATGTGTGCTTGGAGTTCCTGAAGGTATGGAAAGAGAGAAAGGATTAAATGAAATAATAACAGAAAACTTCCGCAATTTGGAGAAAGAAAGGGACATCCAAATACATGAAGCACACAGAACTCCCTACAGACATTACCAAAAAAGATGTTCACCATAACATATTGTAGTAAAATTCTCCACAATAAAACATAAAGAAACCATTCTAAAGATGTTCATGAGAGAAATTCCAGATCACATTCAGAGCAACCCCAACTCACAGTGTGCTTCTTATCAGAAACCCTGCAGGCTAGGAGAGAATGGTGAGATATATTTCAAGTCCTTAGTAAAAAAAAAACTGTCAACACAGAATACTGTACTCTATAGATCTCTCATTTGTGAACAAAGGTGAAATAAAAATCTGCATAATGAACAGAAATTGAAAGAATTTGTAACTATCCACCAAGCCCTACAAAAGATGCTCAAGGATGTGCTACACACAGAAACACATAAACTGGTACATCACTAGGAAAGAAGGTTAGGGAAGAAAATCACCCAGTGAAAGTACAAAGGAAATCCAAAGTAAAAAATAGGACTACTAATGGAAATATGGCATGGCTAAGTCATTACTTAAGAAGAGTTAGCCTGAATGTAAATAGTCTCAACTCACCAGTTAAAGGACACATACTGGCTGAATGGATTCAAAAAGAAAACCCATCTCTTAGCTGCCTACAGGGAACACATCTCACCAACAAAGATGCACACAGAATGAATATGGAAAGATGGAAAAAGAAAATCTTTGCTAACAGAAACCAAAAAATAGCTGATGTAGTCATCTTAATATCAGACAAATAGACTTTAGCACAAAAACTACTTTTTTAATCTATGTATTTGAAAGTCAGAGCCACACAGAGAGAGGTGAAGTGGAGAGAGAGAAAGAGAGAGAGAGAGGTCCTCCATCTGATGGTTCCTCAACCAGCCACAATGGCCAGAGCTGTGCTGATCTGAAACCAGGAGCCAAGAGCCTCCCCCCCGGTCTCCCACATGGTTGTAGGGGCCTAAGGACCTGGGCCATCCTCCACTGCACTCCCAGGCCACAGCAGGAAGCTGGACCAGAAGAGGAGCAGCCAGGTCTCGAACCAGAACCTACATGGGATGCCAGCACTTCAGGCTAGGGCATAAACCCACTGTACCACAGCACCGGCCCCAGCACAAAAACTACTAAAAGAGACAAAGAAGGGCACTATATAATGATTAAGGGATCAATTCAACAGGAAGATGTGACTATTATAAATGTATATGCACCTAATTACAGGTCACCTGGGTATTTAAAAGAAAAGTTAATGTATTTAAAGGGAGATATAGACTCAAATACAACACTTTCAGCAATAGACAGATCAGCCAGACAAAAATTAGCAAAGAAACAATAGAGTTAGTTGATACTATAGACTGAATGGACCTAAAATATATCTACTGATATCTACAAAACTTATCACCTTACCTCCAAATGATACACAATTCTTCTCACCAGTGCATGGAACGTTCTCTAATGTTGTTCACATGCCAGGCCATAAATCAAGTCTCAGCAAATTCAAAAAAATCAAAAACATGCCATGCATAGTCTCATAACACAATGTGTCATAGAAGAAATCAAAAGAGAAATCAAAAATTTTTTGGAAAAAAATGAAGATGACAACACAACATATGAAAACTTATGGGATACAGCAAAAGCAGTGTAAAGAGGGAGTTTATAGCAATTGGAGCCTACATGAAGAAATTGGAAGGGCACCAAATAAATAAGCTATCATTGTATCTCAAGGACCTAGAAAAATTACAGCAAAGCAAACCCAAACTAGTAAGAGAAAATAAATCAATAAATTTAGAGAATAAATAAATAAAATTAAAACCAATAAAATAATACAGAAGATCAGCAAAACAAAGAGCTGGTTTTTGGAAAAAAGAAATTAAATTGATACAAAATTGGCCCAACTAACCAGAACAAGGAGGGGGAAGACCCAAGTTAATAAAATCAGACATGAAAGTTAATGTAACAACAGACAGCACAGAAATAAAAAAAAAGGATCACCAGAAATTACTACAAAGAGCTGTATGCCAACAAAACAGAAAGCCTAGAAGAAATGGATAGATTCTTGGGCACAAATGGCATACCTAAATTGAATCATGAAGACTTAGAAAACCTAAATAGACAAATAAGCAAGACAAAACTGAAATCAGTAATAAAGACACTCCCGATATAGAAAATCCCAGGACCAGATGGCTTCACCACTAAATTCTAACAAATATTTAAAGAAGAACTAACTCCAATTCTTCTCAAGCTATTCAGAACAATCGAAAAAGAGGGAATCCTCCCAAATTCTTTCTATGAAGCCAGCATTACTTTAATTCTTAAACCTGAAAAAGATACAACAGAGAAAGAGAACTACAGACCAATCTCTCTAATGAACACAGACACAAAAATCCTCAAGAAAATGCTAGCCAATCATATCCAATAACACATCAGAAAGATCGTCCACCTGAACGAAATAGGATTTATTCCTGATATGCAGGGATGTTTCAACATTTGCAAATCAATCAATGTGATACATCACAATAACAAATTGAAGAACAAAAACCATATGATTATTTCAATAGACACAGAGAAAGCATTTGACAAAATACAACACCCTTTCATGATGAAAACATTAAGCAAATTGGAAATAGAAGGAACATTTCTCAACGCAATCAAGGTAATTTATGACAAACCCATGGCCAGCATTCTACTGAATCAGGAAAAGTTGGAAGCGATCCCACTGAAATCCGGAACCAGAAAAGGTTGCCCACTCTCACCACTGCTTTTCAATAAAGTCCTGGAAGTTGTAGCCAGAGCCATTAGACAAGAAAAAGATACAAAAGGGGTATAAATCAGGAAGGAAGAAATCAAAATATCCCTATTTGCAGGTGATATAATCCTATATATAGAAAATCCAAAAGACTCCACTAAGAGACCATTGCATCTCATAGAAGAGTTTGGAAATATATCAAGATATAAAATCAACACACAAAAATCAAAAACTTTTGTATACACAGACAATGCCACAGTTGAGAAAGAGCTTCTAAGATCAATCCCGTTCACAATATCTACAAAAAAATCAAATATCTTGGAATAAATTCAATCAAGGAGGTCAAAAATCTCTATGATGAGAATTACAAAACATTAAAGAAAGAAATAGAGGAAGATACAAAAAGATGGAAAAATTTTCCATGTTCATGGATTTGAAGAATCAATATCAACAAAAGATTCATACTTCCAAAAGCAATTTACAGATTCAATATATCAATCAAAATACCAAAGACTTACTTCTAAGATGTAGAAAAAATGATCTTAAAATTCATATGGAAACACAGGAGACCCAAAATAGCTAAAACAATCTTATACAACAAAATAAAGCCAGAGGCATCACAATACCAGATTGCAAGACATACTACAGGGCAGTTATAATCAAAGCAGCCTGGTACTGGTTCAAACATAGATGGATAGATGGATGGATGGAACAGAATAGAAACACCCATAATCAATCCAAGCATCTGCAACTAACATCTCAACAAAGGAGCTAAAATCAATCCCTGGAGCAAGGACAGTCTCTTCAACAAATGGTGCTGGGAAAACTGTATCTCCACATGCAGAATCATGAAGCAAGACATTTACTCAACACCTTTCACCAAAATCCACTCAAAATGGAATAAAGACCTAAATCTATGAACAGATACTATCAAATTATTAGAGAACATTGAGGAAAGTCTGCAAGATGTTGGCACACACCAAGAGTTCTTGGAAAAGACTCTAGAGGCACAGGCAATCAAAGCCAAAATTAACAAGTGGGATTACATCAAATTGAAAAGCTTCTGCCCTGCAAAAAACACTCAGGAAAATTAAGACAGAATGGGAGAAAATATTTGCGAACTATACAACTGATAAATGTTTAATAAACTGATTATATGAAGAGATCAAGAAACTCAACAACAACAAACAATCCAGTTAAAAAATGGGCAGAGGACTTAAAAACACATTTTTCAAATGAGCAAATCCAAATGGCCAAATGACACATGAAAAAATGCTCAGGGTCATTTTCCCTCAGAGAAATGCAGATCAAAATCACAATGAAGTTTCATCTTACCCCTGTTAGAATGGCTTTCATACAGAAATCAACAAACAATAAATTCTGGCAAGGATGTGGGTAAAAGGTACCCTAATCCACTGTTTCTGGGAATGTAAACTGCTAAAGCCACTATGGAAGACAGTGTGAAAATATCTCTGTGGTCTAAATATAGACCATATGACTCTGCCATCCCACTCCTGGGAATCTACCCAAGGGAAATGAAATCAACATATGAAAGTGCTATCCATGTTTATCACAGCTCAATTCAAATAGCAAAGACATGGAATCAACCCAAATGCCTGTCAACTGAAGACTGGATAAAGAAATTATGTGATACGTACACCATGGAATACTACACAGCAGTAAAAACAAAACAAAACTCTGGAAATCCAGTCATGTGCAACAAAATGGATGAAATGGGAAAACATCATACTTAGTGAAATAAGTCAGTCCCAAAGTGAAAATTCTATATGTTCTCCTTGTAATGTGAGAACTAATAGAACACATAAAATATAACATGTAGAAAAGAAATTGACACTTTGAGAAGCAATGATTATGAACCGCCCTTCTCTTGACTGTTTAACTATAGTTAAAATGGAGTTAATCATGTATGTATAAATTTAATTGAAAATAGAGCTTAGTAAAGAATAGGAATGAGAATAAGAAAGAGAAGAGAAAAGGGGGTCGGAGTGAGGCAGGCACAGTGGGAAGAATCAGCAAGATCATAAAGCTGTAATTGTGAAATGTATGAAGTTCACAACTGCAAAGAAATATAATCCTACATACATTCATATGGACTTAGTTCTAAGGGTACAACTTAACAACTAGCCATTAGATCCCAAAATCCCTTAAGCTGGCTGATAAAAATAGCAGCTTAAGTGTAATAAAGAAACAGATAGGAATAAGATGTAAAGTGGCCATATGGATATGCTCAAGAGTTAAAGTGATCATATATGTAGAACTAAGTGTTTGGAAACAATAATAGAATTAAAAAAAGAATGAAGGCTCCAACATGGGAAGCAGTCCATACAGTGGACTCCTAGAATGACAATCACTTTAAGTAGCACTCCGACCTCAGAATCAGCCCTTAAGACATTGCAGTCTGGCTGGAAAGCCCAGGGGGACATTTCAGGCATGGAAAGCCAGGACACTGTGGAAAAAATGTCCTACATAAAGGACCCCTGTGGATGAGACCCCAGTGAAAAGAAGATGTCACCAAAGAAGGAGGTACTTTTCTCTGAAGGGAGGAGAGAATTTCCACTTTGCTTATGTCCTTGTCAAACTAGTGGATCCAAACGGATTCCATAGCTGAGCAGCTCATGTCAAGAGCCTTGGGTGATCACTGATGTCATATATAAGAGTTTTATTTGTTAAATAAACAGCAAGAGTTACTGTGCACTAACTTCTCATGCAGGACCTCTGTCCCAAAAGTTGTATCATCAGACTTAATAGTGAAACTTGTTCTCAAGAATCACTTCCTTTTAGTGCATTTAATGTAGGATATTACTGTGTCTCATAAGTTATGTCTAAGAACTCACAAAAGATCTATCATCCTTGCGTTCTTTTTTAAAGACAATTAAATTTCAAAAAAGAAAGAAAAGGAGGAAGGAAGGGAAAAGAGAAAGGAAAGAAGAAAAAAGCAGAATCACCTTCAATAAGCTATAACAAAGAAGAGTCCTTGTTTAGACTGTTGAGAAAATTTCCCTTAGATGTTTTATTACAGTCTTTCTTTTTTTTTCTTTCTTTCTGTTTCTTTTTCTTTCTCTGACAAAACAGGAGAGGGAGGAAGAAGCAGGCAGCAGGGGGTTAGAGGGGAATGAGTTGGAGGGTGTGTGTCATAGGATAATTACTATATGTTGTACTTATGGCATACATACAAATAAAAAAAAAGAGTACTAGAAGTAGAAACTGCTTTTTTATAATTTATAGATGCAGAAACTGAGTTTTCATGATGATAACAACTTAATTAATTTCACAAAAATATGCAGAGGTATCAGGGCTATCACAAGAATACCAGATTGTTATAGTTTCATTTTGAATGTTGTCACCTCTAAGTTAGTCCTATAACTTATAATAATATAGTATCAATAATAAAAGCCATGTTCCTACTACCAATACCACCAAAAATACAAATAATATCCTCTAACACACCTATTAGGTATGCACTTTTGCATATGCTTTCCTAAACACTTCTTACCGGTGCTGTAACTCAATGCATCCTGCATTGGTTGGGGTTCAGCCAAATCTTATGGCTACAGAACATAAGTTGCTATCCATTTCAGGGTTGGGTAACCTTTTTTTTTTGACAGGCAGAGTGGACAGTGAGAGAGAGAGAGACAGAGAGAAAGGTCTTCCTTTGCTGTTGGTTCACCCTTCAATGGCCGCCACGGCCGGCGCGCTGAGGCCAGCGCAGCGCGCTGAACCGAAGGCAGGAGCCAGGTGCTTCTCCTGGTCTCCCATGGGGTGCAGGGCCCAAGTACTTGGGCCATCCTCCACTGCACTCCCTGGCCACAGCAGAGAGCTGGCCTGGAAGAGGGGCAACCGGGACAGAATCCGGTGCCCCGACCGGGACTAGAACCTGGTGTGCCGGCGCCACAAGGCGGAGGATTAGCCTAGTGAGCCGTGGCGCCGGCCTGGGGAACCTTTTTAACTGGATATTTACAACATAATTCATACAAAATTATCAATTTAAAATCAGTCTCTGTAGATTCATGGAATTCTGAGTCCCGATTGTGGTTGCCTTGCAGGAATAGACCAGATCATTTTGTAGGCCACTTCCCACAGGTCCGATGTTCTCCAGCACTGTGATGCAGGCTGAGAAGAAATTGGAAATAACAGTGATCTGTGAACATATAGATATGTGTGTGTGTGTATCCATGTACATGCCTACACATTACACATTACATTGCATGTTCTATATGTCATCATCACTATTTCTGTTTGGTCAAGGAAGTCAGAAGAGGAAAACTTAATCATTTTACATATCCCTGGGGTTAGCTGATTAACACATTTCCTGGTAATATTTGCCTTGTCTTGGCCTATACCTACTTATTTTTCACGACTTTATTGATAAATTTTGGAGACTCAGTTCCTACTCTAATGGCAGTAAAGGGAGGAATTTCTTTCTTTCTTTCTTCCTTTCTTTCTTTCTTTCTTTTCTTTTTTGGTTTGCTTTGTCTTGTTTTTGAAGTCAGAGGAGAAAATTCACAAAGAAAAAGAGAAGGGAGGAGAAAACTGTGTAGGATGCAGAAAAGCACAGAAATGAACAGCTGATTTAAAGAACCTAACTCACAATGCACGACAGAGAAAGCAGAATGCAACATCTATTTATGCAAATATTTCAAAATAACTTCAAAAATATCTTGCCAATGACACGGGCAAAAGTGGCACTGAAGAAGGATGTTAGGGAATCTGTGAAAGAATCAGTTATACCCAGATCCCATTCTCCCTCACCGTCTTATGAAATCTCTTCCTTTGTGTTAAATGATTAATTTATTATTGTAATATGTTTAATTAACAGAAAATACCTGTATGTTTTATAGGATCCAGTGCAATACATCAAAAGATGTACACACATAAACCAATCACACCAAGCAATTAACTATCTGCTACTTTGTGGTGAACTATAGTTACCCCGCTGATCTGAGGAACTCCAGCACCCATTGCCTTCACTTGAATATGTTTTAGTAACACTATCAGATCATCCCCCTGTCCTAGACTTGCCAGCTCCTAGAAATAACTAATTTTTTTTTGGAGCTTGTGCATCCAGTGCAGCAGTGAGAATACTGTTTAGGACCCTCATCTTTCATAGCCGAGTACCTCGGTTTAAATCTCACTTCCACTCCCAATTTCAGGTTCCTTGTAACGTGTACCCTGAGAGTCAACAGGTTCTGGCTCAAATACTTAGGATCCTGGCACTCAAAGGGAAGACTTCACTTGAGTTTCATTCTCCCACCTTTAGCCTGGCCCTGTTCCATCTGTTATTGGTATTTGGAGAGTGAAACAAGGGTTGGAAGCAGTCTCTCTGTCTCTATCAATATGTATTTATCTATCTATCTATCTACCTATCTATCTATTTTTCAAATAAAAAAGGAAATTTAAAAAGGACTTTTAGATTCATAATGATTATATATATATATATATGTATATTTCTCTTTTTAAAAAAATTTCTACCAGTGAGAGCGAACATGCAGTATTTGTCTTTCTGTCTGGCTTAATTCATTTAGCATAATGGTCTAAAATTTCCATTCATGTGGCTGCAAGTGTCCAGACTTCATTCTTTCTTACAGCTCAGTAATATTGCATTGTATAGGTATGTCACTTATTTTCACCTTTTTCCTCAGGAAAATTCCAGATGTTATGCTCCATCTCTTCTAAAAGGAGAAATAAAATCAAACTAAGGAAAATATGAGATCCAGAAAACGTGGGAGATTTCACAAAGAAATGATAAAGATATGACAGATAACAGTGCAGCAATATGCTTGGAGAATCACCTGTCCTGATTAAAGGAGTTCAAAATGGTTTTGGAGGTAATTCTGAAGAAGCTGCCTAGATTGCACACTTAACACTCTTGGATTAGGTAGAAGAAATTGCACTCAACTTGGGAAATGGTGGGGCTGAAGTAGAAATAAAAAACAGAACTCAAGGCAAGTGATTAGCCTAGTGGTTAAGACACTGGTTAAGATGCTGTCATCTGCTTCTTTCCAAAGAAATGGTCATCAAAGGAGGACATACTCCTCTCTGAAGGGAGGTGAGAACTTCCACTTTGCTTATGGCCTTGTAAATACTGACAGAGTTTGTGTGCTCAAGAGGTTTCCATAGCCTAGGTAGCTCATGTCAAGGACCTCGGGTGATACCTGATGTCATACATAAGGGTGTTAACTACTAAATTAACAACAAGAATCACTGTGCACTAATTTCCCATGTAGGATCACTGTCGACAAAATAGTTGTATTATAACTATGTCTAAGTGCTTGCAAAAGATATATCATTCTTAGGTGCTTATTTAAAGTTAATTAAGTTTCCCTCCCCCTAAAAAAGAAGTGAAATTAACTTCATGATGCAGTGACTTTGAACAGCTTTGTCTGTGTTTAAAGTTAATGAAAAATGGATCTTAGTGGATAATGGGACTGGGGATGGGAGCAGGAGGAGCGGGAGAGGTGGGTGTGTGGGTGGAAGGGCGGGTATAGTAGGAACAATCACTGTATTCCTAAAGTTGTACTTTTGGAATGTATGAACTTTGTATTCTTTAACTAAAAGATTTCTTTTGGGGGGGAATTTAAAAAAACTAAAAAAAAAAAAAAAAAAAAGATGGCTGCATCCTACATGGGAGTACTCACGTTCTAGTCCCATCTCTGGCTCCTCATTGCAGCTTCCCTAGGAGGCAACAGTGATTCCTAAGTTGCTGGGTTCCTGTTACTCATGTGGAAGCTTGCCTTGAGTTCCTGACTCCTAACTTTGGCATTTGGCTTTTACAGGCACTTGTAGAATGAGTCACCAGATGACCTCTGTCTATCTCCTTGCCTGACAAATAAATAAAATATTTTTAATACAGAACTAAGGAAGGCTAACAGATAGTAAAATCATTATCTATGAAATGGCATTTAAAATATAACAAAATATTTCACAGGAAATGAATAAAACAGTATACTATACATTTCAGCCATGGAAAACATTCATCTAATAACAATAACTTATGTATTAAATATTGATTCAACACAAATTAAAACATATATGTATTCAGAAAATTGGGATGAGGGTAAGAGGAAGTATACACATTATGTTGTAGGACAATATCATCATTCAGAATCAGTAGCTAATGGCCAAGATTGAAAAATCCATACAGGGTAATATAAACAGATTATTTGGAGAAGTGCAGAAAAACTGCAAAATGATCAGGTAAAAGGGTTGAAAATAGGAGCATGGAGTGTGCCTAACCTGGAGAACTCATAAGTTTTTTTTTGGGAAATATTTGATGTGGCCTTTTTCTTTAAATTTGTGCCTGTATTATTTGAATTAATATTTTTTGAAAAGCTCTACTGTGTACATTGAACTTTTATTAAAAACATTACCACTTTTCATTTGCTGTTATTTGTAAATGTGTATGTCCATAGAAGCATAATTATGTGACCTTCTTTCTGGGACTACTTCAAACATTCTTTGATTACCACTGAACTTTGCGAGGAGATTGAATGAGAGATCAATTAGCATAGAGAACTGTGTTTCCCTCTGCAATGGATTCATGGAAACCTCACCAGTTCAGGATGCCAATGGCCTTGCAGGAGTTAGGCAGGTTACCAGTCAGGGTGTCCTCTTACCCTTTCCGTGTGTGGTGAAGCAGCAGAACTATGAGGTGTGAAGATCAGTGTATCTACATCACATGCAGGTGTGGGTGCCACTTTTGAGCAATCTGCCACAGGCAGGTTTCTTCTAGAGCTCACAGATTTACAACATGCAGACATACACAAAATACACAGGCATTGAGTAGCTTATTTTGTCAATGCTGCAATTTTTTCTCTTCCTTTAAAAGGCATTAACATAAAAAAGGCATTGACATGTAAATGTCTACCCTTGAAAAATTTGATGTGGCTTAATTCTTCCTGCGCTGAAAACAGCAGAGTTCCATCAAACACAAAATGAAAAGATTTATGGGGAAAACTAGAAATAACAAATGCAAGATGTTTCCAAGACCATTTTCTCGCAGTTTTCATGAAGGCAGGTGATTCTCTCATGCATGTTTTCATCAGGAACTGTTTTATCTTTTCATCCAGTGAATTAAGGGAGAGGGAAAATTTATCTGTGGAGAATACAAAGGGTAAGATAAGAAATATCTTGCAATAGCATAGAGAGAAAATATAAAAAGAAAAAGAAAATACATGATGGTTTTTTTTTAAGATTTATTTATTTATTTGAAAGTCAGAGTTACACAGAGAGAGGAGAGGCAGAGAGGGAGAGAGAGGTCATCCATATCCATTCGCTGGTTCACTCCCCAACTGGCTGCAACGGCCAGAGCTGCGCCCATCTGAAGCCAGGAGCTTCATCCCGGTCTCCCATGTGGGTGCAGGGGCCCAAGGACTTGGGCCTTCTTCTACTGTTTTCCTAGGCCAAAGCAGAGAGCTGGACTGGAAGTGGAGCAGCTGGGATTTGAACCGGCGCCCATATAGGATAATGGCACCACAGGCTGTGGCTTCACCTCCTTTGCCACAGCGCCAGCCCCCAACATGATGGTTCTGAATAACTTTTGCTGAGCTGTATGGTCATAGCAGGGCTGTATGGTCATAGCATCAAGGGATACTGCTCTTAGTGGCTGTCAGGGTTTTTAGTACAGGAGTAGAACTTTTCAATCAACAGTCACACATTTCTATTCCATTAATGGTGAGGGTGCCTTTCACCCTGACAGCAGTGAGTCCACGGGAGCTTTAGTATAACCAAAAAAGAAAATCGCTTAGATTATACAATTTAGAGGGGGTAAACTTGTTTCCTTTCAGCAGGAAAAATAATAGTTCCTGAAATAAACATAATGAAATTGGCTTAAATGATCTTTTCTTCAAAATCAGAGGTGATACGTACGTTATCGAATATAGGCATTTCAATGTAAGATTTTTTGATATTTTTGTCTTTTTTCATATAAATGTATGAAAACCAATGGGTGTTAAAGCTTTCCTCCTCTCTGATAAGCACTCTCATCGTATCTCCACTTGTAACAGCTGTTTGGTTACTCGTTAAAGCAACCACAGATTGACAACCACACTGAGTTATTGCCACCAAGGTTACAAATTAATCCCTGCCTTCCAAGCATGCACAATCTATTAGAAAAAATGAAGAAAATTAAATTCATTGAACTGTTAAAGATACCGTGATTTCCATGGTACACGTGGAAGATTGGAAACACGGACAGGTGAAGTTGCTGGGGTAATACAGCCAGTGTCTACTGGAAGCAGCACTCATGTCTGGGCACCTCTGATTCTGCACTGCAGAGCTCCTGCCGGATCTAATGTTTCTGGGATGGATCAAAAGGGAGGTAATCCGAGAGCTACAGAAACAATGCCTGAGTTTTAGGAATGTATAGATCTCAGCTAGCAATGTTGTCATAAAGAAATATTTAAGAAGGTAATTAAAATTACAATTCAAAACCGCAATCTAATGTTGTATAATGTTATAGAATGAATATGTGTCTCCTCCAAATGTCTTCTGCAGAAACCCAATCCCCCACTATGTTGGTATAGAGAGATCTGGTTTTGGGCAGGTAATTAAGTTATGAAGGTGGTATCCTGACATAAGAGACCTCAGACTATCTATAAACGCAGAACCAATATTTACAAGTCATCAAACCAGTGTGTCCTTTGCTCTTGGACTTCAGTCTCCAGGATTTTGATACATAATTTTTGTTGTGATTGCATCCCTGAAGGAATAACATACACAGTAACATGCATCAAAAGTTCACTGGCCATGTAAAGTTTCTTTGCCTAAGAATGCTTAAATAGCAAGGTTTAGCAACACAGCATAAAATGGGAAAGCCAAATGTAGCTACGCATTTGGATTTAACAAAATTTATTGGTCTATGTCTGTCTTCAGGCACTGTACTAGGCACTTCACATTCATCATCTTTATTCACATACTATGTAAAATTGTTGTATCTGCTCATCAGGAAGATGTTCATCAGGGAGAAAGATTTGATCTTGGGACCAGCACTGTGGCATAGCTGCTGAAGCTGACTCCTGCAGTGCCAGAATCCCATAAGGGCAGCAGTTTGGGTCCTGGCCACTTCACTTCTGATCCAGCTCTCTGCTATGGCTGGGAAAGCAGTATAAAATGACCCAAGCCCTTGGGCCCCTGCACCATGTGGGAGACCCGGAAAAAGCTCCTGGATCCTGGCTTAGGATCAGCACAGCTCTGGTCATTGCGGCCAATTGGGGAGTGAACCAGCAGATGGAAGACCTCTCTCTCTGCCTCTCCTTCTCTTTGTGTAACTCTGACTTTCAAATAAATATATAAATATTTTTTTAAAAAAAGATTTGATCTCATCATGAATACAGAGGATTTGCGGGATAGCACATTATGTTTTAGAATATGAGAACTGGGATTTCAGTTTTGGCTCTGCCTTTTGCTAGCTTTGAAGCCTATAGTAAATGAGTTCCTTCAAGCAAGGAACATTCGAGCATGAATGGAGCTCCAGAGTGGCCTCAGGGACCATTTTCTGTCCTGTTCAGTTAGTTGTTGATGGGCCCGTAGCTAATAGAATACTCTTCCAATTTAGTTAGATGGTTAGTAATATTTTTGCATTTTAATCCTTGCTTAAAATAAATTAAACCATTAGGCTGGCACCGCGGTGGCTCACTAGGTTTATACTCTGCCTGTGGCGCCTGCACTCAGGGTTCTAGTCCCGGTTGGAGCGCCAGATTCTGTCCTGGTTGCCCCTCTTCCAGTCCAGCTCTCTGCTGTGGCCCGGGAGGGCATTGGAGAATGACCCAAGTGCTTGGGCCCTGCACCCGCATGGGAGACCAGGAGGAAGCGCCTGCCTCCTGCTTTCAGATCGGCGCAGCACACCGGCCGTGGTGGCCATTTGGGGGGTGAACCAACGGAAGGAAGACCTTTCTCTCTGAAAACAACAACAACAAAATAAGTTAAACCATTAAATTGGTGATTTATAGCCAAGTTGTAAGCCTGGTTGATCCCATAGTCTTGTGCTCTTCATTATTCTTGGATTTTCATACTTCCTCCTTTGCCTTTCATATTTCCTTCCGCAACCTTGGTTTCATCACTTACAAGTCTTGTCATTTTACCACCAGAAAATTACTCACTTGCTTACCTGTGAGTGGAACTTGTGTTTATTATTTTTTTTTCTTTTTTTTTTTTTTTTTAATTTGACAGGCAGAGTTAAACAGTGAGAGAGAGAGAGACATAGAGAAAGGTCTTCCTTCCGTTGGTTCACCCCACAGATGGCTACCACGGTTGGCGCTGCACTGATCTGAAGCCAGGAGCCAGGTGCTTCTTCCTGGTCTCCCATGCAGGTGCAGGGTCCCACGCACTTGGGTCATCCTCCACTGCCTTCCCAGGCCACAGCAGAGAGCTGGACTGGAAGAGGAGCAACCGGGACAGAAGCCGGTGCCCATATGGGATGCCAGTGCTGCAGGCGGAGGATTAACTAAGTGAGCCATGGTGCCAGCCCCCAAGTTTATTATTTTTGAAATTGGCCACACTTTAATTGCTACATCACAATGCCAGCCCTTACTGAATATTTTTGAATGAAAAAAATTACTACACTCTATTTACTTTAATTGATCCAGCCCAAATTCACAACAGTGTTGTGTTTAAGCAGAAAGTATAATTGACACTGAGGCAGTAACAAGCATTGCCATATGGAGAAATCAATAAAATATTATTTCTTTTTAAACAAAATATTATTTCAGTATAAACTTGCATTTCTTATTAGATTTCCAATCAGACAAGTTGGTATGATATAATATTATAGTACACATTCTGAAATTCAGTGATATTGCATTCCTTGGGGAAGTTTCTGTTTTCCTAAAATGTCAATTCCGATGAAACCTACCCAGTTCTATTGACTTTCTAGTGTTTGTGTTAGGATGTTTACTTTCTATTCAAGTGAGTGTTACAAGTTGATCTGCTTACTCCAAATCTTACTTTTTTCACTCTTCTTTGATCTGATTACATGAAACATGAAACAAAACCAAGCAACACGTGCAAATTTACTAACACCTATTTTATCCCATTGATGTACAAATAAGATGACAAATAAGCTTATAAAATAGCTTATAATAACATGAATATAGTATAGGAAATATAGCAGGGGAAAAGAAGAATGTATATTTGTCAACAAGAAGCTCCAAGGAAGTTATTATGATTAAAGAAATATTTGAATCAAATGTCAACACCTTTAGCAAAGAAAAGGGTTTATGTATTGTGTATTTTAAAATTTCTAGTAGAAAGATATACAGAAACTTTTTAGGGATAGAAATTTTTGTTGTATTGATATTATTTTAAAAAATATCCTACACAGAATTTTGGAACTTTTTTCCCTCATGTGGTGTGGTGCACAAGGAATGAGAAAATATGTGAGTCTTTGCATAGATTTTCATGATAAATACTCCAAAAATTCAAATTTTTGAATTATGTCTTAGAAAAAAGCTAAAGGTCACAAAATTTTTATTTATTTTTAAAATTTATTTGAGACTCAGAGAGATAGAAGAGATACAGAGATAGACAGGCAGATCTACCATATGGTTCACTCTTCAATCACCCACAAAACTGGGACCTGGGCCAGGTAAAAGCCAGAAAATGGAAACTCCATCCAGATCTCTCTCATCAGTGGCAAGGATCCAACTACTTTAACCATCAGTGCTGTCTTGCAGGGTGCATGTGATCAAAGGTTGGAATTGAGGTCAGAGTTGGGATTTGAACCCACTCATTCTAGTATGGAATACAGACATCTTAATTGCTAGACCAAACACCTGCACTCAAGGTCATATTTTAAATATCATATAAAATTATGATTCTGAAATTCAGACCTATTTGTCTTTGACTTTGGATTTATAACTGTCTGGTGCATTAGCAAATTAAAATTAGCAAATGAAATCTTGAGGAGTAGAAGGTCAGGATGAGTGGAGGATGAATAAGAATGTTCCTTTGTGAGAAAAATGTTTATGCTTAGTGCTAAAACATGTGAGCCGTCATGAAAACATGAGGAGTACCTATAGTCAGTATCAGATGAGCATGAATTATAACAGAAGCAGAGCAAGGTGACAACAGAGGCAGGGTAAAAGCGCTTTCATGTTAAAGCCCATTCCCCTTCACATGTTAAATGTATGTGAGCCTATGACCTACACCTGTCAGAGTCACCCGCATGCCTTCTCGGACTCAGACTTCCATGGCTGGTGTCCCAGGCGGACTTAGTCATCCACTGAAAGTGACAACACAAGCTGTAGTCACTTGGCTGAATTTGGGAATGCCTCTTTTACTCCTTCCTCTTTCATTGTCTCTAGAACTTCTTTCTTCCGGGTAACCCTCAGGTGGGAAGAATGATTCTGTGGAAATCTGCCACTGCACAGTTTGGAAACACAGTGATAACATATTTGTTTGGAGTGGCTTCAGGCAGAGGAATGATGGTGACTATAAGACACTTCTTGAATTTTGGATAAAAATTATACTACTTAAATTACGTGTTACTGGCCCAGTCTTCATAATCTGTTGAAGCTGTGTATAGGGGATATCTTCACTTCTCAGGTTTTTTAGTCTGGCCACCACCTCTGTTATTTCCTTCACTCTTACATCTGATGTTTCCTGGAGAGTGAATTATCTTAGATATTTATCATTGAAATTGCCCTCCCACCCCACTTGCATCCTGGAAGTGATGAGGCATGTCCAGCTTCTCGGCTTTAATAGTCATGACGGTACAGTCTTCTTGAGAAGCCTTATCAATGTGTGGCAAGAAGCAGAATTCCACAGACGGTCTGATTCATTACAAAAATAGTTTAAGTAAGTAAAGATGACATAATTAATGAAACATTCTGAGCAAAACCTCAGATGCTGTGTGGATTCCAGGGAAACTGATAGTCAAGAGTTAAAAGTTTCAGGAGCTAAGAGTTTGACTACTTGCCGAGGACTTCAATTGGGAGTAAAATGGAACCAGCTTTCCCCCACGCTTTCTTTCTCAATCTCTCTATATCCAGTAATGGGATTCCTCTAGTGATTTTCTCCAGTTAAGATAAAAAATCCCTTTTTGATAAAAGTATGTCATTTTCTGTCTTATCAACATAGTACTAAGGTGTAGAAAATTCATTTGGTGGTCAGCTTTGTGGTGAAAGGGGCTCAGCCTCTGCCTATGACAGCAGCATCCCACGTGGGCACCAGTTTCTGTCCCAGATGCTCCTCTTCTGATCCAGCTCCCTTATACTGTGCCTGGGAAAGCAACAGAAGATGGCCCAAGTGCTTGGTTCCCTGCATCTACATGGGAGAACCTGATGAAGTTCCAGGCTCCTGGATTCAATCTGACCCAGCCCCTGCTGTTGCTGCCATTTGGGACGTGAACCAGAGGATGGAAGATTTTCTCTCTCTCTGTCTTTTTCTCTCTGTTTCTGTCTCTCTGTCTCTCTCTCTTTCTCTTCCTTCTGACTTCCAAATAAATTAAATAAATTTTAAGAAAAAAAAAAAAAAAAAAAGACGCCGGCGCCGCGGCTCACTAGGCTAATCCTCCACCTTGCGGCTCTGGCACACCGGGTTCTAGTCCCGGTCGGGGCGCCGGATTCTATCCCGGTTGCCCCTCTTCCAGGCCAGCTCTCTGCTGTGGCCAGGGAGTGCAGTGGAGGATGGCCCAAGTGCTTGGGCCCTGCACCCCATGGGAGACCAGGAGAAGCACCTGGCTCCTGCCTTCGGATAGGCACGGTGCGCCGGCCGCGGCAGCCATTGGAGGGTGAACCAACGGCAAAGGAAGACCTTTCTCTCTGTCTCTCTCTCTCACTGTCCTGAGAGAAAAAAAATAATAATGAAAAAAAAGACAAATGCATTTGGCTTTCCTGAGATGCCCGTCCAGTCTGTCAGGTGTATTTTTTTTTTTTTTTTCTTCAACAAGCTTGGCCAGCATGCTTACTGCTTCCATCTCATGTCTGGAATTATTTTCTTGTGCTAAGACAAGGGCCTCTGATCAGCCATTTCTGATGAGCATGAGACATGATTGCCTTCTCCAGTGATGAGAAACTGACAGTAGCCGTGTGCCACATGGCATCTTTTGTGTCTATATTAAAGAAAAGAAGGAATGCCAGAAGGACCACCGTCCTCCCTGTGCTCAGGAGGTCCCCCAAACATGGTGCACCCCAGTGTGATCTGTGAAGGCTGCAATGGGCCCATGGTGAGAACCTGCTACACGTGCAGCGTCTGCCAGAACTATGACCTGGGCAGGGCCTTAAGGGGAAAGACATGCACAGGGAACACAGGGAGCTCAAGGCCCCCAACCCCTTCTCTTTAGGACCTTCTCTCACAGATGTTGGCTCTGAAAGCTGAACCATGGGTCCTTCAGGTGGCCAGGCTGGGAGATAGGTCATCTGGGGAACTGGAGCCCATGTCCTCCTGGAGCAGGGAATGCAAGCCCCATATCCGTGGTGGGATCAGCTTCTGGTCCATCAAGGGAGCAAGGGTGAACTTATGAAGAACGTGGAGGGAGAGTGTGGCAGCTGCCCTTAGCTCTCTGGGCACTGAAGCTGTGTTTATGTGAAACATAGCAAGGAAAGAATCAGCCTGACACCTGTCTCTCCAGAAAGTCCCAGCACGGAAGAGAAGTGCGGCTTTCAACAAAGCAGCTGCTCTTCTGAATCCAGCAAACGCACAGCACAATCTCTGGGAGAGCGGATGACAAAGACAGTCCTGGAGACCAGGGAGACCGGGAGCAAATGGAGTTGGCTAACTGCTCTGCAGGAGATAATGACAGGACTCATTTGTCTTCAAAAGAAGTGGATCTGTTGGCCAATGACACGGCTCACTTGGCTAATCCTCTGCCTGCGGCGCCAGCACTCCGTGTTCTAGTCCTGGCTGAGGTGCCGGAATCTGTCCCGGCTGCTCCTCTTCCAGTCCAGCTCTCTGCTGTGGCCCAGGAAGGCAGTGGAGGAGGGCCCAGGTCCTTGGGCCCTGCACCTGCGTGGGAGAACAGGAGGAAGTATCTGGCTCCTGGCTTCGGATCGGCACAGCATTGGCCGTAGCGGCCATTTGGGGGGTGAACCAACGGAAGGAAGACCTTTCTCTCTGCCTCTCTCTGACTCTCTCACACTGTCTAACTCTGTCTGTAAAAAAAAAAAAAAAAAAAAGAAAAGTGGTCCTGTTGACAGGTCAGCTCCAGTCTGCAGATGCTGGGTTCTCCTGCACAGCTCTCTGAACCCTTCCCAAAAATGACCCAGTGGACTGACGGAAGCTGCTGTTTGCCCTCATCTTCCACCAGAGGCTGACCCCTGGCTGATGGAATCTCTGTCTCAGATGCTGTTCCTGGGGTTTTCTGATGAAGGTTGTTCACTCACCAGGCTCCTGCAGACCAAGAACTGCAGCACTGTGGCCGACCTGGACACCATCCAGTATTCCAAGCACCCATAACAGTTGTGATGCTGTCTGTTCTCCAGCCCCATTGTGTCCTCATTCCCTGTCACATAATTGCACTGAGCTGGTGCAGAAGAGCAAGGCCTTCCTAAGGGCCAGTTTCTTTGCATTCTACTCCAGAATTTAGGGGGTACACATGCAGGCGGCCATTGAGGGCAGTAGCACAAATGACACAAAGCGAGTTCCATGTGTGTGCTGACTGGTGCCAAACATCCCAGCTGCCCTCCAGTGTCCTGGCTCTTGCAGCTACGGATGGCATGGGGAGGCCTTGCTCTTGCCTAGCAGAATGCAGCCAGTACATAGCGGCACACCGACTCCCACCAGCAGTCCAGAATATATCCTGTCTCATGGCTTAGTGCTTTCCCATTTTTAAACAGCTGGTAGTGCACTGACATTTAGTTGATTTGCCACTAGAAACCTGAGAGACTCTTAGGGAGGGTGGTACTGCACCAAGTTCAAAGGGTCTCATACTTGGAAGGAGACTGGTTCTTAAGGCAAGGA
This sequence comes from Oryctolagus cuniculus, assembly GCF_964237555.1. Classification (NCBI taxonomy): domain Eukaryota; kingdom Metazoa; phylum Chordata; class Mammalia; order Lagomorpha; family Leporidae; genus Oryctolagus; species Oryctolagus cuniculus. The sequence goes on along the minus strand of NC_091433.1, from coordinate 189,616,229 downwards.
TGCGGTGTGGGTATCAACTGAGTGCTGCCTCCTGGCTCATCACTATGATGACTACGTTATTTCATTTGTAAGAAATCTGTAATTAAATGCTATGAACAGTTAAACACATTTGAAAATAAACATCATTAGAAGTTGGTTATTGAGGGAGAAAGGGCGAAACAAAGCACTGTGGATGAAACAAAGTTATTGACACACTTAACCTTGAAGAAGAGGACTGTGCAGGGGCAGGGGCTTGCCATAGTGAGAAGCATAGGAAGAAGCCCTTATGAAGCTTAATAAATAAGCGAAGGTAAACACTGCACATTGGTTTTACTGAGAATTTCTAATAAAGAGCTTGTTTTGATAAATGCAATAATGACTACAAGATTCTGGGTGATTTATCAACCCATCAGTTAACACTGATTTTTACAGAAGCTATCTCAGTTGGATTTGGAATTTAAAAATATTGTGATTAGGAGGAAGTAAGACTGTTTAGGAGGAGGTGAAAAGTGGGATGATGCAGAGATTCCTGTTATTCTCTGAGATTCTGAGGCTAGGAAATGGTGAAGGAAATTAGTTTATGGCATGGGAAACAGATAGCAACAGTCTGACATTGGTTTTCAATCATCCAAAGACTATAAACCTCAACTTGTGGAGTCAGGGTAGAATTGTGCAGCTCCAAGGCTCACCCAATGTCCTTGACATTTTCTCTGATATTTATTTTGTCAATTTTCAGTTTTTCCCCTGCTCAGATGCTTCTGTTTTCCTTACTGAGAGAAAAATTACCCCACTGGAGGAAGAGCAGGAAGAGGAGGAGGAAGAGGAGGGGGAGGAGAAAGAGAAGGAAGAGGAGGAGGAGGAGGAAGAGAGGGAGGAGGAGGAAGAAGAGCAGGAAGAGGAGGAGGAAGAAGAAGAGGAGGAAGAGGAGGAGGAAGAGGAGGGGGAGGGGAAAGAGAAGGAAGAGGAGGAGGAGGAGGAAGAGAGGGAGGAGGAGGAAGAAGAGCAGGAAGAGGAGGAGGAAGAAGAAGAGGAGGAAGAGGAGGAGGAAGAGGAGGGGGAGGGGAAAGAGGAGGGAGAGGAGGAGGAGGAGGAAGAAGAGGAGGAGGAAGAGGAGGAGGAAGAAGAGGAGGAGAAGGAGGAGGAGGAGGTGAAAGTGGAGCTAGAGGAGGAGGGGAAGGGGAGAGGGGAAGGAAATGAGGAGAGGGAGGAAGAGCCTTGCAAATTCATTACCTACAATCTGTAATCTTTTCCCTCAACTCCTTATATTTTTCTCAAGATATTTGCTCCATACTCATGTCTAGAAAGTGAATCAAAGCCATGAATATCAATAACCTATAGCAGAATCATAAATGCCATTCCTTTGGGTCATATGTTTGTTTTTTTTTTTTTTTTCGGTGTTGTCACCAATATTATTCCTTCCCTGGCTGCTTGCTTCCAGAGCCGTCTCTATTTCATTCAGACCCTTGTTCTGTTTATGTTATTTCATATTGCTATTAAGAGACACAGCTTTCAGTGTTTATTAAAGATTTAAAAACACACAGATTGGTGTAATTTAATTGAAAAATGTTGGCATTTCTCTATAAAATTAGAGAACTCCTTCCAATGATTTGTCTCTAAAAATTGCCTTGGGAAAAAAAGTAAAGAAGCGTTTCTATTTTCCTTGCAAGGCGATAATTTAAAGTCAGCCCAGTGTACGTGTGATCAGATTTGTAATAATCTGTCACTCCTGGCAGCAAAGAAAATTAAAAGAACCAATTTATTCCACAGAATGAAATGCAAGATCCCCCTCCCTCTGTGAAAATAATGTAAGGTGCAAGAAATGTGTTCATATCATTTTCTATTTCTGCTACAATGACAGGAATAAACCGCCAGGGAGGGATTTTCTCTCTTCGCAACACCTGCAATGAAAACTCATTTCTTCACGATCTTGTATTTTCTGTATTCTGTAACTCATTGCTCTGTGTTTCGTGGGCCTGCTTTGGTGAAACCTTCCACTAGATGCCAGTCAGCCCCTCCCTCTGATCTGGCAGATCTCCCCTCCTGGGAAGAGCTGACTGCGCATATCCTCCTATTTTAGAGCCTTGATATCAGGTGAGTGGAGACTGTGGCTTTATCTTGTGAATTTATGGACATAATCCTCCAGGCAAGCATTAAACTGAAAGTTAAGGCTTTAAATAGAGAACTCAGTAAACCTCCCTATGTTCTCAAGAATGAACTGCTAATAGATAGTAAAAAAAATAAAATAAATAAAGATTTGGCCTGTTGTCTGACGCTGGAAGTAATTAATGCTTACTGAGGTCAATAAATATTCAGTACTTGAGATAATTGGAAAGATATTGAGCCTTTCTTTCTGGTCTCCCTCCATAAATAACCCTACATAGCTGCCGTAGGATATGAATAAATACATCTGTCTCTTTCAGTCTTGCTCTAAATAAACATTTCAAAAATAGCATTTCCTTCCCAAATCAGGTCTTTCTCGAGTTCATCAAAAGCTTATTTACAAATTTTGGTGTCAAACATTGAATTTGCTATTTGTTTAAATGAAGACAGTCTCTGGTTTAGTAATATGAATTTTTGTCCAATTAAAGTATTTGTCAATAAAATTCTATGTGTAGAGACTCAACATAAAGCCAAAATCTTTCAAAAATAAATAATGAGGAGGAACTTCTTCTACTTTAAACTGATCTAACAAGCTATCATAATTAAAATACTGCCATAGACTAGAGTACAATGGAACACAATAAACAACCTGGGACACACCCACTGATAAATGGAAATTTGACCTATGACAGCTCATACAAAGGAGCTTCAAATGGTTCATAGAGAACATATGTTATGAAAAAACATGCCTGAGTTTAAAAATTTTCTTCACCAAAACAAACTAATATTTTAATTCATTCTTCCTATGGATTTCAAATAGTTTAATTATGGTTTTACAAACCAAGGAGTAAAATATGGGATATTAATAAAAGTATATGAAGTCTTTATGTATAAGAATAATATGAAATTATTCCTTAGTTTTTGTTCATATCTTACAATATAATCCAATGGCAACTAAAACCCTAAATATAAAATCAAATTATTAGAAAATATAGAAGAAAATATATAGGATATTTTCTCATTTATATAAATAATAAATTAGAATTCATTTCCCATTAAAAGGCAACTGGGGGGGGGGGAGTCTGAGCATTTGGCCTAAGGATTAAGCCACCACGGAGATGCCCTCAGTCCACACTGCAGTACTGGATTTGGTCTTTGCTATGCTTTCAGTTCTAGCTTCCTGCTAGGGTAACCTGAAATAGTTCAAGTAATTGGGTCCCTGCCACCGACATGGGATGCCTGGACTGAGTGACCAGCTACCAACTTCAGAACGTCCTCCCAGCCATGGCAGGGATTTAGGGGTGAATCAATAGATGTGAGTTCTCTGTCTCTTTGTCTTTCTGACTCTCAAATAAATAAATATTTAAAAAAAATACTTCCATAAGACACATGCACACATGACTTTCTCAACAAATTGATATTCAAATTACATAAAGAGTTTCTAAATTGAGAAATATATAGATCTTTAAATATTCTGAAACATACCTGAGGAAATGATTAAAAAAAACTGGAATCCTGAATGGTCAAGAAAGAAGGAAATACTGCTGACCCACATAATAACCAGAAAAATAAAACTGAATATTCATAACTTTTCACCCATTTGTTTTGCAGCAATGACCACTGTGGATTATGAATGGTTATAGAAATGAGAAAAACATCACCAAATAATACTGTGTCTTTTGTAAAGTGTTTTATGTTTAATTTTATTTATTTGAAAGGTGGGTCTGGGAGAGAGTACTCACATGCATGAGAGAGACAGGGACAAAGAATGATATCTTACATCTACTGGCTCACTCTCCAATACCCATAATAGCTGGAGATTGAGCTGGCCAAAGTTGTAACACGGAACTCAGTCCTGGTCCCCTGCATGAATGGAGACCAGGTACCCAGATTCTTGTACCATCACCCAGAGTGCACCTTTACAGGAGGATGGGTCAGAAACAAGTGAGCCTGGACTCAAAATAGCAACTATTGTGTGGAACACAAGTGTCCCTAGTGATGTCTTCACTGCTGTGACAAATACCTACCCTGGAAAACAATTTTAAGTAACTATTCTTAAAAATAACTTTTCCAAGATGTTGCGAAGATAAATATGTGAATAAATCACCAGTCAAAAATGCTCATTCTGGATATTTAATTAATTAGTTGATTAATAATTATTTATATATTTATTACATTTCTGTCAAGTATTGAACATTTCTATTTGCACAAAGACCATAGTCATTAATAAGATGGAATTATTTTCTAGGTTCAGTATTTTTTAAAGTGCCATACCTATAAAAGCAGGATCCATTTCTTTATGTAAGTGCTTCATTTATTTTTTTTTCTTTTTTAAAAGATTTTATTTATTTATTTGAGAGTAGAGTTACAGAGAGGGAGAGACAGAGAGAAAGGTCTTCCATCTGCTAGTCCACCCAAATGGCTGCAACTTCTGGAGTTGAGTCTATCTGAAGCCAGGAGCTTCCCCTGTATCTCCCACTGAGATGCAGAAGCGCAACCACTTGGGCCATCCTCTACGGCTTTCCCAGGCCATGGCAGAGAGCTGGGTAGGAGGAGGAGCAGCTGGGACTCGAACTGGCACCCATGTGGGATGCTGGCCCTGTAGGCAGAGGCTTAGCTCACTATGTTACAGCACTGAACCCTTACTTCATGTTTTGTATATATTAGATTTATTTTTAAAAATTACTTTCAAATTTGCAAAATAAAAAGTGTGGTATTAATGTAACTTCCTATATATCCTTTACTTCATTTTTCCAGTTAACATATCATACTAGTTTATCACCATAAATAAACCATACCCAGTTTCCCCAATTTTTTTATCAAACTATTTTTATCCCTCCCACACTGTCCAGCCTCTAGTAATCAATATTTTGTGTTCAGATTCAGTTTTCGTTTTTAAAGAAATTTTAGCTCCCACATATAAGGGAGGACATGCACTAATCGACTTTCTGCTTCTGGCTTAATTCAATCAATATTATGTCCTTCAGGTCCATTCATTTTTCTGAAAATATCAGAATTGCATTCTTTTTATAAATATCTCTTTTTATAAATATCTGAATAGCATTCCATTGTGTATGTGTATGTGTGTGTGTATAATTGTATTTATGTGTGTGTATATATATATATATATATATATATCAGATTTTCTTTATCCAATCATTTGATGATGGGTGACTTGGATGATTACATATTGGCTGTTGTGAACAGTACTGCTATCAACATGGTGGAACAGGTATCTCTTTCACGAGTCATGTCTTTGGGATATGTACCCAGTAGTGGGATTGCGTGGTCATCTGGCAGTTCCATTTCTAGTTTGTTGGACAAATCTCCATACTGTTTTCCACAGTGGTTACACTAATTTACATCCCCACCAATAGTATATCACTTTCCCTTTTTTCTACCTCCTCAAAATCCAACATTTGTTATGCTCTCTTTCTGCCATTCTGACAGGAGTGAGGTGATGTTGTGGTTTTGATTTGCATTTCCCTGACGGCTAGTGATGCTGAACTTTTTCATATATTTGTTGGTTCTCTGTATTTCTTCATTTGAGAACTGTCTACTCAGGGTCTTCATCTATTTCTTAATTGAAGGGGTTGTTTCTTTTTTGTTGAGTTTCGTGAGTTCTGATATATTCTGCACATTTATTCTTTTTCAGATGAATAGCTTGCAAATATCTTTTTCCCATTCTGTCAAATGTGTCTTCACTCCACTGATTGCTGCCCTTGCGGTACTGAAGCTTCTGAGTTTGATATAATCCCATTTGTCTTGTTTTGTATTTGTTGCCTTGCTTTGGGTGTCTTATCCAAGAAATTATCACTGACACCAATATTTTAAAGGATTTCCAGATGACTTCTGGAAATTTCGTAGTATGAGATTTTGTATTTAGGTCTTTGATCCATCTGAGTTGATTTTTTGTTAAACTGAGAAGGAGGGATCTAATTTCTTCCTTCTGCATATATACATGTAGTTTGTCAGCACCATTTATTGAAAAGACTACCCATGGGGCCAGCGCTGTGGCGCTGTGGGTTAATGCCCTGGCCTGAAGCGCTGTCATCCCATATGGACGCTGGTTCTAGTCCCGGCTGCTCCACTTCCGATCCAGCTCTCTGCTATGGCCTGAGATAGCAGTAGAAGATAGCCCAAGTCCTTGGGCCCCTGCACCTGTGTGTGAGACCCAGAAGAAGCTCCAGCAGTTGTGGACAATTAGGGAGTGAACCAGCGAATGGAAAACCTCTCTCTCCTTTCTCTCTCTCTCTCTCTCTCTCTCTCTCTCTCTCTCTGCCTCTCCTCTCTATGTGTAACTCTGACTCTCAAGTAAAAAATAAATAAACCTTAAAAAAAAAAAAAAGAAAAGACTGCCCTTCCTCCAGTGTAGGTTATTGACACCTTTCTCAGAAATCAGTTGCTTGTACTTATGTGGAATAATGTCTGGCCCTCTATTGTGTTGCACTGATCTACGTGCCAGTTTTTATGTCAATACCATGCTGCTTCAATTAATATAGCCTTGTAGTATGCATTAAAATCAGGTACTGTGATGCCTCCAATTTGACTTTTTTGTTTCCTCAGGATCACTTTGGTTATTCTGGGTGTTTTGTGATTTTATTTGCATTTTAGAATTGTTTTTCTTTTAGCTCTATGGGAATTGCCCTTGGTATCTTCATAGGTATGGCATTGGCTCTGTTCATTGCTTTGGTTGTACAGACACTGTAGTAGTATTAATTCTTCTAACACATGAACAAGAAATATCTGTCGTCCTTTTTTGTAAATTGATTTGTTTAATCAATGCTTTATAATTTTTATTGCAGACATCTTTCACTTCTTTTTCAAATTTATTCTTGAATATTTGATTTTGTAGCTTTTAAAATGGATTAATTAATTTGTTTCTCTCTCATTATTGGCATATAAAAATGCTACTTATTTTTTCTGGTTGACTTTGAGTCCTGTGACATTATTAAACTGGATTATCAGTCTTGACACCTGTTTGGTGGAATTTTAGATTTGCCCACATAATACATCATGCAATCTGCAAACATGGATATTTTGATTTCTCCATTTCCAATTTCAATACCATTTATTTCTTTCCCCTCCTGATTGCTCTTGCTAGTACTTTCAACACTATATTGAATATCAATGGTGAAAGTGGACATACTTGTTTGTTTCAGATCTAAGGGGAAATTGTTAGTTATTCCCTGTTCAATATGACATGGGGAGTTGGTTTGTCACATATAGATTTTAAAATGTTGAGTTAATTTTCTTTTGCATTGAGGGTTTTTATCATGAAGTGATGTTGAATCTTATAAAATACTCTCTCTGAATTTGTTGAAATGAGCATCTGGATTTTGTTATTCATCCTGTTGAGCGATTTATGATATATTCCAATGGAGAATACCAATAAAAACCAAAATAAATAAATGAATACATTCATAATAGCAAATTATAATACATTATAACAAATTCTCTAAAAAACAAGAAAGCAGAGTAAAGGAAATAAAGCATGAGGAATGTGCCATTTTAATCTCAGTGGCTCAGACTGGCTTTTATAAACAAGTGACCTCTCTCTGGGCTTCTAAAATGAATGAATATATATAATTTATTTTATTATATTTGTATAACAATATACATATGTATATATGTTACATGTTCATATATGAGAAAGAGAGAGCGCACAGTTTCCATTCTCTGGTTCATAACCAAATACTGTTGATGGCTGGAGTTGGGCCTAGGACAATCTTAAGAGATGGTAAATGGACCCAGAACTCCCACCTGAGTGTCAGGAATCCAATCACTTGAGTCAGCCACTGTGTCTCAGGGTCTGTATTGGCAGCAACCTGGAGTCAGGACCTTGATCTGGAGCTGGTGCTCTAACCCAGGAACTCTGATGTGATATGCCAGGGTAAATGCCTACCACAGAGACTGGCATTTGAGTAGAGATTGCGATTGCATGATGTAGAAAGAAAATCAAAGCCCTGGGGACATCATTATTTAGAAGGGAAGTTCATTAGATATTGTGATTAGAGCATGTTCAGAGAAGGTAACAGTGTAAGCAGTTAAAGTCAGAGAAACACTTGTCCGAAAATGTGGACACACTTCTGCCTAGAGCAGAACATGTACTTTCTATTTTAAGCACTATGGGAAGGTTTATTAGAGGATTATTTCATGCACAGCAAAGCTACACTTTTAAAAGCTCGCTATAGTTATTTTAAGATGATTTATTGAAGAGTTGAGAGGATAGAAAGGAGGCCACTTAGGAAACACCTGCATCTTATCTAGGTAGGATGATTACTGTGAGCACTAGGACTCTAACTATGGAAACACAGAGTTTTGCCAGTATGCTCATAGTCTGAGGATAGTGTCTAGACAGCTAGCTAAGTGATTAGAAATAGTGTTGGAGAGAAAAAGGCTCTCGACTTCTACAAGCTTGCTCTACTCCTTGGGTTCCTAGTTGGAGTGGCCAGGTGTGTGGTGGTGCTATTTCTTGAGAAGCAGAGAATTATGGCAGAGAAGGTTTCAAATTATGTCAGTTAAAACCACTTGTTCACTATTAAATTGGTGATATCATATTAAATTGGTGATACTATATTTCCAAGTGAAGTATGCCAAGTGGGCAACTGGGTATATAAACACCAGATAAAGTTCATTGGTTCATTATGAGCATCTGGAACATATATGAAGCTCTGGTCTTGTATGATTTTATTTAGGGAGTGGACCGAGATACAGGAGCAAGGTCCAATAGGAGTGCTGATGTTCTCGAATGTTTGTAGTTCTAGAAGAGGAGACATGCTGCAAAAGAGACTGAGGAAGACCAGCTAATGCCATGAGGAGAAAACAGAAGTCTACCTTTTTCCACATGGTTCTTATAACTGAACAATTTAGACTTAAGTTGGCAGTTTTGAGTGAAATTACATGAACTCTTTGGTTGATTTACAGAGATGCACTGCCTTTGAGAACAGTGTTTTTTAGCTGTATATCCTAGCTAGTGTTTTCTCAATGTTGATAATTCCGTATGTTTCCCCCCAATGAACAACATGTCTTTAATTACAAAGATAAGATTATTTGTAATTTTGGAAACACGTTCTTAGATTGTATCTTTAAACAGAGCATAATTGTCTTTTGTTTCCATTTATTTTCTTGTAGGAACTCTAACTCAGCATAGATTGTATGTCATTTCTCTTTTTAGACTATTTATTATTAATATTGGAAGTATTTTTCCCTTTTCATTCTAATGTCAATGTCCTAGCTATTACATTTGATAGTAGGCAAATTTAGGATGACTTTTTTTGTTTCAGATGGTACTGTGCAGTTTCCACTGACTCAGGGACCTTTAAGGTTTAGAACAGACAGACTCTAGCTATGCAACATGTAATTGAGGGCAGACTACCTTTTGCACTATTCTAAAAGCAGCATTGCTACGGTGTGCAATCATGCACCACAGGGTGGCATTTTGGTTTATGATGGATTGAATATATGACCATGGTCCCCTAATATTATGATGGAATTATAAAGTCCTATGACTGAGTGAACACTAATGTGAATTTTAATGTGGCCATTGAAGCACCAGCACATGGCACGCTCTGGTGATGTTTGTGGTGGTGCCAGTGTGAGCAAACCTATTGCACTGCCAGTTCTCTAAAAGTACAGCACATATAATTATGTACAAGATAAGGAACTTCTGATAATAAACAACTATGCTAACCGGGTTATGAGTTTCCTGTGCCATATTTTGTGTTGTGATTCCAGGGTTATTAGGTTCTTTCTGATAATTAGGATCCAGTTAATTGTAAAACAGCCTTAGGCAGTTCCTTTAGGAGAATTCCAGAGAAAGCCAGTGTTGTCCAAAGCGATGACAGCTCCTTGCACACTGTTGGCACAGAAGACCTTCCAGTGTGAATAAATACGCAGTGGGAAAGCAGTAAGATTGACTGACTTAACTCTAGGCTAATGTGTGTGCTTGTGACTTAGTTTTTAAAACCAAGCTAAAAAAATTTTTTTTAAGTTAAGAATAGGTATGTCATGTAGCCTAGGTGTGTAGTAGGTCATTTCATTCAGGTTTGTCCAAACACTTCCTGTAATGCTTACACTGCAATGATGTCTCCATAGCTACATTTCTTAGAATGGATCACCTGGGCTACCAATGTGTGGCTGCATATCTAAAGGTATCACATATGTCCATGGAAGTTTATCCGAGCATGTTCACTGTTACACTGTATTTCTCTTAACCTAAACCTGAAACAACATAAGTGCATTAGAAAAGATGAAAAAAAAAAAAAAAACTTGATAATCCAATTCAAAGTTATCATTTCTAATTGTTAAATGGGGCACTAATATCGATATATCTTAAAAACTAATTTGTATTAGATTGGATAATTTATACAGGTGGTTATATAACTGATGAAAGTAATTCCCCAGAACTCATTACCGTATATTTCTATGATTTCATGTATTTTTTTTTTAAACAGGCAGAGTTAGTGAGAGAGAGAGAGAGACAGAGAAAGATCTTCCTTCCGTTGGTTTACCCCTCAAATGGCTGCTTTGCCTGGTACACTGCACCGATCCAAAGCCGGGAGCCAAGCACCTCCTCTTGGTCTCCCATGTGGGTGCCCGGGCCCCAGCAGAGAACTGGACTGGAAGAGGAGCAACCGGGACAGAATAGGCGCCCCAACTGGGACTAGAACCTAGGGTGCTGGCACCACAGGTGGAGCTTTAGCCTAGTGAGCCACGGTGCTGGCCTGATTTCATGTTATTTTCTATAGTATAAATGAGAAGAAAATACCACTTGGATACTACTTGGTAGGGAGGCAATTGGATAAGATGGGAAAATGAAGCATTAGCAACTTATCCCCTTTCATTTTCAATACAAAGCAAATGTGCAAAAGATTAATGTTTGTATAATTTGAGAGTTGGATGCTGAAACTTTCAATGTATTTTTATTTTTTTTACATATTTTAATAAAAAAAAAACTACTGGAGTGAGCATTTTGGTGCAATGGGTAAAGCAGCTGCCTTCAATACCGGCATCCCCTATGGGTGCCATTTTGAGCATCAAATGTCCCGCTTCCTATACAGCTTCTTGCAAGTGACCTGGGAAAGGCAGAAGGAGATGGCCCAAGCCTTTGGCCCCTGCCACTCCTGTGGAAGATCCCTGTAGGAGAAGTACCCAGTTTTGGGTTTTGGTCTGGCTGAGCCCTGGCCATGTGACCACTTGTGGAGTGAACCAGCAGATGGAAGATCTTTCTCTCTCTGTCTCTCCCTCTCTCTGTAACTCTGACTTTCAAATAAATAAATTTTTAAAAAATATTTTTAAAAGATAAATCACTAGTAAAGGTGGTTGCTGCAGTATTTAAATGTTTGGGATGCCTGCATGCCATATGGAAGCCCTGGTTGGAGTCAGAGCTCCTCTGCTCCTGATCCAGCTTCCTGCTAATGCGTGCCCTGGGAGCCTACAAATGATGGCTCAAATACTTGTGAACTTCCCACCCACCAGGGAGACATGGGTGGAGTTACAGGATTCTGGCTTGGAACTGGTCCAGTGCTGAAAGTATATCAGCAGATAGAAGATCTCTCTCTCCCTCTGTCTCTCTCTCTCCTAAATGAAAATGAAAATCAGTAAGAAATTTTAAATGATGTTATTTGGAGCTTAATATTTCCTAAGGAAATATTTAGACGTACACATAGATCAAAAATGTCTCATCCTACTAAATTATCTACTGAAAATATTCTCAAAGGTATAGTTTGACATGATCCCATTGGCTTTTCTTTTATAACATTTTCCCCGGGAATCTTTTATTTAAGGTATACAAACTTTATGCATTTCATAAATAAGACTTTAGGAACATTTTATAGTAGGTAAAATTCAGTTGCAAAGTAAATGCTGCACAAATATGTTCGATTAAATGTACCCAGAAATAGTCATATGATAGAACCCTATGCATCTCAGGGGAAAAATAAAGATGGAGGGTGATGCACACGGTTTGTTTATTTTTGGTTTTCTTTTTTTTTTTCTTTCTTCTTTTATTTTTTTGGAAAGCAGTTAAGGAATGCTTGGGATAAACCACAACCCATATCTGTGTCTGAATTTGAGTCCTGGACCTACTCCATTTCAAGTTTCTTGCTAATGTGCTTCCTGGGAAACAGTGGGTAATGACTCAAATACCTGGATCCATGCCACCTGCACAGGAGACCCAATCTGAGTTTGGAGCTTCTGGTTTGGCGTGGCACCACCTCACCGACATCTGGGGAAGTGAGCTGGCAGATGGGATAATCCTATCCGTTGTTGGCCTTTCAAGTAAAACAAATACATACAAATTTTAAAAAACAGATGTGGGAGTTTAGTGTAAGAAGATATATTAATATAAATATAATTGTAAGATATTCATTAACATTAAGAAAACAAATACTATTAATTTAGAGTGGAGAAAGTGAAAGCAAACCAGAGCAAAATTAAAATATAATAAAAGTTGGTTATTTTCATAATAGGAATAAATATAATTCAATCTTCATTATGGCTATTAGATTGGTATAATTGTGAGCAATTTTCTTTTTATTTTTAAGCTTTCTGAAATGAGAGTATGTTATTTATTAGTATGTGGGTGAGGAAATAAATGCTATTTAAAATGAAGTAAAATCAAATACTACTAAAGTTTTTTTACCAGTATGTAAAATAAGGACCCAGTTTATTTATGTTTTTATTTGACACGTAGAGTTAGACAGTGAGAGAGAGAGATAGAAAGAAAGGTCTTCCTTCTGTTGGTTCATTCCCCAAATGGCCATTACAGCCGGCACTACACCTATCTGAAGCCAGGAGCCAGGTGCTTCCTCCTGGTCTCCCATGCAGAGGACCCACTTTAAATAACACACCTAAAGAGCATGGTGAAAGAATAATAAATTGTTAAAGAAGAGCTACACACAGTGTGATGCACTATTTGCTTCAGGGAATTATAAATTAAAAACAAGAAAGGAAAAGCATATATATGCCTCATTACATTTGAAACTGGCATATCTAAAATCAAGAAAGAATGAATGATGACATTCAGTATTAGAGTAAAATCATTAATATATTTATAATTTTAGTAACATTACTAAGACCTCGTACACTATTGAGCAGAGATTTCAAGTGGAAATTATAAGGCGAGACCCAAGTGGAAAACATATATGTACATACCTTTAAACCCTTTAGTAGATACATTTAAGAAAGAAAAATTAAATGTATGCAATCAGTTAATATATTCAATTAAACAACTGTTTCTAAGATATGTTCTGATATGTAAGCAATATAAATTATTAATCAATCATATTACACTCATTGTTTTATTCTGATACTTTAGCATCCAGTGTGTATTTGGAATTTAAAATATATCTCCATTCAAATTAGAGCCATATTTGTGCTCAAAAACATGTGACTAGTGACCCAATACTGCACTACTCATCTATTAACAATGGTTTCTTTTCTGTGTTAGGTGGCTTGCTGACAGAATATTCATTCTACACACCAACATTTTATGAAAGTCTATGATGCCTTTAATTGAAAGATGTGTCATTATCCTATGTACTTGTAGGAGAGAAGAAAATGATGACCATTAAATTGTGACCCAATACTAGAAATCCCTATATTCTCTTAAGGACCTTAGTATTACCACTTGAAAATTATGTGAATACTACAAAGAATAAAATACTATAAATATTTTATTCCTATTCTTGCCATAGATAGCATCCTATTTCACACCAGATTAACCAAGACAGAGAAACTCTGTATGTGTGAAAGGAAGTCCAGATGTGCTTTGCCTTAGGCACAGCTGGAATAAAGGACTCCAGGGATGTCGCCCAGGCTCAGCTTCCCTTTCTCCTAGTGAGGCTGTACTTGATAAACAAGACAGCTGGGGTCACCCATCTCCTGTGCCACCAGTTTACAGACCTCCCTGTAGTAAGAATCTTCTCCAGTAGTTAGAACAATTCCATACTTACTAGGTTCAGAGTTTTGTCTTAGTCATTCACTGATCATGGTTTGGAATACTCTGACTCAGCAAGTCTTGGCCACTGCTCCTTCCTGTACTTGACAAAGTAAAGAGCAACATGAGCTCCTTCTGGGCAAGACTGGACTGGGTCTGAACAAACTAAATGACAGAAATCCCTAGAAAGGCGGTGCACAAAAATAGAACCCCATCACTGTTTAATTCACTCTGCCCATCTGTTGCATCAATGAGAAAGAAACACTTTGTATATATGCTTTTTTAGTAATAATACCTTATATTCTTTGCCAACTTCAGTTTCTAAACAATATTGAGGAACAAACTGAGTGTGTGTCATTAATTCATAAACATATCTATAGACCATCAGCAATATTAAAATTACTATTTTATTTCTATGGATACTAAAAAAATAGTGTGAGGCTATAAGCCAAGGACTTAGTGAATTTAGGGAGTAATTTTTTGGGAAAAGAAAACTAACAATAAAACAGGTATTGGGGCTGGCGCTGTGGTGCAGCTGGTTGACATCCTGGCCTGAAGCTCTGGCATCCCATATGGGCACCGGTTTGAGACCCCGCTGCTCCACTTCCGATCCAGCTCTCTGCTATGGCTTTGGAAAGCAGTAGACGATGGCCCAAGTCCTTGGGCCCCTGCACCAGCATGGGAGACCTGGAAGAAGCTCCTGGCTCCTGGCTCCTGACTTTAGATCAGTGCAACTCTGTCCATTGCAGACAATTGGGGAATGAACCATCAGTTGGAACACTTTCTCTCTCTCTCTCTCTCTCTCTCTATCTCTCTCTCCCTCTCTCCCTCTCTCCCCCTCTGCCTCTTCCTCTGCCTCTCCTCTCTCTGTGTGTAGCTCTGACTTCCAAACAAATAAATAACTCTTAAAAAGCAGGTATTTATGTGAATATGGGAATTTAATTAGTACTGTAATGACGACACTTATTAAGCAAAGGGAAACTGTGAAGTCAAACATCATGCTTGCTAAACAAGTAGAGAGTAAACTGTGTCACCCCACCAATAAGCCAATGCTATCTGCAGTCAAGACCTGTTCCCTTATCGGCAATGGGATGCTTTTCTGCTGAGTAAAGAACTGCCTGTTCTTAGCCTTTCTATATCCAAGAACGAGCAAAACAGATGATAGACCAAAACAGTTGTACTTTTGTGCTAAAGTGTGAAGATTTGGGGAGGATGTGAAATCAATTTTTAGCTGACTTTCTCCCTTTGACAGAAATGAAAGTTAGTAGAAATCTTCTGAGTTCTCAAAATACATTTAGTACTGAAATTTCACAGGCAAACTAGATGCAAACAAACTCATTTTTTAAAGGGTGAGGTTTTGAGTTCATGCCAATTTCACTGGAGATTTTCTCTTTTCTGTTTAAGAAACTTTTTATTCATTCACTTTGCATTCCATCATTCACATCGTCATGCACTTAATGGTTACACTGTCATTAATGTGGTACATAATTTAAATAGAAAAAGCTCACTTCCCTCTCTCTCTCTCTCTTTCTCTCTCTCTCTGTCTCGGAAAATTGGCATGCAATAACACCAAAAAGTGTGCCAAGAACGAAGTGCAAACAACTCTTTAAACTACACTAGTTACTCAAAATATTTGAGAAATACTGAAGGAATATGGAGGGAGAATCTTCTTTGAGTAAGCCTTAAAAGTGTTAATATTTGATATTTGCATGATAAACACATTTGTGATACAGGTATCAGTGTCACTGACTACTTGCCAGTGGGAACCCTACAGTAACTGTCCAGAATTCATAGTTCCAGCTACATAGGTAAAGTGAGGAGTAATTCATGGAAGCTGGAATTTTATATATCTTTCCTCAACTCCAAGGCTCCCTAATATGCATGGTACTTGTGCAAATGATGGGGATCATTTTGTAACCCGTTAATAAAGTTTGTTTCTCCTTCCATTTGTGTAGATTTGCTTTGGGAACCATCTCTTTAAAAACAGGGATCAAAAGAAGCCCCCCACTGCTTGTCTGCCTCCCTCCCTCCTTCCTTCCTTCCCTCCTCCCTCCCTCCTCCCTCCCTCCTTCCTTCCTCCCTCCCTCCCTCCCTCCCTCCCTCCCTTCTTGTTTTTGTAAAGGATCAGAAGTCTTAATGTTAGCAAGTTCCATGGGTCAATAAAGGAAACTGCTATCTGTTTTACGATTTTAGAAAGCACTGTGCTGTTCTCAACTGTGGAAAGACTCTCCATAGAGGACTATCCAAGGCTAAATACTCTGATGGATAAAGACCTCAAATAATAGGCTGGGTTGTAAATATAATGGAGGCTACAAGTGCATAGTTAACAGTTCAGGTACTATCATTTCTTTCAGTACTTGTTCCCAAAGTTCATGAAGCCACTCCCACATAAGGTACCAAGATTTATGACTAGGTTGTTTATATATTTTTGTCTGTATATAATTAAATAAATTATATAAATATATAATTAAATTGAATTATGATTTCTTAAAATATAGTTAAATTCTGACATCTTAAAAACTTTTCTGGTTGAAGTAAGATTGCTTCTTGTGGGACTGTATGTTAACTGACTCTTGGAGGTAACAGAAACTTTTTTTTTTTAAACTTTTATTTAATGAATATAAATTTCCAAAGTACGACTTATGGATTACAATGGCTTCCCCCCGATACCGTCCCTCCCACCCACAACCCTCCCCTTTCCCACTCCCTCTCCCCTTCCATTCACATCAAGATTCATTTTCGATTATCTCAATATACAGAAGATCAGCTTAGTATACATTAAGTATGGATTTCAACAGTTTGCTCCCACACAGAAACATAAAGTGAAAAATAATAGATGATTTTTTTTAAATGATGATGAAATCAGAGCAGACCTATTGTCATGTTTAATCCCAGTGAGAGTCAAGTTGGGAATTGATAATTTCTTTTTCTTTTTTTTTTTTTTTTTACAGAGGATCAGTTTAGTATGCATTAAGTAAGGATTTCAACAGTTTGCACCCCCATAGAAACACACAGTGAAATATATTGTTTGAGTACTCGTTATAGCATTAAATCTCAATGCACAGCACATTAAGGAGAGAGATCCTACATGAGGAGTAAGTGCACAGTGACTCCTGTTGTTGACTTTACAAACTGACACTCCTGTCTATGGCATCAGTAATCTCCCCATGCTCCAGTCATGAGTTTCCAAGGCTATGGAAGCCCTCTGAGTTCTCCGACTCTTATCTTGTTTAGACAAGGTCATAGTCAAAGTGGAGGTTCTCTCCTCCCTTCAGAGAAAGGTACCTCCTTCTTTGATGACCTGTTCTTTCCACTGGGATCTCACTCACAGAGATCTTTTGCCAGAGTGTCTTGGCTTTCCATGCCTGAAATACTCTCATGGGCTTTTCAGCCAGATCCGAATGCCTTTGGGGCTGATTCTGAGGCCAGAGTGCTATTTAGGACATCTGCCATTCTATGAGTCTGCTGAGCATCTCACTTCCCATGTTGGATCACTCTCCCCTTTTGATATGCAAACTCATCAACCCAGAAGTGTACTTTCTCTCTTTCCCTGGGAGGCAGTATTCTTTTGCTTTCCTGTTCCAGGGGTAGGTACCAGGCAATTATAAACCACTTTGATAGCTTAGAGTTTCTGAGAAGACTGCAAGTTAATGCATCCTGTCCTAAGCAAACTGTCCTGTCTTACAAAAGGACAGGCTGTATACACATAGCTATGGCACTGTGAAACCTAGCATTGTGTTTCTGCTTGCATTTCCACAGGACACTTCCTATACAAGTACATTTAAGAGAATATTATAATCTCCTGTGCCTCTCTCCCAATTTCAACAATCATTAATTCATAGTCAATCCTCCTTGAATGATATCCCACCAACTTATGCAACAACAGATTGATCAGAAGCAAACTTCGGAATCACTTAATTTGATTTGTAATATTTCAATCTGTATCCATAAAACATGATTCAAATAAAGCATAAATAAATACCTCATTAAATGTAAAATATTATACTTTCTTGATATAATCAAATATATAGTCAGTGCTCAAATGTCTTCTATCGGCGCCATGGCTCACTTGGTTAATCCTCCGCCTGCAGCACCAGCATCCCATATGGGTGCCAGTTCTAGTCCTAGTTGCTTCTCTTCCAGTCCAGCTTTCTGCTGTGGCCCAGGAGGGCAGTGGAGGATGGCCCAAGTGCTTGGGCCCCTGAACTGCATAGGAGACCAGGAAGAAACACCTGGCTCCTGGCTTCGGATTGGCTTAGCACCGGCTTTAGCGACTATTTGGAGAGTGAACCAACAGAAGGAAGACCTTTCTCTCTTTCTTTCTCACTGTCTATAACTCTACGTGTAAATAAAATTAAAAAAAATATATCTTCTATCACTGTTCATGCTTTACTACTTTTTCTAGGTTAAAATAGGATGAAATAAAGTTCATATCTTGCCAGTATGCTACAACATACTTAAACAATTCTGTTCAATTTGTGTATTCTGGTCCACCATTATACATCCTTACTACTATATTTAAAGTATTAAAAATGTTGAAAGGCATTGAAATTATAAATGTTAGACCTATTTTCTAAAATAGTGAGTCACCAAATATAAGAAAAGTTTGAAAATTGATATATAAAAATAAAAATATACTTGGTCTGATAGCATAAAAAACCATTCTACTCCATGCTGAAAACATTTTGAATCAGTAACTCCAGGTCTGAATGGCTACCCTCACATATTGTTGGAAAAAAATAAAAGTAACAGTTTCTACACCATGTGCCTTGATGTCAAAATTTGAAAAAAAAAGTAAGATAAAAAAAATTTACAAAGCAATTCCTTTCATTACTATAAATGTTTTTTTTTTCTTTTTTTAAACTTTATTTAGTAAATATAAATTTCCAAAGTACAGTGTATGGATTACAATGGCTTCCCCCCCATAACTTCCCTCCCCCTCGCACCACTCCCATCTCCCGCTCCCTCTCCCATTCCATTCACAACAAGATTCATTTTCAATTATCTTTATATAGAGAAGATCGATTTAGAATATATTAAGTAAAGATTTCATCAGTTTACACCGTGTGTTTCAGTACTAGTTATAGCATTACTTCACATTGGACAACACATTAAGGACAGATCCCACATGCGAAGTAAGTACACAGTGACTCCTGTTGTTGACTTAACAATTTGACACTCTTGTTTATGGCGTCAATAACCTCCCTAGGCTCTAGTCATGAGTTGCCAAGGCTATGGAAGCCTTTTGAGTTCGCTGACTTCAATCTTATTCCTACAGGGTCATAGTCAAAGTGGAAGTTCTCTCCTCCCTTCAGAGAAAGGGACCTCCTCCTTTGATGGCCCGTTCTTTCCACTGGGATCTCACTCTCAGAGATCTTTCATTTAGGTCTTTTTTTTTTTTTTCCAGAGTGTCTTGGCTTTCCATGCCTGAAATACTCTCATGGGCTCTTCAGCCATATATGACTGCCTTAAGGGCTGATTCTGAGTCCAGAGTGCTATTTAGGACATCTCCCATTCTATGAGTCTGCTGTGTATCCTGCTTCCCATGTTGGATCGTTCTCTCCCTTTTTTTTTTTTAACTTTTATTTAATTAATATAAATTTCCAAAGTACAGCTTATGGATTACAATGGCTCCCCCCCCCATAACATCCCTCCCACCCGCAACCCTCCCCTTTCCCACTCCCTCTCCCCTTCCATTCACATCAAGATTCATTTTCATTTCTCTTTATATACAGAAGATCAGTTTAGCATACATTAAGTAAAGATTTCAACAGTTTGCTTCCACACAAAAACATAAAGTGAAAAATACTGTTTGAGTACTAGTTATAGCATTAAATCTCAATGTACAGCACACTAAGGACAAAGATCCTACATGAGGAGTAAGTGCACAGTGACTCCTGTTGTTGACTTAACAAATTGACACTCTTGTTTATGGCATCAGTAATCACCCTAGGCTCTTGTCATGAGCTGCCAAGGCTATGGAAGCCCCCTGAGTTCACTGACTCTGATAATTTTTAGACAAGGCCATGGTCAAAGTGGAAGTTCTCTCCTCCCTTCAGAGAAAGGTACCTCCTTCTTTGATGACCCGTTCTTTCCACTGGGATCTCACTCACGGAGATCTTTCATTTAGTTTTTTTTTTTTTTTTCCCCAGAGTGTCTTGGCTTTCCATGCCTGAAATACTCTCATGGGCTTTTCAGCCAGATCCACATGCCTTAAGGGCTGATTATGAGGCCAGAGTGCTGTTTAGGACATCTGCCATTCTATGGGTCTGCTGTGTATCTCGCTTCTCATGTTGGATCATTTTCTCCCTTTTTTATTCTATCAGCTAGTATTTGCAGACACTATTCTTGTTTATGTGATCTCTTTGGTTCTTAGTCCTATTATTATGATCAACTGTGAACAGAAATTGATCACTGGGACTAGTGAGATGGCATTGGTACATGCCACCTTGATGGGATTGAATTGGAATCCCCTGGTATGTTTCTAACTCTACTGTTTGAGGTAAGTCAGCTTGATCATGTCCTGAATTGCACATCTCTTCCCTCTCTTATACCTACTCTTATATTTAACAGTGATTACTTTTCAGTTACGTTACAGCACTTAAGAATTGTGTATTGATTACAGTACTCAACCAAATGTATGTAAAAAATCCTAGAGAATTTGATCAATTTCATACTGAGCATTTTACTGATGGAATAAGATGTTAAGATGGAGCATAGGAGCCTGAATTGTGGTGGAGTGGATTAAAGCCCTGGCCCGCAGTAAGGGCGTCCCATATGGATGCCAGTTCATGTCCCAGCTGCTCCACTTCAGATTTAGCTCTCTGCTATGGCCTGTGATTGCAGTGGAAGATGGTCCATGGCCTTGGACCCCTGCACCAATGTGGGAGACCCAGAAGAATCTCCTGGCTTCCGGTTTCAGATCAGCTCAGCTATGGTAGTTGCAGTCATTTGTGGAATGAACCAACAGATGAAGGCCACTCTCTCTGGCTCTACCTCTCTCTATAACACTGTCTTTTAAATAATAAAGTAAATCTTTAAAAAAATGAATGAGTATAGTGTATTCCATAAACAAAAGATGATTAGTATTTAATACAATATTATGATATAATTCAACAATGAATTTCTACAATGGAAAAAAGAGGAAATTATTGGATAATTTCAATAGATGTAGAAGGAGAAAGTATTAATATATAATATTAGAGTATGAATTTCTTCATATTAATAATGAAAGGAAAATGTAAAAATCTTCCAATGATTATCTATAAGAACTAAGGAAAACACATTTTGTAATGTAAAGGAGTCTACCAAATAAAGGGAAACTTAATATGTGAATTAGCATTATTTTCAGATATAACGTCTATGCAAAGTACTTGTGTTATCATATGTTATTAATAAGAAAATAGAAAGGATAACAAATATTGCATCATATCAATATTTTTAAAGATTTATTTATTTATTTGAGAGTCAGATTTACACACAGAGAGAAGGAGAGGCAGAGAGAGAGGAGAGAGAAGTTTTCTATCTGCTGGTTCACTTCCCAATTGGCCACAATGGCTGGAGCTGTGTAGATCTGAAGCCAGGAGCCAGCTGCTTAATCTAGGTCACTCATGTGGGTGCAGGGGCGAAGGACTTGGACCATCCTCTAATGCTTTCCCAGGCCATAGCAGAGAGCTGGATTAGAATTGGAACAGCCAGGACTTGAACTGGTGCCCATATGGGATGCCAGCACTACAGACAACATCTTCACCTGCTGTGCCACAGTGCGAGTCCCTCATCATATTAATATTAAAAACAAATTATTAAGAATAAATTTAACATAAAATTGACAAAACATCTACACTTTTCATTAATTTGTTAGACCTACAACTTTTATAAATAATATAAAACAGAAATTAAAGAAAACCTGCATTCATATGTGACTTTATACAATTTTCAAGATTGAAAGGTTTTATGTTTTTAAGATGTCAATTCCATATGAGTGCTATTTCTTCACTTGATCCCAGCAGATTCACTTGTATGCAACAGATATTATTGACCAAAAAAAAAAAATCTACTCACATGATTCACTGCCTTAGCCATATGCTTTCTGTCCAGTGTAGGTAAATTAATTTTCACATTTGAAAACAGAAAACAATATGAAAAAATAAATTTCCCACTCTACTTCTTTACCTAACTCAATGACATTGTTTTGTCTCTCAATAAATTTAGTAATAAAGGTGTTTGTATGAGATGATATGAAATCATTCTCACTATATTTTATTCTCTTTTCAAAAGAGGAAGAGTAATGCTGTGGACCTGTATGGAGGGTTGTGGGGAGCAACTCGGACTAGACTGTTACTGGAATTAAGACTTATTCTATGCATCTGCTCTCCCACAACATGGCGCTGAGAAGGGAGGAAACAGCTTCTACACAGCTGCCTCCAGTTCAACCAATAAACAGCAGGACCTGCACCTGATTGGAGGAGAGCAGCGTACACGGCGTGTGGGTAGCAGAGTTGGGATTGGTGGAGAGGACTATAAAGGAGGAGAGAGACAACATGCACCAGGAACAGCTATCTGAAGGAACACCTGAGCAGCCCCCGAGAGAGCTGGCCGGCGGTGTGCCGCTCCCCCGCGGAAGTGGGCAAAGTGGCAGGGGGGACCGCCCTTCCACGGAGGTGGAAGGGTCACTAGCCAACCCGGGAAGAACCAGCAGCAAACCCGGGAAGGGCCGAGCAGACAAAAGAATAGCGCAGGGTCCTGTGTCATTCCTCCATGAAGAGGGGGAGCGACAGAGGGTGAGGATGCACAGCATGAACATGGACACAATACATGACTGCAGCAGCCAAGAGCTGGAACTGGTGACAGCTTGGAGATGGAGGTGAGATCAGACTGCAGTAATCTATAGTATAAATTGGGGGAGAGCAGGCATGAGAATGCACTGGAGTCCTGGGGACTAATGGTTGCTAGTGGTTGCTTATAGACCCAGTGGAAATAGAGGGGTCACGTTTGCTTCACCTCAACTTCCCCACAACAGTGCCTGCTGCCTGGCTTAGAAACTGTGGCCACCATTTTGGGTTTGGTCAGGAGCTGCAGAAGACTTTGTGCATGTGCACAGCAACTGGCTAAGCAGGATCCCATCCACTTGGCAGTACTGGTGGCAGTGGCAGGGAGAGAGCAACATTCAGCCAGTGGCTCTTGTGTATGTGTATGATCTAGAGACAATAGTGGAGGGAAAAGTCCACAGTCCCTAATGACTTTGAGCCTGGCTGGGAGGTAGCTTGGCACCTATGTAGAACTGAGACGTCCAAGCCTCCCAGGATTAACACTCTTAAGCAAAGCTAGCTGAAGAAACATCTGCCTCTCTTTTGACTGGACAGGCTGGTAGGGCAGAGCAAAACCTCTGCACAGAGCGACTGTAGCATCCTGTGTGCTGACATGGTGGAGACTCGGTGGTTCCATGAGATGGTGGAGGGGATAGCTGGGTCTCTGGCAAATCACTGGGTGTGGCTCCACACACTTAGAGCTCATTGGTTGACTGGGTGGGTCATTGCAGTGGGAACTGTGCTAACAGCGAGGATTGTACAGATCATTTGTGCAATTCAATGTGGTGCAGACAAGTAGTGAACACACTGAGGCATAACACGGATATTGAAAAGCTTGGAGGAGGGCTGAGGGGGTGATAACACCAACAGTGGTGAACATCCTCTCCTTCTGTTAACAAGAGGACATCTACCGCACAGAACCTGGGTGTTACCTGGATACTTGCCCCACCCTGGAGCACTGATGAGAGCTGCCTGGATACACCAAGCACACACATTTTGGTATTCAATGAAAGTGCAGACATTCCACTAAGCCACAGATACATAGCTCAAAGATAAAAGCCATCAGAAGGGAAAAAAACCAACAACAATTAAATCCATAAATGCCTAAAAATATATGCAGGTATTCAAGAAACAAAGGTAAGGAAAACACCATTACTTCCCAAAGGAACACAATGTTTTAACAATACAATGTGAAAATGATGACATTGAGGAAATGCCAGAAACAGAATTCAAAAATTAATCATAGAATTACTCAAAAACAATCAGAATCAAATCCATGAACTAAATAAAGCATACATAACATGAGTGAAAATTTTTCCCATGAAATTGAGATTTTTAAAGAGAAATCAATATGGAATATTAGAAATGCAGACTCCGATAGAGCAAATAAAAATGCAGTGAAAATCCTTATCATCAGACTTGATGAGGCAAAAGAAAGAATATCTGAGCTAGAAGACATATCTTTGGACATCTTTCAGTCAGATTGAAAAAAAAAAAAACAAGGAGACATTATAAAACATAAAAACAGTACTTGAGATTTATGGGGGTACTATCAAACGACCCAAATAGGATCTTAGGAGTTCCTGAAGGTGTGGAAAAAGAGAATGTATTAGAAGGCCTATTTAGTGAAATAATTACAGAAAACTTCCCCAATTTGGGGAAACAAAGGATGTCCACATCCAGGAAGCACACAGAACTCCTTAACAGAAACGACTAGAAACGGTCTTCACCATGACACATTGTAGTCAAATTTTCCACAGTAAAACGTAAATAAAAGATTCTAAAATGTGCACATGAGAAATGCCAGAGACTTTCAGAGAATCTACAATTAGACTCACAGCTGACTTCTCATCAGAAACCCTACAGACTAGAAGAGAATGGTGAGGCATATTATAAGTCTGAAGAGAAAACAGCTATCACCTAGAATACTGTACACAGCAAAGCTCTCATTCATGAATGAAGGTGAAATAAATACCTTGAATAACAAACAGAAGTTGAAAGAATTTGTCATCACTCATTCAGCCTTATAAAGGATGCTTAAGGATGTGCTACTCATGGAAGCACAGAAAGATACTCATCATTATGAAACATATGAAGGGAGAAAATCCCACCATAAGATACAAAAGAAATCCAAAATACACAATAGGGTTTTTTTATGGAAAAATGGCAGGGTCAAGTCAGTACTTATCAATAGTCACCTTGATTGTAAATGGCCTCAACTCTCCAGTTAAAAGATACAGACTGGCTGAGTAGATAGAAAAACAAGACCTGTCTATTTGCTGCCTACCAGAAACACATCTCACCAAAAAAGATGCACCCAGACTGAAATAGAAAGGATAGAAACAGTTTTCCATGGTAACATAAAGTAAAAAAGAGCAGGTGTAGCTATCCTATTATCAGAAAACATGGACTTTAACACAAAAATGGTTAAAAGAGATGAAGAATTGCTCTATGAAATGATTAAGGAATCAATTCAACAGGAAGATGTGACTATAATAAATGTATACACACCCAATTACAGACCACTTCGCTATTTAAAAGAAATCTTAAAAGGGAGGCATAGACTCTAATACAGTAGTAATGGAGGAATTCAACACTCTACTTTCATCAAAGGGCTGATTAACTAAACAGAAAATCAACAAAGAAGCAACAGAGCTAATTGACACCATGGACCAAATCAACCCAACTTATATCTAGAGGATGTTTCAACCCACAGTTGCAGAATACACATTCTTCTCATCAGTGCATGGAACTTTCTATAAGATAGACCATATGCTAGGCCATAAAGCATACCACAGCAAATTTAAAAAAAAAATCAAAATCATACCATGCATCTCCTCTGACCACAATGGAATGCAGCTGGAAATCAATAACTCAAGGTTCTCCAGATCATATGCAAACACATGGAGACAGAAAAACATGTTCATGAATGAACAGCAGATAATAAGAAAAGTCAGAAGAGAAATAAAAAAATATCTGGAGATAAATGAATAAAACATTACATCATACCAAAATTTCTGGTATATAGCAAAAGAAGTGTTAAGAGGGAATTTTATAATAAATGGTGCCTATATGAAGAAATTCAAAAGCTATCAATAAATGGGTTCACAATGCATCTCAAAAACAACAAAACAAGCCCAGAATTATTAAAATGTAATAAATAATTAAAATTAGAGAAGAAATGAACAAAATTGAGACAAAAATAAACAATATAAAAGAACAGTGAAATGAAGAGCTTGCTTTTTGAAAAGGAAACAATATTGATCCACCTTTGGCTCGTCTGACCAAGAAAAGAGGAAAGAGACCCAAACTAATAAAATCAGAGATCCAAAAGAAAATATAACAAAAGATACCACAGAAATAAAGGAATCATCAGAAATTACTACAAAGAGCTATATGACAACAAATTGGGAAACCTAGATGAAATTAGATATGTTCCTAGACTCATACAATCTATAAAAATTGAGTCATGAAGATATAAAAAACCTAAACAGCTCAATAACCAAGAAGTAAATGAAATCAATCATAAGGACCTTCCCAACTAAGCAAAGCCCAGGAACAGATGGCTCCACTGTTAAATTCTACCAAGCATCTAAAGAAGAACTATTTCTAATTCTCAGACTAATCAAAACAATGGAAATGGAGGGAATCCTCCAAAACTTTCTATGAAGCCTGCATCATCTTACTTCCTAAGAAGAAAAATATGAAAAAGAGAAAGAGAACTATATATTGATATCCCTAATGAACATGTATACAAAAATCCTTAACAAAATATGAGACAATTGAATCCAATGACACATTAAAAGATCATTCACCTGGACCAAGTTGGATTTATTTATCCCTGTTACATACGAATGATTCAACATTCCTGTTCAAATCAATATGCCTGTTCAAGTCCTTTGCCCATTTCTTAACTGGATTTTTTGTTTTATTGTTGAATTACTTGAGTTCTTTATAGATTCAGGATGTTAACACTTTATGCATTGCACAGTTTGTCAGTATTTTCTCCCATTCTGTCAGTTGCCTCTTCACTTTGCTGAGTGTTCCTTTTGCAGTGCAGAAGATCTTCAACTTGATGGATTCCAACTGTCAATTTTGGCTTTGACTGTCTGTGCTTCTGTGATCTTTTCCAAGAAGGTTTTGCCTATGTCAATGTCTTGCAGTTTCCCCAAAGTTCTCTAGTGATTTCATGGTATCAGATCATAGATTGAGGTCTCTGATCCATTTTGAGTGGATTTTTGTATAAGGTGTAAGGTAATGGTACCAGGCTCTTTTGACTATAACTGTCTGTAATATGTCTCAAAATCAGGTATTATAATGCCACTGGCTTTGTTTTTGTTGTGTAAATTTGCTTTAGTTATTTCTGGGTTTTGTGTGTTGCTATGTGAATTTTAACATCATTTTATCTAGATCTGCAAAAAAATCACGGGTATTTTGGTGTTTGGGACTGGTTTGAATCAGTAAATTGCTTTGGTAGAATGAACATTTTGATGATCTTGATTCTTCCAGTCCATGAACATGGAATTTTTTTCCATTTTTAAATATCTTCTCTTTCTTTCTCTAGTATTTTTATTTTTCATTGAAGAGATCTTTGACATCATTAGTTAAATTTATTTGAATGCATTTGATACTTTTCAGAGATACTGTGAATGGGACTGATCTTGAAAGTTCTTTATCAACCATGACACTTATTAGCTAATCAAATCCAACAACACATCAAAAAGATCATTCACCAGGACCAAATGGGTTTTATCCCCAATATACAGGGTTGGTTCAACATGTGAAAATCAATCAACATGATACATCACATTAACAAACTGAAGATAAAAAGCCATATGTTTATCTTAATAGATGCAGAGAAAACATTTGATAAAATACAACATCTTTTCATGATGAAAACCTCAACCAAATCAGTTATAGAAGGACCATTCTTCAACACAATCAAGGCATTTTATGACACACTCACAGCCAGTCTCCTTCTGAATGGGGAAAAGCTGGAAGAATTCCCTCTATGATCCAGAACCATCTTGGAAATTTTAGTCAGGGCCATTATGAAAGAAAAAGAAAATCAAATAAAATCAACAAAGAAAAATCAATAGCCTTTGTATACACAATTAGCCATCTTTAAAGCAGGGACAGAATTTAGTTTCCTGATTATATAGAATGCACAACCTTTTCTCTCATTCTTGCAATCTGTTCCTATTGGATACTTGTGTCACTGTTGTTTTTCAAATTCTCAATGAGATTTCAAGAATAACAGAATGGCAGTCACCAAAGAAATTTTAAATTTTTAAAAATGTAGAATAAATGATTTAACATCTAGGAAGTTTCACATGTAAAACCCCATATTTTCCTAAGGTTATAGATACTGAATTACCTTTTCTGATAAGTGAAATCTTGACTTGTAAGTGCTACAAATGCCATATATTTTGTTTCTAAATATGCTTTCATTTTTAGTTTCAGATCTTAATTATTAGAATCTATATCACTGCTGGGGTTGTCAAAGCTTTTTGCTAGCAAAATTTCTGAAAATTCTTTCCAACCTTTACTGTTCAAATTAATGAAAGTCAACACTGTATTAAAAGTGAACATTCACACAAAAACCCTGAGAGAGTTTAATTAGAGCTGGCTTCAAAGGAAATCATGGGAATTTACCTGACAAAATTGAATTCATAAGCCCATTGGCACAGAATTTGTCCTATTTTTACTTATGATTCACCCCGAAAGAGTAAATAGCAAAATAATTTTCTTTGAAGGCTTTATTTGTAATGAACAAAACAATGCAAATGAGATTGGGTTTCTGTATATTTTCACTTGCCTTTGAGAGTAGTTGCCATTTTGAATTCATATAAGACAATTTTTTTTAAGTTATGCCTTTTGGATACAAATATTTGACAGAGACACGAATAATACCTCTAAGTTAAAATCATTCAAGGTATTTTTTTTCCATTTATCATGTCTTTCTTTAAACATTTCTAATTGCATCAAGAAATAGACTAGGCAACATTAGAAAATTCATCTGCTTATAAGCAGTCACCTTTTGATTCTTAACTGGAAAAGCCAGTATCCACATTTGCCTTTGGGTCCTAAGAGCTTTCACTCTTATATGCATCTGTTTTTATCAACTATGAAATGTTTGTTTATTTATGGTGCCTACTGTTTCAGTACATGGCTTTCTCACAGTGCTTGACATATTGCTACACAATTTATGCTCAATCAGGCATAGTTAAAAATAAATGAATTGATTAGTTTGAAAAAAATTAACTGATTTTCCTTATTGATTGATTGATCTTTGCATTCATCCACTCATGACTGGTGTAGCTGTTGGGACTTTCTAAAAGAGTGATGTTGGTGCTATGATACGAATTTTGAAAAGAAGCCAACCATAGAAGTTTGTGCGAAAGCATTCACGGTAGATAAACGGCAAGTGAAAATGTCATTACTCAGAAGCAGGTTGAGATTTTTTTACCCAGAGCAGGACTGACAATTTGGCTATCGTTGGGATACATGAGACAGCATTATCTATGGTGGTGTGAATGACCCCGGCCAGGACTACAGAGTAAGATAGGTGGCCTTATAGAGTAAGATAGGTGTTATCAGCATATTTCAGGAAAGATAAAAATTCATTAGAAATATATTAATCAGATTTTTGTCACTTAAACTAAAACAAATAAAAGTTTCTTGGGAAGGAAAAGGTTTAATTTGGCTTACAGTTAGTTTGGAGGTTCACACATCAATACTGGGTTTTTCTATTAGTCTGACTTTTGGTGGAGACACATAATAGTAGCGTGTGTACAGAGAGGTGACCACATGGGGAATTGGGAAGTGGAAGCACTAGCTAACATGATGAATCTTCTTTTGAGAACTACCTTCTGAGGGCAAGCCTCAAATGAGCTACAGACTTGTCACCAAGCACACATATCATTGTTAAACCAAATAGCTAATATGAATCCATAAAGTATTAACAGAGAACTTCAGAGATTAAACATATGTGTGACTTTGAACATTCAAGTCCAGTTCTATCCATAACAAAATGGCTTTGACCAGATGAGTGTTGAGGATGAACTGGGAAATAGTGAGAGTTAGGGAGAAGACTTAAGAGAATACTATAATAATGTGCCTGGGGTTTGAATGAGAATGGAGCTAGTCAAGACTGTAAGAAATGGGCCGGTGCCGCGGCTTACTTGGCTAATCTTCTGCCTGTGGCGCCGGCATCCCATATGGGCACCAGGTTCTATTCCCAGTTGCTCCTCTTCCAGTCCAGCTCTCTGCTGTGGCCTGGGAGGGCAGTGGAGGATGGCCCAAGTGCTTGGGCCCTACACCCGCATGGGAGACCAGGAGAAAGCACCTGGCTCCTGGCCATTTGGGGGGTGAACCAACGGAAAAGGAAACCTTTCTCTCTCTCTCTCTCTCTCACTGTCTAACTCTGCCTGTCAAAACAAAAACAAAAATATAAACAAAAAAGACTGTAAGAAATGAACCAAAATATCAGTTCATGCAAAAATAGAACTGACAGAATGAGATGGTGGATGGATATTCTTTCTTTGGATTAAGTTTAGGAATGTAAAGAATTGTGTTTAGGAGAGGTGCATAAAAAGAGGTACTACAGGGATCTTTATGAAGGTACTTTAAAATTGTGTGGAAAATGGAATCTAGGTTAATCTAGAGCCGACAATATACACAACTGGTAATACACACAAAATTATTTTAGTCCAATGTTCTTTCTAGAGTATAGCAATACATTTCATCTACTGAAGAAAAGAAGATGTTGTATTAAAATAAAAACACTTTAAAATAGCTGTGGTAAGTGAACAGCGATGTGCAGCTTATAAACCCATAGTGCAGTGTGACTGTAGAGGAAAGTCCAGATAAATGTAGGTCGAGGGGCTGGCTCTTTCAAATGAAAGAAAGAAAGGAAGGAAGAAAAGAAGAAAGGAAGAAGGAAAGAAGGAAAGAAGGAAGGAAGGAAGGAAGGAAGGAAGGAAGGAAGGAAAGAAGGAAGGAAGGAAGTCTGCCTTCACTTTCCCCAAAGTAAGAATAACTCATGTAGTCATTTTTTTTTTTCAGCACACCTCTTAACAAACTGTTTTCCACGCTATTTCACATCTGGCCCTTTTCCTCACGATGTTTCTAGTACTGTACATTGCTGACAAGAAATAAGAGAACAGCAACTGCTGCATCTTAAATTTGAAATATGCTTCATAATTTAGTTGCAGTCTATAATTTTATATTTGACAACGAAATTTCTAGAAAGCTTGTTACCAAAAATCTGGAGAGATTTTTCCCAACATTCATGGCAGCAGTGGCATGAAGTCAGCCACATGCATGTGGGAGGACATGAGTGTTATTTAGTGAGTGACAGCGATGGAGTTAGCAAACACATGGAAAAAGCCATGATTACTCTACTTGCCTTTGTTGTTCACCTACTAAAGGTGCTGTTTTGGTGCCATATTTTTTCCTTAATACCTGGTGGCTTAAAGGAACATAAATCTACCTTCCTATATTTCTGTAGGTCAATAGGCTGACATGGGTGTCTCCAGGTTAAAATCAAATTCTTGGTGGAGCTGACTTCTTTCTTTAGGGCTCTAAGACAGAATATGGTTTGCTTTTCCATTCCTTAAGCTTCTAGAGACCTCCCATGTTCTTTGGCTCACAGTTCTCTTCCTCCATTTTCAGGGTCTGAAAGAGATGCTTGGATTCATCTCACATCGTACTCTTCTGAATGCTTCTTCTGCCTCCCATGTCTACTCTTAAGGATTCTTCTGATTACATCTGGATCATGCAGTACAATTTCTTTATGTTGTAGCCAGCTGATTCAGCCCATCTGAATCTTTAAATTCTCTTTAGCAAGTACCATAAAATATTCAAAAATTCTAGGAATAGGGGCGTGGGTGTTTTTGATGGGGGCTATGTTTCTGCTTTCCACAGGTGTTAAGCGTATCACACAAACAGTCCCATTTCAATCAGGTCATACAAAAGGCTTGCTGAGTGGCAGTTGCACAAAG
Organism: Oryctolagus cuniculus; assembly: GCF_964237555.1. Lineage (NCBI taxonomy): Eukaryota > Metazoa > Chordata > Mammalia > Lagomorpha > Leporidae > Oryctolagus > Oryctolagus cuniculus. Next base: position 189,584,397 of record NC_091433.1, on the reverse strand, counting down.
AATCTTACTGAGAGGAGATCTTTTGAACAATTTGATGTGAATGAGGGTTAGCTTTTCATATGTAATGTTAGTCTTGCTCATTGGAGTTATAAGTAATGCCAGTTTCTTTTCCAATTCAGCTGAAATCTATGCTTTCTTCAACCCAGCCTGAGTCAATAATCTACCTTTATTCAACTTATTTCAGTTTCCTGAAGAAATCACATAGTCTCTTGATTAAAATTTTAAAGTGTTTTTTATTCTTTGAATACTCTATGACAACTGGTTTCTTTTCCTTCATTCAGCAACACTGTGTGACGTATGTGTAATGAAAATAAAGATCTTAGCCTGTGTGTAACTTACCTTCTGTTGGATTGGAGTGGAGACATACAAATACCAATATAATACATTAAGTAATGTGTTGGGAGGTAATAAAATACTCAGATGAGAAGATATAAAGCTATGGTAGATTAAGAGTTGGTCATGGAGTAGGCTATTGAAATTTTAAACAAAGAGATTGGCATAGCTTTCTTAAGAACGTGATATTTTGTCAAAAGTCTGGGCCTTAGGATCATTTTTTCTCTTTTTCTATTTTAGGGATTTATTTATTAATTTGAAAGGCAGAGACAGGGATCTTCCAATTGCTGGTTCATTCCCAAAATGGCTGCAATGACTAGGGTTGGGATAGGCCCACACCAGGAGTTGAAGTCCCTTTCCTGTCTCCCACGTGGATGAAGGATCCAAGCAATTGGGCCATCTCTCCCTGCTTTCCCGGGCACACTAACAGGGAGATGGCTGGGAAGTGGAGCAACCAGGACTTGAATGAGCACCCACAAAGGATGCCAGTGTCGCAGGAGGCAGTTTTGCCCTGATGTTACAATATTGGTCCCAGGATCATTGTTTGGCACAGTAGTTAAGACAACCAAAGCTGGCATTGCAGTGTAGTGGGTAAAACCACTGTCTGAAATGCTGGCATCACATACGGGCACTGCTTCAAGTCCCAGATATTCTACTTCTGATCCAGCTCACTGCTAATGAACCTGGAAAAGCAGCAGAGGTTGGCCCAAGTGCTTGGGCGCATGTACCCACATGGGAGAGCAGGAAAGGGCTCCTGGCTTTGGTGTGGCCCAGCCCTGGTGGTTGCAGCCATTTGGGGAGTGAACCAGTGTATGGAAGATTCTCTCTCTTTCTCTGTGTGTGTGTGTATATGTGTATCTCCTTCTCTCTTTCTGTCTCTGTAACTTTATCCTTCAAATAAATAAAATAAATTTTAAAAAAAGAGAGAAAGAGATATCCCTAGGTGGAAATCATATATAAGTTGCCAGTTTGTGCTAGATCGTGAAGGCCGTTGAATACAAAATTAAGGAATGCATGCTAAATTCATGCAAAAATTGGAGTCACTGGCATTTCTTTATTTCTCTTTTGTTTTAATTTTATTTATTTATTTGAAAGGTAGAGAGAGAGAGAGAGAGAGAAGGAGGCAGAGAGAAAGGCACACAGGTAGAAACCTCCCATCCATTGGTTTACATCTCAAATGTCTGACACTGGCTGACACTGGCTAAACTGAAACTGGAAACTGGAATTTAAGGTTCTCATGTGGGGAGCAAGGACCCAACGAATTGAAACATCACCAGCTGACTCCCAGGGTGTACATTATCGGAAATCTGAAATCTGTTGTGAGGCCAGAACTAAAAGCCAGATTCTCTGATATGGGATGTGGGCATCCTGAGTGCTGTCTTCCTCCCTTCCTTTCTTCCTTCCTTTCTTCCTTCCTTCCTTCCTTCCTTCCTTCCTTCCTTCCTTCCTTCCTTCCTTCCTTCCTTCCTTCCTTCCTTCTTTCCTTTCTTCCTTCCTTCCTTCCTTCCTTCCTTCCTTCCTTCTTTCCTTCTTTCCTTCTTCCTTTCTTCTTTTCTTCCTTCCTTTCTTTCTTTCATTTGAAAGAGCCAGCCCCTCGACCTACATTTATCTGGACTTTCCTCTACAGTCACACTGCACTATGGGTTTATAAGCTGCACATCGCTGTTCACTTACCACAGCTATACACCTCGCATTTTCCCCTATTTCAAAGCTTTCCTGTATCAAAGGCCAGTTAAAATGTGATTTCTTCTGGGATGCTTTGTCCCATCTTCTCAGACAAAAGCATTCCTAGCCTCAATATGTTATTATCTCTTTTGTGGCACATTTTGCCATTTTAAGTTCCTTCAAGGCATGGATACGTTTATTCACTTAAATTTTTCTTTTAAAAAATTTATTTATTTATTTGAAAGAAAGAGAGAGAGAGAGAGAGATCATCCATCTGCTGGTTCACTCTCCAAATGGCCCCCAGTGGCCAGAGCTGGGCCGATCTGAAGCCAGGATCCAGGATCCAGGAGCTTCTTCTGGGTATCCAACGCGGGTGCAGGGGCCCAAGGACTTGGACCATCTTCTGCTGTTTTCCCAAGCCATAGCATAGAGCCGGATCAGAAGTGGAGCAGCCGGGACTTGAACTGGCACCCATATGGGATGCTGACGCTGCAGGTGAGGCTTAGTGACTGCACCACAGCACTGGCCCCTATTCATTCATTCTTGTTTCCTTCTAACACCCAGCACAGATGTGAGAGAGTGAGCAGTAAGATTTTTCTTAAATGAGGAAACGAAGGACAGAATGTTGAAAACAGGTAGAATGTTGCATTCATTTTAAATTTGCTGTGGTTGAGGTGGGCATCATGGGTCAGCAGGTTGAATCACACTTGTGTGGCCCATATCCCATATGAGAGTGCTCAGTTGGGGTTCTGGCTACTCTGTTTCCCTCCAGCTTCTTGATGATGCATCTTGGGCAGCAGTAGATGATGGCTCCACTGATTGAGCACTTGTTACCCAAGTGAAAGACACTAATGATGTTCTGGGCTCATGGCTTCATCCTGGCCTATCCCTAGTAGAATGAATCAGCAGTCTCTCTCTCTCTCTCTCTGCCTTTAAAGTTAACAAAAAAAAATGATAAAAATAGATGCTTGTAAAAATAAATAGGAGTGAGGAGTGTGCAAACATATTTGAATTTCATACATATGAGAGATTTCCCAAAAGTTCATTAAAAATGTGTGCTATGGAACAGCTGTGGGTGGGTTTCAAAAGCATGTTGTACCAAAATAAACTTATCTTAATTCTAGTTTTCCCATGAAATTTTGAAGGTTGTCTCATAAATGCTTTCTTTTGGATTGGAATTACTTCATGTTTCCTGTTCACTTTATCAATGATATATATATATATATATATATATATATATATATATGAAACGTAGGGCTGACAAGTACAGAAAAGATCATGTATCAAGACCCTATATGGCAACAGAATGCCAAAGATGAGAATGACCTGGACAAAGCCCAGGAGCTTGTCCCTGAACAGCTGTGCTTTTAGGCAGGCATATCCCCTCCATGACACATGGCTCATTTGCCAGAAATCAGTGACTTATCTAAAATTAGTTTAATAGCTGGTAGTGATAGTCAATTACCTTGATAATTTAAGTAGCTGTGCTGTAAATTCACGCTGGGTTGCAAATTTTCTGCAAGCATGTATTCTCATTTCAGTTCTCTGTCTGCATCTGATTTTAAGAATTTCTGTTTCCCATGCTTTAAAGACAGAAAAAGCAATTAGTTTAAACTTTGAGTTATTTATAGTCTTTAATTTTCCTTTCCTACATGTGAATTACTAAGCTTATTTTTCCTTTTACCTTCCTTGATATGATATGTTGGCAAAATGTGTGTTTTCTTCTCCTTTGGTTCTACTTACAAATGTTAATTGATGTTATGCTTCTACTTTGTGATTTTTAGTTTGTTTAAGAATTTATTTATTTGAAAGTCAGAGGTATAAAAAGAGAGTGAGGGAGAGACAGAGAGTGATTTTCACCCACAGTTTCATTCTCCAAAAGGCCACATCAGTCAGGGTTGGGCCAAGCCAAAGCCAGGAGCCAGGAGCCAGAAGCTTCATTTGGGTTTTCCACATGTGTGGCAGGGGCAAAAACATTTGGTTCATATTCTGCTGGCTTTCCCAAGCCATTAGCAGGGAGCTGGATTGGAAGTGGAGCAGCCAGGACATGAACTGGTGCCCATGTGGGATGTCAACCTCTTAGGCAGCTTTACTTACTACACTAGAACACAAATATTTTTAAGTGGAGTTTGGTATATTGCTAATGATGCTACTTGGGATGCCTGCATTCCATTTTCGAGTACCTGGCTTTGAGTCTGAGCTCCACTTCCGATTCCAGCTTCTTACTATTGCACACCTTGAGACCCAGCAGGTGCCAACTCAATTAAATGGATCCCTGCCATCCATGTGAGAGTTCAAACTTTTCAACTCCTGACTTGGCTTTGGCCTGACCCAGTCTGTGGGTATTTGAGGGGTTAACCACAGATAGAAAATTTTTGTCTACCTGTGTCTGTTGCTCTTTCTCCCTGTTGGTCTGTCATGTAAATAAACTTTGGAAAAATTAAAAATTTATCCCTACTATCTTCTTATTTTACCTTGATAACTAATGTTTAATTAGTTTAATTTGTTATTTCAGTGTTCTTCAATGATATTATGGTCAAGAAGAACATGAACACTGAAGCAAGATTCCTTGACATTTTCTCCTGGATTCAAAGGTGCAAGCTGGCTTTCAGATCCAAATGAGCTATTTGATTGTGTCTCATTTCTCTCACAATTGAAATGGAGGGAGTGCTGTCTTAGTCCTTTTTTGTTGCCAGAACTGAATGCCAAAGACTAGGTAATTTATATAGAATAGAGTTTTATTTGCATCCTAACACAGCCAAGGGCATCACATGGCCTCAGATTAAGAGAGCATGCTGTGTCCCTCTTTTTCAGGATATAAAACTGCTTATGCTGACATGGAATCCTGTCTCCATGATCACATGTAATTATAGTTGCCTGCCAAAGGACTCACTTCCATATACCACTAACATAAGAAGTATGGCAATTTCCGTAATAACTTGAGAGCCAGAGACTATGATGGACCTCTTCATATTTTCCTCTGTAGAAAAAGAAAGACAATTCCACTATTTTTATTGTGAGTCTTTCACCTATCCAAGATTGACAGCAAAATAACTGACCAATCAGCTATTTTTCATAATGTAGAAGTGTTTTCTTTATTTTAAAATTTCAAATCTAATATCTGAAAGTATTGGGTGTATAGACGATGTAAAACTTTCTTCCAATTCTTTGTGCAGTCCTCAATTGAGGCACTGTAGCACCTTGATTAGGGTCTGTGATCTTATTATAGAATTTCTCCCGTACTCACTGAAAGAGTGAAAGCTGACATCTTCTCTATTTTTTTTTCCAACTTACAATATCCTTTGGTGCTAACAAGACATGACAGGGCTTAGGTCTGGTTGATGAATCAAAATGGCTTCTTCTCACTCTCATTTTGGAAAATGACATAGTGATATACAGCTACCAAGCTTATTCGGATATGAATACTTAACATTTTCAATAATTTAATGGTTAATTTTCTATGTCACTCTGACTGGCAGAGGGATGCCCAGTATCATGGTAAAATAGTATTTCAAAGCATGTCTGCAAAGGGTGAATCTGGTAGAGCATTTCTGAATAGCTGGGAGAGTAAAGAATATTGTCCTCACCCATGAGAGTGAGCCACTCCCAATCCATGGAGTGGCTGAGCAGAGCAAGGATTGGTTCACCTCTCTGTGAGCTGGAACATCCATCTTCTCCGGCCCTGGAGCACTGGTCATCTAGTTAACTAGGCTATCAGAAAGACACGGAACTCACAGTGATGGAGCACATTTTATGTATATATGATTATTTTGCTTGTGCCCCTCCCCACCGCCCAGGATATTATTTCTCTTTTGGGAAAAAAAAAATGCAGGTAACTTGTCCACAATTCAGGAAGATATTAGTAAGGATTCAAGCCTGGGTTTGGTCCTAGGTCTCATTGATTACCAAAACTGTTATTTCTGTGATTAATGCTTGCAACCTAGACAGTTGATGACAATAAAAAAGATGGATATATCAAAACATATGTATATTTCATATATTTAAATTCTTACACAGGAGTATTATTTCACTTCCAGTTCCTCAAGACTGAAATATAGCATTTTTAAATGTTATCATTCATAAAGCAATTTGAATGATGTTTAACAGCTCATAATTCTTGTGTTTATAAATCTTTATCAACATATATACTCATATAAAAGTTTACACTGAAAGTCTGCAGTACTTCAGCATATACTATTTTGTACTAAACCGAAGAGCACAAAGGAATTTGAGTAACTAATTTCAATTGAGAAGATAAATATTAGAAACCAATTTAGTTCCTCGATTAAAATGAAAACTCATGTGTGATCTCTGATTAGATACTTGAGTTTTAGCTATCATACATAGTAATCATCGATTTGAAAAATATAACCAAGGTCACTACAAGCTCCTTTAAAATATAACCATGGTCACTTGTATTTGGCTATATAAATTAAAGTAACATTCAATTGATTTCTACACATTTACACACACTAAGAATTTTAAGTTACTTATGACCTTTTTAAATCTACGGTCTATGATTGAGCAAAGTGTTTGAAATGTGGAGATCATCAAAAAATCGGCAATCCAATACTGAGAATCGCAGAGAGAATAATAAAGACATGGCGATCCAGGTTTGCTAGGATTCACTGGACGGTTATTTTTCACTTGGACAATTTTATTTGTCTGCGGAAGCATGAAATATCTATGAACTATGAGACTCAAAGAAGATTTTTTCTTAAGGTACAAGATTATTTTGTGTGTGTTCTTCTTGTATATCCTCCCTTTAGCAAGCCTGAATCAGAGTGATTAAAGAACTGGCCATGAAATGTCAATTTCTGTGCCTTATTAGGCTTAAGATAAACTTGCCACAGGATAACCCTAATTGAAGAAAACATCTCTAAATTGTGAACTCATTTTATCTTAGTGAAATGGTCATTTCCATCAACCTAAGCCATCACCCATTTCTACTATACAAATAGATTCATCAAGAAACAGTAACCTCTGAATACTTATATGTTTTCTTTCCTGCCAAATGTCTTTCTGAGAGGGTAAATCTGCATGTTGACGATTTAATTATTTGAATATATTTACATACATATTTGCCTTTGCTGTAGATGTGCCCCTAAACATTAATCTTTTCTGTTTTATTTTACATTTTAATTCAAATAAAGAATATTATAAATTTCCATATGATTTCTTCCTTAATAAACAGTCAATTTACAACTGTTATTAAATTTCAATCCACATGAGAATTTTCTAAATATTTTTCCAAAGATTTCAAATTTAATATTTGTCGCATATCATATAAGTTGTAGTTTTTGTTTGCTTTATAACAGAATATGCTTGTCTTTGTAAATCTACTGGGTTCATTTGGAAATCAAATAGCATTCTGTTGTTTATTGTGCTGTCCTGGTCTGGAAACATTATGTAGGTCATGTTGGTTGATTCTGTATTTAGGAAATCTTTCTTGTTTGATTTTTTTTTTTTTGCTATTTATTCCATTACTTACTGAAAAGAGAGTGTTGATTTAAATCACCACTTTCAGCTGTAGTTTTATCTTTTTTCCTTTTCATTTCTATTATTTTCTGTTTTATGTGTTTTGAAAATAATTCTTTCAGATGCATACACAAATGATATTATATATTCCTAATATTGTATGATCATTTTTTGCAATGCTCCTTTACATGAATGACAATATTGTCAAAAACTCACCTTTGTCTGGTGTTAACACAGTGAAACTAGAGCTCTTTCCATTAGTGTATGTGGGATATATATTTCTTTATCTATTCATTTTTTATTTTTTAGATATCTCTGTTGTTCAGGTAAATTTCCTATGAACAGCACAAAGCTTGACCTTTATTTTTCAATTTCTTCTAATGAACTATATTTAAATCAAGAATTTAGACTATTTAACTTCAGTACAATTATTTATAAAATTGTATGTTTTAGTCATATTTAAGTTTGATTTCCTCTTGTCCCAATGCTGTTGTTCCCTTGTTTCTCTCTTCCTTCACATTTTTGAAGTCGATACAGACTTCTTATAGTTCAATTTAACTTCCACTATTGCTTATAATGCATATGTCTTTTTAAATTGGCTATTCTAGGATTTACAGCGTACCTCTTTATCTTGTGTATCTATCTTATAATAACTTTTGCCATCTCAAAACAATGAAAGAAATTTGCAATATGTTCCTATTTCCTCCAACTCATCTTTTTATTACTGTTTTGAAATATTTTTCTTTAACATGTGTTTTAAATCAGAGTATGTAGTGACTATTTTTGCTTTACACTGTCAATTATCTTTCAGAGTCATTTAAAAAAGAGAAATTTCTCTGTTAATATTCATTTCCACATTTGTTCAGTTGTATATGGATAAACAAAAATTTCCATTTGACATCATAAAAATTGTACCTGAAAGATTCCTTTTGACATTTCTTCTAGTATAGTCACCATTTGCTTAGTTTGCTTATGTAGTTAATGTACTTTAACTTTGAAAATTATTTTTTAAATATAATTTATGTAAAGGGACACAATGATGTACCAAGTTGATTGACTGGCAATAGCATGACCTGAAAAATTATCAACAATGTTCAAGAACTATCGATGAGCCTTACACTATTGGTCAAAGGGCCGATGTCTTCAGCCCAATGAAAGCAGACAGGACTATGCCCCATGTTATGTGGCCTCTTGCTCTGCAAGGTAAACAGGTTAGATTTAGGTAGGAATTATAACTCTGGTGTTCAGTGGGGATTTCATTAGAAATACAGTATTCTTTAATTTTGGGGACGGCACTTTTTCTTTAATTGCCAAAAGTCTTCCTTATGGCCAATCCATCCACATGGTTCCAACAAAGTCTTCTGAATTTTTTCAGGATTAATCAGTCACACCTCTTGAGAGACATATATTAGTACCCTTTCAATGGAGACTTCTGACCTTCCAACTAACAAAGATCTAAAACTTTAGGCATCCAAAGGAGAGGTATTTGTGCTAAATTTTTATTTACTCACTGATGGAAAATAGTAGAGCAGATTGTGACAATGCTTCCAACGGCAGAATTTTCTGTAACACTTCATAAGCAACAACTGCCAAGATATCACCTTAACTCCTTGGGAGAGAGCTCAGAGAATTCTGAAAATGTGTAGAGCAAGCAGCACCCAGGGCGGGTGGAAGAACAGGAAGGCATCATTCCTCAAATGTGCTCAAGGTTGATAACAGAAGTAGAGGTTAGGCATACCAAAGGAGCAGCTGAGCAGCAAAGGAGAAGCCCAGATGAACACTGACTTTGTGTTTTAAGTGGTTTGCAGCACAGCATCAACAAAATCACTTTTATTTATTTTTATTTTTATTCTTAAGATCTTGTCTATTTATTTGAGAGATAGAGTTACAGACAGTGAGAGAGATAGGAGACAGAGAAAGGTCTTCCTTCCTGTGGTTCACTCCCCAAATGACCACAGGGGCTGGAGCTGCGCCAATACAAAGCCAGGAGCCAGGAGCTTCTTCTGGGTCTCCCACGTGAATGCAGGGGCCCAAGCACTTGGGCCATCTTCCACTGTTTACCCAGGTCATAGCAGAGAACTGAATTGGAAGAGGATCAGGAGGGACTAGAACTTGTGCCCATATGGGATGCTGGCGCCTCAGGTGGTAGATTAACCTACTGTGCCACAGTGCTGGTCCCTAAAACAACTTTAAGAACAATGGAGACATGGTTTGGGAAACTGATATCAAGTCACTTCTATCACTTGTTGGTTAATCTCCAAACATTCACTAATATGTACCATGCGATACCTAATCCTGGGGTGCCTTCTCACATCCCCTGTAGCCTGATTCCAGTGTTCCCTTAACAGGTGAAACACTGGAGAATCCTTACTGCCCCCTTCTCCAACAATTTAGGTGAGAGTGCACTCTACATATCCAAGGGAATCACTGTTTTCTCCTTTCAGGAAAATGCTGCCTCGTTTGACTTTTTTTCAAAACAGGAAGTAGGGCCATAGTGACATTTGGCGACCATATGTTAAGTAGCCAAGCAACCTGTAAGTATCAGTAACTGTTGCAATTGTAATTTGGCTTAATGTGCTTCCATAGATTCCACTGGCATGGACAGAGGGAACAGGTAAAACAAAGTGCAGCATGAGCAGAAGTGCAGACTATGGGACTATACCCTAAAATGCACTCTGCTATGTTTTCAACAGACTCATGGACACTAGCAATGAGCTCACCCTGCTATCCAATAATTGACAATGTGAACCTTTGACAGACATGTCTCAAAACTTCATACATTTAGTTTCTCTCTGTTGATGGATGTAGAAGACTGCAGCGAAGATGTTGGCTGAGCCACAGTCTCATTTGGAGCTGAGTCTTCATCCAAGTTGCTAATTGGATGAACTGCTGTGTTGTTTGAAGAAGGTCTCTGCTCCTGGAGACAGTCTTCTACAGAAAGCTTATGTATGTGTGTGTGTGTGTGTGTGTGTGCATGCAGGGGCCGGTGGAATTGTTCATATTCTTGTCAAAAGGAGACGAGTACCTCTTTAGAGCTTTCACCTGATAAAGCCAGGACCAATATGATAAAATCTCATTTCCTGGCTCCAAATCTCTTTGCCTGTGTCATATAAAGTAAACTACTCACAGGAATGATATACCAGAAATCCCCAGGTCCTGTTCACACTGAAGGGGAGATTATACATAGCATATTGGTAGGCAGCAGGAACACTGGGTCCTATTTTAGGATTCTGCCTAGTACTGGGTGTCTGACAGTATTACTAAGACTTTCACCTACTAGCGGATTGGTCTGCGCTGGGTAATGTGTACCCACTGAGACATTTTTTTTCCTCAGCTATGAAAAATCACTAATATTCATTATTCAGCCTCCCTCTATTCCTCTCACTCAACCTCCTCAGCTTCTAGTAATCATTATTTTAAGTTCAGATAAACATCTTTAATTTTTTTTAACTTCAACATGTAGGAAGACACAGGATTTATTTTTCCTGTATGTGCTTATTTCACTTAACACAGTGACCTCCAGTTTCATCCATTTTGATGTAACAGCAAGAATTTCATATTTAAGGATGAATAATATTCTTTTGTGTGTATACATACTATGTTTTCTTTAAACCCTCATACACTAAAGGAAACTTAACTTGGTTACATATCTTGGCTATTGTGAATAGTGCTGAAAAGAAGGTAAGAGTGCTGGTAACTTTCTGGTATATTGATTCCATTTCTTTCTAACACATATCCTGAGAAAGGATAGCTAATTCACGTTAGATCTGTTTTTATTCTTTTGAGTAAGCTTCTCTGTACTCTATAATGACTGGCCTAATTTATGTTTCCACCATTATTATATAAAGTTTCTCTTTTCTTCACATTTTGCTAGCATATTTTATTTTCCTTAAGGGAGTTTGGATAATGGGTATCCAAACACAAACATTGTTCCACTGCACACTGTGGTGTCTGGGTCACAATAATGTACTCTACAAACAGCTGGAGTGGAGAAGCTGGTGAGCTGTGGGCATGGAGTAAGGAGAGGGAAGTGGAAAGACTGGCTACATTTGGTCAGTTTATACTTCATGTATGTGTTGACATGTACCGAACCTCAAAAAAATATGAGCATTACGTGTTAATAATTTTGAAATATTTATTTTATTTTATTTATATTGAGAGAGAAATAGAGGGAGGGAGGAAGAGAGAGAGAGTGAGAGAGAGAGAAAGAGAGAGAGAGAGTCTTCAGTCTAATTGTTCACTCTTCAAATGGCCACAATGGCCAAGGCTCTGCCAGGCCAAAACCAAGAGCCAGGATACCCTTCTGGGTCTTTCACCTGGGGTCAGTACCTGGGCCATCTTCTGCTGCTTTCTCAGGTGCATTACCAGTGAACTGGACTGGAAGCAGGGCAGCCAGGACTCCAACCCCATACTCGAATTCAGATGCCAATGTTGAAGACAGAGTCTGAACCTGCTGTGGCGTAACACTAGCACCAATACTTTTTTTCTAATTAAAAAAAAAAAACACCAATAGTTTCTAGTTTCTATCTGTTATTATGATACTGTTTACAAAGTTCTTCACAACTTTTTTCATAATTTCCCTAGCAATTATGGTACTGTTACCAGCAGTAGTGGTATATATACAGTGGGAGTTGAGTAATGAGTTAAAAATTCAATTTCAGTATGATTTATCTCCCATCCAAAATCCTCACACATTCCATACCATCATTATTCTGACAAAGTAAGACCTTTAATCCATTTTTGTTGATTGATAAATTGAGGCTCCTTTAAAATATTTATTAGTCACATGAAGTGCAGTGGCAGACACAAATCCAGAACAAAATATTTTCTCTCTCTGATCATGAATTTCCGATTTCTAAGAGGAGGCAATTGTATATGTGATCGTTCAACCTCCCAACTCTGAATATTTCCTGAGCCTAAAGTTAGAATAAATACTCTTTATTTCATATAACATGAACTTTTAAATCTAAGAGAGCATCTCATAAAATTCTCTGTAATTTAGTATACTGGCTCTTAGAAATCTTTTGAATAGATGATTAATATTTCCATCTTAAAATCACCAAAATTTGTTTTTAATTTACTTGACAGGTAGAGTTATAGACAGTGAGAGAGAGAGAGACAGAGTAAAAGGTCTTCCTTCTATTGGTTCACCCCTCAAATGGCCGTTACGGCTGGCGCTACACCGATCCGAAGACAGGAGCCACGTGCTTCCTCCTGGTCTCCCAGGCGGGTGCAGGGGCCCAAGCATTTAGGCCTTCCTCCACTGCCTTTCCAGACTACAGCAGAGAGCTGGACTGGAAGAGGAGCAACCGGGACTAGAACCCAGCGCCTGTATGCGATGCCGGTTCCATAGGCGGAGGATTAACCAAGTGAGCCACGGCACCGGCCCCCAACCAAGATTTTACTAATATTAGTTCAACCCATGTCAACTCTATTCCTCTAATTCTGCTAATCTGTTCAGTTACCTCCCTGTATCATGGTGTCTCTTTGAAATATCCTAGGGATCATCCATCTCATCCCAGACACATATCTGAGAACATTTGGAACGTAACAGATGAAAAGAGTGATGCTTCTATTAATCTTCTACCAAATTGATATCCTTTTTTAGAAATGAGTAATAAAATGTCCCAGGCCAAATATAGAAGGATGATATCCATCTTGAATTAATGACTTTCAAGTTACTGATAAAAAATTCACAAAATCATGTAAGATATCTTGTTTTAGTACATCATATATCATTATTACATAAAAGCAGAAAGGATTTAATATCAGACATTCTTATTAATCCGAAACAGAATATACTAAATGATTGTGTTATTGCACAAAAGAACTTCAAATACATGCTTTTGGATAACTTAATGGCATTTTAAAGATTCTCTAATTCATTTTCCTTATAATTTGCTGCATATTTTAGAATTTTCTTCTAAATGCATATTTGAAACACTGGCAAATGTTGCAGCTTTGCTAATGTTTGCATTATGTATTATATACCCTTTATTGTCATAGATATTTATATAATTGTTAATGATTAAAACCTATGTTAGCTCAAAAACCATAGAGTATGAAAAAGTTGTCGTCAAAGAGGAAAGACAGAGACGTTATGAATTTGACACATGGTCTGTAATTCTGACTTTCTCACTTATAACAACATGACCTTGGGGAATTTCTTTATCTTGTTTACTTTATTGCTAGTTGTTTCATGCTTAAAGTATGATTAATGATGCACCTTTCACTGAGTTAGGAGTAATTAACTATAATTACATCTGTACGGTATTTGACATATTTTACATTTTAATAATATTATTAGTAAAATCAAAGTGCTTTCTCAACTTTGTACTTTGCAAGAATCCCTTTGGGCTTTTTGTGTATTGGTTGAATTGAGGAAAAACCTTAGTTATTTTGCTTATAGAATTTCTGATACACATGTGCCTTAGATTCATGTTTATCAATCCCTATCTTTGAAAATACATCTCATAAGCACAAAGCAAAGAAAAAATATAAATGAAACCCTTATGTATACCAAAAGTGGGATGACATTTTACATTGTATTAAATTATATTAACTGTATTAGAGATTTTGTGGAGTCATATCAAGACACATTATGAAGAGACACATGGAGAATTATACATCGTCGCTTACAATTGGAAGTTCACTGGGGCTTTAATATAAATCTCCAACCTGGAGAATTTGTAATTGTTCACAATACATAATGCCTGTTCATTCATATTGGAAAATAATGAAAAGAGGGCTGAATTCCATTTTATAGCACATTTTTCTTTTGTAAAACTTGATCTCATCAGGAAGGTTAGGGAGAAAATTTGCCTACAGCGTGCATTGAAACAGGTTTGTAGCTCCTGATAAAAATTAGTATAACAAACAGGATGATCTTCTAGAACAGGGAGCTATCTTTTTAGTGTCATAGAATACAATGCCCCTGAAAGCAAAGCTGTAATTATGCAGTGATGTCAATGTAGGTATTAATATAGATGCTATGACATATATTTAGGACTAAATCATGAGAGGTGGCCTCTCCTTCAATGAAGGCATTTCCCAGGTGGCCACAGGGTGAGCACACATTGCAGGTTGCAAAAGGAGAAGATTGACAAAGTTTTAGGTTATGAATGTCCACACAAGAATGTGAAATTATATTACCTTGATATAGTTGAAGGACCAAAAAGTAGCATGAAATCCTAAAGCGTTCAGGAAAGAAGAAGGGAAATGAGATTACACTTTTAAGGTATTCCTTTTTATCAAATAGGAACCAAAATGCAAAAAAAATTGTACTCATTTAAAATAGATTTATGGGGCCAGTGCTGTGGCATAGCGGATAAAGCCACCACCTGCAATGCTGGCATCCTTTAGGGCGCCAGTTGGAGTCCAGGCTGTTTCACTTCCCAGTTCTCTACTATGGCCTGGGAAAGTAGTACAATTTGGCCCAAGTCTTTGGGCCCCTGCACCCGGGTGGGTGACCCAGAGGAGGCTCCTGGCTCCTGGCTTTGGATTGGCGCAGCTCTGGCCATTGTGTCCAGTTGGGGAGTGAAATAGTGGATGGAAGATCTGTCCTCTCTTGGCTTTTCATTCTCTTTCTGTGAAACTCTGACTTTCAAATAAATAAATAAATCTTAAATAATAGACTTAACAAAAGTAAACTCATCATATAATATGTAAGCACACATATGTTTTCATGAACAAAAAGTAATGTGTTTTTAAAGGACATAAAACGTAGAATCAAAATCTTGAGAAACTCAATGAAGAATAAAAAACAACATTATGATTCAATAAATATAGATATGATTTATAATATAACTACTCTTTCTTTTGCGAAAATGTAAAAAACACATAGACACAATGAAAAATTAATGGAGAAAAACACATGAGACAAAAACAGAAGAACTGGTGGAGCTATGCTTATAAACTCAGGTAAAAGTTAATACTTTCGTTGAGTCAATTTTCATTACTCAAATCAAAATGGCATTGTAAAAGAATAAAGCAGTGATCTGAAGGAAGGATTTGTGAGAACAGAAAGACACACAGTGAATGAAAAAAGTAGAGAAAAATTTAGAGAAAGAGAAGTCACACAAGGAAACAGGGGAAAACTTCAGAAAGTACCTGGAAGATGAAATTAAGAGATTATATTTTGGTGTAAAAAGTGTTGAAGTTCATGAATATGTGTGATCCTGACAATCTGTATTATGAAATAAAATCTGGATTATAAAAAAACTGCATGGATTTCAAAAAAATGCATTAAAATAAACATAGCTATTATTTCTATTTTCCCACAAACATTATGAATTGCATACATATAGTTGGTAAAATTTAAGAAAGCGTATCACATGAAATGTTAAAGATAATATCAAATATAAATGATAATAGTCTTAAAATGAAGACATGAGGTGCATAAGAAGCTCTCACTGTACTCCACAAGCATGACATTAATATCTTCAACATTAGGAGTTCGTGGCATAAGCAGAAAACTGAACTTCACATCAGTAGATGCATAATTTTATACTCCAACAAACAATGAAGTTCATTTAAAAGTAGAGAAAAATGAAATCAGAAGTACTTCCAATTAATAAAATAATATAAAAGAAAATGCATCAAGCACATTTTCAGGGGAATAACGTAGGTGAACTCCCAATTTCATATTCTGTCATGTTTGTTAATAAGTAAAGGTAAAAAAAATTCAAATGCAAAAGGAATTATTAGTTTCATTTTATGTGTAAAAAACTGAAAACAAAATTCTGTAAATAATATACAAATGGAAGTAAAGAATACATGTTCATAGATAAAAACCTTTAAAGATTCATTGTAAGAATTTTGGACCAGTGCTACAGTGTTGTGGCTAAACCTGTAGCGCTGGCCTCACATATGGGCGTGAGTTTAAGTCCTGGCTGCCCTACTTCCAATCCAGCTCCTTGCTAATGAGCCTGGGAAAACAGCAGAGGATGCCCAGGTGCTTGGGCCACTGCACCCATGTGAGAGAACTGGATAAAGCTCTTGGCTTCAGAATGGCCCAGCTCTGGCCATTGTGGCTATTTAGGGAGTAAACCAGAGGATGGAAGATCTCTCTCTCTTTGTGTCTGTCTGTCTGTATCTCTGTCATTCAAATTAATAAATAAAACTTAAAAAACAAAATTAAATTTGTATGATTACTGAATTTAATTTAATTGAATGAGGTAATTATGGCTATAAAACAGAATCAGTATGATACACATAGAAAAGAATTTGCATAATGTCTAAATTATGATTAAAGTAAAACACTTCCAGACATAGTTTTTTCCTGAAATTCTTCTAAAATACCAGAAAATGTCACAAGACCTTAAAAAATCTGTAGAAAATACATGATATTTTGGACTTTGAGAAGGAAAAATAAAATTCACAGACTGCATTTGAAAGAAATTGGGTAAATAATATTCAAACTTACTTGAAACCAAATGCAATTGAATTTAATAAAAGGGTTTATACAGTCTTATTAGAGATTTATTACATAAAATATTTTTATTTTTCATTTATTCTATTTTTTAAAATGGTTTTATTTATTAGACAAAATGGTTTATGCAGTCTTATTAGAGATTAGAGTCTTACTAGATTTATGTATATTGTCCTAGATTCATCAAATATTTAAAGAAATGTGAATCATGAGTCTGCATTATAAATAAGCTATCATGGAAATTTTATACCCACCAACATTTGAATAACATACTTTTTTACTAGATGGATAACTCAATAGATAACTGAAATGAATTTAGAAATAACAGAGGATTGTATCCTATTAGCATCTAAGATGCTGTTAACATGAAATTTCTCTGAAGCAAAATGCCTTTCACTGGAACTTGGGATTTGCTTATTTTGTCAGGGTAATTAGGACTTTCTTTATGTGAAATGCAGTAGATTGAATGCTCGCAAAGTTAAACATGAAGAGTAAGCATAGATACACAGAGAAAAGTGACAGGGAACACCTTTTCTACCATCACACTGACCTCTCCTTTTCCTAACCAGGATATTTATCTACTGAAATGAGCTGATGATGATGCCTGAAAATGTTGTAAATCTGTATGAATTTCAGATATCTTGGTTTTCTTTGCATGTATTGAAACTCTCAATGATCTTATGTTGATCACTGCTTTTAATATCATAAAATTTTAATTTTACAAAGAAAGTATCAAATTTCCTTTATGAAAATTTGAAAGTAAAATAAACTCACAGTTCTTTTTCTTTGATTAATTTATTTAATTGAAGAACATGCAGGAAACATTTCATTAAATGCCAGGTATTATCTGAGAAACTAAAATTGTTAAGATCCATTGCTGTCCTTTATTCATGGGTATATCATGCAAAATTCATTTATTCCTGAAGATTCCTACATTTAGCTTACTCCCTGATGGAGAGTCTTAAGACATCAAATAGAAAATAAACCTTGTTTTAGAGAATAAATTTCCAGATAAATTTTCAGATTTCCAAGTATGTTGTATCATCACAAACCTATTGCAATTGATGTCTGCCTGGTAGTTAAATAATAGACACCATAGGAAAACACATGTCCTCTTTCCTAAACTATAGATGATTTTGAAGCAAGGAAAAAGCTCATTGTTAACTGAAAACATAGGCAGGTGTAACAGTTTTAAGATTCTGCTTGAGATGACTCATGCATCACCCTAAAAGGCAGTAGGTAATGGTGCAAGTAGATGGGTCTGTGTGAACCATTTGGGAAACCTGGACTGAGTTTCTGGCTTTATTTGTTTCTGTCTCAAATATTTAAAAATAATACTAAATAATAATAATAATAAATAATAATAAATCTATAAGCAAGACCGCATATAGCCATTTCTGAAATGAATATATTTTTGTAGCTTTATTTATTGTCAGCCTCCTGGCATTTGTCACGGATTGTATGAAATTTCCAAACTGAATGGGAAAGTGAGAGGCCAGAAATAAACTAACATTTAGAAGCATCATTTAATTTTTCAAGAGAACTAGATACATTGCTGTTTTGCAAATAATAAAATAAATTCTTATTTTGCACTTGAGCATGCTTGTATCATGAACTCAAAATCTCATTAGAGTATTTATACTCTTACCCAAGCTCAGGTTCTCAATGCCAGACTTCACATGACATCTTAGATATGATAAACATGAGAAATCTGGCTCTTCTGAGGCAGTAAGTATTGATAGTATACATTTTACACTCTAGGCAATTCAAAATGATGGCTCTGTTCTGTTTTAGACGATTCCTATGAATGGAATGTTTCACATAATACATGTGGTAACGATTTCCCTTAAACTTTTTGAAAAATGAATAATTTACATTTTTGTATTTTTTTTCTCTATCTGATGTCATTTTCTTCCCATTTCTCATGATTCTGCACCACTGGTAAAGCTTTCTTTTTATTGGGTTTGTTAGTAATCACTTCTTTTTCCTTTTATAGTTTCTTCTACTGAAAACTCAAGTAGAAGAAAATCGTCAGTGAGCAAAGTGAGACCAAAATGGAATCCGTCAACAACTACATCCTGCAATTTCAGATCGAATACGTGCATGGCCAGAGTTCTTAGTTACCAATATCAGTTGATAATTGTTTGTGTATGGATTGCGTTCTCCCATAAAACTTCATCAGAAAACGGTATAATAATTGACCTGGGGTACATAAAACATATTAGGAGAAATAAAAAATAAGTAATAAAACATTGCCTGTGTTGTGCATAACTATGGCACTAGCACCTCTGTAACCATTTTCTGAGTACTTTTGTTAAAATGTGATGAGATACCCAAATTGGATGGGCAGTTACCCACAACTCCAACTACAACAATGGAACAAGCAAAATGAAAGTAGCATACAGAGACTGAACTCCATATTGATCAGAGCTCAGTATTTTAGTCAGTTATGTTCATAGGATTTAGTATCATTTGCAACAAATCTCATTTTCAGAGATCTAGCAAGCCATTGACCAAGATGGACACAATTAGATTTCTACAAAGTTTAATAATTTGTCTTGTTTGCTTCCTTCAGTAAACCATTACAATACAAAGTTCATTATCCATGCTTGTTAATGAAATAAAAACTAAATCTGGAACACATCATGCTGAGTGAAATAAGCCAGTCCCAAAGGGACAAATACCACTTGTTCTCCCTGATCGGTGACAACTGACTGAACACCAAAAAGGAAACCTGTTGAAATGAAATGAACACTATGAGAAACGGTGACTTGATCAGCATAGCCCTGACTGTTAATGAACAACTTAATATGTTATCCCTCTTAGTATTTTTTTGTCTGTTCTACTTAATATGACTGGTTTAATTCTGTAATTAATACACAGTTACTCTTAAATGTTGAAATTTAACTGAAATGTGATCCCTGTTAAACATAAGAGTGGGAATAAAAGAGGGAAGAGACGTACAATTTGGGACATGCTCAAGCTGACTTGCCCCAAATGGTAGAGTTAGAAACATACCAGGGGACTCCAATTCAATCCCATCAAGGTGGCATGTACCAATGCCATCTCACTAGTCCAAGTGATCAATTTCAGTTCACAATTGATCATAATGAAAGGACTAAGAGTCAAAGGGAGCACATAAACAAGTCTAGTACCTGCTAATACTAACCGATAGAATAAATAAAGGGGAGAGTGATCCAACATGGGAAGCGAGATACTCAGCAGACTCATAGAATGGCAGATGTCCTAAACAGCACTCTGGCCTCAGAATCAGCCCTAAAGGCATTCCGATCTGGCTGAAAAGCCCATGAGAGTATTTCAAGCATGGAAAGCCAAGACACTCTGGCAAAAAAAAAAAAAAAAAAAAAAAAAAAAAAAAAAACAACAACAACTAAATGAAAGATCTCTGTGAGTGAGATCCCAGTGGAAAGAACAGGTCTTCAAAGAAGGAGGTACCTTTCTCTGAAGGGAGGAGAGAACCTCCACTTTGACTATGACCTTGTCTAAACAAGATAAGAGTCGGAGAACTCAAGGGGCTTCCATTGCCTTGGAAACTCATGACTGGTGCATAGGGAGATTACTGATGCCATAAACAGGAGTGTCAATTTGTAAAGTCAACAACAGGAGTCACTGTGCACTTACTCCTCATGTAGGATCTCTGTCTTTAATGTGCTGTACATTGAGACTTAATGCTATAACGAGTACTCAAACAGTATATTTCACTTTGTGTTTCTATGTGGGTGCAAACTGTTGAAATCTTTACTTAATGTATACTAAACTGATCTTCTGTAAAAAAAAAAAAAAAAGAAAAAGAAAAAGAAATTATCAATTCCCAACTTGACTCTCACTGGGATTAAACATGACAATAGGTCTGATCTGATTTCGTCATCATTTAAAAAATCATCTATTATTTTTCACTTTATGTTTCTGTGTGGGAGCAAACTGTTGAAATCTTTACTTAATGTATGCTAAACTGATCTTCTGTATATAAAGAGAATCAAAAATGAATCCTCCTGTGAATGGAAGGGGAGAGGGAGTGGGAAAGGGGAGGGTTGCGGGTGGGAGAGACGTTATGGGGGGGGAAGCCATTGTAATCCGTAAGTCGTACTTTGGAAATTTATATTCATTAAATAAAAGTTCTATGGGGGTGCAAACTGTTGAAATCCTTACTTAATGTATACTAAACTGATCCTCTGTAAAAAAAAAAAAAGAAAAAAAAAAAAGAAATTATCAACTCCCAACTTGACTCTCACTGGGATTAAACATGACAATAGGTCTGATCTGATTTCATCATCATTTAAAAAAAATCATCTATTATTTTTCACTTTATGTTTCAGTGTGGGAGCAAACTGTTGAAATCCTTACTTAATGTATACTAAGCTGATCTTCTGTTTATTAAGATAATTGAAAATGAATCTTGATGTGAATGGAAGGGGAGAGGGAGTGGGAAAGGGGAGGGTTGTGGGTGGGAGGGACGGTATGTGGGGGAAGCCATTGTAATCCATAGATCGTACTTTGAAAATTTATATTCATTAAATAAAAGTTAAAAAAAAAGCTAAAAAACAAAAAACTAAGTCTGAAGCTGTTTCAACATGAACGTCATCAGAACAATCATATAAACTTATCTGATTTTGTGTTTCTTCTTACTTAAAGTTCATTCTAAAATGTCCTTGACCACCAAAGTAAAATCATTTTACCTGTTAATGATGTTCTACTAAAAAGATACTAATCAGGTTTGATCAACTTTTGTATTTTTTAAAAAAAGGATTATTTTTATTTCATAACCATGAGAAAGATATGTCCATTCAAGGGATAAATATTAGAAGATCAGAACTTAAATGTGCTAAAGTATTTTTAGCTCTTAAGTATATTTTCTTTGACCAACATTAACATTTCTGATATACAGAAAAGTACAAGTTAAGCAAACAGGTCACACATACAGACACACACCATGTCAATATCTCCTCTGGCAGGGGTGCAAAGATCCTCTTGGAAAGTACAATGTTGCCCACCGTCAGAGTGATTGCAGCCTAGACAGAAAACCAGTGGGCAATTATTAGATGGTATTTTGGGTGCTTTGGTAAGAGTAAGCACAATACACTGTGCAGTCTGAGGGGTGGCCTCTATGCTCGTATTTGAGAATCAAAATTTGCTATAGAAGCTGATATCGGAGTTGAGTTTTGAGTATGAGTGCCTTTGTTTTCCGTGCATAACAAATCACTTACACATTCTTTTTGAAGTATTTATTTTAATTATTTTCATGGTTTTTTTTTTTTTTTTTTTTTTTTTTTTTTTGACAGGCAGTGAGAGAGAGACAGAGAGAAAGGTCTTCCTTTACCATTGGTTCACCCTCCAATGGCCACTGGGGCCGGCGTACCACGCTGATCTGAAGCCAGGAGCCAGGTGCTTCTCCTGGTCTCCCATGTGGGTGCAGGGCCCAAGGACTTAGGCCATCCTCCACTGAACTCCCGGGCCACAGCAGAGAGCTGGCCTGGAAGAGGGGCAACTGGGACAGAATCTGCTGCCCCTACCAGGACTAGAACCCGGTGTGCCAGCGCTGCAGGTGGAGGATTAACCTACTGCACCACCGTGCTGGCCCCAATTACACATTCATCCGCTTAAACAACACATTTGTCATCTCACAATTCCTGTGCGTATGCTGACTCAGTTTCTTCCATTAGTAGGCTTACCAATTTGTCTATGTTTGATACGACATTTTGCAAAAAATAAAAAAAAAATAATAAATACTGCTTTGCAGGAAACCTCTCAATTCTAGGCAAAGCAGGAACTTTCCACAAGGTCTTTCAGGGTTGCCATTAAGTTGATTACTGGGGCCAGTACAGTGTTCCACTGCAGATGGATTTGTGTCTTAGCTCACTCAGTGATTGTGGACAGGATTCAGGTCCTTTAGGACTGTGGCACTGGCCCACTGGCGATTGGTAAGAAGGTGATTTTAGTGCTTTGGCAGGTGATCTCTCTCCATGAGTGCCAGCAGGGAGAGCCAGGGGGAGAATGCCAGCAAAACAGAATCATGGTCTTCGGTAATCTGATTACAAAAGAGGTATTCTGTTCCGTTTGCCAAATGCTATTTGCTAGATGCATGTCAGTAACTAGCTCCAGTCCACTCTGCAAGAATGAAAGAAGCAGTAGTACTGAGAATCGAAAGGGCCATGTCAGGAGCGTTCTATATAAAAATAACAGTATCCATAATGTAGATAGATAAAATTTCTGCACAATATGTAACTGGTGCCATAAATTTGTTTGATTAAGAATTTACTAAATCAACAAATATCAAAGAAACATTTTATTCACTGGAGAACATCGTGTTGAGTGATACAAGCCAGACACAGAAAGACAAATACAGCATGTTCTTCCTTGTATGTTTTACTTTCAAAGATAGAGTAAAACAGAGCCAAGCTAACACTGCATGTTGATTATTAGAGGCCTGAAATGTGGAATTATATACTAATATAAGATGTGAATAGGGGAAATGGGGTTAATTATGGCAAATATAGTAATATAAGATGGTATGGGAAAAATAGGGTTATTATGGCAAATATACTAATATTGATGTTAACAGGAGAAACGGAGTGAGGCTGCATGGAGACTCTTTGTACTACTCCCTCGTGGTGTTTATTTTTCAAATTTAAAACTATTGTGAAATAAAATTAAAATCAAGTTTTCAAAATTTTTTTAGACATGGCTTAAAGTCTAAATTAATTTAGTCATACTGCAACTAAAGTCTAAATTGATTTGATTATATTGTAACCACACAAGAAATATTTAGATGTTATATTGTCATTAATTCTATTTCATTGAAAGAAATTAGGAAAGATTAATTGACCAAAAAGTGGATATGGATGAAATGATCATTTTTCCATTCTATTGTTGTATTTTAACTGTTGTCTATATTTCCACTATGCTAGGGTATTTTTGCTTTTCACTTGTTAAGCTTCTTATTCAGAGAAGTATTAAATCTTTTTACTTTGTGGTAAATTTAACATGTTATCTCAAAAGCCAAAAAAAAGAAAGAAAGAAAGGAAGAAAAGTAGAAAGTAGAAGGTTCAGAGGGAGGGAGGAAAGGAGGAACAGAATATCATCATGTTCTAAGATGTGTATATAAAAATATCTTGAATCTATTAAAATAATTAAAATTAAAAATGAAATAAAAATAAAAAGAAATAAAATTTCCTTTAAATTACTTAACTGCACATAATGAGGAAATGAAACTTGATGAAAATTTGTATGATGAAAGAATAATGAAGGGTTTAAAAAAAATTTGCACCAAATAAACTTTGCACCAAAATAAATTTATTTTTAACCTTAACCTCATTTTCTGTGAACCAAAAGTTCCCTCATATGTATGTTGGGGTGAAATACATTGCTTTTAATTACTTATTTTTTCCTAACTGCTTTTTAAAGTTATTTTGAGGTAAACATTCCAGTAATAAACTGTACAATTAAAGTTTTAAATAACACAATTCTAAGAAAGAAAAA
Source organism: Oryctolagus cuniculus (assembly GCF_964237555.1). Lineage (NCBI taxonomy): Eukaryota > Metazoa > Chordata > Mammalia > Lagomorpha > Leporidae > Oryctolagus > Oryctolagus cuniculus. The sequence continues at coordinate 189,559,994 of NC_091433.1, read as the reverse complement.
GGAATAAAAGTCTTCCAATTGCTTGAACTTTTCATTCTGTTCGCACCATTATTTCCTCTTGCATTTTGCCCTTTTCAAACCCTATAATATACTTTTTGCCTCCCACATAGTGCTTTCTCCTATCATGTGTCTCTTTTTCCCCAAGAACATTCTTGACCCTTAGCTTTTACAGTGCTTGTTATTCCATGAGATTTCATCACAGACTTCCAGTGTTTCCTAAGGTTTTTATGATCTCATCATATTTTCCTCAATACACAAACACACACGCACATATTTCATGTTCTAGTATTGATAGCAGCTCTATCTTCACATCTTTTGGTGGTTATTCATTTACTTTAGTTTATTTTCTGGAACACAATTCCAGACTTAGGTCTTGCACAAGATATATTCCTTTTAACCATTTGCTGAGGGAATTAATTAAGGCAGGACTAATAATTCACTTGATTTTTCTTTTCTAAATGACCTAATTCCTGACTTAAAGATCTTGCATTATTTGGTTTATATATATCTGGTGAAGGAGTGACTGTAATGTTAAATAAATTATATTTTTTCTGAATAAATAGGTAAGAAAAACGCAGTGTAATTTAGTAGCCAATCAAATAGGCACCTTAATTAAAAGTCTATTCTTACAACAAAGAGTTGAGTGCCAGCCAATCCTGGCAACCAAGCTCAGCCAGTTACAGGTGGCTGAATAATAAGACCATGTTCATGTAAGGGAAATACTTCATCACACTCTACTCAAATGAGGCAGACACCCAGCTCTAGCCAATCAAGATCCTTCTGTACTTTAATTCCTTTTTCCATCTATTAATGCTGCTTACTCTTGTTGCTGTATGAAGCTCTCAACTTTCCTGTTTCTGAATTCTGCCCTCTTCATGAATTGTAGCTTACTCAAATGAACTGCCAAATTTGATTTGTCTAACATTATATTTAACAGTGGACATAAGTTCACAAAAATAGTTTTTTTCTCAACTACAATATTTTACACATGCTGCAAGTGATCAATAATTCAAGTCAATAAATAAAATGGTTATCCCACTGACTGATATACTTATATACCTCTTATCTAAACTATATGATGTAAAATATAGCAAAAATATATTATTCTTATAGAATTTTGTGGATATGGAAATATCTCCAGTTTCTAAATAAGAATAGTGAAATGGACGGCAATTGGTTTAAATACTCCAAAGTCATGCTGTGTCCAAAAACAAAGTACTTCTTCGTCGGCACACCAGGTTCTTTATTTTTTATTTTTTTTATTTTTTATTTTTTTGACAGGCAGAGTGGACAGTGAGAGAGAGAGACAGAGAGAAAGGTCTTCCTTTGCCATTGGTTCACCCTCCAATGGCCGCCTCGGCCGGCGCGCTGCGGCCAGTGCACCGCGCTGATCCAATGGCAGGAGCCAGGTACTTATCCTGGTCTCCCATGGGGTGCAGGGCCCAAGTACTTGGGTTATCCTCCACTGCACTCCCTGGCCACAGCAGAGAGCTGGCCTGGAAGAGGGGCAACTGGGACAGAATCCGGCGCCCGGACCAGGACTGGAACCCGGTGTGCCTGCGCCGCAAGGCGAAGGATTAGCCTAGTGAGCCGCGGTGCCGGCTGGCACACCAGGTTCTAATCCTGGTTGGGGCACTGGATTCTGTCCCTGTTGCCCCTCTTCCAGGCCAGCTCTCTGCTGTGGCCAGGGAGTGCAGTGGAGGATGGCCCAAGTGCTTGGGCCCTGCACCCCATGGGAGACCAGGGGAAAGCATCTGGCTCCTGGCTTCAGATCAGCGTGGTGCGCTGGCCGCAGCTTGCTGGCCCCAGTGGCCATTGGAGGGTGAACCATTGGCAAAACGGAAGACCTTTCCCTCTGTCTCTCTCTCTCTCACTGTCCACTCTGCCTGTCCAAAAAAAAAAAAAAAAAAAACAAAAACAAAAACCTGTGGATACAATTGAACTTATCTAAGTTTCTCTACTTCTTATGTTGCTGTTTTCTCACTTGTATTGTTGGCTACTTTGTCTTCTATGCCTACCAGGGAATCCTCTGCTATAAGCACAAGTTGGCCAGCAGCTGCTGCTCATCTTGCTGCTGACTTCTCCAATACCTACGCTGCTACACGGATTCACCACAAGAGGGCACAATGACCTATGAAACCCATATTCTCCCACTGTTTTAGGCTTCAAATTGATTTGAAGTGGGAGGGATCAGTGGAAAGATAAGAGGCAGAGCATACTTCGGAGTATTTAATCTTAGCTATTTTTAATTCTGGCATTGCAGGCGAGTTAATCAGAAATTTAAAGTACTTCTACTTAATACTCTAGACAAGCATAAATCCTGTACCAATTTGAGATTTTGATCTTTAAAATGTTTATTAATAGATATTTTGTATGCTTTTACATCCAAATGGTTCTTTCATGTGGTTATCATGGAGATGTGTGTTTAGCCTTGAGAAAAATCCAGGGGAATATTCTGCCCTTTTATTCTGTTCCATGTGTCCTTTAGTGGCAAGCTCAATTTTCATATTTCTGGTAATCTTTCCATAATGATATCTGCCATAGGAACTGGTTCATCCTCCTCAAAGAATTCTCATCCCACTAATGTGATGAGGGGTTTTAGGTGCCAGAAACCATGCTGTTATGGGGATGAGGACATTGTAAAACAATCCTAACTGGGAAAGAACAGGAAGGCTAGGGGAGACGGAAGAAAATGCATCTTTTATTTTTTAAAATGATACTCTTACTAACAATTACTATTTTACAGAATAGATAAATGATCATGCATTTAAGGAGTTTCTTGAAAATCACACCAAGGTAATTTGACTTCAAAGTTGGTTCATTTTTCTTCCAATAGTCCCATAAATCACCTATTCTAAGTTCTCTCACAGACTTTTTGAGAATCATACTAGATATTCAAGTAATATGTATTAAAATTATTAAAACTTATTGGAAACTAATTAATATATATAATTATTTGATTGAACCCATTATAAATTAACTTTTAGGAAACCTAACTTGTGATGTGAAAATAAATTTTTCTTTTACTCTGACCCTCCATCCTCTTTCTTTTTTTCTTTCTTTTTCTTTCTCCATCTCTCTACATCCCTCTCTTCTTTGTTCAGTTCAGAAGCAAAAAGAAAGAGGAACAGAGAGAGACAGAGAAATCTCCTGTCTGCTGGTTGATTAACTTTCCAAATGCCCACAAGGAAAGGCCAGAACCAGGATCCTGGAACTGTATTTGGGATCCAACCATTAGATCCATCATGTGCTACCACCTACAGTATGCATCAGCAGTGCATTGGAATCAGGGATGGAGCCAGGACTTAGAACCATGGACTTCAACAGGTGAAGTAGGCTTCCCAAGGGTCATCTTGACTTCTAAGTCCAATACTTGTCCATTTTCCTTTCACTTGTTATTAGATATAACCATATGTATAACTTATAAACAATAAAAATTTGGAAATATATTCATGGGAAACAGAATAGAATAAATTTCAGAGTATTATTTTTGGTTACTCACTTTGTGCAAGAAATGATTAAATCAATGTGATTAATAGCTACTAGAAAGACTTCACAGAAGAAGTTCCAGTAGAACTGTTTTAAAGGCTTTGGAGGAAACCATTGCTGACAGAAACATGGTGCCAGAGCTGTGGTGCAATGAGTTGGAGCCCTGGCCTGAAGCGCCGGCATCCCATGTAGGCGCCAGTTCAAGACCCAGCTGCTCTATTTCTGGTCCAGCTGTCTGCTGTGGCCTGGGAAAGCAGTAGAGGATGGCCCAAGTCCTTGGGCCCTGCACCCACATGGGAACCCTGAAGATGCTTCTGGCTCCTGGCTTCGGATCGGCGCAGCTCTGGCCATTGTGGCCAATTGGGGAGTGAACCAGCGGATGGAAGACCTCTCTCTCTCTCTCCCCCTCTCCTCTCTCTGTGTAACTCAGACTTTCAAACAAATAAATAAATCTTAAAACAAAAAAAGGAAACAGGCACTGTGGTGTAGCGAGTAAAGCTGTCACCTGCAGTGTCAGCATCCCATATGAGCACTGGGTTGAGTCCTGGCTGCTCCACTTCTGATCCAGGTCTCTGCTATGCCCTGAGAAAGTACTAGAAGATAGCCCAGGTTCTTGGGCCCCTGCACCCACATGGGAGACCTGGCGGAAGCTCCTGGCTCCTGGCTCCTGGCTTCGGATTGGTGCAGCTTCAGCCATTGTGCCATCTAAGGGGTGAACCAGTGGATGGAAGACCTCTTTCTCTCAACCTTTGCCTCTGCCTCTCTATAACTCTGCCTTTCAAATAAATAAATCTTAAAGAAAACAACTTTACAAGGAATGGCATGCATGTTGGAACTAGAATAATTTATAAAATACTTTCTTTTAAAAAAAAAGATTTATTTTTTATTTATTTCAAAGGCAGAGAGAGAGAAAGAGAGGGAGAGAGAAAGAGAGTGAGAGATATATCTTCCATCCACCAGTTCACTTCACAAATGTCCATAACAGCATGGACTGGGTCATGCCAAAACTAAGATCCTGGAGATTCTTCTGGGTCTGCCATGTGGGTACAAGGGCCCAAGAACTTAGCCCTCTTCCACTGCTTTCCCAGGAATATTAGAATGGTGTTGGATCAGAAGTGGAGCAACTGAATCTTGAACTGGCAAACATATGGGATGCCAGCAATGCAGGCAGAGACTTAATCTGTTAATGTCACAGCATCTGCCCCAAAAGAAGTTTCTTGAGAGCCATACTTTTCACTTAAAACTTGTTTTTATTTAATTTTCAGTAGATAGAATCTAAAAAATAAAAAGCTCATTTCTAGTTTTTTCAAGAAATGTATGTACATAATATATAAATATATATCTAAAACTATATGAAATACATAAAATATATTTTAACCAATTTTTAATATACAGTTATATTTTAGGAAGAAAATAACCTACACTGAAATTAAAATTGATAATATACTGTGTAGATGTATAATCAAGTGGGAAGGTCTAAGGGGAAATTTGGGAAAGTATTGTCCCACAGAAACTCAATGAAATCATGAGAGAAAGGATGCAATGATAATTTATTTTTTTAAAAAAATATTTAAGGTGTACAAGTTTCATGTTTTGCATATATACAGATTTAGAAGCATAGTGATATTTCCTACCCTACCTTACCTGTATCCCAGATCTCACACTTCTTCCTCCTCCCTCTCCTATTCCCCTCTTAATTTTTACAAGGATTTATTTTCAGTTTACTTTATAATCATAAGATTAAACTTACACTAAGGAAAGAGTTCAACAAATAGCATGAAGAAAAAACACTGGTCCTCAATAATAGAGACAAGGGCTTTAAACAATCAATGATTCTCAAAATGTCAATTTCACTCAAATGCATTACATTGTAGGTACTCTATTGTTTACCACAGATGAGAGAAAACATATGGTCTCTGTTGCTTTGGCACTGATTTATTTCACTAAGTATAATGGTTTCCAGTTGTATCCATTTTGCTGCAAAAGACTGGATTTCTTTTTTTTTAATTGCAGAGTATTATTCCATAGTGTATATGTACCATAATTTCTTCCTCCAGTCATCAGTTGATAGGCATCTGTACTGATTCCATATCTTAGCTCTTATGAATTAGGCTGCAATAAACCTGGGTATATAGCTAACTCTTTCATATGTGGATTTATTTTGATTTAGATAAATCCCTGGGAGTGGGATGACTGGGTAATATGTTCTATCTATTTTCAGATTTCTGATGTATGTCCATATTATCTTCCAGAATGGCTACACCACTTTACATTTCCACTAGCAATGGATTAGGGTATACCCCCCAATCCTCACCAGATTTTATAGTTTATTGATTTCTGTATGAGAGCCATTATAACTGGGGTGAGGTGAAAACTCATTATATTTGATTTGCATTTCCTTGATGGCTGGTGATCATGAGCATTTTCTTATGTGTTTGATGACTGTTTAGATTTCCTCTTTTGAAGAATGTCTTTTCAGGTGTTTTGCCCATTTCTTAACTGGATTGTTTGTTTTGTTGTTGTTGACTTTCTTGAGCTCCTTATTGAGTCTGAATAGTAATCCGTTATCAGTAGCATATTTTGCAAATATTTTCTCCCATTTAGTTGGTTGCCTCTTCACTTTGCTGGGTGCTTCTCAATTTGATGTAATACTATTTATCAAATTTTGGCTTTGATTACCTGTGCTTTGGGGGTCTTTTCAAGAATCCTTTATTTATACCAATGTCCTGTCAAGTTTCCCCAATGTTCTCTAGTAATTTGAATTTATTAGGTCAGAGATTAAGGTGCTTGACCCATTTTCATTGGATTTTTATGTAAAGTGTAAGGTAAGGTTCTTGTTTCATACTTCCACATGTGGAGACCCATTTTTTCCCAGAACCATCTGTTGAAGAAACTGCTTGCTCCAGGGATTGATTTTAGCTCTTTTGTGAATGATAAGTTTGTTGTAGATGTGTGAAATGATTTCTGGAGTTTATATTCTGTTCTATTAGCCTTCATGCCTATTTTTTGCCAATATCAGACTTTTTTGATTGTAAGTGCCCTGTACCATGTCTTGCAGTCCAGTATTATGATTTCTTGCTTTGATTTTGTTGTATAATATTGCTTTTAAATATTCAGGTCTTTTTTGTTTTCATATGAATTTCAGCATTTTTTTCTAGTTCTGAGAAGAAGGCCATGGTATTTTGATTATGATTACATTGAATCTGTAAATTGCTTTTGGTAGTATGGACAATTTGATTACATTAATTCTGCTGATCCACGAACATGGAAGATTTTCCATTTTCTTTGTGTCTTCTATTAATTCATTAATGTTTTGTAATTTTCATCATGGAGATCTTTGACATCCATCTTTAAATATATTCCAAGATACTTAATTTTTTATAGATATTCTCAATGCCATTGATCTTAGAAGTTATTTCTCAGCCATGGCATTGTCTATATATACAAAGGCTATTGTTTTTTCTATGTTAATTTTATATCCTACCACTTTATCAAACTCTTTTATTAGTTTCAATAGTCTTTAGTGGAGTCTTTTGGTTCAGCTATGTATAGAAGCAAGTCATCTTCAAGTAGGTAAAGTTTGGCTTTCTCCTTTCCATTTTTTGTGTCTTTGATTTGCTTTTCTTCCTTAAGGGTTCTGGCTAAAACTTCCAGTACTGTATTTAACCACATTGTTGAATGTGGGCATTCTTTTCTGGTTATGAATCTTAGTGGAAACACTTCCAATATTTTCCATTCAGGAAGATGCTGTAGAGGGGTTTGCCAAAAATTTTCTTTACTGTGTTGAAGAATGTTCCTTCTATACACAATTTGCTTAAGCTTTCCATCATGAAAGATAGCTATATTTTATCAAAAGATTTTTGCATCTATTGACAAAATCATTGTTTGTCAATGTGATGCATCAAATTTATTGATTCGTGAATACTGAACTGTCTCTACATACCAGGGAAAATCCCACTTGGTCCAGGTCAATGATCTTTCTGATATATTGCTATATTGGATTAGTTAGTATTTTATTCTTGCTTCTATGTTCATCAGGGATATTGGTCTATAGTTCTCTTTCTCTGTTGTTTCTTTTTCTAGTTTAAGAATTTCATTGATGCTGGCTTCATAGAAGGAGTTTGGGAGGGTCCTCTCTGCTTGAATTGTTTTGACTAGCTTGAGAGGAAATGCAATTAGTTCTTTAAATGTCTGATAGAATTCAGCTATGAACACATCTTACCAAAGACACAGACTGAAAGTGAAAGGATGGAAAAAGATATTCCATGCTAACAGAAACCAGAAATGAGATGTAGCCATCTTAATGCAGACAAAATAGAATTTAAAATAAAAACTGTTAAAAGATACTAAGAAGGGCACTAGGTAATGATTTAGGGTTCAATTGTTCAATTCAACAGGAAAATGACTATAATAAATGTATATGCACCAAGCTGGTGCTGTGACTCACTAGGCTAATCCTCCACCCGCGGAGCCAGCATCCCATAGGGATGCTGGGTTCTAGTCCTGGTTGGGGTGCCGAGTACTAGTCCCAGTTGCTCCTCTTCCAGTCCAGCTCTCTGCTGTGGCCCCGGAAGGCAGTGGAGGATGGCCCAAGTGCTTGGGCCCTGCACCCGCATGGGAGACCAGGAAGAAGCACCTGGCTCCTGGCTTCGGATTGCCTTAGTTCCTGCCATAGGGGCCATTGAGGGGGTGAACCAATGGAAGGAAGACCTTTATTCTTCAACTGTGAGATGAAAGGTTCCATAGATATCAGTTAGATCTATTAGTTCCATAGTGTGGATAAGCTCTGTTTTTTCTTTGTTGATTTTTTGTCTAGCTCATGTGCCCATTGATGAAAGTCAGGTGTTGAAGTCCCCCATTACTATTGTATTCATGCCTATGTATCCCTTTAGATTTATTAACATTTGTTATAAATAGACAGACACCCTGGAAATCTGGTGAATATACTTTCTTTTGGACAGGCAGAGTTAGACAGTGAGAGAGAGAGAGAGCAGACAATGACCAAATTTGTTTCCTTGCTACCTACCCAGAGTGAACCAGTGGATAAAGGATCTCTCTCTCTCTCTCTCTCTCTCTCTCTCTCATTCTGCCTTTGGAATAAAAAATACAAATTTTTAAAATTCTAAATTTAAGTCTATAGATTCATAGTCTAATCACTGTGCCTTACCACTTTTGCTAGATAGACAAGTACAAGCATTTGTAAATAGAATTTGGATTTCTTCCTGTTTCAAAATTGCTGTTGCTTTTGAATCATTTCAATTTAGTCCAAATTTTAAGAATCAAGTTAGATCCTAGTTTGAAAATCTATTAGTATCTCTCTTCCTAAAGCCAGATTAAAAATTTCTTATATAATGACATTGAAAAAATATACTTGATTTATAAACATAAGATTAAATTGATTTATAAGCCATATAATTTTTATTGATTGAGGAACCACTGAAGGGACAGATCATTTAGTTTATGACTTGTCTGGGCATATGGAAGTAGTAGGTAGAATGCATTGTGTTTTATGTATAAGGGGAGAACCTAAATTTATTAACAACGTGTGGTTGAAGCTTTTGAATTATTGAGGAAATGATTATTTGTGCTGTTCATTTCCTTATATTTTGTCTAATATGGTGCCAAGTGGCAGAGACATTATGTAATCCGAAACCCAAATAGAGATCAGATATGTAATTGCTCTGAACATGTGCAGCACAGAAAGGATGATAATGGACTAGAGTGAGCACCAGGATTTTAGAAGCACAAACACTTACATGTACTCATGCATAATATAGACTCAAGTCTTGCTGCAAAACCTTGTCACTTGGAGATACTATGCAAGGAATTTTGTCCCAATTATCTCACTGTAAAATAAAAATAAAATTCTAGAACATGAATTTTGGCAAATCTTCCTAAAACTGACTAGTATAAATATGAGAGATTACCCCATGAATATCAAATCAATCTGAATGCAATTTCAATACTTGATGATAACCACTTTGGTAATATTTATTTGTCCTCTAATTGTTAATTTAAAATTTTAGAATAACTTGTAGAATATTTTTGACAGTTAGGTTCCATCATTTTAAGCTTTTTAAGCCACATTACATTTTTTTTTTTTTTGACAGGCAGAGTGGACAATGAGAGACAGAGAGACGGAGAGAAAGGTCTTCCTTTTGCCGTTGGTTCACCCTCCAATGGCCGCCACGGCCAGCGCGTTGCGGCCGGCACACCGCGCTGATCCGATGGCAGGAGCCAGGTGCTTCTCCTGGTCTCCCATGGGGTGCAGGGCCCAAGGACTTGGGCCATCCTCCACTGCACTCCCTGGCCACAGCAGAGAGCTGGCCTGGAAGAGGGGCAACTGGGACAGAATCCAGCGCCCTGACCGGGACTAGAACCTGGTGTGCTGGCGCTGCAAGGCGGAGGATTAGCCTAGTGAGCCACGGCACCAGCCTCACATTGCATTTTTAAATTTTGTAAATATTATGTTCCTAAGACTTTTATTGTCTGTATGATTGACGATTATGTATGAAGTTGATAATAGTAATAGTTAAAATATATAAAAGCTATTTTCATTAAATTCAGAGCAATCAATTGTAGTCAAGTAAGCAATTGTAGCCAAGTAAGAGCTAACTCACTTGTTTCAGACCATTTATCTTACTTACAAAAGGATGAAAATTTAGACAGTAAGGATGAATGAAAGACCTAGAGCATGGTGTACAGTGATAGGTTTTAAGCCATGGTAGGTGAGGGACATGAAAATAATTACTGCTTTTTCCCTTCCTGCAGTCTTCTCACCTGTCCTCGCTTGGGGTGTAGTAAACATTGGAAACATTCACAATTTCTTTTTACAAATTGTTTTATTTTTAAGGTAAACAAATTTCATGTATTTCATAAATACAGATTTATGAGTATAGTGATGCTTCCCACCTCTTCTCCATCCTGTCCATACTTCCACCTTCCCTTCTTTCCTTTCTTCTTTTTTTCTTTAATTTTTACATTGATGTGGTCCAAAGAGTTTCAAGAGAAGACATGATTAGTAGATGGGCTGTTTAACATTGACATTATCATTGACTGAATAGTTAACATGGCCGCAATATGAATTACCTTTCACACTTTCTGTCATACTGTGGGTAGGCATTTTAATATTTCAACTGGAAGCCAGGGTTCATATAAGCACTACAAAGAATCATGAAGCATCATGAGTAATTATATAACCTAGTAATAGATAATGTAATACTGTATATGGGACTCATGCTAAGTGAAAGGAATTTAGTTGCTCTTGCCACAAAAATATCAATGACAAAATGTGTCACTATATGAAATGATGTATACATTATGTTTCTTCACTTCACTATAATAATGTTTTTACTATTTATATATTTCCCACATCATTATGTTGTATAACTCAAATATACTCAATGTAATTTTAATATGAATACATAAGCAAATAATAAATTAAATTAGAGAACTACAGATACAATGCACATATTGTGTCAAGATGCATATCTTTTGAAAAACTATGTAATTACAAATAATCACAACTTTTGTATCTTTTTCTTACAGTGAGAGATATGGCACTTGATAATAAAAATCCAGAAGTCATAGTTATTAGGCCTGAACAGGAAGCAATAATGTCTATACACCATGAACAAATCTTCATAAATTGAGAATGAGAAATACACTCATAAGTATCTCATATCACCTCACTATTCCAGATATTAGTTAATCAATAAATATCTTCATATAATATAATGAATTCTACAATAGATTTTTAAATATGATTTTATAAGCACACAGGTACCTTGGAAAAATTCAAACAGTGATTTTTACACATTAGAGTGTATGTGTAAGTTGTTGGAGAAAAGTTCCAAAAGTCTTTGAAAGTTCCTGTGTTGTTTACAAAGCAGTAAAGTATTAATTTATATCTGTATTGTAACCAGCAAAGAGAGTAGTCAGCAATTGTACAACAGAACTAATGGAGAAAAATTCAGAGTTATAAAAATAATTCTTCATCAAAATGTTGTGTTCTGAATGTTTATAAAATCTTACCCTGAAGATAATAGGAAGTGGGCCTGTTGGGGAGGGTGGCAGCCTCATAGATAGGATAAGTGCCCTTATAAAATAGGCTCATGGGAGCTATTTTACCCCATCTACTATGCAAGGACACAGGGAGGAGGCACCATCTATGAATCAATGGAGTCTCACAAGACGTAAATGCTGTAAGTGCCTTGATCTTGGGCTCTTATCACTGAGAACCCTTAGAAATATATTTCTGTTGTTTGAATTAGAGAGCTGCAGATAAAACAAAATCTATATTGTTTCAAGATAAACATATTTTGAAAAGCTGTGGAATTTTAAATAATCCCTTGGTATCTTCTTGCAGTTGGAGATATGACATATGATAATAAAAAATCCTAAAGTGAGAATTATTAGTCCTGAACAAAACCAAATAATGATATTGTGTTATAGCAGACCAGATGGATGCGGTAAGACACAAAATTAAAGTAAAACAACAACACAAAAGGAACGTGAGAGAACACAGAATAGGCAAACTATATTTCTTTGTTTTGTAACTAAAGTTAAGATGGTAGACTGAAGCCTAAATTCTTCAAAAAATACATTGTGAAGGAAATGTACTAGAATTAAGGCAAATATAAGAGACAGTGTAATCATCAATTTCTTGTGATGATGTCCCTTCAATACAGTGGGTGCAGTGCAGATGGTTTTGCTCAGCCAGATCCCAGGTTCAGGCCTCAGACCCATTTCCAACTTCTGAGACTCTAGGCCCCTCTGCTTATCTTGTGTTGGGATTTACCCTTGCATGCAGGGCACTGCCTTACTGATGGTTATACCCAGCTATCTTCCAGAAGTGACTGGAGAAATGATCAGCTGGTTTAGGGATAGAAGTCCTACTTCCTTCACCTTTACTTGACCATGAATTTGAGTAATATGTCCAAAGCTCTTTCAGGAACATTTGAGTCCTCAATTGCAAACACATAAACAGCTGCCTCCAGTGAATCTTGTCGTGATGACTTCTTTATAGGTCAGCCTCTTCAATGCACTCCCAGATCAATCTAGATGCAATCCTCTGTCTCAGTGTCTACTTCCAGGATACTAATCTAAGACCATGTAACAGAGCAATAGAAAGTAAAAGGATACTATGGAGTGACCTACCAGAAAGTAGTAAGCTGGTCTTGTACCATAATATACTTCCTTATATATGCTATTGTTCTAATAACTATCCAGAGATGTTCTAAGATGTTCTATATACAAGAATATTACAAAAATTTGCAGAAAAATTGAATTAAAAATAATTTCATTTTGGTCAAAAGATGTTTTCAGTCCATGCATAAATTTTTCATAATACTTAATTTCCATTAACCATTTGAAGAACCATCAAAGATTTCAAAATATTTGAACTAAAGTAAACTTGTCTTTTAACTCCATTTTCAAAAACTTTTTCAAGTACTAATGTAAATAATGACAGAGTCTAAAATTAGCATAAAATTTTGTGCTTAAAATATGTACAATGTTATTGTTTTCCTTCTCATAATAGACGTTATAAAACCTCAAATAGGTAATGAATAGGAGTGGGAGATTTGTCCAAAATTTTTTTGATGCAGATATCAGAGAAAAATATTTCAAAATTTTATTCAGCTGTAATGTTTGTCCTTTTTTCATTTTGTGTGGTTATCTTGTATCAAAATAAAATATTCCTTATTTTTAATTACATATGGAAATTTAAGATCACCAAGTGATGTTTCTGTATCTGTTGAGATAATTATCTGATTCTCTCTATTATCCTGTTAAGATGACATAAAAATATAATGTTTTAAAATACTTCTAATGTTACTTTCAGGACTTGGTCATAATATGTATTTTGTTGGTTTGCTTTGGTAATGTTTTCTTTAATATTTTCAAATCATATATATGAGTAGGAATAACCTATACTCTTATTTGTAAGTCATAAGTAATGTGATTTTTTGAAAAAGCTTATTCAACATTTATTTATTTGAAAGGCAGAGTGAGGAAGAGAGAGAGAGAGAGAATATTTCTTTCTCTGGTTCACTTCCCAAATAGCTGCAATGACTGAGGCTGGGTCAGGACAGTTCCTTGAGCTGGAACTCTATCTGGGTCTTTCATGAGAGTTCAGGGACCCAAGAATTTGGGCCATCTTCTGCTGCTTTCCCAGGTACATCAACAGAGAGTTGGATTGGAAATGGAACAGCCAAGACTCAAACCATCACTCTTATGGGATGCTGATGTTACATATAGTAGTGTAACTTGCTGTATCACAGTGATGGACTGGGTGATTTTTTTTTTTTTTTGTATCAACATTAAGATCTTTCTCTGTCTCTCTCACTTTCTCCATCTCTGTCTCAGACAAACACAACAACAAAAACAACAACTGGGGCAGACTTCTGACACTCTGATATGGATTGCTGGGACATTTTTGTCATTAGCACATTTGGTTCCAGTCCCAATCCCACTCCTGATTCTAGCACAGGGACAGCAAGTGACAGCTCAAGTGATTTGATTCCTGCTACCCATGTTGGAGACAAGGATAGAGTTCTGGGTTCTTGGCTTTGTCTGGACTAAACCTGGCTGTTGACATTTGAGTTGTGAACCAGTGGATGAGAATTCTTTCTGTCAATCTCCATCTCTCTTTCCATCTGTATCTATGTCTTTTCAATAAATAAATTAATTATTTAATAAAATTTTTTAAAAATAAGCTAACACCTAATAAGTAAAGTGTTCTTTAATTTCATTTTATTGTTTTTATTTCATTCTTCTGGGAAGAATGTGAAAGTTTGACATAGTTAGGTTACCTGTTTCATGAAATTTTCTGTGGAATGACTTTAATTAAGAATACTATTTTATATACTTCATAGTTGTGCCAAATATCCATTTTCATATCACAGCAAGTATAAGAATGAAACACTACATTGCACAAGTTGTGGATATTGTCTTCACACCTGGCAAGAAGGACCCCTGTCCTCAATTACACTTATGGCAATTTTTTCCCAGTTTGCAGGAGACTATTCCCATTTTAAAATTTTTAGATCCCACCATCCAGGGAAACTCTACAGTCCTAGGAAAACCATAATTAATGAGTTGATAGCTGTCTACTTGTCAGCTCTGATGACTAAGCTTATCTCTAGCTTTCTCTTGATTTATGAATTAAAAAAGAAGAAACCACAAATTTTACTAGATAGATAATACTAAATAGTTGGTTTAAAAAGGTAATTTAAATAAAAGCTGTGCCCAGTTAAGCTTCACTGACGAAAACAAAAGTAAACAGTATGTTTTAATCTAAAGAACTAATCTAAGAACATGTTTCTGAAATTACAAAATTATGTGCATATAATTAAGGGCATATTATATGTGGAAAAAGTAGTCCAGAATAATAGCAATTAAAAAAACTTGTGTGTGCATAGACATTTAATTTTATTCTAATAAAGCAACTTGTATGCTTTTATTTTTAAAGCTGAGCAACATCTTTCTTTTCTGGTAAAATAAAAAGAAAGTTTAAAAATAAACAGGAACAAAATTACAATAGAGAATGTCAATTCCAAATAAGATTCTACATGTTCTGCTGTTCTCCCATTGAGTGTCACAGCTCAGGTCATCATTAGGAGGAATTTTATTTTTAAAAGTAACATCTTAAACTGCAAGCTTGTCCTTTAAGCATCACAATTAAACATGTGAAAGGGGAAGCCACGTCGTCAAAATGCCCGCTTAATCCACCCTAAGATGTCAAACCCACCCTTTGTTGAGCTTTTATCACCCCATGTTTAAAAGTTTTTTTTTTATTTTCTTAAATATATTAAATTATTTTATTTGTTTACTTGAGAGATAGATTTACAGAAAGAAAGAGAGGAGAGAAGTGTCTGTCTTCCATCCACCGGTTCACTCCCCAAATGTCCACAGTGGCCTGAGCTGAGCCAATCCAAAGCCAAGAGCCAAGACCTTCTTCTGAGTCTCCCATGTGAGTACAGGGACCCAAGCACTTGAGCCATCTTCCACTGCTTTCCCAGGCCAGAGCAGAGAGCTGGATTGGAAGAGGAGCAGCCAGAACACAAACTGGTGCTCATGTGGGATGCTGGTGCCACATGAGAGGCTTAGTTTACTCTGTCACAGTGCCAGCCCTCTCTTTCTTTTTTTAAACAAGAGAAAATAGACTGATACATGTTGGGAAATGCTAACTGTCCATATTCACATAGAGACATACTGTAATATCTGAACCCAAGGAGGAAAAAAGCTAGAATTCTATGCAGTACTACATAGGCACCTAGCACCTTCTAACTTCCAGCAGAGAGAAGGGAGACCTAGCACCCTTTGACTTTCAGCAGAGAGAAGGGAGAAGAATGGTTCATTTGTTATTACAGAGCCTAGTGCTATTGATTTCATACAGTTTTTGTTGAGACAAGAAGATGTAAAAATGAATTTGAAACTGAAAGGGGTAGATATTTTTTCCCACTGTGTTCTCCTCAAGGAGTTTCCCCGACAATAAAGTAAGAACCATGGTGTAGAATAAAAGAGAGCTCAAAAACAGGGAGACTTAGGACAATGGAGTAAAAAAAAAAAAAAGAAAAATAAGACAGTACTTGCTGCCAGGGACTGGAGAATTTTTTTTTTTTTAAAAAGTTAGAATCCAGCTTCTGTGTTTTCTATTAATCAGTGTTTTCTATTAATCAGTGTTTTCTATTAATCATCTCCTCCAGCCTCCTCTCCTTCCCTTTTGTTATCATCTTTATCTTCTTCCCCTTCATCCACATCTTCTTCATCAACGTCTTCTTCCAGTTTTTCCTCAGAGTCTTCTTTTTTTCTTCCCCTTCTTCTCTTCCTCCTCCCTTTCCCTTTACCTCTCCCTTTCCTCTTCTTCCTCCTCCTCCTTCCTCTTCTCCTTCTCGTTCCTCATAATTCATATCAGGAACCAAGTAGTATTGTAATGGATTCTGACAAACACCATCTTTGAAGACCTCTCCTAACTCACCTGCACCTGCGTCAGAATGTCCTGGAAACTAGGTAAAGTAGCTTCCTGGTCCCCCAGGCTGCCTCTTTCTGCTGGCTTTGTTCTGCATTTGACATGAATATTTTATCAGATCCTTTCCATGTTTCTATTTGATTTCAATGAACTTTAAAATGACTCTCCCCTTTCTTTCATATCAAAATTTTTGGAGAGAAATATATTATTGAATAAGACTTTTCCTCAACATGAAAATCTATTCTATATCCTGATTAAACACCTTCAAGTTCTGTCACTTCAACTCTGGACAGATGATGCAGTGTTTTTTCATCCCCCAGGCAATGCAGCTACCTGCAGATGGTTGACAAAAGCTGTTTTAAAAATTGGGATTCTAGGCCAGCACCGCGGCTCACTAGGCTAATCCTCCGCCTTGAGGTGCCGGCACACCGGGTTCTAGTCCTGGTTGGGGAGCCGGATTCTGTCCCGGCTGCCCCTCTTCCAGGCCAGCTCTCTGCTGTGGCCAGGGAGTGCAGTGGAGGATGGCCCAAGTGCTTGGGCCCTGCACCCACATGGGAGACCAGGAGAGGCACCTGGCTCCTGCCTTTGGATCAGCGCAGTGCGCTGGCCGCAGTGCACCGGCCGTGCTGGCCATTGGAGGGTGAACCAAGGGCAATGGAAGACCTTTCTCTCTGTCTCTTTCTCTCACTGTCCACTCTTCCTGTCAAAAAAATAAAATAAAATTGGGATTCTGATGATCCTTCTGATCTCTTCTAAAAAACTGTTTGACAGAGTGTGTGATGTTTCTGTTCTAATTTCAGAATCTCCTCACTGACTTGTTCATTAAGTCTATTTCATTTTGTGCTTCATCAACATGTTCAATGGCTTCTTCTTGCTCTTTTCCTCTCTTTGACAATCTTTGAGATGTTCTGAGAGGCCCATGTCTTCCCTCCTCTGACGCAGGAGGACAGCAGTTTGAATCAAATCCATGCTTCAGGGAAAGTCCAAGCATCTGCACCAGGCAGGAAGAAGCTCTGAGAAATCAACAATGTGGAAATTCCACATAAATTCAGCTGAAAAAGAAAAAAAAAAAAAAACAAACCTCTAGAAGTGCATCTAAGATTTAATGCAATTTCAATCAAAATGCTAACAGATTATTTTAATGCAAATTTTTAATATTATTTTAAATTTTACAAAGATAAAGACATTTTTTTCAACGCGTCTGTATTTGTCACAACCTTTTAAAGCAAAAATGACTTGGGCACTACACTCTACCCACAAACCTCAGTGACTTTCCAACAGTGTCACAACACAACCAGGTAGGTTTGTAATTTTGTTACCCTTAACAATACTTCTTTGGAAAACAAGCCTCGTGGAGAGTTCCTCAGTCAAGTTGGTTCAAGGACGTTAAAGATCTCTATGATGAGAATTACAAAATATTAAAGAAAGAAATAGAAGAGGATACCAAAAAATGGAAAAAATCTTCCATGTTCATGGATTGGAAGAACCAACATCATCAATATGTCCAATCTCACAAAAGCAATTTATAGATTCAATGCGATACCAACCAAAATACCAAAGACATTCTTCTCAGATTAGGAAAACATGATGCTGAAATTCATATGGAGGCACAGGAGACCTCGAATAGCTAAAGCAATCTTGTACAAAAACAACAAAGCCAGAGGCATCACAATACCAGATTTCAGGACATACTACAGCGCAGTTGTAATCAAAACAGCATGGTACTGGTACAGAAACAGATGGATAGACCAATGGAACAGAATAGAAACACCAAAAATCAATCCAAACTTCTACAGCCAACTTATATTTGATCAAGGATCCAAAACCAATCCCTGGAGTAAGGACAGTCTATTCAATAAATGGTGCTGGGAAAACTGGATTTCCACGTGCAGAAGCATGAAGCAAAACCCCTACCTTTCACCTTACACAAAAATCCACGCAACATGGATTGAAGACTTAAATCTATGACCAGACACCATCAAATTATTAGAGAGCATTGGAGAAACCCTGCAAGATATAGGTACCGGCAAAGACTTCCTAGAAAAGACCCTGGGGTTGCAGGCAGTCAAAGCCAAAATTAACTATTGGGATTGCATCAAATTGAGAATTTTCCGTACTTCAAAAATAACAGTCAGGAAAGTGAAGAGGCTACCGACAGAATGGGAAAAATATTTGCAAACTATGCAACAGATAAAGGGTTAATAACCAGAATCTGCAAAGAGATCAAGAAACTCCACCACAACAAAACAACCCACTTATGAGATGGGCCAAGGACCTCAATAGACATTTTTCCAAAGAGGAAATCCAAATGGCCAACAGACACATGAAAAAATGTTCAAGGTCACTAGCAATCAGGGAAATGCAAATCAAACCACAATCAGGTTTCACTTCACCAGGGTTAGAATGGCTCACATTCAGAAATCTACCAACAACAGATGCTGGTGAGGATAAAGACTTAAAATAACTGAGCCGGCGCCGTGGCTCAATAGGCTATTCCTCCACCTTGCGGCGCCGGCACACCGGGTTCTAGTCCCGGTCGGGGCACCGGATTCTGTCCCGGTTGCCCCTCTTCCAGGCCAGCTCTCTGCTATGGCCAGGGAGTGCAGTGGAGGATGGCCCAGGTGCTTGGGCCCTGCACCCCATGGGAGACCAGGAAAAGCACCTGGATCCTGGCTCCTGCCATCGGATCAGCGCGGTGCGCCGGCTGCAGCGGCGGCCATTGGAGGGTGAACCAACGGCAAAAGGAAGACCTTTCTCTCTCTGTCTCTCTCTCACTGTCCACTCTGCCTGTCAAAAAAAAAAAAATAATAACTTAGACACTCTGAAATGTACACAGATAGGATAATAATTCATATAAAACTATAAAATGTAGGATATGTTAGAATATCTAACATTTACATATTATATTTAATTTATAATTTTATTTAAATACATAGTAGTACATATTACACCCAAATCAAGATCCACCCACATATGGAATAGTGATTTATACTGAATCAATAAAAATATTGGAAATGTATGTAAATATACATCACGCTTTGGAAATATAATTGATTCTAGGTTTAAAATAAAATAGAAGGGGTCCTTTGAAGATTTTCTCATGCCAGAAAATCAGATGGCAACACAGTACAGAAGAAGAGATATAACACTGAGGATACTTCCAAGCCTTCACAGGTTAAATCTGAGGGGATTTGAGTAGTGATACAATTAATTTCAGTAAGTAATTAGACATCAATAAACATGAATCTACTACTACTTAAGAATAAGTTCATAAGCATAAATATAAAACCATAAATATATACAAGTATAGATACATGTGAAAAGAATTCAAAGTACACATGGATAAAGGATTAAAAGATAATATGTTTTGTCTATTTGATGCAATGCAATTTTTAAATTTATGCATATTTTTAGCAATACATATGTTAATGCACTTCTTGAAGACCTCTTTTTATATAGTAGACTTGTTTTCAATAGAATACATTGTGAAGTCTTCAAAAATTAATAAAAATGTATATTATGAAAAATCTATGCATGATTTTAAAATTTTTTGCAACAAAATAATGACAAAATGCCTAACCCCTGGGAGATAACTTTTACACTGTACAAATACTCTGATATCTTAAGACTATTTCCCTAAATTCAGCATCCATTGATGATCCCCATCATATCTGATATTTATCATTATGGTTCAAATAAAATGATTTTCCATCTCAAGGGCTGATTGCACATCTGATGTGTATTATTTTACTGTGGAGGTTTTTCAGAAAGTTTGTGGAAAATGGAGTCAAAAGAGAAATTTATTTATAAGTTGAAGGTTTCTGGCTAGGGCGGTTTCCCCGTGTCACCCAAAGTCTCCCTGTTTGGATACAGACTCTGACAACCCACTAGTGTGTAGGACTATAATCTGCAGTCTTCATTTCCATCGTTCCTACGCCTCCTTGCACACTCTTACATGTCAGGAAGGGAGAGAGATAGCTCCAGCTAAAGATACAGATTTCCCCAACTAAGACAGCAAGACAGAGGACTTAATCCATTAACATTTTTAACCTGACGGAAGTTTTTTGCTCCTTTCTCTGAAGTTTGCATTTTTTCAATGACTTTTTCTTCATCCCTTGCTAACAGGATTATCTGATTCTCTTTTGCTTAGGAGAACTAAGTCCTAAAGGAATTAGCATTATCTGCATAATTTTAATTGTGTGATTTACCATAATTCTGGTTAGATGTGAGCAACAGTATTGGTTAAAATATTTGCAATGCATGGATTATTACTATTTTTTTCTTTGACCAAATGGCTTGAATCTCTGCAAATTATTTGCATTTAAAATTCTAAACTGATTCTCTTGACCTTTTGAACTTCAGGCTCCCAGGTGAATTCCTGGAACTCTCAAAAGACAATACTTTCAACTGGGAGAAAAAAAAAAAACTGCCTGGGTTAACTTTGTGCATACAGACATTGGGAGACCTAAAACCAATGATGAATTAAAGGAGAAAGAAAATGTTTTGCACTTTGAGGTTAATGAATGAATTCAAGAGTGGACTCACCCACGACAGTTTTATACCAGATATAGTTTGTCCTACATGTTATGCTGTTGTCTAATAGTGGGGGTAGTGGGGACTTATGCTCTCTTTGATGTCCAGTGTTTGAGGCCAGGTTGGCACTGGGACAAGGAGCTGTATGTCCTCCCCAGCTGCACTCCCATTTTTGCTCACAACACTCCACCACCTGGCACTAGGGATTAAAGTGCACACATGTGTCACAGTAATGTACCCATGTGGAGTCTTTACCACTAGGTGGGGTGCATACCGCATGGGCAGGAAAATGCCTGCTAACATGAGATAGGTATGTGCACAAATCCCTCCAGCTACGCGGCTGCACATGACTGAAGAGAAAGAAAGAAAGAAAAAAAAAAAAAAGGATAAATGGTGCTTTTGTACTGCCCAAGCCAGCAAGGTCAATGAGAAATCTGAAATGTTTAAAGAGGGAAAGGAAACGGCACAGGCAAGCTAAACATGAAATAGTCAAGCATTGCCAGGTTAATTCCGCATCAAAAAGGGAGGTCCAGAACAAAAGCTGGGTCAAAATTAGGCACAGGTAAGGCTGATGACTCCTGCCATCTTAACCTTCCTTGATAGTGTGTACTAGGTTGCACAATCATCTGTGATCTATAGGATCAAGGGTCCCAGTGGCATATGGGCAGGGGTGGAGGCATGGGCAAGAACATCTACTCTTGTTCTCTGATCTTTCCCTGTTGTAGCTTCAGGACACTATTCTCCCACAGTCTAGGCTAAGAAATTGAGGAACACCTCAGGTGGCCAGAGGCAGAATCTTACAGCTGCTTTGATTCTTGTCCTCTTTTTTTCAGATGGATAATAAGCTTCCTTCAGTATACACCCCTTTGCAGTATATTGTTTTGACCACCAAAACATAAAGAAAGAACACCTGATTTAATTCTGCACCATGGCATAGCCAGGAACCAGCTGGTGGCTGGAAGGACTTGGCCCCCAAGAGGCATGTATCAGCTATAGCATCATCCTCCAACTAGATTTGTTCTGTCGCAGAGAAGGGAAACAGTCTTATTTCCTTTTATCCAAGAATTTTTGTCCTACAAGATAAACCAGACTTTTGTCAAGTCTCTGAAGTACACATGGATCTTATAACAGCAGGTACCCTCCAGACCCCAGCTGCTTCTCTCTCTCCAGAGAGAGACTGCCACAGTTCCCACATATCTCCAGCTACTGCTCCTCTTTTCCACGCCCCTTTACCCCGTCCAGGGCTACCTGTTAGCGATCAGGAAAATTGAACACCAATCTCTATTTTACCTCACCAGTAGGTTCCTGAAGGTTTGGCTGTCCTACTCATGTCCAGAGCCCCAATTCCTTGAAGGATCTAAGAGAAATAAAGGGTTTTGGGATTTTCAGTTGATCCTGACAGGTATAATGAGGACTTCCAGAGTTTGCCCCAGGTTTATGATATCACTTGGGAAAGATATAGTGTTACCCCTAAAACAGATCCTCCTAGAGACTGAAAAATGAGCTGCTTTCCAAGCAGTAGAAACTTTGTTATACAAACTTTATATGATATTTACATTCCTATCTCATCATCGAGGCCAGAAATGGTTATATCCTGCAGAAAAATAAGTTGTTCTTAAATAAAACCTCTACCTAAATGAGCAGCAGATAACTTCTTCCTAGATAGCTACATTTTCTGTTCTCTCAAACCCAGGTCTCCCTTCTTTTCTTTACTAAAAGTGGGAGGCATCCAAGGAAAACCTTAAGTATTTCACTCAGTCCCTAAGCTGTAACTGGCACAACTTGTTTTTTACACATGCTTTCTTAATCGTACAGGAAATCCCAGTGCTCCTTCTCAGGAGAAATGTCTTGGCTCCAACGGGAAAGAGTGTAATCATAGCCCTGGGCCATTGCTATGCCTTTCCCTAATTGAGACACGTATCAACTTAGAGGTTTGGGCAATACAAGGAGAGATCCACTTATCTATCATATATCTAGCTCCCTTAAGAGACCTGACAAGGCCTAAAAGCCATAAAAGGCAATGTGAAGTCACAAGGACTTTTAAAGCCAAGCAGTTGTCCTTGTAGCATTTCAATCCTGGAAGCCTAAAAAACTGAGAATGGAGGCTTGTACAGAATCTCCATCTCATTAATGAGGCCATGGTCCCCATTCAACCTCATATTTTATTGTCCCATATTCCAGAAGGGAATCGATGGTTTACAATTTTAGACCTAATGGATTTCTTTTTTTCTACATCTTTATACACTACTTCCAATGTTTGTTTGCTATTGAAGAGCCTTCAACTCAGACCACGGAATTAACTTGAACTGTGTTTCCATAAAGATTCTAAGACAGTCCTTACTTGTCTGGAAAATACTTGTCCAAAGGCCTTTCAGAATTTTTTATCCAAAAGTCATTGTTCTATAGTATATGGATGATAGTCTCCTTTGTGCTCCTACAGAGGAGGGTTCCTAAGAGGGCAGTAAGATCCTTCTCATATTTCTACCAAAAAGCAGCAGTAAGTCTTGAAATTTAAAGCCCAACTCTACTGGCCTTGTTTAAAAAACTTGGGCACTGGGAGAAAATATGTTTAAGCCCATAGACAGTTTTCCACTTCCAAAAACCCTTAAAGAGCTTAAAGGCTTCCTCAGGGTCATAGGATTCTTCTGATTCTGGATCTCTGGATATGAGGAAATTGCCAATCCTTTGTACCAACTTACAAGATACCTAGTTTGTAGGTACCATATTTTGACATGTAGCTCAGAGGCTCAATATACCCTTATCAAACATAAATAGTCCATAATTAAGGCACCAGCTTTAAGACACCTCAAAGCAAAGTCTTAAAGCTATGTGTAGAAGAGAGGAAAGGGATGACTTTAGTGGTGCTGTCTTAGTTTAAGGGAGCAGATCAACAGCCTGTAGGGTATCTACACAAAGAACTTGACTAGGTCACAAAAGGTTGACCAGCCTGCCTCTCAGTTGTGGCAGCTACTATACTTCTAAGCCCTGGAGCCAGAAAACTGACCCCAATAATATCAAATAGTGTACACACCCAATAATGGGATAGGGTTACTGGTGTCAGAAAGCCTCTGCTTAACAGAAAATTGTCTTTTAAAATAGCAGGCATTATTGCTGCAGGGACCTGAAATTCAGATATTTTCTCCTCTCTTAATCCCACTACTTTTCTCTCAGAGGAGATGGAGTACCCAGAAGAAGGCCAAGATCAGGTAGTTCTACAGACACATGCAGCCAGAGAGGACCTCAATGAGACCCCTTTAGAGGACTTGTGCTGTGTTCTCTTTACAGAAGTTCTTTGTTAAGCCAGGAACTGTGAGGCCATAGCAACCTGAAATGAGAAATTGATAGCTCTCATCTTCTTCCTGGCACAAGTGCTTAATGGGCAGAGTTGGTAGCTCTGAGAAGAGCCCTCAAGCTGAATACAGATAAAAGGGTAAGTATTTACACTGATTCTAAGTATGCCTACCTAGTATTCCATGCTCATGTGGCTATTTGAAAAGGAAAGCATTTCATCAGTGTAAACGGGTCCCCTATCAAACACCATCGGGAAATGGATTGGTTGTTATGTTTGGCATTCTTCCCTTTGAAAGTGGTAATTATACATTGTAGGAAACTGATGAAATAGCCGAGGGGAGTGGATTGGCAGATTTGGTGGTCAGATCAGCATCCCAGGAGACGCCATCCTTTGATCTTTCAGAGGTCCCTTTGGTTTGGGGAAACACCTTACAAGAGGTCAGGCCACAATACCGCTCTGAAGAGACCCAATGAGCACTTTCTCGAGGTAATATTCTCCAGTCCAGTGGATGGCTTCAGTCTGAAGAAGGATAGGGTTCATCTTGTTCCTTCTGCCAGTGTTGCACTTAAATCCTCCGCATCATGGCTTCCACTTGGGGAGAGGTAAGTCTTTTCAGTGGTCTAGAGACTCTCTATGGAAAAGCACCTCCTCCTGACTATAAAGCAGTTTGGAGGGCCTGTGAACTTTGTCATAGGAATAAGCCCTTAAATCAAAGACTTCCTCTCCCCGGAGTAATTTAAAAAAAGGAAGCTATCCAGGGGAGCACTGGAAACTAGATGTCACTCACATGCCTAAAATGAGAAATATTCTGTACTTCTTGATGTGGGTAGACACATTCACTTATTGCTTGGAAGACTTCCCTGTAGTCTGACTCAATCTTAGAGGACAACTCTGACACCTGACAAATGAATACCTCTGCCACAAGGACTCAACTCCTTTTTAAGAAAGATGGCTAAACCTGCTATGCATATTTTCCCCCAGCTTAACATCCCTAAATCCCACCATCAAGCTGCATTTATTTTGGGAATAGCCTTATTACTTGTTTTACTAGTTCATCTTATTGTTCACACTTAGCTCCACTAATGGTATAGTGCCTTACTTTAACTCACTTGGCTGTAGGTAATACAATGAGAGCTTACAAACATCTTTATTTCAGGAGACATGCCCAGTACAACCTTCTCATCGAAAGGCCTGGAATAGAATAATCTGTTTACATTGACCTGTTTTGGTGTCTCAGTATCCCTATCATGGAGAAATGGTTCAACCATCATGGGCCACCAAGGCTCAACTATTAAGTACTTCCCACCCAGCGGAAGAAATTCTATGAATTCTAAAGGACAATATGACCTGAGAGAACAAGTGTCCATCAAACTCCAGATGGTCCCACAGGTGGAACTACAAATGCAGGCCTTCTATTGTGGACCCTTGAATAGACCTCTTTGGAGGAGGACCCCGGACTGCTGTCTCCAACATGACCACTCTATAGCTCTAAGTAGCCACAGTGGTCATCACCCCTTCTCCATAATGACAGATTTACCTCTTCAGAGGGGCAACTGATAGAGAAGCAGACTTCTGGCTGGCAGATAGGACCACAGGTCCTCGTCCTCACCATCTAGGGATGTGTCCCAGAGAATCTAAGAGAAGTCAAGCAATCGGCTCCTTTGAAGGATGTTGATGTCATGTGCTGCTTCTTTTAATCAAGGTTTTTCTGTGCTGTTGTAACTGACTTAGGTACGATAATTTTTTATGTCTTAGGGAAAAGTTTTATGTGTTTTTTGATGTCTTTATTGAGTCTCAGTTGGAGACTTATCTTTCACCCAGTTAACCAGTCAAAACTATTTATTTTATGCTAGCCACACATAATATTTAATACTTTGGGTGTATATTCATGCTATACTTAAAAAGATGAATTAAAAGCTATTTTTGCCAGCATTTTGGAGGTGAAGAATCTGAGACTGAAAATGTTAATTCGTCATCCAGGATCACTACTAACAAGTAGTGAGCAGGACTAACGCCTGACCCAACTGCAGAGCAGACGGCCACATCACCTCCTTTGCGTGCCTTGAGTCTCCATCCTGAGTTTGGTACCCAGCCCCACGGGGTAGCTGCTCCTTTACTACAAGTCGAATGATAGATGGAACCTTTTCTAAAATTTAAAATGAAATAAGATAATACTTTTACTTATGTAATTGAGTGTAATTTTCATATCCTTTTATGGTGTATTGAATAGTCACAAAATTCCTTCAGTAAATACAGGAAAACATATTCCTTCTAAATGCCATAGCCTCTTTTGCATACTACCATGAACAGACTGTGCTTTTAATTGAATGTCAAGGCACCACTAAATATGTTTTGAAATTTTCCATTTTAAAAGGTTGGCCTTCCCTACTCCAACAACATATTCTCCCTAAAGTGTAAATAAATCTCTTTTCTAGACTAGCAATAGCAACAATAAAACAAATAAAAGACAAACTGATATGGTAAGACATAGCAAAACTGTTATTGAATAATTCTGTAATTTCATACACACCCCATTATTCAAATTCCCAAATGGTGGTCTCCTAGCTATGTTAATGAGATGCATAAGATTCTCTGTGGCACCAATGGGTGATACTCTTCTGTTTGAACAAGTAGACTGATGTAACTTCAAGATTTCCTGCATCTTCTACTTTTTATAAAGGAAAATAGCTTTTTCACTGTGAAAGAAAATTTAAATATTTCCATTAGTTGAATAAAAACTGATTTTACTCCATCAAATTAATTTATTAAAAAGCTGAAAAATTAATTTATCATTTGTTACTTGCATATTAATCAAATCTGTAGAAAGTTATTAGGAGTCACCTTATATAGTGGTCATTATTTACATTTTTTTTTAACCAAAGATAGTTCTGGATATGGTGATAAGAACATTAGGTCGAATTGGTGGTAAACCAGCAATGGATGTGAATGAAGAGCAACCTTCCATATGACAGGGAAGTTGAGGAACCACCCACTAAAACTAGACACAGACCAGTGTATTTGTTAAGCAACACGTGAACTGAGTGCTGGATCAGGAAAACGCCTGAGACACCTGCTAAAGTACTGAGTCAGAAATTGAATACAAACGTGCTAGTGAATGTGCCTCATGGACTGATTTCATAGCTGGGAAAATTACTCTCAGTTACGTCAGACCAGAATTGTTACATCCATATTAGGCAAACATTTTATTTTCAAACCTTCTATTTTAAAAAAAATCTCTGGACTTATTAGGAGATGCAGTATTCATTAAATTTCAGTAATAAACTTTATTCATTCGATTGTGGTATGTTCTGGATAATTTTTTGTTAGTATCCAATATTTTAGAAGTTATTCAAATGAAAAAGGTATGAGAATCTAGTTTCACAGTAATAAGTGAGTTGAATAAAGATGTCATTTTTCCATCTAGAATGATTTTTGAGTGATAGACTTTAAAATTCATAATCCATGACCTTGGTTTTGAAATGAAGATGGAAAATGATACTGCTTTCATTTTCTCATGAGATTTCACTCTGTTTTTGCAAAAGTTTGACTTGAATGTGTATTTTAGGTATCAAATGATCTCATCTGAATTGGTACAAGCTTCCATACAGTCTATCTATGAAGCAGACTGGGGTTAAAGCTGGAGAAGCTTTACTGCTAGTGACTATAGCAAGTTGCTCTTTCTTAATATATCAGTTGACATTTCCTGTGCAGAATTCATGCATTTCTAATAGTCCCATAAAATGTCAGCCTGTTCAGGAACAATGAGCTGATACAGAATGGTCTTTGGCAGCACAGACTGTGGCCCAGAGTTGCCTGCAGCCAAGTCATTGCCCCCATGATGTGTCTCAGGCAAGAGCTCTGATAAGTGCAGAAATGCCACCCACAATTCAGCTCTCCAGCCTTTCCCCAGAAACTGAACCTGAAGGCTATTTTTTCTTTTCCAAAAACTCTGTACCAAAATGACAAAAGAGAGGAAAGTTAAACTTTGCACTATATTATTTGAATTGAAGGAGACTTTTACAATTACAATTTAATAATTCAATTTCATTTTCAATTGAAACAATTCATTTGGCTATAAAATGTTCTTCTTTTACCGCAGTCCTTCACACACACACACACACATATATATACACACACACATACACACACACTCACACACTCACACATATTACTGCCCCATAAACTGTAAAGAATTTTCTGTTTCCAGAAGGGAAGAGAAGTTGAAATGACATAGAAATATGAATTTATTTTAAGCTAGATTAATTTGTTTTTGTTTGAAACTTCAGCTTTTTGTAGTGAAAGACCAACTTCTGTGTGCCACTCTCCTGTTTCTCCCTAACTAGCCCAAGCTTTCTGATCTGTGACTGGCAACAGAGACTACTCAAGAGCCAACCTGCCTGAGTTGGCCTATTTCTCATAGATCATGTAGCTTTGACAATACATTAATCTTTGCACTGCAATTCACTTATCTAATTGATATGAACAATAATGTTAGTATATAGTCAATATTTGGGAAGATTAAATGATTTCATGGATGTCAAAAACATTAAATACTGTGTAGCCCTTAAATAGAAAATATACACCTTTGTCATCTGTACTTTGTTATCAGTACTTCTTCCAGACTTTCTTTTTATAAAATGCTTTTAAAGGGGGCCAGCGCTGTGGCGCAGCGGGTTAACGTCCTGGCCTGAAGCACTGGCATCCCATATGGGCGCCGGTTCGAGACCCAGATGCTCTACTTCCAATCCAGCTCTTTGTTATGGCCTGGGAAAGCAGTAGAATATGGCCCAAGTCCATGGGCCCCTGCACCCATGTGGGAGACATGGAAGAATCTCCTGGCTCCTGGCTTCAGTTCAGCACAGCTCTGGCTCTTGCGGCCAACTGGGAAGTGAACTATCAGATGGAAGACCTCTCTCTCTCTCTATGCCTCTCTTCTCTCTGTGTAACTCTGACTTCCAAATAAATACATAAATCTTAAAAAATTGCTTTTAAAGATTTATTTGGAAGGTAGGGTTACAGGCAGAGAAGGAGAGACAGAGAAAAAGATTTACTACCTTTTGATTCACTCCCCCAAATGGCAGCAAAAACCAAGGCTGAGCCAGACTGAAGCCAGGAACCAGGAGCCAGAAACTTCTTCTGGGTATTCCGCCTGAGTGCAGAAGCCCAAACACTTGGGCCATCCTCTGCTTCTTTCCTAGTCACATCGGCAGGGAGTTGGATCCCAAGTAGAGCAACAGGGGACTTGAACTGGCCCCTAAAAGGGAAATCAGTAGTGCAGGTGGCCAGTGAACTTGCTATACCACAAAACTGGCTCCCAAGACTTTGAAAATATTATCTGCACTTTTCATTTTACACTTTTCAAAAATCTGATTGATTTGATTGGCAGTGATATAGTTACCCATATATGGAGGAGAAGGACAGCTTTGTTTTGTTGGTTTTGTTAATCTTTCAAAGTTATAGGTTCAAAGACAGAGAGTCATGACTGGTTAGTCATTAACTGAGGGGAAAATGACTTCAAAAATATACATTTTGATGATATACAGCTGCCATATTATTTTTTTTATTTTAGCTGATGTCTATGTATATGATACTTTACGTAAAGATTTTTAAGAACTTGATTAAAAGTCAAAAACAGGAGGAAGAAATCAAAAAAGTGGCAGCAACATAGCATACAGATTAATGTTAAAAAAGCAGCTGCAAACTAAATTTAGCCAACATGACAAGGCATCCAAGATAAAAGAGGTGTATGGTGGCTTTTGTATTTGCATCATTTAAGCAAGTGGAAATATCTGTTCTCAACAGAAAAAGTTGTTTCTCTTCTGATGTTATATGATAAAGTTACAGCTATTGTATGGCGTAAAACATCAATGAATAAGCCACAAATCATTTGGCTCTGGTTTTATAAAATTCTGTGAGCCATTTTAAACATTTACATATCAGGTTTTGTAGAAAGATTGGGGAGTAATATGTGTCTGTCATCTAATGAGTATTCCTTCTGTGAGATTTTAAGTTAATGTGCCTGTGTTTTTGCTCTTTGCTTATCTAACTTGGTTGAGGTTTGGGACCTGGATAACACAGAAAAAAGAAAAGAGCCTGACATTGCTCCCCTTCAACATCAGTTTTCTAGAGCATACTTTTGGCAAGATCTGAGTAACAGTTAACGCAAGACGCAGCTCCCCAGCAGGGACTTCCTGTGCATCTGTCCCATGGAGGTGATTGAAAATGGCTCCCTTGGCAGCAGAGGCAGTTGCAACACTGACATTCTACAACAGAACAGACAGCGCCTTTATTGCCGGATGGCATAAATGATGCAATGTGGATGCCATTGAATAGTCTCTGAATATTTTTTGGAAAATAATTTAAGTCCATTGAAATTCACATACATGCTAATACATAATATGTCAAGGAAAAAACAAAACTCTATTCTAACCAAAGTGAAACTATCCATACCACAACAAGCTTTGATGTGAGAAAAATCAGGGTTTACAGAATGTTCTGCAGCAACCAGTGAGCTTGAACATCACGTTTAACCCAACCATCACTTTCAAGACCCAACCCCTTGATCTGCATAAAAGGAATTGGGAGAGACTAAATGAACAGAATTTAAATTGATTTCTTTAGCTTTTGATGTATGACAGATCCTAAGAAAATTAGATATTTCTTCTTAGCCATATATGTGTATGTGTTGTGTGTTTGCGTGTATTTTTCTTCCTTGGGAAGAAAAGTCTGTAGAATATCATGCAGGACAGCTTTATAGTGATCTATGAGTGTGCATGTGTGTGTGTGTGTGTGTGTGTGCACCCTTTCATATTCCTTGTTTAGATAAATGACAAGTGTTTTCAACATTGAGAAATGGAGGTGAAAAAACACAGAGGAATGGAAGTAATGGAAGAAAAGATTATTTCATGGTCTGTGTTTCATGCGACTATTTGAGAGATAAACTGTTTATATTCCTATACTATTTATTTTCAAAAAGAGAAAGGATACGAGGGTAGGGAGTTCCTTAAACTGTAGGCATGTGCAACAGAATCATTGTTTATGCAGGGGGGCTGGCATTGTGGCCATTGTGGGTAAAGTTTCTGCCTGAGCCAGCATTCTATATGGACCCTTGTTTGAGTCCTGGCTGCACCACTTCCAGTCCAGCTCCCTGAAAATGTGCATGAAAAAGCAGCAGAGAATGGCACCAGTACTTGGGCCCTTTCATCCACATGAGAGTTCTGGAAGAAGCTCCCGACTCCTGGCTTTGGCCTGGCCACAAGCCCCAGACCATTTGGAGGGTGAACCAGTGGATAGAAGAAGATCCCCCCCCTCCTTTCTCTCTCCGTTTCTCTCTGTGTGTAATTCTGACTTAAAAAAAAAAAATCTTTAAAAATGTTTATGCAAAAGTGGATTATGTTCAGCTCTTAAAGAGTGCATAACAGGGTATTTAGTATGGATTGACCTCAGAAATATAACTGAGCATAACATGGTGGTCGGCTGGAGAGCAATGCAAGTTAGAAATACTAGAAACATGGAACTAGGTCAACAACTCCTGAAACAAAAACTTAGCAATCCACTCAGGTTCTGTAAATGATCAGAGATATCAGCTGACGGTTGTAGAGAGGGGTAGATATTTTCTCTTCATAGAGGGCTGAAGAAGTGTCCTTGATCTGCATCTTCAAGGTGAGTATCCTATCCTATAGCCCACCTACAGAAAGGTAGTATATGTCTTGTGGGTCTGTGATATTTTGTTTTGTTCAACCCTGTTTCATGTTTGCCACCTGGTAATAGGGTGACCAAAATGGAGACTAAATCTTTGCTCTTGGTGGATCCTGCTGTGATGTGAATCATGGTGGTGACGCAATATCCATCCACGACTTGGAAAAAATCCTGAGGAAATGGACACTGTTCTGTTCAGTGACCACCAGAGAAGTCAATGCTTTCCAGCTTATGTTTCCTACAGGGTTTGGGTCTTGGTTTCTGGGAATGAAGAAAGTTGCAGGAGGCTCTATAGTGCCAGCATTGAGGAGAATTTTGTTTAGGATCATTTGCACCCAGTTGCTAAAATTTTGTCTGGATCAATACAAACCAAGCCCTGGCTTACTGGGGCTCAATTGAAACTCATTGCATAGCTGAAACAGAGTCCTAATTAGCATTGGACTGAAAAGTTAATAAAATATTGAGATAGAAGTAAAAACTATCTAGCGGATTTATTTGCTTAAGAGACTAACATCTCAGTATCTAGAGAGTTCACATTTTCTCTAGAGAGCTGTTCTTCCAAGGACAAATGCTTGGTAATGATATGTCTGAATCAGAAGTGTTTTTTATTTTTTATTTTTTTTTGAAAAACAGGAAATTAGAGCAGAGATGGGATTAGTGAATTACCTGAGCAGTCTCTAAGTCTCTAACTCATATATATATATATATATATATATATATATGGAGAGAGAGAGAGAGAGAGAGAGAGAGAGAGAGAGAGAGGGAGAGAGAGAGAGAGACTGTTCAGGTAATTCTATATATATATATATATATATATATATATGGCAATCCTTTTGTGGCTTCAGTGAAGGCTAGCCATATTTATATATTTTGTCAGGGGCATAATTGTTGAGAAGTTATTTCCTTGTGCTAATGTGAGTAGAAACAGGTGTTTTGTGCCAACTACCAGGTTTTAATGCCAGATCTGTCATTTATTAGTTGTATGCATATAGTAGTTTGCTTAATCTGTGAGTCTCAGTGTCTACAGTGTAAATACTATTTTTTTCCATCACAAAGTTTTCCGCAAGGATAATAATCTCACACATGTAAAAGTACTCTGCACATTGTAGTACGTTTTATTAACTCATGATATCATCATCAGACATTTCATAGCATGTTATTTGTATTTGGCACAAACACATTTTATTTTCAAGAATGAAGACCATTTTATGGCATCCAAACCTTGCCCCTGTTTTCTAAAATAAACAACTTACAATTAATGGGTCTTATGATTTTTTATGACCCTTGTCTGAACAGAAAATTCAATTTCCTTACTCAACCCCATCTGCAGAATTGCTTAGTATGAAACTTGGCGCATAAATATTCCATGAGCACTTTTCAAAAGCTGCGTAAATTGTCTTTCTGAAATATAAATACATGTGAGCAGAGAAAATCAAGGACTCAAGCGGCTTTGTGTTCTCTAACAATATGCTTCTATCAAGGAAGATAATGAGGTTCTATATTTGCATAGCACCTGTTTAAGCAGATTCAGGATGAGAGGGAACTGCACCTTGCACGGGTGGTCTGGGCCTGGAAGTGCTGGGAACATTTTTGAGAACAATTTGAATATTTTGCCTTTGATGTAACTGAAACAGTTTTATGACTCATTTTGGCAGATTTGGTATTTGTAATGTTTCTTGTAGTTACTCTACAGTAAACAAAATGCACATCAAAAGTTTGAGTTTGTTTTGTTTCCTATTGCTGTCTACAGAAGTTAACAGATGTATTTTTATATTACTCAAAGGAAATTGTTAATAATTCCTAGAATATGGAATATTTTACCAATTATGAATTTTAAATGTAATAAATGTGAAAGATTTGCAATTAAGAATTCTTTGAAAGCATCATCTCAGAAGTCATTGGGGATTTCAAGCAGACTTTGCAACAATTTGCATAAAAAGAACAAATAAAAACTACAATTGATTGACTTCTAATAAATAGCAAATTTCATTGTGATTCTACTCAAGCTGGTAGCTTTCTTTTGCTATATGGACACTTTTATTAAGCAAATATCACAGTTGCAGTTAACAAGTATCCTGTTAAAATTTATCAGAGGTTCTTATTTTATTATTCACAGTAGTCATATTTCAGTCTTCTATAGTGGAGGTGATAGCTCATCTCTGGTGGCTTTCTTTATCTTTTTATCATTTAAAACTCTTTTTAAAAATTCATGCTGAATGTTATTAATTTATACATGCTGACCTCAAGTTGATTCAGATTAATTTAAAGCCATATTTGTAATTTACACTTGTCTTTAAGATAATAGCCGGCAAAAACCAGAAACAAACTCAGGTAAAAAAATAAGGGTTTCAATGTTAATCAGATCTGGAATTGAATCTCAGGTCTGTTCCTAAAGCTGTGAAAATGTGAATAAGTCACATCATTTTAAAAACATGCTTCCCTCACATATAAAACAGACACATCAATGCTAACCTTTTAATATTCTAAGAATCAGAAAAGGGATTCATTAGAGTTTTATCAGCAAGATGGCTGACTAGAAGTGTGCAGCATAATTTCCTCTTCAAAAAAAAAAAAAAATAACCAAAACAGAGGACAAATTTCCACTTTTCCAGATACTTTTTGATGCAGAGCATAGGAGTTCAACAAGCATATGGCATAGATTTTGTAGAACATGGAGACTCATAATGCCCTTATCAGAAGGAAACTAAGCATAAAGCATTTATATAGCATTTATTATACCATCTCTCTAGTCAAGCTTTTCCTTGTGGGAGGCGAAAACTCAAACATCTGAGCCACAACCTACTGTCTCCCTGGGTGCACATTAGCAATAACATGGATTGGAAGCTGAGCTGGGACTTGAACCTGGTCATTCTGATCTGAGAAGCAGGTATCCTAACTGGCATCTTAACTGCTGTGCCAAATGCCTGGCTCCTCATGAGCTTTTTCAGTAACTTTCATTCTGTAGTCATGGTGTCGAATGTACAAAACAGGGAAAGAATCCGAAAAACAACAAAGGTGAACACCATGACTCATATAAGGTAACCTTTATTAGAATAACAGCAGATTTCATCATAGAAACCTTACAAGACAGGAGATAATAGAATGATATATTCAAAGCCTTGAAAGAAAACCTCTGCCAACCAGTAATACCACAAGGTTATCCTTCAGAGATGTAAGAGAGATAGTCTTTCCAAGACAAGAAAAACACAGAGAATTCATCACTATCAGAATAGGCTCCTAAGAATTGCTTAAAAAATTCTAATATAGGAGGAAAAGGAAGACCAGTAGCATCTCTGAAGCCCATGAAACTATAAAATTCACTAGTAGAGCAGATACACAAAAGAGAAAGAAAGTAACCAAACTTTGCCAAATAGAAATTGGACATAGCACAAAGATTTACAAGAAGGGAAGGAAAGATCCATGAAACAACAATAGCAGAGTTGAAATAAATGAAATAGAGACACCAATAGCTAATCTAATCAACAAAATCAAGAATGATATTTCGTAAAGAAAAGCAAAAGTGACAACCCTTAAGTAGAATAACCATAAGAAAAGAGCCACATAAGTAAAATTAGAGACATTGTGGGGGTTACCACAAAAATACAAAGGGTCATAACAGACTATTATGAACTGCTGCATGTAAAACACTGTAAAATTTTGTAAAAAATGCATAATTTTTGAATATTTTTACTTACAAAAATTGACCTATGAGACATGTGAGATGTGAAATTGAACAATAATGAATAATGATATTGAATCAGGAATTTGAAAAAGCCTCAACAAATTAAAGCCCAGGACTAAATGACTTTAATGCTGAATTCTACAAAACTTTTAAGGAAGAACAAATCTTCTCAAACTACCTCCAAAATGGAAAATGATGGAACCTTCTGCATTGTGTGAGAGTAGCACTACCCTGATACCAAAACCAGCCAGGGTACAACAACAACAAAACTGAAAATGAATACCCTGGGCAAATACAGATGCCAAAAATTCAAGCTAATACACAGGTATTGATTGCAGCACATCAGAAGATTCCAAATCATGATAAACTGAATGATAGCAAGGATGCAAAGATGGTTTAATATATGCAAATCATTGAACATAATACATCATATGAATGGAGTGGAATGAAGGATAATACATATCTGATCATCTCAATAGATGCAGAAAAACCGTTATGTAAAATTAAAGATCCCTTCATATGATAAAAAGCACTCAAGAAATTGGATATAGAAATATATTTCAACCCAATGAAGGTTTTGTATGACATGCCTACAATCAACATCACACTGAATGGGGAAAAGCCGAAGACATTTCCTCTGAGATCAGGAACAACACTACGAGGTCAACTTTAACTGCCTTTTTAAAAAAAGATTTATTGATTTATTTGAAAGTCAGAGTTACACTGAGAGAGCAGGAGAGGCAGAGATGTCAGGCTGTCAGCACCGCAGGCGGCAGCCTCACCTGTCACACCACAGTGCGGGCCCCTACTTCAACTACTCCATTTAAACATAGTATTGGAAGTCTTGATCAGAGCAATATGGTAAGAGAAAGAAATGAAGGGCATTCAAATATGAAAACAGGAGGTTATATTAAACATTTACAAATAACATGATTGTATATATAGAAAAATCTAAAGACTCTACCAAAAAATTATGAGTACTGATAAATTAATTCACAAGGGATGTAAGGTACAAAATGAACATGAAAATCACTGTCTTTTAGGAGGGGGAAGAGGAAGAAGGTTTAGAACATTGGCATGAGGGAGGGTAGGATAGAAGTATCACTATGTCCCTAAATCTGTATATAAAAATACATGAAACTTGTAAATTTTAAATAAAATACAAAAAATTAAAACATTGCTGACATAGAAATGTAAAATAAAATTTCAATAAAATAATAAAAGTAATAAAATATCTAGAAATAAATTTAACCAAGGAAGTGAATGATCTCACTAATGAAAACCAGAAATGCCATAAAACAAAAATGTGCAACGATAACCAATGTATCTGAATTGGATTAATATGTTAGTTCTAATAAATCAACTAATTAATATTAATAAAGTACATGTAATTTACAAAGGAATGTACAGATTTAATGGAATTGCTATTAAAACTAATGACATAATGACATTATTCACATAGAAAAATAATCACAAAATTTGTATGGAATGACAAAAGGCTTTTAATAGCCAAGGAAATCCTAATGAAAAGAACAAAACTGGAAGCATTACACATCTTTATTTCTAAATATATTATGAAACATGAAAACAGCATAGTGCTGGCCTTAGAGAAGCACACAGCTAATGGGAATACAATAGAGGCCCTGGAATAAATCCATGTTTTACAGACAACTGATTTTTACAAAGGCAGCAAAGACATAAATTCAGAATAGGATTTTTTTTATTTTAAAGGTTTACTTATTATTTATTTGAAAGATAGAATTACAGAGAGGAAGAGGCAGAGAGAGAGAGACAGAGAGGGAGGGGAGAGAGAGAGAGAGAGAGAGAAAGAAAGAAGTCTTCCACTCGCTGGTTTACTCCCCAGATGACCGCAATGGCCAGAGCTGTGCAGATACGAAGCCAGGAGCCAGGAGCTTCTTCCTGGTCTCCTATGCGGGTGTAGGGGCCTACGGCCTTAGGCCATCTTCCACTGCTTTCCCAGGCCATAGCAGAGAGCTGATTGGAAGTGGAGCAGCCGGGACTTGTACCAGTGCGCATATAGGATGCCGGCACTGCAGAAGGTGGCTTTATCTGCTATGCCACAACACTGATCTCAGAATAGGATGTTTAAAAAATAATCCATCCTGAGAAAACTAACTGGATGTCCTTATGTAGATAAGTGAAACTGGATCACCATTTCCCACATGTACAAAATTCAATTCAAAATTAATCCAATGCCTAAATGTAATACTTGGAGCACTGAAACTACTAAAAGAAAATTGAATGTAAAACTTCAGATAATCACTATAGGCAATACTTTTCTGGATAAGACCTCAAAAGCATGGGCAGCAAAAGCAAAAAATAAAAAAAAAATATAATAGGGTTATGTCAGGTAAATAATATTCTGCACAGGGAAGGAAACAGTCAACAGACTGAATGGGAGAAAATATTTGCTATGTACTGACCCAACTAGAGCTTAATATCCAGAATATGTAAGAGATTAAAAAATTCACCAGTGGAAACTCCAGATAGTCTGATTTTTAAATGTGATTATGATTTGAATGTATGTTTCTCCAAAGGAGATATATAATGGCCAACTAGTACATGAGAAAATACTCAGCATTACTAATTATCATAGAAATACAAATAAAAATTAAAATGAGATATCATGTCTCTCAATTTACATAACTATAATTATAAAGCCAAAAATAAATTAAATAAATACTGGTGAATATGTGATAAAATATGAGTTCTTATGCACTGCTGATGGGTTCATACATTAGAACAATCATTATGGGAAACGTCATAGTTTCCTGAAAACCTAAAGCAGTAATTCCAGATGAGCTAGCTACCTCACATCTGAGTATACAGTCAAAAGAAATGCATTCAGCATGTCAAATAAATACCTACACTCCATTTTTACTGCAGCACAAGTCACAATATCTAAGATACAGAATTACTGAAGTTGTCCATTTGCAGATGAATGAATAAAAATGTGTGTACATTGACTGGAATCTTATTCAGCTATAACATAACTACAAAATCCTATGGGACATGGGTACTAATGGAGAAACAGAAAAGGAAATCATTTGTATGGGGAAGTACATGCTTGATCTCATACATGAAAGGATTAGAATACTGATTGCTAAATGCTAGGAAGGATAGTGTGGAGGGCGTGCAGAGGGAGATTTGCTAATGGTTTCAAATACAGTTAGGAGAAATAAGTTTCTATGTTTTGTTTTACCATATGATGATAGTATGTAACAGCTTACTATAAATTTTATAAACAACTTAAAGAGAAGAGTTATTTGGTTCCAAACACCATGAAATGACCAGTTTCAGGAGCTGGAAATGCTAATTATCCTTATTCTATCACTACACATTGTATACATGTGTCATATTATACTTTATGAACATGTACAATTATTAGGTGTCAATTAAAATTAATTTTTAAAAAAGAATTTAAAAGAAAGTTGATAATAATTCTTGGCGAGGAAAATTGCTTAATATGTTAGATTTCTTTCCATTACATCACTCAATATCCTGGTAAGTTTAAAATATATAGACAAACTAGTAGAATTTAGCTGGAAATAATTATTTTACTATGAATTTAAGCTAATTTAAAAGAGTCATTTGGAAACCTACTCAATAATTTATTTAACAAAAATTACATCGCATAATAAGAAATTATTCAAGGACAACTATCATCATATACTTTTCAATAGATTATGTTGAATTAAGGACCAAGTGTAGAAAATCGTCCAATTATTAGAGTTTGAGTGGATTGCTTACAGTCTGTGGATTGTATCCCTTTACAAGTCATTAGACCTTCATTCTGATAGTAGGCTGGGTCCAAGGATTTGTTCTGGATGACTAATAAATCATATTGTGAGGATCAGTCAAATATGTTATAGCTAATTACCAAGTAAGCACAATGTTAAACTAAAACTTACACTGACATTTATTCGAAGTGCAAAATAATTCTTTTTTCTTTTATTAATTTATGTTTAATTTTAGGGTAAACACATTTCATGTATTTCAGGATATATAGGAATATAGTGTATATTTATATATAGTAATATATAGTGATAATTCCCCCCTACCCTACCTCCTGCCCACAATTCCACCCTTCCTCTCCTTCTTCTTTTTTTTCAATCTTAATTATCACATTGATTTACCATCAGTTTATGTTTATACTTATAAAATTAACCCTATACTAAGTAAATAATTCAACAAATAGTAAGAAGGAAAAAAGACACTGTTCCTCAACAATAGAGACAAGGACTGTAAACTGTTCTTGAACTTAATAAAACAATAGGAATTAAACTAGCACTGTGGGAAAGGCAGTCATTCGAATGTAAACAAAGATGAAGAGATACCTAGGAAACTGTACACAACTTACCCTAGCTGAGGCAGCAGAAGCATAAACAACGGTCCAGGTCATGTGCTTTCCATGATGTTAAAATTGTTACATAGTCTAACACCATTTGGATTCATTTTAATATGGTGCATTAATGCAAATCTTTCAGTCTAAGAAATAGCAACAATGCTGTTTTAACCAAAGGAAAGACATTTTCTTACAGCTATCACTGTGTTATGAATATTGGCTCTTTCTAATACAAGTAATATTTTCTGAAAGTGGAAACTCAAGTTTTAAAAAAAACACCATCTTTTTAGATTGTAGATACGTTGATGAATATAATTCTGGTATCTTGTTCAACATGAAGAAAGATTACATTTGAGGACTTCTAAAATGGAAGTTCTTCAAATATTCCGCTAAACAATTATCCATCTAAACTAACAGAAGCTAAACGTTTTTGCTGCATTCATATTAGGCTTCTGAAGTAGAGACAGTTGTGTCCTATTTCCTGCTGGGACCACACAGCTAGCAGTTTGATTACTACTGTGTAATACCCAGGCATTGCGTACACAGAAATGTCACATTTCCTGCTAGGAAGTGAAGAGTTAGAAGGTTAAGTGATCTGACTGTGAACAAATTTGTACTTAAATCACACCAAATTTAGCGCCCCTGATTGCATAGGCAGAAATATGAGTTGTGAAATGGAACATCAGTAGAAACTTGAATCAAGCTAATACCAGCCAGAAATTGTCCTTGTAATTGAACATTCAATAACAAAATTAACATGATATATTAAGAATTGTGAAACTAGAATTTAAAATTCTGATTAAATTTCATGAGAGTAATCCTAACAACATCTTATTAAATTAGGTTTTTAAATTCTGATTGAGGATCTTCCAGATGAGACTGTTAGGAAAGCTAATATTCATCCAAGTCCTGGGGCTATCTAACTTTATTTTACAAAATTTGATGCAATTTAAACAAATTCATGGAGGAAACTATCAAATATTGTTCCAGGCTGCATTCTAATTCGTTTTTTCATTTTTGCATTTTCAGTTCTTCATTTGAGAGACAGGGAGGAACAGTGTTTCCATCCAGTGGTTTACTCCCCAAATGCTGGCAATGGACACAGGACGCTGAAGCTGGGATGCAGGAGCTCAGTGAGATCTTTCATGTGAGTGGGTGGCAAAAGGCTAACTTGATATATCTTTGCTGCCTTTCAGGGTCCAGATTAACAACAGCTGAAATCAGGAGTCGAAGCCTGGAATTGAACTCAGGTATTCCAATGTGGGAAGCAGGTACACTAACTTGTCCCTGGTCCTACCATTTAGTTTAACAAACTATAAAATATTTGATTATTATTCAATGGGATAAGAAAATAAGTGAATAACACAGTAGACTCATAGAATGGCAGATG
Source organism: Oryctolagus cuniculus (assembly GCF_964237555.1). Taxonomy (NCBI): domain Eukaryota; kingdom Metazoa; phylum Chordata; class Mammalia; order Lagomorpha; family Leporidae; genus Oryctolagus; species Oryctolagus cuniculus. The sequence continues at coordinate 189,518,571 of NC_091433.1, read as the reverse complement.
TCCTAAATAACACTCTGGCCTCAGAATAAGCCCTTAAGGCATGCGGATCCGGCTGAAGAGCCCATGAGAGTATTTTAGGCATGGAAAGCAATGACACCTGGGAAAAAAAAAAAAAAAAAGAAGACCTAAATGGAAGATTTCAGTGAGTGAGATCCCAGTGGAAAGAATGGGGCCATCAAAGGAGGAGGTACCTTTCTCTGAAGGGAGAGAGAACATCCACTTTGACTATGACCCTGTCAGAATAAGATCGAAGTTGGCGAACTCAAAAGGCTTCCTAGCCTTGGCAACTCATGAGAAGAGCCTAGGGAGATTACTGACGCCATAAACAAGAGTGTCAAATTGTTAAGTCAACAACAGGAGTCACTGTGTACTTACTTCTCATGTGGAATCTGTCCTTAGTGTGTTGTCCAATGTGAAGTAATGCTGTCACTAGTACTGAAACAGTATTTTTCACTTTGTGTTTCTATGTGGGTGCAAACTGATGAAATCTTTACTTAATATATACTGATTTGATCTTCTGTATGTAAAGATAATTGAAAATGAATCTTGATGTGAATGGAATGGGAGAGGGAGCGGGAGATGGGAGGGTTGTGGGTGGGAGGGAAATTATGGGGGGGGGAAGCCATTGTAATCCATTAACTGTATTTTGAAAATTTATATTTACTAAATACACAAAAACAAACATAAGGTAAAAACAAAAAGAATATAAGTGAATAACAGAAAGCTGCTTTCTATTTATAGATCTCCAGTATTTAAAAGGAACTGAAGACATTTTGGAATATGCTTTTCATTCATTTGCCACTTTTAAGTAGCATGAACTTTTTTGAATATAAAATAGGAGAAATACTGTCTTTGCTATCAGATTTTTTTACAGGGAGAGTTATTGAGAGAGAGAGAGAGAGAGAGAGAGAGAGAGAGAGAGAAAGGTCTTCCTTTCATTGGTTCACCCTCCAAGTGGCCGTTATGGCTGGTGGTTTGCGGCTGGCGCTGCACCAATCCAAAGCCAGGAACCAGGTGCTTCCTCCTGCTCTCCCATGTGAGTACAGGGCCCAAGCACTTGGGCCATCCTCCACTGCCTTTCTGGGCCACAGCAGAGAGCTGGACTGGAAGAGGAGCAACCGGGACAGAATCCGGCGCCCCGACCGGGACTAGAACCCAGAGTGCAGGAGCCTCAGGCTGAGGATTAGCCTAGTGAGCTACGGCACCGGCCTGCTATCAGATTTTTTTAAGACTTATTTACTTATTTGAGAGGCAGACAGAAATGTTGTCCGTGTGCTGCTTCACTCCCAAGAAGCCTTAACGACCATAGCAGGGCTAATTCAAAGCCAGGAGCCTGGAGGTTCTTTCAGGTCTCCCATGCAGGTGCAGGTGCTCAAGCACTTGGGGCATCTTCCACTGCTTTCATATGCCGTAGCAGAGGGCTGGATTTCAAGAGGAGCACTGGAGCAATAATCAGCACCCGGATGGGATGCCGGAGCCAGCACAGCAGGTGGAGGCTTAGCACTTCATACCATAGTGCTAGCCCCTGCTATCAGTTCATAGTTTCTGTCTGAGTGGATAGATTAGTAAATAAATATGTAACAAGTACTTCTATGTCAGTTTTCAGTGGTACAAGATTACAGAGGATAGGAATTCCATGTAGGTTTTTTTTTTTTTTTTTTTTTTTGATAGTAGACTCTGGAATTGAGTACCCAAGTTCAAATCTGGGCTCTACTATCTGTTGGCTGTATGATTTGGGGAAATTTAAATCTCTGTGCTTCTTATTATTATTTGTGAAGCATTAAACAATTCTTTCTCATGAAGAGGTTAATATTACATACATAGGGCTTTGAGAAAATCTATTTTTCTTTTTTCTTTTTCTCTTTTTTTTTTTTTTTTGACAAGCAGAGTTAGACAGTGAGAGAGACAGAGAAAAAGGTCTTCCTTCCGTTGGTAAACCCCCCAAATGGCTGTTACTGCTGGTGTGCTGTGCCGATCGGAAGCCAGGAGCCAGGCGCTTCCTCCTGGTCTCCCACGCGGGTGCAGGGCCCAAGCACTTGGGCCATCCTCCACTGCCTTTCTGGGCCACAGCAGAGAGCTGGACTGGAAGAGGAGCAACCGGGACAGAATCCGGCGCCCCGACTGGGACTAGAACCCAGAGTGCCGGCGCCGCAAGCGGAGGATTAGCCAAGTGAGCTGCAGCGCCGGTGAGAAAATCTTAAGATGGGCTAACAAGTTTGCAATCTTAGATGAGTGGGGTATTATCTGGAAGTAAAATGACCAAAGAGCCCTTCACACACACATACACACACACACACACACACACACTGGAACACATGAAAAGAGTAGTGTTAAGGAATGTGAACAAATTTGTATGAGACACACACAACAAGGTTTATGAATAATGTGAAGAGACACAAAGGAAAGAGAAGGAGTGGTCAAGGTTAGCTTCCTCTTCAAAAATGTCGTAACACTCACAGGAGGATTATCGTTTCCCTTATTTCAGCAGCAAAGTGATATGCTTAGATAACATTCTCGGAGAAATGTGTCTGACTTACATAGGTTTTCATATCCATTCCAATGTTGGAAAATACCAGATGGGGATCATCAGAAAATGAGCGTGTCTTGCTAGTGTTTCAAGATATTGTTCTGGTTGCATCGTGCCGAGTGGGTTGGAGATTAAGAGTCTGAAGGGAAGGAGATAAATTTAAATTTTTCTAGAATGATCTAGGTGAAAGTCATTAAGAGCCAGACTTAAGCCAATGAACAGAGGAATAGAGAAAATGAAGAGAAATGTGAGAGATAATTTGAACAGAAATTACAATGTATTTTGTTGTTGTTTAGATATGAGGGAAAGGAAAGCATGGAAGATGATTCCTATGTTTTGGGCTTTAATAACTAAGCAAATGGTGACCCTATAGATGGAGTTCAAAAGGGATACATTTATTGGGTTTTATGTAGATCCATTTGAAATCAAAGAACTTTTAAATTTATGTGGTTTATAAATGATTCTGTAAATGTAATGATTATATACAACCATTATTACTTAAAATTCATGCTCCATGTCAGCATTGTTGTTATGACAATTGCTGTTACTAGCAGTCTGTTGTCATACTTACAGTGAAGCTGTGAGCGTGGTGAAACAGATACTTCATGGCTTTACCCACCCAGCACCAACTTTTGCTTTTTCTCCTCCCTCCCTCCCTCCCTCCCTCCCTCCCTCCCTCCCTCCCTCCTTCCTTCCTTCCTTCCTTCCTTCCTTCCTTCCTTCCTTCCTTCCTTCCTTCCTTCCTTTGTTCCTTTCTGTCTGTCTTTCTGTCTGTCTTTCTTCCGCCTATGTCATGTTGATAAGATGACCTAAAGTTCAGGTAGCAGAGAGCATATCGGCTGTTGATTGAGGAATGATCTCTTCTGAGTGACACCATCTGTCACACAGGTATCTCTGGGTCATTGCAGACAGAGAGTCAGATGTGCTTCCAGGTGGCTGTGGGTTTTCAAGCCCATTTTTCTTAATGTCACTCCTGATGGCTGGAGTTTTCATGCTCATTTTTATGAAAACTGATGGTAGATGCTCATCTCTAACAATGTTCTCTCTGTAGGCCATTCTGTTGATGAATGAAGGTAAAAGTTCTCTGCTTCCTTTGTAGTAGCTGGAAATTGGAAATAATAAGCTTTTTAAAAATTCACTTGTTTATTTGTTTTCTTTTTAGGGCAAAAGTGTTGTGAACAAGACCTATGCAAATGTATTATTATTATATTCTATTTCCTAGTTTCATATTTGTTCACATAATATTTTGTAAAATCAGAATAATGGATAAGTATGTGCACTTTCTTTAATGTCTTCTTTGACAAAAATGAAATACATATAGAATTAATTTAAAATTTAAAAAAAGTTATAAAAATGTTTTCTCCAATTCACAGTGCTGTCTAATCTCAATCTTCAGAGAGAACTTTCTCTGCATTTAGAGACATATGTGGAGCATACAAACATACACATATGTGTGTAAATATTCTTTAACAAAATTTTATCTGTATTTTGTGTTTTTTCAATGCTTTGATTTTTTCTCTGATCAAATGTGCTGCTCTGAGTAATCACATATACAATTATATTGTTCTTTCTAAATGATTTCTTAGTAAATGTATTTTATAAATATTTCATATTTTATCAAGGTCTCTACTATCCTTTCAAGCAAAGTAAAAATGAATAGGGACACTGTTCATTGTAGACTACAGCACACATCAGACATGTGATGTCTTGTCTGGGCTCCAAAAGGGTATGGTTTCCCTAGAAACTGTGTGGAATGGCCAGGTAGCACAGGTAACAAAGGCTGAGAATGAGGGTTTGGAGTCTTTGATCCGTGAATCTGGAAATGGGAAGAATTAAAAAAAAGAAGTTTTGTACCATAACTATATAAAGAACTTCTCAAATTCTGTTTTTAAACTTATTTTTAAAGTTTAGATTAATATGCAATACTTGGACATTTTTAAGGGGCACAATACAAATTTTCCCCACATTTGCATAGCTAAAAGTTCAATACCAGGTAACCAGCATTTCCATTTGCTTACTTTTTCTATGTCTTTGGAACCTGCCGAACTCTCTCTTCCAGTTCTTAGACAGCATATTAAGGATAATAACTGTTTCACAAAATACCAGATCTACTGTTAAAAGAAAAAAACGAATAGCAACAGACTACATGAGAAGTACTTCAAAACAATGAATATGCAAAGTATCAGCAAATACATGGAAAGGCATTGAACAGCACCTGTCATCCTAGAAGGTATTCAAAAGAGTATGAATCTATATCCAGTACCTCCTTTTATCCAAATGTGCATACATTTTAATGTGTCTCTGAATTCATCTAGGTGTTTGAAAAATTTTAAATGCATTGTTAAAGGCCTCTTTGAAAAACTTTACCAATTTCTTTCAGATTTAAACCTTCACCTTAAACTAATGGACATTATTGCAAAAAGCCTATATAAAATGTTAGGCTTCATTTACTAGAAAGATGCTAAGATGTTAGAGTACAATACATTAACTAATGATTTCATGAGAATTAAAGCAAATATTCTGCATTCAGTACCATGAATACATGTGCTTCTCTTGAGAAACCAATTTTGTCCTCTTGACTCTGATTAAGATATTTTTGGCGTACTTTGGCTGACATAATTCTTAGAATCAAATTTTTGGTCCTTATATTATGTATTACTAGGTCTTAGGAAATGCATTATTATTTCTTTTCTTCTTCCTTTTGCTATTTCTTAATTCTATTTTCCTAACTTTATGAAAACATATGTATTTAGTTCATTTTCTTTAAATCATTTTTAGAAAAGATGCGTATGGGTAATCTACTATAGTAGCTAATGTTAACATTTATGTGTTTTTTTGTTCTATGAAAATAAGGAGGACAACATAATCCCTCCCCAAAGGAATACAACAATACTTCAATATTAGAATGCAAAATTGGGGCAGGTGCTGTGGCAAAGCGGGTTGAATCCTGGCCTGAAGCACTGGCATTCCATATGGGCATCAGTTCTAGTCCTGGCTGCTCCTCTTCTGATCCAGCTCTCTGCTGTGGCCTAGGAAAGCAGTAGAATATGAGCCAAGTCCTTGGGCTCCTGCACCCATGTGGGAACCTGGAAGAAGCTCCTGGCTCCTGGCTTCAGATAGGTGCAGCTCCAGCCATTGGGCCATCTGGAGAGTGAACCAGTGGATGGAAGACCTCTTTCTCTGTCTCTGTCTCTCTCTGTAACTCTGTCTTTCAAATAAGTAAAATAAGTCTTTAAAAAAAAAAGAATGCAAAATTGTAGACACTGATGAAATTCCAGAAACAGGATTGAAATGATTAATCATAGGATTACTCAGAAGCAATCAGAAGCAAATACATGAATTAAAGAAATTCACACATGATTTGAATGAAAAATTTTCCAATGAAATTGAGATTTTTAAAGAGAAATAAAAATGAAATATTAGAAATGAAGAATTCAATAGATCAAAAAAATGTGGAAAGCCTTAAACACAGCCATAGTGAGACAGAAGAAAGACTATCTGAACTAGAAGACAGATCTCTGGAAATTTTAGAGTCAGATCAAAAGAAAAAGAGAAGAAGCAATAAGAAAAATTAAAAATAGGGCCGGTGCCGTGGCTCAATAGGCTAATCCTCTGCCTAGCGGCGCCAGCACACCAGGTTCTAGTCCCGGTCGGGGCACTGGATTCTGTCCCGGTTGCCCCTCTTCCAGGCCAGCTCTCTGCTATGGCCCGGGAGTGCAGTGGAGGATGGCCCAGGTGCTTGGGCCCTGCACCCCATAGGAGACCAGGAGAAGCACCCAGCTCCTGCCTTCGGATCAGCGCGGTGCACTGGCTGCAGCGCGTCACCCACGGTGGCCATTGGAGGGTGAACCAACAGCAAAGGAAGACCTTTCTCTCTGTCTCTCTCTCTCACTGTCCACTCTGCCTATCAAAGAAAAATAATGTTGGAGTATTATGGGATACTATCAAACAACTGCATATACAGGTAATAGGAGTTCCTGAAGACATGAAAGAAAGAATTGATTAGAAGCCATATTTAGTGAGATAATTAGAAAAAACTTTCCCAATTTGGAGAAAGAAAGGGACATACAAGTACAGGAATCACATAGAACTCTTAATAGACATGACCAGATATGATCTTCACCATGACATATTGTAGTCAAACTAGAGAAAATATTCTAAAATATGCATGAGAGAAATACACATCCACTTTCAGAGGCTCTCCAATTAGACTCACAATTGATTTCTCATCAGAAACAGGCTAGGAGAAAATGGAGAACATTTAAGAGAAAAAACTGTCAACCCAGAATACTATGTGCTGAAAAGCTCTCATTTATGAGTGAAGGTGAAACAAAGACCTTCTATAACAAACAGGAATTGAAAGAATTTGTCACCACTTATCCAACCTTACTAAAGATGCATAAGGATGAACTACAGACAGAAACACATAAACTTGGTAATAACTATGAAAGAATGTGAAGGCAGAAATCTCGCAGTACAAGTACAAAGGAAATCCAAAGTAAGCAATAGGAATATTTATTGAAAAATGGCAGGGTCAAGTCATTACTTATCAAAAGTCATATTGAATGTAAGTGGACTCAATTTTCCAGTAAAAAGACACAGAATAAATAGATTAAAAAATAAGATCCATCTGTTTGCTGCCTACAAGAAGCACACCTCACTAACAAAGATATCCATAGACTAAAAGTGAAAGGATAGAAAAAGCTATTCCAAGCTAATGGAAAACAAAGGAAGAGCTAGTGTAGCCATCCTAATACCACACAAAACAGACATTAGCACAAAAACTGTTAAAAGAGACAAAGAAGGGCTCTCCGTAATGATTAAAGGATCAATGCAACAGGTGGATGTTACTAAAATAAACATATATGTGCCAAATTAAAGGGCACCTGGCTACTTAAAAGAAATGTTAATGGATCTAAAGGTAGACATAAACTACAAAAAATAGTAATGGGGGACTTCAACATACCGCTTTTAGCAATGGATAGATCAACCAGACAGAAAATCAATAAACAACAGAGTTAATCAAAAGTACAGACCAAGTGGACCTAAGTGATATCTACTTAACTATTCATTCCACAATTGCAGAACACACATTGTTTTCATCAATGCATGGAATTTTCTTGAAGATAGACCGCATACTAGGCCAGAAAGCAAGTCTTAAAAAATTGAAATTATATTATGCATCTTCTCTGACCACATGGATTGAAGCTGGAAATCAAAGTGAATGGGATGGGAGAGAGAGTGGGAGATGGGAGGGATGCAGGTGGGAGGGAAGTTATGAGGGAGAAAAAGCCATTGCAATCCATAAACTGTACTTTGGAAATTTATATTTACTAAATAAAAGTTAAAAAAATAAGGGCAAAAAAAAAAAAAGAATCTCTAGAACATATGCAAGCACATGGAGACTGAACAACACTCTCCTGAATGAGCAGTAAATCATAGAAGAAATCAAAAGAGAAATTAAACAAATTTGGAAATGAATAAAGACAAAGATACAACATATCAAATGTATGGAATACATCAAAAGTAGTGTTAAGAGGGAAGTTTATAGCAATTGGCACCTACATCAAGAAATCAGGAAGGCACCAAAAAATTGGCTATCAACGCAACTTATGGTCCTAGAAAAACAACAAACCCAATCTAAAATTAGTAGGAGAAAATAATTAAAATTAGAGAAAGAATAAACAAAATTTAACCAAACATAACAGATCAATGAGATGATGAGCTTTTTTTTTTTGGAAAAAATAAACAAAATTAAAACATCTTTGGTACAACTAACCAAAAAAGAGGGAGAAAAATCAAATCAATAAAGTCAGAGATGCAAAAATAAATGTAACAACAAATACAACAGAAATGACATTAATCATCCCAAATTACTACAAAGAGCTTTATGCCATCAAATCAGGAAACCTAGGAGAAATAGATAGATTCCTGGAAACCTACAATCTACTTAAATTCAGCCATGAAGACATAGGGAACATAAACAGACCAATAACCAAGACAGATATTGAATCACTAATAAAGATCCTCCCAATAAAGAAAAGCCCAGGACTAGACGACTTCACTGCTCAATTATACCAGTCATTTAAAGAACTAATTCCAATTCTCCACTAGCTATTCAGAACAGTTGAAAGGGAGGGAATCCTGCCAAACACCTTTCATGAAGCCAGCATCACCTTAATTCCTAAATCTGCAACAGATAGAATATTTAAATAGAATTACAGACCAATTTCCCTGATGAATATAGATGCAAAAATTCTCACCAAAATACTACTTAATCAAATCCAACAACACATAAGAAAGATCATTTACCCATGGCCGGTGCCGCGGATCACTAGGCTAATCCTCTGCCTTGTGGCGCCGGCACACCGGGTTCTAGTCCCGGTCAGGGCGCCGGATTCTGTCCCGGTTGCCCCTCTTCCAGGCCAGCTCTCTGCTGTGGCCAGGGAGTGCAGTGGAGGATGGCCCAAGTGCTTGGGCCCTGCACCCCATGGGAGACCAGGATAAGTACCTGGCTCCTGCCATCGGATCAGCGCGGTGCGCTGGCCGCAGCACGCCGACCATGCCGGCCATTGGAGGGTGAACCAACAGCAAAGGAAGACCTTTCTCTCTGTCTCCCTCTCTCACTGTCCACTCTGCCTGTCAAAAAAAAAAAAAAATCAGTCACCCAACCATGTAAGATTTATATTTGGTATACAAGGATGGTTTAACATTTGCAAATCAAGCAATGTGAAACAACACATTAACTGAAGAACAAAACCATATGACTATCTCAATAGACACAGAGAAAGCATTTGATAAAATACATCAATTAATGATGAAACGAAAGGAAATTGGGTATAGAAGGAACATTCCTCAACACAGTCAAGACAATTTATGTCAAACCCACAGCTAGCATCTTATTGAATGGGGATAAGTTGGAAGCATTCCCACTAAGATCTGGAACCAGACAAGAGTGCCCACTCTCACCATAACTACTGGTATAGTCCTGTAAGTTTTAGTCAGAGCCATTAAGTAAGAAAAAGAAATCAAAGGGATACAAATTGGGAAGTAGGAAGTCAAACTATCCCAATATGCAGAGGACATGATTTTATATATGCATATATTCCATATATATGTATAGTATATACATTATATACATTATATATATACATATATATTCCAAAAGACTCCACTAAGAGCCTATTGGAACTCAAAAACATTTGGTAAGTGGTGGGATATAACATTTTATTTAAGGTATACAAACTTAATGCATTTCACACATGCAAGTTTAGAAACATAGTATTGCTTCCCATCCCACCCAGCCTCCCTCCCACCTGCATCCCTTCTCTCTCTCCTATTCCCATTCTTATTTTATACAAAGATATTTTTCAATTAACTTTATACTCATAAGATTAACCATACACTAAGTAAAGGGTTCAACAAATAGTATGGAAAAAATAAAGAAATCTGTTCCTCAACCATCAAGACAAAGGCTGTTCAAAATAATCTCACAACAAAGTGTCAATATCACTTCTATAGATTACCTTTCAGGCACTCTATTAGTTATCACATATCAGGGAGAACATATGGTATTTGTCTTTTGGGGACTAGCTTCTTTATTAAGTATAATGTTTTCTATTTGCATCCATTTTTTTGGAAAGATAGGATTTCATTTTTTTAAAAAAAGGTTTTTTCATTTATTTGAAAGGCAGAGGTACAGAGAGGCAGAGAGAGAGAGAGGTCTTCCATTTGTTGGTTCACTACCGAGATGGCTGCAATGGCTGGAGCTATGCCAATCCAAAACCAGGAGCCAGGAGCTTCTTCCAGGTCTCCCACTTGAGTGCAAGGGCCCAAGCACTTGGACCACCTTCTGCTGCTCTCCCCAGCCATAGTCGAGAGCTAAATTGGCAGTGGAGCATCTGGGACTCACCAGTGCCCATATGGGATGCTGGCATTGCATGCAATGGCTTTACCCAGTATGCCACAGCCCCGGCCCCAGGATTTCATTTATTTTACCCATATGTAGCATTCCATGGTATATCCAGTCTTCAGTTGATGGACATCTGGGTTGATTCTATATGTTAGCTATTGTGAATTGAGCTTCAATAATCATGGGGGTACAGATAACTCTTTCATCTGCTAGTTTCATTTTTTTTTTTGGGTAAATTCTCAGGAGTGGGATGGCTGGATAATATAGTAGATCTATATTCAGATTTCTGAGGTATCTCCTTACTGTCTTCCACAGTAGCTAGACCAGTTTACATTTCTACCAACAGTGGATTATGGTACATTTTTCCCCACATCCCCATCAGCTTGTTTGTTGATTTTTGTGTGAGAGTCATTCTAAATGGGGTGAGGTGAAACCTTATTGTGATTTTGGCTTGCATTTCCTGGATGGCTAGTGACTGTGAGCATTTTTTCATGTGTGTGTTGGCATTTGAATTTCCTCTTTCAAAAAATGCTTATTCAAATCTGTCGCTCCCCGTCTTCGTGGAGGAATGACACAGGACCCTGCGCTGTTCTTTTGTCTGCTCGGCCCTCCCCGGGTTTGCTGCTGGTTCTTCCCGGGTTGGCTACCATCCCTTCCACCTCTGTGGAAGGGCGGTTCCCCCTAGCCACTCTTCCCCACTTCCGCGGGGGAGCGGCATACCGCCGGCCGGCTCTCTCGGGGGCTGCACAGGTGTTCCTTCAGATGTTCCCCTTAGATGTTCCTGGTGCATGTTGTCTCTCTCCTCCTTTATAGTCCTTCCACCAATCCCAACTCTGCTACCCACACGCCGAGTACGCTGCTCTCCTCCAATCAGGAGCAGCTCCTGCAGCTTGTCAAGTTGGTGAGAGGCAGCTGGGTAGAAGCTGTTTTCTCCTCTCCCAGCGCCACATTGTGGGAGAGCAGATGCATAGAATAAGTCTTAATTCCAGTAACTTAGTCTAGTCCGAGTTGCTCCCCACAGATCCCCCTTTCTTTTTATTTTTTGGCATTGATACGCGCCTGTCTTCAGTGCCCCGTGGCACACACTCTGCTCTGCTTGCTGGAGTTGCTCACAGGTGCTTACAAGCCCTACCAATCAGGCAAACCGAATCCGGGTCCTCTCTTCGCCATGTTGTGAGGAGGTTTTTAGGTGCTGATGTGAGCCTGTGTTCGGTGCCCTGCGGCACATGCTCTGCTCTGCTAGAACTGCCTGCAGGTACTTACAAGCCCTAACAATCAGGCAAACCGAATCCAAGCCTTCTCATTGCCGTATTGTGGGGAGACTTATTGGTGTTGATAACGTGCCTATCTTTGGTGACCTGCAGCTCATACTCTGTTCGAGCTGCCTGCTGGTGCTTATTGCCTTACTAATCAGGCAGACCGAATCCAAGCCTTCTCATTGCGGTATTGTGGGGAGACTTATTGATGTTAATTCGTGCCTGTCTTCGGTGACCTGCGGCGCATAAGCTGCTAGCCGCCCACAGGTGCTCACCACCTCCCTAATCAGGCAGACCGAATCCAAGCTCTCTCATTGCCATGTTGAGGGGAGGCCTTATTTTTCTTTATTTCTCTATCTCCGGGCATTCCTATTTCTCCTATTTTACTTCTATCTGCCAGCATTCCTATTTCTCTCATTTTACTTCTAAACTTCTGTTTCTCTTAACCCTGCAGCTTCCTGGCGCCCGCCCCGAGGCTGCTTCTCTGCGCCTCCCGGCTCTGAGCCGCTTCAGCCCACGCTTCTCTCATCTGCGCGGCTTCCCGGTGCCCGCCCTGCGGCGGGCTCCCGGCTCTGCGCGGCTCGGCTTCGTGCGCACACTCCGCGGTCTCCATGCCCTTCGCGCCCGCACCACGGCCTCGCGCCAGCCCCGCGTTCCCTATCTATTCACGCCCCGTGCTCTCTCTGCACGCGGCGGCTTCCGCGAATCACACAGCGTAGCTTACATTTCCGCCACCACCGGCATTCAGTCCAAGTTCCCCAGACTAACCTGGCGAATTTCAACCTGGTGGCCCACGTCTCTGCCTCTGGTTCCAGATTTTCGCCTTTTGCTCCCCGGGCTGACTTGAAGAATTCCAAGATGGCTTACGTCTCCGCCTTGGCCTGCACTCGCGGCTTCATCCTCCCTAACATTTTTCTCTACCCGGTATGTTTCCCTAAGTTTTCTTCCAACAATATTCCTCCCTCATTTCTCCTGGCCTCTCCCCACAGTCCGTATCCAAGTCTAAGTTTCTTATAGGTTTCACTTTCACTTTCAACCTGCAGTCCGTATCTGAGTCTAAGTTTCTTCTTGCTTTCACTTTAAATCCTAACTTCTTTCCCACAGTCCGTATCCGAGTCTATGCCTAGGCTTTCGATAGCTTCTTCCAGCACCTTTTCTGTCCGGCTTTTCCCTAGGCTCTTTGCTAGTCTCTCTCTCCGGTATTTTCCACTTCTTCCCGTTTCTTCCTTCCTAAGTTCCCTATCCGAGTCACGGCACCATTATGTCGCTCCCCGTCTTCGTGGAGGAACGACACAGGACCCTGCGCTGTTCTTTTGTCTGCTCGGCCCTTCCCGGGTTTGCTGCTGGTTCTTCCCGGGTTGGCTACCATCCCTTCCACCTCCGTGGAAGGGCGGTTCCTCCTAGCCACTTTTCCCCACTTCCGCGGGGGAGCGGCATACCGCCGGCCGGCTCTCTCAGGGGCTGCACAGGTGTTCCTTCAGATAGATGTTCCTCTTAGATGTTCCTGGTGCATGTTGTCTCTCTCCTCCTTTATAGTCCTCTTCCACCAATCCCAACTCTGCTACCCACACGCCGAGTACGCTGCTCTCCTCCAATCAGGAGCAGCTCCTGCAGCTTGTCAAGTTGGTGAGAGGCAGCTGGGTAGAAGCTGTATGCTCCTCTCCCAGCGCCACATTGTGGGAGAGCAGATGCATAGAATAAGTCTTAATTCCAGTAACTTAGTCTAGTCCGAGTTGCTCCCCACAAAATCCATTGCCTATTTGTTAACTGTGTTGTTTGTTGTTGCTAAGTTTCTTGATCTCTTTATATATTCTGTATATTAATTCTTTATCAGTTGCATATTTTGGAAATATTTTTTCCCATTCTGTCAGTTGCCTCTTCACTTTGCTGAGTGTTTCTTTTGTGGTACAGAAACTTCTTAATTTGATATAATCCTATTTGTCAATTTTGGCTCTGATTGCCAATGCTTCTGGGATCTTTTCCAAGAAGTCTTGGCCTATAGCAATATCTTGCAGAGTTTCCCCAGTCTTTAATAATTTGATGGTATTGGGTCATAGATTTAGGTCTTTGATCCGTTTTGAGTGGACTTTTGTAAAGATGTAAGGTATGGGTTTTACTTCATACTTCTGCATACAGAGATCCGTTTTCCTAGCACTATTTGTTGAAGTGACTGTCCTTGTTCCAGGTATTGATTTTAGCTCCTTTGTCAAAGATAAATTGGTTGTTGAAGTGTGGATTGGTTTCTGGAGTTTCTATTTTGTTCCATTGGTCTATTCATGTGTTTCTGTGCTAGTACCAGGCTGATTTGATTATAACAGACCTGGAGCATATCGTGAAATCTGGTATTATGATGCCTCTGGCTTTGTTTATGTTGTATAAAATTGTTTTAGATAGATATTTGGGTTCTTCTCTGTTTCCATACGAATTTCAGCATCATCTTTTCTAGATCTGAGAAGAATGTCCTGGGTATTTTGATTGGATTTTCATGTACTTAAATAGTACTTCTGGTTATTATTATCCCTAGACATAGATAGCTAAATATATAAAACTGTAATTAATGCTTTGTGACACTTTTATTTTAAAAATCTATGAACTCTGAGGGTAACCAGTAAGGAAGAAATGTTCTGTGAAGTTTATCGATAGATTCAGGTATTATGTGGTTGTTCCTGCGAGTTCCCTTCTGGGAGGTAAAACATGTTTCCCAACTGATAGACTTTCTGCTCTCATCACGTGAATAGCTACTCATTCATGTGCTCTCGTGAAAATTCTCTCCATGCTCATAGACTTCCTATGAAGACTGTCTAATCCATTCAAACTTTGTTTATTTCTCAATCAGATGGAAACTTTGCTAAGATGTGATGAGTACAGATTCTCAGCTTCCTACTAAAGGCATGGGGAAGAGAATAGCAAATATACATTGAAGATAAAAGGGGGAGAATATTTGAAATTTAAAATTATCCAACAAAATTGAGGATGCTTTAGTCAAGTAGAGTCAATTTTTGCTATCCTCAGAAAATTGGTTCCAGAATCTCGTGAACACCAAAATCTGGGGCTTTTCAAGTCCTGCATATAAAATGGCATAGCATTTGCATTTAACCTATATAACCTTCTTCATGTACAGATTACTTATGCTACCTATTGCACTATATATGCCATGTGAATAGTCATTTACTGTATTGTTTACAGGATAAGAAGAAAAACGTTTGTATGTGTTTAGTGTACATATATTTTTTCCCAAATACTTTATCTTTGATTTGTTGAATTCCTGGATGCAGAAATCACAGACATGAAGGGACAACTGTATTTAGCACATCTGACATTTTCATAAATTATTATGCATTGTTTCTTTACACATCACTAATTCTCACTTCAGATATTTTAGATCATAGCGTGTGACCTGTATTACTCATTGTTTCAGCCTATGATATAGATATTATTTAAAACTAATTGATGAATAATATTGATAATTACAAAATAAATGCCTTTTTTCAAATATGACATTCAGATACTCTGTGAGTATAAATTTAGTTAATACGATTGCACTATATTTAGATAGAATGCATGCCACTTGTGACTCGAGAAGCAAAAAGGAAAATAGAAAAATAGCAGAATATAAATGGTTTTGGAGAAATGAGGTGGAGTTTTTTCATTCAAAATGTATACCCTATATTTTAGTAGGAAATACCAGAGTAATTTTAAATTTTCTTTAAAAAATTAATTGAACAATAGTCTTCAGTTTTCTCATTTGAAATTACTGGATATAGAAATTATACAGGTTTATAATGTATAAGTAATCTCAAAAGAAATAAAGTATGCAATTTTGCTCTCCTGAGATCTGTGCATTTTAAAGGAAATGATGCAAAACATGTAAAATGAGCTAAGCATCAATCTCACTGTTACAAGATGAAGAAACTATGCCAGTTTTTTTTTGTCAAATCCCAAGTTTTCTGGTTCAGTAAACATGTTAAGGTGCTACACTTTTATGTTACTAACTAAAGACATAATTAAGCTTAAGACCATTAAAATTTATCCTTGCTTACCTTACAAAGGGAGAAATGCTCCCAAATGCCTGAATTCTTATGACCATCAATATGATGAACAACCGTGATTTGCTTATGCTATGTTAATTCTGCCTGCCATTGAAAACAACATTCCGCACCACATATTCATTTCTGCTTTTAGATGACTTCTTCATGGCAATTTTCTTTCTCTTTTCTCCTGTACAATGGGTTCTGAATAGTTTATGCACAACGCCTTGGACTAACCTTGAATGAGCATCTTTCCCTAACGGTTAGCTCAGCTTGTTCCGGTTCTGTCTGGCTGGTTTAGGAGTGTGTGGAAAATGGCAGGAATATAGGGGGGTCTAGGAAGGAAATCTACTCTGAGAAGGGATGTTTGCTCAGAGGCCCAATCCTGAGTACTGAGGATAAGAATGAAGGTGGTTTTGGGTTTTCTAATGATGTGCTGGACCTGGGTCTTTGCTATGGAAGACTGAACAACATATCTGTTAAATGTTTGTAAATAATCAGCAACTCAGGGTGTTTCCCTCAGGGATGAATGTAGCAAAAATCTGACACAAAAATAGGTAAGAAGAATACTCTGTATTTCAACAAAGATTGCTTCCACTTCTGAAGAGTTGAGCAGTTGTACAACACAGTAACTGTGAACATTGGAAGAGTTGGCAGGAGTGGTGACAGCATTACTGGGTGAGGAGTAACTGACTTACCTGTCAGTTTGGGCTTCTGTATCCACACTTACGATTTGTGTATGGTAATAGCACAGCAGTTAGAGAGATAGGGTGAACTTTAAATTGCTCTTGCATGACATTGAGGATGACATTGGAAACAGGAAACACTCAATAAAATTGCATGTTTGTTATTTTTGTGCACACTAGGGATGGGCAGCATTTCTCTTAGAAGTAGGGACTAGAGTTCTCACACATCTACAATCATTGGCCTCAAAACGCTGAAGAACTGAGAATACCACATTCAGTCAAAGCTGTAAGGGATCAGTAGAAAGATAGCTAATTTACTGGAAAACTGAAGTGGCTGTCTTTGACACATACAAGAACCACTCTATACTTATTTTTCAAAATAAGTTTTGAATTGTGGGCTGGGAATAGTCTGTATGTTGGTCATTTAAATGGGATGTAGACCTTTGCTTGATTTTGACATAAGGTCAGAAAAATGTCATCTCTCTCCTCCTGTACTTAAAACCTGGTCTTGGATTGGAAGCCCAGATCTGTGAAGCATATAATTGGATCATGGGTTACCGAAATAATTCTTCTTATTCTAATCTCTGGTTTTTCTAATCAGAAAAATAAATAAAATCCTCTGGAATTTAATCTTTAAGACCACAGTGATACTTAAATAAGTTTATGGATTACAACTAATGAGCACAATTGCAGGCATACAGTAAGAACTCAACAAGAGGAACTGGCTATGTAATGCAGTGGCTAAGACGCTGCCTGTGACACTGGCATCCCAAAGGCACTGGTTCATGTCCTGGATGCTCCACTTCCAAAACAACTCCCTGATGATGGCATAGGAGAAGCAGCAGATGATTATCCAGGTGTTTAGATCCCTGAATCCCATATGGGAGACCCAGAAAAAACTCCTGGTTCCTGACTTTAGCCAGGCACTGTGCTGGCCCATTGCTGGTATCTGAAGAGTTAATCAGTGGAAGGAAGGTCTTTCTCTCAGGCCCTCTCTCTTTCCCTCCCCTTCTTTGTATCTCTGACTCTCAAAATAAATGAATGGATCTTAAAGTATGTATATTTCAGCAACAGATGCTTCCTAAATGATGGTGAGAGTGACAAAATGATGGTAATGTAAGAGAATGATATAAGTAAGGCTAGTATAGCTGTAGAAGCAAAGTTGTTATTGATAAGAAATTATTTTAAAATGATGTTGTGTGGATATGATGTTACTTCCTAGATACCATGCTAGATACATTGTAGATATCCTGAAATATACTTAAAACAAGCAGTTTCAATCCTCCAGGAAACTCACAAAGTAGCAAACACATTAGCATGTAACACGTAGTGCTTAGAGAATGTAATTAATTCTAGTAGCACCATATGAGCACAGGATGAAGCAAAGATTAATTCCTAAGGAATAAATTCTCTGATGTTGGATGAACATGAGCTGTGATTATAAGAGTTAGTGGGATTTTCCAAGTGTTGATGGTCTTTGGCCAAATCAGACATTTTTTCAGAAATTTAAGATTGAGTGTTCCCTGTTGCCATAATGTTAACTTGTTAAAATTTGAATCACAAGATAAAATATAGAATGTGCAGTTATATCTACAGTTTATGGAAGCACCAATAATTTAAACTTTTAAGGAGAAATCATAGAGATATACGGAGAGGGAGGAGAAGTGGAAGAAGTCATGAGAGAGAGAGAGAGAGAGAGAGAGAGGGAGAGAGAAGGAGGAGGGGGGGGCAGCACTCCTAACAATTGGTCAACTCCCCAAGTGCTCATAATAGACAAAGAAAAAATCAAAACTTGGACGTAGGAACTCAGTCTAAGGTCTCTCACATGGATGATAGTAATGTAACCATTTGAATTATTACTGCTGCCTCCCAGAGTCTGCATCAGCTGGAAGTTGAAATCAAGGGCAAGAGCCAGGAGTCCAATGTAAAAACTATAATGTGGCAAACTAGCATCCCAGGAGCTAGGCAAAATACTTGGCCCCAGCACCAGTATGTTTTAGAATAACCATATATTAAATATTATATTTGGATGTATACTACATAAGATATAAAATGGGCAATGCATTTTTAAAGCTGTAATCTAGCCTAAATTTCTATTTATTAATTATTATTAATCAGGGTACCCTCATGCAACAACGGTATAGAGAGGCCATGGATTCAGAAATTCAAAGATCATTCTGATAACCTGGAAGTTACTTCTTTGGATGTGCAGAGATGAATCACTTCCTATAACTGAGTATCAGCTGCTGCATCTGATGTGGGTTCAGGAATAAGGAAGAGATGCCTTCCAGGCCCCTTCAAAGCTCTCTTGCTCTATGAATGTAAATATGATGCTTGCAATTATGGTTTCACTTTTTAACATGCAATGCTGCTATGCATACAGATGATAAACACGCACTGAATCTAATGCCTGCCTTTCATAACTTCTTATACTTTATCCATAATCTGAAAACAAGTTCACTTTCAAATTTGAAAACTGAGATTTAGCTGTTAAGTGATTTGACCAGAAAGACACAACTAACAAGCTGAGGAGTCAGGATTGACGTTCTTTCATACCGCTCTACTTTTGTCACCTTTAACAACCTTAGCCTTATCTTTGAGTTTTTTGTTGGTATTTAAAATGTGATGTTAGTAGAGGATAATAAAGTTGATAAATGTAAAATTAGATGTTACTTATTACTTAAAGAATGTTGAAATGTCATCATAAATTTTCACCTGGGAGACATTAGTGAAAGACAGTTTTACCTTTTTTATAATAGCATTGGTGTTATTCTCCTTTTAAAATAAGGCTTCAAGGTTTTCTAGGGAAGGAGACTGGTGTCAGAATTTCCAATAAAATCTTGATTGTGTTATAGATGACCTGTTCAAGTAGTGATATATAGTTTCCAATAAGTTTAAAAGTACATTTAGCCCTCATTCCACTCTATACACCACATAGATTTTATTTGAAAATTTCCAAAAGTGCTCTCCAATCATTCTTTGTACTTAAGTTGAAGGAGAAAGCTGTAAGTTTCACTAAAGCATGACAGTCCCAATCATATATTCACAATATATGTTTTTCTCCATTCTTTTCCTTGAACACTTAACAGGTCAGTAAGCAATGTGATATAGAGACAGAGTAGTGCATTGCAGGAGTTTTGGAATCAGATTGACGTCTGTGCTCATAAGTTAGGAATTAGGGAAAAACAGCAGTGCGGCAGCCTCTGGTTTCAGGCAGACCTCTGAGATGCACAAGTCAGGTGTTCTACACAACTTGGGCATACCTTCATGTACATACGTGGGGAGGGTCATGAACATTATGGGTTTTGTTGTGCCATGAATGGGCTGAAATATTTCAATCTGGTTTTCTTTCTAGTGAAAATAGCCTAACAAGGAAAATGCCTGTAGGGAGAAAATAAAGGGTCTTGAAAAATAATTTGTCAGCATTCAAGGCCCTGTCTCTCCAATGAGTAACACACACGCATAACTAGGGCTAGGGCATAGAAAGGGAAACTCAGAAGGAGTCAGTAATTTGAAAGTATCTGGAAGACAGAGCAG
The DNA here is from genome assembly GCF_964237555.1 of Oryctolagus cuniculus. Taxonomy (NCBI): domain Eukaryota; kingdom Metazoa; phylum Chordata; class Mammalia; order Lagomorpha; family Leporidae; genus Oryctolagus; species Oryctolagus cuniculus. The sequence continues at coordinate 189,498,625 of NC_091433.1, read as the reverse complement.
GTACCACGGCACAAAGAAGCCCAATGCTACATTGTCCCAAACATGTGGTAAGGTGGTGGGCTGGAATATTGGGAGCATGGAGGCCATGACAGCCCACCATGGCTCTCAGCCTATTTTTTTTAAAGATTTATTTATTTATTTGAAAGGCAGATTTACTGAGAGGCAGAGGCAGAAACACAGAGAGATAGAGGTCTTCCATCCACAGATTCACTCTCCAGATGGCTGCAACAGCTGGAGCTGTGCCAATTTGAAGCCAGGAGCTTCTTCTGGGTCTCCCATGTGGGTGCAGGTGCCCAAGGAATTGGACCATCTTGCACTGCCTTCCCAGACCACAGCAGAGAGCTGTATTGGAAGTAGAGCATCTGGGACTCGAACCTTTGCCTATAGGGGATGCCTGTACTGCAGGCAGCAGCCTAGCCCACTACGCTACAGCGCCAGCCCTTCTCAGCCCATATTTGTCTGCTGCTTTATTCAGTGTGGTACACAAGCTAATATTTTTTATTTATTTCATGAAACTAAAACTATAGTTAAAGACAAGCAAATTTCCATGCCTATCATTGAAGTTTGTTTGAATGACACTCAGCCTCATGTATTGATATGTCTCTGGCTGCTTTCAGAGTATAGCAACATAGTTGAGTGCTAGTAACAAAAGCCACATGGTCCACGGAGCCTAAAATTTTACTTTGGGTCTTATTTTTTTAAGAAAAAAGTTTGCAACTCCTGTACTAAACATCGGGTTTAGTACAGGCTGTTTTATGATGACTACAAATGTCATATATGCTTTGATGTTGTCATTTTTCTCTAGTTCAGGTATCTTCAGAAGTGTTAGAATGATGGATGATGGAAAGAAATATAACATGAGAGAAAAGACTCCACAACTGCATATACTAAGTTAAATTATGACTGATTTGCCTAATAGGCAAGGGACAGAAATCTCCTGGTTGGAGAACTGGGATAGCACAGAATCTACCCAAGAGTAGCTTGTCTGGGTAGCTGCCTTAGAGTTGGGGTACAACTTGGTGGTTCCTAATTAAACTCAATGCATGCACCAGAGGCAGACAGGAGAGAAGTCTGACCTGCCAGGCCCTTTAGTACTAGTTCCACTTCTGTTTCATCCTGGTAAAGTCCAGGCTTATACAGATGATTACTTGCCCCAGAATACAAACACACAAAACAATTAACACTCACTTTCAAAATATTATTTAATGTGGTTTCAGCTAAGTGACAATTACTGAAATGGAGCATTTTTGATATATAGTATTCAAAGATGTTTTAAATATTTTATTTTATGTTTTTCAGCACTATTATCTCTCGTACTCTTTTCAACAACTCTAAGAGGTGAGTATTAGAATCCTGTTAGCCACAAGGATTTTGACACCACTTTTAAGGCTACAGAACAGTAAGTGCTGTGACCTGATTTCTGGGGCAATCACTCTGACTCTAGATCCTCACCTCTCAGCTGCTCTGATCAAGTGGCCATTTCTGGGTGTCATACAGACTTAAGCAGTTTGTTCAGATGGGAGGAGTGCTACTGAAGATTACATCACTGTAACGTATTTTTTCTACTAGCACAAGTGCTCCTTACACCTCCTCCTCTTCCTCTTCCTTCTTTAATGCTCTAACTAGAAAACAAATTGAGAGATAATAGAGGGGAAATAAAAAAACTAAAACTTGAACAATGTGTCAATGGATCCCAGAAGTCCTCTTTGTTTTTGACCCTGTCCTGGCACATCCCTGGGAACGCAACAGATCATGTCCAGAAGACAGTGACTAGAGGTGCCCATCACACACTCAGCAGGAGTCACATCAGCAGCAACAGCACATATGGTTCCTAAAACCAGTGTAGCTTAAACGACCAGCACACTGCTGGGGTTCTGGAAAAGTCCATTCACCTCACTGAACACAGAAGCAAATGGACACTTGGTGCCAACGTTCGCCCGCAGCAGAAGTTAACTTACAGAAACAGTGAAAGCACTGGTATTTCTCCCTGGTTCACCTAGCCTTGACATAAAGATCAATAAATATCTGTCCTCAATTCTTCCTAAACTGCAGAAGCCTCCATCTCATCTAAAGCACATTTTTGCTGAAAGAGGAAAGGGGGAAACTCACAGTGTTTTGAAAGCTGACATCTTGATATTCCCTTGACCCTTCTTCCTACAGATCCCTACAAAGATCTCAAAACACTACAAATTTAATCTAAGTGAAAAGCGCCACTTTAACTCCCCACAGAGTTCAAGTGTCTCCATCTAATAGACATGCACTCATTCTGCTACCAAATCCTGTCACGTAAATACGTAAAATAATGATATCTTTTTCCTCTGCATAAGCTGCTTGTTTTTACTTATATAGATGCGTGGCCCAGTGAGTTCTTTTAAATGTTAGGCTGAGTTCAGGTTTTTTTCTTCCAATATCCTATAAAGCTCTGTGTACCATATTTTCTGTATACTTATTCATTTGTTTGAGAGGCAGAGTGATAGAGAGAGTGAAGGAAAGACAGAGAAAGAAAATATTGCATTTGTTGGTTCGCTCCCCAATGAGTATAGTGGCCTGAACTGGTCCAAAGCCAGAGGTTCAGGACTCCATCCAGATTCCCCCATGTAGGTGGCTGAGACAGAAGTAGTTGAGCCATATTCCATGGCTTTCCCAGGAATATTAGTAGGGCAGATAGGACTTGAACCTACAATCAGATAATGGATACCACTGTCCCAAGAGATGGCTTATCCTGTACTGCACCCACCACAACTACAGCATCCCTGAATGCATCTGTTTTTCTTTTCTTTCTTTTATTTGTTTTGATTTATTTATTTTGAAAGAGTTACTGAGGATGAGAGGGAGAGACAGAAAGACAGACAGAGAGACAGAGAGAGAGAGATTCCATCCACTAGCTCACTTCCCAGATGGCTACAATGGTCAGCACTGGGCCAGGCCAAAGCCAGGGACCATGACCTTTATCTGGTTCTCCCACATATATAGCAGGGACCCAAATAATTGGGTCATCTTCTACTGCTTTTCCCAGGTCATTCGCAGGGAGCTGGATTGGAGGTGGAGCAGCCAGGACCTGAACCAATGCCCAAATGGGATGCCAGTGTTGCAGACAGTGGCTTTACCATTTTGCTGCAACTCTGACTCTGCTTCTACTTTTCTTTGTGCATTTACTTTATTCCACTCTATAGCCAAAATTTTCTTCTTTTATTAGTATATTTATGCTAAAATAAACTTTTTGAGGAGTGAGCTTTGACATATGTACTATGTTTGTAAACCTTAGTTTGATATTTATACACATATCTTAACCCTTACCTGATTTAAATTACATCTCAAAGTTTTAATGAAACTCTACAATGATGAAAACAGCACTATCATCCAGTTTTAGAAGAACCCTTTTGTTCGCACGTGTTTCATCTTGCCCATTATTCAATCCCCACTCCAGTCTGTGGGCCCAGAGTATCTTTGATGTGATTGCTCTACTATAGCTTTGAGGTTTCAGAAAAAAAGTGCGTAAACAGAATCTGACACCAAGCAATCTTTTATGTCTGACTCCCTTCATCCATCAGTATGTTTCTGAGTTTCACCCCTGCTGTTGGATACCTTAGTGTCCTACTTTGCACCTTTCATTGTTCCTTTATTGCTAAGTAGTATTGGGTTTTGTGGCTCTAGTACATTTGATTAACCAATGCAGGTTTGCTATTTTTAGTAACACTTCTACAGATACTGCATACAAGCCTTCATGTTCCCATGTTTTCATTATTCTTAGGTAAACACCGACTAGTAGATTATCTGTAATACATCCTAAAGTGTCTGCATTTTAAGAAACTTCCAAGCTGCTCCCCAAGTGGCTGCACAATTTTAAATTTAAATCTGTCATCTGAAATGTAAAATTTACCCATATCTTTAGCAGTCAAGTGGGCAGTTTCACTATTCAATTATTTAATAACTAATGATTATGTACATAATTTTATGTTCACTTGACATTTTTGTTTTCCTTTTTTTAAAATATTATTGATATAAAGAGAGAATATTTCATGCATTCCACAGTTCCAAGAAGACACCACACATCTTTTTTGGTTGAATATCAATTTAAATCACTAGTTTTCTGTAGCAGTTTGCTTTTCATTACTTAATTAAAATACCCAAGAGGAAGTTCTTGGGAAAAGACTGTTTATTTCTGCTTATAGTTTGAAGGTTACAGTTCAGGGCCATAGTCTGGTTTCTGGTGGAACCTAGCCATGGACAATGTAGAGGAACAATTATGTGGTGACCCAGGAAACAGAGCAAGAACCTAGAGTGAACTGGAACACAAATTCAATTCTCGCTAAGACCACCTTTTGAAGGCATGCCTCTAATGACCTAAACATCTCCCACCCCTGAGTTGCCATAATTAGATGAAGTTTCCACCCTTAATTCTTCTAATGTTAATATTACAACATCAGAGTTTAAACACAAGCATGAGTCGAGGGCAGACAAGCTCTACTCAACCCACAACATTCTCAAAATGGCTGCTCAACACCCATGTCCTTTCACATAGACACATAATCAGTTCATCCTCCAAATTCTCAAAGTCTTAACTTGGTTCAATACTAACTTAAAAATTCCATTGTTCGTATTCTCATCTGAGACTCAAGGAAAGCTCTCTAAGTTGTGAAGCTGTGCACTCACAAAGAAGTTACACATGTTCAAGTTACATTGGTAAGGCTGGCATTAGTTGCAGACTTTCATTATACATAGGGGAAACAAGGAATTATAAATGATTAATTAGGCCAATAAAAAAACAAAATTCTACAGGGCAAACATTAAGTTCCACAGCTCCACATCTGACACCCTCACATGTGTTGGGGCTTGGTCTTCCAGTGGCACGGGCAGCCTCGTCCTTACAGGTTTGCTGGTCACAACCCATGTTTCAGTTCTCCCAGATGTAAAACGTTTCTCTGCATCTCCATTAGGTATTTTCTTGTAGAAGCCCCTTTTAGTGACTCCATTCCTGGAACCCATGTCTGTCTGGCCCCCAGTTTGTCCAAAACATTCTTTGACATCTAGGTGGGACTCCCATACCTCCATGGCCCTGTTGGTATTTACTCACAGGGCTGTTCTCTGAGCCTGTGCATTTATGTCTGTGACCCTCCAAATCTGACTGCCACACTACCTGTTGCCTTACTCAGTGGATGTCACATCACTGGCGTTTTGGGGTTTCCTCTCTGGCTCTATTGTTCCCCTCCACACAGTTACACTCAAGAGACCCAGCACTGAGACATCACGCTTCCTGAGCTTGCAGGCTTCATTTTAAAGGCTCAGTAGACACTGCCATGAACACCATAACTCTTGCATTCCACACATCTGCAATGTTAGCACCATGTGGGCAAGGCTAAGTTGTACCACCAGTAGGAGGCATACCTGAACACAGCAAGCCATAATCCAGAGCTGTTTTAGAGTGAGCAAAGCAAATTTGGGTTCCTTCATGAAAGAGCTCTGCCATGGAATATCTTCAAAACAGACTCCAAAGGGAGAGGTGGCCACAGAGATCTCTGAAATGCCTACAGGGTTTCTCTCCCAATTTCTTGCTCACTGACTTACTGTTTCCTGTTACCTAAACTTGCTGCTTTGAAAATCAGTTTCTCCATGGACTTTTCTGGCTCCAGATACACAACTTTGTCTTCATTCCTTGTCTCTACAAGCTACAAATTTTCCAAATCTTTTTGCTCTGTCCCCTTAGTTCCTGATTCTCACAGTAAAACTTATTAAGAGCAGCGATTAATACCCATGCTGCAGCCTGAACATTTGGCTGCTTTGAAACATCCCCTAGCAAAAATCGCAGTCTACCATTTTCAAGTTCAGCTTCCTACAATTCTTAGTACAAGGACACAAGATAGCCAAGTTTCTCACTACAACATTGAAAGGGTGGTCTTTATTCCAGTTCCCAGTAGGATCCTCATTTCTATCTGAAACCTCAAGAGGATGCCCTTAACTGTTCAGCGTTTTGCCAGCTGGTCTTTTGAGTGCTCTTCAGAATTTCTCAGAAAGCTCAGATTACACCATTGTATGTGATTTCTAGTGTGCTCTTCCAAATTCTTCTGACCTTTCCTAGTAAACCAATCCCAGATGCAATTCCACATCTTCAGATACAGTTAACAGCAAAGACACTACTTCTCAGGACCAGTTTTCTACAGCAGCCTGTTCCTCATTATTCCAACTAAAGTGCTTGAAAAGAAGTTTCTTAGGAAAGAAGCGAGTTGTGTCAGCTTAGTTTGAAGGTAATCATTCAAGATAAGCTGGAACCATTGTCCAGCATCTGGTGAATGTGGCCAATCAGATGCAGAAGAGAGTTCACGTGGTGAGACAGGTATCAGAAAGAAAATTTAGGCTTGTCACAAACACAAAATATCCAACTCATTCTGAGAACCACCATCAACAGCATAACCCCAATGACTTAAACAGATCCCATCAGGAACATCTCTCAGAGTCCATAATTAAATTGTCCCCACCTTTAATTCGTCAGATATTAACATTGAAACATGAGAGTTTAAGCTTCCTTAGGAATTTGCGGCTGACAAGTTCTACGCACCCTATGGCACTCATTTCATATTGGATTTTTATCTCCTCATTCTTGGGTTATGATAGTATTTTCAGCATTGGGCAAAATTCTTTATCAATATCTATTTTGCAGATACATTCTTCAAAGTTATGTCTTGAATTTTAATTTCCTAATCCTGTCCTTTGAAGATAAAAAGGTGCTTTAATTTTGTTGAAGCAAGTTTATTAATGATAGATTTTTTATTGACTCATGCTTTTGTGTTCTACAAAATGATATTTTTCCTAACCCACAGATACAAGTTTTTCTCAAATGTTTCTTTTGATTTTATGGGTTTAGGCTTACTTTATCATTGACATTTAGGCCTATAATGTATTTGCACTTAATCAGGGGAGCATGCTCTAAAGTAAGGGTCAAAGCTCATTAATTTACATGTATATATTAAATTGCTTCAAAACCTTTTGTCATTTTTTCATTGAATTGTTTTGGCACTTTTGTGGAACATCAGTTCTAGTATTAGAACTGTTAGTGAAACATATCAAAGAGGTTAGGGCAAGGGGACAGAAGTGCATTCCAAGCACATAGGAATCCATTGAAATGTTTAGCTGGTTCCTCATTAATTTTGTGATCTGGAGCAAATGTCTTCTTCACTTTCAGCTGGATACTTTCTTTGTTTCTTTTTAAAGATTTATTTATTTTATTTGAAAGTCTGAGTTTCAGAGAGGGAGAGAGACAGAGACAGAAAGAGAGAGGGGTCTTCCATTCGCTGATTCACTCTCTAAAAGACTGCAATGGCCAAAGCGGGGCAAGGCCAAAGCCAGGAGCCAGGAGATTCATGGGGGTCCCCAACATAAGTGTAGGAGCCCAAGCACTTGGGTCAACTTCCACTGCTTTCCCAGGCTCATTAGAAGGAAGCTGAATTGGAAGTGGAGCATCCAGGACACAAAGACACAAACTGACACCATAGCCCCAGTCCTAGCAGGACACTTCTCCAGAAATCTTAGTATCTTAATTGTTACCACTTCTTCCTCCTGTGTTTTAATATTTTTTTCTAAATCATCTGCTTTCTTACATGACTTTCATTTAAAAAATGCATGGGAAATGAATATTGTGATACTATATGAGTTGAAAATAAGTTTGCATCAAAATAATCTTTTTCAAAAAATATACATTTGTGGCCAGTGTTGTGGCTTAACGGGTTATGCCACTGCCTGCAACACTGGCATCACTTTTGGGCATCACTTCTGATCCAGCTCCCTGCTGATGACCTGGGAAGCCAGCAGAAGATGGCCTAAATCCTTCCTTGGGCCCCTTTACAACATGGGAGATCTGGAAAAAAAAACCCTGGCTCCTAGTTTTGGCCTGGCCCATCCCTGGCTGTTGCACCTTTTTGGAGAATAAATCAGTGGATATAAGACTCTTTATCCCTCCCTGTTCTCTCTCTATAACTCTGACTTTCAAATAAATAAAAATAAATAATTAAAAAATTCTTCATTTGAAAGGCAGTGCAAAGAGAGGCAGAAAGAGAGAGAGAGAGAGAGAAAAATAAAGCAAAGGAGAGATCCATTTGCTGAATCCAAACAGCTGAAACATCAAGACCTGGACCATTTTGCTTGAAATAAAATATTTTAGTCATGAGCTGCATCTTCCAGAGCATTAGGAGGGAGCTGAATTGGAAATGGATCAGCTGGGGCTCAAACCGGCACATCAATACAGGATGTGAGTGTCCTAAGTGATGGCTTAATCCAAGTGTCACAATCCCTACCAGTAGATGCATCTTTTAATTCAGCTTCTTCACAAGCTTTTGAAGTCTCCTTTTGTACTTGCCCTTTTATTATTCATCAAAGTCAGAACATTCTGCTGAATTTAAGACACATTTGTGTACAAAGCATTTCATCATTTAATTTTCACTGACATCTCAAAAATCAACGTGAACAAAATTCACTTAGCATTTCTTCAGCAAGTGAACCTATCTCCTTGTTCCTTATCTGGATGAGTGAAACCACTCTGAGTCATCCACAACAGTCACAAAAGTCAGAAACAACAAACATGACTCAAAACTTTTTTCTCTTTCTTTTCTTCGATCATGGACCCAATAGGTTCCTCCCTTTCCATACCTCTCAGCCTCCAAGTTCTTATCAATAATGCTACAAATTTCTACCTGAGGTTCATCCCTCATCTGTACTATATGAAAAACTTTGATGTTTAAATTTTATTTCTTTCTAGAGCTAGTTTATTTTTCACACAATTATTAGTGATTTCATCAAAGCATGTAATCAGGTGTTATTGCTTTCCTAAAACCCCTTAAATTGTTTCCAATGGCCTATCAACTAATGTGAATTCTCCTTTGCATAGCATGCAAGGAAGTGATAAGTGCCAGCCCTGCCCATTGTTTTACATCCCTGTTTAGTATCTGTGAGAATTATTCCTGGAATCTGAGGCACATCCCTCACTTGATGTGACTTTTTCCATGCTTCCTCAATTTGTTTTGTCAAGTATGTTGTTTCTTTATGGATTTGTTTTCCTTTGTCATCTGCTTTATAAATTCTCGTTCTTCATATTGCACTATTTTATTAATTATTTCATTTATCTGAAAGAAGTAAGACAAAAATAGGGAAAGAGAGAGAGAGAGAGAGAGAGAGAGAGAGAGAGATCCCATTCATTGTCTTACTTCCCAAATGCCCACAAGACACAGAAGATTTCTGTTAATTTTATTGCTCAAGCTTTCTTCAGTATCTGATGCCTGTTATGTGGAAGAGGAATTTGAGTTTGTTCTACAAAGCAACAAATAATGACCAGAATCAGTGTTGGGAATTGGCAGAACATAGACTTTGCCAGAAATGTTTAGTAATCTTAGTTGGGTACATTAAGACCAGACCCCCTCAGAGAGCAGTGATGTGTCAAGGTAGTATTTGAGTGAGGAAGCACGAGAATAGAAGTGTCAGATAGGTCATAGAGGGATGATGCCAATCTTTATCAATCATCAGAAGGTCTGAGACTGAAAAGCAGCTTAAAATATATCAAATGAATCTTTCAAAGGGCTCCACACTTTTACAGTGACAAAGTGGCAGAGTTCCCGATTGTAACTACTACTCATAAGAGTGTTGTTGAAGCACAAAAACATTTTTCTTAAGGCTTGGGTGTGTCACTGCTAGCCACAAACTTGAAAATCTTGTTGAAGCCAGTGTTAGACAGTCATTTTAAGTGATGCTCTGTCTGGTGCGAGATTTACTGAAATAGCCCTGCTGAATATAATATAATCTCATTATGAGAAACTCATATGTTTTGATGTTAAAATGTACATCATTGGAGTTCAATTACATACAAATCACAGGTGTGTTTATGCTAGATTAGCTCAATTTATTTTGGTCATTTTGGCACCTTGGGTTTGCATCATTAACTGTTGTCTTAAATATGAAAAATCTAGTGTCATGTTGGCTAAGGATGAGCTGAGAGATCCATTTTAAATCCTTATTTCCTATCATTTATTATGTTCGTTCTCCTGCTTGATGAAGCTTTTATACAATATTGCATTGAGTGTGAGAGAATTGATTACTGTCAGGCTAGAATAGCTCAGGCTTTTCACACAGTTGATGTACACTGAAATCCCAACTGCAAACTAGTATTCTTTCTCTATTGGTTAAATTCTGACAACTAAAAGCCTATTTGAGAGGCAGAGAGAGAGAAAGAGACCAATAGACAGATTTCCACAGGAGAGTTCACCACCCAAAAAGCTGTGATAGCTGGCGGCTGGTTCCAGGCTTGAATCAAAAGCCAGCAACTCAATCCGGGTCACCCCTGTTGACGGGGGACCAGCAACCTGATTCATTACCTTCTGTTCCACAATATTAGATTAAAGAGAGGCTGGATTCAGGAACTGGACCCGAAGGAAACCACACACTACAATGTGGGACACAAGTGTTTTAACTGGTGTCATTACTGCTAGACCAATGAAAGATTGATCCAATTCAGTGTTCCTAACTTTAGTGAGGCCCTCTCTGATCCCAACTTGCTCTCAGAATGAATCACTTTCCTTTGAGATGTCCACTGCACTTTCTTACTAGAGCAACTTAAGTCCACAGCATAACTGAATAGCAAATACAGAGTGGCAATATCTCAGGTTCCCTCTGCCCCGACACAGTTCCCCCAGTATCCACACCCTGCACCACAGTTGCACCTTTGTTACAATGGAAGCCACCTTGGCACATCATCACCAGGCAAAGCTCATAGCTGATATTAGGATTCCTCCTAGATATTGTACATCCTATGAGTTTTGCACTCCATTCCTGTATCAATTTGCATTTCGCTGATGGTATCTGATGTTTAGCATTGCCACATGCTTACTTCACATCTGTATACCTTATTTGGTGAGAAGGCTGTTTAGATCTTTTGTCCATTTTTACATTTGGTTTTTTATTCATTATTCCTCTTGATATTTTGGATTTCAGTCCTTTATCAAGAATAGTTTTCACAAATATGTCTATAGTGTTCTAATTGTTGGCTTTTTTTGTCTTAAGATAATGATTTTTAGAGCAGAAATCTGTATTTTGATGAAGTCCTGGTTACCATGAGTCTTTTTATTTTGTTGTATATAAAAATCATAGCCATATCTGAGCTCACATGTAGTTTGAGACCAGTCTACATCTTGGACAATATCTTCTTCATTTACAGAGAGAAAAAGATGAAGGCCAGGTCCAGAACTTACCCACTGATGTAGTAAGGCTAAGAAGCCATGGAATCCTGAACCTAGACAGCCTAGACATGTCTGCTCTGCCAAGCACAACTACCTGAGTGAAATGAGAAAGAGTGTGCCCTGTGAAGTGTGGTAGTAACATCTGGGTGGTTGTGCCCTACGACACTGAGATACTGATTCTCCTAAGCACCCTGACCTTCAGAAGAGGCTCACATTCCTGGTGAGGATGGTCGCTCCCCGCTGGCTTGTAGGTAAGCAGAATCCCAGAGGTCTTTGCCCTCCAAGTAATGCATGTTGTCTTTAGGTTATATCCACTCCTCTCATCCTGGTCAGTAGGTCAAAACCCGGAGTGGTGTAGGTCACTGAGCCATCTTTCCGGAAAAGTGCCTGTCCTGGGAAAGGAAGAAGAGGGCCATATCCAGAAAGAGATTCTGGGCAGAGCCCGAAAGCGACAGGTGCTAGCTGTGTAGGTGTGGGGCAGAATTCTGACAGTGTTAGGAGCAGGGCAACCATGAAGTTGGGAAAGGGAGACATTGCTAACACAGGAGTATTCTCCCTGAGGACCATCTTACCAACATCCTGGCTGGTCCCAGGAAGGTCATGCAACATATTTCTGGATAGCTTTTTGAAGTTTATAGAAATCACAGTCAATACTAAGTAATGGAGAATGGTGGGACCAGCAAAGCTGATTGTAAAGAAGGAATCAAAATTTGCCCTCTTAGGGAGGATTAACTGCCATAGGAATTTCCCTCACTGAAAAAATCCATGAAAAGACAGTTATCAGACACTGAACAACAAGGAGTGAAGAACTGTAATCCCAGCAAGAAAAGAAAAAAAAAATGGAGTGGCTGTATGATTGTAGCACATATTACCTCTAGGCAGATTCCAGGCTACAGTATGAAAGGAAAACCCAAGCAGATCCAATTGTAGATAAAGAAAAAAAAAAAAAAAAGAATAGCATGGGCAATATAGCAACTCTCTGAGTTAAAAAGGCAGAGATTTTAAATAGTGGAGGAGAGAGTGCAAGATTTGTGGTATAGAACACTGATGAAACAGAAGCTGCATGAAGAAAAAAAATCCCAGGTATCTGCAGGGGATCCCTGAATCTGGTTAGGAATGAATCCGAACGTAGAAAATAGCTTGAATAAAATGTGTACCAGGAAACTTCAGAAGACACAGGGTGGGAGAGGGAAATAGAAATATCCCCATGTAAGATCTTACCCTACAAATTCACTGTATAATTTTACCTGAGTGCGGCTGTGATAAGTTGAAGATGTGTTCTCTAAGTCCTAGAACAGTCCTTATTTATTCCTTGCAAAGATTCTGCCTCCCACATTTTTATTATTTTCTCCTTACCCCAGCGTCCTAATTGCTGCTACACTTCAGAGCTTCGTGCAGACATAAAAACAACGAGGGAGGCATTGAGGTCATCCTGCCGACAGTGCTTGCCAGGAGGCAGTGAAATGGACTGCTTTCTCAGCAAAGCCTCTTCCTAGGGCACAGCCAGGATTTCTCATCCCACTGAAACTCCCCAACAATAGTTAATCTATGGAAGTATATCTTAGTGAGGAATTGAAAGCTAATTCTCTTTCAATATTTTCAATAGTGCATTTTTTCTTTAATAAATTCTGGACATTTTATAATAGACAGTCAACAGGCATTAATGATTTTCACTTTCTGTTAAAAATAGCAGCCTGTTAGAATTTAAACCTTTTGTTTTTGGTATTTATTTGAAAATTATTTGTCCTAGCTGATGAAAAGATTAAATCAGTGAATTTCATAAAAAATTTACCAAATGTGATTGCTACTCATAAATCAGATTTACGAGTTACAATCAAATTATGAATATTAAACTGAATCTTATGATCATATTTTGTAATTTTGGAATTATTCATTGTCCTAATAATATAATATTAAAAACTTTTGAAGTTATTGTTGTTTTTCTCCTGTTGGAAAGATAACACATTCATTATGATTTAAGATTGAAGAGTACAAAACCTAGCAACAGATTTCCTGGTTCAAATCCTTAGTCTACCATTTCTATTTGATGCCCTCAGTAACCATGTGCTTAATAGTCCTCATTTAAGTGAATAAATAAAATATAATATCTATCTTAAATATGTGTTTGAGAATTTCATTGTGTATTGCACACAAAGAGCTTAGAATTTGCATGCATATTTTAGAACTCTCAAAAAGCTTATTTTTATTACTGTATAGATATAAAGTCTAGCACCTGTAGATAACAAGAAAAAAGAATAGGGTGGGCAATGTAGAAGCAGGTTGTGCCATCCATGGGCTGCCCACATTCCTTGTCAGAGAGACTGGTTTCTGTCCTGGCTACCCTGCTTCCAGTCTCGATTCTTGATCCTGCAATCCGGAGAAGCAGCAAGTGACGCCTCAGGTGGTTTGAGTCTCTGCCACCATGAGGGAGATGCAGATGATGGAGCTCTAGGCTTCTGGCTTCCTCCTGCCCCAGTTCTGGATATTGCTGGTATCTGGGGAGACTATCAGCAGAAATACGATCTCTCTGCCCCTCTCCTTCTGTCTTTTTTTGTTTCAAATAAATAAATAAGCTTTAAAAAATAAAAAAGGGAGAAGAAATACCCTATTCTTACATCTAGACATAATTATTACTAGTTCATTCTCTCAAATTATTTCTCTAATGAATATTTATTAAATTCATAATTAAAATATTTATAAATATTTTATTCATAGACATTTTTCAAATGCAAAAACTGTAAACATCCATTAACATTTGTCTGGAAATTATAGAAGTTGAACTTACAGACATGGCAATTTAAAGTTGTTTTAAATATCTTTTAAATACCTTCAAAAGTATTGTAAAAATTCAAATTTTCATTAGATTGACTATTTGTTTTAACACATTGGTAATACTTAAATTACCATTTTAGAGATTAAATTGCATGTTTGTCTCAAATTTCTAGAAAATTATGCTAAATATTCATTACATTGGAATACAATTTTGATCACTTATGTTTAGATATTACATTTACTGACATTGAAAAAATACTGTTTTATTTTTTAAGGTATACCCATTACAAATTAACACATAGATGAAGGACTTTGATGTATACAACATGATCTTAAATGGTTCAGAAAATATTTAATGATTAGCAAAATAATAGGTAGATAGAAGGAAATCAATAGCAAATGAGGTAAAATGTTACAAATATGTTTCTGGATACAGGTTGTAAATTTAATTTTTAAATTCTTATTTTTAGAACTCAACAAATTTCAAATAACTCATTAAAAATAAGCATCATTTATAAATTATGGAAAATCAACTAACTGAACAAGCTAATATTTTATTAGAAAAGAGAGGAACTAGGGCTAGCACTGTGGTGTAACGGGTAAAGCTGCTGCCTGCAGTACCGGGATCCCATATGGGTGCTGGTTTGAGTCCGGCTGCTCCACTTCTGATCCAGTTCTCTGCCATGGCCTGGGAAAGCAGTAGAAGATGGCCCAAGTGCTTGGGTCCCTGTCCCCACATGGGAGACTGGGAAGAAGCACCTAGCTCCTGGCTTTGGATCGGCACAGCTCCAGCCGTTGCAGCCATCTGGGGAGTGAACCAGTGGATGGAAGTCCTCTCTATCTCCCAATGCCTTTTCACTGTCTGTGTAACTCTGACGTTCAAGTAAAGACATAAATCTTAAAAAAGAGAGAGAGAGAGAGAGAGAGAGAGAGAGAGAGAAGTATAGGGGCAGGCTCTGTGGCACAGTGGGTTAATGGCCTGCAGTGCTGGCATCCCACAGGGGCACCGGTTCAAGACCTGATTGCTCCACTTCTGATCCAGCTCCCTGCTATGGCCTGGGAAAGCAGTAGAAGATGACCCAACTCCTTGGGCCCCTGCACCCACGTGGGAGACCCGGAGGAAGCTTCTGGCTCCTGGTTTGGATCAGCGCAGCTCCGGCCATTGTGGCCAACTGGGGAGTGAACCATCAGATGGAAGACCTCCCTCTCTCTCTCTGCCTCTCCTTCTCTCTCTGTGTAACTGTGTAACTCTGACTTTCAAATAAATAAATAAATCTTTAAAAATAAGAGAGGAAGTATAGATAATTAAAAACAATATGAGGATAAATAGAACCCAAAAAATTAACAATGAAATGCATAAATCACTATTAGCTAACCTAAAAGTAAAAAAGAAAATAATTTAATAAAAATTAGAGTGAAAATGCTATAAAATGTAAGTAATATAAATAATTAAAATGAATATTATCAATTTTGCACAACTTGTGTCAAGCTCTATAAAATGGATAATTTTCTATAATTTAGTTAATTACATACAGTCTTAGTCAAGACTTAGGGAAAATTTGAACATATTAACTGTCATAGGAGATATAGAGTCTGCTAAAGAATTAACATGCAAAATAGATCATGATATTTTAGAACTGAATTTGATCAAATCTTCAAAGACAGAATCCAGGCACATAAGACTTTACCCACTATGCCACAGTGCTGGCCCGCTTTTTTTTTTTTTTTTAATATTTATTTGAAAGCCAGAGTTACAATGGGAGGAGGATAGACTAGGAGCTGGGAGGAGAGAGAGAGAGTGGGGCAGCTGGACTTCACTGGTGCTTGCATCACAGGCAGTGGCTGAAAACTGCGCCAGCCCCCTGGTGGGGCCTAGGACCCTCAGGGCCCATGGGTCAGTTACAAAATCTTTATAAATCATGAAAACAAAAGTATGAATACCTAACAAAGGCATTGCTGTATTTGTTTGCTGTGCCTGTGAACACATAATACTGCAGCCTGGGAGACTTAAACCACAGAAACCTAGTTTCCCATAGTTTGAAGGCTGGAACACCAAGAGCAATGTTCTGGCAGGACTGATTTCCTCCAGAGTCTCCCAGAGGTTGATTTCCCCTACACATGGCACAGTGGCCTTCACTTATCCATAGTTTCACTTTCCATATGTCATGGTCATATGGTCATGAAGTTCCTCATTATTATTATTTTTAGCCTGAAAATATTAAATGGCAAAGTCTCATAATAAAAATTGGTAAAATTAAAATTGCGCACTATTCTGAGTAGCATGCTGAATTTTAATATATATCTATCCAACTACAGAACATGATTATTTTTTGTCCAGTGCTTTCACACTGTATACAGCATCATACATTCATTACTTAGTAGCTGCTTTGATTATTAGATCCACTGTTTGAATATCATAGGCAGTGTATCTTTTTTTATTCCATATTCATACAACATTTATTGGAGTGCATAATGAAATTCTTTTTCTATTTTATTACTTTGAATTTCTGTGTTTTCTTTATAAATTAAGCTTTGTAATATCTATGTATATACAGGAAAAATAGCACAAGTAAGATTCAGTGTTGTTCACAGTTTCAGTCATTCACTGAGTCTTGGACCCCATGGGAAAGGAGGAGTGCTGAACTCTTCTGTGGACTGGCACTCCTGATTTCTCTTCCTTTTACAGGACACCCCTCATATTGAATTTGGGCCTTATTTTAACTCAATCACTGTTTTAAAATGAAGGTTTATTTTATTTATTTGAATGGTAGAGTGACAAAGAGGAAGAGACAGAGATTTTCCATCCACTGGTTCACTCCTCAAATTGCCACAGTGGCTGTGTAGGACCAAGATGAAGCCAAAATTATGGAACTCTATCTAGTTCTCCCACATGAGTGGCAGGGATTCACATAATGGAGCCATCATTTCCTGCCTCCCAGGCACATTAGTAGGGAGCTGGCTTGAAGCAGAACATTTGGGACTCAAATTGGTGCTTTGATAAGGGGTACCAGAGTTACTAGCAGCAGCTTAACTCAGTCAGCCCCCTTCACCTTTCTAAAGACCATTTCTCCAAATACCATACGTTTAGATTCTGAGGTACAGGATTGGAACGTCAACACATGACTTCTGTGCAGAAACACATCAGCTGATAACAACAGTGAAGAAAACCTATAGAATAATATCATATGTGACTAAAAATCTCAATACCTCAATTACTAGCAAGTGAAAGAGAGAAAAACAAATTATGTGTAATATCTTGCAAGTGAGGATGAACAATTAGAAACTCTTTTCTATAGACAAGAAAATAAATTAAAAAGACCCATTATTTGCGGCCTACAAGAAACATAGCTCACCAGCAAAGATACACATACACTGAAAGTGAAAGGATAGAAAAAGTCAATTCATTCTAACAGAAGCAAAAACAAGCAGGAGTAGCCATCCTAATATCAGACAAAATAGACTTGAGCATAAAAACAAAGTGGCAAAAGAGACATAGGGAATTATATAAGGATTAAGGAAACTATTCAACAGGAATATGTAATTACATTAAATGTATTTACATACAATGCTAGGTCTCCTGGCCACTTAAAACAAATATTAATCAATCTAAAGAGAGACATATGTTCCAATAAAATAATAATGAGGAAATTCAACATGCCACATGCATCAGTGGAGAGATCAACAAAGAAATAACAGATAATCAACAAAGAAACAACAAAGCTAATTTTCGTTGTCTAGGATAGAGCATATACTAGTCCATAAAACAAGTCTTAACAAACTTAAAAAAATTTTTTTCCATGTATATCTGACCACAATGTAATGAAGCTGGAATTTAACAACATAAGAAACTCTAGAAAATATGCAAACACATAGAGACTGAACAAATGCTTCTGAATGAAGAGCGCATCATAGAAGAAATCAAGTAAATGATCTAGGAATGCAATTAAAAGACCTAGAAAAACAACAACAGCTAAACTCTAAATTAATAGGAGGGGGCTGGTGCTGTGGTGCAGTGGGTTAAAGCCCTGGCCTAAGGCACCGGTATCCCATATGGGTGCCAGTTCTAGTTCCAGCTGCTCCTCTTCTGATCCAGCTCTCTGCTATGGCCTGGGATAGCATTAGAAGATAACCCAAGTCCTTGGTCCCCTGCACCCACATGGGAGACCCAGAAGAAGCTTCTGGTTCGTGGCTTTGGATAGGCACAGCTCCAGCTATTGCAGCCATCTGGGGAGTGAACTAGGAGATGGAAGACCTCTCTCTCTGTCTCTACCACTCTCTGTAACTCTGTCTTTCAAATAAATAAAATAAATCTTTAAAAAAATTAGTAGTAGGAAAGAAATCATAAAAATTGAAAATATATAAAAATTGAAGGCAAAAGATGATACAAAAAAGTCAGTGAAATGAAATTTAAAAAAATAAAATGAAATGAAACATTATTATCTCAACTAGCCAAAAAATGAAAGACCCATGTAGATAGATTGGAAAAATTGATATCATCAAAATGTGCATATTACTCAAAGCAATTTACAGATTTAGTATGATACCAAACAAAATACAAAGGATACTTTTCTCATATCTAGAAAATAGATCTCTAAAGATCACTACCTGAATGCCTAATCAATCTTAAAAAAATAAAATAAAGCTGGAGACATCACAATACCAGATTTCAAGACATATTACAGGGCAGTTAAGATCAAAACACCCTGGCACTGCCACATGAATAGACAAATTAGAGATCACAGAAATTAATCCATGAATCTACATCTGACCAATCTTTGACAAATAAGCTAAAATCTCTCCCTAGAGAAAGAAAATTTTCTTCAACATATAGTATTGGGAAAATTTGATCTTTGCATGCAGAAGTGTGAAGAAGACACCTACTTTGCACCCTCTTTTCACAAAAAATCAACACACAGTGGACCAGGGATCTAAATCCAAGACCTGAAACCATCAGATTACTATATGAAATTTAGGGGAAACATTGCAAGACATTGGCATTAGCAAAGATTTCTTGGATAAGACCCCAGAAGCATAGGAAATAAAGGAAAAATAGACAACTGGGATTACACCAAGCTATGAATCTTCTGCACAGCAAAGGAAACACACAACAAAGTGAAGAGGCGATCATCAGGCTACAGAATATTTTTGCAAACTATACGTCTGATAGAGGATTAATATCCAGGAGCTCAAAAGATGCAGTCTCAACAAAGCTAGCGTTTCAGTTAGGCTACGAATGGGCATTTATCAAAGGGTGAAGTGCAAGTGGCCAATAGACACATGAAAAGATGCTCAGCATCACTGTCAGGGAAATGCAAACAAAAACCACAAGGAAGCTTCACTTCATCCCGGTTAGAGACCTTCTCATTAAAAAATCAAAAAATAACAATTGCTGTGCTCTCTTCTGCTGGACTCAGCAAGTTACCTGAGTACTCATGAATTCTTAGTACCTTTAGGATTGAAAGTAAATCAAATCAAGGAGCACAAAAATTAACATGCTTAAAAGATCTCAATATATGAAAGTATTTCTAAAAGCTCATGGAAAAATGGAACCAAATACTTTATTTCATTGTAAAAAGTTGAAATCCATGCATAACTTTTTATTAATTTTATTTTCTGTGAACATTTAAGACTGCATAATATACATAGAAAAATTTTTTTCACCAAGATCAACTATTTTTTTTTTACTTTTAAAGCATTTTATTTTATTTAAGGTATACAAATGCCATGTATTTCATATATTCAAGAACATAGTGATACTTCCCACCCTACCCTTCCACCTGCCCTTGCTCCCACCTTTATTCCCCCTCCCTCTCTCACTCCCACTCTTGATATTTACAAAGATCTATTTTCAGTTAACTTTATACTTGTAAGATAGAGCTCAAATTAAGTAAAGAGTTCAACAAATAGTATGAAGAAAAACCACTCTTCCTCAACAGCAGAGGCAAGGGCTGTAAATCATCATTGAGTCTCAAGATGTCAATTTCACTCCTCTACATTCCCTTTTAGGTACTTTGTTAGTTACAAAAGATCAAAGAAAACATGGTATTTGTCTTTTTGGAACTGGCTTCTTTCACTAAGAATAATGGTTTACAGTTGCATACATTTTGCTGCAAAAGACAAGATTTCATTTTTTAACCACTAAATAGTAATCTATGGTGTATATTTATATACCATAATTTCTTTATCCAGTCATCGTTGATGGACATCAGTTGGTGGACATCAGCTATTGTGAACTGAGCTACAATAAAATTTGGGGTACAAATCACGTTTTCATATGCTGATTACATTTCCTTTGGGAAAATTCACAGGGGTGGGATGGCCAGGTCATATGGTGAGTCTATATTCAGATTTCTGAGTTGTCTCTGTACTGTTTTCCACAATGGCTGCAATCAGTTTACATTCCCACAAGCAGTAGGTTAGGGTACCTTTTTCCACACATCCTCAGCAGCATTTGATTTGGCTGGTTTGTGCAAGAGAACCGTTCTAACCGGGGTGAGGTGAACTTCATTGTGTTTTGATTTGCATTTCCCTGTTGGCTAGTGATCCAAGCAGTTTTTCAAGTGCCTGTTGGCCATTTGGATTTGGATTTCCTCTTTTGAAAAATGCCTGTTAAACTCTTTTGCCCATTTTCTTCCTGGACTGTATGTTTTGCTATTGTTGATTCTTGAGCTCTTTATAGATTCTGGATATTAACCCTTTATCAGTTTCATGGTTTATGAATATTTTCTCCCATTTCTCTCTACTTTGCTGAGTGTTTCTTTTGCATTATAGAAAGTTCTAAATTAACTTTTAAAATTCCATTGTCCATGAATTGTTTTAGAAATGTTCTTTTACAGTATATCTTGCTTTATATTAGTAAGCTCCTTCTGAAGATTGAGACATTTTGCCTGAAATACCAAGCCAAACAATACATACCTCATATGAGTATAAAACCTCAAACAAATGCACTTAGGTGTTATTACATTTAGTGAATAGTCTATATGTAATAAGTATTTTTTAAGGATTTATTTATTTTTGAAAGAGTTACAGAGAGGTGGAAAGACAAGAGAGAGTTCTTCCATCTACTAGTTCACTTCCAAGGTGACCATGACACCTTTGTCAGGCCAGGCTGAACCCAGAAGCTAGGAAATTCTTCCAGTTCTGACATGTGGCTAGCAAGGTACCAACCACCTGGGCCATCATCTGCTACTTTCCTTAGGTCATTAGCATTGGAGCAGCTGGAACTGAAACTTCCACTCATATAGGAATCCAGCATTGCAGGTGGTGACTTTACCTGCTACCACACAATGCTGGCCACCCATATGTATAAATGTTTTGTGAACATAGCAATCCTAACAGATCATCCCCTGATGATCAAATCATTGATAGATTTGTTATAAAAAAGTGTTTCTGTGCAACAATATGATTTATCTTAGCATTAGCAAAAATCATGTACAAACCTTTCCTGATATTTTCAAAAAGCTTGTCTAGTATGTTTCACCAATTTATTCATAATTTATTGAAACTATTCCTGTAAAATTTTAAGATTCTACTGACTTTTTCTTACATTAATACACACTTTCCTCAAGAAACATCCATATGATTAATGGAACAAGGAACAAATTCATTGAAGTTTATCAACGAGGAGGCAAAACAATTTCTACAAAGGAAAAATGAACAATAATGACATGTAGTGAACCATATTAATTTTAAAGGAAAATGGAGGTGATTCTTAATAATTACAAACAGGTATTTTGGCTTTGAAGATCAATATTTTAAAAATGTATCACAAATTAAAATTTAAAATTGTTTAAAAATAAACATATTATTGGAAACATTTTTAACTTTTATTTAATAAATATAAATTTCCAAAGTACAGCTTATGGATTACAATGGCTTTTTCCCCTATAAATTCCCACTCACCCGCAACTCTTCCATCTCCCACTCCCTCTCCCATTCCATTCACATCAAGATTCATTTTCAATTCTCTTTATATACAGAAGATCAATTTAGTATATATTAAGTAAAGATTTCAACAGTATGTACCACACAGAAACACAAAGTGTAAAATATTGTTTGAGTACTAGTTATAGCATAAAATCACAATGTACAACACATTAAGGACAGAGCTCCTACATGAGGAGTAAGTGCACAGTGAATGCTGTTGTTGATTCAACAATTGACACTCTTGTTTATGGCGTCAGTAATCTCCCTAGGCTCTTGTCATGAGTTGCCAAGGCTATGGAGGCCTTTTAAGTTCGCCAACTCCGATCTTATTTAGACAAGGTCATAGTCAAAGTGGAAGTTCTCTCCTCCCTTCAGAGAAAGGTACCTCCTTCTTTGATGACCTGTTCTTGCCACTGGGATCTCACTCGCAGAGATCTTTCATTCAGGTCTTTTTTTGCCAGAGTGTCTTGGCTTTCCATGCCTGAAATACTCTCATGGGCTCTTCAGCCAGATCCGTGTGCCTTAAGGGCTGATTCTGAGGCCAGAATGCTGTTTAGGACATCTGCCATTCCATGAGTCTGCTGTGTATCTCACTTCCCATGTTGGATCGTTCTCTCCTTTTTAATTCTATCAGTTATTACTAGCAGACACTAGTCTTGTTTACGTGATCCCTCTGAATCTTAGACCTCTCAGTGTGATCAATTGTGAACTGAAATTGATCACTTGGACTAGTGAGATGGCATTGGTACATGCCACATTGATGGGATTGACTTGGAATCGCCTGGCATGTTTCTAACTCTACCATTTGGGACAAGTCCGATTAAGCATGTCCCAAATTGTACATCTCCTCCCTCTCTTATTCCCACTCTTACATTTAACAGAGATCACTTTTCAGTTAAATTTAAACACCTAAGAATAATTCTGTGTTAATTACAGAGTCCAACCAATGGTATTAGCTAGAACAACAAAAAAATGCTAAAATGGATAAAGTATTAAGATGTACATCAACAGTCAGGACAAAAGCTGATCAAGTCACTATTTCTGATGGTGTCCGTTTCACTTCAACAGGTTTCCTTTTTGGTGCTCAGTTAGTTGTCAATGATCAGGGAGAACATATGATATTTGTCCCTTATGGGACTGGCTTGTTTCACTCAGCATGATGTTTTCCAGATTCCTCCATTTTGTTGCAAATGACCAGATTTCATTGTTTTTTGACTGCTATATAGTATTCTATACAGTACATGTCCCAGAACGTCTTTATCCAGTCTACTGTTGATGGGCATTTGGGTTGGTTCCAGGTCTTAGCTATTGTGAATTGAGCTGCAATAAACATTAAGGTGCAGACTGTTTTTTGTTTGTTTGTTTGTTTGTTTGTTTCCCAATTTAATTTCCTTTGGTAAATTCCAAGGAGTGGGATGGCTGGGTTATATGGTAGGGTTATATTCAGGTTTCTGAGGAATCTCCAGACTGACTTCCATAGTGGCTTGACCAGTTTGCATTCCCACCAACAGTGGGTTAGTGCCCCATTTCCCACACCTCCTTGCCAGCATCTGTTGTTGGTGGATTTCTGAATGTGAGCAATTCTAACTGGGGTGAGGTGAAACCTCATAGTGGTTTTGATTTGCATTTCCCTGATTGCTAGTGATCTTGAACAATTTTTCATATGCCTTTTGGCTATTTGGATTTCCTCTTTTGAAAAATGTCTATTGAGGCCGGTGCTGTGGATCAATCAGCTAATCCTCCACCTGTGGCGCTGGCAACCGGGTGCTAGTCCCGGTCGGGGCACCAGATTCTTTTCCGGTCACCTCTCTTCCTGTCCAGCTCTCTGCTGTGGCCCGGGAGTACAGTGGAGGATGGCCCATGTCCTTGGGCACTGCACCCACATGGGAGACAAGGAGAAGCACCTGGCTCCTGGCTTCAGATCTGTGCGGTATGCCTGCCACAGCTCGCCGGACACCGTGGTTACTGGGGCGTGAACCAACAGCAAAGAGAGACCTTTCTCTCTGTCTCTCTCTCTATCACTGTCCACTCTGCCTGTCAAAAAAAAAAAAAAAAAAAAAGGAAAAATGCCTATTGAGTTCCTTGGTCCATCTCTTAAGTGGGTTGTTTGTTTTGTTGTTATGTAGTTTCTTGATATCTTTATAGATTCTGGTTATTAATCCATTATCAGTTGCTTATTTTGCAAATATTTTTCCCATTCTGTCGGTTGCCTCTTCACTTTCCTGAATGGTACTGTACCAGTACCATGCTGTTTTGCTTACAACTTCCCTGTAGTATGTCCTGAAAAGTGGTATTGTGATGCCTCCAGCTTTGTTTTTGTTGTACAAGATTGCTTTAGCTATTCGAGGTCTCCTGTGTCTCCATATGAATTTCAGCATCATTTTTTCCAGATCGGAGAAGAATGTCTTCAGTATTTTGATTGGTTTGCATTGAATCTATAAATTGCTTTTGGGAGAATGGACATTTTGATAATAATATTGATTCTTCCAATCCATGAGCATGGAAGATTTTTCAATTTTTTGGTATCCTCTTCTATTTCTTTATTTAATATTTTGTATTTTTCATCATAGAGATTTTTAACGTCCTTGGTTAAGTTTATTCCAAGGTATTTAATTGTTTTTGTGGCTATTGTGAATGGGATTGATCTTAGAAGCTCTTCCTCAGCCATGGCATTGTCTGTGTATACAAAGATTGTTGATTTTTGTGCATTGATTTTTATATCCTGCTATTTTTCCAAACTCTTCTATGAGTTCCAATAGTCTCTTAGTAGAGTTCTTTGGATCCCCTAAATAAAGAAGCATATCATCTGCAAAGAGGGATAATTTGACTCCTTTCTTCCCAACTTGTATCCCTTTAATTTCTTTTTCTTACCTAATGGCTCTGGCTAGAACTTCCAGAACTATATTGAATAGCAGTGGTGAGAGTGGACATCCCTGTCTGGTAACAGATCTCAGTGCAAATGATTCCAACTTTTCCCCACTCAATAAGATGTTGGCCATGGGTGTTTCATATATTGCTTTGATTGTATTGAGGAATGTTCCTTCCAAACCAGTTTGCTTAGAGTTTTCATCATGAAAGGGTGGTGTATCACATTGATTGTTTTGCGAACATTGAACCATCCCTGCATACCAGGGATAAATCCCACTTGGTCTGGGTGGATGATCTTTCTGATGTGTTGTTGCATTCTATTGGCCAGAATTTTATTGAGGATTTTTGTGTCTATGTTCATCAGGGATATTGGTCTGCAATTTTCTTTCAGTGCTGCATCTTTTTCTGGCTTAGGGATTAAGGCGATGCTGGCTTCATAGAAAGAATCTGGGAGGATTCCCCTCTTTTTCGGTTGTTCTGAATAGTTTGAGAAGAAATGGAGTTAGTTCTTCTTTAAATGTCTGGTAGAATTCAGCAGTGAATCCATATGGTCCTGGGCTTTTCTTTGTTGGGTGGGCCTTTATTACTATTTCAATTTCTGTCTCAGTTATGGGTCTGTTTATGTTATCTATGTCTTTGTGGTTCAATTTAGGTAGGTCACAAGTGTACAGGAATCTATTCATTTCTGAAAGATTTCCCTGTTTGCTGGCATACAAGTCCTTGTAGTAATTTCTGATGATTCTTTTTATTTCTGTGGTGTCTGTTGTTATGTTTCCTTTTTCATCTCTAATTTTATTGATTTGGGTCTTTTCTCTTCTTTTTTAGTTAGTTGGCCAATGGGGTGTCAATTTTGTTTATTTTTTTCAAAAAACCAGCTCCTCATTTGGCTGATTTTTTGTAATTTTTTTTTTATTCAATGCTATTGACTTCTTCTCTGATTTTAATTATTTCTCTTCTCCTACTAGATTTGGTTCTGGTTTGCTGCAGTTTTTCTAGATCCTTGACATATATTGAAAGCTCATTTATTTGGTGCCTTTCTGATTTCTTCATGTAGGCACCTATTGTTATAAACTTTCCTCTTTACACTAATTTTGCTGTATCCCATAAGTCTTGATATGTTCTGCTGTTGTCCTCATTTAGTTCCAGAAAGTTTTTGATTTCTCTTTTGATTTCTTCTATGATTCCCTGTTCATTCAGGAGAGTGTTGTTCAGTCTCCATGTGTTTGCATATGTTCTAGGGATTCCTGAATTGCTACTTTCCACCTTCATTCCACTATGGTCTGAGAAGCTGCATCGTATGATGAATTTGTTGAAACTTGCTTTATGGCCTAGTATGTGGTCAATCCTAGAGTAGGTTACATACCCTGCTAGAAGAATGTAAATTCTGTAAGTGTAGGATTGAAAGTTCTGTAGATATCTGTTAGATCCATTTGGGCTATAGTGTTGGTTAAATCTGCTGTTTCCTTGTTGATCTTCTGTCCAGTTGATCTGTCTATTTTTGAGAGTGGAGTATTGAAGTCCCCCAGTACTATTGTATTGGAGTCTACATTTCCCTTTAAGTCACTTAACATATCTTTTAAATAAACCGGTGCCATGTAATTAGGTGCATATACATTGATAATAGTTATATCTTCCTGTTGAATTGATTGCTTAATCATTATATAGTGTCCCTCTTTGTCTCTCTTAACAGTTTTTGTGGTAAAGTTTATGTTGTCCGATATTAAGATGGCTACACCCACTCTTTTTCATTTCTGTTGGCATGATGTATCTTTTTCCAACCTTTCACTTTCAGTCTGCGTGTATCTTTGTTGGAAAGATATGTTTCTTGCAAACAGCAAATAGATGGGTTTTGTTCCTTAACCCATTCATCCAGTCTGTGTCTTTTAACTGGAGAGTTGAGGCCATTAACGTTCAATGTGACTATTGATCAGTAGTAAGTTTGAGGGCTGGACAAGCGGCAACAAATTCTTTCAATTTCTGTTTGCTATGAAAGGTCTTTATTTCACCTTCATTCACAAATGAGAGCTTTGCAGGATATAATATTCTGAGCTGGCAGTTTTTCTCTCTTAGTACCTGGGCTATATCTCACCATTCCCTCCTAGCCTGGAGGGTTTCTGATGAGAAGTCTGCTGTGAGTCTGATTGGAGATCCTCTGAGAGTAATCTGACGTTTCTCTCTTGCACATTTTAGGATCTTTTCTTTATGTTTCACTGTGGTGAGTTTAATTACAACGTGTCGTGGTGAGGATCTCTTTTGGTCTTGTATACTAGGCTTTCTATGAGCTTCCTGTACTAGGATTTCTCTGTCCTCCTCCAAACCTGGGAAGTTCTCTGCTAGTATCTCACTAAAAAGGCCTTCTAATCCTTTTTCTCTCTCCATGTCTTCAGGAACTCCTAGAACCTGAATGTTGTATTTTTTTTTTAACTTTTATTTAATGAATATTAATTTCCAAAGTACGGCTTATGGATTACAACGGCTGCCCCCCCATAACTTCCCTCCCACCCGCAACCCTCCACTTTCCCACTCCCTCTCCCCTTCCATTCACATCAAGATTCATTTTCGATTCTCTTTATATACAGAAGATCTGTTTAGCATACATTAAGATTTCAACAGTTTGCTCCCACACAAACATAAAGTGAAAAATAATAGATGACTTTTTAAATGATGATGAAATCAGATCAGACCTATTGTCATGTTTAATCCCAGCGAGAGTCAAGTTGGGAATTGATAATTTCTTCTTCTTCTTTTTTTTTTTTTTTTTTTTTTTTTTTTTTTTTTTTTTTTACAGAAGATCAGTTTAGTATACATTAAGTAAAGATTTCAACAGTTTGCACTCCCATAGAAACACAAAGTGAAATATACTGTTTGAGTACTCATTATAGCATTAAGTCTCAATGTACAGCACATTAAGGACAGAGATCCTACATGAGGAGTAAGTGCACAGTGACTCCTGTTGTTGACTTTACAAATTGACACTCCTGTCTATGGCATCAGTAATCTCCCTATGCTCCAGTCATGATTTTCCAAGGCTATGGAAGCCCCTTGAGTTCTCCGACTCTTATCTTGTTTAGACAAGGTCATAGTCAAAGTGCAGGTTCTCTCCTCCCTTCAGAGAAAGGTACCTCCTTCTTTGAAGACCTGTTCTTTCCACTGGGATCTCACTCACAGAGATCTTTCATTTAGGTTTTTTTTTTTTTCCCAGAGTGTCTTGGCTTTCCATGCCTGAAATACTCTCATGGGCTTTTCAGCCAGATTGGAATGCCTTTAGGGCTGATTCTGAGGCCAGAGTGCTGTTTAGGACATCCACCATTCTATGAGTCTGCTGAGTATCTCACTTCCCATGTTGGATCACTCTCCCCTTTTTTTATTCTATTGGTTAGTATTAGCAGGTACTATTCTTGTTTCTGTGCTTCCTTTGACTCTTAGTCCTTTCATTATGATCAATTGTGAACTGAAATTGATCACTTGGACTAGTGAGATGGCATTGGTACATGCCACCTTGATGGGATTAAATTGGAGTCCCCTGGTATGTTTCTAACTCTACCATTTGGGGCAAGTCAGCTTGAGCACGTCCCAAATTGTACATCTCTTCCCTCTCTTATTCCTACTCTTAGGTTTAACAGGGATCACATTTCAGTTAGTTTTCAACACTTAAGAATAACTGTGTATTAATTACAGAATTAAACCAGTCATATTAAGTAGAACAGACAAAAAAACTACTAAGAGGGATAATGTATTAAGTTGTTCATTAACAGTCAGGGCTATGCTGATCAAGTCACCGTTTCTCATAGTGTTGAATGTTGGATTTTTAATAGTATCCTGTAGATTCCCGACAATATTTTTTAGATTTCTAATTTCCTCTTCTTTTCTTTGGTTTAACTGTATATTTTCCTGTGCTCTGTCTTCTAAGTCTGATATTCTCTCTTCTGCCTCACTGATTCTGTTTTTAAAGCTCTCAAATGAGTTTGTCATTTGATCTATTGAATTCTTTATTTCATTATGATTTCTCTTCACTATAACAGTGTCATATTCTACTAGTTGCCTCACTTCATTTTGATTACTCCTTAAGATTTCATTTTCATGAGTAAGATTTTCTATCCTGTCCAGTAAGGATTTCTGTAGGTCAAGAATTTGTTTTTGAGTACTTTTCAATGTTCTTATAAATTTTTTGAGTTCTGTTTCTTGCATTTCTTCTATCTCATCATCTGCATAATCTTCAATTGGAGTGTCTTGTTCATTTGGGGGCGTCATAATGCCTTCCTTGTTTCTGTTTCCTTGGTTTCTGCATTTTTTGCTTGGCACTGTGGAGATATTATTTGGTTTCTTCCTCCCTTGCTGTGGTGTTTTTGTTTTTGTTATACTATGTATTAAATGGACTGTCTACTTTTGGTGAATCTCTAGAGGCTTCTGGTGGGTGTGGCCAGAGAGCTCTGTTTGGTTCTTCAGGGTTAAAGGTGTGCCAATGGTGACAAACCCAGTTTAGTTGTGGTAAATCTCTCTCTCTTTTTCTTTTTCTTTTTATTCAGAAGGGACGTAATTCCAAACAGCTGAGTGGAATTATAGGCACTCAGTGTCTGATCTCTGGCTTCTGTGGGTTTAATATTTGTCTGCTTGTCCCAAGGACCACACAAAGTATTTTTGCTGTCATCTGTGTAAGCTAAAATTCCCCTGCCATCTCCTACCAGGTTGCCAAGGTTACTGAGTTTGTAGTGTCTCCAGAGAGTACTCATGTGTACTCTGTGAGTTCTCTCACACAGCGTTTTTTTTTTTTTTTTTTTCCACAGTCTCAGTTCATTAGCTCCACACAGTCACTAGGTCCTAACCTCCTGTTATTTCACCCGCCCCCCCACCCGAGTCAGGTTTTTCTGCTTGGCTGATGGCTGGCACAGCTTTTACGTATGTCCAAAATGGCGCCTGCTCTTTGTCTTGATTGCTTTTGTAAGGTGAGTGGAGAGACAGACTCGTGTCCATACTGGTCCCCTTTTTTTTTTCTTTGTTCTCTCTCCTCTAGTTAGCCTGATGAACTTTCCCCCACAGGGATGCAAGCCTTGTTCCTGCTAGGCTCTTCCTGACGCTTCCCCGCCAATTCTCAGGCTACGGAGGTTTTGTCTCACCTCCCTTTCCACCGTTGGTGCGTAGATTCCACAGCTGAAATCCTGAGCCAAGGGCGCCCGTGCCCTCCATGTAGGTCCACCGTGTCCACCTAGTTCCAGAAGAGTTTCCTCTGCTGTGTTTTCCCTAAATCTTCCCTGAACCTGAAGTATCTCCTCTTTAATTAAACTGTCTTTTCCCGGACTTTCGGTGTGCTCCCTCTCTATTCTGCCATCTTGGAACTCTGGAATCATTATTATAAGAAAAATATTATACTCTCTAACCAATCATATATAGCCTATTTTAAATTCCATGAAAGTGATGTTTTACTAATAGAAAAATATTTATTAAACTGGATACTATTTGAGGAAGTTATCATAATGATTGATATTCATAGTGGAAGAAAGATATCTAGGAAAGGATAAGATGGAATTCCCTTTGGGTGTTGTGGTGAATTGTTATTCAGAAATATTATTGGCCAACTAAGTGATCAGCCTAAAAATATTTCCTTATGTTTCTCCATATAGTAGAATAAATTATAGATGGGTCATTTTGTTAATTATAAAAACTTAATCTATTATATAGTCAAGATGATTTATTAGCTTCAGAATCGTAGAACAGGAATATTTTTCAAAATAATGTGAAATACATTAGCTTTAAAGACAGGAGGAAGAAATTAGCTACATGAGTATTTATAACTCCTATATATAAAAGTATATCTTAACCAAAGGCAACATGTAAATATTCATCTGTACAAAAAAAAAAAACACAACTTTGATATGTATGGCCAAAAAGTGTTCTGTCTTATATGAAAGACAGGGCAATACAAAAATTAATTGAGAAAAAGCAATCAAGCCGGCGCCGCGGCTCACTAGGCTACTCCTCCGCCTGTGGTGCTGGCACTCTGGGTTCTAGTCCCAGTCAGGGTGCTGGATTTTGTCCCAGTTGCTCCTCTTCCAGTGCAGCTCTCTGCTGTGGCCCAGGAAGGCAGTGGAGGATGGCTCAAGTATTTGGGCCCTGCACCTGCATGGAAGACCAGCAGGAAGCACCTGGCTCCTGGTTTCGGATCAGCACAGCACACCGGCCATAACAGCCATTTGGGGGTTTACCAACAGAAGGAAGACCTTTCTCTCTCTCTCTCTCTCTCTCTCTCTCTCTCTCTCTCTCACTGTCTAACTCTGCCTGTCAAAAAAAAATCAAATAAAGTTGGTGATCATGTCTTATTACCTGCAAATTCCTTATTCTTGATCCTGGATCTTTGATTTCAACACACATACCTGATTTTACTGAGACCCTTTTAAAAGTAACACACATGTGAGCACACACTCAATTTCTGAAATAATGCTATGAAAGTCAATCAACTTCATCCATGTGTGATGGCTAGAAATTATTAGAAACTTAATACTTACAATCATGTTTTAAATTATTTTAATTAATTTTTATTTTAAATCATCTCATAAACCAAAGTATATTGTGAAACTATTAGACTTTGCTTTGTATCTGTGATTTCAACGTACTGTTAGAATATAGTCAGGCAGTCTCTACAGATCATTAATTGTTTTTTAGGTTATATTTAAAAATGACTAGATCTTTCTCAATTATATTTCTGAATTGTCCTTTGATGAGTACAAATAAGAGACAAAACAACTTTTATTTCTTTTTCACCTAATCTTTCTTTGTCTTCATTGGGTATATATATATATATGACTTAAATTTACTCTTACTTTTCAATGATTTTGTATGTGCCAAATGTAGGTTTGCAGCATTAGAGATGAAAGAGAATAAAACTAACAATAAGGTAATAACAATGGAGAACAATGTTTAACACAGTTACTAAGGTTCTGGTTAAGATGCATGTGGCCCTGGGGCCTGCAGGCACTGTGATGTAGCAGGCAAAGCTGTTGCCTGCAGTGCAGGCATCCCATATGGGCTCCAATTTGAGTCCTGGCTGCTCCACTTCCAATCTAGCTCTCTGCTATGGCCTGGGAAAATAGTAGAAGATGGCTCAAGTCCTTGGGCCCCTGCACCCATATAGGAGACCCAGAAGAAACTCTTGGGTCCTGGCTCCTGACTTTGCATAGTCATATCTCCGGCCATTGCAGCCATCTGGGGAGTGAACCAGTGGATGGAAGACCTCTGTCTTTCTCTCTCTGCCTCTGTCTGTCTGCAACTCTGCCTTTTAAATAAATAAATAAATCTTTAAAAAAGTGCATGTCTCCCATATAGCTGTACTCTGGTGTAACACCCAGCTCTGGCTCTTGACCAGGTTCCTGTGATGCAGATCCTTGAAGGCAGCAGTGATCACTCATGTAAATGTGTTTTTGTCACCCACATCAGAGACCTGAACTGATTTCCTGGTGTTCAATTTGATCTTGAAAATTCCTGGCCCACTTGTGGCCTTTTCAAGTGTTAGCGAAGTGGACAGTGGATAGAAGCTATATCACTTTCTCCTATCTCTTTCTTACTCTCTCTCTCTCTCTTTGTTTCAAACATGAAAAATTTATGTTGTTGATGAACTTCAAGGTCATTGGTCTAGAATACAGTATATTATGAACAGTGTTATCACTATTTATAAACTCTCAGAAAAAGAAGCCAAACATATCAAAGAACTCCTGAAAGACACATGAAAGAACCAAAATCTCTTCAGCTGAAGAAATCAGTCTTAGAATGTGTGATTTGTTCTTGCTTCCAGATGAGAATTTCTCCTTGAAAATCATTACAGTTTTTTAAAAAATACAAGTCACACAGCAATCACAGTAATAGAAGGGGTAGTGGGAAAAAAGCAGACACATTAAAAAATAAATTTTAATAAGTTTAGGTAATTACAAAATAAATGGAATCAGCTAGTGGATAAAATAGGAAAGGAACTCACTGACCTAGAACACATAGGCAAAGAGATGGTTTCGTCATCTACCTATCTTGTTTGGTTTGTTGAGTTTGAAGTTTGCAATAAGTATAGAGAGTATGATTGAGAAAGGTCTGAAATTTAATTTAATCAAACAATGAACTGTACAACAACTACTCCAAGACAAGCACAGTCACTAAAATTAATCTACTATTCCTTTTAGAGTTGAATAATGTTGTTTAGAGAAAGTTTTAAAGCTATAACCAAATGTTGGTACCCACAACTGAACCGATGGCAGGAACCAGGTGCTTCTCCTGGTCTCCCATGGGGTGCAGGGCCCAAGCACTTGGGCCATCCTCCATTGCAATCCCTGGCCACAGCAGCGAGCTGGCCTGGAAGAGGGGCAACCGGGACAGAATCCGGCGCTCCGACCGGGACTAGAACCCGGTGTGCCAGCGCCGCAAGGTGGAGGATTAGCCTAGTGAGCCGCGGCGCCAGCCAAGCCCAAGCCCTTTTGAGTCAACTGTTCTCACAAGTTCGCATCCATCAGAACAGTTTGCCCTTCTTGTGAGCATCAGACATCTAGACAGTCCTAACGAAGTCCTGGCTGACGGTGGCGCTGCTCTACCTGGGAGCACACTTTGAAAGCAGTCACTGGAAAGCCAAGAAAACATGAGTTACCATAGAGATGAGGATGCTTTTCAAAAAGAAAATTAAAGAACATTAATGAGTGGTTAGACATAAAAATTCTGATTTGTAAAATTAATACAGTTAATAGAAATAAAAAATCAGTAAAAGGATTGGGAAAATGAGATTTAAATTTCCCAAAATGAGAGGAAACTATGAAATAAAAGAGCTGGAACTTTGGGAAGCAATTAACTTGAAAGATATGATCAATATGAGTCTTACAATAAAATAGTTAGAAACTGGAGAAAACGGACTTTTAAATGCTTTATTAATGGAACTTCTCAAAATGAGAAAGGATCTCTCAGGAATATTTTAAGTCTCAAAAATAATTTAAATCATCTATTATTGAATGGAATGAAATATAGAAATATAATGAAATTATAGAATAGGATAGAATGAAAAGAGACAGTATTGAAAGAAAATGTATGAAAATTGACAAATACAATGATTTTTAGCACATTTACAGAAAAAGAAAACTAGTTGATAGAATATTATGAAGAAATAAGCAAAATTAGGAGGAGACCAGTCACAGAAAAATTAGGCATAGAGTTGGAGTTTTACCAATAAAGTAAGAGTTGTAATCAAAATTGACTACCGCATGCTTTATATTGTCATTTGGAAATATTAAATCTATATTGGTGATATTATATTCATAATGTCTGCAAAATGTAAATGAAATAAAGAGTATTGGGAAGCCACCTTGCATGGTCTGGCAAGTTCAACCTTGGAAAAACATTTGGGCATAAATGGAGGCATAGGTGAAGAGAAGATGGACAGCAACAGTGAGAACTGCTTGTTCAGCAAAGATAACTCACAAGGCTTGGAAATTTCCACGGATTGTCAATCTGCTTGCTCACGCATGAGCTGCTCAATATCAATATAGGTGAGTGCCTGGGTGGAAAGAAACCTGGGGGTGAAATACAGATGGGCAGCAGTTTGAATACTTTCTCACAAAGTTTCTCTATTAATTGAAATAGTGTAGCAAAAAATACTATAAAAGTTAAGTCCCCTTTAAAGATTAAAAAAATACAAATAGTATCACGATCTCAGGGCAGAACATGAAATATAATGAAGAAGGATAGCTATTCTTTCAAAGTGTTGATCATCATCCATAATTTTCAATAGAGACCACAGTAAAGCTGTTTTGGTTAGATTTATGAAGGCAACCATCAGAAACATAATGAGATAGGTTTTGTGGTACAAGATTACACTTGTCTAGCTCTTCTGAGTTATTTTATTTTCTAGCACATCATGCATTGATTTTAAAAGAAATAAAATGAAACAACCTAATCTTAATATTTTATAACAACAATATCTCTTAGCTAAGTTCTTTTTGCGATATATGATTATAACCCATATACTACTTTAATGGATACTAACATTTGATTAAATTGAAGGGTCAAAAGCTGCTTTTTCCCTCTCTGCATTGCAGGGGTTCTTCCTTTCTGTGAACATTCATTTTCTGGGTATGAGTCCACTTTGATAGTTTAATTATTATTTCTAAGAAATTTATAAAATATCTCTCTGCTTTCTTCTGGCATTTTTGGTTCTGAGAATAAATCCACTGTGATGTTACATTTACTGCTTTGTACAAATTCATCCTTATTTTCTTAAGAATAATATAACTGCATCTATATATACATATGTCTATGTCTTTGAACCAGAAAATAGAAATGTATTAAAGTTTAGGAAACAATTTTGTCCTTATGGCTACATCATGTATAATTTACCACTAGTTTTCATAACTTTTATTATTATGAGATTTGTTGTAGATTTTGCATATTTACATTTAAAGTTCATTGAATTTCTTAGATGAGGGTGATGTATTTTTCATCACAATTTGAAACATTTGTCACTATTTTTTCAAATAATTTTTACTGATATTTTTGAGACCCTAATTTTGTGTGCTGTAAATTACTTGAAATTATTCCACAGGTATCCAATACTTTCTTTTTTAAAAAAATTATATCTAAAGGGAACAGATTTCATATATACAGTGTTCAGAACATAATGATATTTTCCACCCACTCTTCCTCCTTCCCCTCTCTCCATGATTATTTTTCTTTTAATATTTCTATGTAATACTATCTATTTGCTTTGTAGTCACAAGCTTAATCCCCCATTAAACAAAGACTCTAACAAGCAGCAGCTATAAAGATCACTGTTCCTTAGGAGTACAGATGAGCGTTATAAACAATCAAATCTCAAGATGTCAATTTCACTCATGTACATTTTATGTACTCTATCTATTATTAACCACAGATAAGAGAAATATATGATATTTGTCATTTTGGAATAAGCATAATAGTCTCCAATTGCATCCATTTTGTTGTGAAAGACAGGATTTCATCACTTTTATCACTGAACAGTATCCTATCATGTGAATATATCCACATTTTCTTTATCTAATTAGATAAATCAGTTGCTTGACATCTTGACTGATTTCATATCTTAGCTATTGTGAGTTGAGCTTGTATAGATGTGGTGGTACAGACAGCGCTTTCATACGCTTATTTCATTTTCATTGGGTAAATTCCCAGGAGTGGGATTGATGGGTCATATGGTAGATCTATTTTCAGATTTCTGAGGTATCCCCATCCTTTCATAATGGTTGTACTATTTTACATTCTCACCAAACAGAGTATTAGGATACTTTTTTCCCTGCATCCACATTTCTCATGCATGATGGGTATGGATTTTTCATCTCCTGTATTTGCTTCTCTGTGTTTCTGAGTAATCTTAAGATCATTCTTTTCATTCATTTTCAGTAATTTCATCAACCTCCTCGTCACATCATTTTAATATTGAAGGATTGTTGTGTTTCTTTTGAGGCCTCTTTTTGTCTTCCTTGCTCATCCCACCCATGCAAGAGCATTAACCACAAAGATCTGTGTGCTTCATAGTGTGAGCATGGAGCCTTACACATTAATCCTCCCAGCACTCAATTAGCTTTGAGCCCCTGGAGATGGACTCAGTTATTTCTCAAAGTCTCAAACACTCCCCACACCATTTTCAGGTTTCTCACCTATCATACATTCACAGAATTCCTGTAGTCAAGGGGTTCCTGGCACCCACAGTTACAGAGCACAGGGGATCCACTCCCTGCACCGTGAGCCTCTCTATCCCTGGGGAGACACAACCCACTCCGGACCCAGTCACCTGCCTGACAGATTGGTCAGGTGAGGAAAGGGGTGCCATGTGCCCTCATTTCAAGGAACTAAGTGGGTGCCCTGCCTCCCTGCCAATTCTCCAGCCCAGAATCAAAGTCAGTGGGGACCGTGGATTTCTCCCTCTGACAAAAATCTGCCAGTGGTGATGGTGTGAGATCCACAGCAGCATTCACTCACCTTATTATCCGGAGAGGGTGCTGCATCCCTGTTGGTAGCTGGGAACCTTGATGGGAGGGAGGCAAGGAATCAGCCAGCCCCCCTCCTTCATGGGGTTGGTGGTCACCCTCCACACGTCAGCTATTCAGGTTGGATTCAGTCAGTGGAGACTGTGAGGCTCTCCCTCGGACAAGATCACCAGTGGCAAGCAAGCGGCTGCAGATGCCGTTCAGCTCTTTCTGAGAAGATGGCGTCCTTGTCAGCTGTGGGAGTTGCTGGTAGAGTCCTGCTAACTGCTGCATGGTTGATGGCATCCTTGCTAGCTGTGGGAGTTGCTGGTGGAGTCATGGTAGCTGCTGCATGGTTGATGGCATCCTTGCCAGCTGTGGGAGTTGCTGGTGGAGTCCTGCTAGCTGCTCCATGATTGTGCAGCCTTCACTGCTCCACGGAATCTTCCTCTAGGTCTTCCACTAAAAAGTTCTCTCCAGCTGTCCCCTGGGAACACAGTTCCTCCCTGTCCTTCTGATGTCTTCCTGTGGTCAAAATCAGCTCATCATTTCCATATTCATCCATCTTTGACCTTTTAATTCTTAATGTTTCCTTTGTTCAAAAATTATTATTTATTTTTTCATGTATTTATTTACTTAATTGTTTGTTTAATTTATTTCAATAGCAGAAAGACAAAAAGAGAGAGAGACACATAGAGAGCTCCTCCTTATGCTATTTCACTCTCCAAAAGCCTGTAGCAACCAAGGCTGGGCCTGAACAATGTCAGATCCCTACATGCGTGGTAGTGACCCAAATACTTGAGTCATCACCTGCTGCTTTCCAGAGTGTGCATTAACAGGAAGCTGGAATCACAAATGGGACAAGGGACTCCAACCCAGGTTCTCTGATAAAGGATGTGGGTTTCCCAAACATTGTTTTAATTGATATGACAAACACATTCTTATTTTTCAGCCTTTTTTCCTTTCTTTCTGGGTTTTACTGTGGTAGATTTCAATAATGCTTCAAGTTCCCTTTTTTTTCCTTCTGCAGAGTCTAATCTGCTAGTAGTGCCAGTTGGCATATTTTAATGACGATTATTGTACATTTCATCTTTTGATTTTAAATATAATTTTTATATCATTCAGTTATATTCTCATTGTATTAATTTCTTTACATATTATTGTCATGAGGCTTCCTATACAATAATTTTTTATAGTTTTCTATCGTTATTTTCCTATTTCTGCCACTTTTGACTGTGTTTCTGTTTAATGTAATTTTTTTTTACTCTGCATTATGTTTTTCTGCCTCTTTGTGTCTAAACATTTTTGAAGGGATGCCAGACATTGTGTTTTTATTTAACTGCAACATGAGCTTTGTTATATTTCTTTGAACAGTGCAGAGCCTTATTATTTCACGTGGCTAAATGATTTTTTATTATATGGATCATTTTCAAATTTTCTTTAAAGGATTTGTAGTAGTCATTTTTTTTATTTTGGAGTAATTGATTTAGGCATAATCTATCACACCCTTCTACAGACGTTTAGAACTCTCTTTCTTCTTATTTTCTGTTTTTTAAGAGACAGAGAGAAACTGACAGAGATCACATCCACTGATTTACTCGCCAAATGGCTTCAACAGCCAGGGAAGTAACAGGCTGAAGCCAGGAGTTGGGAACTCAAAACGGGTAACCCATATGGATGGCAGAGACCCAACTACTTAAACCATCATCTGCTGCCTCACCATGTGCACATTAGTAGGAAGCTGGAAACAGAAGTGGAACAAGGACTCAAACCTAGGTATTCTGATGTGGATGTGAATGTACCATGTGGTGTCTTAACAGCTAGGTCAATGTTTGCTACCATAACTCTCCTTCTTAATGCAATCTTCTCTCCAGTGCTCAGTTCCAAAAATTCTAGCTACCTCCGTGTCCCTGAAATTCAGACTGTGTGTCCACATGTATATGTATATATAAATAATTGTATTGTATTGTAAACATATAAATACATAGAGTATTATGATATAAAGTGATTTTAAAATGAAATATGTTTTATTGACAAAAGAGTTGTGTAAGAAATTTTCTATTGGTATATGAGATAACTGAAAGCAAAATGCTAGTTTGCTTTTTTTGATTAGAACTAATCAGAGAATGAAAATAGGTTGCTCTAGTCAAATGTATGTAATAGAGAGAAATAAAAATACTGTTCATGATAGTATAAATATTAAAATATAATAATTTATATGAGAGTACTATTTATCTAATCTTATTTTTGGCTCTATAGCAACCCAGTGAGAGACATTGCAGGGGAATCTGAGCTTACACTGAGGACTGCACAGATCCTTTGTGTGGTCCTTGGGACAGAGCAGATGAATGTTATATCACTGGGGCTAGTGCTCAGGCACTGATTGCCATCAAGAAGAAGAGCTCAGCTGAGCAGAATTACTTTCTTTTGAATAAAAGAGAGAGAGAGAGAGAGAGAGAGAGAGATTTACCATGCCAAACCTGGGTGTGTCACCTTTGGCACACCCTTAACCCTGAAGAACTGAACAGAGCTCTCTGGCCACACCCACCACAAGCCTCTAGAGATTCACCAAAAGCAGACAGTCCACTTAATCTAGAGTAATAGTCTAAAGAGAAAAGCCATCACAGCGAGGAAAAAAGAAAAAAAAAGAAGAAGAAACCAAAGAATCTCTCCACAATGCCAAACAACAAATGCAGAAACCGAGGAAACAAGAACAAGGAAGACATTATAATGCTCCCAAATGAACATTACACTCCAATACAAGATTATGAAGATGATGAGATAGAAGAAATGCAAGATATGGATTTCAAAAAATTTATGATAAGAACATTTAGAAGTTGTCAAAAATAAATGCATGAACTACAGAAATTCATACAGGACAGGACAGAAAATCTCTCTTGTGAAAATGAAATCTTAAGGAGTAATCAAAATGAAATGAAGAATCTAGTAGAACATAAAATTGAGACATTGAAGAGAAATAAAAATGAAATGAAGAATTCAATAGATCAAATGACAAACTCATTTGAGAGCCTTAAAAACAGAATCAGTGAAGCAGAAGAGAGAATATCGGACTTGGAAGACAGAGCACAGAAAAGTATAGTGTCAAACCAAAGGAAAGAAGAGGATATTAGAAATCTAAATAATATTGTTGGGAATCTACAGGATACTATAAAAAAAAACCTAACATTGGGGTTCTAGGAGTTCCTGAAGGCATGGAGAGAGAGAAAGGATTAGAAGGCCTTTTTAGTGAGATAGTAGCAGTTTTTTAAACGTATAAATTGACTTGTAGCTACCACATATGTTGAACTGCAGCTTAAAAAGGCACAACTACAAGCTTATTATCTTGGAAGGGACAGAGATTTAGAGTTAAAACAGAAAACTGGGAAAATAATTGGGAAATTTCTAGCTTTATGATTTAATCAAGTTATTTTTTTAAAATTTTTTTAACTTTTATTTAATGAATATAAATTTCCAAAGTACAGCTTATGGATTACAATAGCTTTTTACCCCCATAACTTCCTTCCCACCCGCAACCCTCCCCTTTCCTGCTCCCTCTCCCCTTCCATTCACATCAAGATTCATTTTCAATTCTCTTTATGTACAGAAGATCAGTTTAGCATGTATTAAGTAAAGATTTCAACAGTTTGCACCCACATAGAAACACAAAGTGAAAATACTGTTTGAGTACTAGTTATAGCATTAAATCACAATGTACAGCACATTAAGGACAGAGATCCTACATTTTCATTTATTTGAGCACCAATATCTCTTTAAAGTGTGTTGTAACATCTAGTTCATTATGTTAATAAAAATGAACCAGGTGAGATTGTGACATATAACAATAACAAGTAACAATAAGTGAAACTATTCATATATGTAATATGTATACAATTATTACTGGTATTATTATCTAGGTATGTCGTAAATGATTAATCTAGTAGCACTTCTAGGAGACTAAAAGAAAATGCCAATAGTAGTAGTAGCTACCAGTGTTACAATATGAGTATCACAGACTAGAGATTTTTTCCAGCCTAAAATTTTACCTTTATTGCTTTGATTGCTAACAACAATGTCCCGTGTGTTGTTGCTGCTAGAGACTATAATCTCTGGACTTCGAAATATGTGTCCTACATTACACTCATTCACTTCACTTTTCACACTTTTATATATATATATATATATGTACATATATATATATATATCCATCCTTTTACTCAGAATGGAACGCAAAATGATTTGTACAAAATAATAAGTTCAGGTTAATACCCCTAAATTTGAAATACAATGAAGTTTTTTTCATAATACCCATTTTCCATGATTTCTTTAAAGTCTGCGCTCATTCCTTCTTCTTTCATCTTATTTTTTTTTTAAATATTTATTTAAAAAGGCACAACTACAGACACAAAGAAGGAGAACAGAGGGAAAGAGAGATCTTCCATCTGTTGATTCACTCCCCAAATGGCTCCATCAGCCAGCGCTGGGCCAGGCCCAAGGCAGGAAACAAGAGCTTCATTGCAGTCTCCCATATGGGTGCAGGCACACAATGACCCAGGCCATCCTCTACTGTTTTCCCAGGTGCCTTAGCAGGGAACTGGATCTGAACAGAGCATCTGGTAGTCAAAGTAGTGTTCATATGGGATGCAGGTGTTGCACTGCAGTGCTACATCACAATACTGACCCCTTAACGTATTTTTATTGATCTGGTTAAGTACTGCATGGGTTAGAAATATCAGAAGAAAAAAAAGTGAATGTCCTTGCCTTTGAAATTTTACTTCCATAATAAGAGACTGTCTTCATCTGGTTTTGACAAGGAGTAGAATGAGAAATAATCAAGAATACTACTTTAGAGAAGATGGCCAAAAATACCCTTTTGGGACAGTGATATAAAAGTGGACACCTGAAAATAATGTACAAGTTTATTGAATAATAGTTTTAGCCTATGATCTGGTGAAGACAGCTGTCTTTATAAATAGCTATCACTGGAATCATCACTGTGACAGTATGTTAAACTGGAAGTTTTTATTGAGATGCCAATATACGATAAATATCAGATATCAAAATACAACTTTCAAGGGAAATAGATATTAAGCTTTTTCAAGGGTGGGGAACATTTTTAAAACTGCTAAAAGGATGGTTTTAGGAAGAGAAATTTCATAGAATGCTGCAGGGATTTTAAAGAGCTTCATAGAAAGAACCAACAGAAGGCCTGAAGGGAATCGGTTTTCTTTTAGTTTTCTTTTTGCTGGGAGAGTAACAAGCTGTAGGAAGCCAGTTAGAGTTGCTAAGTTTACAACAGCATAATCACATATGAGGTCCTGATCATCTCGTATGAGACTAGACTATTAAGACTGCACTTAAATGATGATTGAAGTCAGATGCAGAAGAGCATAGAATTCCTGAGGAAACTTCATGGAAAGATTACACAGGGCCATTAACAGCAATGGAGTAACGAGACATTTGGCGTATCTGCAGCACACCCGTGAGGATGGTACCATGAGCTTAAAGTTTCAAAAGAGCTTAATTCCACAAATTAAACATTTTGGAAATTTCTGACCTCATTTTTTGCTATTGTTGCTGTTTGTCAGGTATATTGATCTAAGACTGATTTTAGGGATTTGGAGTAGGCCATGGAGGCATCCTCATGGATTCGGAAGAATGACTCCTGTAGAGCACTAATGCGATAGATTTCAGTAGTGATTCTGACAGAGCCTCTGTACTACTCTTGAATTCTTCGCATCTTCCCTTTATGTTAACATCGTCACAAGCCTCAAAATACAGTGACGGGGTGAGCAGTGTGCACAGTGGTTAGCTCTGCTTGGGACACCCACATCACATGTTGGAGTGCCTGGGTTGAGTGCTGGCTGCTCCACTTCCAGTCTTACTTCCTGCTAATCACCTGTGAGGCAGCAAATGGCGGCCCACATTTCTGGTTTCCTGTCACCCATGTGGGAGAGCCAGATAGAAGTCCTGATGTCTGGCTTTGGCCTGGTCTAACCCTGATGGTTGCTGGCATTTGAGGAGCATGTCAGCTGATGAAAGATCTCTCTCTCTCTCTCTCTCTCTCTCTCTCTCTCTTTCTCTGTAGCTATTTATTAATTCTAGTAAATTAATAAATATTTTAAATATATAAAAATATGATGACCTTAAGCTATCCATGGTTATCTCAAAACTTTCAGTTCAACAAGATGGAGTCAGTAGTATTACTTCAGTTCCTTCTCTACTAAATAATAAATACACATAAAATCAAATCAATAATTAGGTAGTAAAGATTTAATCTCTGAGTGAATTATTCATACCATAATG
The DNA here is from genome assembly GCF_964237555.1 of Oryctolagus cuniculus. NCBI lineage: Eukaryota > Metazoa > Chordata > Mammalia > Lagomorpha > Leporidae > Oryctolagus > Oryctolagus cuniculus. The sequence continues at coordinate 189,455,586 of NC_091433.1, read as the reverse complement.
GACCATATTTATAAAATTTAAATTCAAAACACACCATCCACTGTTTACAATGGAAAGTATTTTTCTTAGCAAATACAATGTGAAAAAGTGCTATCAGTTAAAGGTACCTATAATGACTAATTATTTATAACACGCATATCAGTTTTATTTGCTATATGCATCCAGAAATCATAATGCACATTTCATAAATTTTGCTGCTTTGGAGCATTTACCCTGCGTTCAAATTTTTAGTCTAAATGAAGCTAATATTTAATGTATTCATTATTGATTTTCAGCAAATACTTTTTGAACACCTATTTATGACAGGTATGTTTTAAATGATGAAAGCATGGGTATACTCTGTCTTGCTAGAACAATCATTCTAAACATCAGAGAGCATTAATAAAGAATCAAATGAGTAGAAATTCTCTTCCTACATTTTCCCTCTCACCATCACCCACAAAGAAACTCCTCTGCCAATGCTCATCATCACAGATTAGTGCTGCGTGTTCTGGAACTTAATGTAAAGCAAATCACACAGATGCACCTTTTTGTGAGTGACTTCTTATACTGATACTCATCTGTATTTTTTCTATATGAGTGGTATGAATGCATACCACACACTACTGATGGATTCACTTGATGGCTAATCTTCTTTTTCCACTTTGGCTAATAGGAATAAGGCTTCTATCAATGTGCTTTCACAAGTTGTGTGCCTGTGTGAGTGTTTGTGTGTGTGTGTGTGTGTGTGTGCATAAATGCTTTAATCTCTTTTAAAAAAATAGCTGGGGAGGGATGTTTTGGAGCAGAGAACATATTAAGAACCACCAGCCAGGTCTGCAAACTGCAGTGTTACACTCCCACCAGACTATGATACTCCTCTTGTTCAGTATTTGCAGCTGTCACCCTGTCAAGTTGAGCCATTATGGCAATTGTGAAGTAGCATCTCCTTAGTTTATTTTGTCTATTTCTGATGAATAAAAGTTCTTGAGAAACTGAGCGATTTTTCAATTGCTTATTGATCATACATGTATTTCTTCAAAAACAGTTTTCAAGCTTTTTGCTTGCTTTTTGGAATTCTTTTTCCTTTTATAATTAGCTTGTAATATTTTTATATTCTGAATGCAAGATAATTCCTCACAGTCTATGGTATGACTATTCATGTTTTATAAGTGTCTGAAAAGGAGCAAAATTTTTTAATTGTATGACATCCAGATTGTTACTTTTGTTTCTCCATGATTCACATTTGCTCTGTACTTTCTAAGCAATCATTGTCTCCACGAAGGTCTCAACTCTATATTTCTGTATTTCTTCTGGAAGCTTTGTGGGTTTAATTTCTAAAATTGTGGGAATTTGAACTGATGTCAAAATAATTCTGTATGCTATTTGGTTAGTGTCATCCATTAATATTTCTAGGCCCACTTTTTGAAATACTTTCTTTTCCTCAATATTTTTCTCACATCATTGTATAAAGTCAGCTTAGCAGAAAAGTATGGGCATATTTATAAACTGTACTCTAGGTTTCACTAGGTTTATTTTCCATCTGTCAACAGCACAACATGGCCTGCATTACTGTAGCTTTGGGGTCATTCTTGGGAAGAGCCTACCCTCGATGCCCGCATGTGGCTCTTTTCAAGAAGCAGCAAATAGCATGGCAACTTGTTGCTTCAATAGACTGTTTCAGCCAGGTGAATACTACAATCATGTCTAATGCAGTTACACATGCACACTCAAGGATGCTGTCTTCCATGCTGTAGTCTACTGATAGAAAAGTCACAGATCCTGCCCACGCATGGAAAGACAGTGATCAAAAGTGAGAATACCAGGTTCTCACTTGCAAGGGCCACCTTAGAGTCTGTGAATCCCACGCTGATGACTATTAGAAATCTAAATATCAAAAACTTTGTTTAATAAGTTACAATAAAAACACACAATCAAATATAAAAACTAAAATGATTTTGAAGATAAGAAAAAGTACATGATTTTATGTAAACAAAAGATGAAAACATTCTCACTTGTATAAATTCATTCATAATAATAACTATTTATTGCACAGAAGAACTCACACTTTTGGAAGTGAAAGTACCAAACAGTATCAAGTTTTACCTGATGACGATATTTCTTATTTGTCTGATTTGTAGTTTTTTCTCATGTTCTATTACTATATAATGCACAAATTATATATAATTATATGTTTGTAATTTCAAAAAATACAAATTTGGGGGCTGGCCTTGTGACATAACGGGTGAAGTCAACGCTTGTGACACCAGCATCCCGCGTGAGCACTGATTCGTGTCTGCCTACTCCACTTCTGACAAAGTTCCTCGTGGATGGCCTGGGAAATGAAAACAGTGGAAGATGGCCCAAGTGTTTGTGCCTCTGTCAACTAACATTTGAGACCCAGAAGAAGCTCCTGGCTCTTGGATTCGGTCTTGTCCAGTGTTGGCTGTTGTAGCAGTCAAGGGAGTGAAACATGATGAAAGATCTCTCGTCCTTCCCCTCCCCACCGTGATTCTGACTTTCAGATAAATAAACAAAACCTTTTAAAAAATACAAATTTTACAAATGAAAGGAGAAAAAAAGAGATCAAACTGCCTTTTGCTAGAAATCTTCCTTTTTTTCCCCTTCCTTTCTGGATGACCTTGGATTGACTGAGATCCTGAAATTTAGAAATCAGCAAGCTTTTCACTGTGCTTATCAAATGTGAAGAAAAGCTGATTCGCTCCAAGAAACTCAGTAACCCCTGACCACTCTGCCATTGCAGGGAAATCTCCACAGGATTGAGAGAAATCTACTAGGAATGGACATCTGATTTTGACAGCAATTAAGCCACCGAATGCAGAACTGTGACATAAGTGGAACACTCCATCCAGGCCCAAGGAAGCCATAGGCTTTCTAAGAAATTATCTGCTGTGGATGTGTTTGCAACATGTTTCCCTGAATACTTCTCTATTTAACATGCATCTGAAAACCATAAAAGATTACTTTAGAAAGTTTGTGGGGAAGCAGAATTAAAAGCTAAGACAGTGTTAATGTCTGAAATGTTTGAAATGTGTATGTAGTTTTCTGATCATATAAATAATCCATGAACTTTAAAAGACCCCTTGTGCAGACATCCATTAGGAATAAGTGTGCTTACCAGTTTGAAAGTATATGCAATGTGGCCGGCGCCGCGGCTCACTAGGCTAATCCTCCGCCTTGCGGCGCCGGCACACCGGGTTCTAGTCCCGGTCGGGGCGCCGGATTCTGTCCCGGTTGCCCCTCTTCCAGGCCAGCTCTCTGCTGTGGCCAGGGAGTGCAGTGGAGGATGGCCCAGGTGCTTGGGCCCTGCACCCCATGGGAGACCAGGAAAAGCACCTGGTTCCTGGCTCCTGCCATCGGATCAGCGCGGTGCGCCGGCCGCAGCGCGCCGGCCGTGGCGGCCATTGGAGGGTGAACCAATGGCAAAAGGAAGACCTTTCTCTCTGTCTCTCTCTCTCACTGTCCACTCTGCCTGTCAAAAAAAAAAAAAAAAAAAAAAAAAAAAGAAAGTATATACAATGTGCTTCATTTTAAGCAGAAGGTACTCCACACTGTGAGTGAGGGTTATCAGCACATGGTAGTTACGGAGGTAACTTCACAGTGATGTGGAATTTGGGGCTGACTGATGGAAGCTATGCGTTTTTAATATTTTAAGTTGTTTCTACTTATTTAGTCAGTCAAGCTCACATATAACATGTGTTATAAAATACAAATTTGCAGCTTTGGAATTATCAGATCAGACATTTCCAGCTTGCTCTTTGAAATGCTGTTGGACCTGTATTTTATTATGTACTAGAGGGCAGAATTATAAAACACATGAGTGAAAACTACAGAAATTACAAAACCCTGTTCTCAGATACTCACAAATATGTATGGTGCACCCATAGATAACAGTGCTAGAAAGAAATAGGATCACATAGATTCTCTGTATCTATTAAGATTTTAAAATTCTAAGTCTATGGGACTAAGAATGCATATATTTTAAATCCCTTACCAGTACCATATGCATTTTTCATAGCAATCATATAAACAAAGGCATTTTATGTTTGCTAAATTGCTAAGTTAAGACGAATGATCAGATAGGTCATGATTCTCTCTCTCTCTTTTGCTTTTGGTGTTTGTGCAAGTGTGTATGTAAGTGTGTTTGTGCAGGTGTGTTTATCTCTGTCTTTCCCTGTGTGTTAGTTAATTTGGGCTGCTATAACAAAATAGCACAGAGTGGGTAACTTCCTCAGTTTGGGCAATTTGGAAGCCCAAGTTCAAGTTGCCATTAGATTTGGTGTTTATTGAAGTCCTGTTTGCTGGTTCATAGATGGCATCTTCTTGCTTTGTCCTCACATGGTGGGAGTATGAACAATCTCTCTCAGGCAAATTTTGTAATGGTATTAGCCACATTATGGGGTCTTAGCTCCAAAAGGCCTTGTCTCTTAATAACATCACTTTAGGGGTTAGGATTTCCACATAAGAATTTGGATGGAACAAGTATTTAGACCATCTGCCAACATATTCTCTCTCTCTCTCTCTCTCTCTCTCTGCCTCCTCAGGCTCTCTCTCTCACTCTTTCTCTTTCTCTCTCTCTCTTTCTCTCCACCCCTCTTCCATAATTTATGTTTCTTTATGTTTTACTCTTTTCCAACAGACTGCAGACCTTTGTCAGTTTCTGTCTAGTGCTAATACTGAACAGAAGTGAGTATATCTCTTCCATCTTTATGCTGAGAGGGCAGGAATCACCAAGGCAAACAGACACATAAAGACTTAATGAGGTGCAGGGTCCTTATGACAAGGGCTCAGTCTGAGAACTCGTCTGTCGCTCAGCTGAACCAGGCTTGCCCTTTGCCTCAGTCTAGTTCACTGAATTTAGAGTTGACAATGTGAATGGCCACTAGTTGGGCTGGGATAAAGTTTTTGCTCAAAGAAATATGTTTTCATTACAGCTGAATGTAAAGAACTGGTAATATTCTGCTCAGAAGTTCTCATTACATAATGTCATAAGATAGTGTCAGGAAATCACAGATAAGAGATACATTTTCTATCTGACATCCTCAGCAATACACTAAATTATCAGTAATAAAATTCTATTAATCTGTTTGATAAGGAACATTAGAATTATTATTCACATTTAGTAACAGAAGACTTTTTCTGTGTCTTATCTGAAATATGTGGACTTCCTTAAGTATTATTTGGGGATAAACGTGAATTTGTGATTTCTTACCTTTATTTTATACTTTAATTTAATGGTATAATAATATAATCAATTATAGCAGTTGTAAAGCTAAAATCTCATTAAACTGAGTTAATTTATAACTTTAAAACTGCTCCATTTCGGCTATACCTAGGTAATATTTTCTATTTTTATTGGTTTAACGGTGTAAGGAATAATGTCACAGATGGAGATTAATAAATGTTTGAAAACTCTATAAACACTCTGACTTATTGTAGCTACAGAAAAGCAGTCCAAAACTTCTGAGCTAAATAAGGCACGTCGGAAGGATAGGAAGTTACTGATATCCCCACTTTACACATGCAGTTTTGAAGACTATTCAAAGGGGCAGAAATTTCCCAAATGTCATACCTGACTGATATGCTGTGTGGGCCTGTGCTTCCCCACACGCTTTGTGCTAGGCTGTTATACGCTATGTTCAATTCCCAAAGAGGGCCCCTGGGGTGCTGGTTTCATAGCTTTATTACACAGTAAGGAAATAGAAGCCGGGGAAGTCAGAGTTAGCAAGTGGTACAAATGGGATTCAAAACTATTTGCGCCTGACTTCAAGACATCAGGGTAAAATTTTCAGATTTTATGTTGTGCCTACAAGAATTTTTTTAGCTTCTGAACAGAATTTTGATTGATGGCATTTCATGTTCTAATAAGGCATGGCTTTCCACAAGCTACTTTGCAGTTTGTAGGTTTGCCTACTACCATCTGCATTCATTATAAAATGGAAAAATCCACACTTTTACAAACTGCTATCCATAACTTAAGTTGTAAATATTTTGGACATTATTCTTCAAACCAATTATTATATTAAAATGTTATAATATTATATGGTATCCATGTAGATTGATATATTTATTACAAAAGTAGCAAAATACTATCATAAGGGCACAAATATTTGTGGTTAAAATTGTTTTAAATTTAACCATGTTCATGGAAAACGTTTACAAAATTTTTCCTTGGTAGAGTGCAATTCAGCTCTGACAACAACTCATTTGTTAAATAAATGAGAATTCATATGAACCAGTGATTATGAAGAAATGCATATAATAGCATAAAATAGAATAAGTTCTTTTTTTTTATTTGACAGATAGACAGTGAGAGAGAGACAGAGAGAATGGTCTTCCTTCCTTTGGTTCATCCCCCAAATGGCTGCCACGGCCGGAGCTATGCCAATCCAGGAGCCAGGTGTTTCTTCCTGGTCTCCCATGCAGGTGCAGAGGCCCAAGCACTTGGGCCATCCTCCAGTGCCTTCCTGGGCCACAGCAGAGAGCTGGACTGGAAGAGGAGCAACTGGGACTAGAACCCGGCGCCCATATAGGATGTTGGTGCCGCAGGTAGAGGATTAACCAAGTGAGCCATGGTGCAGGCCCCAGAATAAGTCCTTAAATCAAGTCACTGGGTCTCCAGAGATGTAGTAACTTCAAAGACTATCCATCTCACGTTATGTGAACCTGGATCCTGAAGCTGATTGGAAGAACAGGATCCTGGTAACGCTAGAGAGATAGAGAAAGCCTTCCTGGCATAGTTGGACTCTAATCAGGGCCCTCAAAGTTAGGTAGTTGTGCAGATATCCCTCAGTGTTCTTATTTGGCAAGAACATTATTGATGATAACACCAAGTAAAAATTGCGATCACTTAGTAACTGTTACATTTGTTCCTAATTCTCCCTACAACCAAGGAGCAGAATTGATTTAAGTCTGCTTTTTTCCATCAGGTATCTGATCTACCAGGAAAGCTAAACTACTAAACAGCTAAATGCTAATAAGCCTACAAAGAATTTATTTCTTAATTATTGCCACATTATACTTTATACACAATTAGAAATATTTAGTAAATAATGTATTGAATGAATCAATTATTGTTTATTTAGAGCATATGATAGTGGCTACCTAGACTCTGATTGTCCAACTATATTTTCAATATCTCCTGTAAAGGAAAATTCTATTATTAGTTATTGATGGAGGAAAAACGTATAATAAAAACCTGGTTGCTTATTGATTGTGGGAATGTTATGGGTCAAAAAAGAATTCAGCCAGTTAATTTGTACTTCTTCTCCTTTAGTGTTCACATACTCAAAGTGAGGTAAATTCCCTATCTTGGTTGTTCTTTGGTATTGTTTTCAGGATAACAAGTAAAACTGTTCAGTAGTCCATAAAGGTATGTGTGTGTGTGTGTGTGTGTGTGTGTGCGTTTGTCAAGAATTATGTAATTATGTACATCATTGAGTTTCTTCTCACAGAAACATTTGGAATCTGTGTGTGCTGTTTGTTCAAAAATTGAAAATAATTTCCCTTAATAGAGGGAATATACATGAATAATATACTGCAAGAAAAGAAGTACTTGTAGAAGTCTCTATAATCAGAATATGATGGAAGACTGAATTTTACAGTTTCCACTTATGAGAACAGAGTACAAATAATCTTCTTTACTCACAAACTACACAACAAGTTTAGGTGTGTAACCAATTTAGCAATAAACATCACTTTGTAAAATCTCCTTATATTTTTTTAAGATTTATTTATTCATTTGAAAGTTAGAGTTACACAGAAAAAGGAGAGGCAGAGAGAGAGAGAGAGAGAGAGATGTCTTCCATACACTGGTTCACTCCCCAATTGGCTGCAACGGCCAGTGCTTCGCCCTTCCGAAGTCAGGAGCCAGGAGTTTCTTCCAGGTCTCCCACGTGGGTGCAGGGGCCTGAGGTCTTGAGCCATCTTTTACTGTTGTCCCAGGCCATAGCAGAGAGCTGGATCGGAAGTGGAGTAGCCGGACTCAAACCAGTGTGCATATGGGATGCCGGCGCCTCAGTTAACACACTGCGCAACAGTGCCGGCCCCAATCCCCTTATATTTCACATTGAACTTTGTTAACAAGTATATCAGAAATTTATGTGTGTTAATTCTTAAGCTATTGGTGATGTTTCTGTTTTCATGTGTGCAAAAAAGAGAAACAGACCTATTGTAGGCGTTGGAAAGCAAATGAAGCACAATTTTCCCATTATAATAAAATGACAACTGAAAAAATAGATCATGACATGTAAATCAGACTGTGAAGTTGATAGCTATCTACAGAGGGATTGTTGGTACAACAAAGAGATTGTGAGCTTCATGGCTCATTTCAGGGGGAAATGAGCAGAATCTTGGAGGCACACAGGTGATTAGTTAAAAATGCTCATCAAAACTGTGTTAATTTGGGTACCTGAACTTCAACTGGATTAAAACATTGGTTGTAGGGGAAAAGCTGTTCATTCAATTCAATAGTACAATGAGAAACCATATTTGATTGGCTTGATACTAAGAATTTCTGACAATGGGTCTGTATTCATATGGACTGATAACTTAATAGAAAATGTGGAATTCAAGGGGCCGGCACTGTGGTGTAGCGGGTAAAGCCGCCACTTGCAGTGTCAGCATCCAATATAGGTGCCGGTTCAAGAACTGGCTGTCCCACTTCCTATCCAGCTCTCTGCTGTGGCCTGGGAAAGCAGCAGAAGATGGCTCAAAGTCTTGAGCCCCTGGACCCACATGGGAGACCTGTAAGAAGCTCCTGGCTCCTGACCTTGGATCGGAGCAGTTCTGGCTGCTGCAGCCAATTGGGGAGTGAACCAGTAGATGAAAGACCTCTCTCTCTCTCTCTCTCTGTCCCTCTGTCTCTCTTTTTCTCTCTGTCTCTGCCTCTCCCTCTCTCTCTGTATAACTCTGACTTTCAAATAAATAAATAAATCTTTATAAAAAAGAAAATGTGGAATTCAAATGGAGAGGCTTTATTATTGTCATCACTGTTACTGCTACTTGATCTACTTGATGTCAGGTGTGGATTTTTATATTTGGGGCAGCAGATTAGCACTCAACTTTTTTTTTAATCTTGGAGAATTTCAGATTTTCTGACTAGGGATACTTAAAATTCTTGCTATATGTACAAAACTTAACCCTAATCAGCATCTTTCAGATGACATGCTTGCCTAACATATTTGGGATGCCTCCATGTTATTTCTATGGTGCTGAATTCCTACCTCGGCAACATTATAAACAGTATATTCTTCACTGAGTCATTTCAAAGAATCACAGTAATAGCAATTATTAGTCTTGTATCCACAATTAATAAATGCATGTGTGGTTGATTTTAAGTGTCATATTTTCTAATACTATGTTTCATTCTTAATAAAGGTATTATTTTCTCCAAAATCCTGTTGAGCACTGATTTAACTAGCCGTTTTGACACTGAGGAAAATCTCAACTGTCCTTTGAAGGGACTCCTGAATTGATTGTATAAAGAACTGAATATCAGTGAGGAGTTACTTGGCCAGAAAAGTCCTTGAGCACTGTGATCAGAGAGAAACATTTGGTCTAACTTTCAATTAATCAAGGCAATCTTTCTGTGCATTAAACATAGCTACAGACAATTGTGATATTCTTTGTGTAATAATAAAGGAATGTTTAAAATGTATATAGTACAAAAGTTCTTTTTTTTAAATTTATTTGACAGGTAGAGTTACATACAGTGAGAGAGAGAGAGACAGAGAGAAAGGTCTTCCTTCCTTTGGTTCACTCCCCAAATGGCCGCTACGGTTGGAATTGCACCGATCTGAAGTCAGGAGCCAGGTGCTTCTTCCTGGTCTCCCATGTGGGTACAGGGGCCCAAGGACTTGGGCCATCCTCCACTGCTCTCCCGGGCCACAGCAGAGAGCTGGACTAGAACCCGGCGCCCATATGGGGTGCCGGAGCTGCAGCAGAGGATTAACCAAGTGACCATGGCGCCGGCCCATGAAAGTTCTTCTTAAAATATTTATGTATATATTTGAAAGACAGAATGACAGAAAGAGGGAGGGAGAAAGAGAGATCTCCCACCCACTGGTTCACTTTGCAATTAGCAGCAAAGTCCTGTGCTAGTCCAGGCTGATGCCAGGAGCACGAAGCTACATGAGGGTCTCCCACTTGAGTGGCAAGGGCCCAAGTACTTGGGGCAAATTCCGCTCTTTGCCCACGTGCATTAGCAGAGATCTGGATCTGAATCAGAGCTGCCAGGTCTTGAACCGGCACTCTAATATGGGATTCCAGAGCTGCAGGTGGTAACTCGGGTCACTGCATCACTAGAAAAATTCTAATGAAAATAGGTGTATATGAAACATTTAAAATGCATATTAAGAAGCTTTATAAAAATAATATCACTTTTTAATTTGAAAGCTTTTTATAATATGTATTTTATGTGAATTACCATATTGAAATATTTAATAGATGTTTGTCCATATATTATATAGGAAAAGTCAAAAAATTAGAAATTGAAAATTTAAAAATGAGACATATGCAGTTATGCATAATATATTAACATATTTATTTTTAAATATACAGAATATTTTGCACTTGTAAATTTCCTTAAAAGTCATTAGAATGGTCTGGCGCCATGTCTCACTTGGCTAATTCTCCTCCTGCAGTGCCGGCACCCCAGGTTCTAGTCCCGATTGCTCCTCTTCCATCCAGCTCTCTGCTGTGGCCTGGGAGGGCAGCAGAGGATGGCCCAAATGCTTGGGTCCCTGCACCCACATGGGAGACCAGAGAGGAAGCACCCGGTTCTTAAAATGGACTTTTCCTGTATAAATGCTTTTTTAAGTAAAATATATATTTATATGTTTTTTAAAAATTATTTTATTTATTTGAATGCAGAGACACAAAGGGAGAGACAGAGATCTTTCATCTGGTAGTTCAATCCCCAAATGGTCCCAGTGCAATATTTAAAAAAATTAATTTATATAAAGGGAACACATTCTATGTATTTCATTTATACAGCTTTAAGAGCATAATGATACTTTCCTACATGATGATACTTTTCTCCCTCCCCTCATTTCTACTCTCCCTCTCTCATCCTCCTCCCTCCATTTCTCATTTTTCCTTTAATTTTTACAATGCCATACTTTCAATTATGTTATAGTCATAAACATAAACCTCCACTAAATAAAGAATTCAAAATATAATAAAGAGAAACATAATTGAATGGACAAATTATAAGTTATATCTTCATACTAAAGTTTCTTTTTTCCTTATTCCTTTAGTTTACTATTACACACTATAAAGAAAATATTTGTATGTAAAGATTGTTAGGTATTTCCAATTAGTTTTTGAGGGTATGTTTTAAGAATCAAGTTGAAGCATATGAATATTCTTAGCATTTACTACCAAATTAAAATATTCTATTTAATGGATTATCAGAAAGGTAATTCATCCTTAAATATATAACATTTAGGTAATTTGATTGATAATTGTGTGCTCAGTTTACTTTTAGTTTAAAAAGAACAAATATGTTCAGTAAAGATATATATTCACATCTTACCTAATTTGCTTTTTTCCTTTTTAAATTTTGTCAGATGTTTAAAATCCAAATCTCACTGTAGACCTCAGATTATGCTCTGAATGAGATAATTAGAATGAACATGCAGAGTTATATTGGTGCAATTTAAATAAATAGTATTAGATATACACATCTTAAACTATAAAACGTCTTTAGATAATTTTATTTAGGCTTTTGACTTTATGATGTTCCTCTTAAATCCAATTAATATAGCTGAGAACACTTAGGTCTTTGAACCTCTGTTGCAACTCATTAGACTACGTAACTCTAAATTTTCCTTCAGCACTAAGACTGCAGCAGAAAGAAAGTGCAAAATAACATAACCACAAGAAAGAATGATTCTACACAGCTGTAAAATGTCAAAGCAAATGCCAAGTGTAAGATAAATTCATAGGAACTTACTCTTGTTTTATTGATCAAAGTAAAAAACTGCTTTTATTTTTTTAGGGAGACTAATGCAATTATATATGCTATAAAGGAGTAAGGATCCATTTCAAATCACCAGGAAATCATTAGAAAACTGGAATGAAGTAATCTTTGATAAATTGTAAGGAGTATTGCATCTTAAAGGAGTTAGCTTATGAATTTGATTTTAGGGTTTGTGCTTATAAACATTAATTTCATTATGAAAGGTTGTAATTTACTTCCCCCCCAGGAAACAAAACTCTGTTTGTCTTAGATTACATTTGCATTTCTTTTTTAATAGCCTCATTCCATTTTTGACATGTAAAAATATTTATATTGCTGGGAGGCCTGGTATTTTTGTACTCTTGGCCATGTAAAGAGTAGTTGGCTTAGTAATGACTAGGAAATCATTTCTTATTAATGTTCACATCCAGGAATGCAAGAATGCGTAATATCACTACATCAACTATGAGGATCAGATGATGAAACTGTAATTGAACTTTTACATTGAGACTGGCTTTTTTCCAAAAAGTACTCATTCTATTAAACAGTTCTAACTGTTTTGGGGAGGGGGTTTTACTTTTATAGAATTCTAATATCAGGCTCATCTAAAATCATCATTTTGATCATGCACTTGTCTTTGGGAGGAAAATACTCTGCCCAGGGTGGTTTCTTTTCATTTTCTTTTCTTAATTACTCCTGCAGTACTTCAGACCTGATTGTCTGTTCCATCTTTTGTAGTCTATTGTTTGCTAATTCTTGCTATTCCAGTTTCTAGTCTTCCCCTCCCCAAAGTCTCCACATCTGTGTAACTCAACTGTTGGCACAGTAAGATTATAAAACAAATCATCTAAAATGCAGTGGCTGAAGTCACCGATCCACAGGTCACTCGGTGTAGCTCGTATCATTTCCTCTATTAAACAAAAGTTTTTCCCTGATCCCCACAGTACCAGCTGTACTCAAGTGCTCCAATATAGCCTGTACATATTTTTTACAGTATGTTTTTATTCAAAAATATTTGTTAAATACCCCTTATATTAGTTCACTTTTCATTACTTTAGCTAAAATAACCAAAAGATGCTTCTTGGGGGAAAAAAAAAAAAGGTTTATTTCAGCTTACAAGTTGTAGGTTACTGTTCAGGACTGAGCAAGCCACTAGTCTGGTGTCTGTGGAGGCTAGTCACAGTGTAGGGGGTAGGAATTGATCATGTGGTGAGCCAGGAAGTAGAGAGAGAACCTAGACAGCACTCCAATTCACAAAATAATCACCTCTCTCATACAAGAACCATGCTGAGAGAGCAAAGTTCCCCTCAAGACCAACCTTTCAGATTTCTCACTTGATCAAGCTGCCACTCTTTGTCAATGAATCGTTAACATGAAGACATCAGAGTTTAAGCTAGGACACAAATCCTACCTGAGCCCCAACACTACTAGAACTGCAATGTGGGATAAGCAGATAAACAGAATAAAGATTCCCACTTGTTATCCTAGTCACAGGAATTTTCTCTCTTTCATGCTATTACACTAAAATGTTTGTGAGATTAATACTTACCTTTGTATCTGTAGGGATTAGGAGAATTCTCAGCATATATTTGGCACCAAGCAGTTATAGAAACAAATAATAAAACTATGAGTATGTAGATTCATGAATTTATATGTGCTATGAAGTCTTGAACAAACTTCTGTGGTTAAATGCTTTTAGGTTATGTTGCATTGGCCTGCCTATGTTGTATTGTACTAGTATGTTCAACACATGTTTTAATCTTTTTCTCTATATAATAAAATTATTCTCAATTATGACCATGTCAGAAAAAATTACAATCAAGTAGTAAAACATATATTATATAGAATAAAAAATGAATCAAGACTTAAATTACATTAATATATTTTTAACTGAAGAAAATTTCATTGACTTTTCACAACAGTGACTATAACAATGCAGTCTCTACCTTCTTATTTTTTTCTTTAGTTTTCCAAAAAGCAGTTTGAGGCCGGCACCGTGGCTCACTTGGCTAATCCTCCCTCTGCGGCGCAGACATCCCATATGGGTACTGTGTTCAATCCCTGTTGCTCCTCTTCCAGTCCAGCTCTGCTGTGGCCCGGGAAGGCAGTGGAGGATGGCCCAAGTGCTTGGGTGCCTGCACCCGTGTGGGAGACCAGGAAAAAGCACCTGGCTCCTGCCTTCGGATCGGCATAGCTCCGGCTGTGGAGGCCATTTGGGGGATGAACCAACAGAAGGAAGACTTTTCTCTCTGTCTCTTTCTCTCTCATTGTCTAACTCTTATCTGTCAAATAAAAAAAAGCAGTTTGTAATTTCAAAAGGAATAATTTTCTATTAAAAATTATTTGAATTTAGTAAAATACATTACAATTTGCACTTAATGAAAATAAGATGCCTCATGGTTCACAGAATATACTAACATCATTTTAAACATAAATTCCATGTTAGATTTGTTATGCATTTTATATTATCTGAAGATAATATAAAATAACTGATTACCTATATGCCGCAGTCCAGCCTCAGCAGATCCCAAAGGAGGGGCGGCATCAGTGAAGAAAGGAGACGAGGTTTAGGTGGCAAAGGAAGGCTTCATTCTACCATTCCTTCTCATAGCTTTATTTTATACTCTTTACACATACTTCTTATTAAGCCTTCTTCCTCCTAAGCCTCTATTCTTTCTGGGAAAGAACACATCACAAGTGTTCATCTATTAATCTTGTTTTGTTTCATTTTCCTTTCATGGCTTCATCGTAACCTTCCCATTAATTTTTTCTCTATTCATAGTGGATACGTCAGCTATATGAAACTTGCTTATCTAAAGGTACTAGACAAAAAGGTCTAAGATTTTATAGGTTAATCGATTGATTTTAAAAGGTTAAAACTGTATAGAGACAGTTCTAATGATTATATCCTATTTTTCTAAAGGTAAATCACACCACCAATAACTGTGTTGTTTATAAAACCTATTCCATTGCCTAATGTAAGAGTTCCTTGGTCCTTTGTTCTTCATTTCCAAGCAGGGGTATAATGTCCTAACCTTTGTAAGAATGGTAGTACTTATTAATCAATCCACTTGCTGTAATATTAACTAGGTGCCTACCAGTGTCATCATACACTCCTGTGTACGGCAAGGGGGGGTGTTTGTGGAAACAAGCACCTGCATGCTCTTTCTGTTCTATTTTCTCATAAAACTCCCATTACTCATGTCCCTAATAATATTTTGATCTATACAAATTTTAGGGGATTCCCCTCTTAATTCTCCAGTCACCTCCTGTAACTCATTTTTTTACAAGCAACAACAATTTTGCTTACATTGATATCCATGATTCCCACACCCAAACCCAATGATTACATCATTATTAAGCCTAATAAAAACAATAGAGAAGATGGTTTCAGGTCAGTAGCAGCTTCCTGCTCTGTGGCATTCCCCCTGCATGGATGACATCACCTCCACCACCTATACTTGGAGCAAGAGAATATCACCACCGTTATTCTTTGACTAAGTCCCTGCACCAATGTGATCAATAAAAAATACAAATCCATATACATATATATATATATATGCCTATGTCCTACATGCACACAAGCATGTGTGTGTGTGTGTTACTACAGTCAGAGCATAAAGGCTTTCTTTATTTTTTTTTCTTTTTTTTTTTTTTTTTTTTGACAGGCAGAGTGGACAGTGGGAGAGAGAGAGACAGAGAGAAAGGTCTTCCTTTGCCGTTGGTTCACCCTCCAATGGCCGCCATGGCTGGTGCGCTGCTGCTGGCGCATTGCGCTGATCCAAAGCCAGGAGCCAGGTGCTTCTCCTGGTCTCCCATGGGGTGCAGGGCCCAAGCACCTGGGTCATCCTCCACTGCACTCCCAGGCCACAGCAGAGAGCTGGCCTGGAAGAGGGGCAACGGGGACAGAATCTGGCGTCCTGACCAGGACTAGAACCCGGTGTGCTGGTGCCGCAAGGCGGAGGATTAGCCTAGTGAGCCAAGGCGCGGGCACATAAAGGCTTTCTATGGTAATGGCGCAAATTTATACACTGGAGAAAAAAATAAGAAAAAAAATTGGTGGAAAATGGCCTTGTGGTGAGGTAGAAATACAAAATCTGCATAAGAATAACCTTGTTCTGCTGCTTATGGACTGGGACCAACCTTGGTATTTAGTCGATTGTATTGGGATCCCTGTTTAAATTTTAAAATATTTAATTGATCAATATAAAGATTATATATATTGAAGTATACAAAATGATTTATTATGTGCTTATATTATATAATGATTCTCACAAATTAATGCATCTATTACCACTAATGCTGTACATAGTTTCCTTAAGAGTGAATAGCAGGAGGAGTTGACAAATGAGAACTTTTCACATAAATATTGAACATAGTCAAATATTTTTATAAAATTAGAAACACAGAGGATAAAAGTTTAGCACTCTACCTAATTTGAGTATATCTATTTTAAGAATTCTGAACTTTCAATGAGTGATTGAACTCTTTGCCCACACATAAAAGAAAGTGAAATCATCAAATGATCTGTGTTGGTTACTGTTTATAAATTCTCTCGTTTCAGTAATGTTTTTATGAGGGACACTCTTTCCAGCCCTTGAAGCACAGAGATAAATTGGACAGTCCCTGCTAAAGCAGTCCAGTGACAGAGAGACTTGTGTTGTCCTTTTCCTTCATGGTAAGTGTTCCATAAATTATCAAGGGGTTTCATACAGAGGAATCATAGTATAGTTCTGATAAGAGAGTTGTGTCTGACTCAAGGACAAATATAAAACAACTGTGTAAAAAATGCATGTTTGAGATCAGTATAGATAGGACACATCAGAAATTTTAGGGAAAAAGAGTATTTGAAAGATCATGAAGAAAAGAGAAACCGTGGCTTGTTCTGAATAAGTTATTTGCTGAAGCTGAATAGTGATGATGACAGGAGGACACTGAGATGAACCTGGAGGAGTAGACTGGAAGCTCATTATGCATGGAAGGTTGTGATGCCTAGGCTCATGAAATTTACCCTAAGACTGTTGGAAGCCAATGTGTTGGGCCAGAAATGATGAGAAGAGATTTTGTACTCCTTGGCTAGAGGCATCCCCAAATATAAATTATTTGGCGTGTTGGTCATAAATGAGTAAACATTGGCAACACAAGGTATGAATCAGTTATTCAGAATTTGCTCATCTGTAGGCTTGCAGGGGAGAAGAAGCCATGTTTCTGATTATCCTCCCTGAGGCTCTACCTGTCTTCGTTCTCTGTGGCCGTGAATCTGTATATTTTAAAATCACTCAGTCATGTCAAACATTTCTGCACAGAAGTCACTGAGATCTGTTTACTAGAATTGTTTCTGAGGGCTTCTAATACCACATTCATTTGTGCAATATTTTGGTCACCTACCTAAATTAATTTTTTCTTCCTCATACATTGTTGATGATCACATCTGTGCAAATTGTTTCTCAGAGAAACTTCTTTTGGGGGAAAAACGTTACTTGCAGGTCATTGTCACATTTGTCAGTCTCACCAAGAGCTTGCCATCAGAAGATTTAATAGAAGTTCATAGAGATTGTGCTTGTGTATATATGTATGAATAAATAAATAAATAAACACACACACACACACACACACACACACATGGGTTGCCAAGGTTTGATTTTTCCTACACTTTATGTTCATTTTTCCCTTTTACCATCAAGCAAAAGATGCTTGGTTGCAGCATCTTCAGAAATCAGCCCTTATGTGGTGTATACTTATCCCATTAAAATTCTATTGCTTTTGTCCACACTGCAGACTCATAGAATAACAATCACTTTAAGTAGCACTCTGACCTTAGAATCAGCCATTAATGCACCTTGGTTCAGCTGAAGGTCTCACGAGAGAATTTCAGGCATGGAAAGCCAAGACACTGTGGCAAAAAATGTTCTATATGAAGGACCTTGGTGAGTGAGACCCCAGTGGGAAGAAGTGGCCATCAAAGAAGGTTGTACTTTTCTCTGAAGGGAGGAGAGAACTTCCACTTTGTTTATGACCTTGCCTAATACTGACAGAGTTTGTGCATTCTAAAGGCTTCCATAGCCTAGTCAGTTCATGTCGAGAGCCCTGGATGGTCACTGACATAATATATAGGAGTGTTCATTGTTAAATTAACAGCAGGCATCACTGTGCACTTACTTCCCAGGCAAGACCTCTGTCCTTAATGAGTTGTACTATGAGAGTTAACTGTAAAACTTTTTCTCAAATGGTTTTGTGTATGTGTGTGTGAGGATATTCTTGAAATCTTTACTTAGTATAGAGTTGGTCTTCTGTGTACAAAATTAATTGAAAATGAATCTTAATGGAGAATGGGACTGCGAAAGGGAGAGGGAGGAGGGGTAGGGGTAGGAGTATGGGTGGGAGGGCAGATATGGTGGGAAGAATAACTATATTCCTAAACTTGTACTTACGAAATTTGTATTCATTAAATAAAATGTTTCTTTGGGAAAAAATACAATTTTTTTCTGAATGTCACTGGCCTTCTTCATATGTTAGATGTAATCTTAAAATTATTAATGAGCTCTTCATTCATCAAAATTCCTGGATTTAGAGAACAAGCATCTAGCCTAATGCTTAAGATACCACCAATTACTATTTTAGGGTACTTGGATTCAATTCCTGGCTCCTGACCCCATTTTCCTCCTAATGAAGGCACTGGGAGGCAGCAACATGACTCAGATACGTAGGTCCCTGCAACCCAAGTCAAAGATCTGAGTTGATTTCTCAGCTCTTGGATTTTTTGTATCCCAGCCCTGCCTGTTGCAGGAATTTGGGGGTGAATTAATGGATGGAAGAACTCTCTCTCTGCCTTTCTCCCTCTCCTATCACATACATACATATACATACATTCTCTCTCTCCTTCTCTCTCTCTCTCATTCTCCTACCTGTCTGTTTGACTCTCAAATAAAAAATAAAAAATAAAAAAAAGTGTAAACTGCCCACTGCCTTTGTTGAGCTCACACAGAGTGCTGATCTCTCTCCACTATTGTCATGGACTTGAACAGAGTTTGTATGTTTCTTTTTATTTTATTTTATTTATTTTTTTAACTTTTATTTAATGAATATAAATTTCCAAAGTACAGTTTATGGACAACAATGGCTTCCCCCCCATAACGTCCCTCCCACCCGCAACCCGCCCCTTTCCCACTCCCTCTCCCCTTCCATTCACATCAAGATTCATTTTTGTTTCTCTTTATATACAGAAGATCAGTTTAGCATACATTAAGTAAAGATTTCAACAGTTTGCTCCCACACAGAAACATAAAGTGAAAAATACTGTTTGAGTACTCGTTATAGCATTAAATCTCAATGTACAGCACACTAAGGACCAAGATCCTACATGAGGAGTAAGTGCACAGTGACTCCTGTTGTTGACTTAACAAATTGACACTCTTGTTTATGGCATCAGTAATCACCCTAGGCTCTTGTCATGAGCTGCCAAGGCTATGGAAGCCCCCTGAGTTCACCGACTCTGATCATATTTAGACAAGGCCATGGTCAAAGTGGAAGTTCTCTCCTCCCTTCAGAGAAAGGTACCTCCTTCTTTGATGACCCATTCTTTCCACTGGGATCTCACTCGCGGAGATCTTTCATTTAGGGGTGTTTTTTTTTTCAATTAGGTTTTTTTTTTCCCCAGAGTGTCTTGGCTTTCCATGCCTGAAATACTCTCATGGGCTTTTTTCTTAAGGGCATGCGGATCTGGCTGAAAAGCCCATGAGAGTATTTCAGTTTCTTTAAACAAGTCTAGAATAATCTTTGCATTGAAAAGCTATAAAATTTCCTAATTATTTGTGTTTTACTTATAGCTTATCTATATATCTATATTTATTTTTATTTCCATTTCACTTTTGTAAAAGCCAAATAATTAAAATGTCATTGTTTGAGGTATTCATTGAATTTAATTTAGTCATATCCATTTCTCTTTTAAGAGGAGAGCAATGTGTTTATGCAGTAGATTAAAATGCATTCACAGATTTTAACACAATTTTAATAAAAATATTTAATTGCTTTTGAGTTTGATTCATTAATTATTCTATAGAGCAATCATACCTGAGAACCTTTTATGCTTACAATTCAGAAAATTGTTTAATATCCCTTTATTTAACATTTTATCCAAATCAGTATGATAAAATATGTGAATAAATATAGCAATAATACATAAAACTCTAGAGACTACAAGTGGAATGAGCTAGAGATAAAAACAAACTATAAAATTTCACTTTGAAGGAACATGAGAAATATAGTTAAAGTCTGTCTTCTTCATTTGGAAGTAGGAAAATCTGATATCATGACCATATCAATATGGCAGTTCCCACATAGATCAATTAATGACATGGATGAGAATTAAACCCTGACTCTGAAGACTAAGATCCACTCTATTTCCACAGATTCACTTTCTTCTAAAACGTATCTACTGTAGCAATTTTGATAAAACTGATAAATATACTTGCTTTTTAAACCTTCAAACTATGACTAATGGAAACCTCCAAATAGAACGTGATTGTTATCACTCAATAAACATCACCGATTCACCCAAATGTTCTTTCCATTGCTTTTCTTAGATTTAGACACGTGGGATCTGCCCATATCTGTCTTAACGTCTTTTTCTAAAGATTTATTTATTTGAAAGGCAGAGTTACAGAAATAAAAGGTGAGTGAGAGCGAGAGCGAGAGAGAGATCTTCCATCCACTGGTTCTCTGGTTCACCCCTTAAATGGCCACAGTGATTTGCCAGGGCTTGGCCAAGCTGAAACCAGGAGCAATGAATTTCATCCTAGTCTCCCACATGGGTGTAGGGGCCCAGTCAATTCTACCATCTTCCACTGCTTTCCCAGGAAAATTAGCAGTGAGCTGGATTAGAAGTGGAGTGGCCAGGAATTTAACTGTCACTCATATGGAATGCTGACATTGCAGGCAACACCTTAACCCACAATACCACAGCTCTGGCTCCTATCTTAACTTTTTAACCCACCTCTTTTCCTTGGCATTACATTGAAATGAGCATTTCTCATTTTCCCTGTGTCTAGTGCTAATGGGTATTTATGACATGCAAAGCCTTCTGCTAGGTGCCACACCAAAAAGAGAGGATTTGACAGCTGCAGGCCTTACTTCGTGATCCTGACCATCTTTCAAGAAAAATAGCCATTCAGATAATTGCACAGGTGATTATTCCATCCTACTCCCCCTGTGTTAAATGACATAAGCATGCAGAGTGACACTAGCTTTTGTAACTCAGAAAGATGGACAATAAGTAAGTAGTTAGGGACATAATCTCAAAGACTTGGACTTGGATTGAGGAAGTGAGGAGGAGAAGCCAAGAGGAAGAAGCCAATAAAACCAGAGATAATCAAAGGAGAAGGTGGGGAGATGCAATGAGTGAAATTGGCCAGGGGTCTGACGCTGTGGCACAATAGGCTAAGCCTCTGCCTGTAGCTCTGGCATCCAATGTGGGCACCAGTTCTTGTCCCAGATGCATCTCTTTCTATCCAGCTCTCTGCTATTGCCTGGGAAAGTGGTAGAAGACATCCCAAGTGTTTGGGTCACTGCACCTGTGTGGGAGACCTGGAAGAGGCTCCTGGATCCTGGCTTCGGATCATCTCAGCTCTGGCCATTGAGGCCATTTGGACCGTGAACCAGTAGGTGGAGGACCTTTCTGTATCTCCCAATCTGTGTCTGTAACTATACCTCCCAAATAAATAAATGAAATATTAATAAAAAGAAATCAGTCAGAAGTAGAAAACAGTTTAAATAACTATTTGACTATGTTAAAAAAAAGATTTTGGATTTGGCATAAGAGGTTGAAAGTTTTGAGATAGAATAAGATATTAAGTGTTGGCCTGTAGATAATAAGATCATGTTTTTCTTCTTTTCTCAAGTATTATCTTTGCTCCCTTATGGTTTATAGATCCAAACAGGAGGGGTGTTTGTTCGGGAGAAATTGTAGTACTCTAGGTAAGGCATATTTTTGGCTCTTATTTACTTATTATTTTTAAATAATTATTTTATTTTAAATTTGTTTTTATTTATTTGAAAGGAAGAGAGAGAGAGCAAGATAGAGAAGAAAGAGAGAGACACAAATGTACACACACACACACACAGAAGTAGGCAGAGAGAGAGAAAGAGAGAGAGAGAGAGAGAGAGAGAGAGAGAGAGAGAGAATCTCCCTTCTTCTGGTTCATGCACCAAGTGGCCACATGGCTGTGCTAGGGATAAAGCAGGAACCAGATCAATCTAGCCCCCCATGTGGGTGGCAGGGACTCAACTACTTGAGATGCCATTTACTGCTTCCCTGGGTGCATACCAGCAGGAAACTACAATCAGAAGTGGAGCCAAGACCTGAACCCAGACACTGTGATACGGGATGTAGGTATTCCAAGCTGTGTCTTAACTGCTGTGACAAATACCTGCCCCTAATTTTGTCTTGAAAATCTCTAAAGTGTTACATCACAGAAAATAGAAGCAAAAGTCATAATTCTAAGGACATGAGTTATTTCAATGATTTTTGTCTTGAAACATTTGTCACATATATTGATAAAGTTTCTGTTTTCATAATCTTACCATACTTATTATATTAGTTTAATCTAATTGAATCAATTAAGTTGTATTTTACGTGACTAATCACAACAATAATTATTTTGCTTTCTCTATAATATTGAACTTTCATTATATATCTATCTATAAAATATTAATTGCTTACTTCTACTGGATAATGAAAAGACCTTACAAGTAGCTATAGTTAAGACTAAAGTCTTGATTCCTTCCCTCACTCCAAAGCTGCTTTCCTCAATTTTTTTCCCATCTCAGAAATTGTCAGTTCCATCCTACCCATTTCTCAAGCTAAATCCCAAGTAGGCATTCTCTAGAATCTGATCATTTCTCACCATCATTACCTTTCCTGCCTCTATATCTTAGCTGACTGCAGTTCACCCTTGTCCTTATGAAGAGTCTTCCCTTGAATGCAGATGGATAAACATGACAATTGCTTATTGACAGAAGGCAGCTACCTAAAAGTCTTCCTGGCTGTGTGCTCTAACTGCCTATGATGAGAGGTAAACCAGCTTGCTCAGGGTAGATGTAAAGTTAGTCTTAGGGAAGAGATGGAAACTGTGTCCTGGTTCTTCTCTCTGTTTTTGTGATCTTTGAGTTTTATCATCTTTCCATTTTTTTAAAGCCAGGATGTATTAATAATGAGACCCAGGCACAGCAGTATTAAGTGAGGGCATAGCTTAATGCTTATTTTTGAATGTAATGAAACCCAAGATAGTGAAGAGTTATTATCTCCCTCTCTAACTTTTCTTTAGCTGACTGCACTGTTCATTTGAGTTAGGTGACCTAGAAGGTCTTTGCCATTCATTATAACTTTCCTCTGATTTATGATATTTCACAATGGCACGTGATCCATTTTGCTTTAAAATTATCAATTAATGTAGGACAAATTAATGTGGCATGCAAATTAATGGAGAGAAATTCATATTTTATGAAATGGTCCTAGACTTCAAAAATGATATTTTTATTACCAAATAATTAGATTTATTTAGGATTTAGAAAATGAGATTGTAGAGAAATGAACTTTTCTCATTATTTTGACAGAAACTGAGTGCTACAATTTATATCATCTTTTATCTTAATTCTACCTGATTTCACATGCTCATAGTTTCCTAAATCTTGAATTTGATGGTGACATCTAAATGATTAAAGGTAAATTTTTATGGGAAGATAGCATTGAGTGAATCATATATTTCCAGGCAAGTGATCATATATTAAAAACATATTTTAAGCCTGATAAGTTTTGGCTCTTTTACTTATAAGTATAGTTCTTACTATTTTTTTTCTTTTAGATTCCAAGCCATTTTCTTTGTCTGTAGGACCTATTTAGTGAGAGACATTATATGTAAATTGCAATGTCCACTGCAATTGCTCAATCCATGGAAATTACTCATATAATTGTTTTTAGGATATAAATAAAACTAAACTTTTTCTGAAGAAAATAATATAAAGATGTTTTCCTACTTGTACAAAATATACATAAAATGAATTCAATAATGTTTGACCTTTGCTTGCTCTCTCTCTCTCTCTCTCTCTATATATATATATTTCTAGATTCTTTACTTGGTCCTTGGTATCACCTACCTTATTTAAAAGCCTCTCATTCATCCATGGACTTCAGTTCATAGCAACAAACCTGGTACATAATGGATAGCCAAGAAATATATGTCAATTGAAATTCGCAAACCAAACCCTGGACTCCTTTTTAACGTTTCCCTTGTATTGTCATTCCAATGGATTTAAGTCCTTGATTTTATCCTAAATATCTATTGTATGTAATATCTTAGTTCCAAGCTTATCTGAATTCTTGCTTATTTTTTATTTCAACTCATCAGTATCCTTTAGTGGCAAATAATGATGTAATACATAGTGGATAATTACTAGAATCAGCAATAAAAGAGTCTTCAAATAAAGGTCCTACCAAATTTAAGTCAGGTAAGTCATTTCACCACCCAGTGTTGAAGCCTCTTCTCTAATAAATGAGGGTAATCACGGGACCTTTTTTATGAGTATGTTCCAAAAAGGTGAATATATTTAATGTAATATTCTGTATATAACACTTTTTATGAAATAAGCACTTGGCTTAAAATCATTGCCTTTAATTGAACCACTATAATATTTTATCTTCTTGAATTTTACTTCTCCTGAAAGATTCAATCTCATTTTTCTCAGTCTTCCTTCAAGATCATGTTTACCTCTTATATCCCAGGTGCTGTAATGGTCACTATGTCCACAAAATTGAACAGCTTACAATTCCTACTACATAAAGCCTTCAAAAACTTGCACAGTGAGGAGGCTGGCGCTGTGGCACACGAGGTTAATCCTCTGCCTGCAGCGCTGGCATCCCATATGGGTGCCGGGTTCTAGTCCCCGTTGCTCCTCTTTCACTCCAGCTCTCTGCTGTGGCCCGCGAAGGCAGTGGAGGATGGCCCAAGTGCTTGGTCCCTTGCACCCGTGTGGAAGACCAGGAAGAAGCATCTGGCCCCTGGCTTCCAATCGGTGCAGCTCTGGTCATCACGGCCATTTGGAAAGTGAATCAATGGAAGGAAGACGTTTTTCTCTGTCTCTTTCTCTCAGTGTCTGTAACTCTACTTGTCAAATAAATAAAATCATTAAAAAAAAACTTGCTCAGTGAATTAACTGGAAAGAAACAGGCAAATCAATAGCACAACAATTTCTTTAAAATTTCTTTAAAGGCAAACCTAACATTAATTGCAAAAACTCATATACCAGTTTACATAATAGCAGTTTTAGTGAGGAATGAAACTGTTCTTCAACGCTTTTTAAAATTCGCCTCTGCCAGTTTTTCTATATTGAACAAAGTCTTCAAACAGCCTCAGAAATAAACGATCCAAACACTTCTTTCTCAGATTCTACTGTGCCACCAATCCCCCTTCCTCACTCCTTCTCCCTGTCACATACACAGGACACCCATCCCTGTGACTTTTCTGATATTTTGTGTCCACCTGGAGTCCCTCTCATGCCTTTTTCCCTCTCTTCGAAATGAGAGTTGATGTTGCTTTCCTTCGTGATCAGTCTTCACACAGCAAGAATTTCTCCTTCAGCACCCATGTGTACTGAGAAATTTCACATCATTTTGAATAATCATTATTTTTTTTCATGAATTTGTTTAGGCCACTGTGGAACTCCAGACGTCAGGAACAATACATGGTTCATTTAAAATATTTATTTGTTTATTTGAAAAAACAAATGGTCAAATAGATTGGGACATGTGCGTGCTCTCACACACATACACATACACACACACACAGAAAGAGAGAGAGAAAATAAAGAAAGAAACAGAGAGAGAGAGAGAGATCTACTGTCTGCTGATTCCCTTCTCAAATGCCTACCTACATCAGCTGGGACTAGGCCAAGTGGAAGTCATGAGCCAGGAACTCCATTTAGTCCCCAACATGGGTGGCAGGAATCTAAGCACTTGGGCCATCATCTGCTCTCTCCAGACACATTAGGAGGACGCTGCATCATAACTCATCCCAAGCACTCTGATGCAGGTAACAGACATCCTAAACAACGACTTAACGCACTGCACCACAAAGTCCTTCCCATTCGCTTCATTTTTATGGTTCCACCTGCCCTTCTGTTCTCTCCCAGATAGGAGCCACAATAATGAATTCTTAACAAGTATATGTTGATGAAAAATGAAAGTAATAACGTAATTCAACAGCAGCAAATGGATGAAGTAGTCACTGTGTTTCAAATTTTGTTGAACACAATGGGAGTACTACCAAGCCCTATGACAGAAAGTGAGCCAGGCTAGGGGCACAGGAAGAATCACCAGGCACTATGCGTATGTAGACTGCATCATGTTCTTATCCTTGATATTCTTGCTGGACATTAATAAACTAAGTTCTCTGAAAACTACTTAATTCAAACTCCTAGAATTTCTTTCTTCGATTATCTTATTTACTCCAACTTTTATTTGATATATATTAATAAATTCTAATTTGAAAAACATTGATATATCTATTACAATATCATTTGTGGTGGTTTATATAAAATCTGTTGCATGTTAATAGAAATAAAATATCACAAAATATAAAGAATTAATATCCTTATTGTTTACAAATTTGAAAGGTAAATATGAATAATTCTATCTTCAAATATAACTCCTATATATGTATTTGGGTGTACACCTATATATATGTAAATAACATGTTCATACATGTGATTATATATAGCATTTGCACATGTTAAGTGTTGATAACATAAAATAGCACTTTCTGATTTGCATGATAATGTGATTGCGTCCCTTAACAAGTACCATATTAGAGCCCATAGCTGCACTGACATTCTGGTTAGAAAACCTCAGTGGGATGGGTATCTTGCACAGTTGGTAAGATGCCACATGGGAACCTGCATTCCCTAACAAAGAGTATGAGTTTGATTCCAAGCTCTGCTTCCAGTTCCATCTTCCTGTTAATGTGTACCCTGGGAGGCAACGTGTGATGACTCTCTCGAGACCCGTCACCCATTTGGAAGATCCAGAATGAGTTCTTTGTTCTTGAATTGGTCAGGCCCACCCATGTTTATTTCAGGCATTTGAGGACTAACTCAGTGTCTGTCTGTCTGTCTCTCTCTCTCTTTTTCTCTCTCATTTTCAAAACTTAACAAAATTAAAAAACAAAAGAACATCAACATCTGTAATTCTTAACTTATAATTAACACACTTTAGGATTTTTTAAATTTCATTTTTTGTCATATTTTTGACTACAACATGTTAAGTTGTATTGGTTTAAATTTCCTTTCACTTTTCAATTGTATTGTCTAAAACATAAAGTACATGAAAAGAAAACCAGAATGTTCTAAGACAAATGGCTTAGCTCAAGTCTTTAAAACAAGCACAAATGGTACAGTCTTAGTTCAGTCATTAAACTGCTGCGTGAACCTTGGGAAGTCCCCTCACCCAAGGACCGAGCACAGTGGTAGTAGTGAAAGAGATGGCTGTGTTCTGTGTGGTGTCTTCTTCTTTCAAAACAGTACTCAAGCCACTGCTTTGTTGATACCCCTGTCAAAGACTGCCAGCAGCACAGCTGTGGTCAAACATGGTTCTGTTTATGGACCTGTTGCATCGAGAGTGAGAGCACACAATGGTCCATGTAAAGAATTGGTGAATTGAAATAATGAGAGTAGGAAGAAGTGTGAGATGATTGGGGAAAGGATTAACGATGAATAGTTTGCTGTAATCAGATATGCCTTAAATCCCACGTTATTTTACACTTACAAGGCTTTATTAATCTTATTAATTAGGCAGGAGAACTATCGAAGTCTTAAGTTGTACTTGTCTTTCAAAAAAGCAGTAGTAGCTCACCCTGGCTGTGAAAGGGATTGCTTGATCCTTCTAGGATTTGGAGGTTGAGTTTCTGCTTTTGTATTAACCAAAAATAATAGAATAGTCTGTTTTGGTCTCATGGCCTTAACTGGTATTGCTATTTGTAGTCCATAAAATTATTCATCTAAAACAGAGAAGAACCATGGCCTCACTGATGGTCAAACCATATTAGATTCACACTGTGTTTGGGTGTGAATGTATGTGCAGAGTATAATCAGAAAGCAATTGCTCTCAAAATCTTAGAAATATTGTGACACTCACTGAGCATGATTTCATAGTCATCAATTTCAAGATGATCTTGGGACCAGCGCCATGGTACAGTAGGTTAATCCTCTGCCTTTGGTGCCGCATCCCATATGGGTGCTGGTTCTAGCCCTGGCTGCTCCACTTCTGCTCCAGCTCTCTGCTATGGCCTGGGAAGGCAGTAGAAGATGGCTCAAGTCCTTCGGTGCCTGCACCCATGTGGGAGACCAGGAAGAAGCACCTGGATCCTGGCTTTGGATCGGTGCAGTTCCGGCCATTGCAGCCATTTGGGGAGTGAACCAATGGAAGGAAGACCTTTCTCAGTGTCTCTCTTTCTACTGTCTGTAATTCTGCCTCTCAAATAAATAAATTAAATCTTTTAAAGAAAAAGATGATCTTAACAATGTGTAATTATTTTTATCTAAAAACATATGAAGCAAGATTCAAATTTGTAGATTTACATTATTTCTATGCATTTTGAAAATGCTACTTTTTTCTAAAACCAGGTTTCCCATATATTATACTTACAGAAAAAATAATTTTTATAATTTGAGTGCCTTTCTCTGAAGGGAGGAGAGAACCTCCACTTTGACTATGACCTTGTCTAAACAAGATAAGAGTCGGAGAACTCAAGGGGCTTCCATAGCCTTGGAAACTCATAACTGGTGCATAGGGAGATTACTGATGCCATAAACAGGAGTGTCAATTGGTAAAGTCAACAACAGGAGTCACTGTGCACTTACTCCTCATGTAGGATCTCTGTCCTTAACGTGCTGTACACTGAGGCTTAATGCTATAACGAGTACTCAAACAGCATATTTCACTTTGTGTTTCTATGGGGGTGCAAACGACTGAAATCTTTACTTAATGTACACTAAACTGATCTTCTGTAAAAAAAAAAAAAAAAAGAAAGAAAGAAATTATCAATTCCCAACTTGACTCTCACTGGGATTAAACATGACAATAGGTCTGATCTGATTTCATCATCATTTAAAAAAAAATCATCTATTATTTTTCACTTTATGTTTCTGTGTGGGAGCAAACTGTTGAAATACTTACTTAAGGTATACTAAGCTGATCTTCTGTATATTAAGATAATCGAAAATGAATCTTGATGTGAATGGAAGGGGAGAGGGAGTGGGAAAGGGGAGGGTTGTGGGTGGGAGGGACGGTATGGGGGGGGAAGCCATTGTAACCCATGAGTCGTACTTTGGAAATTTATATTCATTAAATAAAAGATAAAAAAAAAAAAACAAACAAACAAACAAACAAACAAACAAAAAAAAACTTGGGTCAGTTCATTTCCAGGGTCCAGGAGTCACCAAGTATATGGATTGGACAAATTAATCACTAGAGTTTCAATACTACTCCATATTGGAAATAATATCTTTTTACAAAAGTCTTTGTGTTATTTTATGATTATGATAAAATGAATAAATGAAGCCAGGTGTTTGGTCTAGGGTGTAATACACCCACAAAACATACTGGAGTACTGGGTTGAGAGATGATAGATCAAGTCATTGGATTCCTGCCACCCATCTGGAGACCCAGATCAAGTTCTTGGCTCCTGGCTGAAGACAGACCCATTCCTAGATACTGCCAGCATTTGGGGGACAACAATAACTAAGAGTTTTCTCTCCTTCTCTCTCTCTCTATCTCTCTCTCTCTCCCTCTCTCTCCCTCATCTTTTCCTTCTCTCTCTCTGTTCCTCTCTACATCTAAAACAATTTTTAAAAATGCAAGCATGTGAATCACTAAGAAAATCCTAAAAAAATCATTACTGTTTTAATTATTTCAGCATGATTCCCCTTGATATTTTACAAATACATCTAAAAACCTGGGATTTAAATTTAGGAAGTGGAATGTAACTAGTTTAGTTAGAATACAATTATCATTGATTTTGAAACAAAAATACAATATATTCAAAGAATGAAATTGTGAATAACCATGAGTGTGTTCCTTTTTTTTCCATGATACAACTTTTTTCAATTTTTAAAGTATATATAACATGAACAAATTTCATGTATTTTACATAGACATATTTGAGAGCACAGTAAATGCCTCACTCTACCCTCCTTTCAGTCCATGTTCCTAACCTTCTTCCTTCCTCTTTCCTTATTCTTTATCTCAATTTTTACAATAATATAGTTTTAGCATATTTTATAATTATAAGCTAATAAAATAATTAAATGAATAGTAATACAAAATAAACACTGTTTCACGATAGCAGAGATAAGGGGTATAAATAATTAAACTTCACAATGTCAATTTCACTCATACGCATTACATTTTTTTTTTTATTTTTTTGACAGGCAGAGTGGACAGTGAGAGAGAGAGACAGAGAGAAAGGTCTTCCTTTACCGTTGGTTCACCCTCCAATGGCCGCTGTGGCCAGCGCTACATTTTTTGTACTCTACTCGTTGTCCTAGATCAGGGAAAATAAATAATATTTGTCTTTTGAAGACTTTTATATTTCATTAAATATAATGTTTTCTATTTGCATCCATTTTGTTGTGAAAAACAGGAATTCATTCTTTTTTTGTCTGAGTAGTAGTTCATATTGTGTGTGTGTGTGTTATCAAATATTTTCATTAACAAGTCATAAATTGATGGACATTTGGTTGATTCCATATTTTAGCTATTGTGAATTAAACTGCAGTAACATAGGTGTACCGATAACTTTTTCATATGATGATTTCATTTTGGTTGGGTAAGTTCCCAGGAAGGGGAATACCGGGATATATGGTAGATCTATTTTCAGCAGTCTGAGTTATCTCCATAGTGTCTTCCACCAACAGTGAATCACGGTACCTTATTTCACCCACATCTTGGCCAGCATTGTTTGTTGATTTCTGTATGAGAGACATTCTAACTGGGGTGAGGTTAGACCACATTGTGGTTTTGATTTGCATTTCCATGATGGCTAGTGATCTTGAGCATTTTTCATGTGATATAGGCAATTTGAATTTCTCCTGTTGATAGAAGCCTGTTCAAGTACTTCCTCTAATTCTTAACTGGATTGTTTGTTTTGTTGCTGTTGAGTTTCTTGAGCTCTTCACAGATTCTGGAAACTAATCCTTTATCAGTTCAATAGTTTGCAAATAACTTCTCCCATTCTGTCAGTTTACTGTTCATTTTGCTGAGTGTTTGCTTTACAGTGCAGACGCTCTCTGTTTGATGTAATCCCAATTGTCTATTTTTGCTTTGATTGCCTTTACTTCTGGGGTCTTCTCCAAGAAGTCTTCGCTTATGCCAATGCCTTGCAGAGTTTTCCCAATGTTCTTTTCTAGTAGTTTGATGTTATCAGGTCATAGATTTAGATCCTTGATCCATTTTGAGTTGATTTCTTATACTGTATTAGGTAGGGGTCTTGTTTCATATTTCTCCATGTGGAGATCCAATTTTCCAGGACCATTTTTTGAAGAGACTATTCTTTTTCCAGGGATTGATTTTAACTCCTTTGTCAAAGACTAGTTGGTTTTAGATGCCTGCATTGATTTCTGGAGTTTCTATACTGTTCCATTCATTTACATGTCTGTTTTTGTGTCAATATCAGGCTGTTTTTGATTCTAACTTCCCTGTAGTTTGTCTTGAAATCTGGTATTGTGATGCCTCTGGTTTCTTTTTGTTAAGATTGATTTATCTATTCAGGGTCTTTTTTGTTTCTATATTAATTTTCAGTAGTTTTTTCTAGATATAAGAAGTATTTCATTGATATTTTTATCGTGATTGCATTGAATCTGTAAAATACTTTCGTCATTATGGACATTTTGATGATGCTAGTTATTCCAATTCACAAATGGGGAAGATTTTCTTTTATTGTGTCTTCTTCTATTTCTTTCTTTAATGTTTTGTAATTTTCATCATAGAGATCTCTGGGATCCTTGGTTAAATTTATTCCAAGGTATTTAATTATTTCATATTTATTTCATAGGTATTTAATTATTTCATAGCTATTGTGAGTAGGGCTGATCTTATAAGTTCTTTGGCCTCTGCACCCACATAGGAGACCTGGAAGAAGCTCCTTCGTTGTTTCAGCCTGACCCAATACTGGCTGTTGTGATCATATGGGGAGTGAATCAGAGGATGGAAGCATCTCTCTCTCTCTTTCTCTCTCTCTCCTCTCTGTCTTTCAAGTAAATAAAATAAGCTTTTCAAAAACGAGCATTTCTCCCATTATAGATATTTAACTCCTTGTCTGTTTACCATTATTTCCTTCACCTAGTCATTGATTTCCATGTAGGTTTGTACAATCTCCACACTGATCATCCTGTTTCTATCATTGAATCTTCCCAATATATCAGTTTTCCTATTGTGAAAATTGTTTTCCTTATAGCAAATGTAATCATAACATAAAGATGCCTACAGTTTTAAAAAGGATTTCCAAAACAGTACCATGTCTTCACCTCATAGGTTAAGCATTAAAAAAATCCTGCCTACCAAATTATCAAGAATTATCTACTATCTAGCTATGCAGTCTTTTTTTTTAATTTTAATTTTTTTTATTTAGTAAATATAAATTTCCAAAGCACAGTTTATGGATTACAATGGCTCCCCCCCTCATATACCCTCCAACTCGCACCCCTCCCATCTCCCACTCCCTCTCCTATTCCATTCACATCAAGATTCATTTTCAATTACCTTTATATTCAGAAGATCGATTTAGTATATATTAAGTAAAGATTTCATCAGTTTGCACCCACACAGAAACACAAAGTGTAAAATACTGTTTCAGTACTAGTGACAGCATTAATTCACATTGAAGAACACATTAAGGACAGATCCCACATGAGAAGTAAGTACACAGTGACTCCTGTTGTTGAATTAACAATTTGACACTCTTGTTTATGGCGTCAGAAATCTCCCTAGGCTCTAGCCACGAGTTGCCAAGGATATGGAAGCCCTTTGAGTTTGCTAACTTTGATCTTATTCCAACAGGGTCATAGTCAAAGTGGAAGTTCTCTCCTCCCTTCAGAGAAAGGTACCTCCTTCTTTGATGGCCCCATTCTTTCCACTGGGATCTTACTCGCAGAGATATTTCATTTAGGTCTTTTTTTTTTTCCAGGGTGTCTTGGCTTTCCATGCCTAAAATACTCTCATGGGCTCTTCAACCAGATCTGAATTCCTTAAGGGCTGATTCTGAGGCCAGAGTGCTATTTAGGACATCTGCCATTCTATGAGTCTGCTGTGTATCCTGCTTCCCATGATGATTCATTCTCTCCCCTTTGATTCTATCAGTTAGCATTAGCAGACGCTAGTCTTGTTTGTGTGATCCCTTTCACTCTTAGACCTATCAGTGTGATCAATTGTGGACTGAAATTGATCACTTGGACTAATGAGATGGCATTGGTACATGCCACCTTGATGGGATTGTATTGGAATCGCCTGGCATGTTTCTAACTCCACCATTTGGGGCAAGTATGATTGAGCATGTCCCAAATTGTACATCTCCTCCCTCTCTTATTCCCACTCTTATATTTAACAGGGATCACTTTTCAGTTAAAATTTAAGCACCTAAGAATAATTGTGTTAATTACAGAGTTCAACCAATAACACTAGAACAAAACAAAAAAAAATACTAAAATGGATGAAGTATTACACTGTACATCAACCATCAGGACAAGAGCTGATCAAGTCACTGTTTCTCATAGTGTCCATTTCACTTCAACAGGTTTCCCCTTTGGTGCTCAGTTGGTTGTCGCCAGTCAGGGAGAACATATGATATTTGTCCCTTTGGGATTGGCTTAATTCACACAGCATAATTTTTCCAGATTCCTCCATCTTGTTGCAAATGACCGGATTTCTTTGTTTTTGACTGCTGTATAGTATTCTATAGAGTAAATGTCCCAGAATTTCTTTATCCAGTCTACTGTTGATGGGCATTTGGGTTGGTTCCAGGTCTTAGCTATTGTGAATTGAGCTGCAATAAACACTAATGTGCAGATAGCTTTTTTGTTTGCCAATTTCATTTCCTTTGGGTAAATTCCAAGGAGTGGGGTGGCTGGGTTGTATGGTAGGGTTATATTCAGGTTTCTGAGGAATCTCCAGACTGACTTCCATAGTGGCTTGACCAGTTTGCATTCCCACCAACAGTGGGTTAGTGTCCCTTTTCCCCCACATCCTCTCCAGCATCTATTGTTGGTAGATTTCTGAATGTGAGCCATTCTAACCGGGGTGAGGTGAAACCACATTGTGGTTTTAATTTGCATTTCCCTGATTGCTAGTGATCTTGAAAATTTTTTTATGTGTCTGTTGGCCATTTGGATTTCCTCTTTTGAAAAATGTCTACTGAGGTCCTTGGCCCATCTCTTAAGTGGGTTGTTTGTTTTCTTGTTGTGGAGTTTCTTGATTTCTTTGTAGATTCTGGTTAACATCCCTTTATCTGTTGCATAGTTTGGAAATATTTTTTTTCCTATTCTGTTGGTTGCCTCTTCACTCTCCTGACTGTTTCTTTTGCAGTACAGAAACTTCTCAATTTGATGCAATCCCAATAGTTGATTTTGGCTTTGACTGCCTGTGCCTCCAGGGTCTTTTCTAGGAAGTCTTTGTTGGTACCTATATCTTGCAGGGATGGATAGACCAATGGAACAGAATAGAAACACCAGAATTCAATCCAAACATTTACAGCCAACTTATATTTGATCAAGGATCCAAAACCAATCCCTGGAGTAAGGACAGTCTACTCAATAAATGGTGCTGGGAAAATTGGATTTCCAAGTGCTGAAGCATGAAGCAAAACCCCTACCTTTCACCTTACACAAAAATTCACTCAACATAGATTAAAGACTTAAATCTATGACCTGACACCATCAAATTATTAGAGAGCTATGCAGTCTTTTTTAAACATTGTGAATTTCATATATGTTTATTTGTCTGCTCAGAGTTTTATATACAAGTTTGTATAGCTGGGAAAATGTCTTTTCATTTTCCTCTTTTATTTGAGAGAAAGAGAAAGAGTTCCCTTCTCACTCACCCCACAAATGCCTAAAATGTCTGGAACTGGGCCAGCACTGGACTTGGGTTGAAATTGGGACTCAGAAACACAATCCTGGTCTCCCATGTGACTGGAAGGAAACACTTGAGACATCACTTGCTGTCTCCCAGGGTCTACGTTCACAGGGGCCTGGCAAAATGAAGGGAGGCTTCTGCATTAAAGATTTTTATGTAATACTTAGCAGTTGATGACCCGGAGTGAGTATTCAGCCTAGCAGTTAAGGTGCTTGTTTCTTACATTTTAGTATCTGAGTTTGATTCTTGAGTCTATAGTATTCCAAGACCACAATATGGAATGTTGGCCGTATTACCAACTATCTCTGCAACTTAGATCCATCTTTTGTAATATCTGGATAATAACAGCGCTGCCAGAGGAAATTTAGCTGAAAGTTGGGCAAAGATAATGAATAGGTAATTGAATGGAGAAATTAAGATGCTAATTAGAATGTGAAGATACTGAAGATTAATGCAAATTTAATTTTTAAATATAAAAATAGTACATCGCATTATTTTTTAATGGATAAATGGCTTATACACTATAGGTGAGAAATTGGCAAGTATTTGTTGTAAAGTGACAGATAGTAAATACTTGGGATATTGCAGATGATCCCATCTATCTAATTGGTCTTTCTGTTCTTGTACCATGCAAGACAATCTGTGAATTTAGGTCTGTTGTTGTCTTTATTTGCAAAAACAAGTAGAGTAAAAGACTTGACCTGTGGACCCTAGTTTGCCAAGTCTTACTATGAAGTATATGCTGAATAAGTATCAGCTAATATTATTGCTATTATTGTTAAACTAGAAAAACTGAGATGTTAAGTACCTCATCCAGAGTCATACACACAGTATATTTATAACTTCAGAAACTTTCATGCAGTTTTTAAAATTCAAATCCAGTGGTCTCTTCTAAAATCCCTGCAAGAGTCCTTGTATAACTCCAGTGACCTTTCTGATTTGTCTGTTAAGAGCATCTTGTCGTTACGGTACATTTCATGAGAAATAAGTGCACCTTTTCTATTTCAGGCTCCAACTGCTTATTCACTGAGGCAGAAGAAGAGCAGGACTTTTATTGATGGAAGACTCTAACATATGGACAATGAATGTAGGATTCCTGATTTTGCCTAATCCTGAGCTTTTGATATAAAGAATAGTATACAAGCAAAAACTATTATATAGTTTGACTTCCATTTTCAATTAATCATCAAATAATCTGTTATCAAAGACGCCATCACCTGAATGTTGATCTTTCCATTTATACCTCAAGCCATGGGGGATATGCTTGGAGTCTCCTCTGATCTTTTGTTATCTTTCCCTCTTACAAGATAGAGGAATTTTTCACTCCCACCACTTTCAGTGTGGCTTGCCATTCCTCTTTTCACTGTTATCAATATTTTCTCTAATATTCTTGACACTTTTCATTATTAACATCTCATACTTCTTGAATTTACTATGTACGAAGCTTCGAAGGCCCAGCAGATCTCTGTGACACCACTCTATCAAGGTTCGTTATTTAATGCAAATCCCCTGGAAGCCTGGGCTGCATGTCATGTGATTTAATAGGCTCCGAATTTGCCTCCACAGAGATAAGAGATAAGAGTTCAAATCCAGACAATGAACATTGTTCACTCTATGACTGTGAAGGAAGTGGAAGGGCTTATTTGACATAACTTTTTTATCTAGATAATTGAACAAACATCTATGTCCTAGTCTTCTTTTAAGGATATAGTAAATGAATGCTAAGAACTTCCTGTGTGTACTAATTTTTTCACCATATATTTCCTTTCATCTACTTTGTTTTCCAACGCTGCACTGCACACAGGAGCCCCTTGAAATTTGTTAGCTGGAGACTTGTTCATTAATTGCATTATTGCTGGTCTTCATAAAAAATTTTAAAAAAACTTTTGATATTTGTTTTCTATCTTAACCAAAATATAATAGTAATAGCAGGGTAGTTATAGTAAAGAAATACAGAAAGTATATACCATATTATGTGGCATTTAAAAAATATTTTAAAATTCAGTCTGTTTTCCTTAAACCATGCAATTTTATACAGGTAATTTTATTCATAGCAATGCTGCATTATTTCATCTTTATGACTAAATACATTCTTTAATGTTATCTACTATATTTATTTGTGTGCACATTTCTCAGTGTAATTTTGCATTTACCTTCACAAAGACTTACTGCAATAAACAGTGGAGGAATTTATCAATTCAATTTTCTGTTAAGGAACCACACTGGTGAGAGTGACAGAAACATGCACAGTAAAAGTAGAATGGGTATTCTGTCTCTTAGTTCTTTATAACATACTTTCCACTATCTCTGTTGTCACTATGTGCACAAGCCAAGGAAAAGATAAAGAAGGGAAAGTAAAAGATACATATCGTAAAGATAAAAGTAGGCTCAGCTGCATGTAAGATGAAGTTCTCTTTGCTAGTGACCCACATACTGGGCTGCTTCCATTCTCTTGGGGATCAGTTTTGGGGAGATCAAAGGTAGCAATGATGGAGAAGACCGATCACAAAGAACAGGTTTCCAGCTATGTAATGATTTTTCCACTTTATTTTAAAATTGTGTTATTGATTCATTTTAGAAGAACAAACATCAGTACTCATGATACCTGAGAGTACTTCTAATTTTAGCAAATATTTATATAATGCAAACTGTATGCCATCATGGTATTACCCCTTAGAGTAGATATTAGTGTTATTGCTTCTTTGGAGGTAATAAAATTAAGACACAAGCAGATTAAATTATTTTCTGCAGATTACATCTGGAAACTACTATCCCCAGGATTTAAACCTAGAAATTCTATTTTAAGACTTTGGGTCAAAACTAATGAAATCTGACACTCTAAAAAGGTCTTTTGTTATTCAGAACTCCCAAACCAATTTTCAATTATTAAGTTTTCAACATTGCTAAACTACTTGGTAGACAATGAGTCTCTAAATTGCTGTCTATCTTTTCAAAGGGCTGAGTACAGGTTTCCGGTGAGGAAATAGTGTACTCTCACAGAGGAAATACAGTTGAATGCAATTAAACTAGAACTTAGCATTTTAAGGGAAATGCTGAGATTATCTATACATGCTTCCTTATAAAATTGATCAAATTTCAAGCTTGAAAACACAGAAAGAGAAATGAAAGGCAGGAGAGCTGCCTCCTAAAAGCGTTCAACTTGTATATTATTGTTAGGTAGCCAAAGCATGACTAAGAGAAATCACAGGACTTCTGAAAGGAGACTGAGTGTGGCATCTTTCCTGAGTTTTATTTAGTTTTAAAAATGTGTGAGTGTAATGGGGTAGTAACGGAGTGTTATAACTGATGGATGGAAGTTCTCTGTTACTCTGCGTAGCATATACAATGGTCGTAATATACAGATGCATAGATGTAAACACATGCTCTCAAGCTTCACCAGCAGGTAAAACATGCTTTTCTTAATTTGGAGAAAATTATTTATTAAAAACAGTAGCACTAGTGTCAGGATAACCTGCGTTTGGGGTTTGACTCTTCCACTGCTGAACTTTTGTGATGCTGGGCCAGTTATTCACCCACTCGCATTTTTTTAAGTCTATTTATTTATCAGAGAAGCTGAAACAGAGAAAGACAGACACTTTGACAGAGAGCTCACAGCTGCTGGCCTACACTTCAAATGCCCGTGGAGTCTTGGTGTCCCTTAAAATGCTAAAGTCCTAATTGCCAATGTGGATAGCAGAAACCCAGTTACCCAAGCTATCACTACTGATTCTAGGGTCCATATTAGCAGGAAGCTGGAACCGGCCTGACATGGGATACAGGCATTTTAACCACTATGTGGAATACTCTCATCCACTCTCATTTTGAAATGAGCAAATTGATATCACACTGAAACATCACGTAAGAATATTTCCAATGATTAGGGTAGTGCCTGACACGCAATAAGTGAGATGTTTGCTGTCTATTTATCACCTACAATTTAACTCTAAAGTATAAAAGTATCTAATGGTATCCCATAAATATGTATCATTTTATGTGTAACTTAATTTAAAAAAATAAAAATAATGTTTTAAGTGGTGAGACCATACTCATCGATTTCTGTGTTCTATGTATGTATTCCTCTCCCAGATACTTAACGAAAATTTCCAGATGTCCCGAGGTAGAACTAGCTTATTTTATAAACCCAAGTGTCTAGAAGGGAGAGGAGATTGGGGTAAAGGCAAGCTAACAGACCATCATATGTCCACTCAGTACAGCCTCCTGCTCCTCTTTTCCCTCAATCCTGTTGTCTTTCTTACTGTGCTGTTTTATTTTCTTTAAATCTTGCTTATCTCTAGGTTTTATGGGCCCTCTCTTGGCAAATGCTGAACTCTTCACTTAATCCATCACTTTATCTAGGTTAGAAATCCTCAAACTATCGTGGTGAGGAACCAGTCCATGTTTTCTAATCAAAGCTACAATAGTTTCCCTGCTGTCTCACTGTCATGGGAGCCAGCATCTCAGTTCCCACATCTTCCCTTCTTTTCCCAGCTCTTGGAGGCCCTCTGAAGTCTTTGACACTTCTTGACTGGCAGCTGCCACACTTTGATCTCTGCTTCTGTCATCCCATGGTGTTCTTACTGTTTGTTTGTGCCGTCATCTGTCATTCCCCTCTGGGTGGGCCTGTGTTTAATTTTGCCTATGTTTAAAATACATCAGTCATATTGGATAGAGCCCACCCTTATGACCACATCTTGATTACACTTGCAAAGACCCTATTTCCAAATAAAATACCATTCTGAAGTATTGGATTTAAAATCTGAACTTATCTTTTTGAGGGACACAACACACCCCATGAGTAGCAAATGTACCATTTTTTCTATATTCTGTCCAAAGAGACAGAACCAAATATCAGCCGCTTGAATATGATAATACAGTTATTAAAATCCTGTAGATTGTCTATTTCTGCATTACCTCATCAGTATTCACTAGCAGTTTGTGGGTCAACACCTCAACTGTACTGTAGGAAGCACTGACCAGAGGGGCTAGTAGGAAAGTGGAGTCAGTTGCTGAATTCTGCAGTGGACCACTGAAGATGGACACTCTTAGGGCTGTGCCTGTCCAGGTGTGCTAATGGTACTGAGAGGGATCTGCTAAGGTGCATACCTGGCTGGTCCAACCCCACAATGTTTTTCCCCTTGTTTTTATCCAGGCACTCACGCTTAATTTTGTAACTATGATTAGATTCTCCTCAACCCCTTGCTCAGTTGAACTCAAATGTGTTTGCTCTTCCTAGAGCAGCTGGATGGGTTTCTGTGCTGTCACTGTAATTATTGACCAACGTGTCCCTCTTTCCCTGACGGGAAGACTCATGCTGCTCCACATTTGGTCTCCCCAGAGCCCTTTTCATGCCTCACGCATGTTGTGTGTATCTGCTTGCTTTAATGAGTGAATAAATGAATGAATATCCCCTCCTAGGAAAAAGGCTGCCCATTGCAATAAATGCTGCTGCTTTCTGTTTCACCACATGCTGGCTCCTATCATGGACAATGTCAAATATAGGATGTTCATTTTTTTTTTTTTTTGACAGGCAGAGTGGACAGTGAGAGAGAGACAGAGAGAAAGGTCTTCCTTTGCCATTGGTTCACCCTCCAATGGCCGCCACGGCTGGTGCACTGTGGCGGGTGCACTGCGCTGATCCGAAACCAGGAGCCAGGTGCTTCTCCTGGTCCCTCCTGGGGTGCAGGGCCCAAGCACTTGGGCCATCCTCCACTGCTCTCCTGGGCCACAGCAGAGAGCTGGCCTGGAAGAGGGGCAACCAGGACAGAATCCGGCGCCCCAACCAGGACTAGAACCCGGTGTACTGGCACCGCAGGCGGAGGATTAGCCTATGGAGCCGTGGCGCCAGCCAGGATGTTCATTTTTAACCTTATAGCAGACCTAAGACTTCCACCAAACTAATGATGCCCACTGAAGATCTATCAATTATGTTTGATTGTATTTCTCAAGATTTATTATCTTACTAGTTTGTGTAATGAGAGATGCTGTGCCCACTTGTTACTGCTCAATTACTTACTCTGCTAACAATGATTTATTTATTTTATTTAATATTAACACTCGCTACAGCTGAAAAGTAATGATTTCTAACTTAGTCCTCAAATTTGAAAGGTTTATATTATTGGTGCTTTTCATTTTTAGTGATTAGTGATACATTTACTTTTATTGAAGGAACTAAGGTAAAAAGTCCTTTGAAACATTCTGACTTGGTTTTCCTATATGAAGATTGCTCACATCAAGCGTTCTTTAACCCTGAGTCCCTGCAAAATTGTTCACAAGGGTGAGAAATTGAAAACATTGTGTGTTGAAAACATTTGGCACTCAATCAACGTTGCTGAGGTTAGACGGAATGTAGTAGACTCACCTGCACTCTCATTAGGATTTTCCTTTTCTGCAGCCAATTTGTCATCATTTTCTGTAAATATGTTATTTGCATGAAAGTCCAGTCTAAATTTGTATTTCTCCAACATTACTGTACTGATTCTTCTCAAGGGACAACTACGAGTCATTAAGAGAATAAAGAATGTGCTGTTAATCAAATCAAGGATTGGTTGACTTATCCTTTTCAGTCTGTCCAATATTTATCAAATTTTTTCTTTCAAAGGTCACTGATAAAGTGAATAACCTGTCCTTTTCCATGATCTTTTTTTTTTCTTGTTTATTTGACAGACAGAGTTAGACAGTGAGAGGGAGAGACAGAGAGAAAGGTCTTCCATCTGCTGGTTCACTCCACAAATGGCTACTACAGCCAGAGCTGCACTGATCCAAAGCCAGGAGCCAGGAGCTTCTTCCTGGTCTCCCATGCAGGTGCAGGGCCCAAGCACTTGGGCCATCCTCCAGTGCCTTCCTGGGCCACAGCAGAGAGCTGGACTGGAAGAGGAGCAACTGGGACTAGAACCCAGTGCCCATATGGGATGCTAGCGCCGCAGGTGGAAGATTAACCAAGTGAGCCATGGCACCGACCCCTCCATGATTTTATGGTTGTAAGAGGCACAAAAAAGTTTGTCTGGAGTTGAAGGTAACATAATCCAATTTATTTCATCTCAGCAGTGTGTATCATGGACACACATGAGCGTCAGCACACTTTGTGCAGGTTTAACTGGCTCTTAAAAGGACGAGAATTAGAAAAAAATAGACTTAAAACATGGCAAAGTAAAGGTATGGCATTGCATTAAAATGCCCAGTATTTCTAGTAACGTTGGCAGCTCTGTTTTGCTTACCATGGATTTTTTTACCTTCCTACTTTTTGTTTGATATAGTAACCATATCAAAGAAAATAATTTTCACTTTAAGGTAATTTTAGCTTCCTTTTATATTTTAATTCCTCTCATGAATTATTTTGAAATTTTCCTTAATTGATAAATACACATTTTGAAATCAGGGGGTGATATTTGGTGGATATTTTCTGACTTTTTCACGAATTCTTCACCTATGTGCTGTTCTTTTTTCCCCTTCTTTTATCTGCAGGTGGAGGAGCAAATGCTCTTTGCTTGCACTGGCGTACATAGTGCCAGTGGAATAATATTCTGCTGAGTAGCAGGGGATCATTTTGAATCCACTTAGCTCTGGGTTAAGAGGATTTCAAGAAAGCAATCAAAAGAAAAGAAGAGACGATAAGTGATGCCATTCTGCTAACCCTTTCTTTCTGTCTGCCCTGCTAACATGCTCCTCCGTGTGCTAATCATCTCTCATTTCCAATACCGTAACCTTTGCTTTACTAGCCTGCTTTCCTGCCAATTCTCTGTCTTCTGTTACTGGAACACTGCCATGTGAAATCAACTTTTATGGCTGCCAATCAAATTTCAGATTGTTCACAATTTGTGACTGAATGTTATTTTTAGGTCCATCTCGGCTTCCTTGTAAACTAATGATATTCTTCTTTAATTATTTGTTCTCGCCCTGTCCTCCGTCCTTCCAATTATGGGCAGGAACTATGCACTCTACAAGTCCTGGCTGACCTATCCAGCTGTACAGCTGGTGACTTGCACAGAGGGTGAAGGGCCTTGAATACAATCTGCAGTTCTCTTGTCCAGACTTACTCTCTGGGATTGTTTGGCAGAAGTGTGTCTGTGTTTTTGTCTCAGCCTGTCTGTCTAAACAAGCACTGTTTTATTCAAATTGTGGTGAAGCACCATGAAAGCTAGCATAGTCCCTCTGGGAAGGACTGAACTAAAATTCAAAATGAAATAAGTTAAACTGTTAAAATTCCCTGATTATAACTGCATAAGTATTCAAATACTCCACCCTTGTAGCCTATTGATAGCATTTTTGTGATGGGACATATTTATATTTGTTACTAGTTAATAACCTTGTGTTATCCATGGTTCCACTTGACTTGCATTGTTTACATACTTCAGTATAAACTATCAGAATTTAGTAAACAGATTCTACTAGGTTGGGCAAACAGAAAATACTATGTGTGTGAAGAACGTTATTAGGGCATGGCTCAATTTTTATTTATGAATGTACTTCTCTTTCATTGCCACCAATTGCTACTATTGCTTTAAGTATATTTTCAGATACATTAACAAAATCATTGTTCATTTGATGTGTACTTCAATTATCTGAGGATAATAGTTCCATTGATTCTGTAGAAAAGTTCTCTCAAAAAATTCTCCTAAAAGGATAAAAAATGTCTGGGTCCTAATGCTATGCAGTTAATGTATGCAGAGTACATATATGTAGTATGGATATTATCACCAGACTATTTTTCATGATATTGAAACTCTTTGTTTTAGCTTAATATGAATTGCTTCCCTCCAGCCTTGACCCACAGAGACTGATGTTGAAGGTCAGAATCTGTTTCTTGCTAATTGTGTGATAGTCACTTTCTTAACCTTGTCATGCCTGTATTGCATCATTTACTAATGGAGTTTCCATATCTTTATCTGAAAGACAGACTGACAGAGAGAGACACAATGAGGTTAAGTCAATACACAATTGATTGACAATTGATATTACTGTGTTAATGAATCTAAAAATTATGCTGTATGAGGGCTGTGGTGTAACGTATTAAGTCACTGTTTAGGACACCAATATCTCTCATTGGAGCACCTGGGATAGAGTCCTGCCTCTACTGCTGCTTCTGATTCAGCTAATGTGTCTGGGAGGCAGCAGATGGTCCTCAAAGTACTGAGTCCTGACCACACCTTTGGGAGACTGGATGGAGTTTCTGGCTTCTGACTTCAGAGTACCCATCCCAGCTGTTGCAGGCATTTGGGGAGTGAACAGTGGATAGAATCTCTCTCTCCCTATCTCTCTTTTTTTGAATAAGGAAAAGTTGAATAGAAAAACATTAAAAAATAAAAATATATTCAAATATGTTTTGAAATTGATTTTCAGTAAATAAAATATAACCAGGCTAAATCAAATTAAAATGTAAATTTACATGCTTAGAACATAATAGTAATACAAATAATAAGCTTCATATTGCTTAAAACAAAATATCATGCTTTAAATAGCATAAATGTAACAATTTTAGAATATACTTAATATTTTTGATCAGTTATTTAAGAGTAGCTTTCATTATTAACTGCAAGTTAGTTATTTTTATGAAAATTTTATTTTCCTATATGGTTTCAATACTTTAAGGATTTTCATAGAATAATCTTGGAGTACTCATGAAAGTTGCACTTATTTTTACCTTCTTCATTTTTGTCTGTTGAGTTTATTTTTAATGAGGAAAATATTATCTGCATAAGTGTTAATTGGTAAGTTCAAAGCAAGCTGTGTTAAATGCAACATATTCTCAATTCTACTATTTTTGTAAGAAATGTGCAGCTATTTAATTCCAAATATGTTCACATAAAATACACTTTCAGTTGTAGTTAATGTAACCTTTTAAAAAATA
Organism: Oryctolagus cuniculus; assembly: GCF_964237555.1. Classification (NCBI taxonomy): domain Eukaryota; kingdom Metazoa; phylum Chordata; class Mammalia; order Lagomorpha; family Leporidae; genus Oryctolagus; species Oryctolagus cuniculus. The sequence continues at coordinate 189,410,610 of NC_091433.1, read as the reverse complement.
TTTGAAAGGCAGTATTTGAAAGAGTAAAAGAGAGAGAGAGAGAGAAACTGGTCTTCCACCTGGTGATTAGCTCCCTACATGGCTATAATGGCTAGGGCTAGGCTATGTCAAAGCCGGAAACCAGGAGCTTCATCTGAGTCCCTCACATGGGTGTGAGACTCCAAGCACTCGGGCCATCTTCTGCTTCTTCCCCACGTGCATTAGCAGGGAGCTGGATTGGAAGTAGAACAGCCAGGACAGGAATGGGCACCCATATGGGATGCGAACTCATCACAGTGTAAATTTCTTTAGAAAACATTTTCATAAGAAAAAAAAAAAAACTTGTCAAATTAACAGTATCAACAGATTTTTGAAATGTTTCACCAAATTATATATTGAAAAATCAATGTTTTTCAATTTCATTTTACACTATATAGAATATAAGTATAACTATTTAAAATGGGAATTATGGAGCAGGTGCTGTGGCGAAGTGGTTTGACCCATCACTGTGACTCCTGCTCCCATAACGGAGTGTGGTTGATGTGCTATCTCTTCCTCTATTTCCCATCAGTCTTCCTATCAAAGTATCCTGAAGAGCAGATAATGATGACTCAAGTGCTTTGGGTCACTCAGGAGACCCAAATGCAGTTCTGCCCAGGCCAGGTTATTAGAGGCCTTTGGTGGGCAGAACAGCAAATGGCAAATCTCTCTGTCTCTCTCCTGCTCTCTATCTCTGTTATCTTCCTTTCAAGTAGATGAACATAAATAAATATTTTAAAAAGCAATTATATCCCAAAAGTCTATGTATGTAAAATCATAATTATAGAATTTCAAAGTTTAATCCTATTTAAATTTTGGCTCACAAAATTTCATTTATTCATGTTATTACTAGCTTTTATGGAGATAATACCCAGTATCTTCTTGTCTACAAACTTTATTTGCCATAAATCAAACTTGCTGGGAATAAAAGCTGAAGATTTCCCTCTTAAAGTTGATGTAATTTCTTCCTCATTAAAAATAAAACTCAACTTGTTCTTTCCCTGTGACTTTCAGTGCTCATGAAGCATTTTCTCTTTGTTGTTGAGGCTCCTGTAAGTTTTTATTCTAAGTCATATTGAGTAAATATAGGAAAAATAGAGAATATGACTTTGTGATTTCTATGACTGATGCAGTCAAAATAAGAAGATAACATTGACAGCTGACTAACTGGATCTCGCAATAAATGTGTTACAAGTTTCCTTCTACCTGAAAGCTCTTTATTTTCTGTATAAGCCAATGAATGAAATTAAGTAGCAGAATTAAATTACATCAATGTAATCTAGAATTGCATAACATATGTGATTAATCTTATATTTCATCTAATTTAATAGAAGAAGATATTGTGGATGAGGATTTGAGTGACTCAGATGAGCTGATTTCCTTCCAACAAGATAAAATATTCCAAACATATTTATCAGGTTGATTATTGTCAAAGACCATATAGTAAAAAAAAAATTAGGTAATTTTGGAACAAATAAAAAGTGTGATCAAAATTATGTAACTTTAATCCACCTGTCTACTGCATCTTTTTTCTTTGGATTACCTTTTAACCATTTTTGGAATCAATTTTCTTTTAAAAAAAGTCCCCTGATAAGTTTTTCATAAGTTAGTATTTTGGTCCCATCCATAATATATAATTCAGATTAATTCACTGAAACATTTCTTATGCAACTGATGTTTGTAGCATGGTAAATAAATATGTTTAAATTCTACCATGATTCTTATGCCTTCATAAAAATGTTTGTCTATTTAAACCAGTTACTGGATTATATGTAGTTACAAATTTTTTAAAAAGTCTACAGCTAATTTGTATGGAAGTAGCTATAGAAGAGTTAAGTAATATGAAGAACCAGAAAGAGTGTACAAGGAAACCTCTATGTTGTGAACAGCTTTATGGTTTTTAAGAAAATCAGATCAGATCAATATGTGGCGAAGATCATGAGAGGAGAGTGGGAATAAAACACAGTATAGGTTGTAAATTCAGAAGGAGCAGATCATGTAGGTGTTCTTTAGGCAGAGTAGTTGAGGGGTATTACAAGTTGGCATTGGAGGGAAGACCCAACTAGTGCCCAGGACACACATTTCATGGATTTCAGCTCTATCAGCAACTCACCTCCAAGCACTCCACTCACTTCTAAGGTCTCTGTCTGAGCCTTGGCATCACGTGAACTGCTCAAACTGAATCCTTAAAGAGTTGATGATCTCATTTTCTGTTGCTTTCAAATCATAAATGCAACATTTGTGTTTCAGTGTTAATATTTTCCTATGCTATTTACTGAATCAGTTTCCTTTGCCTTACTTCTATTCCCATTCTGCTTAAATTATAGGGATTATTAAAAGTATTTTACATTCTAAGTACATATCTGAAATATTTGTATTTTTAATGAAAGATTTTCATTGAGATTACTTACTCATGGAATAGGACTTTCCCTAACAAGGCGAATCCTGGCTTGAATATAGCTTGCCTGTGTATTGAAAATACACATAGGTGACTTTGATGTAACTCTGCCAGAACACTTCAAAAATTGACCCTTGAGTGCTACTCATCTCAAGCAAAAATAAATCCTGTAACCACTCTGTTTGTTGTCATTAAACATCTATGATCTTTACCCAAACATTGACTTTCAATTCCCACAAATTCTTTTTCTTCTCTAGTAAGTTTGTTCTTCTTTTCTTTCAACCTGGTCTTCAATTATTTAATCCCTCATGATAGGATTTAATCCTTACCCAACATTCTCTTTCTTTAACCAGGTGGTTTTTCTCTGATTTCCTTATGCCAAACAGGGATTTTTATCTGCCTAATTTATTCACAGTGGAGGATAAAGATCTATTTTTCAAAGTAAGACTCTGCTGAGAATTTTCCTCTACCTTTTTCCTAAAAGAATTCACCCACACATCATCAGCTCATTTGCTTTCTTAGCTTCTGTCTTCTACCTCCTGACATCCAGTTCACTGATTTCCTCCCATTGGAATTTAACAATCAGTACATCTAATGCACAGCGGTTAAGTGAATGCTTGGAACACCGATGTCCCATACTAACATGCTTGGGCTTCAGTTGTGGTTCTGCTTTGAAATCAAGTTTCCTGCTCACGTGAGTGATGGGATGCTGCAGGTGATGGCTTTAGTACTTGAGTCCCTGCCAACTATGTGGGAGACACAGATGGAGTTCCCAGGTCCTGGTTCTGACCTGCCCTATCATCCTGGTTCAGACTCTACGATTGAAGGCACTTGCACAGGGAACCCATAGGTGGAGGATTTCTATCTGCTTCAGATTCTCTCCCTCTTTCTTTCTCTCCTTCCTTCTTGTTTTTCCGCCTGTCAAGTACAGTCAACAAATAAATAAATAAATAAATAGGACTTTTAGGAAGGGCAGACATCATTTTTTTTCTTCTTAAAGCAGCAATCTTGATTACTTTCATTCAGTTTTTCAACCTGAGATACCACCTTCTCTCTTCAAAAGCTATTTCATGTTTAATAATATTTACCAATTAACTGTCCCAATAAGCTTCTGTATTTCAAGCCCTTTTTAGTTTCCTTTGCTGGCATTCCACCCTGCTATTCCCTTATTTTTTTACAAATCTTATTTGGCTGTCATGGTGCCAATCTCAGCCTTTCCTCTTCACATCCTCTGTGTGGTCTGTCTGTTGATTTCCACCTATTACTCACATCAGTGTTTCTGCATTCTCAGCCTCTCTTGTCATCTTTCCCTGAATGTCCTTCCTCACACAATGCACTGTAATCTAGTTGATTGAACTGTATCAGATAAAAGATTGTACTTTCTCTAAGGACACTGATATTCACATCTTGTTTAAACCTGTCTCAGTTCCACAATAACTAGTAAAATGTCTAATGCGTGCAAGAGTTCAGTGAACGTCTGTTTAACAAATATTTGAATAAATAAATGAATGCTCATTCTAGGTCAATGACTTACTTACAACTTCTTTGTAAATTTATTAAACTCTCTGTCACTTTATTTATCTGTAAAATTCACCAGGTTGTTTAAAGCCTCTCAGATTTTTCAGGATGTTTCAACAAAATACTTTATATCATGCTTGTGCCTAGAATGCACTAGGTACAGAACTAATCCCATTCAGTTTGCAATTTTTTCTACTCATAGCTGAGAAAAGCATATTCCAGTAATGTTCAACTTCACAGACCTGCTGAGAAACAAGGTCAAAGCCACCAAGCAGGGAAGTGAACATCCCCTAACGTGTAAGAAGGCTGGAGACTATTGGAGCCAGTTATTCTTTTGCTTACATGAAAAAGGATATTTGCGGGAGAATCAAGTCCCTCATACAAAAATAAGCTCTATAGAAACCATCATTTGTTTTGGACATGTATTGAACTATTTCTTAAAAGACCTACCCTGCTTTATAGAGCAATCCGGAAAACACATTAACTATTGATGAGGCATTTAAAGAGACAGGAAAGTAAGTGAGTTACTCCTCCTATGAGGTGGCAGCCACATACAAGAGCTTTCCCATTCTTAACAATAAACAAACTCAACCACAGAGACACTCAGAAACCCAGACTGACTGAAATCACAACTGAATTTAAAGAAAAAAGAAAAAATAATAACTTAGCTGAATTGCTGTTTGTTGAGTATCTTCCTATGTGTTAAGGGAGATGAGAGGAAATAGCACACCCTGGAAGTGAGAAGCAGCGTATGCTTTCTCTGATGGAACCTCCTATTACATAAAATACTGAGATTGACTACATAATTCCAAAGACCCTCTGAGGCTCTGAAGTCTTGTCATTATTCCTGAAGTTAGCCTCCTCTCAAAATGTAGCTCTTTAAGCTTGCCTCACTTCTCCCTCACCTGTGTCACCGCCAAGGAGAACAGTTATGTGGATGTATGTTCTCTCTAATATCAGGGGTTAATAAGACACCTTTTATATTTGCTGGCATATGTAACCCCCAAATTATACTCACATTGATAAATGAATATACGACCTTCTCCTCCTATGTTTTTGGAGACATATTTAATACTCTCAATTTTAGCTCTTAGCGATGACTAAGTATAGCATCATTTAGTGGTATACATGTGAACCTTTTTTTTTTTTTTTTTTGGTTACTTGAGACTTTTGTAAGTTCTGGTGGGGCAGGGTGGAAGTGGTTATTGTTGTTGTTTTGTTTTTCTTTTTCCTGCAGCTAGGCTGTGGATTTTTCAAACTACCTCCCAAAAAGAAGGATTCAGCAATTAAATTAATGATCTTACTAGATGAGACATTTAATTCCCAAAGAAAACCACTCAGCAGTGCAGAACAAAATGGACTAGCTATGTTTCTCTCAGCTTTGGAGAGATGAGGTTTCCCTAAAGGAAACACAGACATCTATACCAGAACTTCTGTGAGGAGGAAATCTTGTAAGTAGCAACATCATTTTGTTTGAACACATAAATATCAGTTTTAACATTTCTGCTCGTCTGTCAACTCTCACAGGAGTCTGTTCAAGGTTTATTCAAACACATGTTCACACAATTCTCTAAGTATCTAATTATCACCCTGCTTTATGGTCCAAGCACCATGACTACTGTATGACAAAAATCTGAATTATATGACACTCCCATCCTGACACCCACAGGGAACTTCTTTCAGAGCTGGCAAAATTTTGCACCAGTCAGTATATAAGTCAAAATGGTCTTTTCTGGGGGAGAAATAGAATATTCTGCCTGAAAGCTAAAATAAGCTGTCAGAATTATGTCTCTTCCATCTTGTGGGATATTCAAGGCAGGGTATGTTGTTCTTCACTTTTATAGGGTTTCTAGGATGCTCCAGAGCTCTGATCCTCCTAGAAACTTCTTTGATGCTGCAAGCCCTTGAGTCTTCATTGTATTTACTCCCACCCACTGAAAAAGAAAAGTTTTGCTCAGCCCTTTAACATGTTGGGCACTTCTTGCTCATTTTCTCTGAATAAATTATTGATTAATTTAAAGAGCTATCAGATGCTGTCTATGTCTTTGGAATATGTTATAAAAGAATAGAGGATGTTTAACAGAACTCTGGAAAAAAATTGAAATGTATTCTTATCAGTTCCATGTGAAACAGATCTTAATCTTTTATTTTTCTTTAACATAGATGAAACTCACTTGTTACTTCAATGCCTTTAGTGATGGACAAAAAATGCTTGGGTCTATGGACACACAAATGCCTCTGAGCAAGGATACCACATTTGGCACAGGGGTAAGAATTGGAGCTACTGCCTATTTGATTGAGTGTGTCAGAGTCCACTATTATCTTCCAGATCCCATCTTTTTTCTTTTTTTTTTTCAAATGAAAATCATTTATTTAGTATAAGCAATGTTTGTGAGAATTGTCACATTCTTGCAATATCCCAGTGGTAAAAATGGCTTTTACCTGTTTTTTAACTTTGATTTAGTAAATATAAATTTCCAAAGTACAGTTTATGGATGACAATGGCTTTCCCCTGCTCCATAACTTCCCTTCCACTTGCACCCCTCCCATCTCCTGCTCCCTCTCCCATTCCATTCACATCAAGATTCATTTTCAATTATCTTTATATACAGAAGATCAATTCAGAATATGTTAAGTAAATATTTCATCAGTTTGCACCCAACAGAACATAAAATGTAAAATACTGTTTCAGTACTAGTTATAACATTAATTTACATTGGACAATACACTAAGGACAGAAATCCCACATGAAGAGTAAGTACACAGTGACTCCTGTTGTTGACTTAACAATTTGACACTCTTGTTTATGGTGTCAGTAATCTCCCTAGGCTCTAGTCATGAGTTGCCAAGGCTATGGAAGCCTTTTGAGTTCACCGACTTCACTCTTATTCAGACAAGGTCATAGTCAAAGTGGAAGTTCTCTCCTCCCTTCAGAGAAAGGTACCTCCTCCTTTGATGGCCCATTCTTTCTACTGGGATCTCACTCACAGAGACCTTTCATTTAGGTGTTTTTTTTTTTTTTTTTTTTTTTTTCCAGAGTGTCTTGGCTTTCCATGCCTAAAATACTCTCATGGGCTCTTCAGCCAGATCCAAATGCCTTAAGGGCTGATTCTGAGGCCAGAGTGCTATTTAGGACATCTGCCATTCTATGAGTCTGCAGTGTATCCGCTTTATTGAGTTTCTTGGGAATGAGAAGGTAACAAAACCCCCAGTCCTTCATTTTATCTCTAAAGATGATACTGAGTCAGCCATTTAACCTAGGATACAATAAGGGTTTGCATCTCTTGGCAGAAGTCTCAAAAATTTTAGAGGCTTCCCTTAGAATATCCCCAATTTGAGAGCTTTCATTACAAAGACTAAGGGGCTGCTTTGGAGTTTGTAATAATCAATAAGTGTGCCTCATTGTATAAGTGGCCAGAGGATGGGTCTAGCATTCAGCGAAACCATGATAAGCCAGATGTGGACAATGACTAAAAACTTGACCTCAATTGTTTCCAATTTAACATAGACCCAATGATGATACTTTGAAAGCTTGTCCCTATATTCAACAGTGATTAAATTTTTGGAGTACTCTTCTTCACATAGTGTACAGTTTTTGAAATAAATGATAGTGGCTCCCTGTGGGCAAGATCAGGGAGAAATACCTAGTATATTTGCAGTGTTTAAGATTTTCTGGTTCTAGTGACACACGCTCTATTTTCAAAATGTTTATAGAAAATTAACTTTGTGAAAAAATTCTGGGCAGATTTCAGATTTTTGCAACAGTAAAGCTTATCACTTAAATCCATTTTCTCATGAACTTTTTAAGTTCCCTTCACACAGATTATGAGTGTGAAATCTTTGTGATTTTGACAATGGGAAAAGTTATTAACTTATTATTGGGGTGATAGCTTTCCACCACTTGTTTTTGTGTCCTTGATTTATTTTGAAGTACAGATTGGGTAGTACCCCTTTTTATCCCCATATATTTTGTGGCTATGGTGCCGTACTTGATTCCTCATGTCTGTAAATGATTTTTCAAGACATGTCCATCTGCCACTCATTGTAGTATCATAATCCTCTAGCTTATGAGGGATGAGTGATTTCTCCTGCCCTCCTTTGTTATGGAAGTTCTGTCACACCCATGGCCAATTACAATCCTGTTGTATGGTAGTATTTACTGCCATCAGTCCTGACAGAAAAGACAGATATCCCACTAACTGATGTTGTTTTTGCCACTCTCACAATGTAATAGATAATGCTCTAAAATATGGTGTATCCCTTGCCACTTCCTGTGTAAGTCTTCCAGGGCTTAGCTGGATGGCGTGTCCCTTGCAATATGCCAATTCTCTATGCATTTCAATACACTTTTCTAGTATTTTACAGTAATTCTGACAGTCATACCTCAGTACCATTGTTTTTTTTAATGCATGTCATATCAATAGTGTTAATGCACAATCTCCCGAAATCTGTGTTGGAGTATTAAGTCCTATATCCTGAAGAATTCTTACAAATTAACAAATGCTTCCTTAGCCATAAGATGCCATAATAATACCAATATCTAGTTTTATTCATATTTCCATGGATTCTTCCAGTATTTACTATAGCCTGTAGACATTTTTTTCAATGTTCAGACCCAGTCCCCACCTGGATAAAGATTTTATAATAGAGTGCTAATTACTGGACTTTCATGCTCATTGCCAACAGTATCCCTGTTCTATGGCAGAGTTAATAGACGAAATAGTGATTGTCAGGCTAATCCTATTGTCTTGTGCAGATGAAGCCTTGTTACTGTTTCAAGCAAAAGTAGTGTGCAAACTCTGTACATTCAGAAGGTCCCAGGGAATTTTTGATTAAATTATTTTCTGTAAGACCAACTGTGATATCTCTACACAACCTATCAGAACCACATTCCTTCCCAACCATGGCTATCACTTGGCATACTGGAACCTTTTATATTAAGGATTTAACTTCTTTTAGGCACAGCTCCTCTTAAGCTTTTGTCTTTATACTGGTTCTCAGTTGTTTTTTTTTTTTCCTTCAATGTCCTGTTAGTTCAGGAAATCAGTGTTAATTTCATATGCTACCTACAAACTCTCTAAGTTTAACATTTAGTTTTTAGTTGTCAATAAATCAACTCAAACTTCTTATGATTCTTTCTTCTTGGGTCATAGTCATTTGATTACATTGTTCTTGTAGTTGCCCTTTCACTTAACGTTTCTCAGACTGTTGGTAAGTTACACCAACCTGTGAATTTCTTTTCACTAATATACCATCTTGGTTCATAAATGGAGAAATTTCAGCTATCGCGTTGTCACAATGTTCCCGAGTGCTAGATGCTTCACTTACTACCAACTCTGGTGCTCCTTGCTAGCTGGATAATAAATGGTCCAGCTCCAAAGGCTATCCCATTAATCACTTTCTTCTATCCCTTCCAATCCTGATCCTCAAATGTATTTTTCCCTGAAGAAATACAATCCGAGTTCTGTCAAATTGAATGAGAACATACTTTAATCTGCTCAATATGTCATGTAACAAAATCCCATGGACCGTGTGACTACAGGAATGGAATTTATTATCTCATAGCTTTGAAACCTGAGGACTCCAAGAGTTCAGTTTCTGTTGGGAATACTCTTACAGGCTTGCAAATACCTACTTCAGACTGAATTCTCAGAAGGTGAACAGAGAGCACTGTTGGGTGTCGCTTCATCTTTTATTACACAAATTCCATCAAACCTGGCTCCATCCATATGACCTCATTTAAACTGAATCACTTCTTTAAGGGCCCTACTCCAAGGTAACCACATGTGTGTGGGAGAGTGCTGACTTCAAAATAAGAATTTTGTGGGGGACACAATTCAGTCTATAGCAAAAGGATAGAGCCCAACAACCCACATGATCATTGAATGTAGACCATCTGGGACTCAGTGATGTCCTTCAGCCAGTGTGTCAGATAAGGCATCTTATCATCAAAGAAACCTCACACCTGAGGGCACCTTGCCCCTGGGACTCTGAGTGGCATCCAACATATGTCCCCTTGGTGATTATCCTTGGATGAAATGTGCACACAACACAAGGCCCCAATTCCTTCAGGAGGTCGCCCACTTTCAATGATTGATTGAAATGTGCATATACGGGCAGTTTTCTTCCCCTAGGTCAGGACAATCCTGCAGGTTGACCCAGTTCCCTAATTCTGTTGGATCTCCTGAGTCCTTATTAGTGCTTCATGGACTCCTTGTCATTCTGCAAGTCCTGCCTCCTTCATTCCTTGCTGCAAATGCCAATCCCAACATAATTCACAGAAAATTTCCTACAAGTGAATCTTCATTTCACAGATTGATGCCCAGGGAACTAAGCCAGTGCTGTTGGAAATTGATACATTTATTTTGAAGACAAAAATAATTTTGAGAAGACAACTTATTTGATGTCTTTACATGTCAGAAGTTTCACTGAAGATTACAATATAGTAGCCATAGTAAATATATTAATAAAAGATATAATAAAAGGCCAACAAAATGCCATAAATACATAATTATAATACTAATAAATGTATTATGTGACAGTATCATTTATGCAATAGGATTTTTTTATGAACCAGCAGTATGCACTTGGAAATGCAGTCAGTGAATTGCAATTCAGTGAATTGCATGCTTAAGAGGTGAAATTCAAATTACATTTGTTCTTTATTCAGAGTCATATATCATGCTCAAAATAGTATATATTGTATCAGAAAAGAGCACTGTAATAAATCCCTAAAGAGTTAACTAATATGTATAATTCTATTTTTTAAATTTATATTCCTTGAATTATCTCAGTTGTATGTATTCACAGCAAAGTTATTTTGCATGAATATATATGCCTCCCTGAATCTATTAAAGGAAATGATAATGATGTGAAAATGGATTGGACAATATGATGTATCAGTTCTTGCTCAGTTTCCAAATTCCCAAAGGTCATTGCATGCTATGCAAATATTTTAAGTCTTTCAAGCTCATCTCATTACTCTGAAGGAAAAAGAAAAATATCACCCAAGTTAACTAAATTTAGTACCATTCATTTAAAAATAATACACTATTTTAATTCATTCATTCAAAATTTTTAGCTTGTAGGTTGGTTTGGTGCTTTTCAATTCAGTGCCTGGTATCAGCAATGCTATGTGGAATTCTATCTTGCCTCTTGCATTTAACCTTGGACACCTTAATCTCTCTAAATATCAATTTTCTTATTTCTAAACTAAGATGGATAATATCAAAGAATTGCCTATATGAAAACAACTGTTCTTAGAATAAAATGGGGATGAAGAAAAAACAAAACAAAACACTGTTCCTCAACCAAAGAGACAAAGGCTATAAATAATCGTTGATCTCAAAATGTCTATTTTGTTCCAATAGATTGGATTTCAGGTACTCTATTAGTTACCTCAGATCAGGGAAAAAATATATTACCTATATTTGTTGAACTCTTTCACTTAGGATAGGGTTAACTATTAGGATCATTAAGTATACTAAAATAGATCATTGTAAAAATTAAGAGTGAGACTCCTAGAGGAAGGGAGAAGAAGGGTTTGATCATGGGTGGGAGGGAGGGTAGAAGGGGAAGTGCCTCTCCATTCCTAAAATGGTATAATGGAAATATATTTAAAAAATAAAATGGGTATGAAATGGCTCAATGCCTATCACATACCAAGCAGTCAAGAAAGATGAGCTACTGATGTTTTGCATCTTATCTACCTTTTATAACATACTTTTTTTGTTCATTATAAGATCTGTGTATTGTGTGATAAGCAAGTGTATAATTGTGGGGAGCAACTCGGACTAGACTAAGTTACTGGAATTGAGACTTGTTCTATGCATCTGCTCTCCCACAATATGGCGCTGGGAGAGGAGGAAACAGCTTCTACACAGCTGCCTCCAGTTCAACCAATAAACAGCAGGACCTGCTCCTGATTGGAGGAGAGCAGCATACTCGGCATGTGGGTAGCAGAGTTGGGATTGGTGGAAGAGGACTATAAAGGAGGAGAGAGACAACATGCACCAGGGAACACCTGAGGAACATCTGAGCAGCCCCCAAGAGAGCCGGCCGGCGGTGTGCCGCTCCCCCGCGGAAGTGGGGAAAGTGGCTAGGAGGAACCGCCCTTCCACGGAGGTGGAAGGGACGATAGCCAACCCGGGAAGAACCAGCAGCAAACCCGGGGAGGGCCGGGCAGACAAAAGAACAGCACAGGGGGCCGGCGCCGTGGCTCAATAGGCTAATCCTCCACCTTGCGGCGCCGGCACACCGGGTTCTAGTCCCGGTTGGGGTGCCGGATTCTGTCCCGGTTGCCCCTCTTCCAGGCCAGCTCTCTGCTGTGGCCAGGGAGTGCAGTGGAGGATGGCCCAGGTGCTTGGGCCCTGCACCCCATGGGAGACCAGGAAAAGCACCTGGCTCCTGGCTCCTGCCATCGGATCAGCGCGGTGCGCCAGCTGCAGCGGCGGCCATTGGAGGGTGAACCAACGGCAAAGGAAGACCTTTCTCTCTCTGTCTCTCTCTCTCACTGTCCACTCTGCCTGTCAAAAAAAAAAAAAAGAACAGCACAGGGTCCTGTGTTGTTCCTCCATGAAGAGGGGGAGCGACATAATGGTGCCGTGACTCGGATATGAAGCCTAGGCAGGGTTTAGTGTCGTTCCTCCATGAAGAAGGGGAGTGACATAATGGTGCCGTGATTCGGATAGGAAGCCTAGGCAGGGTTTAGTGTCGTTCCTCCACGAAGAAGGGGAGTGACATAATGGTGCCGTGATTCGGATAGGAAGCCTAGGCAGGGTTTAGTGTCGTTCCTCCACGAAGAGGGGGAGCGACAATAATGTGTATAATTAAGAGCTTATTGTTATTACCAGGCACTTGATCCTATTTATATGATCTCTGTAATGCATAATTGATAGAATTAAAGATGGGAAACAATCCACGCAACAGACTCATAGAATGACAATTGCTTAAGTAACACTCTCGCCTCAGCATCAGTCCTTAAGGGTTCCTGGTCTGACTGAAAAGCTGTGAGAACATTTCAGGCATGGAAAGCCAAGGCAATGTAGGAAAAAATGTTCTACATGAAGGATTTCTGTAAGTGAGACCCCAGTGGAAAAAAGTGGCCATCAAAGAAGGATGTGCTTATTTCTGAAAGGAGGTGAGAACTTCTCATTTCCTTATGGTTTTTCTAAATACTGACAGAGTTTGTGGACTCAATAGGCTTCGATTGCCTTGGCAGCTCATGTCAAGAGCCTTGGGTGGTCACTGACATCATACATGAGAGTGTTAATTGTTAAATTAACAACAGGAGTCACTGTGCACCAACTCCCCATGCTGGACCTCTGTCCTCAATGAGTCATATTGAGAGTTAACTGTAAAACTAGATCTCAAACAATTTGTATGTGTGTGTGCACAAATTGTTGAAATCTTTACTAAGTATAGAGATGGTCAATTGTGTACAAAGTTAACTAAAAGTGAGTCTATATGGAGAATGGGACTGACAAGGGGGGAGGGAGAAGGAGGAGGGGTGGGAGAGCTGGTTTGGTGGGAAAAATAGCTTTCTTTTTTTTATACTTTTATTTAGTAAATATAATTTTCCAAAGTACAGTTTATGGATTACAATGGCTTTTTCCCAACCCATAACTTCCCTCCTACCCGCACCCCTCCTATCTCCTGCTCCCTCTCCCATTCCATTCACATCAAGATTCATTTTCAATTATCTTTATATACAGAAGATCAATTCAGAATATATTAAGTAAATATTTCATCAGTTTGCACCCACACAGAACATAAAATGTAAAATACTGTTTCAGTACTCGTTATAGCATTAATTCACATTGGACAGCACATTAAGGACAGAGATCCCACATGAGGAGTAAGCACATAGTGACTCCTGTTGTTGACTTAACAATTTGACACTCTTGTTTATGGCGTTAGAAATCTCCCAAGGCTATGGAAGCCTCTTGAGTTCACGAATTTGATCTTATTTAGACAAAGTCATAGTCAAAATGGAAGTTCTTTCCTCCCTTCAGAGAAAGGTACCTCCTCCTTTGATGGCCCGTTCTTTCTACTGGGATCTCACTCACAGAGACCTTTCATTTAGGTTTTGTGTGTTTTTTTTTTTTTTTTTTTTTTTTTTTTTTGCCAGAATGTCTTGGCTTTCCATGTCTAAAATACTCTCATGGGGTCTTCGGCCAGATCCAAATGTCTTAAGGGCTGATTCTGAGGCCAGAGTGCTCTTTAGGACATCTGCCATTCTGAGTCTGCTGTGTATCCCGCTTCCCATGTTGGATCGTTCTCTCCCTTTTTTATTCTATCAGTTAGTATTCGCAGACACTAGTCTTGTTTGTGTGATCCCTTTGACTCTTAGACCTATCAGTGTGATCAATTGTGGACTGAAATTGATCACTTTGACTAGTGAGATGGCATTGATACATGCCACCTTGATGGGATTATATTGTAATCCCCTGGCACATTTCTAACTCCACCATTTGGGGCAAGTCCAATTGAGCATGTCCCAAATTGTACATCTCCTCCCTCTCTTATTCCCACTCTTATATTTAACAGGGATCACTTTTCAGTATATTATTAGTTGAACTCTGTAATTAACACACATTTATTCTTAGGTGTTGAAATTTAACTGAAAAATAGCTTTCTTAAAGTTATACTTATGAAATTTGTGTTCCTTAAAAATAAATAAAAAAGAAAAGAGATGAAAAGAGAGTTTATTAAATACTTATTAATGCATGGCTTTGAGAATATAAAGAGCTTGGCATGGACACTAAGTACCTTTACCAGATAGGAAGGTGCCAGACACCCTCAGAGCTGAAAGCAAGCTGTGGGACCACCTGCACCTGCCTTTGGGAAAGTTTGGCTTGTAAATAATAAAGCTTGGTGTTCATCATCATCTGTGCCTTTTTTTTTAGAAAAAGAGGCAGGTGTTTTACAGCTCCATTACTAAAATTGAGAGCTGGTATATATCTGTAGTATGCCAAAGACTAGCAAAACTATTTATTAATAATCCTCACAGCAGAATTTAAATTGGGATTCATTTAGTTTTTTCTGTAGACAAGAGACTTCAAAATTAGAGGGATAAATGTTTAGTCCAAAGTCAAACGTCTGGCATCTAATGGAAATTAATGTCAAATATATATTGTTCTAAATTTTAAATTTGAATTACCTTCATTATATCATAGTAGCTTCTAAAGAAAATAATGAGAAAAAGGCAATTCTTTGTATTATCTGTTCTATAGAATCTCTTTCAATGTGAGCATTAAAAATGCTTTAATTGATGAATTTCTCATGCCTTACACTCAGTCCCAGAAAATTTCCATGGTGAGAAGTTATAGCCCACTGGTTTGTGTGTTTTTATGTAGTCCAATTTATAACATTCATGTTCTTAATCTCAAAATTACTGGTGATTTTATAGCCCATAATAAGACAGTGAACTGTTCCATTGGCAAAATACCAAAAATAATGAACTTTATGTATGCATGAGTCCTTTTTCCACAAAGATTGTCATTTTGTGATTTGACATCATGGTTCCCTGGTAGCATAGCAAATTAAAATTACAAAAGCAGTCATTAAGAAAATCACATATTCTCAGTCCGAAGCCCCCTTGTTTTTAACATCCTCACTGGGTAGAAAGACGTTATAAAGCAAACACATGTATTTTATTTTTTAAAAGAAGTCACAGATAGGAAAATACCATACTTTCTGAACATTACTTAGAAATCAAATGTGCTCATATGCAGGCACAGGTGGCCCCACAGCTTGCTTTCAGCTATGAGGGTATCCAGCGTCTTCATAACTAACTCATAAGGGCACTTAGTGTCCCTGTCAAGCTCATATCCTCACAGAGCCTGCATTAATATTTGAGGAAATACTGATAATTATACATACATTGATCTGGGTGGTAACAGCTTTTTATATTGTACTTGGGGAAATTATTAAATAAAATGAGGCATACTTGAACATAAATGCTGTGATACTAAGACAGCCAATCTGGAAACAGACAATGAAATATAACTTCTTATTACCAGAAATACTTCGTATTGTCATGAACTTTAGTTATTTCATCCTTAAATTAATGTATATTCCTTTCTCCCCAACACTCAGATAGCCAGGGTGGACCTCAGAAGCTCTTGCAAAGGGAATCTCATCCCAGATTTGTGTCCAAGTAAATGGAACTCTATGGACTGACTCTATAGCCAAAGTAAAGTAGTAGGAAAAAAATATAGAATGCAAAGTGAGGTCCTTGGGACGAATGAGAGTCAAGAAAGTTGAAATTTACAGCATTTTCTATAATGCAACAATGAGAGGTAATGAAAGTTACCAAAGAAAGAAACCATTGGCATAGACTGGGAATTGTACTTGAATAATTTGGTCTACAATATTCAGGGCGCCTGTAAATTCCTACATATGGCCCGCAAATCCCAATCAGGTGAAAGGTCAAACTATGGGTGAGAATTATGCTTCCATTTTCTCCATAGATCTTTTTCTTGTATTTGCCAAGATAACTAACATGCATGTCTATCTGTCCTATCCATGCCAAGAACATTAGAAATAACTTCCACAAAATTTAGAATCAGTGAACTCCTATTTTGAAAATATAAGAAATTTGTGGAATTTAAATCTAAATTAAAGACTCACAGTTTTGGGTCAATTCCTAACTTGCAATTTGTGGTTTGGATAGAATGGAAATTGAGGCAGAAAGGATACTTCTCTAGGAAAATCATAGAAAACCAAAGCTAGAAAGGAACTGAAAATATTTAGGAATTCAGCTCTTAAAATTATAAAGACTTGGACACATGAACTGACTGATATTCTGATTATTCAGCTTCTATCTGATCATTTCAAAAGATTGGGGTAGCTTATTATACTTGATAGTCTTTTATCCACATTGTTTTCCAGTTGACATTCTCCAGTGCTCCATGTAAGATACCTGGGATGACACATCACAGGGCATTTTCTTATCCACATGACAAATAACTATTCAGAGGTTGAAATTATATCCAATATCTCCCTGGAAGTCAACAAAATATGTAGAGATTTCAGTTATTTCAATGAGTCTATTTTTGGGTGAACTTCTCAATTATTCGCCATCCTGAATGCTTTCTGACATTTTTTCATTGCTTTTGCTTTTGTAGCATTTTACCACTCAGCCACATATCTGATTTAATCACTAAGACTGATATCTGAGATCATGCACATTTGTTGTGTGTTTGCTTTGATAGTGTGAGAAAACATGGAAACATTTGTTCTTTGGAGATAATGTCAGAAGTAGATCTATATGCTTTTCTCCAAATGGTCTTGTATTTCTAATCCAACTCATTTATTATAATGTAGTATAGGGAGGTATAAAAATAAAATTCTAACATTGTTGAAAAGAATGATGCTATCTCAAAGCAGAGATAATTTGTTTAGCTCTAGCATACAATATGAGAGAAAACTACCACAGATTTTAGGAAATTGTGTTACAAACTGCACTTACTATTATGCCTTGCAAATATTAGACCTCTACAGTTATAATGCTGAAATTTAATAACTACAAATACATGGCCTTGGAGCACAGTGAAATGAAAAAGGCTCAGGCTGCAAAGTCAGGTAAGGTTGAGTTTCTTTTTAAATATGTATTTGTTTGAAAGACAAGTGAGAGAGAGAGGAAGACTACGAGGGGGAGGGAGAATTGGAGGAATAGAAGTAATGGGAGAAATGGAGGGAGAGGTTGAGGGAGAAAGGAGGAGAGGGGAGAAAAAGGGGAAGAGGGCTATGAAGAGGTAGGGGAAAGGCAGAGGGAGAGGTTAGGGGGAAAGGGGAGGCGGAGAAGGGGGAGAGAAAAGAGAGGGAGAGGTTGAGGGGGAGGGAGGGGTAAAGGGAGGAAGATGGAGGAGAAAGAGGGAGAGGGAAAGGCTGAGGGGGAGGGGAGGGGGGAGGAATTAGGGAAGTATGAGGAAGGAGAGAGGGAGTGGGAGAGTTCTTCATTACTCTGGTTCTCTCCCCAAATGGCTTCTACTGCCAGGGCTGAATCAGCCCAAAACAAGGAATTAAGAGTTCCATCTGAGCTCCAACATGGGTGGCAGTGGCCCAAAACTTGACCCATAATGCACTTCAGCCATAATGCACTGTCTTTTAGATGCATTAGCAGGGATACTGGATTGGAAAGTGGATGAGCCAGACTCAAAGTGACAATCCATTACGGGTTGCCCACAGGGTAAATAGGGAGATACCCTGCTGAATCACAACACTGGCCTCAAGGAGTGTGAGGGTGAGGCTGAGATTAAGGCTGGGTTTTGATTCTGTACAATAGAATATTTTTGGCTGTGTGAAACAATCTAGATAGTCACCTCTTCTGAGTTTCACATATGGAAAAAATAGCACTTAACCTGATACATTTGAATTGCATAAACAGAGTCAATATTTAAATATCACAAATAGAAGATTCGACATAGTGAGATTCTACTGTATTTACTGTAATTTCTGCAATACTAAGTTTTTCTTTGTTTACAGGTGGTTAATATGTTTTTGAGCATTCACATATATGAAGACATAGAGACAGAAGAGTATTACGTAGTGTGAGCATACACGTGTAAATTCAATAAAAGTCTAAAAATCAAGATTTTGCATGTAATTTTCTAAATTTAATTAACCAGACTTTCCTTTAGTAATGAATTCAGAGTACATTAACTCAGTACCATTTCAAAATATGACTTGAAAGAAGCAATATTGGGCAAAAATTAAGCAACTAGTTATCCAAGTAACAAAATTATTCAATTAATCCTGTCATTCAATGAAGAGTCTTGTCCAAAAAGAGTGCTTCCTGATTTTGTGATCTTGTCAGTGCTTTAAATTTTTCATTAAAAGGACAAGTCACTTCAGCAGAACGTTAGGAAACCCAACCCAGATATTAAGAAAGTGAAAATTTTTCAGTGTTCTTTCATTTGCATTATATTCCAATTAAGTCATTTAGATCAATGCAATTGTGGAGAAGCACATTAATCATGACGATCATGAATTTTCTCAGATATTTTATGGAAAAAAGCAGTAACACAGCATCTGACTTGTATTTACTTAAAGAATATAATAATAGAATACACATGAATGTCTGCCATAAATTTAAATTGGCTTTAAAATATCAAGTGCCAGTGTGTCAGTAATAATGAGAATGAATATTCTCTGATGATTGTTTACTGATACTGGAAAATCTATTGTAGTCCTGTCTATATCCTTAAGAAAAATATATCATTCTATGAGGGCAAAAACAAGTTAAAGGAACAAAAAAATTAAAATTTCAATATGATAAAAGAATTTTAAATATGCTTTTCCTTCTAAACAAACTGAGGTAATAAGGACTTGACTTAACCGTATGGAAAAAAATGCACCTATAAGCACACAGTCTTAGTACAGGATGTGATTCTTAATACCCTAGTCTACCAAAGATACAGGTTATTGACCCATAAGGAAGAGTAAATAATTAAAATGAATGCTATGAATGTCCTTGTTTGTTGAAGCATGGGCGTTATCAGACATTGTTATGGGAAAGAACCTAGATACAATCCAGTAGACTATCAGGGTTGCAGAGGTGAAGCTGAGTAAGATTCAATGGCTATGCAGCACATAATTATCAGACCAAACACAGGCAAAGCTGCGATGCGAACAGAGAAGTGGCCTAGCGCAGACTCATCCTTGTGGAGACCCTTGACTTATGACAGAGGCTGCATCACAAAGCAAGTGGAAACTATGGACTTTTCTGCAAGTGATGTTTGGATTATTGTGTGTTAGAGGAAAAACAAAAATTAAAACATGAATCTAAATGTGAAAGTCCAAAAGGGAATACTTTCAGATAAGTGAGAGTCTTCAACAATTCCATGTAAAATCTTAAATATTGAAAAATATTGAAAATTCTTAAATAAGGAAAAATTGAAAATTTGACTAGATTAAATTTGTGAATTAATGTTCATTGATAGGGACATTTAAGAAAGTAGGACAGCATGCACTCAGAAAGAATATGGAAAAAATTTTTTCAGACAATGATCTTAAAACCAGAGATATAAATCATTACACCACACAGCTAAGTTTACAAAATCAGAAAGATGTGCAGAGTTCAAATTTTATAAGTAAATATAAATGATTAAATCAATTAGTCAATAACGAAATGGAAAATTAAACCAAAAGGAGACAGCAATATACAACCACTAGATTAGCAAAAATTTTAAATTCAGTAGTATTTTCAGAGTATTTTAAAAATGGAACAATATAGCCGGCACCACGGCTCAATAGGCTAATCCTCCACCTAGCGGTGCCGGCACACCGGGTTCTAGTCCCAGTCGGGGAGCCAGATTCTGTCCCGGTTGCCCCTCTTCCAGGCCAGCTCTCTGCTGTGGCCAGGGAAGGCAGTGGAGGATGGCCCAAGTGCTTGGGCCCTGCACCCCATGGGAGACCAGGAGAAGCACCTGGCTCCTGCCATCGGATCAGCGCGGTGCGCCGGCCGCGGTGGGCATTGGAAGTTGAATCAGCTGCAAAAGGAAGACCTTTCTCTCTGTCTCTCTCTCTCTCACTATCCACTCTGCCTGTCAAAAAAAAAAAAAAGGAACAATAGAAGTTTTCAAACACTTCTGGTGGTACTATAGGTTTCTAAAATTACTTTCGGGAAACACTTTGGATTTATCTGTTTCTAACCCTATGTACATATTGAAACCGATTCTATGATAAAACACTTGATTTTTCTATTTATAACACCTGATGTTATATAGGTTAACTTGTAATTTGACTTGATATTTTTGTGTAACCTGTAATAAGGAGATAAAGCTATAATTTTTATTGATATAACTGCCATTAAATTAGAAGTCCATCAGCTTTCGTTCTCCTTTAATATCTGCTCATAGTTATGGTCCAAATACTAAGATAAAAAGATTAAATCCACTTACTGTATAACAAGAAGTTAACAAGAATTCCACAAGGCATCTTGTGGAGAGAGAAGAGCATCTCTGATTTAAATCTTTGTTATGTAGAATTTCACAAAATATTTGTTTCCTCAATGAATACGTACATTTATTATTAAATAGTTAATAATAACAAATACACATTAGACTTTTTGATCTTATTTGCACTTAAAAGTTGATAAATGAAAATGAAGAATGAAAAAAAGCAATTTCTGTAGCTCAAGGACTTAGGAAAATGCTAAAAGCCAGCCAAACAGTTGATGAGCCGAGAAAACCCACTTCTACCTTGTGTTTCTAAACCTTCTGTTTTGATGTTGGAAGAAGCAGCATCGTATTGATGTTGATGTGACGTTGATGTTGATGTTGCACTCTCTGAGCTAGATCCTTGGTTCCTGTGGTGCTGTCTGACATTTGGAACCGTAACTGAGTCCTTGGAAAGCCATTCCACCAACTGATCCCCATTTGTAGGATCTGTGGTCACAGACCCTCTCCCGGACTGAACTGCTGTCAGCTGTGTCTGCACCCCTTCTAGATTATTCCTTGGCCATGTCCCTGCCATTGCGGGGCCTGAATAGCTCACTTACAGGGAGGATCCTGCAAATCACTCGGGATGTCTGCTTATATTCCTCATCCCTCTACACACCGCAGGTTATATCTGATCACTGTAGCTTGCTTTCAGCAAGAAACTTGTTGGGCCTTTTGTAGGTTTAACAAGAACTCACCTATCCTCAATGTCTCCTTTGGTAATTTTTTATCTACTGATTCACCAATCTTTCTGTTGACTGTAAATATCCATTTGTTTTTACTTGATGTTAAGTTCTATCTGTTTTATCTATTGTCATAGTTTTGACATCTATCATGATAGTTTTGAACAAAGTCTTCCTTACTGTCTCAGCAAGTGTCAGAATGGTTTTTATCCAACAATGGTAAACATTAATCTTACACTTCTTCACAGATATAGCCATTTGGGGGCATACCTGACGGCACTACATAGTCACTGCCAGGAAGAATTTATCATACACACTTGGGAGTAACATCCCTCTTGAAGCCAATAGAATCTAGATTATGGGATGATTAAATAATGTAGAATTATGAATAGGAGTTGACTTTCCTTTTGTATCCATGCCAAAATGAATAGACTGATTTTCTTGGTTGAGAATCTTGTATAAAGAAAGCAATTAAGACAAGTACGGGATGAGACCAGACATAGGTCTCCTATTTGTGAATTGGATTTAAATCCCAGAGTATTTAGCCAAAAATCTAGAAATTCAGTTAATCTTTTAAGCTTACAGAGAATAGAAACATAGTTGGCTAGTCCCAGCTCAGCTTCCCAGCTATCCCCAGTGTCCCTAATGAGGATGTGCAGGTGCCATTAACAGTCTCTGAAAGATAATCTTGCTGATTCTAAGACCTGAATTTTTGCTACAGTATATTCCATTTTTGACTAAATCATGAATCATCATTTCCAAAAGGATATAAATTGTAATTATGTACTTAGTTTTCTTGTTTCAGGAAATATGGACAAATAGCCAAACTAAACATTACACACATACAAAAAAACCTAGTCTTATCATGTTGGGAAAACAATCATGATTCTGTTACACATACATCTGACTGCTCCCTGAGTGGGTTCCGGCTTTGTGTTCTGCAGTTCTTACACCGACTTTAAAGAGCCAGGGGGCACTTGATGAAGACAGTCTACAGGAAATCTTAAACTACAGTTCCATGCTGATTCAAAGGCAGCAAAGGTAGAATATTCATAAAATTAAATAAAGTGAACAGTGATATGCTTTGTAAAATAAAGAAGCTTGTAAGATAATGTTTATATAGTAAAATTGAAAGGCAAACTATGTTATACCACAAATTGGATCAATGTGTATTATATCAATAATGTGTCCAATATATACTCTACTTGGGGAATATTAATGAGTTTTTCCTTTCTTTTTTAATTTTTTTCTTTTACTTATTTGAAGCACAAAGTTACATAGAGAAAGAGAGGGAGAGACAGAAAGAAATCTTCCATCTGCAAATGGCTACAACAGCCAGGGTTGGGCCAGGCTGAAGCCAGGAACTTAGAACTCCATCTGGGTCTCCCACGTGGGTGGCAGGGGCTCAAGCACTTGTGACATCTTCTGTTGTGTTCCCAGGCACATTATCATAACTGGATCAAAAGTGGACCAGCTGGGACTCCAATTGGCACCCATATGGGATGCTGGCTTTTAAGGGGGCGGCTTAACCCCTGCACCACACCAGCCCCAAGATTTTTTTTAATTCCCTACCAATCTTAATATGCATAAAGAGAAATGTTGTAAGATTCGACAGATTTTGTAAACGATACTCTCCCTAATTGTTTATATATCAAACATACAATAAAATAGGATTTTTAAATAGAGTGGCTCCCTACATGTACAAAAATCACCAAGTATGTCTTTTCATCAAGAATACACTGCACGCTTCCTAGTAGCAGGAGACTGTTACAGAAAATACATCAGTCAGCAAATTTGATGCCAGATTTTAGAAATTTAGACAGAGCTTTTAGTGAAAAACATTGTGTTTCAAGAATTTCACAACCTGCCCAGTTTATTCACATGTATGAAGGCAGTCTTTCCTTTTTTATTTGCTTTAACAATTTTCATAACATCTGCTTTTCAGATGACAAGCTGATGTTATGCTGGATCTGCCCATTTCTCACCAAAATGACAAAAATGATTAAAGAAAAGCATTTGAACATGAGCTAATGAGTGCTGAGCAGCTATCAAACATATGAAAGATAATTCTCTGTCAAGATTCAGGATGTACATGCAGAAAAACAAATCAAAATACTGGAGCTCATAGCTCTGGGGTCCCTCACAGAATTTTAACATAATGCATTCTATTTTGACTTGGAACCAATAGTTCACAGGCCATTTAAAAAATGCAAAAGAAAGGTAAACAAGGTACATATACATTGGGAAAATGAATACAAATTTCTAAAGTATTAATACGCTATAAGGAAATAAAAAGGAAAATTTAAAAATATTTAACATTCAAAAATATTGATAGCCTTCCTGTATAAAGTTATGAAATGAGGCTGAACTGGTAGGACAAAGGAAAATGCACACTTTCAATGTACTTATTAGAAAACTATATGTTGGTCAGAATTCACATGTGGCAGCTCATGTATATACAAATTTAATTGTCTTGGTTTTCTCTAGCAACTTATTTTACTCTGTAGCCTCAATTCCTTTTAAAAGTATATTTAGGAAGATTAGAGAAAGAGAGAGCAAGCCAGCAAGAGAGAGAATGAGAGACTGACTGGCTGACAGAGACGAGAGTTCCTGTACTGGTTCACTGCCCACATGCTGACCATGACTGAAGCTGGGCTGTCAGTCTGAAGCTGGGAGCTGGGAATTAAATTCTGTCTTCCCCAGGTAGGTGGCAGGACTCCAACCATTGGCATCATCACGGCTGCCTCTCAAGACATGCATTAGCAGGAACCCGGAATCAAGCACTAAGCCAGCAACTGAACCCAGACACTGTGACATGAGTTGCAGGCTTTTTGATTGGCATCTTAAATGCCAATCCAACCCTCTTCAGACATTGCTTTTCTGACCATGAGTCATTCTTCTCCACTAGATATCTTTGTATGCTGGACACAGTTATTTTTAAATTCTTGACTGTCTCAATATCTTGGTCGCCTGTGTTTGTTGTTGTTGACTCCACCTTAGTGGTTAATGATTCATATTTTTTGTGAATATTTCTCCCAATTTTGACTTAGTGGCTTGGAAATATTTGTGGTGACAAAATAGTTATATTCAAGTCATTAATGATCTGAAATGGGCAACTGTGTGTGTTTGTGTGTTCCTGTTTTATGAAATTCAAAATTGAGTCTCTATACTCAATAATTGAATTGGCATTGAGATGTATTGTTGTCCATTTTAGTTTGCTTTCTTATTATCATTTATATTGAGCTTTCTGGGTCCAGAGTTCAAATTTCTCAAGCACTGGACTGCTATTGCTTTATCCTTAAAGACCTGAGGAGCCCACTGGATTTTCTGATGTTACTTAGCTATCCTGATCCAATCTCAGACTAAGCAGCTGTCCAGCTGTCTATCTGATTTGTGATGGTAAAATTTTCACAGCATTCTTGCCTTTTGCTACCATGGGAAATAAACTCTGTCTTCTATTTGCAAATCCTGCCTAGGAATAGTTCCTGCCCCTCACATACTTGCAAGGGTCCTCTGCTTTGTTTATAACAAATGCTGAGGGGAAAATTTGTGTTCTCCACTGACATTGAGTCTGTCTGGGAGGATTGATAGGGGGCTGGACATCCACATACTACTATAGGGTGACCCTAGCCTCTCAACATATGACAGGCTCTGGGGCTTAAACCACCTAAGTGGAGCACCCACAGGCTGCTGGCTCTGGGAATGTCTCAGCCTGACTGTGGATAAGCCAGTATAGTAGGGTGGTGGAAAGTCTGTGAAACCATGAGAGGGCACAGGATATACTGGGTCTCTGGGTAATCACTGTGTATGGCTCTACATGCTCAAAGCTCCCTTATTGCATGGAGTGGATCATTGCAGGGAGATCCACGCTCACACTGAGGACTGCACAGATCCTTTGGTTCACGCAGAAGTGAGGATGAGCATTGCACTCACTGAGGGCCAACACTCAGGCTTTGATCACCTTGGAAAAGATGAAGTGAAGATGTGATTACTCCATGAGAGGTGACCATAGGCCCCCTTCTGTTAACAAGAGGAGATCTACTACACCCAACTTGGGTGTCAGCCTGGGTATTCACCTAGCTCTGGAACACTGACCAGAGCTCTCTGGCCACACCATGGCTAGTCACTGAAAGACCAGACATTCCACTAAGCCATAGAGGTATAGTTCAAAGATAAAAGCAATCAAAGGAAAAAAATGAGTATCTCCACAAGTGTCTAAAAATTAATGCAAAAAATCAACAAACAAGAAAAGGAAGACAACATGTTCCCACCAAAGAATAGAACAACCCTTCAATATTAGAATATGAAAAGGAAGAGGTTGATGAAATAGGTGAAATGGAATTCAGGAGATTAATCAAGAATTACTCAGAGTCAATCAAAAGCAAATACATGAATTAAATAAATCCATATAAGACATGAATAACAAGAATTTCCTATGAAATTGAAATTTTAAATAGAAACCAAAATGAAATATTGGAAATGAAGAATTCAGTAAGTCAAATAAAAAATACTGTTAAAAGTCTTAACAACAGACTTGGTGTGGCAAAAGAAAGAATATTCAGACTAGAAGATAAATCTTTGGAAATTTTTTAGACCAAAAAAAAAAAAATTCAAAAATCTAAAAACAGTGTTTGAGATTTATGGGATAGTATTAAATGCCAAAAGATGCAAGTCTTAGGAGTTCCTGAAGGTGTGATAATAGAGAATGGATTAGATGCATTTTTAATGAAATAATTATTGAAAATTCTCTAATTTGGAGAAAGAAAGATATGTCCAAGTACAGAATGCACATAGAACTCCTAATAGATGACCAGAAAAGATCTTCAGCATTACACATTATAGTCAACTTCTCCACAATAAAACATACAAAAAAAGATTCTAAATGTGTACAAGAAAAAGAAAAAAAAAAGAAAAAGATTCTAAAATGTACACAAGAGAAATGCCAGATTATGTTCAGAGGCTCTGCACTACATACAGTAATAAAAAAAAAATTGAAATCTGGCTTTGACAACAAAATGGATGAATCTGGACAACATCATACTTAGTGAAATAAACCAGTCCTAAAGGGACAAATACCACTTGTTCTCCCTGACCGGTGATAACTGATAATTAATAGGACTCCTAAAAGGCAATCTGTAGGGGCTGGTGCTGTGGCTTAACGGATAAAGCTGCCGCCTGCAAGGCTGGCATCACATTTGGGTGCCAGTTCAAGTCCCGGCTGCTCCACTTCCCAATCCAGCTCTCTGCTTTGACCTGAGAAGGCAGTAGAAGATGGCCCAGGCCCTTGGACCCCTGCACCTGCGTGGGAGACTGGGAAGAAGCTCCTGGCTCATGGCTTTGGATTGGCGCAGGTCCGGCCATTGCAGCCAATTGGGGAGTGAACCAGTGGATGGAAGACCACTCTCTCTCTCTCTGCCTCTCCTTCTCTCTCTGTGTAAATCTGCCTTTCAAATAAATAAATAAATCTTTTACAAAAAGGCAATCTGTAGAAGTGAAATTGACAATTGACCGTTGTGGAACTTTTGTTTTTCTATACTATTTGTTGAACTTCTTACTTAACATAAAGTTAAACATATGTGTATAGTCAATTGAAAATAGATAGCAATAAAAACAAGAGTGGGAATAAGAGAGGGAGGAGTAGAGGGTTGGGAGTATGATTAGGAAGGGGGGCACAATGGAAAGAATTACCATGCTCCCAATGTTGTAATTATGAAGTGTGCGATGTTTGTAACTGTAAAGCTGTATAGTTCTGCATACACTCGTACGGACTTACTTTCTTCTTCTTCTTTTTTTTTTTTTTTTTTTTTGACAGGCAGAGTGGACAGTGAGAGAGAGACAGAGAGAAATGTCTTCCTTTGCCGTTGGTTCACCCTCCAATGGCAACCACAGCTGGCGCATCACGCTGATCTGAAGCCAGAAGCCAGATGTTTCTCCTGGTCTCTCATGCAGGTGTAGGGGCCCAAGCAATTGGGCCATCCTCCACTGCGCTCCCGGGCCACAGCAGAGAGCTGGCCTGGAAGAGGGCAACCGGGACAGAACCCGGCGCCCCGACCAGGCCTATTAAGCCGTGGTGCCAGCCGGGACTTACTTCTAAGGGTACAGTGTAAAAACTTGCCATGGTACCCCAAATCCCCTTAAGCTTAAGTGTTAAAGTAATCATATGGATAGGATTAAATGTCTGGTAATAATAATAGACAGAATTAAAAGGAAGGAATGCTTAACATGGGAAGCAGTCCACGCAGCAGAATCATAGATTGGCAATCACTTTAAATAGCACTCTGGATAAAATCCTTTATTAAGTTTTATGTAAATAGATCAATTTTATCTAATACATATACTTTTAATTAATTGATCAATTTATTAATTATCTATTTTGAAACAAAGTGCAGCTAAAACCCCAGATACCAAATTACATTATACGTTATTATATGATTCAAAAATTTGGACCACAGAAAAACAAGGAGGACTAAAAGTAGCTGTTCATTTTGTGAAACATACTGGTATTCTTCCACTTTCAAATGAGTGTCTAATTTTAATAGTAGGAGGTACACTCTGTGAAATCTGTAAACTTGCAAGTAAGTTTCATAGTGTACTTCTGGTGAAATCTGGCCAGGAAGATGTAGAACTCCTAGACCTTTCAGAACCGTTCCTGATACAAGGAAAGATACTTCACTATGGATGTAAACAATGTTCTAGTTTGAGATCAGTACAAAATCTAAATTCTCCGGTTGATAAAACATCCTGGATTCCTTCTTCTGTGGCAGAAGGTTAGCTAAATTTTTACATCTTGGCAATTTTATCTGTATAAGGTTGTCACCATGATTTCAATATTTGTGCTTATATATACCTAGGATAAAGTTTTTTATTAAGTGAAGTCATTCACAGTGATTATAACAGAAATGTACAGTAACTGTTTAAAACACTAGAAAGTCACAAGCATGTGCATTGATTATTTTAATTTAATTGTATATTCATTTAAGATTCAATTATTTTCATGTTGGTCATTGATTATAAAATACAGATTCTGAAAAACAAAACAAAACAAAAAAAAAAAAAAAAAAAAAAAGGGAGAGAGATATTCCATCCCCTGCATCAACTTCAACTTCCACTGCTTTCCCAGGCCATAAGCAGAGAGCTGGATTGGAAGAGGAGCAGCTGGGATGCCAGTCCCACAGGTGGAGGCTTGGCCGATTACACTAGAGCTCCAGCCCCCAATTGATAAATATTACCGAAAAATGTACTCACTCTCTTTTCACCCACAATAAAATTACTACCTTTTAAATTGACACATTGTTATGCATAAAATATTATTAAATCTTTAGTCACAAATGTTGAAAAGAAGACATTTCCATAGTGGACTCCTAGGACATTAGGTAAAAAAATCTATCTTCAGAGAACTATGGGAATGTGACTCTCAGTGCCTCTTTTTTTTTTTTTTTTTTTTTTTTTTGACAGGCAGAGTGGACAGTGAGAGAGAGAGAGACAGAGAGAAAGGTCTTCCTTTGCCGTTGGTTCACCCTCCAATGGCCGCCGCGGCCGGCGCGCTGCGGCCGGCGCACCGCGCTGATCCGATGGCAGGAGCCAGGAGCCAGGTGCTTTTCCTGGTCTCCCATGGGGTGCAGGGCCCAAGCACCTGGGCCATCCTCCACTGCACTCCCTGGCCACAGCAGAGAGCTGGCCTGGAAGAGGGGCAACCAGGACAGAATCCGGCGCCCCAACCGGGACTAGAACCCCTTGTGCCGGCGCCGCAAGGCGGAGGATTAGCCTAGTGAGCCGCGGCGCCGGCCCTCAGTGCCTCTTAATCCTCTGGCATAGGATTATCAACATTCTATATTTCTCTTGCCTCTATGGTTTGATACATGTGAATTCAATATGCATTCTTTAGACAATAATTGTTCATCACTGTCATAATTACTTATTAGTATAGCTATACCATTGGGAAGTTCATTTCCCTTTGTAGTTATACAAATTTATTTATAAGTCTACATAACTAGAATTTAAATTATGCTGCTGCATTTAAAAACAGTAGCAAGCACTTTTTTCATGTATTCCTTCAGAGACTAGCTAAAATGATGAATCAGTTTGCTCAAAAAAATATGAAAAATTTGTCTTTCAAGTTTGCTTGTTTGAAATCCTCAAATGCTTCAAAGATTGACCTCTTTATATGAGACTTTGAAAGACAGATTAAGAAACAGGAACAAAATCCACAATAGCATGTACGTTTTGTAATGTTAATGCAAGTGTTAAGTACCAAAAGCTGCCAAGTGAATGGAATGATAGTATTTAGAGAATAAAATAGGTCCTCTTTCCATTTGATTATTGTTTATTGTCCTTGTCTACATTCCATTAAGCTAGGGCCCTTTTAATTGTGGAATGCTTTTTTTTTTTTTTTTTTTTTTTTTTTGGTGGAACATTAAGCCCATGATTGTGATGTAAACTAAAAAAAAACATTAATTCAAAATGAATGAAAGAAAAAGAAACAGGAAGAAAGGAAGGAAGGAGGGGAGGAAGAAAGAAAAGAAAAAGGGAAAAGAAGACTGAGAGGGAGGGGGGAAGAGAATGCCATATTTTTAGAATTGTTATCTATTACTATATAATTTGTTCAAAAGTAAAAAGAAACTTAAGGACATAAAGAGAAAAATAAGCTATCTCAAGGTGTATTTATTCAAAAGCTACTACACTTTTGGCTAGAAGTGAAATATGTAAAACCATTGAATGCCAAAATTTAAATGAGATACACATTTAAAAAGCAGGATTAAAAAGATTTGATGTTAGTTTTCAGCAGTAGAGGACAAACATACAACTAAAACAAAAACAGGAAAGAAATCTTTGAACTTCCCATATTCACTCTCTTACCAATTCAGACATGATTTTCAAATACAGTTGGCTCCATTTAATGAAAGGCAAAGAAGCAAGTATTTGGCACAATAGTTAAGACATTACTTGGGGGCCCCATATTCCTATATTGTAGTGCCTGGCTTTTCTTCCAACTTTACTCACCAAGCAGCTTCCTACTACTGCACATTATGGGAGCCAATGATGAGGCCTCCAATACTTGAATCCCTGACACCCAGATGTGAGACATTGATGGAGTTATGGCATCCTGGCATCAGCCTGTCCCAGTTCTGGCGGATGGGAACATTTGAAGAGTGAATCAGAAAGTGGAAGAGCTGTGTCTTGAGAAAGACGACAAATCAAGTAAGGAAATACATACTATAATTGGGATGTTTTTGAAGAAACTCTAAAAAATAAATAAATAAAATTAGGATTTCTCACTTCCAGATGTCAAAGAATCCTGGTCCTCTTTCTCCCTACAAAAACCCACATAAAACAAGAAGAAGCAACACAACAAGGTGATAGCTGAAGTCTCAAGAACCAAGTTATAGGTGGAGAAATCTAATGGGAAATCTCAACTATTTAGAAGGGCAAAGGGAAATAAGTTTTTGATGTCTGCAGACAGCAGCAAGAAACAAGCAATAAAGACTTCAGGGCCAATGAAGTTTAAGGAAAGAGGCACTGTTCCACTGTGTTCCTGTGAAAGTCCAGCTGAAGAACAGAAATCTCATGCTAGATAGTCAAGTTCCTTTGCTTTCTATAACAAGGCATAAAGCTAAATATTTTTTCCCTGGAGGAATTTACCAGGGAAGTTTTTGTGTGTGTGGGTAGTGGGACTACAATGCAGATTTGGGGACATGATTCATAGAGCGCAGGACTAAGGCTCTACATTGCAAAACAGAAGAGTTTAAAAACTCTGTGTACTGACAACTGTGATCCACCCTCATAACTTCCTTTCTTCAAATCCAATACAGATGGTCTTAGCTGTAGAGCAATTCATATGCAGACATGCAACCTCTCAAACATGCCACTTCCAATGAGCATTGTAGCTTCTGTCCTTTAAAAATGAATGGGTAGTCATTACTTGACATTAATTTTAAACATACATGGCAAAGTGTACAGCAAGCAAATGAAACGATTATAAGTAAATCCATAGCAAAAGATGTGATATAAGGAGCAAAACAAACTTTTTCTTTTAAAAAAGGATATACAGTTATCTTCAGAGAAAGAAAAGTCCATCATCTATACAACCCAAGCTAAAGAGTTTTATGAAAAGAAAATTAAAAAAATATATAACTAGGAGATGCAATGGCTACAGGAAGCATTCAGTACATTCTTGGAGGAAACAGTAAAAAAAGATCAAACGGATGTCTCAAGAGTGGCGGACTCTCCACAGATGCTCAGTGCTCAATGGCAGAAGGCATTGAGGCAATGGCTGCAGGATTCTGCCGGAAAGAATTGGTAACCAGGAATTCTGAAACAAGTCTTGTGTTATTGCAAGTGGGATAGGAAAGCAAGCAAACAGAAATCCAAAACTATAGGAGCTTTAAGTTAGATTTTTAAGAGTGATGAAATCTGATTAAACCGTTCAAAACTTAAAGTAACAGATGAAAGACAGAGAAGATTAGGAAAATGAATTATGTTGAAAACTACTCAGATATGGCAATAATGTTAAAATGAAGCAAGATCTATGTAAAGCACAATGAAAAGGGGAATGGCTTTTTAAAGCATTTGCAGTGTAAGCTAAACAGCATAGCCAAAATATTAATCTATGTGTAAAGTTGGGTGGGAAAGGTCACGCCCTCTTCTGCTAAAGAAGATGTGAACGGTCACTGTGTAAAATGCTGAGTTGTAGAACCAAGTCCCTAGATATTTTAAGTGTAACTTTTTATGGCTTTTGGTGTTTTTGTTGCTTTTTAATTAAAATTCAGTTTTAGAAGTAAAATCTCTGGTGATAGAATATTAATAAAATGTATAATTTCATTTCTGTTCAATTTATTACATAACATCTGTGTGAGTATGGTATGTCAGTACAACGTCATGAATTGTAACTCATGCTACTCTGGTAAGGAGTTTTGATGATGAGGGAGGCTATGCATGTGTGAAGGATGTGATATGCAGTGGAACCTATGACTTTCAATTTAGCCATGAAGTCAAAAATACACTAAAAAAGACTTTAGAGCAAAAACAAGCAAGCAAACAAAAAAAGGGGGTCAAAGCAATGATAATTTTGACAGAAATGTGCAGATATACCAGGCTTAAAATAATCAGAAAGCTGCTTTACCAGAGAATCACTCCTGAGTTTAATGGATTAGAGAGACAGGGAGTAGTTTTCAATCAAAAAATTCCTAGTGCTTAAATGCTGAACCTTTGTTCAATGCATTGGTGTGAAAAACAAGGGTTTGAAAGATGGGAATAAAATCGAGGTAGCCCAAGTGAGAGAGGTAAGTCTGAGGTAAGTCAGAGAAACCACACACAACACACAAAATTTTTCATCCAGAATAAAGCTATTATTGAAACCACTCTGCATAACAATTCTTGTTTCTTCAGTTGGAAAACTTCAGTTGGAAAACAAGTAATTGAGATCAGAACTCACTATGGTCAATTTATCATTCAGTTGTTGTGTAGAATATGTAGTTAGTAAATTCCATGTATCTCTCATTCCAGATTATGGATCTGGCTATTCAAAAAATTATTTTGTTTTTATAATGAGATTCTGAAACAAAAAGCTCCTACTGATGCTTAATTGACTGATAACCCAGGCTTATGAAGTCTACCTGAATGCTATCCACAGTAGGGAAATGAGAATAACAGCTCATTTAAGAAAGCCATATATATATATATATTTTGACAGGCAGAGTTAGACAGTGAGAGAGAGAGAGAGAGAGAGAGAGAGAGAGAGGTCTTCCTTTCCGTTGGTTCACCTTCCAAATGGCCGCCACAGTCGGCGCGCTTCGCCAATCTGAAGCCAGAGCCAGGTGCTCAGGTGCTTCCTCCTGGTCTCCCATGCAGGGTGCAGGGACACAGGAACCTGGGCCATCCTCCACTATCTTCCCGGGCCACAGCAGAGAGCTGGCCTTGAAGAGGAGCAACCAGGACAGAATCAGGCACCCCAATCGGGACTAGAACCCAGAGTGCCAGTGCCGCAGGCAGAGGATTAGGCTAGTGAGCTACGGTACCGGCCTAAGAAAGCCATATTAACAAGAGATTAAGTCTGACTGTTCCACATACCTCATTATTGTAAGATAGTTTTCCTTTTGATGACGTTTTTCTTCCTCCCTTTTTTATTTTTAAGGAAGGGTGAATCCGTATGTGGTCAATTCACTTTTCAACAATTCTTCCTCTATTGACAAGCTGAAGTGGTTTCACATTAAGGGAAAATGAGTTTTGCAGCTCTTCATAAATTGCTAATGAGCCTTTTTGAACAATCATAGCCCACACCTGATTCACAAAAGAACCTTTTCAGACTTGCCATTAGCATGTCTGTAACAATAAAAGAGAAAAATACCAAGTTAGTTGATGCCACTTGCTGGGAACTATTTTCCTCTCTTTATTCCAGCCTATTAGATTATTTCTCACCTTAACACCGACAAGGAGCCTGGATCCAGTTTGACAGTGAAGCCTTCAGATGTCTCTACTGTTAGACTGTCTCACTTTGCGAAGGGAAGAAAGCTTCAATGCAATGCAGCAGGAAGAATGTCGGGAGAACTACATTTATTTTCAGCTCTGCATTCTCCAACTTGTGTGATACTGGGCAATTTATTCTTCTGCTCTGTACTGGTTTCTAATGTGTTGAGTGTATGTGAAATGGACATGTTTGCAAAAAGCCAAGACCTTCACACTTCTTCTCATTATTAAGATATGATGATGTTAATAACGCATAACTTTTGAAATGCTTTCTTTCCTTTAATTTTATGGACTTCTTTCTCACTAGATGGTTTCTTCTTGCTTATTTCCATTTCCCTAAAATAAACCAACTGCTAAAATGTTACATTTACATTAGAATAGATTGAAACAATATTGAAAATCTTCCTTTAGCTCATGTCACTTCTCATCTTCTTTTCTAGTGCAAATTAATGAAACCAGTTGGTACCTACACAACTCTGCCTGGAAAGTGGCAGAGAAAGGTTCACAAGTTTATGAGGTACATTTTCTATCTTCCATATAACTAAACTTCGAGAGTTTCACTGATCTTTCTTCTAGCCTATCATTAAAGACCATTTTCTCTATCTCCTGCTGTCAGTCTCCTTGAAGTTCTTTAGACTCTTAACTACCTCCTGATCCTAAAATTAGTGCAACATAGTGTGATTTTTGTTATTGCAAAATTTCTCTTCTAAGTCCCAATATCTGTATTTTAAAAATCTTTTATGTAATGATGTATAATCAAAATATAATGCCTTAAAACAGTAGTTACTTTATTTTTCCACATGATTCTGAGGGTCAGGATTTCACATAGGACGTGGGCTTAGGTAGGTTCGTCTTGATGCCTGCTGAAGCTGAAAAGTCGGTCATGGTTTGTTCAGTCTTCCATCTGCTGTCTCCACTACAGAAAACTGAGTGGCTGAGGGCTGGCGAGCAGAGCTGAATTGGAGTCATGACTGGGTTCTTCAGTTCTCTGTCAGCTCAAGGCCTTTCAGCTGCACTTGGTCTCTTCATGGTTTCACTTCAGCTGTTCTCATCTAGAATTCTAACTTGAAAATTTAGGATTCCTAAGAGCCCAGAATTGGAGGCTAATTTTTACTTCTGCGGAGCTTACATTGGGTTTGAACAGTAGTATTTTTGCCTGTTTTTTTTTTTTTTTCTTAACATAACTTATAAGTCCAATTGCATTGCAGAGGAGAGGGCTGCAAAATGACATCAACACTGAAACCTGATTCACAGGGCTCAGCAAATGCAGCCGGTGCAGGCACAGAGGAAAAGTAGGATGGAAAATAATGGTGCTTTGGACAGTTAGAAAAATTCATATATCACCTCAAAGTTTCAGTTAAGAAATCATGGAGCATTCAGCACTGTGGCATAACAAGAAAAGCCACCACCTGCAATGCTGACTTCCCATGTGGGAGACGGTTTGAGTTCTGTCCTCTCCACCTCTGATCCAGTTCCTGCTAATGCACCTGGGAAATCAGCTGAAGATGCCCCAAGTGCTTGGGCCCCTGTACCCACATGGGGGACATGGAGGAAACTCCTTGTTCCTGGCCTTTATATGGTCCTGTCCTTTGCAGCCATTTGGGGAGTGAATAAGCAGTTGAAAAATCATTCTATCTGCTTTTATGAAGTCTTTAGGAAATAAAATTGAAAGGAGTTGGCAAATACCTCAATTCCAGAGAATGGAACAGTGGGGGTAAAAGCATGCACAAAAAATAATCTATGAGTCATAAAATATGAACAAAAATGATTTAAAACCCTGAAAATGTGTTGGTATCACCATTAATGTGCCCTCTGAATATGGCTCTGGCAGGGTTTGGAAATAGACACAAAGCAGATCACACATGCCCTTTAAGAGTTCATATAGTAAAAGACGCACACAAGGAATGGCTGGGTAATTGGATACCCCAATGTAAGCTGCATACTGATGAACTGTGTTTTACTGATACATACAGGATGGCCAGGAGCCAAGAGGGAAGTTTTTCTAGTAGGAGGCAAATGCCTATTCTATTAGCACCTGTGTCACTCTCCACCAAGTCTGGAGAAGTGCAAGAAATGGGTAGTGCATAGTTACTTGTGCTTGAGTTTTCCTGATGGTTGCCCCTGAAAACATAAGGGTCTGTGTCTAGAATAGTCTGCCCTCAATATTTCATGCTCTTGAGATTTGCCAGAGCTCCAGGTTTATGACAAATAAGAACCAGAAAGGAGCTTTATATAATTTGCTAGATGAGTGCATAAAAAGAGAGAGACAGGGGCTTTTCCTTGGTTGTAATGCATACTAAAGTGTATTAACACGCTGATATAGATTAAAGGGGACTCAAATCAACAAGGGCGTAGGCCGTATTTGTACACTGATTTGAACAATGATGTACTAAACGATAAAATAAAATTGAGAAAATGAACAATGACTGAATGGGTTATTCTCAATGATGTCTTTAACAGTAAAATAATACTGTAATTGTATATCTCAAATGATTTAAGACATTATAGGTGATAGAAACATATTTTGAGATGAAATCATATAATACAAGGAATTTAATTCAAAATAATATATAAAATACAGTTCAATATAGGTTGGAATAGAGATGAAACGAACTGATCATGACTTGATAATTGCAGTAGAGTTATGGTAATATAGAAGTTTACTATTGGCCGGCGCCGCAGCTCACTGGGCTAATCCTCCACCTCACGGCGCCGGCACACAGGGTTCTAGACCCAGTCAGGGTGCCGGATTCTGTCCCGGTTGCCCCTCTTCCAGGCAAGCTCTCTGCTGTGGCCCGGGACTGCAGTGGAGGATGGCCCAAGTCCTTGGGCCCTGCACCTCATGGGAGACCAGGATAAGTACCTGGCTCCTGCCATTGGATCAGCGCAGTGCGCTGGCCGAAGCGCGCCAGCCATGGCAGCCATTGGAGGGTGAACCAACGGCAAAGGAAGACCTTTCTCTCTGTCTCTCTCTCACTGTCCACTCTGCCTGTCAAAAAATAAAATAAAAAAGGTTTACTATTTTATTTTGCTGTTTTTGAAATTTATCTTACAAAAATGATATCAACAAGGAAAGGAATTAATAAATCAGAAATGAAAGATGATCTTCACCACAGATTTTATAAAAACTAAAATGATGAGAGAATATTATGAATATTTTAGTCCAAAAAATTGAACCTTTTATGTAACATGCATATATTTCTTGAAAAAGAAAACTTGTCCAAATTGACTCAAGAAGATATAAAAAGACTAAATAGTCTTAACAGTACTCCCAAATAGGGAAGTCATTAACTCCCTAATCACCATGAAAAGTGGTGTCCTATAGGACACATTCAATGAAGTATTTCAAATATTTAGTAAAGAAATAGCATCAATGCTTTAAATTTTTATAAGAAAACATGGAAATACACTCTAATTCCTTTTGCAACACTAGGGAATCTGTATAATAAAATTTGTCAAGAACATTAAGGCAAAGGAAAATTTCAGAGCAATGTCTTACTATCAGAGATAGAAGCCTTTTATTTGTTAATGAACAATGATAAGATATCACAGTAATAAAGTTTTATTGCAAGAATTGTTTGTTATAGATTGATCCATACAATTCAGCATATAATAGTAAAAATAGAAAATGAAAAAATATTTCTGAAGTAAAAATGTTTGATAAATGAACCACCCATTAATAATGATTGTTATGATAATGCAGTAGATGTGAATTTACATAATATTGCAAAGAATATCAATCCAAATCCTATTGTAAGTTTTATATTTATGAATGAATTATTGAAATTATTATAATTTTATTTTAACGTATATAAAGGGAACACATTTCATGTATGCAGTTTTTTTTAATTTTTTGACAGGCAGAGTGGACAGTGAGAGAGAGAGACAGAGAGGAAGGTCTTTCCTTTCTGTTGGTTCACCCCACAATGGCCACTGTGGCCGGTGCTCTATGGCCGGCGCACCGTGCTGATCTGAAACCAGGAGCCAGGTGCATCTCCTGATCTCCCATGCGGGTGCAGGGCCCAAGCACTTGGCCCACCCTCCACTGCCCTCCCAGGCCACAGCAGATTGCTGAACAGGAAGAGGAGCGACCGGGACAGAATCCGGCACCCCGACCAGGACTAGAACCTGGTGTGCCGGCACCGCAGGCAGAGGATTACCCTATTGAGCCGCGGTGCTGGCCATGTATGCAGTTTTAAGGGTATAATGGTACTTCCTATCCTGCCATCCCTAACTCATTTTCACCTCCCTTCTCCTTCCTTTCTTGTTTCTCTTGATTTTTACAGTAGCATAATTTCAATTTTCTTTATATTCACAAGGTTAACCCTCCACCTAATAAATAATTCAACAAATAGTGAGTAGAAAAACTACTGTTCTCAAGAGCATAGATAAGGGCTGTAAACAATAATCAAATCTCAAAATCTCAATTGACTGAAATGAGCCATGTAAGTGTCCTTGATCCCAAACTTCCATTCATGTTTTCACAAGGGATGCTGGCCAGTGCAATAATAAAAGAAAACTTTCTCAAGCTTAAGATTAAGAAGGAATAAATAATTTTCATCATTCAAAGGCCATAGGATTGCAGAGATAGGAAGTCCAAAAGTCAGTATAGCAATCAATTTTACTCACACATAACAAAACAATAAATATTCTTTTATGAAAATCAAACTAACCGAGAATAGTTTTATAAAATATATTTAAAATCTCGACACTAACACAGCAAAATCATTACCTTAATAAGTTAGAGGATATAGGTCTGTGTATATGCATATATGGAACACATGTGTGTATTACAGGCACACACACACACACATCTGGGTTCAATGCATTTGGAGAAGGAGACATCGTATTATAAAAAGACAGTTCTTAAATGTTTAGATCCAATATGGTGACGTTCTGTTGTTTAGTTGAAATTGTCAAATTCTTTCTAATGTTAATTTGAAAATACATAGTATCTTAACATTTATAAACCATGTTCATGAAGAACAAGAAAGCTGGTGACTTGTTCCAGCTTTACCATATTTTACTTATTACAACTTACTGACTTACTGTAATGTTCTAATAATTAATGTGGTATAAAATTAGTGAACATTTAGAAAACTAGACTAGGAAAATGCAGAAGGGTATCATAAAACATTTTCATGGTATACAATCCATAAAAATGAAACATTAGGGGACAGCAGCAAAACAATGTTTATTTTGCACTAATTGCTGCTGGGTCATTTGCACATTGATATTTTCAACAAAGAATCATATTACTATCTCATAACATACAGAAAAAATAAACCAAAAATGAGTATATTTCTAAATATACTAAATGAAACTATCAGAAGATTATATAGAAGATTATGAATTTGATCTACTAAAATTTTTGAAATAGGTTAAATAACTATTTGTCACAATGAAAAGATACCACAAATTTTACTGCAATATAATTAAGAATTTCCCACCATTCAGAGACCATTAAAATAAGTCACAATGTACTCTTACATAGTGTATATAAATAAATTGACATTTCTCAGTTAAAAAATTTGAAAAAGATTGGAATATGTAAAATAGCATACCCAAATGTCCAAGAGGTACATTAAAGTTACTGACAATACAGTAAATTCTGTTGTAGATTTAAATGGTTATTTATTTATTTAAAGAGAAAAAAAACCAAGATGATTTCTACCCCAAATGCTACAATTGCTGGTCAAGTATGGGGCCAGAACCAGGAGTCAGAAACACAATGCAGGCCTTCCACCAGAGTGGCAGAGAATTGATCACATGAGCCATTACCTCTGCCTGTTAGTGTCTGTATTTGTGGGAAACTGGATTTAGGAGTCCAGAGGTGGGAACCAACCCCAAACATTCAATTTAGGACACAGATGTCTTAACTAGTAAGCTATATTTCTGCTTTAAATGACATTTAAATGCAAGTCATAGCCAATTGTAAAAACTTTACAGACCCAAAGTTTAGCTAAGATGAAAAGAGAGATCATGTTTTGAGAATATAGATATTTGAAACATTCAAGATCTGCTGGCTACAATAAACAGTGCTACTAAAACTGAATTTCCTTGGGCAATAAGTAAATAAGTAATAAGTAAATAAGTTAATAAGTAAATAAGTAATAAGTAAATAAATTAAATCAAACTGGCTAAAGAGGTAACAACCAGAAAACTCTCGGAAGAAAACATACAGGTAAATCTTCTGTACCTTTGGTTCATCAAGGCAATCAAGCTTTACATCAAAGATATGAGAGAAAAAAAGAAAATTACATAAATTTAACTTAAAATTGAAAATTTCAGTTCATTAAAGAACATTGCTGAGACAGTAAAACGACTACCTACAGGATGTGAGAAGATGTTTGCAAATCATATCTCTGATAAAGATCCAGTATCCAGAATACATAAAGGGCCACAGTTCAACAAATAAAGGCAATTCAATTAAACCTTGAGAAATGGTGTTGAGATGATATTTTTCTAAAACCATATTAATGGTCAATAGACACATGAAAAGATGCCATATATATTTAGTCATTTGGAGCATTTAAATTAAAATCATAATGAAATACTTCTCAACAACTAATATCACTTTATGCATTATGCTGAGCTATTTAAGCCAGACACAATGGGACAATAGCATATGATGCCACTTACATAAAATATTTAGTATAGATGGAAATTACAACAAATAGTTCCAGGGACTAGGTGAAGGCAGGAGTGGAGAGAGATTACTTCATGAACACAGAGTCTATTAAGATGATAGAAATGATAGAAATTTTAGGGCAAAAATAATAGTGGTTATTTGCATGGCTTTGAGAATATAATTAACATCATTGAACGCTATACTGGAAAATAGTGGAAATCACCCGTTTTATACTATGCATCTGCTGGGATTTGGAACACTTTTTTGTAACATCTATTGAACATGTCCAAACCTGTCTCAGTATTTACTTTTATCAGACACAATGTATATATACCTCAACCAAATGACATTTTCTTGAAGTATTACTGATACACAAGATACACTAGGATGAGTATAGAATTGTGGTGTATTAATACACTGTTGAAATGAGAAAAAAACAAGGTACAGCAAAGCACATTAATTTGCATAAAACTCCAAAAATACATTTATGTAAAAAAAGCCAGAGGCAAAAATATGAATATTTTAGGATTTCAGAAACATTGCACCAAGAACAAGTTAATCATTTTTTGGTTTCTGGTAATAATTAGAAGGAGTTTCTGGAGTTTTATGACATTCCATGTCCTGATGTGTTTATGAATGCTTCTATATCCATGTTTCATATCCCAATGAAGGAGTAAAAGCATAAAAATGTACACTGTAAAAGAGCAACCTTATTTGTTTCATTTATTTAAACATTACACCAGAGAGGCAAATGTGATTACATTGGCTAGTAGTAGTGGCATGAATTGCAGCCAAATTCTTGTTAATGTTAGATTCAACTAATTGCAAACCTAATCTGAAGCTTATTTCCAAATATGCTGACAAGAGAGAAATAGGATTATGAAATGGATTATTAAGTAGCTGGAGTCTGTGGGCAGGCTGAGAGGCTTGAAAGTCTCCGGCAAACAACCGCTTGTGAACATAAATTCTTAAGTGCAATGCCCGGCGTCTTGGCTACAACCAAATGCTTCACCCCAAGGTCACAGAGAATATCCTACTTACTGATTAACAGATTATAATTCCTTCCAACTAAATAATATCCCTAATTGTTATATGTCTTTGGGGGACTGTCTAGAATGTGCAAAATTTATTTCTCTCAGCTGTTTAGAAGATGACAACCACTAACAGTATAATGGAAGAATGAACCACTGCTAACACTGTGAGTATGCCGTGTTTTTTGCTGCCTTACATAACAAGCAAAGCAGATTGTTATAAAGGTTATAAGGATGACATCAAGATTCTTAACTCATTCATTCTATATGAAGAACCTTCAAAGTGTTATTTTTATCACCTAATAATTTGGGTAGTTATACCTAAATAAACCTTACATAGAAATATGTATCATGAACTAAGCTATCTTTATTGGTATGAATTGTAAAGGTGAGCCCAAGTGGAAATTATATAGTATAAATTTTTAACAATAGGAAGATGATTGAATAAATTATGGTGAAATTGGTCACTTATTAGAATCAATTTCTTCTATCATTAACAATCATAAAACATGAAGTGAAATTTTAAATTTTCTAATCATCAAATCAATTCAATATTAATATAAGAGCAGCGTGACTTCTAACTAGAAATTATATATACATATTTATTATTAAAATTTGAATTAATGTCAATAAATTCCACTTAATATAAAACTATCACACTGAAAACAATAAGACTATTCCTTCAAAGAATTTTTAATAATACATAAAATTGTACATAATGCTCACTGCATAAGGTACAGCACATTTCATAATGTGTCTACTGCACCTCAACACTGGCCCATAGTAACATAGTAATATATCAACCATGTGAAACATATATTTAAAAAACTAAGTAAGAAAAACTTGGTGATTAATTTTAAAATATTTTAAGAAAGAGCACTCTGGTGTTATTTATAGTTTTCTAATTGGTTCAATATTCTCATGTAGGAAGCAAGGCATTTTAAGAATAACAGACTTAGGTTTTTATGTTATAAATGTAACATGCTTGAGATTGTTCTAGGTAGAGTTGGTTAGTCATTCCAACATTAGAAAGAAATGCAATGATTTGTTATTAGTATTTATCTCTAATAACTAAGCTCCCAATACCATTTTATCTACACATGCAATTGATTGTAACAGCTTTGCCCTGTAATATAAAATATGAACTCTTATATTCCCGTAATTGTACTGTTATTTCAGGAACAACTTGATGTGCTGACTTGTCCATGATCTGCGTTTTTTTCTTCATAATATTTCTGCTCAGCTGAAGGAGAGAAAAGAACTTCTAAGCTCAGTATCAAAGGAGTTATCATTATAGGGAAGACCGCAAAAGCAAACAAATTATGACTCAGTGTCTTTGGACCATGAACAATGAATGCTGCGAAGCAGATAACTCCTTGATACTTGATAATCTTTTGTTTTCTCAGATGACACATCAAATGACCAGTTGATGGTTGAACTCAGTTCCTTGGTCTATAAAACAACTAGTAGAGTTGAAAGTATTTGACTGTGGCAATAAAAAAAGTAGTGGAGAAGGCTTTGAGGGCTGTAAAAAGGATTGTAAGATGAAATGAACTGGTATATTTTGCTGGTAGCTTCAACAAAGCAGTCATGACTATAGATTCCGAATCATCATTGGTTCATCAGTGAATGAGTGAAGAGCAAGATGAAAATTAGGAAGACAGATGGTTCTTGTCAGAGGTAAGTGCTGAAGAAATTAGAGACGGTAAGTTGCATATGAAGACACATTTATATGGAGAGATAGTATAACACTTGGGCCATCCTCCACTGACTTTCCAGGCCATAGCAGAGAACTGGACTGGAAGAGGAGCAACCACAACAGACCCGGTGCCCCAACCAGGACTAGAACCTGGAGTGCCAGCGCTGCAGGCAGAGGATTAGCCTAGTGAGCCATTGTGCCTGACGAGTGTGAACCTTTATATAAATATATGAAATCATCTTTCCAAAGATGAGCTGGGGGCAAGGTAACTTAAAATAATTGGGATCTTTAAGACTGAAATAAAAATGAATTGTCCATAAGCATGCAGTCTAATTGCTAAAATTGTTGTTCACAGAGTTATGGTTTAGCAATTCTGACACTGCTAGATATGTGTACTGAGTTACAAAATTAAGTACATGGATGGTAAGTGGTGGGAACCAAGTGTCTTACTGATGGGTGGAGATACACTAGTAAGGAGTAGAGGAAGAGGACTGGTGCTGTGACATAGTGGACTAAACCACTGCCTGTAATGCTGGCATCCCACATGGTGCCGGTTTGAACCCTGGCTTCTCCACATCCAGTCCAGCTCCTGGCTTTAGCCTGGCCCAGTCCTGACTGTTGCAGCCATCTGGGTAGTGAGCCTGCACATAGAAGTTTGATCTCTCTCTCTCTCTCACTCTCTCTATCTCTCACTCTTCCCCCTTCTGTCTGCATAAC
Organism: Oryctolagus cuniculus; assembly: GCF_964237555.1. Classification (NCBI taxonomy): domain Eukaryota; kingdom Metazoa; phylum Chordata; class Mammalia; order Lagomorpha; family Leporidae; genus Oryctolagus; species Oryctolagus cuniculus. The sequence continues at coordinate 189,366,507 of NC_091433.1, read as the reverse complement.
TTTGCCTTTCAAATAAATAAAATAAATATTAAAAAAGAGTGGAAGAGTCTAGAATGGTTAATACGATAATAGATAGAGTTGGGGACCTCAGTATGAATTATTGCTTATCTTGTACAGTTCCAGATGAATACGTAAATAGCTGAACATGTGTTTGGTCACTATACATAAGGCACAGTAGATAAATAATGTGGTATCATACATAAGAAACTGAAACAGGAAATGCGTAATAAAATAGAAAATACAAATAAACCATGTCTTTAAGAATCTATAATTTATCAATATTTGTTCATTAATTATAACAAATACAGCATACTATTCTATATTAATAATAGAACTGTATGAAAGACTAAATAAGAATTATGTATATTATTGTGTTGTTTTTTGTAAATTTTACACTATTACAAAGTGAAAGTCCATTAAATAGTAAAAATAAATGACAAGATCACATATAACTTATAAATTTCAGGTATAAAAATGTGTTGCATTTAAGTTACTGTGTTTCATACCTTATGTGTAGGCATGCATATGGAATTATCATATAATCAGATCATTTTGAAATTTCCTATTTCATTTCATTATAAATCTCTGAAAATTTGTAGTTATTTTATTTTTTAATATGTATTTATTTGTTTGAAATGCAGAGTTTACAGAGGAAAAAAGGAAGACAGGGAGGGAGGGAGGGAGGGAGGGAGAGAGGGAGAGAGATACTTCCATCCACGGATTCACTCCCCAAATGGCCGCAACAGCCAGAGTTGGCTTGGTCTAAAGCCAGGGTTCAGGAACTTCATCCAGTTCTTCCATGTGGGTGCAGGGCCCAAGCACCTGGGCATCTTCCGCGCTTTCCCAGGCACATTATAAAGGAGCTGGATCAGAAGTGGAGCAGCCAGGACTAAAACCCTCACCCATATGGAATGCCGGCACCGCAGGTTTATCTGCTACACCTCAGCACTGGTCCCAGATTTAATTCTTATAACAGATCTTTAAAGGTTTATTGGCTTTGTCCAGGCCCAGACTTGACTGTTGTAACCATGTGGGGAGTGAATCAACAGAAGGAAGATCTCACATCTCTCTCTTTCTCTGTCTCACACACACACTTTGTCATTCTGCCTTTCAAATAAATTAAATTAAAATGATTTTCTTTTTATTTATAAGAGAGAACTTTGTCTAATAGCTTGGGAATAGCAGAATCAGATGGCCCAATTGTTTGGGCCTCTGCCACTGACTTGGGAGGCCTAGATGAAGCTCCCAGTTCCTGGCTTATCCTGGCCCAGTGCTGGCTATTGCAAAGATCTGGGGAGTGAATCAGCAGATAGAAGACCTCAGTCACTTTGTCTGTCTCACCCTCTCTCTCAGTATCTCTTTCAATATAAATAAATATTTCTTTAAAAAACTGAATAAAAATAAAATAGAAAGAGGAAGCAGGGAAATCCTTGAATTTTTACAGCAGTATGAATAATACTTCCCAGTGGTATTTTTGAAGAAAAATAATCATTCTCCTGTTATAATGCCGCAGGACTTAATAGAATAATGGACAGATATTGGTGTTTTGGGATACAAGCCATCATATCACACTTTGACAACCTACGTGTGTTTGAAATTCTTCCTTTTAAGTTTTACTTGTCAAAAGATATTGGTAACAAATCATGTGTCCTTCAAATTCTCCATTTATAGAACTTCCTAGGCCCGTTTTTTCACATTGTAGAAAAGAATGAGTAAGGCATAGCCCCCACCGTGAGGTAACTCGTAGTAAATAGGAGCAGTCCCATATACAAACTTCGTGTGAGATATGTTAAGTGCCATATGCAATAAGTGTGAAGAATACTGAATAATGTTGCTGTGTTTATTTTATATGGTGAATTTAACATTTTGTGAAATGTAATTAAAGAATAAATTTATTTTAGTGTAAAATATTGAAATATATGCATGTGAATGTCTTCAAACATTCATGAAGAGTATATACTGTGACAAAGATTATGTGAATTTAAAAAATGTTTCACAGCAAAATTCACTTACCTTTTAATTCTGTTTTCCATGAACTTTTAAAGTGTCCTGTGAGTTTGCATATGCTATGAGTTTTCATGTATTTGCTAGAAGAGAGACATGGTGGTGAATATTTTACTAGTATGGAGAGATATTAAATGAACTTTGAGAAGTGAGTTTAGTTTCTGCAAGATACTTGCATGTGAGATGTTAAATAGCAATTACAGAGTGGCAGTATAATCGCTTTTCAGCCTTTTGGCTAAGATCAAGTGAAGAGTAGCAGTATAAAAGAGTCTAAAACTTGAAGAACTCAAGAACTCTGCTAATTCCGGGGACTGGATTGCAGGGCGTGTGACGATGAGTTTCAGAGCAGCTCTAAAGTCAGATCCTAAACTTTAATCGTGTGCTCAGGAAATGATGGGGACTTAGAGTCAATTTCAAAGTTGTCAATCCTTTGTCTAGCATGACTGCTACTGGAATTTAATTTTCAATCAGTCAATCTATATGCCCAGAATCCCAAGAAAAATAAATCTTGCTTTGTGTTATATTTAACTAATCCTTATCTTATCAACAAACCTGAGTTTGTTTTTTTTTTGTTTTTTTTTTTTTAATTTACGTTGATCTGTATGGTTCAGATTGCAAATGGGAAGACAAGAGATGATTGACAGATACTTCAGTGCTCAGGCCTGAAGTATGTGAATATTGTAATTTTGTTTTAAAGGATACGAGAAACGTATTGTGAAAAGATTCTCGAATTCCTTGATTTTTACTCAGTTGCTCCTGGAGATGAGCAGATTGTTATTTTATGCTTGATAAATGAAAGAATTTATTAAATAAACAAATGATTGATTATCTCATTCTAGCTTCTATCTTCAAAATACTCTATCCATAATTACCAAGATGCTTCTGAGTTGTTACATAAAAATTTCGTACTGTTTTGATGGTGGTGAATACTTCTGCCTCACAGCTTTTCGTTTTCATAAATGACATTTGTAATATTGTATACTTTTAGTCTGTTCATTAACATTTTAATCATCCTCCTGTATCTATTAATCATTCTGGTATTCTGTTATGTCATAGTTATGTCTGAGCTAGTAGTCATCTTCCATTCTTTTCTGAATCAGTGAGCCGACTATATTATAATCTTTTTCAAAATCCTAAAACATATTATATTGTAGAAAATTGAATTGCATGAAGATGTCAATGTCCATCAAATACCCATTTAAATTATGCAAATACATGATTCCTATAAAGCAGTCTAACCCATTTCTAAAAAAGTAACTATATGGGAGAAATGGGACAGAGATTCTTCAAAAGAAAAAACTAGTCCCAGCAAAAATAGCCATTGCAAGGTCAAAAATCATCTTGCAAACAATGAATAGTAAAGAAGAAAGATGTAAGATTTCTGATGCCAAACATATATGATGTTTCTCACTCATGTTCAAATTTTTCAATGTATATACTCACTCAAGTTCAACTTCAATTGAGGCATGCAAGTCAGATTTACAAACTCACTCTATTCCAGACTTCATTCTAGGCATTGCATTTACCAATATGAATAAAGTAGCATCTTTTTCCTCAAGAAGGTCATAGTCTTTCTGAAATAAGAGACACAGAAAAAAATAACCCATTTGATGTAATGTACACTCATCTTTCAAAGCTCACTTCAAATGTCACCCTATTTGCAAAGTGTCTGTCTCCAAATCTCATTTCAAACACACATCACACACATTGACACACCATTTCATGTAGAAATATGAAGTTATTATTGTATAGTGTCCTCTCTCCAGATTGACTTTCTTATAAAGAAAACATTCACAAATTCTACAAGAGGAATTAGGAGAAAAGGCATGCTTCCTGGTTGCAATCTGAAGGAATTTCTGATTTCTTTTTCTTTTTATGATCCTCGCTTTTCATATTGGCAAAATGAGGTGTGTGTGTCGGGGGGGGGCATCAATTTACCTGTATTTTTTAGTATATTTTAAAGAAAAGGAGATTAGCTTCCAGAAATATGAAAACCCTTTCCCCTAGATGTTCTCCAGGATAGCTCTCAGATATCACTGTCTATTAATCTGCATTTTAGCCCCAAAGAGTCCTGCATAAACTTACTCTATGATTTTACTAGAGTAGCCATTAACCACTACCATCATGGATAAATCCCTATGAAAATTTTATCTTTAAATGAGCCAGAACAAACCCAAGTCATCAAATATAATTGCAGTAATGAACCTCAATATTTTACATGTGAATACTTCCCCAAATGGTTGCAATTTATTAATGTCAGATTAAAGGGCTCTGTTCATTTTTCCTATTCACTAAAAGACAGTTAATGAATGATGCTGACTTGGCCAGGCTTCTAATGGGTGATTCTAGTAGAATGCCATCTTCAGTGGGAAGAGAATCAACTAATGCGAGTGGTCTATTGACATGTTTTTCCATACAGAATGTGGCTCTTCATACAACTTTTTACTGATGAGAAGGTACTTATGCCATCAGGAGACAGGTACAAAACACCAGGCTTTATGACTATCTTCTGGAAACACCACTTCATGAATTGAGGAAAGAGGCCCGAATTTCTTCACTTTTTTTTCCCCCCAGGGCTGAACTGATTTAGAGAACTTCCTATAGCCAAGGAAGATAAGATGCATCAGAGCCAATGTCCATTCTGTAAACTTGGTTAATGAAGAAGAATACAGAATGAAAATATCTGCCATGTGTGTTATTACCACCAGGACTGATAACTGACTTAGTTTTCAACTGAAGCTATGTTTATCCATCTCAGTGTGCTGCAAAAATAATAAAGATTTATCAGAAATTTTTAATCATGAAAGCATGTTTTTATGCATGCACAAATCTGCAAACTGGAATGGCAGGGACCACATAAACTTCCAATTGATGATTAATGGTGACAGAGTCTGGGGAAGATGAAAGAATAGAGAGGAGGAACAGTGTCTAGAGAGATAGAGAGATATACTGAGAGAGAGAGAGAGAGAGAGAGAGAGAGAAACGAACCCAGAAGGAAAAACAGAGTTGAGACAGCAATCTGGTTTTCTAAAATGTAACCACATCTAATATCAAGCCACTTTAATTTGGCTGTTCCGGGCTCTAAACAACATCCTAGTGCATTAAGAAACTGACTAGATTTCCCCATTCCCCATGTAATGCATTTCCCTTTTGAAATGTAATTTTTTGTTGTTATCAATGTGATACATGTACAAAGGGATACAAATTGTACTACAAGACAGATAATGAAAAACACCAATTACCTGATCTACCTCTTCATGTCAATTTTTGTTCTCTGAATAAAACAACTTTTCATGCTTTTAGCTATTTATCTTGGCATTACCTCATTTTTTTACTAGTTTTTTTTTTTAAGTTTTATTTAGTAAATATAAATTTTCAAAGTACAGTTAATGGATTACAATGGCTTCCCCCCCATAACTTCCTTCCCACTCAAACCCCTCCCATCTACTGCTCCCTCTCCCATTCCATTCACATCAAGATTCATTTTCAATTATCTTCATATACAGAAGATCAATTCAGTATATATTAAGTAAAGATTTCATCAGTTTGCACTCACACAGAAACACAAAGTGTAAAATACTGTTTCAGTACTAGTTATAGCATTACTTCACATTGGACAACATATTAAGGACAGATCCCACATGAGAAGTAAGTGCACAGTGACTCCTGTTGTTGACTTAACAATTTGATACTCTTGTTTATGGCATCAATAATCTCCCTAGGCTCTAGCCATGAGTTGCCAAGGCTATGGAAGCCTTTTGGGCATTACCTCAATTTTTTTAAAAATAATATTTATATAAATATTCCTCACTTATTGACTTTAGATAACATTGACAGAAACCATTCTTTGTAGAAAAACAAGATTTGCTTCTCTCTCTCTGTTCTCTCTTCCTGGTAAGTGTGTGTGTGTGTGTGTGTGTGTGTGTGTGTTTGAGAGAGAGAGAGAGAGAGAGAGAGAGAGAGAGAGAGAGAGAGAGAGATGATATACATCATCATGATTATAATGGTAAAACTGAAAATGATTAATATTTACTGAAATGATTACTCTTTGCTAAGCACTTTATATATTTTCTCCTCTTACAAATCCCATAAAATTTTTGTAAAAGGATATGCTTACAGGTGAGGCAAATTGAGTCAACATGATAAAATTAAAATTAATGGAAATGAGCCGGCGCCGCGGCTCACTAGGCTAATCCTCTGCCTGCGGCGCTGCCACACCGGATTCTAGTCCCGGTCGGGGCGCTGGATTCTGTCCTGGTTGCCCCTCTTCCAGGCCAGCTCTCTGCTGTGGCCCGGGAGTGCAGTGGAGGATGGCCCAAGTGCTTGGGCCCTGCACCCCATGGGAGACCAGGAGAAGCACCTGGCTCCTGCCTTCAGATCAGCGCGGTGCGCCGGCCGCAGCGCCAGCCGCGGCGGCCATTGTAGGGTGAACCAAAGACAAAAGGAAGACCTTATCTCTGTCTCTCTCTCACTGTCCACTCTGCCTGTCAAAAAATTAAAAAAAAAATAAAATGAATGGAAATGACATTCAGTTGACACTGTCCAATTTGGTTCCCAAGTGCTGGGCCTGCTCACTCTCATTGAAATTTTACAACTTCTCATCCCTTCTTACTTGATATAAAACCATCAATACGACCCTCAGAAATTTTTGTAATCATAATTACTTGTGGTGCACAATATCCCAAGGGAAGAAAGTATTATAATTTGATTATTACAATGAATTCAATTTTTTTTTTTTCCTGTTATGAGATGATTGGGTCTGGATTTCATTGCATTGTTGGGCCCAAGTTCTCACTGATGCAGAAAAGAATTTGATGGTGAGTAATAGGTTAATACACGAATAGGATTTATTGTTAGCTTAGTATTACTACACACATGAAAGGGTGTGGCTGAGGGAGTGAGCTGTAGTTAATGAGGTTTGGGTCTTCCATTTGTGTGACTTGGAGGTATTTGGGGGTGTAGCTTGAGTACTTTCCTTTGTTGAGACAAATTTTGCTAGTCCCAGGTCTGGCATTGCGTTTGAGGCAGATGGGAATAGGAGTGTCACATGTGATTTTATTATTATACTGATATTGTAATTATCTATAGGTCATCTGTGTATACACAGTTTGCAGCCAAGTTAGTTGATTTGGGATGGCCTCAGTTCTGGGTGATGGTTTCATGGAAATTGTAGTTTTTCTCTGGAAGAGGTGTGTGTCCGGGTGGGGGTGGGAGGAGCAGGCGTAGCTGAAGGGAGGGTCTAGGGACCCCAGCTCCTCTTCTGCAGCCGCCTCCTTCCCTTTATCATTCCCCATCAATTACTATTTTAAACATTACCATGATAAACGTATTCACGCATGATTTGCACAAAATTTTAAAGAAATTTTGTGTTTGCATTTCAGATCATTTTCTGAGGATAAATTTTCATTAGTGGTAAAGCAGACAAATAATGCAATAGAGATAATAGCCAGAAATAAGGTTCAAAATCGTACAGGAATAAACCTAAGGTCTTACTCTCGCCTTAATCATGGATTTCATAGTAGGCATAAATTGTTCCTCCTGAGGCTCTGACGACATTAAACTAGAATTCAAGGATACCTGCCTTTTAGACTCTGCAATATGGAAGTTATAAAAATGTCCCTCACGTAACAGTGAAACAGCCCTTTACAGGATTAGGAACAGTGAAGCAAAAACTCAAACTTAACTTGCAGAGCACCAGAAAATCCTGTTGAGACACCCAGGCAAAACCAGACAAACCCGGTCAGAATGGGGTAAAGGGCCAAGCTGGATGCCCAGCACAAGAATGCCATTTTTTCCCACACACTGAATAAAAACACTTGTATCTGACCCATACCTACGCAAAATAACCTTGAACTTGGCAGAACAATCAACTGAATATACATCCAAAAGTACTGAAAAGAAGAACACAATGAGATGTTTGCAAGTCCATGTTCATGGCAGCAATATTCAAACTAGCAGAAGATGTGGAAGCCTCCCCAAATCCATCAACAGATGAATGGATAGGTAAAATGGAATATTATTCAATTGTGAGAAGGAATGAAATTCTTCTGTGCTGCAACATGGATGAACCCTGAGGACACTAATATAAGTGAAATAAGCCAGTGGTATGACTCCACTTCCATACGTTAGTCAAAATAATAGAGACAGAAGAATGGTGGTTCATTGGCTAGGAAATGTAGAGAATTAAATCTGTTGACTGGGGCATAGCGGGTAAAGCCACCGCCTGCAGTGATGGAATCCCATATGGGTGCCGGTTTGAGTCCCGGATGCTCCACTTCCAATCCAGCTCTCTGCTGTGGCCTGGGAAAGCAGTGGAAGATGGCCCAAGTCCTTGGGCCTCTGTACCTGTGTGGGAGACCCAGAAGGTGCTCCTGGCTCCTGGCTTCGGATTGGTGCAGCTCCGGCCATTGGAGCCAACTGGGGAGTGAACCAGTGGATGGAAAACCTCTCTCTTTGCCTCTCCTTCTCTCTCTGTGTAACTCCCTGACTTTCAAGTAAATAAATAAATCTTTTAAAAAAAAGCTGTTGTTTAGTGTGTATAAAATTTCAGTTATGTGATATTAAAAAGTTATTAAGTCGGATGATAGTGATTTAACAATCTTAGTGATGCATTTAATACCAATGAATTGTAGAATTAAAATAGTTAACATGGTAATTTTTTGTTATAGTTATTTTATCATAATAAAGCAATATAATTGTTGTTTCCCCTTACTGTGAGAGAAATGGACCGATATTAAAGAAAAAGAGTCCCTAGAACCATCAGTTAATATATGCTCTAAAGTAATTCTCATGGAAAACAATAGATGTTGACATCTAGATTGCTTTTGTACACATGTTTATACAATGTATGGGATCTTTAATCCTGAAAGGTTTTGTCTCCATGTGAAAAGCTCTTGGTGTATCTCAGTTAAGAAGGAGCAAAGAGATTAAGGGGAAGCGGGGAGAGAGAGACAGACAGAGAGAGAGACAGAGAGACAGAGAGAGGATCAAAAGTAAGACTATGTTCACCTCTTCAAGTTATTTTATGATTTGTTCTGGATGAATCTATATGAAAGACTACAAAGTGTAATTCTTTTGCAATTATTCCCTTTTTAAGGGAAGTTCAGAAACATTTCCCTAGCAATAGCTCAGCCAGTGAAAGAAGTCAGTTCCCTTGGTTCTCAAGCAGTACATAAGAGGTATTGTTTTGTTTTTAATTTCAGACAGATACACCTGTTTTACAAGATACAGAAGAGAAAATACTGCTTTGAAATTGCAAAGCTGTAATTTCCACATCTTCAAAACATACCATATGCTAGGAACATTCTGGGCAAAGGTAAATCCAGGAGGAAGCCAAAGAATTAGAGGGACTACATTAGAGAATGGCCTAATGATAAATCTTTCTAAGGAGAACTGAGGATGTCACAAGGTGTGCCTCAGAAATCGGAGCCTGGGTAAATCTCATTTAGAAGCCAGCTTAAGCTTTTCATTATCATTATCCTCAGATATAATGACTACTTTGCAAGGTCTTATTTACATTAGTTTACAGTGGGTTTTAAAGTGCTTTATAAGTACACTGTTTAGTATTTAGCAAGTGCTTACAAATGATAGTCATTGATTTGCAAAATGATTTTAAACATAATTGATTAATGTAGCAAATAAGAAAAAAAGGGCCTTAGTGTGAGACTACAGGTACTTCCATGAAAATAAGGCAGCATGAAAAATATCTCGGGGCCGGCACTGTGGCACACTAGGTTAATCCTCCGCCTGTGGCGCCGGCATCCCATGTGGGCGCCAGTTCTAGTCCCAGCTGCTCCTCTTCCAATCCAGCTTTCTGCTGTGGCCTGGGAAAGCAGTGGAAGATGGCCCAAGTGCTTGGGCCCCTGCACCCATGTAGGAGACGCGGAAGAAGCTCCTGGCTCCTGGCTTGGGATCAGCACAGCTCCGGCTACAGCGGCCATTTGGGGAGTGAATCAACGGAAGGAAGACCTTTCTCCCTCTCTCACTGCCTGTAACTCTACCTGTCAAAACAAAACAAAACAAAAAAAAAAAAACCAAAAAAAAAAAAACTCTATGATACTTTTTTTCCCTTTAACTCTTCCTTCTTTAAAAAAGGGCTTTACTTTCTCTTTTGGGTCCAATGCTCTTGGGAAATGTCTCAGAACTAAACCTGAATAAAATGACTCCTACTTCTTGTTTTGAGACAAAATATCACTCTTGAATACGTATGAAGCAATCTATCTACATTTACCAATTGAAAATACCATTGATCAGGTATTTGGCAAACAGATATGATTTCTTCCTTCGAAGCCTTTTATAGGATTGACCCCAAGCTGAATTGATTTTAGGGCTCTTTGCAGAAAGTTGCTTCATATCTACCATTGGTTGTATTAGTCAATTTAGTGTTAATTGGTACTTGTGGGACAGTGAATAGTCAGTTATTTTGTGTGGGTATAACAATAGACATCTTGATTTCCTGAAATTTAGTGTCATATAATTAAAATAATGAAATCTGAAAATATCAACTTTGAATGGAAACATGTATAGTCTGGCTGTGAGAAGTAAAGTAATTTCTAAAGTCAAGTAGTGTGAGTGAGCAAAGCAAACACAGGTGGCAGTAACTACATAGGTTTTGGGATTTTACCCTACTTGACAGTTACGTGATACTGTTAAGCCATGATTTCATACATTCTGGAAGCAGACATAAGACTTCCATGTCAAAGACAAAGGACTTTATTATTATTCACGGCAATCATGGCAGCAGATGAATCTCATGCCCACAATGTTTTCTTACACTCTGCAGTCCCATAGGGGAATTTCAGGCAAATTCAAATAGATGCTAGTGTATGGTGGCTGTGTGGAATAGATGAGTAACCCCAAACTTAGAAAAGCACAGTCTTAATTGTACTTCTAGAGAATCTGTCCAAATGGAGCTCCAGTGAACTGGATCCAGTACTTAATATACTCAGAATCTCCCCATGCTTACCTCCATACACACTTTGAATTAACTAGAGGATAGACTGCTACTTACAATTTATTATAAAAGACTATTATTTTTCACCTAGATTCAATTTCTAATTGAAATGTGTTACCTTTTGCTATATATGCAAAAAGGAAATTAATACTAGAGCATCTTTTCACTTAGCATGTAGCATTTTGAGATATGTGACTTAAAACATGTATTTAGGAATCTATCCACCATACATTGGCCACAAAGCCTTGTCACCAACACCCTACATGCCAGTTAACACTTGTTAGTAGTAGATACACAACACAGCCTAGAGTTTAGTTTGAGTTTTCAGATTCCCATTTTTTCTATCTCCACTAAATTTGCTGTTTTATGTGCAAGTGTGCATTTAAAGGATACTATTCCTAGGTCTTTGCAGTAAGATTCTTTTTCTATAATGTCTACTCTGCCGATAGCCCTGTAAATGGAAGACTTTCATTATCTCTTTATCTTCAAATATATGAATTGTGTCTTCAGACATAATGGATTCCTTGTTCTTCTTAAACCGTGGTCCAATACCCACTTTTATTCCTTCTTCTGGACACATTATTACATTTACAGGAAAGTCCTCCCTCAGATCTACAAGTTGGATTCCATTTATCTCCCACATTCACTGAAGATACATTTCTTCAGGGGAGACTATATAACTGCATACAAATACGGTATGGTCATACTTTGAAATGAAACTTTGGCTTATGATGTTCCTATCCCTGCCCTTTCTTCTATAAGCACCCCTACGTGTAATTTGTAACAATATTCAAAGGAATATCATACTAATATTTATAGAACCAACAATTCAAGACAGAAATTGGAATTTGCTTCACATGCATTGTCTGTAATCCTAAAAGTTATCTTTGGGAACAAATGTTTTGATCCTTATTTTGTAGAAAAAGGTAATTATACTGCTCCTAGAGTTAATTAGCATTCTATAATTTACACAAACAGTTTAGAAAAGGAACACAAACTTCTATTTTTTTATTCCAAACTCATATTTATCCATTTGTCAATGATATATGGAAAATGTCATTCAACTATGGTTTCTTCTGTGTCAAAAATACATATCCTTAGAATTGTGACTACACACAAATTGAATCTATTCTTTTCATATTAATACCACATTAACATGAGAGTTGAAAAATAATAACTGGTCTGACTTAGATCCTTGAATGTGCCTGTTTGAGAACTTTCTATGTAAGTGTAAGAAACATTATTGTGACTTAGTCAATTGTTAGTAAAAATAGAGCATTTTATTGTTTAATTTAGAATAAATAAAAGAACAAACATATCTATGACAAAATGATGTGTTCAGTTTCCAATTATCAAGGGAAGGTATGCCTCTTCAGTGAGGTTAACTTGGAGTATTCCAGTTACTATACCACTTGCATTCATTCTCATATTCCCTAGCAAATCCACTGATACTTTGCTGTCATATAGTTGGCAAGAAAGAAAATGGATCCCACAGCACAAAGAAACCAGGACATGATTTGGGAAGGGGAATAGACAATGCCACTCAGACAAAGTTTCCAATCTAGAAGATTATCCAAAGTCACTAGGCTTGCACTGTGCTTTTGAGATAATATTTTTTAAATGTATTTGTTTACTTGAGAGACACAGTTAAGAGGGGCAGAGGCAGAGAGAAAGATCTTCCATTCGCTGGTTCACCCCTCAGATGGCTGCAGAGGCCAGAGCTGCACTAATCTGAAGCCAGGAGCCAGAAGCTTCCTCTGGGTCCCCTACATGGGTGCATAGGGCAAGGACTTGGGCCATTCTCCACTGCTTTCCCAGGCCATAGCAGAGAGATAAGTAGGAAGTGGAGCAACTGGGACTAAAACTGGTGCCCATATGAGATTCCAACACTGCAAGCGGCCTCCTTACCTGCTATGCCACAGTGCCGGCCCCAATAATAAACTTTAAAATACAAATTACATAACCTTTGTGAGTATCCATTATCACTAAAAAAAAAAAAAATATAATAAAAGTGAAAAAGGAGCAGAAGCAAAAACAAAAAATGTAGTGAAAGGCAGCTTCTTTGAGTATAAAAATGTCTGAATCTATTTCTTAATATTAAATAGATAAAGCTGGTTATGCGATATTAAGTGAAACAATGGCAAAGTTTTAAGCAAACTGCCCCATGATGCCTGGAAGAAAACTAATTTAGTCCTGCTCAAATAACCAAGTCCTCCCTGGTTAATTCTGAACTACAAAAGTGACTCTTCATCTTTCTCTATTTTTCTGCCATTCTGAAGCCTGCGTGTATTGTTTTACCTACTCTCTTCATCACCAGGGTTGAAAGTCTGAACCCATCTGTTCACTACCATTTTTGGTATCAGGTTCACCAAGAGAAGCACAACTGGATGGGCAGCATGTTATTCACAAAGAGGAAACAGAGCAAGATGAGCTCCAGTTGTGGGCATCAATCCCATGACCAGTGGGCTTCCACGGGCAGCTGACCAGGGCCAATGAACTGCAAGCAGCATTCCTATGCTACAGAATTAAGGACCCCGTCCCTCATGGCAGAAGACAGGTTTAACAGTGGAATGGGCTGTGTGCCATGTGACGTGCACACATTGAAAGAAAACAAGCGATTACACACTGAGTCTAAAATAGGGAAAGATATTCCCACACAAGGGCTTAAGTCTACATTCAACCATGGCCATGAGGGCTCCATCTCTCAGTAACGAAAGATTCCAGCCCAAGGCACATTCTTATGAATGCAAGAGGAAGGACCCCATGGGAAAGCCTGCCTTCCCCAAATAACCCCCCAACTTCCAACTTCCTCCTTTTCTACCTCTCCCTCTACAACTAACCCCCACCACTTACCACCCTAGGCATAATCAATCCTACCTGATTGCATGTGATCAACTTCCAGTGCCTGCTGTTTTTTTGCTCTCTCTTGCATGCCTTGAGCTAGAGCACATACTTCTCATAACCCCACTTGTTTTTGAGGGTCGAGCCTTCAGCCCTGATGCTATTTTTACATTCCTATTACCTATTTCTCTGTTGACTCTGTGACCTTGGTGTGTCCTCACAGAACTGGGTAGTCCCCGCACTCACACTCCCCTTAACTGAAAGAACTGACTAGACAGGGGTTGGCTAAGCCCCTGAAATCTCTGGAGCAGATTTACTGAGATCCCTGAGTCATGGGAGGGGTATTTCTCCTCTGGCAATTTCCCTTCTGGAATTTCACGGCTTCCACTTAAACCCAAAGTGAACATTTCCTTCTGGCATAATTGCTTTTCTTCTAAAGAGATTGATCCTCATTCCTGTCAGGCCTGCACTGAGCAGCCAGCTGGCCAGGCCTGGGGAGTCTCAGAGACTTGATGTAATGTACAGAAACCATTGTCTGTCTTTTGTAAAATTAGTAGGAGCGGGAACGGTAAAAAAGTGCCTGTGAAATATATTGACAGTATATTTGCAGAGGATAAGCATCTGTTATTTATTGAATTTATACAAACAAAACATTTTTAGTTTCATAGAAAACATATGGGATACATTTGATAAAATCAGTGCTTTGATGTGATAGTTTACTGTACAATGTAATTTGCAGAATTTTCATGATTCTTATTTATTATATTCTTTCAAGTGCCTACACTTGCATAATTATATGTGATCAAGTGAAGTAATAAGATGTTAATCCAGAAATCAAAGCAATTACTCTAGAATAAATATAGCAGAATTGGTCATGAAACACATAGGGCATTCCAGAGAACTGACATAGGGGTATATCAAGTATACAGGGCATCATTCTGTTAGATTTTTATCCCAGTAGTGTCTGCCTTTTTCATGTTATCACACTAATTTCTAATGCTTAACATAACCTGCAAAAGCAAAGTTGAGTGTAAAGAGTCTTAGGTGTAAGATTGAGAAACCGAAACAACAAGGTTTAGGAGCACAAGTGCAATCATAAGCAGCACTGTGGATAATATGGTGGAGAAACATTGAGGCTTGTTGAGACTTTCTGCAAAATGCTGTATGGATTTGTCCATATATGCAAAGGAGATGGAGATTAATGAACATGGGTACAGGGTGTACCTAGGAAATGGTTCCAGGGAAAGGGGTGCCCTGCATTGTGGGGAGCAACCCGGACTGGACTGAGTTACTGGAATTAAGACTTATTCTATGCATCTCCTCTCCCACAATATGGCGCTGGGAGAGAAGAAAGCGGCTTCTACACAGCTGCCTCCAGTTCAGCCAATAAACTGTAGGACTTGCTCCTGATTGGAGGAGAGCAGCGTGTTCAGCGTGTGGGCAGCCGAGTTAGGATTGGCGGAGGAGGACTATAAAGGAGGAGAGAGACGGCATGCACCAGGAACATCTAAGGGGAACACCTGTGCAGCCCCCGAGAGAGCTGGCCGGCGGTGTGCCGCTCCCCCGCGGAAGTGGGGAAGGTGGCAGGGGGAACCGCCCTTCCACGGAGGTGGAAGGGATGGTAGCCAACCCGGGAAGGGACAGTAGCCAACCCGGGAAGAACCAGCAGCAAACCCGGGGAGGGCCGAGCAGACGAAAGAACAGCGCAGGGTCCTGTGTCGTTCCTCCATGAAGAGGGGGAGCGACATAATGGTGCCCTGACTCGGATATGAAGCCTAGGCAGGGTTTAGTGTCGTTCCTCCATGAAGAGGGGGAGCGACACTGCATAATCTCATAATTATCTAAAACTAATGACTAAACAAGAGTAATCACATTAATCACAATGGCCCTGTCTGCTGTGGCAAGGACTGGAGCAGGAATTATCTGCAGAATATTTTCTTTTATTATAACAATCAGTGCTTGAGGCGTATAATTATCCCCATTTTGCAGGTAGTATGCCTGAAGTGGTACATCAAGGAATATATGAGTTCAGGTGCAAGTCTGTCATTATTATTTACAAAGAAATGGAAGGAGAGGCATACTATGTGAAGAGCTGACCCTGTGGTGTAGTGAATTAAATAACCACTTGCGATGCAGTCCCTGTCACACATGTGGGAGACTCAGATGGAGACTAGCCCACCTCTGACCATTGTAGCCATTTGGGGAGTGAATAAATGGTTGGAAGACATGATCTCTCTCTCTCTCTCGTGTGTGTGTGTATGTGTCTCACTCACTCTGTCTCTCTGTCTCTGTCTCTCTCTCTCTCTCTCTCTCTCACACACACACACAAACATATCCCCTCAAATCGATCTGTCAATCTTGTTTTTTTAAAGATTTTATTTATTCATTTGAGAGGAAGACTACAGATAGAATGCGAGAGAGATGGACAGAGAGAAAGGTCTACCATCCACAGGTTCACTCCCCAGATGGCCTCAATAGCCAGAGATGAGCGAATCCAATGCCAGGAGCCAGGAGGAATCCCATTCTCCCATGTGGGTGCAGGGGTCCAAGTAAATGGGCCATCTTCTACTGCTTCTCAGGCCGTAGCAGAGAGCTGGATCCGAAGAGGAGCAGCTAGGACATGAATCGGCAGATGGGATGCCAGTGCCCCAGGCAGAGGCTTAGCCTACTATGTAACAACGATAGCCTCTCAATTTTGTTATATATATATATATATATATATATAGAGAGAGAGAGAGAGAGAGAGAGAGATGTTGAGTGATTTCAGCCACAGAATGTGGCTCGCTGACTCTGAACAATGAATATATATTGCTGCTTACACAATTTAAAATTTCTCTGCATTGGCCGGCGCCGCGGCTCACTAGGCTAATCCTCCACCTTACGGCGCCGGCACACCGGGTTCTAGTCCCGGTCGGGGCGCCGGATTCTGTCCCGGTTGCCCCTCTTCCAGGCCAGCTCTCTGCTGTGGCCCAGGAGTGCAGTGGAGGATGGCCCAAGTACTTGGGCCCTGCACCCCATGGGAGACCAGGAGAAGCACCTGGCTCCTGCCATCAGATCAGCGCGGTGCACTGGCCGCGGCGGCCATTGGAGGGTGAACCAACGGCAAAGGAAGACCTTTCTCTCTGTCTCTCTCTGTCCACTCTGCCTGTCAAAGTTAAAAAAAAATTTCTCTGCATTATGAGCCACTATATGATGTAAAAGGATGCTCTTGAAATCCAAGGACTGAGTCTAATTATGGCATCTATATCACACACTATTTTGCATTTAGCATTCACTAACGGGCTACCTCACAGGTATTAGGTATTCTGAGATTCTATCTGGTGTCAAATGTGTATACCTGGGTTTGGGATCTGGTGAAGAACTTTAAACCTTATCTTCGAATACGAGGTAAAGAATAGGCCATGCTGTTGTGGTGCCTGCATGTAGTAATATTATTTTGGAAGGATTATACTATTGGTAAAAGTTGCAAACATTTGTACTTTTGGAAAAAATAAATAAACAACTTTCTTCTATAATGGACGAAACATATATCCTGCTGAGAGTCTCTGGAAATACAGCCATACAACACATCTCGATGATAATGGCATCATGGAGTTCATGGGATAGAGTCTATATATTTCAGAGATAAAAGAAAAAATAATGAAAGGAAAGGTATGACTTGGTCAAGTTAATAAACTTATTATTATTTTTATTTTATTTTATTAACTGAAAGACAGAGTTACAAAGAGAAGGGGAGAGAGAGAGAAAGAGAGAGAGAGAGAGAGAGAGAGAGAGAGAGAGATCTTCCATCTGCTAGTTCACTCTCCTAATGGCCATAACAACCAGGGCTGGGCCAGACCTAAGCCAGGAGCCAAGAGCTTCTTCTGGGTCTATCCAAATGGTGCAGAGGCTCAAGTATTTGGACCAACCTCTGCTGCTTTCCCACCCGCATTAGCAGGGAGCTGGATCAGAGTGGAGCCCTGACTTGAACAGCTCCCATATGGGATGCTGCTGTCATGGACCGTGGCTTTATCCACCACACCATGAAGCCGTCCCTAATGCATCTGTATTTCATTATATGTGCATTACTTTTATAGGATGTACTGCAGTAGGTTTGCTTCCCAGCTTTATGACAGACAGCTGAGGAACGTGGTGTGCCGTGACTTTAGAATGGATGCTGTGTCACTTGTGGGTGAGCCTTCTTCAGTATGATTGTAGTTTTCTGAGCTTGCCATGGTAAATGAAGCTCATTGTTCAGACCATCGCTATGCAATGCATGACCATTTACACATAAGTGCATGTTTGTGAGTCACTTGTGTGTTCTACCAGCAGGAATTTATAACTTCTGGTTGGATTTTCCCCAACCATCATGTTTTTCTCCCAGATCTTATGTCTCCTGTTTATCTATTTTCAGAATACTATAGTTAAAAACTCAAATATTCTCTCTGTTAAGACAAAAATTTGCTTTCATGAGCTTCCTCTGTAAGATACATTTACCATTGATGTAATCTCCAGCTACAAATAGCTTCTATGTATATGTGTGTGTGTGTGTGTGTGTATGTGGATGTACCTAATGATTTGGAAAATAGCAATGGCATGTGGAATAAAGGGCTCTTGATCAGAATTAAGAGAACAAAATTCATTTCTGGTTGTGCTACAAGCAAATTATGTGATTAACTAAAAACAACAGACCTCAAATGTGTTTGTTGGGCTAGCTTTCATGAAAGGTGTCTAGGGGCGGGTGCCGTAGCACAGCAGGATAATCCTCTGCCTGTGGTGCCGGTATCCCATATGGATGCCGGTTTGAGTCCCAACTGCTCCACTTCCAATCCAGCCCTCAGCTATGGCCTGGGATAGCAGTGGAAGATGGCCCAAGTTCTTGGGACCCTGCACCCACAAGGGAGACTGAGAAGATGCACCTGGCTCCTGGCTTCGGATTGGCGCACCTGCAGCCGTTATGGCCATTTTGGGGGGTGAACCAACGGAAGAAAAACCTTTCTCTCTGTCTCTCTTTCTCTCACTCTCTGTAACTCTACCTTTCAAATAAATAAAATATTTTTAAAAAGAAAAGTATCTATAAATTCTAATCTAAAAATCAGCAAAAGTTAGCAGTCACATGCATGAACTCAAGAGAAATAATATGAATACTATCATTACAACCTTAGCATATTAACCTTTCTATGTGTCTTTCTGATTGCATGTCAAAATATTTGTGATTTCTGATTGCATCTGCAAAATATTTGTATGAGTAATAAGAATTTTTGAATCATTATGATGAGTGAACTATTTAGTGAACTATTTAGAATATTAGGAAGTGCTTAATTTTTTTCTTTTTTCTGTTACCTTTTGTTAATTTTGGTTAATATAAAGAGAGCATATTTCATGCATTTCATAAATACAATTCTAAGAAGATAGAACACTTAATAATTCATAGCAAATGTTAGTCAATTACATCCTCCAAAACAAGGAAATCATTAATGAGTATAAAAAATGGTTCATAACTTAGTTTAGTATAGGCTAAAAAGATCACAATGTGCCCTTGGTTAAACAGAGAAACACGAGCCAACAGGAAAGATGTGCGAAGCTTAATTGTTAGTATATGTAATTTAAGCTCACTTGCAAAGGATAAATGCACACCAAAAGCAGAAGTAAAAATGGCTTGTCTGGTTCCACAGCAAACAAGCAGTAAGTGCCTTTCCAATTTCCCTCCTGCCACTGGGAAAGCTGCTGGCTCTCACCATCCATTGTTCTGTCCCTGACATCTCCCTCATCTTAAATTGCACATTATGGTGGCGACTCTCTGGCTCTCCAAGGAAAGGACAAATTGCCTTCTGTTTATTTCCTCCATCAATCAGGCAGAGTAATAGGCTATTTCCTCAACCCCCAGAAATGTGTCCAGCCCAATTCAGACCCCAGTGGTTGGAAAGAGTCCAAAATCAGAACAAAGGAAGTCGGATTTGACAACCAGAGTTTATAAGAGTAATGGTGACCACTTGGAAATTTTAATTATGGCCTGTCTTTCTGACTCCTGGCAAAACTTAATAGTTCTTTTTGTGGAGCAGTGAGGAACTCATAAGAATGGAGATTAAAAAGTCTTAATCTTGTCAATATCTGAAACAGCTGCGTAATATCCAAAATATTCCCTTTCACTGCTTCCATTTACACATATAGGAAATAATAATAATATCTTCAGCATAGAACTGAAGGCTCAGACTCTGGTACTTAACCCTTTATATCTCTGTACTCCAACCTGCATTCTATTCTTTTATCATCATCCATTGTTTAGTACTAATAAACTGAAATTCCATGTATCTTGGCAATAAAAAATTCTGGGTGGAACATTTCAACCTTACCCTTTGTTTAACTTGCTAACTTAGAGGCATACTTGTCCATGGATCTTTCCAAAATCCCTGTGTTAGAATTGTTTAACAATATTTGTGTGCCTTTTTCCACCTAATTCATGTCAAATAACTTTAGTGTACTCTACGCTTCATTATTTGATTGTTTAAATCCAAGAATTACACACACACACGCACACACACATATGTAAGTAACATGGATCATATTTTATTCATTTTAATGTCTACCATAAGATAGTTAACTATTTCAATACATTTTTATTGAATGAATGAATGAATAAATAACACTCAGTCCTCTATAAGTAAAATGGGAAGTAGGGCTCTGACATTCACTTCAGCTATAAAAATAAATTGAAAACACAACTAGTCAACATGAATACAGAAAAGAAAAATGGACCAGCAATGTGGCTTGGCAGATGAAGCCTCTGCTTGTGCCAGGAGTACCTCCTCTTTGATTGCTGTGTTCAAGTTCTGACTATTCTGCTTCTGATCCAGCTTCCTGCTGATGCTCCTGCGAAGGTAGCAGAAGATGATCCAAGTACTTAGAACACTGTCAACCATGTGGGAGACCAAGATGGAGTTCATGTGTCCTGGCTTCAGTCTGGTCCTGTCTTGGCTGCTTGGTGAGTGAATCAGGGTATGAAAGATTCTCTCTCTCTAGCTCTCTATGTCTCTCTCTTTCTCTCCCTTCTCTTTTTATATCTCTGACTTACAAATAAATAAAATAAATAAATATTTTAAAATTATCTATTCCTTTATTTTTATGTAATTAACAAAACTTGTCCTGCAAAATGGACCACCTGGTAAACAAATAGCTTTGCTTTGACAGAGATGATGGTGTATGTAATTAGATAAATAGAAAAGATTTAAAGATAGTTAATTACAAAGGTAATACTGAGAATACAAAAATTAGGCACATTTCAAAAATAAAGATATTTAGAGAAAGAAAAGCCAATTTCCTTATCAGCAAAATAGTAATATTCATTCATTTGAATCAGTGAATATGTGGACTCTATAATATAATATAATATAATATTATATAATATAATAGGAAAATTCCCAGCATCAGTATCTTTAATATTTCAAAAATTTGTGGAAAAATGAAACTAAAGTAAGTTTATTTTGGTGCAAGAGGTTTTCAAAGTCATGTATAATTTTTTAAATTTATATTTTCTATGAACTTTTTATATTTATTTAAAAAGCAAAGTTACAGGGAGAAAGAGAATCTTCCATTTGCTGATTGGATTCCAAAATGGCTACAAATATTGGGACTGGACCAGACCAAAGCCTGGAGCAAGGAACTCCATCCAGATCCCCAGTGTGGGTGGCAGGGCCCAGGCACTTGGTCCATCTTCTGTTATTTCGCTAGGTGTATTATCAAGGAGTTCGATCAGAAGTGCAGCTGCTGGAACATGAGCGAATGGTCATATGGGATACTTACATTGCCTGTGGTGGTTTAACCGACGCTGCATGGTATAGGCCTATGATTTTTTTTTTTTTTTTTTTTGACAGGCAGAATTAGACAGTGAGAGAGAGAGAGAGAGAGGAAAGTCTTCCTTTCCGTTGGTTCATCCCCCCAAATGGCCCCTACAGCCGGCGCCGATCCAAAGCCAGGAGCCAGGTGTTTCCTCCTGGTCTCCCATGTGGGTGCAGGGCCCAAGGACCTGGGCCATCCTCCACTGCCTTCCCAGGCCACAGCAGAGAGCTAGACTGGAAGAGGAGCAGCTGTGACAGAATCCGGCACCCCAACAGGGACTAGAACCCAGGGTGCCAGTGCCGCAGGCGGAGCATTGGCCAAGTGAGCCGAGGCGCCGGCCAGGCTAGTGATTTGAAGACTCCTGGCATATATTTCTCAACAACCAATTAGAATTTCATACAAATCACCACAAAAAATTATTATATCCAAAAGTTTGATCCAATTCAAACAAATTAAGAATGAGAATAATTCAAGTGGAATTAAAATAGAATAAAAAGATAAGCTTACTTTGGTGAAAAAAATTGAAATCTATGCATACATTTTTTGTAACATTAACTTTTTGAGTATTCCTTATATTACACATTTTAATTTTTGTACCAAAATATGACTTATTTTTAAATTCCAATTTTTCAAAAACTTTTTGAAGTATGCCATATAAAACTTGATTATGAACTACTAGCTTTGTTGCTTTCATGTAAATGAAGATCTTCCTGATAATCCCCAAATTTAATTGATCCGGTATCTTACTTTCTGTAGATATTGGGATTTCCAAATTTGGGAGTCTATCTGGTCACAATCTAGATCTTATTTGACTTTTATAAAGAGGCTTCAGAAACAAAACCATACCCATTACAGCTGGATCTTTAAGGTAGTTTAAGGATCTGCTTGACTTTTTTTCTTTCTTGCTATTCCAGAATCAGATGGACAACAGCACATTCAACACCGCAGAACAAACATTTCATGGTCCTGGCAGGAGAGTCAGTTTTTCTACAGTGAGGACGAGGAAACAACAGTACAAGAAACAGATTGGTAAATTAGGCTGCTTCAGGCCACTTCTCTTCTAAGGACTAACACAGAGAGCTTCCTGGTTTTGCTGATTGAGACAGACTGTACTATTTCTGTCTGGTTCCTGTGACTGTCCTGTTTTAAGCACAAAGCCTGCTTGGGGATTCACCTGTTTCCCAAGGTTTCGGTTTGATTATGTGGCACTTAGTCTAAGTGACATCCTTTTGACTTGGTCGGGTCTGCAGGATCCAGACACTGGAGCCCAGTCCAAAGCAACAATGATCTCGATAATCTCAATAACAGAGGTACCTTCTAGTGTTCGCCTTAATCTTCCTCATTATTATTGAGGTTTACAATCTCTTCACTCTATTAACATTTACATCTAAATTCTGAATGTTTGTGTTATTTCTTTTTGTTTGATTTTATTTTGTCTCTCAACAAATTTGAACTGCTCTTATTTCTGGTAGTTTTTAATATCTCCATATTTTGTGTTCTGCTGCCTTAAAGAGTGTGGAATTATATTTATCTATTAGTCGTGGAATTCTTCGTGTCTCTAAGTTCTGAAGATATATGTCTTTCTCCAATTCCTCAGTCTTCTTTATTCAAATATTGCTACTTTTTTTCTTTATTATCACATACTTGATAGAAGAAAAATCTATTTTCCATTTCCATCTTTTTTGCACTCGGAAGCCTATTGACATTTATTTCACTACATGACTTCTCTACCTCGTGATTGACACTACTGTAATGGAAGTGGAATGAATTCTATGTTGTGATAATTAGGAAAACAAAAGTACCTTTGCCATTTTTCTAGGTTTATTAAAGTATAATTGATTACTAATCATTGTGTGTAAAGTGGAAAATATGATCATTTAATAAATATATAGAATGTGAAATGATAACCACAATCAAGATAATTCACATGTCCATCACTTCCATAGTGATTTGTCTATGTTTGTGATAAGAACAATAAAATCTACTCTCTTATCATATTTCAATATAGTGTAGTTAGTCATAGTCACCATGTTGTACGTTAGATCTTCAGAATTTTCCTACCTTATAATTGAAGATGTGAACCCTTTGACAAATATCTCCCCATCATTCCATCCCCCATCCCCTGACTATTAATCCTCTGCTCTTTGATTTACAAATTCAAGGTTTTTAGATTACACATGTAAGTGAGATCATAGAGTATTTTTCTTTGTGCCTGGCTTGCTTCACTTAACAAAATGCCGTCTGGATTCATAATGCTATTGTAAAACATACATTTCTTGTGTGTATGTAATATCCCAGGGTTCATTTATATCAAGTTTCTTGTCCATGCAGCCATTGATGGGCACTTAGCTTGTGTCCATATCTTAGCTGTTGTGAATAGCACTGCATGAACAGGGCAGGACAGATATCTCTTAGAGATATTCATTTCATGTTGATCAGTTCTGCCTTTGGGATCTGGCCAGAGTGCCCACTATTAACCCCTCCTGATGCCTAACTCAACACTAAAACTTGTGACAAAGGTAGCAACATGTTCTAAGCCTGACCATTCCTTCAAAGTCTCATTGTACAATCATTCTTGCTTTATGTTTAGTGTGTTCTAAATAAAATCACTAGAACCATGGATATGTAATGGATGCTACTTCTGGACCCCAGCATTTCTAGAACATTGTTTGAAGGTGTATCATATTATTCATTTGAATACTTTCATTTCAATCCCTTAAAAATCAACGTGAGCTTTCTAAAATTGTTTGTTGTGTTTTATTACATGCAATTATTCATGCATATTCATATATGTTTCTATCATTAAAAATAATGTCATGTTTTCTCAATTTAGGTGTTTGACCACATATCTTAAGTAAGCAAAAACTTTGTGGAAGTGACAGTAGATTTCTCCTGTCAATTAATTATCTTTTCTCCAAGACAGGTACTTGATACTATTCACCCTTGTCAGACCAGAATTGCTCCCTGAACGGCCATCTCTTTAATTTTATTTTACTGATAAACATTAGCAAGAAAAATACCATTTCTCCATCTTCTGTTACATTACTAGTCTACCTATATATTTTAAATTGTCTATAGGTCTTGCTAAAATAAAAAAGAAAAGTATTCCAGCTCCTATCTAATGCCGTTCCTATGTGGAACCACAGGATCTCATGCCTCCTCTTATTCAAGGACTTTACTCAAACAATTGTCTCTTGGATCTCTAATTTCCTCCAAATTGGATTTATTCATAAATGTAAAATTGCATGATAATACCCCTTAATGAGAAAAATTGTGTCTGGGGTTTCAATTCACCTATCACTAAATTTCTCAACACTCTTAGAATAAATTGTTCACTCTCTAATTTTACTTCCTCTTTTCCTACCACTCCACTCTCATCAGATTGTGCACCTTACTACTACATTGAAACTTCTTTCCTGAAGCCCACAAAAATCATCTGTCTTGCCAAGTCCAGTGATCGTCATTGTTCATCTCAGTCAAACGCCCATCGACATTTGAAACACTCTGGCACTACCTTCTTTTCGAACTCCTTTCTTCTCTTAGGTGCCAGGACGTCTCATCATTCAGACTCTTTCCCACTACCTCCATGGCAATTCTGGCTCAGTTTCCTTCTCTGGCCCCTCATTTTCATCCTGAGCTTGAGATGGTATAATCTCCCTGACTTCAGTCTTTTGGTTTCTCATGGCCAGCCACACAGATTCCCTTAGCCATCCTACACAATCAAGGCTGTACATGGTACCACTTGAATCCCAGATTGTGTAATTCCAGATCTTAACTATGTCCCTAAGTCCCAGATTCATAAATCTGGTTCTCATCATTTCACTTGTATGTCTTGGAATTAAAATCCAATATGTAAATGAAAACTTCTGTTTTTAAACCATAGCAATACCCCCTCCTCACAATCGTCTCTACTTTTGTAAGTGGCACAGATTTGCTTAGGACCATAACCCAAGCCACTCTTCAGTTTCTTACTTCTTTCATCCACAATAAGGAATTAGAAATTTTCCATCTACTCAGTCTTCTACGTATGCTCCTCCCACCATCATTTCTTACTACTTTCAGCAACTCCACCTGAATTTAAACTAATGCAGGTCTGACCTAGGTTGAAATCCTCTGAGCTTTCACCTTAATTCTAGTTATCAAACTCTCCTTCTCTTCATCAGTTTCCATAGGGCACGCATGATTCTTCTAAAAACAGACTGTGCAACTTTTCTGACTAAATTCTCCCGGAGAACTACTGCCAAACTAAGTGAAGCCTTGACCTGCCTGAGCCCAATGAAGTCACCCTGATTCTTCACATCCAGCTCGTTGGATTCCTTGTCATGATTTTTCTATGGTCGCGCTGGCTCCAGTGCTTTTCCTAAACTCAGTTCAACCCTATGGCCTTAGCACTTGCTCTTAGATGGTTTTTGTGAAGAATTTTTCACTGGTTTCTTTTTATCCTACAGATTTCTGGTCAAAAGTTTTCTTCTCAGAGGTTTTCCGTCACTACCTTATAAAAATGACTTCTAATACACATTTGCATTTTCTGAAACTTACAGCTAATTAACATTCTATTTCCATTATTTATTTTTTATTTCCCATTATAAGTTGTATTTTGTGAGTCAGGGATTCATTTGTTTGCTTACTGTCATTTCCTTAGACTCTTATAAAAAAAGTGTCTGAAAAACAATGGGTGTTAAATAATTATTCTCCATGGGCAGCAGGTTAAAGCCACAGCCTATAGCGCCGGCATCCCACATGGACACCAGTTTGAGTCCTGGCTGCTCTGCTTCTGATCCAGCTCTCTGCCATGTCCTGGGAAAGCAGTAGAAGACAGCCCAAGTCCTTAGGCCCCTGCACCTGCATGTGAGACCTGGAAGAAGCTCCTGGCTCCTGACTTAGGATCAGCTCAGCACTGGCCATTTTGGTCATTTGGAGAGTGAACTAGAGGATGGAAGACCTCTCTCTCTCTCTCTCTCTCTTTATCTCTCTCTCTGGCTCTACCTCTCTCTGTAACTCTTTCAAATGAATAAAATAAATCTTTTAAAAAATAATTATTCTCCAAATGAGCAAATGAATGTGTATAATATCTCATCATATATCTTATATTTTGTACAACTTATGGTCATTTATATAATCATGTATTCAATAATTCAAACTAAGATCTATTTGACTGGCTGGCGCCAAGGCTCAATAGGCTAATCCTTCTCCTCTGGCATTGGCACCCCGGGTTCTAGTCCCGGTCAGGGCACCGGATTCTGTCCCGGTTGCCCCTCTTCCAGTCAAGCTCTCTGCTGTGGCCTGGGAGTGCACTGAAGGATGGCCCAAGTGCTTGGGCCCTGCACCCGCATGGGAGACCAGGAGAAGCACCTGGCTCCTGGCTTCGGATCAGCGCGGTGCGCCGGCCGCAGCAGCCATTGGAGGGTGAACCAACGGTAAAGGAAGACCTTTCTCTCTGTCTCTCTCTCTCTCTCACTGTCCGCTCTGCCTGTCAAAAAAAAAATCTATTTGACTCCCAAACCCATTCTGTTTACACTAACTTCTTTTTCAGATCGCAGCCTTAACTGGTCTATTCAAAACTATTTAAATTGCATTCACTTACGAAAATTTTAGTCAATTCGGTTCCACTCTGATATACAAGTATGTTTATCCTTGATCTAGTTGGTGTGGATCTGGAATGAGTTTTAGGATATTTAACTTAGAAGATAATTTAGTTTCATGATGTTCTTTGTATTATCTGGATTTAATATGTTAATTTTCTGTAACTGCTCATTCTTATATCATCTCTGATGTAGCTCCCTGCTAATGTGCCTGGGAAATCAGCAAAATATGGTTCAAATGCTTGGGCCCTACCACCCATGTGGGAAAAGCTCCTGGCTTCAGGCTGGCCCAGCTCTGGCTGTTGCAGCCATTTAGGGAGTAAAACAGTAACTGATAGATCTCTCTCTATCACTCTCTCTGCCCCTCCCCCACACTCCTCTGTAATTCTGCCTTTCAAATAAGTAAATAAAATCTTTTTTTTAAAAAAATAAACACATGGTTGTTAATAATTGGTCCCACTCTTCTCTGTAAGGAGAAAACTTGTGTAGACTCCCCCACCTTGTAAGAAGTGGAAGAGGGAATAAACCACAGAGATACCAATCTGTATCTTCACTTTGGCTGCTATGTGTACTAAAGAAAGGAACTTCATTACTGTTGAGAGAGTCCTGGTCCACAAGTTATGCTGCTTATCAATAATATTACACATTCAATAGTACACATTAAGTGGATAATGCTGAAACGTGACGTGATTCAAGCATTAAGTAACATGACATACTCTTCTGTTCCAGTCCTGATGGTCATCTCTTTGGTTTGGGGATAGAATGACAAGTAGTGAAGAACTGGGGTGCTTACTTTTCATATAACTGTTAAAACCAGAGTTAAACAATTAATATTTTGTTTTTGGTACCAGGGATACTTCAATTCCTGGCATCAAATAGAAACAAACAACATCAAAAAAAATTCTCCAATGCTGAATACATCTTCAGATTCATTTCCATTCTCTTCTACTGAAACTGCCTACTTAATGCTTCAAACACCAAAGAACCTCTCCTTGGATTCAGACACCTTTTTATAACACCTGAGACTTAGCTTTTCCTTCTTTCTGTGTATTGTAATATGTCTGTCTATCTAGCTATCTCTAACTAGAGAGTGGGCTCCTACGTCACAAGGTGTAACAATAATATTTTAAAAAATATATTTATTTATTTGAAAGGTGGAGTTACAGAGAGGCAGAGGAAGATAGATAGATAGAGAGAGAGAGAGAGAGAGAGAGAGAGAGACATCTTCCAACTGCTGGTTCACTCCCCAGATAGCTGCAATAGCCTGAGCTACGCTGATCCGAAGCCAGGAGCAAGAGCTTCTTCCAGGTCTCCCGCGGGGATGCAGGGGCCCAAAGAGTTGAGCCATCTACTACCTTCCCATAGCAGAGAGCAAGATCAGAAGTGGAGCAGCCAGGACTCAAACCAGTGCCCATACGGGATGCATTGCAGATGGCGGTTTTACCTGTTACACCATAGTGCTGGCCCCAGTAATAATAGTAAACAATGATTATTTCCCTTTATATTCCTAACCTCTAGCACAGTGTTGGTCATACCAAAGAAGCATAGAAACTGATGAATGAATCCATTATTTACAAATATTTAGGTGTGGGGAGCAATCCGGACTAGACTAAGTTACTCGAATTAGGACTTATTCTATGCATCTGCTCTCCTCTGTGGGGAGCAGCTCGGACTAGACTAAGTTACTGGAATTAAGACTTATTCTATGCATCTGCTCTCCCACAATATGGCGCTGGGAGAGAAGTAAACAGCTTCCGCACAGCTGCCTCCAGTTCAACCAATAAACTGTAGGACTTGCTCCTGATTGGAGAGCAGCGTACTCGGCGTGTGGGCAGCCGAGTTAGGATTGGCGGAGGAGGACTATAAAGGAGGAGAGAGACGGCATGCACCGGGAACATCTATGGGGAACATCTAAGGGAACCCGTGCAGCCCCCGAGAAAGCCGGCCGGCGGTGTGCCGCTCCCCTGCGGAAGTGGGGAATGTGGCCAGGGGGAACTGCCCTTCCACGGAGGTGGAAGGGATAGTAGCCAACCCGGGAAGAGCCAGCAGCAAACCCGGGGAGGGCCGAGCAGACGAAAGAACAGCGCAGGGTCCTGTGTTGCTCCTCCACGAAGAGGGGGAGCGACATAATGGTGCCGTGACTCGGATATGAAGCCTAGGCAGCGTTTAGTGTCGTTCCTCCACGAAGAGGGGGAGCGACATTTAGGTTTCAAAGTTAGAGTTGACTATGGATAGTGAAATGGAGATTGGAAATACTGGGTATCATTTACTATTCAATAAGGCTCCGTCATCAGCAGGGAGGAGCCATTTTAATAGGATTTTGATGCATCTAGGAATGTGGGCTCTAATAACTAACTTCTTAAATTCCAACCATTCCTTGATGTTTCCTTGCTCTGTGTCTTTGGACAGCCTTTAACCTCTGAGTTCCAATCTCCTCACTTTAGATATGGGAACTCTGAGAATTTGTACAATCAATTGGATTCAAATTGGACTTAAATAAAATAGAAAACCCAGATGTCTTTAGCACAACATCAGCACATAAGAAGGGCTCATACATGTGGGTGGTTGTAGACAAATGATATTCTTTTAGGGCCTTGAGTGGTTGTCTTCTAGGAAGAACGGTCTCTTCTGAACTGTGTGAAAAATGTATAACTGCACCCATGGGAAGTACTGATTCTATCCAGCTAAAACTATAAGTTATACTTTATGATATGATATTTGTTCTTAAATAATTGAAATAAACATCTGTTGAAGTTTATTTGGCTTCTTTAATGTTTGTATATGTTTGCCCTGTCTTAGGAATCATGCTGTGAATTACAAATTCAAAGCATAATACAACATGTCCTGGCCATAAAGAATTGGTAGCATGGCAAGAAATAAAAAGTAGCCTACCAGGTTGTTTTCTGGAACACTTGTCCTGTCTAGACAGATTGTAGTCTGTTGGGTAAATACAGATATTAATAAACTGATTACTCACACTTAATGGTTTCTACTAAAGAATGCTAGCAGCTGTGGTACCATAGAGAGGTGTGCTATGGCTAACATGCTTATTAACCTTCAAGACATGAGGCTGGCAATGTGGCGAAGGGGGTAAAGCCACCGCCTGCAGTGCCAGCATCCCATATGGACACTGGTTCAAGTCCCGGCTGCTCCGCTTCCAATTCAGTTCTCTACTATGACCTGGGAAAGCAGTATAAGATGGCTCAATTCCTTGGGCCCCTGCACTCACGTGGAAAGACCTGGAAGAATCCAACTGAGGAGTGAATAAACAGATGGAAGACCTCTCTCTCTCTATCTCTCCTTCTTTCTCTGTGTAGCTGACTTTCAAATAAATAAATAAACCTTAAAAAAAAAAAAAACCTTCAAAGGCACGAGACATGTAGACCTGGTATTTGTTTAGACAGTAAGAATCCTTCCATTTTCCTCTCTCTCATGTGGTATTTGATATTCACGTACTTGAGAATTTTTAACATTAACCACTTTTGTTGTTATAGTAGTCTAGTTCTGAGAACAAACACTGACTAAATTTGAAAACATACTCCAATAGTGAAATATATCTGTACACTCTTTTTTTTCTCTGTATATGTAGAATGTATGCAAGTGCGCTGAACTCAATTGCTGTTTTCTCTCTGAAATGATAGAATAAAAATTCTTAGGAGTAAATGTGTGAAAGGTCATATGTTACATGTAAAATAAGTTGTGAATAAGCCATCTTTGTAATTTTTGTATGACAAGTGTTGGTAAAATGACGCAGGTCTTACCTGTGGCAGCATCTATGTCCTGGACACCATCCTAGGCTCTATCTCCTGCTGCCATTGCAGGAAGCCAGGTGACCAGATGGCCCAACCACAGGTGTTAGCTCCACTCCCACCCTAATAGGATTTGCTGATCCTATTTACCTGCCCCAGGCAGAGGTGTAACAGGACCTGTTCTGGACCACTGGCTCTCTCTCCTGATTCTTCTATCTCTTCCTCTCTAGCCCTCTCCCCAGATCCTCTCCCCCTAGCTCGTCAGGCTTCTCCCACCCATTCATAAATCTTTCCCTTAACTCAGGTGTTTGGTGTGTTTTGTGGTGGCCTTACAACAAGTACTAGAATATTGGCAAAAGTACTCAGAAGTATCACACACCATTGATATAGCACCACTACATTTTATTTAGGAGTTTTTTGTTCTAAGCATAATCAAACTAAAGCACAAGTACAGTTTACCATATGGAGAGCTTGTGTGTGTGTATCTACAGATGACCAGACATGCACACACATGCACATACTCGTAGTTTGACCTGACAAGTTTCAATACTAAACATCAGGGCATGGTACTTGGTAGAGCAGTGAGGATGACACCTGTGCTCCATATGAGAGCGCTTGAGTTTGAGAACTGGCTCTGTTTCCACATTCCAGCTCCCTGCGGATGTGTACCCTGGAAGGCAGCATGTAGTGGCTCAAGATGGTTGGGTCCCTGCCACCCACATAGGAACCCCAGTTTGAGCTCCCAGCTTTTGCCTGCATCAACCCTGATTGTTGCTAGCATTTGGTGCAGGCAATGGGAGCGCTCACTACCTGCCCCCTTCCCCTCTTATCTGCCTCTCTCTCTGTGTCTCTCTCTGCCTTTCAAATAAATACGATAAGTAAATAGATGTTTAGTTAATAAACATTAACATCAGTGAGCTGTTGCAGAACAGCTGTTCAGCCTCACCCTCTCCACACAAATGTGCATTGGTATATTTCCCTGACAGGATCATGGGATTTCAGACCTTGGCTACCACATATGAGCTGTCTTCTGAATCTAAATTCACATTTTGACCCCAAGCTGCATACGCTTCAGAAGCAGTGAAAGAGAAAAGTGTATCAGTTACTGGTGAAGGGGGCAGAAATGCGCTTTACAGCAAGCACACAGCAGTTACTGTGATGAATTCTCCAAGCCTCCCATGAACCCAGTCAGACTTGGTCGTGAATTTTCTCAATTTACAATTTCCCTGGGCAAGTCACATAGCATTTCCTTTAGTTTCTCTTCAGTATAAAACTTACAGTGGATATTAAGTATCATTGTTATATAATCGTGTATACTTTAAAGTGTCATGAAAATGCAAAATATTGGTTGTTAACTATCAACCTTTCCCAAATATGAAAACGTGTTAAAAATGTTTACCTATTTATTTATTATACTGGAATGTTAGAGAAAACTGATACGGCAGACAGAGAGAGATCTCCTACCCAGTGGCTCACTTTCCCAGTGTCGGCAGCAGCCAGGAGTGTTGTAAGGAACTCAATCCAGATCCCCCATGTGGTGACAGACACGACAGTCTTTGAGCCATCAGTTTGTGCCTCCCAGTTTGTGCATTGGCAGGAACCTGGATGAGAATCAGAGCCAGGACTTAAACCCAGCTACTTAGATTTGGAACGCAGGCATTCCAAGCTGCTCCTTAACCCTGCATCAATTACCTACCTGCAAAAATCCTAACTTTTAAATAAAGAAAAATTCCAACCAGTCTCTTCAAAGTTTTTTATATACTAAACTATTTACAGTTACAGTGAATAACTCTGAGGTTTACTGTGACCAATAAACATCTTTCAGCAACTAAAATACTTTCCCTCTCTAGTGAAAATTCAACGTAAAACTACCAGAAGTTTCCAGAAAAGCTATTGTCCATGTTCATGTTATTTTATTAAATTACATTTCTGAATAAATAGGTCAATATCTTAAATATATTTTTATTGAATTCAGACAAATCTGTGAATTAATCTAGTCACTGCTATCATTAAGACATAAAACATCATCATCATCCACTTAGTTCCTCTTGCCTCTTTCTAGTCAATTTTCTTCAACTCAGGCCCCAGGCAAACAATTATCTTATTTTATATGTTAGGAGTTTATACATAAGTGGAATAAAACAGTATATTTCCTTGTCATCTGCCTTATTTAGCATAACATCATGTTTTTGAGATTCACCTGTGTTATTACATATTCAATAACTCAGTCTTCTTTATTGGTGCATACTTGTCAGATACTAATACATAAACGTTTTTATCCATTCATGTGTGCATGGGTATTTTTTTCAGTTTGGTGTGTTTATGGATACAGTGGCCATAAATGTTTTTATCCTGGCTGCTGTGGACTGAACTGTGCCCTGTTTTGAACTTGCATGTTGAAAGGCCCACAGCACTGTGATGGCATTCAGAGATGGGGACCATTGAGAGACCATTTGGTTCAGAAGGCATGTAGATGTGGCTGCCATGATGGGATTAGTTCCCTGATAGGGACAGCAGAGAGCTTTCTCACTTTCTGTACCTGTGATGACAACACAGCAAGAAGGGCATCTCCAATACAGGAGGACTGCCTTTCCCAGGGCACAGCCATTCTGCTGCACTCATCACAGGCATCCCAGGCCCAAGAACTATGAGAAATAAATTTTTGTCATGTAAACCAACCAGTCTGTGTTGTTTTGTTGAAGCAGCCTGAACTAAGATGCTGGGCTTTGTGTGTATGTTTTCAATTATCTTGAGTAAATTCACAAAAATGAATGCAGTTGTTGGATATGGTCAGTATATGTTAACTATATGGGAAATGGTAAGCTGTTTTCCAAAATATTAGAACCATCTTATATTTCCATTATGATGTGTCAATATCTGAATGCTAATTGCTCTATATTGCTGCCATAATTTTATGCTAGATTTGTCTTCCCATAGTTATTGAAAACAAAATATACAACAAAACTTTTAGAAAAATATGCAGTAGGTAGCTGTACATTCTCCCACTTTTTTACTCAAACATGCTTTCAGAGTCTTCCTTCATATCAAAGTGGAAATCTTTGACAAAATGTAAATCTTAAACTAAAGGGATATCTCTCTAGTGATGGAATCTTAGTTCCCAGTTACCAGGCTGGGATGATCTAAGTGGGGTTTACTATAATTCTGGGATATTTTTAAATTAATTCATTTATTTTTGTCTTTCTATTTTTTCTGGTCAAACTTCTAGCACCTCTTTCCTTCATGTGCAGCCTCCAGTATTAATGAGTTATGGAAGCTCTCTCAATGCTTTACTCAAGGATCTTTTCAGTTTTTTGAAAATACTCTGATATAGGCATTGGCTTCCCCATACTTTGCCCCAGATAGATTAAGCACCCTAGGCAAAGCTGCAGCGATCCTGACATATCTCTTCCTTTATGTGGAACCACAGTAGCTCACTCAGGAATAGTCACTTACTTGTCCCAGAAGTACTAAACTTCTCTAAGTGGTATTTTGGGCAGTGGGGTCAGTAGCCCTGCTCCTCTTTGGCTGGTCCATTAAGGCATGAAAGTTCTGCCCTATAAAAGAGATGGAACATGGCTGACAGAATCCCTGTGTCTCCAGCCTGCCAGGTCTGGATGATAGCATCCACTCTCAGAGCAAGGGCTGGGTGAAAAAGGGAGCCTTGCCTTCAACCTGCTGATGGCACCAGATGGGATCAGAGCTGTTGTAACACCAGGCAAGGGGAGAGAAGAAGGCTGCTGGCCATGATCACAGGGTATCACACAGCCCTAGGCTAGGACACAGTCCTCTATTTTTTGTGTGATTGTAGCCTCAGAGTAGATTGCCAAGTTCAGATTCTGTACATGGAGCACCAAGGGGAAGGGAGCATCAGTTGTTGCTGAAATGCCAATAACTTGTTGCTCTTACTGAGATGTAGTGGACTATCTTGAAGGAAAGATTCTACATTTCTTCTATGTCCTTGGAAGAATTTCCACAAACTATGAAGAATTTTTTTTTTTTTTCTGACAGTTTTATCTAGTTAAATACGTGATGTGTTGGAGAGGAGAGTGCCACTCACCTACCACTCTGGAAGTGAGAGCCCAGTGGCATTTACTCTTTGGTTCCATACACTGGAAATTTGCACCCTTTATTCTTCCTTGACTGATTTTTGTAGAACTTGCTAACTTTAACTAAAAATTGTTGAATAATCTATTCTTGTTTCCATTAGCTTTTGTTTTTCTTTATCTCTGCTTGCACTTTTAGTTTCCCTCTGCTCACATGGAATTTTCTTCATTTACTTTTTCTATTTTATAGAGTTGAAATATTAGATTATTATTATTATTTTTTTTAATTTGAAAAGCAGAGTTACAGAGGCAAAGGCAGAGAGAGAGACAGTGGTCTTCCATCTGCTGGCTCACTCCCCAGATGGTTGCAATGGCCAGAGTTGGGGCAATAGGAAGCCAGGAGCCAGGGGCTTCTTCTGGGCCTCTCATTTGGGTGCAGGGGCCCAAGAACTTGGGCCATCTTCTACTGTTTTCCCAGGCCATAGCAGAGAGCTGGATCAGGGATATGGAGCAACCCATATAGAATGCTGGCATTGCAGGCAGCAGTTCTACCTGCTACACCACTAGATTATTGATTTAATTTTTTTTTAAAAAAGATTCATTTATTTATTTGAAAGTCAGAGTTACACAGAGAGGAGAGGCAGAGAGAAAGAGAAGTCTTCCATCCACTGGTTCACTTCCCAATTGCCCACAATAGCCGGAGCTGTGTCCATCTGAAGCCAGGAGCCGGGAGCTTCTTCCGGGTCTCTCGCTTGGGTGCAGGGGCCCAAAGACTTGGGTCATTTTCTACTGCTTTCCCAGGCCATAGCAGAGAGCTGAATCAGAAGTGGAGCAACTGAGTCTTGAACAGGTGCCTATTTGGGATGCAGGTACTTCAGGAGGCGGCTTTACCTGCTAAGCCACTGCACCGGCCCTAAATTATTGATTTTAAAACTTTGTTTTTTTTTTTAACATGCAACCATTTAAGGCACTGAATTTCCTTCCAATCACTTTCTGGCCGGCGCCGTGGCTCACTTGGTTAATCCTCCGCCTGCAGCGCTGGCATCCCATATGGGTGCCAGGTTCTAGTCCCGGCTGCTTCTCTTCCAGTCCAGCTCTCCGCTGTGGCCTGGGAGGGCAGTGGAGGATGGCCCAAGTGCTTGGGCCCCTGCACCCGCATGGGAGACCAGGAAGAAGCACCAGGCTCCTGGCTTCTTATTAGTGCAGCGCCGGCTGTAGCGGCCATTTGGGGAGTGAACCAATGGAAGGAAGACCTTTCTCTCTGTCTCTCTCACACTGTCTATAACTCTACCTGTCAAATTAAAAACAAACAACAACAACAAAAACTTTGTTCTTTTATCATGCAACCTTTAAGGCACTGAATTTCTTTCTAATCACTTTCTAATTTTTTAGCTAAATCCTACTAATGTTTATTCAGACAAAAAATATATCTTGGGATACCTATGCATTGTGGAACAGTGGCTTAATCTGCTGCTTAGGACACCCACGTCTCATATCAGTGTGCTGATCTGAGTCCTGGCTGATCCAGTTCTGATTCATCTTCATGCCAGTGTACCTGAGAAGGCAACAGATGGTGGAACAAGTCCTTGGTGTCCAGTATCTGTATATGGAGGTCTTAGATCCTGACTTGCACCTGATCTGCATTGGCTGTTGGGAGCTCTTGGGGACTGAACCAACAGGTGGAAGAACTTTATCTCTCTCTGTCTTTCAAATGAAATATATAAATTAATTTTTTAATTTCCCTTTTCGATTTCTAATTTGACATTAAGCAATTTATCTGTATTTTTCCAAATATTGGGGCATAATACACATAATATTTTATTGATTCTTATTTGAATCGTTTTGTGAATATTTTCAAATTTTTCAGATTCTTATAATGTGAAAGTATATGGAATAACTTGAAGATTATCACACTTTGATTTTAAAATTTCTTCTAATGCTGGTGATGGACTGCTGTAGGTATTTCAAGTTATTTAAAAGTTTTTCTTGGGACCAGCACTGTGGCATAGCAGGTAAGGCCGCCTCCTGGAGTGCTGGCATCCTATCTGGGCACTGGTTCGAGACCCAGATGTTCCACTTCTGATCTGGCTCTCTGCTATGGCCTGGGAAAGCAGTGGAAGATGGCCCAGACACTTGGGTCCCTGTACCCATGTGGGAGACCCAGAAGAAACTCCTGGCTCCTGGCTTCAGATTGGCTTAATCCTGGCTATTGTAGCCAACTGGGGAGTGAACCAGTGGATGGAAGACCTCTCTCTCTCTCTCTATCTACCTCTGTCTCTCTGTAACTCTGCCTTTCAAATAAATAAATAAATAAATATTAAAAAAAAAGTTTTTCTTGGGGCTGGTACTATGGCTCAGTGGACTAAAGGCATGGTAATTAATAGTCTATTTCTTGGATCAACATGGCACAACCATAAAAATTTCTATAAAATCACAGTGGAGTCTGCAAAAAAAGCGTGGTGAGGGATATACCAAAAACTAATTGTACATTCAATGTGATTCCAATAATATTTTAGAAATACCCATTAATAAGAAAGCCATCATAAATAAATGGTATACTCTAAAATATTGATGATGTTTAAGAGTGAAAACCTGAAGTGATCCCTGCTAAATATAAGAGTGGGAATAAGTGAGGGAGGAGATGTACAATTTGGGACATGCTCAATCGGACTTGCCCCAAATGGTGGAGTTAGAATCGTGCCAGGGGATTCCAATACAATCCCATCAAGATTGCATGTACCAATGCCATCTCACTAGTCCAAGTGATCAATTTCAGTTCACAATTGATCACACTGATAGTTCTAAGAGTCAAAGGGATCACACAAACAAGACTGGTGTCTGCTAATACTAACTGATAGAATCAAAAAGGGAGAGAACGATCCAACATGGGAAGCGGGAGACATAGCAGACTGATAGAATGGCAGATGTCCTAAGCAGCACTCTGGCCTCAGAATCCGCCCTTAAGGCATTTGGATATGGCTGAAGAGCCCATGAGAGTATTTCAGGCATGGAAAGCCAAGACACTCTGGCAAAAAAAAAAAAAAAAAAAAAAAAAAAAAACCTAAATGAAAGATCTCTGCAAGTGAGATCCCAGTGGAAAGAATGGGCTCATCAAAGAAGGAGGTACCTTTCTCTGAAGGGAGGAGAGAACTTCCACTTTGACTATGACCCTGTCGGAATAAGATCAAAGTCGGCGAACCCAAAAGGCTTCCATAGCCTTGGCAACTCATTATTAGAGCCTACGTAGATTACTGATGCCATAAATAAGAGTGTCAAATTGTTAAGTCAACAACAGGAGTCACTTTGTACTTACTCCTCATGTGGGATCTGTCCTTAATGTGTTGTCCAATGTGAATTAATGCTGTCACTAGTACTGAAACAGTATTTTACACTTTGTGTTTCTGTGTGGGTGCAAACTGATAAAATCTTTACTTAATACATGCTAAACTGATCTTCCATATATAAAGAGAATTGAAAATGAATCTTGATGTGAATAGAATGGGAGAGGGAGTGGGAGATGGGAGGTTTGCGAGTGGGAGGGAAGTTATGGTGGGGGAAAGTCATTGTAATCCATAAACTGTACTTTGGAAATTTATATAAACTAAATAAAAGTCAAAAAAAAGAAAAAAAAAAGAGTGAAAACCTGAATCGTTTCAACCATTTTTATTATCTTTATATTCTCTTGGTCACATTCATAAACAAAATTACTTTTTTAAAAATGAAAAAGAAATCAGATATTAGAATATATGTGTATAGAACATCCTTATGCAAATAAAAGTTTCATTTCCGAGTCTTATGTAAACATCAACAGAATCCTTCTCTATGCATAGCTGGCCAATTGTCTCTACCAGCTGGTACACTGGCAGCTCACCAAGAGAATGGAGCACATCTCATTGTTTAGCAGCTGTTATTGCTTTTCTGTTTAACCTTTCTACAGAAATGCATATTTTTAAAAATATTTGAGAATTATAATTATTCTATCTTCATACTATCAGTGTAGACAATACGGACAGAACAGCCTGTCATTAACTATGAAACTCTAGGGGAAATAAGTATGTCTTTCCTCAGTATAAACATTTTTATTTATTGAATGAACGCTGCTATGCTGCATAGCTCTGATAAATAATACTGTACTCACTTTATATGATATTTAAAGATCTTTCTTTTGCTGCCAACAATTGTCATCCATGCAATTTTTCATATTATGCATTTCCATGAATTTCTTGATGATGTCACAATTGTGTGGATTTCAAAAATTATTGCACCAAAATAAATTAACATTTAATTCTGTTTTCCCACAAGGTCTTAGAAATGCCTTCATATATCATAATTGAAAATCCTGTTTAAAATGCTTCTGATTATACCAATTCATAATATTCTCTGCATGTTATTAATTTTTGTCATGGCACACTTTTGAACAAATGAAGTACTAACAGTTCAGTTTGTTTACTAAAATGTTTTATATAACCTAGTATGTATTTATATTTTCCCAATCTAAATAAAGATTTGAAAGTATAGCATAAGTTAAATGGCAGAAAAATACATTTACTTCATTCTGACATAATCACAATTATTTGCTAGTAAATGTGTCTTCTGAGCATATTACAATCCCCCCCCAAAAAAAAAACTTGGCAGCTGATTGGACACCACCACTTTTATTTCCAGTATCACATGGATTTTCTTGCTTTATTTTGGAACTTGCTGTTTATTATAAGAATCTGTGAAAATAATACTTTGCAAACATGACATCATAGAAGCAAATGCAATGGGATCATTGTTGAAACTAAATATCTCAGATTTCTGGTTTACAGCTGGCACGCAAAGTAGTACTCTGGTCTGAGATGCTGGCAATGCAAGTGATGGTTTAACCTGCTATGCTGCAGTTCAGGTCCCTACATATTTTGTAACTGCCATGATCTGTTTCAGTTCCTAGGAACTTAGAATGGTATAAGATGCTACTATCAATAGTTCAAAATAGAGTAAAACACACAGAAACATAAGCAAGTAGCTCTGTTAAAATATATGACTGCCATAACAGAGCAATCAGGACACAAAAGAACAAGTGTAGTATATTGCATGTGCTTAGCTTCGAGAGGGTACAATTCAGCCAAGACACAGAAAGTCAAGGATGCAGGAAAAGATGAGCATAACGGATGAGTTGTAAAGGCTTAGGGCATATATGGGAGAGAATGCATGTCTAGGGTTGTTGACATTTGGGAATGAGAAGAGATGAAGGGGGGCTGGTGTGACACAGTGGATAAAGCTGCTGCCTGGAACCTGGCTTCTTATGTGGGTGCAGGTTCAGGGCCATGATGTTCCGTTTCTGATTCAGAACTCTGGGAAAAGCAGCAGGAAGATGACCTAAGTGTTTAGGCCCCTGCCACCCACATGGAGGAGGTTCTTGGCTCCTGGTGCAGCCCTGGCTGTGTGGCCACCTGGTAAGTGCACCAGTGGATGGGAGAGCTCTCTCTCTCTCATTCTCTCTCTCCATTTCCCCCTCTCTCTCTGTCAGTGACTGTGACTTTCAAACAAATAAATGAATCTTAAAGAGAATAAAATAAAGGCAGAATATTATACTGGAAAAGTGTAACTGAGAGACTGGAGTCTCAGAAGCTTTAAGTAAATCAGTTCCTGAAAGGACTCAGTATCGGTATCCTGTAACATCCAGTAGTGTGTTTCTAGGATCTTCCCTAAAGTAGACATGGAGCTTCAAATAAAGGTCTTTTAGATACGTTTTGGGCAAGGGAGATCATCTATATATGAAATCTAGTCATCCTCTGATCCTGGAATTTTATTTATTTATTCAGGTCTTATTTTTCAACACACAATATGCATAGCAGAAATATGGAAGTGTTCACATGAAAGCTATATAGGATGTAATTAGAAAACCCATTACAAAGAATAGGACATAAAAATTTTTAATCAAAGAAAAATTACATTATCTGTCCCATCAACTTCAGTGTTTGATATTTTCACTTTCATGTTTTAATCCATTTATGGCATTTCCTCAGGTAGAATTTTCAGATTCCAGTAGCCACAAGTGTTGGTATACAACATGACTGGGAAAAGATAGCACAAGAAAAATAGCTATAATTTTATTGTTTTTGGTAGGAACTCCAAAAACCTGGACAGCTTCTGCGCAGTCTAAGGAGACATCCAGCCTTAAGATAAATTCAAGAGGAAGAATGCCATGTTGAAATGCAGGCCTGGCTATGACACTTCTTCTGCTTTCCTATAATAAACTGGATATTTCAGTTTCTGTCAAGAAATCAAGTTGCCAAATGGTTCCTTTCAGTATTGATCATGCAATTTGTATATCCTCTGCTTCAACAAGAATTCATTTCTGTGGTTATTTTGGCCAGTGTTAGAGGAGTGTTTATTTTCGTGACAAGGCATAGATCCTTTCATAAGTTGTCCAAGTTTTATGCTGTTCATACTCCAACATATGTACTGCACTATCACATGCCTTCCAATTTGCTGAAATAGCCTTCAGAGGATGCACATGGCTCTCACATCCTCTCCCTGGTAGAACTGAGTCTCCTTCCGCATGGTGTTTCTCCCATCCCATCCATGCTGAAAACAGAGTCAATTCTAGGGAAAATGGTCCTTTTGCATACTGACTAGTTTCTGGGGTAACAAATGAGTGGAGATAATTACTCTGCTTTCAATATCAACCATTTTCTGGGCTGCAGGCACTGGGTGACCTGATTGGCTGGAGCACAGATATCAGACCCAGTAATAAAGTGGAGACCTGAAGGAAAGTTTTCCAAGAGGCAGACTTCTGTGGGTAGAGCCTCTGAGGCATTTAGAGAAACAAATTAATTCTGCATCTGGGACAAGGCAGCCTCCTCCTGGGCTGGAAGTTTGACTCAAACCACCTTCAGCTGAGCTGGGCATCGTTCATCCTCCCTCTCTGACTCCTGAACACTCTTCTCTACTTTTCTCTCTCTCCTTGCTGATATTCTGGACAAAAGGAGATTCTCAGATGCAGTCAGAAATTAATCCAGTTTTCTCTTTGGAGAAAGGTCATTATAAATATCAAGAATTATCCGGGAAGCTAATCTTGGCCTGCATGTTTGGCCTTTGTTCTTGTGGGCCTTTGGATTCTGTATTTGCTTCTATTGTCTTTTTCCTGGAGGTGGCTTAGGTAGGGGGGTGGAAGAGCATTGGGGGGTCCCGTTTGAATTAGAGGAAGTGGCAATTGGGAAGTGTTTCATTGCTCTAGAAGTTGGTCTGTTTATTTCTATTTTTTTAAAGATTTATTTACTTACTTTGAAATTCAGAATTACAGAGAGAGAGAAGGAGAGGCAGAGAGAGAAGTCTTCCATCCGCTGGTTCACTCCCTGATTGGCCACAATGGCCAGAGCTATACTGATCTGAAGCCAGGAGCCAGGAGCCAGGAACCTCCTCTAAGTCTCCCACGCGGGTACAGGGCCTAAGGACTAGGGCCATCTTCTACTGCTCTCCCAGGCCACAGCAGAGAGCTGGATCAGAAATGGAGCAGCCAGGTCTTGAACTGGAGCCCATATGGGATGCTGGCACTGCAGATGGCGGCTTTACCAGCTAAGCCACAGCGCTGGCCCCAGGTCTGTTTATTTCTAAATTTTTTTTTGGTATTTTATTACTCTGAGGACTAACGTAGTTAATTTAGATAAAATCATGAACAGACGTCAAGAAACAATAT
Organism: Oryctolagus cuniculus; assembly: GCF_964237555.1. Lineage (NCBI taxonomy): Eukaryota > Metazoa > Chordata > Mammalia > Lagomorpha > Leporidae > Oryctolagus > Oryctolagus cuniculus. The sequence goes on along the minus strand of NC_091433.1, from coordinate 189,323,836 downwards.
AGCTGTCTTATTCTTTTTCCCTTATTTCTTTTTAAATTTAGTACACACACATACACACATACAAGTATAATCACAAAGTTTGTGGGAAATGCAATTAAAAGATGTATACATTTTGGTGCAAAATATTTTTAAATCAATCATAAGAGAAATCCGCAAAAGGGTAAAGAAAATGTACATTAAAAATTTAAAAATACAGTGGATTTAAACGTTTTGTACTAAAACAAGTTTAACTGTTATTTCAGTTTTCACTGTTTTTGAAATACCCCCATATATGTAGGAGATTCATGCAAGATAAAAGGAAGGAATAAATCTAGGCCATGTAAATATTAACTAAACATAATATTATGTCTCAAGGAAAATAATGATTGTCCATGTTCTTCTGCATTATTTCTGTATCTTATTAATTAGCATCATAGATAATTTCACCTGCTTCCACATCGTGACTATGGTTGTTGAATTTTCCTCTGTTCTGAGATATCAGATGAGAAGATAAGATGTTCTCACTAGTAAACTTATTCTTTTTTAAAATATTTTGTTTATTTATTTTAAAAGTAAAATTACAGAAATAGGGAAAGATAAAAGGAAGGAGAGAAATATATATATCTTTCAGGCTCCTAGCTTCATATCAGCGCAGCTCCAGCCATTGTGGCTGTTTGGGGAGTGGACCAGTGGACCGAAGACCTTTCTCTCTGTCTCTCCCTCTCACTGTCTGTAGCTCTACGTCTCAAATAAGTAAATAAAAATCTTAAAAAAAAAAAAAAAACGAAGAAATGCTCCCTGCTGAGGCCTTATGATAGTTTACAACATACTGATGTCTGACCTTGTTTAAAAGCAACGTCCGGCCGGCGTCACGGCTCACTAGGTTAATCCTCCGCCTTGCGGCGCCGGCACACTGGGTTCTAGTCCCAGTCAGGGCGCCGGATTCTGTCCTGGTTGCCCCTCTTCCAGGCCGCAGCGCGCCAGCCGCGGCAGCCATTGGAGGGTGAACCAACAGCAAAGGAAGACCTTTCTCTCTGTCTCTCTCTCTCACTGTCCACTCTGCCTGTCAGGAAAAAAAAAAAAAAAAAAAAAAAAAGCAAAGTCTGGTGGAACCATATCTTATCAATGTTTACCATCCATCTTCCCACGATTTTATCAACTGGAGACTTTCTGGCTGAGTAGCATATGTGGATCATCTCTGCACCTAACTCTATAAGTTTGTCTCTCCATTAGATTTTTGGAAAACAAATGCTTGACTGGACACCTGTAAGTATTTTGTGGAGGACCAAAAATTTAAAACTACTCCAGAGATTCTTCAGACATTGACTTGTAATTAGTGAATGTCATTTGATAAGTGGGTACCTAGCTTTAATCATGACTACTGCTGACCTGTTGGCATAGAAATTCTAATTTGTAGTTAGAAACTGCTATATAGGCAGGAGTTAAGACATTGCTTGAGGCAATATCAGACTGCTTGGGTTCAACTCCTGGATCCGCTGCCAATTCCAGCTTCCTGTCAATGCTCTCCCTGGGTAGCAGAAAATGACAGCTCAAGTACTTGGGTACCTGTCACCCACCTGTGAAACCCGATTGAGATCTGGACTCCTGGCTTGGCCCAGCACAGGTTGTTTGGGGAATCTGGAGAGTGAACCAGCCTAGTAAAATCTGTTTGCAATTATTTCTCATCTCTTCCTTTTGAATAAAAAATAATTTATTGATTATGAAAAACAAAAGAAAATGCTATGACAATTTATATCTGACTCTTAGACCTGCAATTACACAGAATGTACTATTCAGAATTTAGATGTAGGGGCCAGCATGGGGGTGAAAAGCTGCCATCTGTGATGCCAACATACCGTATGAGCACTGATTTGTGTCCCGGATCTCGTTCCCTGCTTAATGGCTTGGGAAAAGCAACAGAAGATGGCTTAAGTGTTTGGCCTTTGTCACACAGGTGGGAAAACTGGATGAAGTACCTGATTCCTTGCTTCCACCATCTGGCCCAAATCTGGCTGCTGGGGAAGTCTAGAGAGTGAGCCAATAGAGAGAAGATCTCTCTCTCTCTCTCTCTCTCTCTCTCTATATATATATATATATGTATATATATATGTATATATATTTATCACTTCCTCTTTTGCTGTAGCTCTTTCAATAAATAAGTCTTTAAAAACAGAATTGGGATATGTATAAGTAAAGAAGATTTTCAAAAAGCATTTATTCAAATAAGTTAACAATTGATGTTGCAGAATATTTAAAATAAAATATAATGTGATTACTGAGGCATTTACTTGTGTGGTTTATTACAGCTACATCTAGTATTGTTATGCCTTCTGGAAAAGCACAGGCCTGGTACGAAACTGATGTAGAGGAAAAGAAAAGGGTGGGAAATCACAATTTCAATAGCTCTGCTTTTACAGAGTAGAAGGAAAAACACATACAAAAGACTGCCATTCTTTATGCTGTGCTCCTTTTAAGTAGTTATTCTTAACACTGGATGAAAAATAAAATCCATCAAAGGAATAAATATTCAACGGGAGGAGCACTCAAATATTCACAAGATAAATAAGGTAGTAAAATAGAGGATGATTCTCTCACTGGTGGAAGAAATATGATTCAGACATTTCTGGGGGTTTCCTTTCAATGTCCCATAACAATGAAAATCCATTTTGGCGAAGTGAAATTAAAAACTACTGAATACCATAGCCTTGAATTTGATTCTAAGACATTTTTAAAGCTATAAAAGTCTTCTGAAGACAGCGCTAAAACTCACCGCCTCACTTCTGTAAAGCAGTTTGCTTTCTGCAGGAAAATAATTGCTAAATGCAAGGAATCCATACCTCAGGTTCTGCAGAGTGAAGCAGTTTCTCGGTGTATGAATTAGGATCTGTACGTAACATATTTCTTTTTTGCCACATAAACAATTGTTTTCTATGTACAAAAGCACTTTTGGAAAGGATATGGTGAAAACAGTGGTCTCTTTTTGGATCCCAAGAGGGGGAATAGAGTGGAAGTTTCTTGCTTTGTTCCCTGTAGAAATCCCAAGCCTCTTTCAAGGACTTTCTCAGTAGCCCTTGCCTCTATTGTGACTTGCTGCCACACTGATCAGATGGAATCCTTTTCTTCTTTAAAACTGCATGCATTCTCATGTGACTATCAAACAGCTTGTTTATATCTCTAATCATGGCTCTGAGGGAGCAAGGCTGACCCTTGGAGAAGCAAGTCTCCCAAAGACAGAGAGGAGGCCCACCTTGTACTGGGAGCGCCTCCTGCAAGCCAGGTGTGTGTGTCAGGGCAGGGGGAGGAGGAGGCAATGCATTCATTACTGACAAAAGAGAAACCAGTAAGTAGTCTCCACTATACCTAAGTGTGAAAAGACTGTCCCATTTCAAAATGAGTTATACCTCCCTCCGGTCCCAATGACATCTGCCTCCCTGTAGTGACTGCCCAGGCATGACATATACCAATTATAGCAGAGATGTAACTCGCTTGCAACACACAAACACATTCATATACCCTCTATTTTTACAAACAATACTAAAGCACCCACTTTTCCATTTATGGGATTCTTCCTTCTCCCAGTGAAGTGTTTATCAGCTTATTATTATAACTGATTGATTGCTGCCCTAGGTGCCATTTAGAGCACTAGGTCAAAATAGTTTACTATATTTCCAAGTGCAAATTCCTGTTAGCAGCATTGTACTCCCTCCTGCTGAGCTCCAAGTCATTCTTTGCATTTTGACCTGCTAGCCAATTTCTCCAACAGCATTGGGTTTATTCTCCATCTAAAGCCATCTCTCACCACGTTTTTCTATTACCGAGTTTTTCTTTTCAGACCCTTGCTATCATTTTTCCCCTAAATCAGTTACATATTCTCCTGGTTTGCTCAAATGACTTTCTGGAATTTGAATGTTCCAGGATTGGGATCTTTGTCCCTTCCTTTCTGGGGGTCCCCATGCTCCACGTATAAATGGTTATGGTTCTACCATACAGCATACGTGCCCAGAGCTCACAGGAATGGCTGCATGTCTCAAGCCACAGAAAATCAGGTTCATCTGTGCATGCAAGTGATTGCTGTTCTAGTCAAGGTATATTTGCATCAAAAGAAAAAAAAGGTCCCCCCTCTGATTCATCCCCAAATCACGGAAATCTGCTTCAGAGGTGATTGCTGTTCTCTACCTGTGCACATGGACGTTACTTAGCCTTCATCAAAGCAATGCTTTCAAAGAGGAATCCACCATAATACCAGGATGCAAAAACAGAAAAAAAATAAAATGGGCCTTAGGAAGTGAGCCCACAGGACATGGAAGAAGCAGTGTGAGTTCTTTTATTGCCAAAAGAATATGTTCTAAATTTACTGCCATAACTAGCCTTCTAGGAGTAGTGGATTTCTCATCGTTCATGTACAAACTCCAATATAGCTTAACAAAGTACTTTTTCTGATCATCTAATGCATGCTGAGTTTACACAGATTTATGTCAATGACACAGATTTATGTCAGTTGGGAAATAGCCACATAGACAGCTGATTAACAAATTTTAAAAAATGGTTACTATACTGTGATGTAAGTTAAATGCAGTAGGAAAACCTTGAAGTCATGGTTTAACTTGGAAAATCAGTGTGTTTATTGAATTGTGGATCTACTAAAGAGTACACTTAGAGTTTGCAGTCGGGAATTTCTGGATAAAAACTCTGAGCTGTCCATGTCTATATCACAATCTTCATAAAGGTGACTTCATAAAGGTCACCTTGGATATCACCCAGCTCTCTGGGGGACTGTAGCATAGGAAGTCCAAATTCATCTCAAAATCACACTTCTAACCTCACAAACTGTAGTAGACTAGATCCCTGTGTCACTTTATACATGTAGCTGATACTGATTAAAGCAAAATTAATCATTCAGAGGCTACATTTCTGGATTTACTTAGAGTCAATGCCAAAGCTACAAACCAAAAATACTCTGCATTCCATTTAAACAATAAACTCTTTTCCAATAAAACTACTCCATAAAAATGGAGTACTGCACCAGATACACAGACATCAAAGTAGGGACACAAGAGATATGAACAAGCAAGAGAGCATGGCATATCCAAAACAATGCAATTGTTTTCCAGATCCTATCTGAAGGGAATCTATGAAATGCCATAGAATTCGAAATAATGGTGGCAAGGAAGTTCAATGTGATACAGAGAAGACGTATAGACAGCTTAAAGAAATGGGGAAATCAATGAGTAACATGGACGTACATTTACTAAGGAGATAGAAATCATTAAGAACAAGATTTAGGAGGTGAAATTTTCTGTTAGCAAAATAAAGGATGTGACTGAGAGCTTTAACAGCAGAATAGAACAAATAGAAGAGAGAATTTATGAGCTGAAGGACAATATTTTTGGAATAACTTAAGACAGAAATAAAGAAAAACAAGGGCTGGCACTGTGGTGTAGTAAGTTAAACCTCCACCTGTGGCACTAGCATCCCATATGGGCCATGGTTTCAATCTCGGCTGTTCCAGTTCCAATCCAGCTTCCTGTTCATAGCCAGGGAAAGCATTGGAAGACGGCCCCAGCACATGGAGCCTTGCACTCACTTGGGAGATGACAAAGAAGCTCCTGGCTCCTGGCTATGGATTGGTCCAGCTCTGACCATTTCAGTCACTGGGGAGTCAACCAGTGGATGGAAGACTTCTCTCTGTCTCTCCCTCTTGCTGTTGCTAACTCTGCCTCTCAAATAAAGAAATAAATCTTTAAAAAATAAAGAGAAAAGAATTAATAAAGTGACGAAAGTCTACCTGATATCTGGGGTAACATTAAATGAACAAATATTAGTATTAGAAGTATTAAAAGGATTCCTGAGAGGGAAGGAAAATTTGTGCTAAATGAAATAAAGGTAGAAAATTTACCAGATATTGAAAGAGATATGGAATTCAAAGCAGGAGAATCTAAGGACCTACAAAAATTACTTCAAATAACTTTATCATCTTAAGTGTTTCATCAACTGTTTCATCTTTATGTATGTAATTTTGAAAGTTATGTTTTCATAAACAAATCCATTTTCCTGAAAGCAAATTAATTCATATGTGTCAGTAAGTTAACTTTAATTAAATCATGCCACATCCATAGTTACTGATTTCTATTTAAGCCTAAGTTGGGATATACCACGAGACAGAAAAAAAACATGTCTGAAGCTGCATTTTCATTAAGTTTAAAATTCATTAAATATTACTAATTCTCTGTGGATTTATGGCACTTTCCATGAAAATATTAAGGAAATCCTTCCTTTATTTTGGTAAAATTCTCAGTATGACCCTTTCGTTACACAAATATAAAGAAAATAGTTATGCAACTAATATTCTGTATGTATGAAGTAGATGACCAAGCATTTCTCTACAAAGATCCTTAATAAATCTAAGTTGCTGGGTGGTGAAGCCAGACATATTAACATCAGGTGAAACCTAGAACAGGTCAGAAGTTCGTAAATTTTTGTGCAGTCCATAAGTAATTTAACTTGGAGGGGAATAACACACTATAATTCCTTCTCTGTGCTAAGAAGTGTGAATAACTTACGTCCTTGAACTTAGCAAGGTCCTAGACATACAGCAGACAGGTGTTTGCTTCACCTCATTGTTGTTTAACCTCTAATGTGTCTGTTTTATTTGTGATTTTCTGCAATAAGAGCCTTGGACCCTGCTCATTCAGGTCATCAGGTGAGGTCTATTTCTAACTTGATAGCTTTTGCACATATGTGTGAATGTTATTATTTGAAGGTAATTATGCTCAGCATCATAATTATCTGCTGCTCATAGATTTTTGCCTATTTATTCTATGTCTTTCCTCAGTCCCCTTTAAAATCACAACTTTTCTGTTTCTGCAAGCTGGGACTTCCTGCACTTCAGTGTAACATTGATCTCATTAACTAGAAAACTTAGTAGCAAGCCAGAACTCAGAGTTCTGCACCATTTCTTATAAAGTGTTTTATTTATTTGTTTGTTTTCTTCTTCTAGCATAGGGATCAATCAAGATTAAAATTCACAATATTCTAGAGAGTATCTGCCTGTAAGAGATGAACATTCTTAGCATAGAATATTTTGTAAAAAGCTATCTTATACACAAATCTACAGAATAAGTGAGAATTTTTATAATAAAATCAGAGTATCACATGCAATTGAATAAGTAACATTAATTGAATAGAGCATATAGAAAAATAATGCCATCTTAATCAGTTGTTGTTTTGAAGTTGGGAGAACAAACTCATTAATATTATAGTATGACACAATCTGTAACATTTTATTATTTTGTAGCTTGGTCTTAGTTCCCCAACACTGCTAAAACTGATTCAGACACTTGAAATAGTTTCAGATAGAGGTAGCGTTTAGTTAAGCAAAGAAATTTTATACTGTTACATCCACATGGGATGTCACAGAACAATACTATAGATGGTGTGGATACAATGGAAACATTTTTTTTTTTTACAGTTCTGGAGTTAAGAATCCCAAGATAATTACAAGAATGTTCATTTCTTGGAGTGGACTTTTCTTCTAACTTGCGGATGACACCTTCTCACTCTTTTCCCATGGCAGAAAGAGTAGGTGTTTTCTGGTGATTGACAATGGCACCAATCCTATCACAAAGGTTCCATTTTCACGACCTTGCTTTCCACAGTTCCCCATCTCCAGTATCATCCCAATGAGGATCGTAGCTTTAATATATGAATTTCTGGAGGAGACAATTAAGATCAGAGCACAGAGGAAATGCTTAATTAGACAAAAAATGCAAAAGAGACTTTATTTCATTACACCAAAAAAAAAAAAAAAAAGATGTTAATGTGCTCCACAATGGACACAAAGTGTAAAGAGTTTATACATGGGTCGGCGCCACAGCTCACTAGGCTAATCCTCCGCCTTGCGGCGCCGGCACACCGGGTTCTAGTCCCGGTCGGGGCGCCGGATTCTGTCCCGGTTGCCCCTCTTCCACGCCAGCTCTCTGCTGTGGCCAGGGAGTGCAGTGGAGGATGGCCCAAGTACTTGGGTCCTGCACCCCATGGGAGACCAGGAGAAGTACCTGGCTCCTGCCATCGGATCAGCGCGGTGCGCTGGCCTCAACGCGCCTGCCACGACGGCCATTGGAGGGTGAACCAACGGCAAAGGAAGACCTTTCTCTCTGTCTCTCTCTCTCACACTGTCCACTCTGCCTGTCAAAAAAAAAAAAAAAAAAAAAAAAAAAAAAAAAAAAAAAAGAGTTTATACATGGCACATTTATACATCTGAGAATTTCAGGGATTTTGAAAATTAAATTAGATGTGAAATTGAAATCATAATCATGTAGAACCCTATAACAAATCTTTTGGCATTCCTGGGAAACCATCTTTCTACACCCAACTCATAATTATGGAGAAAGAAACCAGTGGAGATAAAGAAAGAACTAGCACCCTCGTTAAAGCTAGGACTCTATTCTTCATGCCCTGACTGCTTTTTTCACCTCACTTTCCCAGGAAATCTGTACACAAGTAAACCCATGTGAAATGTGTCCTCTGCACTTGAATTAGGCAGGCATACAGGCTAAAACTGATCAGGTTTGTGAGCTAGAAGACCATGCTTTTGCCACACCCCTGTGTGACCTCATGCACCTACCTGGCCACACCTGGGTGCCCAACAGCCAATCAGGTTAATTAACCATTCACCTTTGGAAGTGGGTTAAAAGCCTGGGACACAGTGTATCCCGGCACTTCTCTTTCCCCTGGCCTCTAGCCAGGAGGGGGCTTGCTGTAGCCCTGCGCCTCTAGGGTGCCTGGCCTTTGGGCCACCTGCCCTAGGCTTCCTGGCCTAGATGCTTTTCCATGTGGCTGGTTCCTGGTGCTCGGTATGAATCCAGATTTACCTCTTTCTCTTAGATAAAGCTCTCACTCTCCTATGCATCTTTCGCACTAAATAAAGCTTAAAATGTATCATGCTGTCTCATTTATTGATGCCAGTATTTAGAATTCTTTTCTAAATATTAGGCAAGAACCCTCTCGGGCTTATTAATATTGGGGATTTATTAATAAGCATATGGTGATATTGTATGGCATCCCAAATTCCAGTAACATACGTGGCAGCCAAGATGGCACTTCTGGGGAACTTTAAGGGGACGCATTTTCATATAAATTTTAGGGGGTCTTTTCTGATATCACATTTTCATTTTGATTTATTATGTTTTCACTGTTTTTCCTAGTAGCGACAGTCTATTTGAAGGATAAAAAAATTCAAAAAGTAAAAACATGACAAATTTATTTTTAAACTTGTCTCAGATCTACAAGTAAGGTAAATTAAAGCATGCTTCTATCTTTGCTCTGATGCTTTAAGAAGAGAAAATGAGAGGGGATATGAGTTAGAAATAGAAGGTTGAAGTTGCTTTGATATCTTATGTCATTTGAAAATACACTTTTAGAGCGGGGTAATATATGTTGTTCTATTTTCCTAAATGTGTAATTATATAGCAAAATATAATTTGTAGAAAACATACTATGATAGACAAATGATACAGGTAAATGCTGTTCATTGCTTAATCTGCATTGACAGTCACTAGGTGTACTAGACATGTTGACATGGTAAATCAATTAGTAGTGATATTATTATGGAAATCCTTTGGCATCAATTACTTAAAAATCAAATAATTCTAGAGTTTTATTTTCTCCCAGTGGATAACAAGGGTGTTTGCAATGATTTTCCAGTTATTTTCTTACATCCTAGAATGATTTTAAAGTTGTTGACAGAAGGAAAGAAAACATAAGATTTGAATGATGATAGGGTGCGTTCTTTCACACTGATTAGGAAGTAAAACATTCAAAACTGATCAAGTTAATGGCTCTTGAATGGGACTGTAAATCAGTGGCATTGTGTTATATTCAAATCATAGTGCCACTTTAGTCTGTCACACCTCCAAAAAGAAATGTATCTTTTCTATTCATCCTTTACATCTGGGCATGGCAATGAAAATTATTTTGGTCAACAGGATATTAGGAATTATGCTATAAGAGCAAACTTGATAAGCTTGTGTGTATACAGACGGACTTGACCTCTCTTGCTTCTGGGCGCCATGATAGTATTACTCTTCATGAAGCTTTGGCTAGCTATTTAAAGAACAATGTGGACAGTCAGAGAACCATGACTGCTGACAATGAAATGTGGAAGTGAGGCCCCACTTGTCCATTTAGCCTCAAAAGGACTGAAAACTGATTTCAGCTGCATAAGTCAGCTTGCAGGAAACAAGCAGAAAATCTTGCAGTTGCACATTTAATACTACAGTAATAAATACTATGTGCCATTCATAAAGTAATTACTATTTAAATAATAGAAGCAGACAGAAAATCCAAAAATAGCTGCTCAAGGACACTAAATTACAAGATTAGTTTATTTTACTGCAAAAAATGATTCACGTCCCTATATAGTTTTTTTTCATAATTATATTTTCCATGTATTTAAAACCCCTCATATTAAAGGTACATTTTAAATGATATTTACTCAAAAAGGTGCTCAATGTAGGAATATTTTCACTAGAGTATAAACAAATCCATACTGAATCACTCATAATTATAGCTTTGGACAGTCAGATGCAGTTTACTACATAAAGAATAAATGTGGCCGGCGCCGTGGCTCAATAGGCTAATCCTCCACCTAGCGGTGCCAGCAAACTAGGTTCTAGTCCCGGTCAGGGCGCCGGATTCTGTCCCGGTTGCCCCTCTTCCAGGCCAGCTCTCTGCTGTGGCCCGGGAGTGCAGTGGAGAATGGCCCAAGTGCTTGGACCCTGCACCCGCATGGGAGACCAGGAGAAGCACCTGGCTCCTGGCTTCGGATCAGCATGATGCGCCGGCTGCAGCGCGCCGGCTGTGGCGGCCATTGGAGGGTGAACCAACGGCAAAAGGAAGACTTTTCTCTCTGTCTCTCTCTCACTGTCCACTCTGCCTGTCAAAAAAAAAAAAAAAAAAGAATAAATGTACATTTTAGAAGAATGACTGGCCTTTTTCAATTCTACATACATCCGATTTCTTATTCTTCCATGGCATGCAGTGTGTAGACATCTTAGCATACAGAAAGCCACCACTTACAAGACCAAGGATCTCACCCAAGAAGATAATTAATCTCATTCTCAAATTCTTTATCTGTAAAACAGAAAATATAACACAACTCTCTAGTTGTTGTAAGAATGCAATGTGATAGATAAGTAAAAACACTTCATGCAGTATTGTAGATAGTTTACTACACATATTGATACCTAACATATCTGCAAGAAATAAGTAGGACTTTTGGAATTCTGTAATTTTCATTTATCTGATTCACCATCATAGATGTTTGGAAGTCCTTCTTGATTTCTCATGATATCAACTAAGACAGCCATCTCTTTCATATCCTAACTTCCTAAAAATATTTGTAGTTCAAATGAGGAGTCATGTTAAGATAAGTTTTCAGATGTTACATTTGCAAGAATGGTTTAAACAGTGCATGAAATAAGCGTTTTCTTTCTGAAAAGCAGAATTTACACAACTGCCTACCTTTAATGGATCTTCCAGGCAGGCTGAAATGGAGCCTGCCGAGAGCAGGCAGATCAGTGATCACTGGTGATTTGTGCTCAGTAGCTGCCTACCAGCCATGGCAATGTGTTCCTGCTCTAAACTAGCTCACAAACTTCTTATAGTTCCAAAGGGAAGGGAAGGCATTGTAAGAAATAATTGAAGGGAGAGTAGAACTAAAATTTCTGTTGGACAATAAAGATCAAGGGAACAAAATCATGAGCAGAGATAAACAGAAAACATAGAGATGGTGAAAAATGAGAAATGGTTAACTGCTGCGCTTCCAGGGCATGCATCATGGATTTCTACCCCTTCCTCTGCTGCTTATCAGATGAATGAGCTTACAAAATCACTTAAACCACATAAGCCCATTTCCTTTCATATAAAGTCGAATGTAAATGACCCAGTGTGATAAGATGATAAGACGATTATTTAGGAGACAGGTAAATAACTGGGTAGCTAGGATGCCTGCGTCCCACATCATAGTGCCTACTTTGCTTCCTTTTTCCAGCTCCTGACTCCAGCTTTCTGCGAAGGCAGTCCCTCAGAAGCAGTGGTGATGGGTCAAGCAATTGGGTTCCTGTGATCAATGCAGGAGATACTGTTTTCCTGGCTGCTTACTCCAGCCCCTGGTCATTGTGGGTATTTAGGTAATGAACCAACGGATGGGGTCTCTCACTCTCCCTCTTCTGTCTCTCTCTCCCTCTGTATCTCTGCTTCTCAATAAAGATAAAATACTAAACAATGAAAAACAAATATAGTAATGAGGAAGTATATGTGAAACTCAGTACATAATTTTTAGCATTCCAGACATGTATCATGCCTGTATCCAGAAGATGTAACTGAAAATTAAGGACAGTTTGAGTAGAATGGAGCAGAGTATAATAAAGAGAATATGAGCTTTGAAATCATTGAGATTTGGATTTGATTTACAGTTCTAGTACTTAGCAGCATTTTGATCCTGAGACGCTAAGCTGGATTTCCTTATCAGTAAGGTGCTGATAGCAACTTAGAGAAGTTACATACAGAGCCTCTATTACTGTACACAGAACAGTTTATTATAATTATTTTGATGCTCACCAAAACTTGTAATATATGAAAACGAAAGCGAGGCAACAGAATATTCCGTTTCCCCCAGCACCTTCACAGGTCTGTTGCGGTCATTCATAGACACACTTTCACAAACATTTGTTCACTGTGCATCTTCAGATAGTCTAAAGATACCTGTTAATGCCCAAGTGTAGGAGGTTAATTTTTGAATATCTAGTAGCAGGGTAGGAATTAGAAGTAAGATTTATTTTTCTGAAAACCTGAAGTTATTTTCAACTATGTGACTTTCCCATTCTGTTCTTGAATCAATCAGAACAAGTTTTTTTGTTTGTTTGTTTGTTTTAAATAACAAATAACCTCAGAATACCACTTTGCTTCAGAGCAATGACAATGTTTTCTTTCTTGGAATCCCCACGTGCAAGTTCTGTTGTAACTATAACCCTCTGAAAAAGATAGATGTATGAACAGTTTACTGTCAATGACAAAAATGTAAATACCATCAGAGCAAAGTGATTTCTTAATTCCAGGAAAGCTTTGAAAAGTCCTGTGGAAGGAGATACGTGGCAATAGAAAGTTTAGAAATAGCGTTAAGGTAGCAACACATTTGGGGCCCCAAAACAAAGCAAACCCTGAGACCCAAGCACTCATAAATGAATAGTGGTCTCACCCATGCTCTGAAGCTTTTTCTAAATGCTTTGATTTGGGTTGGACCTTTGTTGTGTAGTAAGTGGAGTCAACCCATCATTGTCACCAAGACCCAAGCTCTCAGCAACATACATGAATACTTACATGAATACCTATGGTCCAAAAGGCAGGGGAGAGAAAGTAGAGCTCAACCCACACTTGTTTCCTAGCCTTTGAGAGGCAAAGAAACTGGCCAATGTCATTCATGGCACCAAGTGAGGCTTATAGGGCACTCTGTTCAATCCTTGCACAGGAAACAGTTCCAAATATTTGTGAGCTAACAGTATCCTGCTTGATTGTAGATAATATATTTTTTAATGTCATCTAATTGTTTGCCACCTTCCCATGGCTTATTATCATTGCTTCATTAAAAAGGGACTCAATTTTGGAGGTTAAGAAGTGACAGAGTAGAAAATCAATGTTTTTCTTTCCAGTTATACACTATGTCGAGTAATTTTATGAGGAAATAAGTGATGACATTCATGATTTCCTTTGATTCTTAATTAATATGAACTTTAGAGTTACAGCCATAAAGAAAACATATCAACTCATATTTGATGCAATAACCATTTATTTGGCATATAATTATCCTGAATCAGATCTTTTCTTTAGAACCTAGGCTCATTTATGCCAATGATACTTTTATTTAATGGAAGGAAGCTGACAACTAAACAAATAAGAATATCCAATTTTTTTTTTTTTTTTTTTTTTTGCTGTTAGGACACTGAATGCAACCAACGTTTATTGAAACAACAGAGGCAGCCCCATGTTATAAACCCAGGCTCATTCTCCCTTCCTTCCTTCTCTTCCTAGAACCATGTATTCTGAGAAGCACATCCCCATCTTTTCTTGACCATCTTCCTTCCACATGTCCACAGGCACTGTACCCACACAGGGCTCCATCCCTGCGCCCTGTCACTTCTCTTCTGAAGAAGCCAAGCAGCTTGTGTTGAAGAGCCTCCGTTGGAATGGGAAACATGTTTTAAAACACAAGAACTGAACCACCTGCAATAACTTTGTTTCAATGGGAAGAGGCAGTCATAATTTCTAATGTCATTCTCAACCACCCTTCAGAATAAAACTCATTCTTAAATTTAGGACTGTCTTGTCACACAGTGAACCACAGTTAAAAGCAAGTTCATTAGCAACTTCATAAACAAAAATAATTTTAATATAAAAATAGCAGTTTTAAGGAGAACACTATGCCTGCATCATACTATTACATTTTATACATTTTTCCATCTATGGGTACACAGTTTATTTTATTTTTGAAGGAGTAAAAGATGAAAGGATGACCTTTAAGTTGGAGATAACCCTTTTGAATCCAATACCATGAAAAACCTTTAAGCAAGCATAAGATATGATGTTGTTCTGATCAATAGGTCAATTAACCTAGGGCCATGTCATGAAGTACTGCTATTACCTGGTACACACCTGTATAAGAAAAAAGACCATGAAACTGACATGAATTTTCTCATGCCTCTGTAATGCTTTTGAAAATACTATGGGAGACCATTGAACAAAATAGAAAACTTCTAAAACAAAAATAAGTACACCAATAGATCTGCTTTAACAACGTGGAAGGATTGGGGTGCATATAGATTCTGTCCATTGAGTTTTCAATTCAGTATAGAATTTATATTACTGTTCCCAGCAGTAAAATGATTATTATACACAGCACAAAGCTGACTGTAGAAACCAGATTTCCCGGCTTAGGTCTAGCATCAGCACTCACATGTGTTTGAGCAAATCTGTAAACATCCCTGGATCTTGCTGTCTTAATTCTTAAATGGCTTTCACAGTGTCCTCCAGCTCAATAAGATCAATTAATTAATTTCCTCTAATTTTTACAATGATATGCTTTCAGTTTATTTTATAATCATAAGGTTAATCTTCCTCTCTAAGTAATTGATACAACAAATAGTGAAAAAAAAGCCACTGTTCTTCAACAAAAGAGACAAGCACTGTAAACAATAATCAAATCTCAAAATGTCAATTTTGCTCACATACATTACATTTCTTTGTACTTCATTAGTTTCCACAGATCAGAGGCTGGTAATGTTTACAGGAGGGAGGGTAGAGTGGGAAGTATCACTATGTTCCTAAATCTCTATCTATAAAATACATGAAATTTGTTCATCTTATATATAAAAAAAAAACATTTTGAATTAGTCACTTGTAACAAAAATATAATTAAATTCTCTTCATACTGACAAAACAGATGAGTCTTCAAGGTAAATGTGGAAAAGGAAATCCATTATGAAGCAAGAAAGTCAAAGAATATGAACTACTGAAAATATTTGATACAGCTTAGTTCTGCCAATAAAAAAAAAAAAATCAATGCATTGTGAAGAGAAAAAATAGTGACCTCCGAGAGATCTGTAGGCTACCCAGCTTTGGTTACGTTTTGACTTCCAGGATTCTATATGGAATTCTGTACTTTACTACAGACACAATTAGGTGGTAGTGCCACCAGGAATTTTAGCTTGTATGAAAAATTCCGGAGACAAAATATTGTGATAGCATGACATTTGATACAATAACCTAAATGGCTACTAAGTGAATAATGAGAGGGCAGCATATACAGTGGGACTATATTATACAAAGGGAGGATTCCTATCCCTGGAGGGATGGAGAAGGAGGGTGCTATACCCTACATAATTCTATCCATAAAGCATTTTTGTAAAGGCAAAGCTATAGACTCGGTAAAATGTTCAGTAGTTGCTAGAGACTTTGGGCAGTGGGAGGAGGGAATAATAGGTAGAAAATTGGCAATTTTTAGAATTATGAAACTATTTTAAACAATACTATAAAGGTGAACATGTCACATATATTTGTCAAAACCCACATAAATGCTAAAATGTAAACTATAGTTTCTAGTTAATAATTAAAAGAAACAATATATGTTCAATAATTCTAATCATACCAAAAAGTTGTTAATCTTAAATTGCATTGCTTCTTTGCTAAGGGTGGGAGTGTAGCGTACAGCATACAGTATAGGGGAATGCTATTATGGGATATGTACACCACGGAATACTACACAATGGTAAAATAATGAAATCTAGTCATTTGCAACAAAATGGATGAATCTGGAAAACATCATAGTTAGTGAAATAAATCAGTTCCAAAGGGACAAATACAACATGTTTTCCCTGACCTGTGATAACTAATAAAGCACCTAAATGGCAATCTGTGGAAGTGAAATTTACACTTTGAGAAGCAATGACTTGAATAGCCCTTGTTTTGACAATTGAGGAACAGTATTTTTTTAAATATATTATTTGTTGAACTCTTTACTTAACATAGCGTTAAACAAATGTGCATAAAGTCAATTGAAAACAGATCTCAGTAAAAAATAATAGTGGAAATAATAGAGGGGGGAAGGAAGAGGGGTTGGGAGCATGGTTTTGAGGGTGGGCAAGGTGGGAAGAATTACCATCTTCCTAAATTTGTAATTATGAAGTATATGAAGTTTGTAACTGTAAAGATGTTTAGTTCTGCATACATTCCTATGGACTTACTTCTAAGGGTACAGTTTAAAAACTTGCCATGGGATCCCAATTCACCTTAAGCTGGGTGGTAAAAATATGATTTTAAATGTTAAAGTAAGCATATGGATGGGGTTAAGGGTCTGGTGATAATAATAGATAGAATTGAAAAGGAGGGAATGCTCCAACATGGGAAGCAGTCCACACAGCAGACTCATAGAATGACAAACATTTTAAACTGCACTCTGACCTCAGAATCAGCCCTTAAAGCATTCTGGTCTGGCTGAAAAGCCCACAAGAGGATTTCAGGCATGGAAAGCCAAGACACTGTGGCAAAAAATGTCCTACATGAAGGACCTCAGTGGGTGAGACCCCAATGGAAAGAAGTGGCCATCAAATAAGGATGTAATGTTCTCTGAAGACAGGAGAGAACTTCCGCTTTGCTTATGGCCTTGTATAAATACTGATGGAGTTTGTGGATCCAAAAGGTTTCCATAGCCTAGGTAGCTCATGTCAAGAGCCTTGGGTGATCACTGACATCATACATAAGTGTGTTAATTGTGAAATTAACAACAAAAGTCACTGTGCACTAACTCCCCATGTAGGACATCTGTCTTCAAGAGTTGTATTATAATTATGCCTAAGTGCTCAAAAAGATGTATCAATCTTATGCGCTTCTTTAAAGTTTATTAAGTTTATAAAAAAGAAAAAAGAAGTGAAATTAACTTTCAGATGCAATGACTTTGTACAGCCCTTGTCTCGACTGTTGAAGAACAGTTTTTGCTTTGTTTTTGTTTTTGTTTTTTTTTTTCCATGCAATTTGTTGAACTCTTTACTTAGTGTAGAGTTGGTCTTCTGTGTATAATGTCAATCAAAAATGGATCTTAGTTGATAATGGGACTAGGAATGGGAGAGGGAGGAGGAGGAAGGGTGGGAGTGTGGGTGGTAGAGTAGGCATGGTGGGAAGAATTACAATATTCCTAAAGTTGTACTTATGAAATGTATGAAGTTTGTATTCCTTAAATAAAAATTTTCTTTGGGAGAAAAGATAAATAGAGAAATAAATTTATTAATTAAAAAAAAAGAAGTAAGTCAGGGGTGTCCCTTAGCGACTCATAGGAAACTGACCTGTGGACTTGGTGCTTCAGGAGGAATTTGCTCCCAGGTCCTGTCTCTTCAGCTCCTACAGCAGTTCCCATTAATCCTAGCAGCTCTTCATTCCTGGAGCCAGCAGTAAGCCCTTTAAGGTAATGGGGTATGAGAATTTGGCTTTGGAAAAAGTCTCAATTAAGATCTGGATGTGAGGCCAAGATTCCTGTGGGGAGCCCTTAAACAAGGAGCTGGGGCCATTACCAAATTTCCTCTTATCTGGTGACTGGTTTCTGCAGGTGATGCCTTTGAATTTCAAATGCATTACTTGGCTTCCCTGCTAAAATGCCAGTGTTCAGGGTTTTTTTTTGGTTTTTTTTTTTTTTTTTTTTTTTTTTTTTTTTTTTTTGGCAGATGGCACTAGCTCCAGGCCAAGTTAGCAAGGAGCATTTGAGCCTGCAGGATGTTCACAACAAAGGCACTAAAATGTGTGTCCATTTCATCTAAATTTGTATCTTATAATAATTAAATTCAAAAATCTCTTTTTAAAATAAAAAAAAGAAAGAAAAGGAAAATGACAACCTCCCATTTATTGCATATTTAAAGCCAAAACACTTAACACAGAATATATAGCTCTTAAAATATTGAGCCTGAAGCGAGTATGAAATGCTGGTTAAGATTCCCATGTCCTACATAAACGTGTTAGGTTCCATACTCAGCTCTAGCTCCTGATTCTAGCTTTCTATTACTGCATACTTTGACAACCAGAGGGCCGGTGCCGTGGTTCACTAGGCTAATCCTCTACCTGTGGCACTGGAACCCCAGGTTCTAGTCCTGGTTGGGGCGCCAGATTCTGTCCCCCCGGTTGCTCCTCTTCCAGTTCAGCTCTCTGCTGTGGCCCAGGAAGGCAGTGGAAGATGGCCTGAGTGCTTGGGCCCTGCATCCGCATGGGAGACCAGGAGGAAGCACCTGGCTCCTGGCTTCGGATTGGCGCAGCATGCCTGCCATAGTGGCCACTTGGGGGGTGCACCAACGGAAAAAGGAAGACCTTTCTCTCTGTCTCTCTCTCTCTCTCTCTCACTAACTCTGCCTGTAAAAACAAAACAAAACAAAACAAACAAACAAACAAACAAAAAAACACCAGAGGTGGTGACTCAGGTAATTGGGTCCCTAGCATCAACATGGAAGACATGGATTGAGAGCCCAGGCTGCCTCTGGTGTTTGAGGGGTATACCAGTGAATGCAGGTTCTCTCTCCTCCCCCTCTCTCTTTCTCTCTTTATCTTTCTCCCTCCCTCCCTCTCTCTCTTCTTCCCTTATGCTTCCCTTTTCTTAAATATGCTTTTAAAAGTTAGAACTTTTGGTTTCTTTCTGAGAACTTTTCCTTTTCCCCACTCTGTTTATGATGCTTATGTGTCTCTGACCTTCTGCTAGTTCCTTGTATGTGTCACCCCCAACTCAACTTTGTTCTTTCATAAGTATTAACATGCTCTACAAGCATATTGGTGCCTTTATTTTTTTAAATATTTTTAACTTTTATTTAATGAATATAAATTTCCAAAGTACAGCTTATGGATTACAATGGCTTCCCCCCCATAACGTCCCTCCCACCCGCAACCCTCCCCTTTCCCACTCCCTCTCCCCTTCCATTCACATCAAGATTCATTTTCGATTCTCTTTATATACAGAAGATCAGTTTAGCATACATTAAGTAAAGATTTCAACAGTTTGCTCCCACACAGAAACATAAAGTGAAAAATACTATTTGAGTACTAGTTATAGCATTAAATCTCAATGTACAGCACACTAAGGACGGAGATCCTACATGAGGAGAAAGTGCACAGTGACCCCTGTTGTTGACTTAACAAATTGACACTCTTGTTTATGGCATCAGTAATCACCCTAGGCTCTTGTCATGAGCTGCCAAGGCTATGGAAGCCCCCTGAGTTCATCCACTCTGATCATATTTAGACAAGGCCATGGTCAAAGTGGAAGTTCTCTCCTCCCTTCAGAGAAAGGTACCTCCTTCTTTGATGACCCATTCTTTCCACTGGAATCTCACTCCCAGAGATCGTTCATTTAGGTGTTTTGTTTTTTTTTTTGTTGTTGTTTGTTTTTTTTTTTTTTTTTTTTCCCCAGAGTGTCTTGGCTTTCCATGCCTGAAATACTCTCATGGGCTTTTCAGCCGGATCCGCATGCCTTAAGGGCTGATTCTGAGGCCAGAGTGCTGTTTAGGACATCTGCAATTCTATGGGTCCGCTGTGTATCTCACTTCCCATGTTGGATCATTCTCTCCCTTTTTGATTCTATCAGCTAGTATTTGCAGACACTATTCTTGTTTATGTGATCCCTTTGGTTCTTAGTCCTATCATTATGATCAATTGTGAACAGAAATTGATCACTGGCACTAGTGAGATGGCATTGGTACATGCCACCTTGATGGGATTGAATTGGAATCCCCTGGTATGTTTCTAACTCTACCGTGTGAGGTAAGTCAGCTTGAGCATGTCCCAAATTGCACATCTCTTCCCTCTCTTATTCCCACTCTTATATTTAGCAGTGATCACTTTTCAGTTAAGTTTCAGCACTTAAGAATAACTGTGTATTGATTACAGTATTCAACCAAAAGTATTAAGTAGAACAAACAAACAAAAAAATACTAAGAGGGATAACATATTAAGTTGCTCATCAACAGTCTGGGTGAGGGCTGATCAGTAGATATCTTAATATTTAAGATTCACTGTAGGTTTCATCAGATCCAACAGAAATTCCCCACCACTGATAGTTTTCCAAGCTAGAATTAAATTCTCATATTTTGCATTGTTTTAGTAGCAGCTGGACAGATTTTTTGGAAATAGATGAATATCAAAAAACCAATTTGTAGAAGAAATATTTTATCAATGAACTGGCCCTAGAAACTTATCAGTTCACTAAAAATGTTTCAAGGAAATAGTCTTGAACTTACACAATTGATAAGCATATAATCTTTCTATATGTTTATGAACTTGCTGTATTTTTTAAAAAGGATTTTTTTTTATTTTTTGAAAGGCAGAGTTATACAGCAAGATAGAGACAAGAAATATTCCATCCTTTGGTTCACTCCCTATATGGGCAAAACAGCTAGGGCTAGGCCAGGAGCTTCTTCCAGGTCTCCCAGATGGGTGCAGAGGTGCAAGAATTTGGGCCATCTTCAAATAATTTACCAGATGCATTAGCAGGGAGCTGGATCAGAAATGGAGCAGCCAGGACATGAACTGGTGCCTATATGAATGCCAGCAACACAGGTGACAGCTTCATCCACTACACCATAACACCATCCCTTAAAATAAGTCTTCATAATGTTTGTAACAATATCATTCAAATAAAATTATACTTTCATTTTTTGCACCTATTTTTACTTGCCTTATAGTGGTAACTTTGAAAGGAGCCACAGATATTTAACTGCCTCTTCACCAAAACCACTATCATTTTTGCAAAGTCAGATAAATGAACTGTTTTGCCAAATCATTACATAGTTCATGCTGTGTCATGATTTGAAGAGGCTATGGCTGCCAAACCCAGCAGATCTTTAATTCCCAAAGACATAGGTTAGTGGTAATAAGCATGTGAAAAAATAACCCAGCTGCAAAGTTTAGGAGTTGGGCCAGTGGAAAAATCTGTAGATCACTGGGAGCTTGGCCTTGGAAGATAATACTGGCAAGAGGGTTAGTTATGCATGTGTGAGTTGGGTGCTCATGTTCCCTCTGCCTCTTGGATCACCATGTGACTCTTCCTCCACACATTGTCCACCATGGCGATTCTCCACCTTCTCACTCATCGGACAGATAGAACCACCTCACCTTGGATCACAACCCTCCAATACCATGAACCAAAATAACTCTCCCTTCCTATGTAGTTTTTGCTATATATTTTGTTAGAGTTATGAAAAAAAGCTAACACAGCTGGTAAATATTACAAAATGTCAAAGAATGTAAGTATTCTGACCTCATCATCTATTGTTTGTTTTTGTCTATCATCTGTATGGGAATGATATGCAAATGGTTGTGGATAACTCAAACTGAACCAAACTTGAGTTTAAGTCCATCATCTACAAGACAATCAAATCTTCCCAAGATTTCTGAAATCAGTAATGAATGTGTGGAAATTGCCATAAACCATTCTCAGTTTTGATAATTAAGTACAAAAACTCATGGGATTCACTAAAAGCTATATTGATAACAATAGCATTTATTCCAAGGAAAAGTAAAGAAGCATAAGGTGGAGTGTGATGGGGTTTAAAGTCAAGCAATGCTTCTCATTTCCCTGTAGAAACACTGGCAACATTACCTCCTTCTGACCTTAGTGAGTGAATGCATGCACAGATTATATCCAGTCAGAAGAGATCACCTGAGCTACAGTGTTCAGAGTTTTACTGGTGCTGCATTGTGTAGGAAGACACTTATTGAATTATTGCTTATTTGTCTTTCTCTCTATCACTTACGGTTCTTAGAGGTTAGAGCGCTATCATGTGGCCTAAAGTCCCAACTCTTGCATCACATGAGTAGTCTTTCTGACATGCCAGTTCCTGAAAGTTAAGGTTATCAGGAGCGTATTATGAGCCATTCTGCTAACATAAATTATCATGTGTGGCTGTGGAGCCTCCATAAATAACAAAAACATACATATTGTTGCAGCTGTCTGTGGTTATTACATTAATTTTTCCTCCACAATGGTTGCATATTGTGTACTCAATGAATGAGTAACATGGACAAGCAAGTATGTGTAAAGCAGAATGAGAAACAGTGACTTGATCAGCTCTTGTCCTGACGGTTGATGTACAATGTAATACTTTATCCATTTTAGTATTTTTTTTTTGTTCTAGTACCGTTGGTTGAACTCTGTAATTAACACACAATTATTCTTAGGTGTTTAAATTTTAACTGAAAAGTGATCCCTGTTAGGAATTTGGAAAACATTATGCTGAGTGTAATAAGCCAATCCCAAAGGGACAAATACAACTTGTTCTCCTTGATAGGTGACAACTAACTGAGCACCAAAAAGGAAACCTGTTAAAGTGAAATAAACACTATGAGAAATGGTGACTTGATCAGCCCTCAACCAGACTGTTGATGAGCAACTTGATATGTTATCCCTCTTAGTATTTTTTTTGTTTGTTTGTTCTACTTATTACTTTTGGTTGAATACTGTAATCAATACACAATTATTCTCAAGTGCTGAAACTTAACTGAAAAGTGATCACTGCTAAATATAAGAGTGGGAATAAGAGAGGGAAGAGATGTGCAATTTGGGACATGCTCAAGCTGACTTACCTCAAACGGTAGAGTTAGAAACATACCAGGGGATTCCAATTCAATCCCATCAAGGTGGCATGTACCAATGCCATCTCACTAGTGCCAGTGATCAATTTCTGTTCACAATTGATCATAATGATAGGACTAAGAACCAAAGGGATCACATAAACAAGAATAGTGTCTGCAAATACTAGCTGATAGAATCAAAAAGGGAGAGAATGATCCAACATGGGAAGTGAGATACACAGTGGACCCATAGAATTGCAGATGTCCTAAACAGCACTCTGGCCTCAGAATCAGCCCTTAAGGCATGCGGATCCGGCTGAAAAGCCCATGAGAGTATTTCAGGCATGGAAAGCCAAGACACTCTGGGGAAAAAACAACAACAACAACAACAACAACAACAACAAAACCTAAATGAACGATCTCTGGGAGTGAGATTCCAGTGGAAAGAATGGGTCATCAAAGAAGGAGGTACCTTTCTCTGAAGGGAGGAGAGAACTTCCACTTTGACCATGGCCTTGTCTAAATATGATCAGAGTGAGTGAACTCAGGGGGCTTCCATAGCCTTGGCAGCTCATGACAAGAGCCTAGGGTGATTACTGATGCCATAAACAAGAGTGTCAATTTGTTAAGTCAACAAAAGGAGTCACTGTGCACTTACTCCTCATGTAGGATCTTTGTCCTTAGTGTGCTGTACATTGAGATTTAACGCTATAACTAGTACTCAAACAGTATTTTTCACTTTATGTTTCTGTGTGGGAGCAAACTGTTGAAATCTTTACTTAATGTATGCTAAACTGATCTTCTGTATATAAAGAGAATCGAAAATGAATCTTGATGTGAATGGAAGGGGAGAGGGAATGGGAAAGGGGAGGGTTGCGGGTGGGAGGGACGTTATGGGGGGGAAGCCATTGTAATCCATAAGCTGTACTTTGGAAATTTATATTCATTAAATAAAAGTTAAATAAATACAAAAAAAGAATTGTATCCCCATAACACATTTGATATTAAAAACTAAAATTAAAAATTTAAAAAAAAAGAAAGAAAGCAGAGAAAGACAAAAGGAAAGAAAAACCTCCCAGCTGTACTGAGAGGAGCTGCTGAAGTACAGAGCCATTGGTGGCTGATTGTCTAATACTTCTGTAGGTTGTTAAAGGAAAAGTTCTTCTGATGAGAATGGTTCAATTGTTTAAGCAGGTGAAACGTACAGTCAAAACTCACTAGAGACAAAAGAAAAAAACAAAACATGAACCCCTCCTCACAAGATGAATAAAATCCATGTTACCTAGGTTAGCTATAATAGCACTGAAAGATATTGATTACAAGAGCTAGCACATGACATAAACATCTTTCACAGAAGCTGGCTGCTTGACTCTTAAAGACTCATCTCCAGATGGTGGGGGAAGGCCCCTCTGGTCTTTTTCTAGCCAGGAATATATCTCCCTGCCAATCTTCTTATGCATAGGTAACCCTAACTGCCAAAAGGGGGGAAGGGAAAAGACCTCTCTGGCTATTTCAAGAGGAATATGGGTGACACTGGAAACAGCATTCAGATTTCCTCTTCCAGGGGTCTGTCCAGAAGTGCCCACTAGAAGGCCCGCATCTGTGATTCCATCTACAGCACCATCAGGCATTTGAAAACTGCTGTATGAGAAGAAACAAGTCATACAAGAAGGTAAGGCAAGGTTGTCATTGGGCATGTCACCTGAAATAAAAGGATGAATGCAAATGTTGTGTATAATCAACCAGGTAAAAGCCAAGTGAAGTCTAGCCTTGACATCATATCATTAGTGGAGGTACCCAGGTGAACAATAAGATGAAAAGAACTAGCACGACGAATAGCAAGGCTGTTCCCCAAATAACTGCAGCTTGATGATGGGGTTGAGGATGAAGTCTAGGGACAAAGATGCATAACAGATTTACTTAATTTTTTGAAAGAGGAGTTTGAATAGTTCAGTCTACTGGCATTTTACTAGGAGGTGTTGAAGTCATCCTCCAGCATCAAACCTAAAGTTGGTTTGGAAACCCAGGCCTTCACTTGGAATGGTGGATTTAAGAATCCAATCCAGCCATGTTTACTACAGTAGGAACAGAAAGAATCACAGAATAGGGACCCTCTCAACCCTCTTTTAAAGAAGGAGAGTGAATTGGAAGGTCCTTGCTGGGAACATTCTTCTGTCTGAACACAGAGAATATCTTCCGCAAGCTTCAGAACTGTGAATAGTAACGTTCAGACAGGTCCTTAGACAAGAACTACCCAAGCAACAGGGGATCCTTGTGGGAACACTATCCAAAACAATTGAGTGGACTAAGTTGAGGGGGTACCTAAAAGCAAATATTGGGAGTAAGGACACAGTGGTATACAAAAAAGTCATTTAAGTATAAAACTGTAGACCATTTAGTCTCATGAAATTGGACAGTAAATTATAAGAGTTAGGGACCACTGGGTGAATGGGGGCCACAGCTTCCTTAACAAGATAATGGTCCTGCACTAGCCTCCACTCTCTGCTTTATCTTAAGACTTCCTGGATTGACATATCACAGGGACTATCATATGGTTTTGAAAGTCCTTATGATGGGGCTGGCATTGTGGCACAGTGGGTTAAACTGACACCTGCAAAGCTGGAACCCCTTATGGGTACTAGTGTGTGTGTGTCCTTGATATTCCACATCTTTCTAGCTCTCTGCTAATGCACCTAAGCTCAAGTCCTTAGGTCACTTCACCCATGTGAAATACCCAGATGGATTGGTCTTCTTTTCTGTCTCTCTGTCTTTCCTCTATACCTTGAAGAGAACACCCTGCTCATGTCCAGCCAGCAAATGATTGTATCGGAAATTGGCTTTCCTGTAGGAGCAGGTAGATGATACTTCTCAGGATTATATTTTTAGGCTAAGCATTGATCTCTTATACCATAAACTATGCCTTAATTGTGCTATGAGCTTTCTGGGTCCATTATTGCCATCCAGAGAGGCTGGATCTCACTTTTCATTTATTAACTTGCTTGTGCCTTTGTCAGTCCCTTTTTTAAGGAATATGGCCAACTTTTCAATAATGTCAACTTGGACAGGACAAAAGGACCATTCCTCCTTTCTTCATTTTTCTGGCAGAATGACATGTGTGTGTACATATCTCATGTCTACTTGCAAATTCCCTGTCCCTGATGTGGGTGCCAGGGGTAGAGATTTCTTATGGTGCACAGCCCTGACCCATATTCTGATGATTTCAGCCCCAAGGAGTTAACCTTCAGTGCCATGATAGTCTAGGCATGGGAGGGTTATGAGCAAGGATGGGAGTGTGCTTGTCCCAGTGTCAATCGGATCCTACTCAGGTGCCTTTGGCATGGGAAGGCACATACATTCCCACTACTTCCATCATCATGTGACCAATGTAAAATGCAGAAAAACAGCATCTGACATAAAGCTGTTGGAGATGGGTCCATTCTTGAACCATGTCTCTGACCCTGAGGAATAGAATGTCAGACATTTATATAAGTACAACCTAAGTTTGACATCATTTTAAATTAACTCAGAGTTAACTCTCTCCCAATTGAGAGCCTTATCTTTTGAGAGTTCCAAGGATCCAACTAGAACCTCCATGACTAAAAGAATCAGTTTAAAGCTTTAAATCTGTAGAACTGTCAAAGGTTTAAGTCATTTAGTCAATAAAAGAAGTAATAATTTATTTAGCCTGATTACTTTAACTAAAGCGGTTTGCCAGATCTGATCAGAGTTACAGAAATCACTCAATTAAAAATAGCCAGATAATGCTAACTCCTTTAAGACTCAATAATACCAAGCAATAGAGAATCGAACAATCCTATTATCAAGAGATTAAGAAAAAAAGTCATCAACAAAATGTCCCAGGAGCTGAGACAAAGGACAGGCTTCTCTTTGAAGGTCAAACTCCTTGTTCCACATATATATGGATTAAATATACAATGCATATGCTTCTATAGTAATAATTCGCCACCCATGCATGTAATCTTGACAGGTAATTCATGAGAACTCTGCAAGAGTGTTTCACTTATTAGTGCATGTGAAAATAATCATTAGTGTCTTCTGTAAAGAGGATTCTAAAGTACTCAATATAATAAAATGGGAAGAAGAATCTCACTACAAACCTCCTTTCAATGTAGAAAGCTCCTCCATTAAGATATTTTCCAGCACTTCCCAGATGAGAAGGAATGATCTCTTGATTAGAGAGTGTTATTAAAGGATATGAACATGCATGGCTCCAGCTCCGCTGAGCTGATTCTTTGGTTCCACTTAAATTCAGGAAGTATGAGATCCTGCTCTTCTAGAGACAGACTTCCAACTGTAAGGTGACCATACATTATGCTTTGTCCAAATAATTTCAAGTTAATCCTCTTTCCCAGGGCCTCATCCAATTTAGTTTGTATGGATTTTTCCCCATGGAGTTCTATTATTAATATCTACATGAACACTTGTCAGTATACATTGGACAGATCTCAGAGTCTTTTGTCTACATCCTGTACATCCTGTCATGATTTTACTTACTAGTGTCAGAAGTGAATTTAAAGTGAAAAAAATTTTCATTCAACATAGGAATGCATCAAAAAATGATCAGAAATCAAGTGTCTTGTCAGTAACTTCTCTATATCTATATAACTAGGGACTCCTTTTAAAGCACGACATAAAAGCATTTAGAGGTGGACAAATCCTTCTAGTCATTAGATGGTATTAAGCTGCATATATTTTGCTGCAAATGTCAGGATTCCATTTTTTATGGCTGCATCGTGTACATATACATTTATGTAGTCATCAATTAATGGAACTCTAGGTTGTGCCCACATCTTAACTATCATGAATTGAATGGCTAGAAACATGGGAGGGAATACAAGCTAAGACTTTTACACTTAGTGAAATAAGGCAGACCCAAGAAGACAAATAACACAGTTTTTCTGACTTATGGTAGTTAGTACAAAAAGACTATTGAAAATTTTAACCTATATGAGTGAAATTGACATGCTTGGATTGAATTACTGTTTATTGCCCTTTTCTGTATTACTGCTAAATATTGTCTTTCTGTCTTTACTCGTGTCACTTTTTTTTTAGTGTGGTATTATACCTTTGACTACAAAGTAAATTAAAAATTTTATTGCACAAATTAAAAAAGAAAAAAAATGAAGTGGATGAAGGGAGGGAGAGAGGAAGAAAAGAATCACTGTAGTCTTTGAAATGTATCTATTAACTACATTAAATTTGTTCTTTTGTATTAATTTAAAAAATGTAAATAAAGTCAATAAAATATATTTAAAACCTGATATTAAGACAAGTAGTTGATAACTGCTGTCTCTGTAAGACACAATTTTAATAGTCAGTTAGATCATAAAACTTCCAGTAAGCTGTGAAATGCATAAATTCAATCAGTTTGCCAGCTGGACTTCTCAATAGGAAATACGGTACTTTAAAAATTAGGTGAAATCTGTCTAAGAATATTGACTGAGAATTGTTATCACAGATACAGAGAAAGCACCAATGTTCTTGCTGCAGAAGAACAACATAATTATTTATTACATTATATTTCCTGATGATATTTTCATTTTATAATAAGGTCTTGTGTAATATAATCTGTAGCACTGAGTTTTAAAAATGGACAATTATTGAAAAATATGTAGAATGAATCAACTTTTATGAAAGTTGATGGCTGCTCTGGACTAAGCTATCATCCTTTGCCTCCTGTACTTTGCCTTAGATGTTGGGGCTGAAATTCTGTAAAGCACATCTCTTTGCAGCTGCTTGCTCTCAGATTCTGCACACAGGTGGCTTACAGAGACTAACAGGTAGGGGAAGGGAAAGAGGAGGTGCTCTTTCCTTTTTTCACACAGTTTTTGTCTCAGAACAAGTTCTTCATTTCCTCTCAGAAATCTAACAGTGGCTCTTATCTGTTTTCAGAAGCCCATGTCCTGAATATAAGATTATGCCCCATGAATCATGTTTCTGTAGGTACCAGTGTCTTCAGCACACCACCCTCCCTTATTACTTATGTACAAACTCATCCTGTATGTCCCTGACTTATAAGAACCCAATCTCTGTACTCTGTCCTCACAGATGTTAGGGATGACAGCTGCTTTTGAAGTTACAATCCACCTTCCATCACTATTCCCTTATACATTTCACCCCTCCAAATTTCACCAGTCAGTTGCGCAGTTGCCTTTGTATATTGTCTATGTTAGCATAATTAGTGGCATTTCTATTTCTTTGGAGACAGACTGAATGTAAAATTTCAAAAAATATCTGTAAGTATTTATGATCTAGAGAAAATGCAAATACACTTCAGAAGGGTCATAATAATAATTATTTTAATGGAACATGGTGCAGTTGCACACATTTGCAAAATGTTTCAAATTGATTTCTTTAAAAATTTTAACAGATTCAATATGATTTGTAGATACAAGTCTAAGAACATAATGATATTCCTTTTCTCATTCCCTCCCTGCCTCCTTCCTTCTTTCTACCTTTCTGTCTTTTTTTACTTTTTGAGATAGCATATTTTAAATTTACAATGCAATAAAAAGGCTTAATACTTCACTGAATAAAAATTTAACAAGTAAAATGCAAAGTGATCCTAGTTTTGTGGGGATGTAGACCATGGATAAATTTTTCCAAATTGATTTTTAGTTTCACATATGTTCCAGCTACATTAATGGATTAATGGAAGAAAACCTTCACAAACAACTAAATTATGTTGTTTTTATCCTGTGTCATGAGTGATGAACATAAACATGTTAACTTTAATTTTGATTCAGCTTTCTTAAGCAACTTACAGAATCAAAATCTTTTTAGACTAATTCTATTAATGGTGAAACATACAACATCATTGCAAGTATTATAGGAAATCTAGTTTGAGTTCAACATAAAAGAATCTTTTCTTGCTTTGGATAATTTGAAAAAAAAGTTTTAATATAAAGGAAGTCATAGCACAATCAATATTCTGGGTCACTGAATTCAGTATTTTGTATGAAAATATGTAGTTAATTTCATTGTAGTACATATAAAATTCATAGTTTTGCACAAGTAGGATGTGATACATTATCAATTCAAATATATGTTGTAACATTGAAAATTTCACTCACCACAGAAAAGATTATAGTAACTGAACTATAAATTGATGTTACAAGAATGAAATTATTTACCCTGCCCCCCATATACACAACAATAGCAGTAATTTCAACATGATAGAATATGCTTTTCTCCCTTTAATGCCATAATTAGTGGCGGGCCTGGGTTGGGGCAGGGTTAGGGCTGGAGCTGGTAGTTCAGGTATCCCAGGTGGGAACTCGTTAAGTAAGTCATTGGCACTGCCACCCAGATCTGCATTAGCAGGAAACTGGAGTCAGGAGTTTGAACTCAGGTACTTCCATATGGGATGCAGGTGTCATAAACTACATCTGAATCTAAGCCAAATGTCTTAAAATCCACTTGAGTTTTTCACAGGTGTTAACACTATTAAGTCACATAAATTTGGATTACATTTTTTCCACAGTAGTTAGAAATATTAGTCGAAGAATTTGGTAAGTGGAACATAAATGCACATAGAAAAAAAACAAAACCCTTACCTTTGAAATAGTTTGAAAATCATAATACTGAGAGCAAAGCTTGCAAACTGGAAGGCACTGAGATTTTTCATTACAAAAGCAAGGGAGAAACTCAGCAAATTAAAACATGAGGGTTTTCTAATTAAATGATGAGCACTCAATCAGTGAACAAGATTTAATTTTGAACTTCCATATTTGAGATGTAGAATATTATGACTTAGAGAGATCTTAGGATGTGATAAATTTTTAATTGGATAAATGTATATTTTGTATCTGAATGAGATGAAATTAACAAGACCTACAATTTACAGCATTTAAGTGTGTTTATGGATTATAAAATAGTATATAATACGATGTATTTGATGAGGTGTTTCTTACAAAAAGTTATTTGAAGTGGAGATATACATAATTTAGCTATTTTTTCTGAATTATTTATTATTTATTCATGTAAAAGGCTTTCCTCTGATACATGTCTTAGAATGCAACTGGGTAGGCTATTTTGATTTTGGTTCCAAGTGAGCACAGTAGTGTAGACATCACATAGCATCTTCAGTCGTAATCAACTTCAGCAGTTCTTGCACATTCAGGTTTACTACTGCTCTGGGTGCAGTTCATATCATTGCCAGGTGTCAGTATCTTTAGATTGAGTGGCGGCTATCTGATGAAGGGGGATGGTCACTGAGTGAATGGTGGCTATCTGATGAATGGTGATGGTTATTGAGTGAATGGTGGTTATCTGATGAATGGTGATGGTTACTGAGTGAATGGTGCTTATCTGATGAATGGTGATGGTTATTGAGTGAATGGTGGTTATCTTTTGATGAATGGTGATGGTTATTGAGTGAATGGTGGTTATCTGATGAATGGTGATGGTTACTGAGTGAATGGTGGTTATCTGATGAATGGTGATGGTTATTGAGTGAATGGTGGCTATCTGATGAATGGTGATGGTTATTGAGTGAATGGTGGCTAGCCGATGAATGGTGATGGTTATTGAGTGAATGGTGGCTAGCCAATGAATGGTGATGGTTATTGAGTGAATGGTGGTTATCTGATAGGGCTGGAAGATGTGCATTTGGCACAGCAGAAGCAAGGCTGCTGTCATTTTCCGGAAGCTAAGCAGGACAGGGCTGCTGTATCAGGCCCAAGTTGACATGTCATTGTACACCAAGTAGTGAGGGTTCAGTGGTCATCTGTGCTCAAAAGCTGCAGGACAGCTGACTCCATGGGTTGATGTGGTACAGTGCCCATGGCAGTGCTGCTGCCATGATGTTCAACAGTACCTGAGGATTGCAAAGGCATAAAGCCTCCACACTAGTGGCCCTAGATGGGATATCTTAATTTCCCAGGCTTCACAGGGAGAGAGTTGCTCCAGCAACACTGGGCATGTGTGTCACAGAATTTGTGGTGATTGGAGTAGTGTGGTCATTGGTTTCTGTATTTCATGTGGGCACAGAGTCACTCCACTGATCCAAGAAAGGTGTGGAGAGGCAGCAGGGGTAGAATGTCTACCATTCTCCATAGTAGCAGGAGGGCTGTCCCTCTCTGATTGTTACAAGAAGGTGTAGCAAAAAAGTATGTGGAGACATGGCATTTTCTATCCAGGCAGGGCTACTCTAGTAAACTAGGGCACAACACCTGGGAAATTGGAATTGAACCACTTACAAGTATCTGGGTGCTTCATGTGTCATGGGTCTCAAATTTGCTGTTATGTGTCAGCAATTGATGTGGGGCTGGCACAGCATGGATTGGGTGCCTTCTCTGGAACAGTACATCAGTGTAAACTCCACAGTGGCTCCCAAAAACTGGCTCAAATTTTTCAAGGGCTGCAGTAGTCACCAGTAGCAAAAACTTCATGTTTCTAAGATATCAATGGGTGGGAGCTAGGGAACTCCTGTTTAATACATTGTGGGAATAATCTCATGGATTCAGGTTGATCCAAACTAGGCCCATGGTGTGGGTGAAGCAACACATTTTGTTGCTGGATTTATAAGACTATCCTGAATCTCTATTTCCTTCTGCTTTTCTATTTCAACCACTTTGCACTTCAGAAATCTCCCCCAAAATACTACAGCTAAATGGCAACTTTTCATGTTTCAGTTTTCTTCATAGGAGGGAAGAATGTCTGGCACTTCTTGTCAGTAATCCTGTCATAAATCCCTTGTGATTTTTCACAAAGCTTAAATGTTATCAGATTTAAAACCATGCTTGGATATGCTTTTTAAATTTACAAATGATTCTAACTTAGGATAGCAAATAAAAGTGATGTCCACTTGACCTTTTAAAGCTCACAACAAATTATTATAGTATTAGGTAAATGTTAAAATTCAAAATAAAGATATGATTGCATTTTACTTTTTACAATTTTACCAACTTTGGGACTGTAATGATGGAATTCTTGCTTGAAGACAGTTCGATATCAGAAATGTGGTTGAGCACTTCACCTTTGACTTTGTCACTTCCACCATCCCTTCACAGTTAGGCAGATAGGGAGACATGAGTGACTAGCGAGAGGCTACAGAGTCCACATCCACTGAGACGAAGAGTTCCACAGCCTTTTACCACACCAGGGGACTTGAGAAGCGTGGATTGGCGCTAGAAGTTGGTAGAGATGGTAAGGGGAAGCTCCTGAAAGAGGAACAGATCCACCTGTTCTCAGAAAGGTTTGAGAGGCCTCCAGCTCCTCTAGCTAAGCTGAATTGTGGAAATCTTCCACCAAGCAAAGCCACTTCCTAAAGCCTAGGAAGATATCTGTCTTTTCAAATGTCCAAATCTCTGGAAAAATAAACATCAAAAAATGAAGCATATTAAGAAACAGGGGAATATGGCACAATTAGAGTAACAAGCTAAATCATCAGAAAATAACCCTGAAAAAACAGACAACTATGTTTCTTGACGAAGAATTGAAAATATTCACCTCAATGAGGTACAAGAAACTAAATATAAACACCAAAAGAAAGTCAGGAAAATGATACAAATGCTAAATGAGAATATTGATACTTAGAAATTAATAAAGAGAATGAAAGAGCTAAAAAATACCATTGATGAAATGAGAAATTCGCTAGAGGAAGTTTTAGATAGCTGACTTGCCTTTCGAGGAAAATCAAAGAGCTTTGTACTGGCGTAAAGACAGTCATAAAGACTAGGGCTTCAATAATACGTAAAATGGTGTTGGAGGGCAGGAATTGTAGCACAGTGAGTTAAGCCTTTGCCTGGAACTCCCATATCCTGTATCAGAATTCCACATCCCATATTGGGTTGTGGCTACTCTGCTTCTAATCCAGCTTCCTCCTAGAGCATCTTAGGAGGCAAAAGATGATAGCTCAAGTAGTTGGGACCCTGCCACCCTTTGAGAAGCCATATGGAGTTCTTAGAACCTGGTTCTGATTTTTCCGAGACATGGATGTTGTGGGCATTTGGAAAATGAACCAGCAGAGGGAAGATTGACTTCTGTCTCTTTCTCTCTCTTCTTGGTCATTCTGACTTTCAAGTAGATGAGAATAAACAGATAAATTATTTTAAATGATGCTGAGATGAATATCAAAAGGCAAAATAATAAAGTTATATGTCTTATACATTACAAACACTAACTTAAAATGATTTAAGACCTAAATGTACACCTGAACAATCAAATTACCAGAAGAAAAGCTTCATGAGAAAAACATTCATCACTGTTGATTTGATAATGATTGCTTTAATAAGACAGAGAAAGGACAAGCAACCAGTACAGAACTCAGAATACAAATTATCTGACTAAAAATCAGCAAAATTCTTGAATAGACATCTTTCCAAAAGATTACAAATGGACACCAAGCATTTAAAAATCTTCGCAGTATCACTAATCATTAGATATAATTAGATCAAAACCACAGAGACATCATCTCATTAGATAGCCAATATGAAAAAAAAAGAAGCAAAAACAAAGAGAAAACCAGAACATAACAAATGTTGGCAAGAATATTGAAATACTCAAATCATTGTACAATGTTGGTATGTGTGTAATAAGGAAAATAGTATGACAGTCCATTCAAAAAATCAAATTGCAATTACAAATATTACAAATATCAAAATTCTGTACATTTTTTCAAAAGAATTGAAAATTTGCATGTAGATATTTTCACACCCATGTTTCCTGTATAGCTATTCCATGATTCACAAATTTTTACTGATGGATTAGTGAATAAAAAATATTGATATTGAGAGGCCAGCGCTGTGGCATGGCAGGTAAAGCTACCACCTGCAGTGATGACATCCCATAATGGGTTCAAGTACTGGCTGCTCTACTTCTGATCCAGCTCTCTGCTATGACCTGGGAAAGCAATGGAAGATGGCCCAAGTCCTTGGGACCCTGCACTCATGTGGGAGACCAGAAAGAAAACCCTGGCTCCTGACTTCAGATCGTCACAGCTCTGGCCATTGCAGCCAGTTGGGGAGTGAACCAGCAGATGGAAGACCTCTCTCTCTCTCTCTCTGCCTCTCGCTCACTCTGTAACCCTGCCTTTCAAATAAA
The DNA here is from genome assembly GCF_964237555.1 of Oryctolagus cuniculus. Taxonomy (NCBI): domain Eukaryota; kingdom Metazoa; phylum Chordata; class Mammalia; order Lagomorpha; family Leporidae; genus Oryctolagus; species Oryctolagus cuniculus. The sequence goes on along the minus strand of NC_091433.1, from coordinate 189,288,646 downwards.
TAAATAAATAAATATTTTTTTAAAAAAGAATATTGATATTGAAAGAAAATCCAAGATGGCTGAACGTTAAAAGGATATAGCCACATTAACTTAAACTGCATTGGGATATGAAAACAAAGGAAATACTGAAATTGTGAATGACACCTAAAATATGATATGGAATATGGCCCCCAAAAGTCCCACCTTGGGTATCTTATGAAACTGGAATTTGGGGTGCCACATGATATCACCTTGTGCTTATTAATAAATTCCCAGTATTAATAAGTATGTGTGGGTTCTTGCCTAATATTCAGAGAATTCTGAATACCATCATAAATGAACGAGGCAGCATGATACATTTTAAGCATTTATTCAGTGTGAAAGATGCATAGGAGAGTGAGGGCTCTGTCTAAAGGAGAGAAGTAAATCTGGGTTCATACCAAGTACCAGGAACCAGCCACGTGGAAGAGCATCCAGGTCAAGAAGCATGAGGTGGGTTAGCCTGAAGGCCATGCTCCCTGTAAGTGCAGGGACGCACAGGTCCTGTACCGGCAAAATGCCAAGGAAAGGAAGGGGTGGACACACCATGTTCCAGGCTTTTAATCTACTTTCAAAGGAGAGTGGTTAATTAACCTGATTGGCCGGTGGGTTCACAGGTGTGGCCAGGCAGGGGCTTGAGGTCACATGGGACGTGGTGAAGGCATGGTCTTTCAGCTCACAAACCTAATCAATTTTAACCTGTATGCCTGCCTGCATCAATGTTGCTTTCTGTTCCTCCCCTCTCCTGCTCCCTGACACCACCATACTTTCAGTGAAAAGCTGTGCAGTGCACCTCTATTCTGCTTCTATTAGCACACAGTCAGAGTCGGGGTCATGTGTGGGGCAAAGGATAGATCACTTGTATCCTACAGCCATGGAAATTTTCTGGTATTAGCTCCAGAGCTATGCTCACACATTCTACGTGAGCCAAGGTGTTTTGCCTTAGTTTCTGGGAGCTAAAACTAGAAGTAGCCCGTAAAAAACCCACTCCCACCCTGGGAGTTCTGGGTATGACCTTGCTTTACCTGCAACACCAGGACTGTAACAATTCATTTTAAATTTCTCAGTGACATCGAAATCTACCTAGTGGACATAGGGAAAAATCTACCTGCATTCGGCCAGTCTAGACTCATACTCTCTGGCTAAAATCCCCTGTATACCTGTAGTCACCCTGTAGGACTGGAACAGGGTACACATCCTCTAGTTCTAGAACTAGGGTTATTAGTATTATAAACCACAGCACCAGTTGTACTCATCTAGCAGGGCAGGAGTAAGGGTTCATTTGTATCACACAGCCCTAGAACCACGGCAGTTGGTACCACAAGTCCTCGTATCACTCAGGTTTGCCAGTATGGGAAGGGGAAGGGGGTAATCATTCTGGTCTCCCTCAGCACAAAGATCAAGGCCCTGGCTGTCACATTCACCAGGGAGACTGACACTGAACTCTCTGTGGCCCAAAGATATTAAGCCAAAGAAACTCATTCATCTCTAAACCACACTTCTATCCCTAGAAATTTTCAGCAGACTAGACCATTGTTTCACTTATAGACACAGCTGGACTTGAATAAGACAAAAGACATCACTCAGAGGCTACAATCCTGGGCTGACCTAGAACCAAAGCCAAGGCAGCAAGCCAAGTGATATCCTGCATTCCAGCTAAACCATAAATTCTTTTCCAATAAAACCTACTCCATAAAGAAGAAAAGATAAGTACACCTGTTGTGTAGCCATCAGCATAGAGACAGAGGAGACATGAAGAAGCAAAGCGGCATCATGCCTCCAAAAGAACACAATAATCATCCAGAATTAGATCCTGAACTGAAGGAAATCTATAAAATGGCAGATATAGATTTTAAAATCATAATTTTAAGGAAACTCAATGAAATGCAAGAGAATGGGTATGTACAGACTAAAGCAAACAGGAAATCAATGAGAGACATGAATGAAAATATCACTAGGGTGATAGAACTTATTAAAAATAACCAAATAACATGGGAAGTGAGATACACAGCAGACCCACAGAATGGCAGATGTCCTAAACAGCACTCTGGTCCCAGAATCAGCCCTTAAGGCATGTGGATCCGGCTGAAAAGCCCATGAGAGTATTTCAGGCATGGAAAGCCAAGACACTCAGGGGAAAAAAAAAAAAAAAAAAAAAAAATCTCTGCAAGTGAGATCCCAGTGGAAAGAATGGGTCATCAAAGAAGGAAGTACCTTTCTCTGAAGGGAGGAGAGAACTTCCACTTTGACCATGGCCTTGTCTAAATATGATCAGAGTGAGTGAACTCAGGGGGCTTCCATAGCCTTGGCAGCTCATGACAAGAGCCTAGGGTGATTACTGATGCCATAAACAAGAGTGTCAATTTGTTAAGTCAATAACAGGGGTCACTGTGCACTTACTCCTCATGTAGGATCTTTGTCTTTAGTGTGCTGTACATTGAGATTTAATGCTATAACTAGTACTCAAACAGCATTTTTCACTTTATGTTTCTGTGTGGGAGCAAACTGTTGAAATCTTTACTTAATGTATGCTAAACTGATCTTCTGTATATAAAGAGAATCGCAAATGAATCTTGATGTGAATGGAAGGGGAGAGGGAATGGGAAAGGGGAGGGTTGCGGGTGGGAGGGACGTTATGGGGGGGAAACCATTGTAATCCACAAGCTGTACTTTGGAAATTTATATTCATTAAATAAAAGTTAAAAAATAACCAAATAGAAATTTTGGATATGAAATCTTCAATCATGAAATAAAAAATATAATTGAGAGCTCTAACCATGTTATAGACCAAGTAGACAAATGAATTTCTGACCTTGTAGACAAGAATTCCAAACTAACACAATCAGACAAAAATAAAGAGAAATGAATTAAAATGAATGAAAAAAGTCTATGTGAAATAACCAAATATTCACATTATACGTATTCATGAAGGTGAAGAAAAGGAAAATGGCATTGAGAAACTCATTAGTTTAATAGTTGAAAATTTTCCAGGGCTTGAAACTTGGTTGAGAAATGGGCAAAGTACTTCAACAGACAATTCTCAAAAGAAGAAATATCAATGAACAACAAATATATGAACACATGCTGAATATCACTAGTCATCAGGGAAGTGCCAATCAAAACCACAAAAGAATATCATCATCCTTACTCAGAAAGTGTAAAATCCGAAACACAAAAAGTAACAAATAGCTGTGAGGGTGTGGACAAAGTGGAGCTCCTATACACTGTTGGTGAGAATGTACATGAGTGCAGCCCTATGGAAAACAGTGTAGGGATTTCTTTAAAAATTAGAAGTTGACTTTCCATATGATCCATTAATCCCACAGTTGGGTTTATATTCATAAGACTTAAACATAATGAATCAAAAAAATACCTGCATCACCATGTTGTATTAGCATGGTTCACAATAGCCAAAATTGGAATCAACCAAGGTGTCTATCATCAGATGAATGGGTAACAATAAGTGGTATATATACACAATGTAATATTATTGTTATCAAAATGAATGGAATTCTACCTTTTTCAGCAAAATGGACACAAATAGACCATCATATTAGGTGAAATAAGCCAGATCTTGAAAGACAAATACCACATGTTCTCCATTTTTTGTGGGAGCTGAATTTAAAAAAGGAAAGAAAGAAGTATCTGTGTGCGTCTATTGTTGCAAGTATAATTTTGTAAAACTTTGTCTTATACTTTGTGAAACCTATAGTAAAGAATGTTATATTACTATAGTTTTAATGTTCTTTGATTACTTTAAATTTACTATATATGGGTAAATGGTAATTTTTTCCATTCAATTTCCATTCAATTTTCCATTCAATTTTTTCAACTATTTAGAGTCATTTTCTGTATTTCCACTAAATTACAATATTTTTGCTTTTTATTTGTTAAACTTCTTATTCAATGAAGTATTATGCCTTTTTATTGTAATGCTAATTTAATATATGATATATGAAAAAGTGAGAAGGAAAGAGGGTGAGTGAGAGGGAGGAAGGGAGAGAGGAAGGAGATACCACTATGTTCTTAGAATTCTATCTACAAACTACTTTGAAACTGTTAAAAACTTATTAAAAACTAAAATAAAAAAGTAAATAAAATATCAATTGTTATGACATAAAATTTTGATATTTACATACAATGTAGCATTTTTCAGTCTTTTAAAAGAAGGCAATTTTGACATACATGGATATATGGAGGAAACTTGCAGACAAGATTTTCAATTAAAGAAGCCAGTCATAAATAGAGACATGCTGCATGATTCCACATATTTGATGTACCTGAAGTCAAATTAACTGAGAGAAGAGTGGTGATTTCCAAGAGATGGTGGGAAGTAAAAGATCAGAGTTGTTACCCAGTAAATACTGGGTTTCAGTCTGCAGACTGAGGATCTCTGTTGCATGAAAAGTGTGCACAGTTTCCATTACTACACACTTAAATGAATAAAATATTAAATGTTTCTTTTCACTACAGTAATAATTTGTAAAGAAACATAACTTGAACAGTATTATGGCTGACTTGTTCTATTACTATTTCCTGGGCCACAGTACTCAAACTTAATAATGATTCCCAAGAGTAAACTGCAAAACCAACTCAGAGATCCCAAACCTGGCACCAAGGCCACACAGCAGGCAATGAGCCAGCCAGGTCTCAGAAGAGCCTTTGTTACTTTGAAGAAAAATATGTTTTTATTTCATTCGACAGAGTTGTAGTCAGCACATTACTTGTTTCTAATTTTATAAAGATGAGAAATGGCTGAGAATTATATTGATTAATATTAATGATGTTAACAAATAATTAAGTGCTCCTAAAGTCCCATAGTGGAGAACACAAGGAGAAAGAGGGAAAAGGGAGAGTGAGAGAGAGAAAGAAGAGGAAAAAAGACACTATATCTTAAGAAAAAAATCATTTAGGTTAAATATTCCCTCATTTATGAACTGATTTCCTTTACTTCAAAGTAGCATGAAAATGACTTTTTCAATTCATGATGACAAAGAGCTTTTACAATGGCAGGAAATCCTTGTTAATTTTTTGGGGAAGGGAATTTGTAAAATAATTAACAATTTAACAATGCTACTTTGGAAAGAATGGTTATTGTGAAACTACCTTCAGCTGGCACGTTTCATTATAGAATTTTATGATGTAACATGTCAGATGATGCAATCTTTTCAGAAAGCACTTCGAGCTAAATTAGCAAATTTCCCATATTGTACAAGGAAAGGTGGTTCCAAAGGAAATAGCAAGCTGGAACAGCTACACTTGAAGCAAATTATGTTAAAATATCTTATTAGATACCATATAATTTTGGGTATATTGCATTTTGTTAGTTTTGACCTAAAACATTCTCTTCCTTTGGAAGCCTTGCATCAAATATGCATTACACCTTTCATAACTGATCTATTTGAGACTTAGGCCTCCTTCTACTACTGAAAAGAGGGATCATTCTGCTGAAAATTTTTGTAGAAATCAATGGGCAGTTCAGACATTGGAATTACAATCCATTTTGACCATGATTATCTCCCTCAGAAAAGGTTTTTTTCACCACTGGCTGCTGAGAAAAATGAAGGCCACCAAAATGTCATAGCAGGTGATAATATCTTTGATATCATTTTTGGCTTCAAAAAAAGTCATTTCATCTTCTCTGCTATTGAGCTAAGAATCCATAAAGGCAAGTATATAAACCACCAAGAACGAGCAACCAGTAACTATTATCGAATCAGCAAAGTTCCATTTGTCATCGCTGGGAACTTTCTTCCGTTTCAGGAAGCAATAAGGAGGCAATAGTTAGGATGCTTTTTGCAGAAAATAAAAGAAAATTCAACCCCCAAATGGTCTTGCATTTAAAGAATGACTTAATATATCTTATTCCAACAATTGCAGAGGTAGAACAGTTCCAAGATGATTCATTGATTAGGTCAGTGAAATCATACGTGTGTGGTTTTTTTTTGTTGTTGTTGTTGTTATCTTTTCCATGTTTTTCTACAAGTTCTCCTCAATGCTGCTAATTGTATGATAGAAAGAAGCCTTGAGCCTGTAGCAATTCTAGGCACCAAGTAAGACGCCATATGCAGCAAAAAAAGATAAAGAAAGAAATGAGGAAGAAACAGTAGGGTGGAGAGAATATGTGTGGATACCTGAGAGAGAGAGAGAGAGAATAGGAAGCAGAGAGAGTGAAGAGGGTGATTTCTTTAGTGTGTCTTATTTTATGACCAAATATGTTTTATATTTGTTTACTCAAAGAGAATGGAACCCTATGACAATTTGGATCAGTTCCAGTTCACTGTGTACAGGATAAATTGTTAAAATACAGCTATCTGCTACATTAGAAAAATGAGATCATAATCATTGTATGGGTGTATTTTCTTCTCTACATTTTATAACCTTTGTAGTCTTTGCTTTCATATTTATGGGGACAAGTTAACACTGCCACTTTTTAAAAAAAAATTTTCTGATATACTCAGAGGAATTTTTCTAAGAAATATACAAAGTGAAAGAAGACAAGTAGAATTACCCATAGAACCAAGAAGATAATTGTTGTGACAAATGATTTAGCCAAATACAAACCGAGTGTCAACTGTCCATGGAACATGAATTAGAGAATACATGTGTAGAAAAAAGAAAGGAAATTACAAGTGCAGTTTTGCTTCCTCTACTTTTCCTGCATATAGCTACTGATAGCTGAAATATTGAAATATTGTAATGAGAATATATTTCTTTAAAAATCCACTTGTTTCTCTGAGAAGTAATTACAGATGGGAAAGAATCAGCCTAGTATAATGCCTTGATTCTGGGTTTTCTCTACCTCCATCCCAATTGCATATGGCTATGTAGTATGAAAAAGCTAAAATCCTAGCCAAATCTCAGTTTGAAATTATAGATGGGACACTAGTCAAAATAATACATAATTCAATGGATTTAAAAGCTCACAGAATCTAGACTTTGTAAATTTTCACAAAGAAATGACCCTTTTGTAATATACTATTTTTCTCATTTTAAACTGTGTGTGGTAACAAAGCTTCATTCACGTTTTAGAACAGATGATCTAAAAGAACATCGAGTAAACCACTTTGTATTTCATAGTGGATCACAGGATTTGATTTGTCATAAATTAAATGAAATTGCTTTGCTTTATTTTTGTTAATTTGAAGATGGGGGGGGTGCGGAGAGAAAGTGATTGCCCTACCAGTTGTGGAGCTGTGGCTGGGATGGGCTGAAACTAGGAACCAGTCTCAATCAGGGTCTGCCACATGGTTGGCAGGGACCCAAATGCCATCACTATTGCATCATCAGGAAGCTGCAATAAGAAGCAGAGCTGACATGGGATTCAGGTGATCCAGTCAGCATCTTGGCAGCTGTGTCACTGCCCTTCACTTGAATGGGTCTCTTCCCTTGGAAAGGCATTAAGAAGGTCTTCACAAATGCAGACTTTCTTTGTGACATTTTTACTGTAGCTGGTTAAAAAGAAACTGAACGACCTCTCTCCAATGACTGAAGCATTTGTATGATTGTAGGTCTTTGGGAATCACATAAGAAACTGAAAATACAATTTCAACTTTGTAGAATTTGGAAATGTGCTTTTATTAATGTCCACATATAGCTAACTTATAGAAATTAGCCTGAGTATAAAAATGTATTCAGGGGCCTGTGCTGTGACTTAGCAAATAAAGGCAATATCTTCAATGCATGGCATCCCACATGGGTGCTGGCTCAAGTCCCAGCTGCTCCACGAACAATCCAGCTCCCTGCTAATGTTCTGGGAAAAGCAGAGGGTGGCACAAGTGCTTGGGATTCTGCCCTGGATGAAGATCCTGGCTCCTAGCTTCAGATCAGCTGAGCTCTGGCCATTGCAGCCAATTGGGGAGTGTCTCTCTCTCTCTCTCTCTCTCTCTCTCTTTCTCTCTCCCTCCCTCACTCTTTCTGCAATTCTGACATTCAAGATGGATTAATGGATCTTTTATTAAAAAAAGGATGTCTTCAAGGGATGTTCTATTTGGCAATACTTTTTTGTATGTTACTCTAGCATCTTATAGAAGGGGGTTGGAGTCAGAGTTCCAATTACAAATTGAATATAACCTGAAGTCCCTCTCACCACAAATGCATTGTGGGCAAGGGGCAAAAATCAGACTTTAAAGCATATAGAACTGGAAGTTAGTCTGTAGGAAGTTGACCACTTACAAGACATGAAAGTGAACTTTTTTTTTTCAAAAATGTAAACAATATTTTAAAAAGTTAAATACTAAAGACTGTTTCTTGATGCACTCGTGTACACATTTCTGATCAGGCAATCTGACAGTATGAGATATTTATATATTCAGATTTAGTAGAAAATGATGAATTGTTTTCCAGAGTGGTTATGCTCCTCCAGGCTATTACTACATCTTTGCTATCAATTAGAAGTGCCATTTGTTAATTTTAGTCATTCTCTTAGGCATACGATTTTCATTTTCTTGGTTAATAATAAGGTTGAAAGCTTTTTCCCACATCTATTCACACTGAATCTCTCCTGTTTTATTATATAATACATATTTAAGTATCTTGTAAGTCTCTATTGGAATATTAAATCATTTTTCTATCGATTTATTTATCTACATTACATCTTTGTATATTCTGAATAAGTACCATTTGTGTTCAAGCATGTGGCAAATATTTTCTGACATTTTCACCTTCTTTTCATCACATCAAAGTTTTTAAGGAACATAAATTCTTGATTTGAAAAATATTTGATTTACAAATATCTGATATCTGATTGACAAAATTTCTTGCTGTATTTAGACATTTTATTTCTACCTTGAGAAACATGTCACGAAAGGCACTAAAGTAGTTCTCCACATCTTCTATTCTCCTTTTCACAATGGATTTTATAATTCATTTGGAATCCATTTTTATGATATGAAGTAGTTGTCAAGTGTGATTTTATTCATGTCTATGAATATATCCTTTAGTACATAGATTTTGTATGTAAATATATGTATATATCAAATACATTATTTTTCTGCTGCTGTGTAATGTCAAGCTTTCATTAATGATGGTAAATGTGAATATTTTGGCTTTCTTTTCCTCTTCAGTTGTTCTGTCAGTCTTCCTTTACATGAATATAATATTATCTTGTTTTCTTTGGCTTTATAATATATGTACCTTGATATATGAAATAGGAAGACCTAAACCTATGGTGAGTCTTGACTCTGTGCATATTTATTTTAAATTATTTTTCTTAAGGAAGCTCTAAAATAATCTTAACTTCACTTATAATTATTATTAAAGTTCACTCAATAATAATTTTAAGTTAATGTGAAACTGTATAAGTGAAATACAAAGGGCATCTTTACAGAACTGAATATTGCAATTTGTATTTTCAGTTGCCTCAGATATTTTATTAAAATTTTCTGAGATGACTTTTCATAGTGTATGGTTATCAAATATCCAAATGTATTTACTGATTTCTTTTAAAAATAGATCAATGTAACTGTATATTCACATTCTCTCTAGTTTATTAAATTCATATTTCATTTGTAGTTTTATTTGTACTTTATATGTACATATACACACTATCTGAAAATACTGGTACTTTTTTAACTTTTCATCTTTATTTCTAGTGTTTGAAACTAAAATATTTAATGTAATTAGTATTCCAGGCAAAGGTTAATTATATTACATATTATGGATATATTTTTATTTTCTTTTTCTCAAATGGAACATTTGAAACAAATTTCCATTAAAGAGGATGCTTTGAGTATTGCTTTTGTAGAGTGATTTGCCTGTAGCTACTTTGCATAGACAGTATATCATGAATTATTAATTTTATCAAACATTTTCCATGCATTGCCATGTAATCATCAGAATTTTCTCCACTATTCTGATAATGTAGTGAATTTCTTGTCTGATTCTGAATTACAAATTAATTGTGCATTCCTGAAATAAAATAAATGTTTTCAAATTTTCTACCTTAATAAATTAATTTCAAATGTTTTTTCAAGGAATTTGCATCTGTGTTTGTTGTTTAGATTGGCCTCTGCTTTTCTTTTGCTATTAAATTTGGTATTTATTTAGTTGCATTGAGCTTGTGTATTGTAATTTTTGTCTGTTTTTTAGGAGTTGTATATTTTTCCCTGTAATATTTGTCAGAATACGCGCACTTAAACTATCAGTTTTCTCCATGGACAGGGTTTTAACTACAAATACATTTTCTCCTTCTGTTGGTAAGTTGTGTTTTGCTGGAAAAAATTATCCATTATATCTAAATTTTCAATCACATTGATAAACTGAAGTATAAAAACCAAAATTATCTCAATAGATGCAGAGAAGCATTTGAAAAAAATACAACACACTTTAATGATGTAAACCCTAAGCAAATTCTGTAACTAAAGGGCATTTCTCAACAGAATCAAGGCAATTTATGACAAACCCACAGCCAGCCTGTCACTGAATGGGGAAAAGTTGGAAGCATAGCTTCTAAGATACAAAAGCAGATAAGGATGCCTAATTTTAAAATTGCTGTTCAATATAGTCCTGGAAGTTTTAGCTAGAGCCATTTGGAAAGAAAAAGAAATCCAAGGGATTCAAAGTGGAAAGGAGAAAGTCACACTTTCCCTATTTACAAATGACATGATTTCATAAATAGGGGAAACAAAAGAGTCCACTAAGAGACTACAGAAACTCCAAAAAGAATTTGGTAAAATGACAGGATATAAAATTAACACTAAAAATCAATAGCCTTTGTATACACAGACAATGCTGTGGCTGAGAAAGAATTCCTAAAATCAATCCCACTTATAATAGTTACAAAAAAATTAAATAAATTGGAATATATTTAACCAATGAGATGAAAGAGCCCTATGAGGAAAATTACAAAACATTAAAGAGAGAAACAGAATAGGCTACAAAAAACAGAAAATATTTAGTGCTCATGGATTGGAAGGAATAATATAATCAAAATATCCATACTACAAAAAGCAATTTATGATTCAAGGTGATCCAAATCAAATTAGCAATATTCACAGATCTAGAAAAACTGAAGATAAAATTCAGATTATATTATTCCTAAACCTGATAAAGATGCAGCAGAGAAAGAGAATTGCAGACCAATTTCCCTGATGAACATAGACACAAAAATCCTCAATAAAATTCTGGCCAATAGAATGCAACAACACATCAGAAAAATCATCCACAAGACCAAGTGGGATTTATCCCTGGTATGCAGGGATGGTTCAGTGTTCGCAAATCAATCAATGTGATACACCACATTAACAAACTACAGAAGAAAAACCATAGGATTACCTCAATAGATGCAGAGAAAGCATTTGATAAAATACAACACCCTTTCATGATGAAAACTCTAAGCAAATTGGGTATAGAGGGAACATTCCTCAATACAATCAAAGCAGTTTATGAAAAAACCACGGCCAGCCTCCTATCGAATGGGGAAAGTTGGAAGCATTTCCACTGAGATCTGGTACCAGCCAGGGATGCCCAGTCTCACCACTGCTATTCAATACACTTCTGGAATTTTTGGCCAGAGCCATTAGGCAAGAAAAAGAAATTAAAGGGATACAAATTGGGAAGGAAGAACTCAAACTATCCCTCTTTGCAGATGATATGATTCTTTATTTAGGGGATCCAAAGAACTCTACTAAGAGATTGTTGGAATTCATATAAGAGTGTGCCAAAGTAGCAGTATATAAAATCAGTGCACAAAAATCAACAGCCTTCGTATACACAGGCATTGCCACGGCTGAGAAAGATCAGCTAAGATCAATCGCATTCACAATAGCTACAAAAACAATCAAATACCTTGAATAAATTTAAGCAAGGAAGTCAAAGATCTCTTCGATTAGAATTACAAAATCTTAAAGAAAGAAATAGAAAAGGATGCCAAAAAAATAGAATAATCTTCCATGCTCATGGGAAGAATCAATATCATCAAAATGTCCATTCTCCCAAAAGCAATTTATAGATTCAATGCAATACCAATCAAGATACCAAAAACATTCTTCTCAGATCTGGAAAAAATGATGCTGAAATTCATATGGAGACACAGGAGACTTCGAATAGTTAAAGCAATCTTGTAGAACAAAAACAAAGCTGGAGGCATCACAATACCAGATTTCAGGACATACTACAGGGCAGTTGTTATCAAAACAGCATGGTACTGGTACAGAAACAGATGGATAGACCAATGGAACAGAATAGAAACATCCGAAGTCAATCCTAACATCTACAGCCAACTTATATTCAATCAAGGATCCAAAACTAATTCCTGGAGCAAGGACAGTCTGTTCAACAATGGTGCTGGGAAAACTGGATTTCCACATGCAGAATCATGAAGCAAGACCCCTACCTTTCACCTTACACAAAAATCCACTTAAAATGGATTAAAGATCTAAATCTATGACCTGACACCATCAAATTATTAGAGAACATCGGAGAAACTGCCTTACAAAGGCTACAAAAACAGAAAATCTTTAGTGCTCATGGATTGGAAGGAATAATATAATCAAAATGTCCATACTACCAAAAGCAATTTATGATTCAAGGTGATCCAAATCAAATTAGCAATATTCACAGATCTAGAAAAACTGAAGATAAAATTCAGATGGAAACACAAGAGACCCTGAATAACTAAAGCAATCTTATACAAAACCATATATAGGCACAGGCAAAGACTTCCGGGAAAAGACCCTGGAGGCATAGGCAGTCAAAGCCAAAATTAACCATCGGGATTACATAAAATTGAGAAGTTACTGTACTGCAAAAGAAACAGTCAGGAAAGTGAAGAGGCAACTGACAGATTGGGAAAAAATATTTGCAAACTATGCAACAGATAAAGGATTAATAACCAGAACCTACAAAGAGATCAAGAAACTCCACAACAACAAAACAAACAACCCACTTGAGAGATGGGCCAAGGATCTCAATAGACATTTTTCAAAAGAGGAAATCCAAAGGGCCAACAGACACATGAAAAAATGTTCAGGATCACTAGCCATCAGGGAAATGCAAATCAAAACCACAATGAGGTTCCATGTCACCCCGGTTAGAATGGCTCACATACAGAAATCTACCAACAACAGATGCTGGCAAAGATGTGGGGAACAAAGGACACTAACCCACTGTTGGTGGGAATGCAAACTGGTCAAGCCACTATGGAAGTCAGTCTGGAGATTCCTCAGATACCTGAATATAGCCCTGTTATACAACACAGCCTTCCCACTCCTTGGAATTTACCCAAAGGAAATTAAATCGGCAAATAAAAGAGCTGTATGCAACTCAATGTTTATTGAAGCTCAATTCACAATAGCTAAGACAAGGAATCAACCTAAATGCTCATCAACAGCAAACTGCATAAAGAAATTATGGGATATGTACTCTATAGAATACTACACAACAGTAAAAAAAATGAAATCACATCATTTGCAACAAAATGGATGAATCTGGAACACATCATGCTGAGTGAAATAAGCCATCCCAAAGGGACAATTATCATATGTTCTCCCTGATCGGTGACAACTAACTGAGCACCTAAAAGGCAACCAGTTGAAGTGAAATGGACACTATGAGAAACGATGACTTGATCAGCTTTTGTCCTGTCAAGGAACAACTTACTAATTTATTCCTTTTAGTATTTTTTTGTTCTACTTAATACCATTGGTTGATCCTTTTAATAACGTAATATTATGCTTAAGTGTTTAAATTTAAATGCAAAGTGATCCCTGTTAAATATAAGAGTGGTAGTAAGAGAGGGAGGTGATGTACAGTTTGGCACATGCTCACTCTGACTTATACCTAATGGTAGAGCTAGAAACGTGCCAGGGGATTCCAATTCTATCCCATCAAGGTGGCATGTACCAATGCCATCTCAATAGTCAAAGTAATCAGTTTCAATTCATAATTGATCATAATGATAGGATTAAGTGTCAAAGGAATCACATAAACAAGACTAGTGTCTGCTAATACTAACTGATAGAATTAAAAAGGAGAGAAGGATCTAACATGGGAAGCAGGATACATAGCACTCATAGAATGGAAGATCTCCTAAATAGCACTCTGGCCTCAGAATCAGCCCTTAAGTCATTTGTATCTGTCTAAAAAGGCCATGATAGTTTCTTAGGCAACTGTGGCAAAAAAAAAAAACAAAAACAAAACAAACAAAAAAAAAAACAAAAAAAAAACACTGTGGCAAAAAAAATGACCTAAATGAAAGAGCTCTGTGAGTGAGATCCCAGCGGAAAGAATGGGCCATCGAAGAAGGAGGTACCTTTCTCAAAGGGAGAAGATAACTTCCACTTTAACTATGGCAATATCTGAATAAGATCAGAGTTGGTGATCTCAAGAGGCTTTCATAGCCTTGGCAGCTCAAGACGAGAGCCTCAGGTGATTACTGAAGTCATAATTAAGAATGTCAATTGTTAATTCAACAACAGGAGTCACTGTGCACTTACTCCCCATGTAGGATCTCTGTCCTTAATGTGTTGTACTATTTGAATTAACAGTAAAACTACTACTAAAACAGTACTCTGCATTTTATGTGTCTGTGTGTTTGCAAAATGTTGGAATATGTACTGAAAATACTAAGTATACATAAAGATAATTGAAAATGAATCTAGATGAAGAATGGGATGGGAGAAGGAGTGCAAAGTGGGATGGTTGTGGGTAGGAGGGAGTTTATGGGGTAAAAAGCCACTATAATCCAAAAGTTGTAATTTGGAAATTTATAATTACTAAATAAAAGTTAAAAAATCTTCAGGATCACTAGTCATCAAGAAAATGCAAATCATAAACACAATGGGGTTTTATATCACCCAAGTCATAATGGCTCTCATACAGAAATGAACAAACAATAAATGCTGGCAAGGTTGTGTTAGAAAAGGTACCTTAATACACTATTGGTGGGCCAGCGCCCCAGCTCAATAGGCTAATCCTCCGCCTTGAGGCGCCAGCACACCGAGTTCTAGTCCCTGTCGGGGCCCCAGATTCTGTCCCAGTTGCCCCTCTTCCAGGCCAGCTCTCTGCTATGGCCCAGAGTGCAGTGGAGGATGGCCCAAGTGCTTGGGCCCTGCACCCCATGGGAGACCAGGATAAGCACCTGGCTCCTGCCATTGGGTCAGCGCAGTGCGCCAGCCGTGGCGGCCATTGGAGGGTGAACCAATGGCTAAAGGAAGACCTTTCTCTCTGTCTCTCTCTCTCACTATCCACTCTGCCTGTCAAAAAATAAAAATTAAAAAAAAAATACACTATTGGTGGAAAGGTAAACTCATGTAGCCTTTGTGGAAGACAGTATGGTGGGGCCGGCTCCATGGCACAGTGGGGTAAAGCCCTGGCCTGAAGTGCCAGCATCCCATATGGATGCCAGTTCTAGTCCTGGCTGCTCCTTTTCCAATCCAGCTCTCTGCTATGGGCTAGGAAAGAAGTAGAAGATGTCCCAAGTCCTTGGACCTCTTCACCCATGTGGGACCCAGAAGAAGCTCCTGGATCCTGGCTCCTGGCTTTGGATCGGTGCAGTTCCAGCCATTGCGGCCATCTGGGGAGTGAACCAACAGATGGAAGACCGCTCTCTCTCTCTCTCTCTCTACCTCTCTCTGTAGCTCTGTCTTTCAAATAAATAAAATAAATATTTTAAAAAAAGACAATATGGAGATATCTCAGAAAGCTGAAAATAGATATACCATAAGGCCCACCAATCTTTCTCCTAGAAATTTACTCAAGTGAAATGAAATAAGTATATGAAATAGTTTTCTGTAGCCCCATATTCATTGCAGCTCAATTCACAATAGCTAAGATATGGAATCAATCCATATTGATGATTAAATAAAGAAATTATGATGTGTGTGTATATATATATGCTATGGAATAATACTCAGTGGTAAAAAAAAAAGTAATTAAATCACATCTTTTGAAAAACAATGGATACAACTGGAAACCATTATACTTAGTGAAATAAGCCAGTCCCCAAAAGACAAATATCATATATTTTTCCTGATCTATGTTAACTAATAGAGTACCAAAAATGCAAGAGTACCAAAAATGTAGGAGGAGTGAAATAGAAATTTTGAGATTTGATGATTCTTTACAGCTCTTGTCTCTATTGTTGAGGAACAGTATTTTTGTCCTATTTTTTATTGAACACTTTAGTTATTGTAGGGCTAATCTTATGAGTATAAAGTAAACTGAAAGTGCATCATTGTAAAAATTGTGAGAGGTAATGAGAGAAAGGAGCAGGAAGTAGGGTGGGAGAACAGGAGGGAAGGAGGGTGGGGTTGGAAGTATAACTATGTTCACAAATCTGTACATATGAAACCTGTATACCTTAAATAAATAAATAAATAAATACTTTTTAAATGTATAAACAAAAGAATTACCTAGTAATACATTTAGACAAGGAAATAAGAGATCTCTCCAAGAAATAGTATGAAACACTGAAAAATAAACCGACAAAGGCTCAAAAAATTATAATTTGTATTCCAAAGTTGTCTAAAATATGATTCTTGTACGATTTGCAGTTATTCATTTTTTAAATTCTTTTTTATATTATGTATTGTTTTTGTCTTTACTCCTTGATCAGTATATTGAGATTTTTATAAAAGTGTTTAGTCCTGGGGCCGGCACCATGGTTCACTTGGCTAATCCTCCGCCTGCCGCGGCAGCATCCCTTATGGGCGCCAGGTTCTCGTCCCAGTTGCTCCTCTTCTAGTCCAGCTCTCTGCTGTGGCCTGGGAGGGCAGTGAAGATGGCCCAAGTGCTTGGGCACCTGCACCCATGTGGGAGACTAGGAGGAAGCGCCTGGCTCTTGGCTTCGGATCAGTGCAGTGCCAGCTGTTGCAGCCATTTGGGGAGTGAATCAATGGAAGGACGACTTTTGTCTCTGTCTCTCTCTCTCTCTCTCTTACTGTCTGTAATTCTACCTGTCAAATAAGAAAAAGTGTTTAGTCCTGTCAAAGAGCCTAGTTTGGGTGATTTCTACTCATCTTTCGCTCAGGTATTTTCTGTTCAGTTTGGATTCTTCATTTTCTTTTTTCTACTTTTCTGGTTAGGCTTGCTATGCATTTTTCAAGTTTCTTGATAGGTGTTTAGCATTTCATTTCCTGAGGCTACAAATTCCAGTAAAGCTATAACACTTCCACAAGGAAATCTGCCCTTACAGGATGTTAGGAAGTGTTTTCTATTATGAATCAGATAATTGTATATGTTAGTTCCCAACTGTTATTATCAAATGAATGAGATATATGCTTTGAAATCTACCATTGCACAGAAAGTGAATATTTGTCCATTTTTTCTGCTTCTCTTTTACATGCTATTAACCTATTTTTGACAATTTTTATGATTCTATTTATCCATTCTTTGGGACCAACTTGAGATGATAATATTCATGAATTATTAAATTTTAATATTTGCTATTGTTTGTAATTGAATAACTATTATGCTCTTTGACTACCTTTATTCCTTTAAGAACTAAATGTCATTATTGTCATGTAAGCTAATTTCCAGATATGTATGTGTTTCTGTGTGTGCAGGTATATGTGAGTTGGACAACATATATTTAGAATAGTGCGTGTTTTACCCACAACTTGATCAACATAGAATTTTTCCAATTTCATCCCCCAAATTACCTCTTTCTACCTTGACTTAAAAAAGTGGCACATTTTTCCATTTAGGAAATAAGTAGCCCTGAATTTTTTGAAAAATTCCTAAGTTTCTTTCTCTCTTCATATTTAATCTATTATCAAATCCTAGAGCTTTGCTTTCAAAGGATATTTGAAAGCAAATAATGCTAATCACCTTTTAGATACCAAATTCTATTCCAATTGCTCATCTGAATAATTACAATAACCTCTGCAATGCTCTTCCTGTATCTATCCTTTTTTCCCTATATTCCAGTTTTCTTACTTCTTAAGAGATATATATTCAATGTTTCAAGTCAAGGATTAAAATCCTTCCAACTCAAGTATCTCATTAACTTCATTCAAAAGAGTATACACATGGCCGGCACAGCAGCTCACTAGGCTAATCCTCCGCCTTGAGGCGCCGGCACACGGGGTTCTAGTCCCGGTCGGGGCGCCGGATTCTGTTCCGGTTGCCCCTCTTCCAGGCCAGCTCTCTGCTATGGCCAGGGAGTGGATTGGAGGATGGCCCATGTGCTTGGGCCCTGCACCCGCATGGGAGACCAGGAGAAGCACCTGGCTCCTGCCTTCGGATCAGCACGGTGCAATGGCCGCAGCGCGCTGTCTGTGGCGGCCATTGGAGGGTGAACCAACGGCAAAGGAAGACCTTTCTCTCTGTGTCTCTCTCTCACTGTCCACTCTGCCTGTCAAAAAAATAAAAATAGCTTCTAGGCCCCCATACACCATCTTATTGAGTTCCTCCTATCTCACTGCCCTTGCCTTTGAATTTTCTTTGACGGTTCTTCCCTCATTAGTACATTTTGGAGTGCCACAGTGCTTAATTTTTAGAACAAATATCTATTTATTCAAAACTCAATAAGTCATATACTATGTCATGTCATTCAATATTATTTATGTATGATGACTTCTCCTGCTCTATCTCTAACCTAGAACCCTTCTGGAATTTCCAGAGTTTATCTTCAATTGTCTGATGGACAAGTGTGAGAGTACCCATGACTATAAAGCATTGGTAAGACTTGGCAAGGACACTATAAGAATCAATTCAGTCAAGACATTAGCCAGAGGACTTTCATGTGCCCTAGTAATGAGACAGCCTTTACATCCCTACCCAGCTCTGTCATTGGCTGGAGAACACACAGAAAATATGAACCAAACCTAGAACCCATTGACTGATTTCAGAATATCCAACAGTGAGATCTGAGACATGCATTATCATGGTACACACATAATTTTACAACTGTGGTCTAGGCCACCACCATCTCTCAATAGAATTATGCAATTAAATTGTTAACTACTCTATTTATTTGCTTTTTCTTCTCTTTAACCTCTTCTGACACAACTCCTACCACATCCCTTCCAAGAAAAAACAAAAATTGTCCCAAATCAAACCATCCAGTGACGGCCATTTTTGAAAAACCCCAAAACGAAATCCATAACTGTAATTCCCCCCAAAATTGGTCAGTGCGTCCTCTGACCTGTTGACTCCCTCAGACCTACCCTGTCTGCTATTTTCAAACACACAAGGGATACTCCAGCCTGCAGCCAATGTCCTTGCTGCTCTCTCAGTTCAAACTCATCTTTGCCCCTGCCCATATCCACAATTCACAGTGTCACATCACTCAATCCCCTGCCTATTACATTGATTTAAAATTCTATTTCCCATAAAGTAATGAAGCTGTATTAGAGCAAGGTTCACATCTATTAATTGCCTCCCTAGCACCATTGTCTGACATAGAGTAAGTTTTCTTTTTTTCTTTTTTTTTTTTTTTTTTTTTTTTGACAGGCAGAGTGGACAGTGAGAGAGAGAGACAGAGAGAGAAAGGTCTTCCTTTGCCGCTGGTTCACCCTCCAATGGCCGCCGCTGCAGCCGGCGCACCGCGCTGATCCTGGCAGGAGCCAGGAGCCAGGTGCTTTTCCTGGTCTCCCATGGGGTGCAGGGCCCAAGCACCTGGGCCATCCTCCACTGCACTCCCTGGCCATAGCAGAGAGCTGGCCTGGAAGAGGGGCAACCGGGACAGAATCCGGCACCCCAACCGGGACTAGAACCCGGTGTGCCGGCGCCGCAAGGTGGAGGATTAGCCTATTGAGCCACGGCGCCGGCTATATAGAGTAAGTTTTCTGAAAATAGTTTCTGAATTTATAAATGATGACAAATCCAAGGACTTCTGTGTCAGCAGATAAGTTCTCAAATTCCACCTTAGATGACAGCTAGTAACTATTTGTCTCTGAAGATATCAGTTAGCATCTGTAACTCAGGTTCCTCAGTCGTAAAATAGATTAACTCAGTATAGAAATCAGGACTGAGTATTTTAGGTATTTGAATTTTGCAAAAATCCCACTTATCTTTCTTTCCCTTACCCAAACACAATGGAGTGTATCATTATTTTAATCCAGACTCAGCTCTTCCGACACAGACCTGAACATTTTCTCTCAGAGGCACTTTGTTTAGAACCTCCATGAGGTGTAATACATCATATTTGCTTCCTGTTCAGATATATACCAAGGGGACATAAATTAATGAACACAGGATTTTATTAATAAGGATTTGAAAACATGCTTTGCCTCACTGGCTATGTAAACACAGACAAATTATCTGAGATCTCTCAGGCTCAATTTCTTCATGATAAAATAATGATATTTTTGTCTCCCAGGGGTTCTGATCTAGGGTTTGTAAGATGAACCTCATAGCTTTATATCAAGTAGCCAGCACACATAAAGATGTCAGTCTTCCTGAAGGGGCAGAATCCCAGTTATTCTCAATAAATGTAGTAGAAGTGTGAGATCATACCCTTGAAGGACATAAGTTCTTATTCAACACAGCATTGCTCCCTAGCACATCACTGTTCCCTACAATGGCTAATGAAGTGAGATGTTAATATTCCAAATTCAGTGTATCATAATCCTGTGCTGACTGAAGAATCAGATAAAGTCATTAACAAATAAGGTCATCTGTGCATAGAGCACATTTATTCCCCAATCTCTCTCTAGAAGGCACATTTCTCCTGACCTGTGATGTCTGATGTCAACATGATGTATTGGGTGAATTATTTTCTGTTTAATGCCAGGGAAACAAAATGAATTATCTTTATTGACCTTGATACATGTCATTTCTAGAGTTATGAACACTAGACTTTTAAGAGATCTGATCACGTCCTTTTCTATTGTCCCACCACTGAGTTTTCTGGTTGCCTCATCATCTTCTGCTATGAGAGTCCAGAACCTTCATGCTGGGCTGTGAGTTCTGCACTGCTGACTTATTCTGTGTCCTATGAAATAATGTGCAACCAAAGATAAATGATCTGTAAATAATTGTTTTATAAAAGCAGATCAATGTGTGATTTGCTGAAAATTTGCCTATTTAAAAAGTTGCCTTATTCCAGATTATAAAGTAAAAATAATGATGTTTTCTACAATAGTTTCTTGCATAATTCTTAATTACATAATTCACACACTGAATTGCCAACCATTAATTCTAATGAGATAAGGATTACACAAGCAAATTCTGAGTTCAAAGAGTTACTTAAGAGCAATGAAGTCAGCAAACTCCTTATAAATTTTTTTCAGAAAATATTTATGTTGAAATCAAAAAACATAACTATCTGGCCGGCGCCACGGCTCACTAGGCTAATCCTCCACCTAGCGGCGCCAGCACACCGGGTTCTAGTCCCGGTTGGGGCGCCGGATTCTGTCCCGGCTGCCCCTCTTCCAGGCCAGCTCTCTGCTGTGGCCAGGGAGTGCAGTGGAGGATGGCCCAGGTGCTTGGGCCCTGCACCCCATGGGAGACCAGGAAAAGCACCTGGCTCCTGGCTCCTGCCATCGGATCAGCGCGGTGCGCCGGCCGCAGCACGCCAGCCGCGGTGGCCATTGGAGGGTGAACCAACAGCAAAGGAAGACCTTTCTCTCTGTCTCTCTCTCTCTCACTGTCCACTCTGCCTGTCAAAAAAAAAAAAAAAAAAAAAAAAAAAAAAAAAAAAAAACAACAACAACAACAAAAAAAATAACTATCCTAAAAGATGCCTTCTCTCAGTAAAGTAGAGTTAAAATGAATCATGCAAACTGAAACATATTTGGAAATGAAAGAGTTGTTTTTATAACTACAATAATGTAAGACATCAGCAAACATTGGATTTACTCTGGACAAATTAGGAAATAAGATTTCTTTGTTTACCATCCAGTTTATGCTTTTTCTCACTGTGCTAAATTGCTTCCATACAGATGTGCCTTTTAGACCTATTCTTTGCAAAATACGATGGCCATGGCCAGAACAGGGATATTAAATAAATTTCTATGAAATAGATACTACATGTCCAGGTATTATGCTCCATTGAGGAACTTAGAGTGTAGCTTTGAGAAGAATTACACACTTACAGTAGAAATTAATTCTTAAGGGGTTACGCCAATGTATCGTAGTGACAGAACGGATAGTCTATAAGCACTTCCAGAGCAATGCATTGGAAAGTTGAATAAGGAAAAAATATTCTCAACAGTGTCTAAGTTTTCAATAACACAGAAGAAATCGTCAGTTCCCAACTATTAGAGAAAATTTAACATCAAGGAGATTAGTGTTGGCTTGCTTGGCTGGACTAAGATTGAAGTTTACTTGAGGGCCTAAAATACTTGTGTTTTTGACTTCCACACAAACGGATGCTTGCACTTTTATTTGGTTATTTATTTTTGCTTATGTCACTGAATGAGAACAATTGGAATTTAGAAAAATGAATCTTTTTTAAATTTAAAAAATGGAAGTTTATTTGAATACAAAGTATTTGTTTAAAACAAACGCAGTGTGAAAGAATTCCTTAAAAAGTTCTACTTGAAAATTCAATTCCAAACAATTGATGAAAAATAATCTAAAAAAAGAAATCTCCATACATTTTATATAAGCACTCATTACTAAATTAATACTATTATCATCTTCAATCAAAATTTATGTATGAAATACTGAGTTCTGAAAAATAACATCGTGCAAAAACAAATAATTCTTAAAACATATATGATAAGTTCAACCTTGTTTTTATTGCATTAATATGCATTAATATATTAACTTGGATAACATTTCTTAAATCGTGTATTAAAGAAACAAATCTATTCTGATTTCTCCTAACAATGCCACCCTCAGGAATTGCAAGACAAGTGACTACATGAATTAGCATACGTTATCTTCAGTCTCTTTGATGTGGTTTGTAAAGAGGAAACATCTGTGGTTTCAGATGTGCATAAAAATAGCTCATCTGAAAGCGCAGAATACAGTCTTTAATCATCAATATTCTGTATTCACTGAAATGTCCATATTTATTTTCTTCCTCCCATTTTGGTTAACTTTATAATCGTCTCTATGAATGATGTGCTAAATTTAATCACTAAAGAATGTCAGATGGAATTAAAATTGGCACAGTGTTTGTCATTATATAGACGGAATAAAACGCCAATGTCTCAATACCTGTTTGACTGAGTGAAAGTGCTTGCCCCCTTGGAAACTATGTCTTTTTCATGCTTTAACTGAAGATAACTATGTCTATCTTACAGGATGTATGTAAGGATTATTAATAATGAATGCAAAGCCTCTAGCTTAAAGCAGGATTTCAAAAACAGTAGCTACTACTACAACCATACATCAAAATTTTCTCTAGGATACTTTAGAATCCATAAGCACACCCAGGAAATCCTAGCATCTAGCAATGTGGCCCATCACTAAGACTGCAGATGTTCTCAGAGAGCAACAAAAACAGTTTCATTCACATTTGATTGAGAAAAGTTATGAAAAATTCATTTTGATTTTCCCATTCCTTCCTTAGCTTCACACTTTGAAAAAGTTTTCTTTTTAATATTTTATGTAAATATGTAAGAGTAAGGTATAGTTTTTTAGGTGACTACATTTTACTAGGCACTCCTATGCTTCATTTCAGAAAATCTTGTAGACAATTCAAATAGATTTTTAAATCTTGCATCACAGGTGATTCACACTAATTACACTAAGCTTCATTGACATGACAGACTTTTGTTTTTTATCATGGCAAATGGGAAGTAGAGAGATTAAATCTGAATTCATGTCTCCGAGACCCAGAGTGCAACCCTCTTTCTATACCTATCTCAAATATCTCCATCTTCTTTCACCAAGTTTGGCCTCCACTTTCAGCTATCCTAGTATATTTTATCTATTCTCATTACAACTCCTTTCATTCTAATCTTACTTTCCTTCTTGTATGTCTCTCTGACTTATTGAATGTGGCACTAAAAGGAATGGACTTGCTAGTCACTGTGCCATAACCACATCATGTATCCTTATTTATAATCAATTCCAAACTATGCATCCCATTTGAAATGCTTATATTTTTCCTGTTTATTTGATCTCATCTTTCAGTGGTTCCTTGCTTTTCTGGACCTTGACACCTTTGGAGAATGCAGATTACAGACTACTAGTTATTTCACTGAACAATTACATGTAAATATTTACTCCCATTCTGTTGGCTGTTTTCTCAGAGGATATCTCAAGGCTCATTCTTTTCTCTGGTGAGCTTTCTGAGGAGCATTGCCATTGTAACAAATATAGCCAGAAGCTGTCTAGCTAGAAACTTCCTGGGAAGTTCTTCTAAGCTGCAATTCATAGGTAATATTTCACGGCTATGCTCTATTTCATGGGTGAAGGAAATGAGTACAAATGTTCTCAGTTTCGATGGAACACAGTATATCCAAAGCACAGCAAGTTATCGTTACTTTAGGTTATTCTGCTATCAATCTGTTTTATACATCTCCCCACTTATACTGAAAAAAATAAACATTATTTCTAGGGACATAAAGTTGTAGGTTGTAGTGACTTTCTAGAAAAATAAAAATAATTTTGGTCACTCATATTTAACTTAGCAGTTAAACCATCAGTTAGGCTACCTGAAATGTGTTTCTGAATACCTGGGTTTAAATTCCAGTTCTGACTCCTGAATCCTACTTCCTGCTAAGGCAGAGTCTGGGAAATTAGTAGCTGATGATTCAAGTAGTTGAGTCCCTGTCACCTGCCACCTAGAACTGGCATCTACCTTCAGTCTTCCCCAACATAGCTGTTGTGGGTATTTTGCGTATGATACAGAGAATAGAAGCCCTTCCTTTCTGTCTGTCTCTCTTTCAGATTAAAAAGAATCAATACGTCATTGGATCAATTATTAGAAATTATTTAAAACTAGATATTTATATTGTATATTAAAAATCAATATTTTTTTTTCATCTCTACCATATCTCTGTGCTCTTTTTAACCTAGAAGTCTGGAGTATTAATTTTGTTTGTCCAGTGGATTGCGCTGTAGTGCCCAGGTATGTATCCAAATTGATTCTGGTAGTGTGGGAGATGTTTTGGGATGACGTTGACATTTATTTTTGAAATGTATTTATTAGCAAAACTATATGTATTTATGGGGTCTGGTGAAATATTTCAATATATGTATCCAATGAATATATTTCAAATCAAGAAAATCAACACTTTGTATTTTTTGACATTACATTCTGGGTGGAGAGTTGGATCTCCATTCATCTATTTGTTCATAAAATACGTACTAGGCTTATGCTGTGTAATATTAGGAACTTCTTCTTATGTCAAAGTCTGACATGGCATACCTTATACAACATCTATGTATTCTCCCATTTTTCTCAGTTTCCAGTAATTATTATTCTGTAAATAATTTTTAAGCTTCTACATGTAAGGAAGATCATGCAGTATTTGTCTTTCTTTCTTTGGCTTATATCACTTAGCAGAATGCCTTCCACTTGCATTTGTTTTTCTGCAAGTGGCTCTTTAATATGACTAAATAATATTTCACTACATATATATTAATACAATATAAATATCTATTATATATAAATTCCCTTTGTCCATTTATTGATGATGAATCAATTTTTTTCTTTTTTATTAATATGAAGTGAACAGATTTCATGCATTCCATAGATGCAATCTAATATGACAATCATACTTCCTACCCCCATCCATTCTCCTTCCCCTGTCTTCCTTTCATCAATTTTTGTAAAGAAAGGATTTTTTAAAACTTTTATTTAATAAATACAAATTTCCAAAGTACAACTTTTGGATTACAGCAGCTTTTTTCCCTGCATAACCTCCCTCCCACCTGTAACCATCCCATCTCTCATTCCCACTCCCATCCCATTCACATTAAGATTCATTTTCAATTATCTTTATATACATAAGATCAATTTAGTATATACTAAGTAAATATTTCAACAGTTTGCACCCACACAGAAACACAAAGTATAAATTACTGTTTTAGTAGTAGTTTTACCATTAATTCACATACTAAAACACATTAAGGACAGAGATCCTACATGGGGAGTAAGTGCACAATGACTCTTGTTGATTTAACAATTCACACACTTATTTATGATGTCAGTATTCACCCAAGGCTCTTGTCATGAGCTGCCAAGGCTATTGAAGCCTCTTTAGTTCGCCAACTTCAATCTTATTTAGACAAGGCAATAGTCAAAGTGGAAGTTCTCTCCTCCCTTCAGAAAAAGTTATCTCCTTCATAGATGGTCTTTTTTTTCCACTGGGATCTCACAAAGATCTTTCATTTAGGTTTTTTTTTGTTTTGTTTTTGTTTTTTTTTTTGCCACAGTGTCTTGGCTTTCCATGCCTAAAGTACTCTCAGGGGCTTTTTAGCCAGATCCGAATGCGTTAAGGGCTGATTCTGAGGCCAGAGTGCTATTTAGGAGATCTGTCATTCTATGAGTCTGCTGTGTATCTTGCTTCCCATGTTGGATTGTTCTCTTCTTTTTAATTCTATCAGTTAGTATTAGCAGACGCTAGTCTTGTTTATGCGATCCCTTTGACACTTAATCCTATCATTATGATCAATTATGAATTGAAACTGATTACTTTGACTAATGAGATGGCATTGGTACATGCCACCTTGATGGGATAGAATTGGAATCCCCTGGCACGTTTCTAGCTCTACCATTAGGTATAAGTCTGAGTGAGCATGTTCTGAATTGTACATCTCCTCCCTCTATATTTCATCTCCACTCTATATTCACAGGCTAATTCACCACTAACCACTATTTTTATTGTATTCATAACACAAAAAGAACAGACAATTCAGCCTATTGATGTAATTTTAAGAATATTTGAACATTACACCACACTTTCTCCTCCCATCCCTCCTTCCTCTCTCACTTTCTTCCTCCCTCCCTCCCTTCCTTGCTGCTTTTCTTCCTCCCTCCCTCCCTCTATCCCACCCTTCTTTTCTTCCTTCCTTCCTTTTAAAAAAATGACATAACGTTTTTAATTTGCATTATAGTCAAAGGCTTAATGTTCTGCTAAATAAAGAGTTTAACAAGTAACAAGTAAAAAGATAATTCTTCAGGAGTATAAGTAATGGCTATAAACAATAATTAAGTGAACACATTTCAATTTCACTCATTTATAAACAAATTTATTGTGTGTATTCTTGAAGCATGTTGGTCAATAACTTTCATCTTTATGTTGTCCTTGTCAGATTTTGTTTTTAGAGCATTACTATTTTTATAAAAATGATTTGCAAATTTAAAAGTAGATAATTAAACCACAGCAGTATATCATACTCTGCAATATATTTTATAAAGATATAAAATAATATTTGATAAACCTATATTTGCATCAATATTGAAAGAAATAAGCGCTTCTTTTCTGTTTGGTTATGATTTTAAAGAAAAAATTTTTATTTTCCCACATTTAGGGGAGAATTTAAGGAATTTGTCTTTCTGTGTCCAGGTTATTTCACCCAAGCTGATCTCCAGTTGTAAACATTACATTCCATATGAGACAATTTAATTCTTTATAACTGAATAATATTCCAGTGTGTGTGTGTGTCCATGTGTGTATGTGTGCATCTTTTTATTTATTCATTAATCTGATGATGAACACCTTGATTGATTCCATATCTTAGTTACAGTGAACAGTGGTGCAAATATCTCTATGATACAATGTGTACATGTCTTTAGGGTATATACTTAATTTTTGGGTTGCTGGATCATATGGCAAGCCCATCTCTAAGTTTTTCAAGAAATCTCCATAGTGTTTTCCACAGTGGATGTACTAATTTACACCCCCACTGAAACTGTGTAAGTAGGCTGGTGTCGTGGCTCAATAGGCTAATCCTCCACCTGCGGCGCCAGCACACAAGGTTCTAGTTCTGTCCCAGTTGCCCCTCTTCCTGTCCAGCTCTCTGCTGTGGCCCAGGAGTGCAGTGGAGGATGGCCCAAGCCCTTGGGCTCTGCACCCGCATGGGAGACCAGGAGAAGCACCTGGCTCCTGGCTTTGGATCAGCGTGGTGTGCTGACCGCAGCACGCCGGCCACAGCAGGCACTGGGGGGTGAACCAATGGAAAAAGGAAGACCTTCCTCTCTGTCTCTCTCTCTCTCTCACTATCCACTCTGCCTGTCAAAAAATAAAAAATAAAAAATAAAAAAATAAAAAATAAAAAAAAGAAACTGTGTAAGTGTGCCCCTTTCTCCACATCCTAACCAGGATTTTTCATTTTTTGCCTTTTGGACAAGAGCCATTCTGACAAGTTTGAGGTTATAATTCCATCATGGTTTTGATTTGCATTCCCTTGGTGGCTGGTGATGTTGAGCATATTTTCATATATTGTTGACCATTTGTGTTTCTTCTTTGGAGAACTGTCTATCGATGTCTTTTGCCCATTTCTTAACTGGATTGGTTATTTTTTATAGTTGAGTGTCTTGAGTTCCTGATATATTCTGGGTAAAATGCTTTGTTGGAGAGGAAGCTTGCAAATGTTTTTCCCATTCTGTCAGCATTCTCTTCACTCTAATAATTGTTTCCTTTAATGTCCACAAGCTTCTGAGCTGGATATGATCCCATTTACCTAGTTTTTCATTCATTTCCTGTGCTTTGTGGGTAAAAAGCAGCTGCCATCTACAACAAATCTACAGCAATTCTTGAAATGTTTCACCTACATTTTCTTCCAGCAACTTAGTAGTCTTAGATCTTAAACTTAGATCTTTGATCTGTCTTGAGTTGATATGGTGAGAGGAAGGACATAATTTAATTCTTCTACATAAATGCATCAAATTTTTCTAACACCATTTGCTGAAGATATAATCCTTACTACATTGAAAATTACAAAACACTAAAGAAAAAAAGTAGAAGATATTTAAAAATGGAAAAATCTTCCATGTTCATGGATTGGAAGAATCAACATCATCAAAATATCCATACTATCAAAAGCAATTTATAAATCCAATGCAATTTCAATCAAAATACCAATGATATTCCTCACAGATATAGAAATAAATGATGCTAAAATTCATATGGAAACACAAGAGACCCCAAATAGCTAAAGCAGTCCTATACAACAAAAACAAAGCTAGAGCCATTACAAAATCTGATTTTCAGACATAATACAGGGCAGTTATATACAAAACAGCCTGGTACTAGAGCAAAAACAGACTAGGAGACCAATGAAACAGAACACAAAAATTAGAAATAAATCCATGCATCTACAACCAAACTATCTTTTATAAAGGAGCTAAAAACCATCCCTGGAGCATGGACAGTCTTTTTAACAAATGGTGCTTGGGAAACTGGATCTCCATGTGCAAAAGTATGAAACTAGACCTCTACCTTACATCTTACACAAAAATCCACTCAAAATGGATCAAAGACTTAAATCTACATCCTGATACCATCAAATCATTAGGGAACTTTGGGGAAACTCTGGAAAACTTTGTCATACACAGGTGAATACTTATCGGAAAAGACCTCAGAAGCACAGACAATCAAAGTCAAAATTGACATTTGGGATTGCATCAAGCTAAGAAGATTCTGCATTGCAAAAGAAATATTCAGCAAAGTGAAGAGGCAACCAACAAAATGGGAGAAAATGTTTGAAAACTACAAAACTGATAAAGGCTTAACATCTAGACTCTATAATGAACTCAAAAAATTCAACAGCAACAAAACAATAAATCCAGTTTGTTCAAAAGGCTTGAACAAACATTTCTCAAAACAGGAAATTCAAATGGCTAACAGAAACACTTGAGAAAATGCTCAGGATCACAAGCCATCAGGGAAATGCAAATCAAAGCCACAATGAAGTTTCATCTCAATCTAGTCAGAATGACACTCATATATGAGTTTTTGATTATTGAACCTTCTTACTGAATCAATCATTTTATCCATATGGAATGTCCTCTTTGGCTTTTTTTATTCTTCATTTAAACTCTGTTATTTCTGATGTCAGCATAGTTTCTTACATTTATTTTTTTTGTTTCCATTTGCCTGGTGTATCTTTTTCCAGCCTTTCATATTAGCCTAATGAATATATTTATGAAATGTTTTTCTTGTAGGCAGCATACATTTGGACATTGCTTTTTTACGATTTATTTATTTATTTGAAAGGTTGAGATACAAAGAGGCAAAATCAAGAGAGGGAGAGAGAGAGAGAGAGGTCTTCCTCTTGTTCACTAAGCAGATGGTCACAATGGCCAGAGATGAGCCAATCTGAAGGCAGGAAGGAGCCAGGAGCTTCTTCTAGGTCTCCCACACAGGTGCAGAGGCACAAGGACTTGGGCCATCTTCTAATGCTTTCCAAGTTCATAGCAGAGAGCTGGATCGGAAGTGGAGCAGCCAGGACTCGAACAAGTGCCCGTATGGGATGCCAGCACTGCAGGCTAAGTAGCCTTACCCAGTATTCCACAGTGCCAGCCCCAAGGGCCTTGCTTTTTTAATCCATTCAGTCAACCTAAGTCTTTTGGTTGACGAATTTAATCTATTTACATTCAAGGTTTGTATTTACAAATAAGAATTATCAACTGCCATTTTTTTTTGTTGGGTGCTGATTATACATGCTCCATTTGTGAATTTTTTGGTGTCCTATGATTTCTTGATGTTAACTTCTAATGTAGATGCCCCTCACAATTTCTTGTAAAGCTGATCTGCCGGTGGTAAATTCTCTTTTTGCTTATGTGAGAAATAGTTTATTTCTCCTTCACTTCTAAAGGATAGCTTTGCTTGATATAATATTCTTGATTGGAAGTTTATTTTTTTTTTTCCTTTTAAGAACTTGACTATCTCATCCTACTTTCCTCTGGCCTGTTGGGCTTGACTTCTTCAAATAATTGTGTTTTTAGCCTCACTAGTTTTCCTTTATGTGGAACTTGATGCTATCTTCTCACTACCTTTAAGAATCTCTCTTTATCCATAAATTTGGATAATTTGACTATAATATTCCTTGGAGATCTTTTTTGGTTGAGTCTGGTTAGGTCCATTGAGCTTCTTGTATCTGGATATCCATATTTCTTTCAACACTTAGAAAGTTTTCAACTGTTATTTCATTTTGTAGGTTCACAACACCTTTTCCCTTATGTTCTTCAGGAATCCCTATGTTACAAATATTTAACAACTTAATGATATCCCATACTTCATAGACTTTCTTCATTCTTTTTTATTCTTTTCTCTTTATTTTTGTATGATTTGCTTTTTTTTTTTTTTTGACAGAGTTAGACAGTGAGAGAGAGAGACAGAGAGAGATTTATAGACAGTGAGAGACAGAGAGAAAGGTCTTCCTTCTGTTGATTCACTCCCCTAATGGCTGCTGTGGCTGACGCACTGTGCCAATCCAAACAAGGAGCCCAGTGCTTCCTCCCAGTCTCCCATGCGGGTGCAGGGACCCAAGCACTTGGGCCACCCTCCGCGGCCCCCCCCCCCCCCAGGCCACAAGCAGAGAGTTGGACTGGAAGAGGAACAACCGGGACTAGAACCCAGCAACCCATCCAGGACTAGAAACCAGGGTGCTGGCACTGCAGGCGGAGGATTGGCCAAGTGAGCCACAACGCTGGCCCATGATTTGCTGTTGAAAGCATTGGCCTCTAAAACAGAAATTCTTTTCTCCTTTTGGTCTGTAATGCTATTGAAACTCTTGATCATATTTTTATCTTATTGCTTGATTATTTAATCTCTAAAACTTCTGTTTGGGTATTATTATTGACACATATCTCTTTGGTGAATTTTTTATTTATGTCACCTAATTTTCTCATCATTTCTTTACAATGTTTCTCTGTATTCTTTTGCATTGCATTGATTTTCCTTACCATCAGTATTTTGAATTCTATTCCTGGCATTTAATATATTTTCTTCAGATCAGAATCTATTTTTTGATAAGAGTTGTGTTTTTTTGGAGGTGTCATGCTACCTTGCTTCTTCATTTTTCCTGTGTCACCCTACATTGACGGCTGCACAAGATGATAAACCTTGTGGTTGATTTAATGTCTTAGCTATTGTAAATACTGCTGCAATAAACATAGTGTTGCAGGTACTGCTTTCAAACAATGATTTTATGTTTTATGTATACACCCAGTAGTGGGATTGCTATCATGTGGCATTTACATATTTAATTTTTCAAGGAATCCTCATATTGTTTTCCTTAGTGGCTGTACTAATTTATATTTCCACCCACATTTTATAAGAGTTGCACTTTCTTTCCACTTGCCAAAATTCCATGCTTGATCTTTATAGAATAGCCAATCTAACAGGGGTGGTATAACGTCTTGTTTGGGTTTTGATTTGTTTTTTCCTGATAGTTCATGGTGTTGAGTATATATTACTTTATTTGCTAACTATTTGTACTTCTCCTTTTTAGAAATGTCTTGTTTACCACTTTTAAACTGAGTTTATTCTTTAATTGCTTTGTTGAATTGAAATTCCTTATATTTTCATGATGCTGATCCTTTGTTGAACAAGTAGCATGTAAATATTTACTCCCACTCTGTTGGAAGTCTTTCCACTCTGTTGATTGTGTCCTTCGCTGTGCAGAACTTCTGAGTTTGATTTAATCCCACTTATCTAGTTTTTCTTCTGTTGCCTAAGGTTTTGGAGTCTTATCTAAAATATTGCCTACACCAATGTTTTGAAGTATTTCCTTTATGTTTTCTTCTGGCAATTCATGGTGTCAGGTCCTATATTTATATCTTTGATTTTTGCATGTGAAGATAGGTAGGGATCTAATTTCATCTATACATATATAAGTACATTCAGTTTAGTCAGCAATATTTATTATAAAGCTATCCATACTCCAAGAAAATATCAATTGATAATATCTTAAGTCAGAAATCAAAACTTCCAACAAATATTAGAGGAATAAAAACATAATCTAAGTAGAATTTGACTTGCTTCAATGACTTTCTCTATAGAGAATAAACCATTGCAGGGCCAGCGTTAGGGATCAGCTGGTTAAGCTGTCACCTGCAAACTCAGTTCCCCAGATGAGCACTAGTTCCCATGCCAGATGCTCCACTTCTGATCCAGCTCCCTCCTAATGTAACTGAGAAGTTAACAGAAGATGCTCCAGGTACTTGTGCCTCTGCCAACCATGCGGGAGGCCACATGGAATTCCCCGCATCTGGCTTCAGCCTGATCCAACCCCAGCTGTTGGGGTCATTTGGGTTGTGAACCAGCAGATGCAAAATCTCTTTGTCTCTTCCTTTTTCTCTGTTACCTTGCTTTTCAAATAAATGAATAAATTTCAAGAGAAACGTAAACCACTGCTTTCTACCAGCATCCAGACTCTGCGCTTTTCTTTATATTACCAGACATAGCCATAGTAACCCTCCTTCTACACACAAGGAATTTTCACATCCACTGATTGATGAAGGGTCTGCAAAAATTTGATACTGATCAATCAGAATGGAGCTTCAGGTATAGAGTCCACATAGCTACCATATACCCAGTAAAGCTTACAGCAGCTGCTGGAATCATTGAAGGCCCTCTTTGGAAAGCAAAATAGAAAGCAAGCATACAAAGCTATAATCAAGGTCATCAGAATAGTCTCTGGAAATCTAGGGCAATTTTTGTTCTTGCAAAGACACATATCTGCAAGGATCCAGCTTCAGATATCTCTATAGTGTTTGAGAACTTAAAATTAGCTGATAGCTACTGAGAAAATCAAATTTCTGGATTAATCTACCATAATCGTTCAAAAAAGAGCGCACATTCTGCCTGCATCAGAGACAAGAGAATAAGAAGACATCCATGATAAGGGAACTGAAGGAATCCAAACTGATCATGACAAAGGCAGAAGTGTTCAGAATTAAGACAGTCTGGGACCCACAGAACAACAGCAATGTGATTGTCAATACTAATAGGGAATGAACAAGATGGGCATTTGGATATGTGCACATTTTCTGGAGTCTCAAACAAATGATTGCCATCCAAAAAAAGTTAATTTGTAGTATTTCTGGTGATTTATGAAATACATTTTTTTCTGGATAAACTTATACACATATAGGTTAATCACATTGTGTTTTTTCCTTGAAAACATACTTACATGCATAGATGTAATCATATTGGCTTATACCTGAAAATATGATCAGAAAGATTCTTGCTGTGATTATGTTATGAATAAAAAATTGTGATACCGAGAATCTGACTACTCAGGGAAGTTAAAAATAAATGGATTTACAATTGAACCTTATTCCACCAACTGATTATGCATCCAACTTGACTGAAGCCATTGACTTTTAATAATCATGAAAGCTGGCTGGCACCGTGGCTCACTAGGCTTATCCTCCGCCTGCGGCGCCGGCACACCGGGTTCTGGTCCCGGTCGGGGAGCCGGATTCTGTCCCGGTTGCCCCTCTTCCAGGCCAGCTCTCTGCTGTGGCCCGGGAGTGCAGTGGAGGATGGCCCAAGTGCTTGGGCCCTGCACCCCATGGGAGACCAGGAGAAGCACCTGGCTCCTGCCATCGATTGGTGTGGTGCGCTGGCCGCAGCGCGCTGGCCGTGGCGGCCATTGGAGGGTGAACCAACGGCAAAGGAAGACCTTTCTCTCTCTCTCTCTCTCACTGTCCACTCTGCCTGTAAAAAAAAAAAAATCATGAAAGCTAGTTAATATTATATAATGAAATCATGGTTCTGGTAGACTTTAACTCCAATACTACATTAGCTTCCATTCATTCATCCTTGGGTTCCAGTGAAATTAATCTATTGCATTTGTCTGTTTGGGTCCTATTCATTATCAAACAAAGTCCCACTTAATGATTTCATAGAGGCTTCTTGCAAAAGACCCCACATAGAAAAATTATAATCAACTCGATAAGAAATTTTCTTTTTCCTCTTTTATCCAGCATTATTTAAAGAGCTAAAAGAACAGCACTTGAAAAATGACCCATAGACTCATTTATGTGTTTCTTTAAATATATGATAAATGGTAAAGTTTTAATATCATAATTTCCTAATAATATATCCAATACACAGCACCACACATATTGTATTTAGTCTTTATACTTTGAATAAAGTACTGGAATAATGTCTTTTATGGCAATTACAAATAAAGTAATTCATGTAATTATTCTGTAATATTGTAATTGTTGCACTGTGGACTACAGACCATAAAAGAGCATTAAGTAATTGTAGGGTTATTTATGGCCTGAAATTGTAGGGCAATTATACTAGAAGTAATGGTAGCATGAAATCCATAGCTTAATTGTTACTTGATTTTAAAATGTAAAATGTAGGTATTTTTTATTATGGAACCAAGCAGCTCACCACATAATTATATCATATGTTCCACACAGAGTGGAGTTCTGGGTGCAATCCAATAAAGAAGCATTGTCCTATTTAATTTTAAATTCTTGAAAAAATAGTTTTTTATTAAAAAAAACCTCATTTATGTCACTCAATCTCAATGTCTCATTTTTAAAACTAGGAAGTTTGGTTTAGATAGTTATTAGAACATTGCCCATGATACTTTTTGCATTTTTCTGGTAGGGGAGCTTTGAATGGATATAATTTATTGTGTTCTTTAAAATAATTATTAACTAGGAAGATGACACTTGTTTTGATAAAATTATAAAACTTGACACAGCTGGCATATCCATTTCTTGTAACAGAGTGAAAATTTACATTCTGAGAATGAGGCATACTCCTTTAAAAGACTTAACTTGAAAAGAACAGTTAATAAGATGCAATGGTATATGTATCAAAGGGTGAAGTGAGTATTGAGAAACCCATCCTTCCCTAACTCTCATTCTGCAATTCAGCACCATTATCTGTCTTGGGTATCCAGTATCCCATCTTATTCTCCCTTGTCTTTTTATAGAGAGTCACTAATAGCACCCTCACCTCTGGCCCTTAGACTACCCAACATCCAACATTCTAGTCTCTGGAAGGCTTTGTGCTTACTAAATCCCATTTTCTGACCTCCTCCAAGACTTACAACTCTTCCTCAGAACCATTTGGGTGAAGGAAAAACTTACCTGTATTTTAAATCTATTTTAATAAATCTCTACTTTTGCTTCTTCCCTAACGACAGATTCCCTACAAGGCTCTGAAGCGATGGTGTTTGTGAAATTTCTGCCTCTTCTAGCTGTCCACAGCAAGTTCTCTATGCCACATGCGTGTTTACGACTGCTCCCTTCTTTTTCATTCTCTGCTCTGAGTAGTCCTCAAAATCATATACCAGAACATTTTTAAGACTCTAACTTCCATTACTTTTTTTTAAAGATTTTTATTTATTTGAGATGTAGAGTTATAGACAGTGAGAAGGAGAGACAGATTGCAAGGTCTCCCATCCACTGGTTCATTCCCCAAATGGCTGCAATGGTCAGAGCTGAGCCAGTCCAAAGCCAGGAGCCAGGATCATCTTCCAAGTCTCACATGCAGGTGCAGAGGCTCAAGTGCTTAGGCCATCTTCTACTCCTTTCCCAGGACACAGGAAAGAGCTGGATTGGAAGAGGAGCAGCAGGGACTTGGACTGGGTCCCATACGGGATGCCTGCGCTGCAGGCGGAGTATTAACCCACTGTGCCACAGTGCCAGCCCCCATTACTATTGGTTTTAACTCACTCCCAAGACAGCTTTATCTATTGGATCACCGTTACTCTTAACATTTTACCCACTTTTTCATTGCTGATATTCAATTTAGCAGAGTTTATATGATCAAAGGTCAATACATAAATTAGGCAGCTCTCAGAATCAGAAGAGAATCAGAGAACTCTACTCGGCTGTGTAGGCAGGTAGTATTTGTAGACAGAACATTGAAGTAATGTACAGAATCACTCTGATTAGTTACAGATAGCATTGTCTTACTTGGTAATGGTGTGATTTGCCTTAAGAAACGTGATCTGAGTCCTTAGAGGCCTGTGATGGGCCAAAGCTTGGCTGCCATAATTGGCTGAGACTCAGCGTTTGCCACAAAAAGATACTGTTAGTTAAATGGAAATTGCTTTCATGGTCTGAGGTCCACTCCTGAGAGAGTCAGAGTGGAGAGGCAACTTCATGCCAAATGTGTTTTAATAAGTTTCCTCTGGTGATTAGCCTCTTATTTTTCAGATTGACCAAAAACCTTGGGCACTGACCGCACTCTATGCTGCTTTCATTCAACTTCAGTGTAGAACTTGCATCATAAAATGTTAGAATGGTCTTGATTCTTTTTAATATTTCATTATTTTAACCATAGTGAAACTGTTTAGCTCAGGATTGATGACTGTATGAGAGCATTTAAGACTCTTGAGAGGGACAGGCACTGTGGTATAGTGGATAAAGCTGCCTCCTGCAGTGTCGGCATCCCATATAGTTGATGGTTCAGGTCCCGGTTGCTCCACTTTCAATCCATCGCTCTGCTATGGGCTGGAAAAGCAGTAGAAGATGGTCCATGTTCTTGGGCTCCTGCACCCGCATTGGAGAGCTCCTGGCTCTTGGCTTTGGATTGGCCCAGCTCTGACCACTGCAGCCATTTGGGGAGTGAACTAGCAAATGGAAGACCTCTCTCTCTCTCTGATTCACTGTAACTCTGTGTTTCAAATAAATAACTAAATGAAAAGAAATCTTGAGAGAATTCAAGGCTGTTGTGACAGCTATCAGGTGGATATTAGCAATTTTGTGGGTCCATCAATAGGAATTTTCAGAAATGTAACCCATCAGAGTCAAATACACAAAAAGAGAGCCAGAAGGCATAGCTGCTGACTAAACCAAATAGCTTGTCAGTTTCTCGGCATTGCATTTTTACCAAATGTGTTTAAGCGAGGCAGGTGATACTATCTGTTTATCAGCTCCCAGAACCATTTTCTCTATCAACTCTTTTCTTCTACCTTACATAAGCTATTAATTTCCAAGGATGATAACTAAAGTGTAAGGAAATATGTCATTTTATAACAGCTCCTCTAAACAATGATGTTATTTATTAATTAAATACTAAATGTGTCTCAGTGGAACATTTTATGTCACATGAAATGAGTAACCAAGCAAAAAAACCTTGTCATTTTCAATTATTTAAGAGTGATGGCAGATAAGGTAATGTTTTATCTTTTTGAATCTCCAATATTATGTCTGGAATAAAATAAGCATTAAGTTGTATCTGCTGCTTAAATAAATAAATTACCAATTAAATAGATGTAAAGGAAGTATTAAAATTTTGGTGAGTTCCCAGAAGGGAAGAAATACATTTAACTCTATACATAAATACAAAAGCACAAATGCAAAAATGCACCCATCTCTAAAGGCATTCATAACTAAATGTATAATTGATGTATTGTTTTATTCATTATGGATTTTCAAACAAGAGGTTGCTTCAAAAATTTCTTGGTTGATTGGAATTGAAAGCATTAGTTTATTTTACTGCAAAAACAAATTTTAAATTTGTAGTTTTTTTCATTGTGTATTATATAAAAAGTCCCAAATTTGTTTTTGCACCAAAATAACCCATAATTTTAATTCTACATTTTAGGAAATTTTTAACATTTATTTATTTGTAAAGCAGAATGAGAGATGGGGGAGGGGGAGAGAGAGAGAAAGTGATAGGTCTTTTTTCTTCTGGTTTGCTCTCCAGATTGCTGTGAGAGCCAGTTGTGGATCCTAATGCCAGGACCCAGGAGCTCTTAGTCCCCCTCATCAACAGCAGGGGCTCAACTACTTGAGCCATCAGTTGCTACCTACAATAGTGTACATGAGCAGAAAGGTGGAATCTGAATCAGAGCCAGCCCTTGAACCCAGGAACCCAGGCACTCATATACAATGTGGGCATTCCAAGCGTTTTATAAATGCTTCCAACGGTCTGCCCCCCAAAGACTTTAAGTTTCCCTAGTGTCTGTTTTACTCTCCCTTTTTAAGGGTATGAGGAAAATTTCCTAAAATTCCTTCTTACATGAAGTCTGATCCTTGCAGCTCATTTAGCTATCAGCACACTGTGATTACACTGGAGACCTGTTGTGGTTGTAAGGATTGGAGGGAACCATTTGATTATCTTTTTGTGCAATCTTCGTCTTTTAAAGGGCTGGTGTCCATGGGATGTGATTTCACCAAAGTGACGAGAATATATTTTCTCTCCCATTTAGGTGACATAAATTCCAGAGGGAGTTAGTTGGGTTAATCTTTGTTTAGCCTTTATAAGAGAAGGTTCTGGCAAAGTCTTTCTCCCTGCAAAGTGAGACTTTGTTAGGAGAGCACATTGGGTATAATAATTATGGTTTCTTCTCCACTACCCCTCCCAAAGACACAGGGTGATTTTTCTTGCCTTTCACCAGGAGAATTTGATGGAGTCCTGGAATTAAAACCTATAAAATTGCAGGAATCCCATTAGACTGCAGCTTCCAGAGTTTTCTCACTCTCAGGCTTCTCCATACTTATCAAATTACCATTTAAATGTTGCTGCCAGTTCATGGCTCTCCTCATTTCTAGTCTACTTAATCTGATTTGGGCTGCGATTCTCAATAGTTGCCTGTCTCTCTAGATTTCAGGGTGGTGATTTGCACTGTGACCTGGATTCTCTCAAGAGTCTAGCAAAATTCATTGTTTTACAGTTTGTTCAGCTCTTTTTTGGCTATAAGTCTGGGAATGATGACTTTGGAACTCTTCCCATGTTGAAGGGCTGGATTACACAATTTTTACTTGGTGGTATCTAAATCTTCCCACTCTGTTTAGCCATCTTTATCCTGAGGTAGCAGAAGTTAATTTATTTTCTTAAAAACGTTAATTTACTTAATGCTTTAAGAGTACTTCTGCTGAAAGCCTAGGGGGAGTGCCTTGAATGGATGCATGTCATGAGAGATTTAAAACCAAGATCAATAGAATTTCCATTATGGTTGGCTTCAGGATATTCAGAAAAATCACTAATTTTAATAAGCAGCAAAGAAAACAGCACTGGAAAACTAATCAAATTATGCCATATTATTTAGTCACAACGAGTAGTACCAGAGCCTTGATATATCATTCCTGTTTCCTGGGGCTGACTTTTTACACACACATACATGCACCATTGTCTCCCTGGAATATAACTGTTAAAATAATGTCAATGAACTTCAATCAAGGAAAATGAATCTGTAAAGACACTATCATAAAGTCACTATCATTGCTTTCCCTGTTTGTATGTTTTGTGTACTTATCCAATGTAGACAGTTTGTCTATTAGGTAAAGGCTTTAAGTCATCTCTCATTTACAAGACATTTAATTAAGTAGTAAAGAAAGAAGGTTAAACCTACTTATAACTAACTGAAACTTCTCTTACTTTAGATTAAATATTTTATGTTTTTCATTTTAAAAAGATGCATTAAATAAGATAAAATAATATATATTAAGATTATATCATACATTGCATAGCATTATATTAAATTGATTTTATGATGATTATATCACTATATGATTGATACACATGATAATATACATTGATTAAGATGAATCAAACTCCCTTTTGACATCTTTGATTAATCAGTGGTTCACAACCAGTTTTAATTACCCTCAATGATGGAATAAATGTCTAGGGACACACTTGGCTATCACCACTAAGAAGTTAGTGTGTGCAGTTTGTGGACAGTTTGAGAACATGGTTAAATCCCCCACAACGGACAGAAAAGTCCCACTAAACAAAACATTCTGTGTCAATAGAACCTTATGTAGATATTTCTAACCTGAATTAAGCTTTTATTCCTGCCAAAAGGCTCTTTCCCACTTTTTTTTTTAAATTTATTTATTTACTTGAAAATCAGAGTTACACAGAGAGAGAAGGAGAGGCAGAGAGAAGTCTTCCATCCACTGGTTCACTCCCCACATGGCTGCAACGACCGGAGCTGCACTGATCCAAAGCCAGGAGCCCAGAGCTTCTTCTGGATCTCCCATGCAGGTGCAGGGGCCCAAGGACTTGGGCCATCTTCCACTGCTTTCCCAGGTCATGCAGGGAGCTGGATCAGAAGTGGAGCAGCCGGGACTAGAACCGGTGCCCATATGAGATGCCGCAACTGCAGGCGGCAGCTTAACCCACTATGCCACAGCATCAGCCCCTCCCACTTTTTGTTTTTAAATCAACTCATTATTCTTAATGAAATCATTCATTGGATAACTTAATGTCTATATACGTCAGTGTTTATAAATCTCTGCATAGTTTCTTCAAAAATGTTTTTCATCTCCAAAAAGTTCTTTAAGGGGAAGAGATTCTAATGGATACACTTGAATTAAGATATGCTGAGCTATGGCTCATAGTAGAAGATATCTCATGCATTTTAAAGTGGGGATGGTGAATGGAGAGGAAATGCAGTAGTTCCTAGGGCTCCTCAAATTACTCTTTTCGGCTTACATTTTCATTTACATGGACAGTCCTTCATGTTGATCTATATAAATACTAATAAAAATATTCAGTCACTTGTACGCTGGTAAACAATGACAGTTGTTTTCCTTGGTATCTTTGTAGTTCTACCCTGTGTTCTTGTGGACTAATCAAATTGATTTATCTGAAAGAGGAAAGAAGCATGATTTTCTAATCCTTTCATTTAATTTACACATGCTTAGTGTTGTTTGTTGCATAATCCATCCAGTTTGGATAAATGAAAACCTTGTTTCCTAAACAACTATAATTTGCTTATTCAGGAAGACAAGAAATCCACTTTTTGTTCACTATTTCCCCAATACAAATTGTACAGAAAAGGAATATTATTAGTGTAAATGGCAGCAAAAATTAATAATAATTTTGTAAATACTAATTATCCCAAGGGATTAACATAATAGCATATCCTTGGTAATGTACAAATATTGTAGAATAAATAAATGAATGAAAACATTAATAATATAGTAAAATATAGAAATAGTATAAAATAGGTTCCTTTCTGCCACAGCATTTCTCTGATGTTTTGCCTGTATCTCCTCCAAAGGTGAATGACTGACTCTTCTATGGTATTTACAGATTGATCAAAAAGGTGCTTCTGAGAGTATCATGTCCACCCAGAATAAGTAAATGGCAAATGATTCTGCTCTGAATTTAACAGCGAATAGGTAATCTATGAATCTTAACATTTAGTGATTACTTGAAGAAGTTAATAATTGCAAGGCTACTTGGTGAACTGAACAAGCTCCTCAGAGTGATATATGAACTGTTTCCTCTTTACTAGAGCTCACTAAAAAAAAAAAAAAAAAAAAAAAAAAAAAAAAAAAAAGTAAGCAACCATGAAAGCGGGTAAGAAGAAAATAACTGAAATTTTAATATATGCTTAAAGGCCAAGTGCAGATGAATGTGAAAGTTTAGACTACCAGGAACACCCAGACATACCTTTTCCTGCTCTGTTGCAGAAAATCCAATTTGTTGCTCATGAGTAAGATAGGGTGTGACATAGAGCTAAAAATCTAGACATGCAGTGAAAAGATGTCTCTTAGGGGTGGGTCCAAACACAAATCCTTATTTCATAGGAAACAAAAACAACAACAACAACAACAACATCAACAAAACTTCCTGATGTTCAGGGGAGGCTAGCACATGCCCATTACCAATCCCAGGAAATGATTGGCAACTCTTGATGAAGGAAAGAGATCAAAGCTATTAGTTTACAGAAGAGGATACAGAAAGCTCTCATCAAGCATCATACTTTGGAACAAAAACAAGAAATGTCAGGATGATCACATATCCCAAATAGTATTTAGTTAGGCAAAGTAAGGAAAATGGGGCAAAAACATGATTTTGAAAGTATAACCACACTGGCTCACCTAAGACTGAGATTCAAGGAGAAATAAGAATACCTCACCTTAGTCCATACTGCCTGCCAGGAGATTTGCATTAAGGACAAGAGGGGTGAAGAATAAAGAGAGTGGCCTTTAGTGTCTCAGGTGGGCAAGATCTACTAAAATCTGAGAGTTGAGTGGTGATATTCAGGAGAAA
Source organism: Oryctolagus cuniculus (assembly GCF_964237555.1). Classification (NCBI taxonomy): domain Eukaryota; kingdom Metazoa; phylum Chordata; class Mammalia; order Lagomorpha; family Leporidae; genus Oryctolagus; species Oryctolagus cuniculus. The sequence goes on along the minus strand of NC_091433.1, from coordinate 189,245,894 downwards.
TTTCTGGGCAATATGAGTATTACAATAAGCATAATGTAGCAGTCAATTACTGATGGAGATTTGAAGTCTATGGTCCTTTGAAGATGACTCTTTCAACAGCTAAAGCTACACCATCCAAATTTTTTACCAGATTAATTCATTCCTCAAATATGACACCCTGTATTGGAGTGCTAGTTTGAGGTCTGCCTGTTCCACCTTTAATCTAGCCCTTTGCTGATGGACATGGGAAAGTGGGGCTCAAGTACTTGGGCCCTTGCCACAAAACAGAGATCCTATCACCTGGCTTTGGGCTGACACAGCCCTGGCTCTTGTGGTCTTTTGGAGAGTGAACCAGTGGATAGAATCAATCAATTGAAATCTCTCTCTCTCTTTCTCTTTGCTTTCAGATTAATAAATATTTTAAAAATGTTCTTACTAATCTTTAAAAAATCCAAATGTCTTATAGTAATAGCTTTGCAAAAGATAAGTCATGATTACTTCTGAAGAATTCATTTTTACTCAATGACTATCTTTATGCAGAATATTTGATATGCAATCAAAATATTACACATAGCAAAATTGAAAAAAAAGTCATTTTAAAGAGAAAAATCTGTCAAAAAAAAAAAAAAACAGACTTAAAAGTGTCCTTGGTGTAGAAAATCTCATCAAAGGAATTCTGCAGTAGCTATGATTAATCAGTTAAGTGATATGGCAGCAGCGATATACAGCATTTATGAATAGATAGAGAATTTAAACTGTGAAATGGTAACTACAAAAAGTGCCAATTGGCAATGCTGGAAATGCAAACCCTAACTGAGGTGTAGAAGTCTTTCAACAGTCTTCATAGCATAAGGAATACCATAGGACATGTAGTAAGTGAATCTGAAGACAAGGCAAGGAATATCCAACCTGAGATAGAAAGATTTCTTTTATTTTAATTCAGAAAAAAGATTCCATGAGTTATTGGACTACCTCACAAAGTTCATCAAAAATGAACCTGTAATTGGAAACATCACCCTACTAAAAAAATTAAAATGGAAAGATAGTTGAACAAAGAGTGACAATGATTACAGTAAATTACTAACAAACAAACAAACAAAAAAATGCCAGTAGACCCATAATGCTTACATTACCAAAAGTGGGATGAATCCAAAGGAAACTCAGAATGACTCATTATATCTCTTCCAAATAGAAAAATAATAGGATAGAAAAATACTGAAAGCAGCAGAAATGTTCCAATGCAAAGAAAAATGTTAGAAGTGTGCTAACTGTGGCATAGTGGCTAAGGCTTCCAGTATCCCATATGGGTACCAGTTTGAGTCTTGTCTGCTCCACTTCCTATACAGTTCCCTGCTGGTGCGCCTGGGAAAGCAGTGGAAGATGGCCTAAGTACCAAGACCTCTGTACCCAAGTGGGAGGCCCAGAGGAGGCTCCTGGCTCCTGGCTTTGTATTGGCCCAGCTCCAGCTGCCGTGGCTATTTGGAGAGCAGATCAACAGATGGAAGCTCTCACTCTCTCTGTTTCCCCTCTCTCTCTCTCTCTGATTCTGCATTTCTAAAAAATAAATAAATCGCTAAAGAAAGATTAGATTAGAAGTATGAAGAATGGAAGTGAGAGAATTGAAAATTATAATTCTTGTGCACTGTGTGAGGTGGTATTATATGATGGCAAATTTTACAAATCAGTATAATTTGTGACTCTAGAAAAATTACCAATGATAAAATGTGCTATAACAGGCAGACATGAACTAAAAATTCTGACATATCACATAGATATCAAGAAAAATAGACTTTGAAACAAGGAATAATAAATCCTAGGCCTAAAGACAGTTTTCCATGATGCTACAGAAATCATTTTATCAGGATATCAACATTAAATACATAACAATATACCTAAGAAAGCTTTGAAATAAATATAGAGAAATTTATAAAATTGAAAATCTTTAAAATCATGAAATATTGAGAGATAAATTTTACAAAATATATATTGAGGACTACAAAATGTGGCTGAGAAAAATGGAAGAAAGTCTAAATAAATGCAGTTATATTTTGTCCATTAATTGGTGGACTCAATCATGATACTATTTCAATATTCTCCAAATATTACACACACACAACCCACATGCCAACACACACACAGTGCAATCTTAGAAAAAAATCGTTTAAGAGAAATAGTCACACCAGTTATAAAAGCTTTTTTTTGAAAATAATGTACTTAGGAAAGCAAAAAAGAAAACATGCTAAAGCGGTTTAACAACTGAGGAGTCACCCTATCTGGCTTTAAGACTTAACATAAAATTTAAATTATTAATGTTGGCATAGGGACAGACAGTTAATTCTCCGGAGTAGGCCAGAAGTTGGCCAGCTTAGTATAGTGCTTTTATTTTTTATAAAGGTGCCAAGATACGAATGCCATTTAACAGAGAACTGGTAATAGTTTCAAAAATGTTGTAGGATATTGGAAATTTATATGCACAAAAGAATGAACTGTGAATGCTGCCTTGCCATATAGACAGAACTTATAGAAAATTTTTGTGTTAATTATCAAAATTAAAATTTTGAAAAAATCTTATAGGAAAAATTAAGTCTTTCTTACCTTCAGTTTGGTACTTACTTTTCTACGTTAAATATCAGAAAAGGAAAAACAGGTTCAACCAATACATTGGACTTCATTGAATTAAAAAAAAAAGTTCAGCTCATCATGAAAAGCTTTCAAGGAAGTGAAAGGACAAGGTGTCAACTAGAAATTTTAACACATACTTTGTCAAAGGATTAAATCCTGGTTATAGAAAGGATTCTTTCTGCAAATATGTGTGCTTTGTTTTTATTAGTTTGAAAGGAGAGAGACAGAGAGAGAGGGGGGTATCTTTCATCTGCTGGTTCATTTATCAAATCCTGCAACTGTCAGGACTGGGCCAAACTTAAGCCATGAAACATAACTCAATCCAGGGCTCTCACGTGAGTTCCAGTGACCCAAGTATTTGAGACATGACCTGCTGCCTCCAGGGTGCACATTAGCAGGAAGCTGAATTAGAAACAGTGGCAGGATTTAAACCCAAGCACTCTGATGTGGGATGTGGGCATAACCAGCAGTACCACAGGTTTTGCCACTGTAAAAGGATTCTTGTAATTCAATGATTAAAGTACAAATAATCCAATTAAAAAATCAATATTTACTTCACCAAAGAACCCATAAGAACAACAATGAGCTATTCATGAGTCTTTAGGGAAGGAAAACATAATTAAGAACATAAAGATTATCACTCCAAATCAATTATGATTAATGAAATTAATAAAAGAAGGCAACAATTGCTATGAGGATGTGTGGCAGCTGGAACTTCTACATATCACTGGTGTGAATACGAAAAGGTACACCCACTTTGAAAAGTGTTTGGTAGTCCATCATAAATCTAAAAATATGCTTTCCATACACCCAACAATTCTTTTCTTATTATTTACTCACAATGAATATCTTTTTTTAATTTTTATTTATTTATTTACTTATTTATTTATTTTTTAGACAGGCAGAGTGGACAGTGAGAGAGAGAGACAGAGAGAAAGGTCTTCCTTTGCCGTTGGTTCACCCTCCAATGGCCGCTGCGGCTGGCGCACTGCGGCCAGCGCACCGCGCTGATCTGATGGCAGGAGCCAGGTACTTCTCCTGGTCTCCCATGGGGTGCAGGGTCCAAGCACTTGGACCATCCTCCACTGCCCTCCCGGGCCATAGCAGAGAGCTGGCCTGGAAGGGGGGCAACTGGGACAGAATCCGGCACCCCGACCTGGACTAGAACCCGGTGTGCCGGTGCCACTAGGTGGAGGATTAGCCTATTGAGCCGCGGCGCTGGCCCACTCACAATGAATATCCACACACACTCCAAGATTAGGAGGTGAATACTCATAGTATTTTTAACGTTTTTAATTTACAGACCAAAAATTACAAAATTGTGTGAAGCATCCCTATACATCCTGCACCCAGCTTTCCTGCTTACAAACACCTTATTTTAGTACATTTGCCACAGTCTATAAACCAGGTTCCCCTATTTTTAATCCAAACTCCTTTAACCTCTCTCACCCCTCTCAGCTTCTTGTAATCAACATTCTGCGCTCATATTGTTATTATTTTTAGCTCCCATATATTGGGGAGAACATGTGGTTTTTGTCTTTCTGCGTATGAGTTATTTCACTAGTTCCACCAATTTTGCTGCAAATGACACGGTTTTATTCTTTTTAATAGCTGAAACGGGTTCTACTGTGTAAATATATACCACATTTTCTTTATTCCTTCATTTGAAGATGGACACCTTGTTTGATCTGATGCTTTCGCTCTTGTGAGCTGTGCTGGAGTACCACGGGGGAGAAGGTATTGCTTTGACACAATGATTCATGTCTTTTAGACATGTACCCATTGGTGGGTCATATAGTGGCTCTAGTTCTAGCTTGTATTTTAAAGAAATGTCCACATTGTTTTCAGTAGGGGCCACACTTAATTTTCGTCCTACCATAAGAGTTTGTCCACATCCATGCTAGCATTTGTTATTCTCCGTTGTTGTTTTTTTTTTTTTTTTTTTTTTTTTTTTTGATAATAGCCATTCTAATTGAGGAGGCTATGCTTCATTGTGATTTTAATGTTATTTCCCATGTTGGTTTGTGATATTGAGCATTTTTTCATCTATCTGTTGGTCACTTGTATTTCTTCTATTAAGAACTGTGTATTCATTTTCTTTCATTTTTTATTGGATTGGTTTTTGCTTATTTACAGTTGTTGAACTTTCCAGGTTGCTGATGTATTCTGGATATTAATACTTTATCAAATAGGTAGCCTGCAAGCATTCTCTCCCTGTTGGATGTCTTTCACTCTTTTGTTTGTTTGCTTTGCTCTACGGGGCCTTCTGAGTTTGATATAATTCTAATTGTCAAGTACTGCTTTCGTGTCTGTGGTTCTGGAGTATATCAGATAAAATGCCTAAATCAAGGTCTTGATGTGTTTCCCTATGTTTTGTTCTAGCTGTTTCACAGTTTTGGGTCTTATGTTTGTGTCTTTGATGTGTCTTGAGGTGATTTAATCAGTATAACCCCAAATGGAAACAGCAACATCATAGTTTTCCTTAACATGGTAAATGCAGAAATTGTGACATAATCATTCAAGAGATTACTATTCCTCAAGAAAAAGAAAGGATGACAACATTCAACAATATGGAGGAGTCCCGAAATCATTATATGAAGAATGAAATGTAAACAGTAAAATCATAATATTACATAATTCTATTTAAATGATACTCTGTGAAAGTCAAAACTAGAGGGATATTTTTACACTTTTTTAACAGAATAATAGTTTTCATTTTGAAAAAGTTACATTTTTTCAGCATTAGTGAATACAGACTAGGGGTATCTATTATAAAGTGGTATAACTTAAGTATAAGACATCAACTGCCATATATTTTGATGAGTACCATTTATATCACTTTTGAACCCAAGAAATCTACAGATTGAACATTCTCTCTCAAATTGTAACATCATTGCATTTAAAATGAAAACTTATTTGATTAAATTTCTGAAATTCTTTTCCTAATGGAAACTTCCAATGAGATAAAACTTGAAAGTCTGTTTAGGACAATTTCTAAGTGGATTATCATATTACCATAAATATATGATTGGGATATATGTGACTGGATAATATGTGATTCCTTATGATTCTCAAGTATGTATACTACTTTTATTTAAATTACAGAGGGATATTTTGTAAGCATAATTTGTACTTTGTGAAGGAAAAGCTTTGTTTTTTTTTTTCCATTTCAGTTTAACTTAAAAGTTATTCTGTAGGTCTATAAATAATGGCTTTTACTCAGCTGTTTTCAAAGCCTAAGAGTAATTTTACTGGAAGCAAAGATAATTTATTTCAATTTTATGACAGACATTCAGGAATATGACTGTAAAAAATGCAATCCTAATACATATATAAAAATTCCATTTTCTCATCTGACAGAATTTAAGATGCTAGCTGCAGCCCCTCTGTGTTCCAATGTAGATCCGTATATACCTTGACCATGTATATTAGGTGAATGTTTTATTTTCTGACTTGATTCATACATCTATTAATTTAATTTTACTTTGTTTCCCTCTAGGTGATGATAATTTATTAAACAAAGCACAGAAAATGTGCTATATTCCTATTTATTCAACCTTAAAACAAAATAGGTAATCAACATACATATTTTGAAGGCTCATTTTCAACTACCAATGAAATGCAAAAATTTTCAAGAAAGGTCTTATACTATGGAGAGCGTTAATGATGAGTGATCAAGGTGCAGTTGGGGAACGGAAAAGCAGTTCCTGCTTTTGTAAATCCAAGTATCTCAGAAGCTGCATGGTGGTGCCACAGGTTAAGCTACTGCTCACAAGGCCCACGTCCCCTATCTGAGCACCCATTCAAGGTCTGGCTTCTCCTCTTCCAATTCAACTCCAAACTGATGTGTCTAAGAAAGCAGCAGATGTGTTCCAACTATTTGGGCCCCTGCTACCTACTTGGGACACCCAAATAGTCTCTGCCTCTGTCTTAGCCTGGCCCTTCCCTGGCTGTTGTGGCCATTTGAGGTTTGAACCAGCAGGTGGAAGATCTCTCACTTCAGTCTCTCCTTCTCTGTCACTCTTTCAAATAAATAAATCTCTTTAAAGCAATTTAACAATCGAATTCTCAATTTCATTTTTTTAAAGTTCTAACAATTATACTTACCTCACGATTTATATAAAGTTCTAATGGAATACATTGCCGAATAACCCTAGCACAAGTCCTAGAAAGAATATCATTCACAGTTGGAGGAGTTTATTTTACCTGAAACTAAGTAGACTGGGAATGTCCTTTAAAAGTGCAAATTGATTCTAAGTTTTCAGTGTACCACCTTTCTCCTATTGTCTGCTGCTGCTGTGGATTTGTTCTGAGAGAAGGAGTGCCATGGGGGCAAGAGGCATGGAGTCACCACATAGACCCCGGGAGTCGGGTGAAAGGAGGCCTGAAGCAAGCAGCCTGCAGACTCGACTTATTTATTTCAGTTGGTAAACAGCTTATATAGCCAAGGCAGCCAATCCAGTCAAGGGGCGTTTTATGCCATAACCAATCACAGCCTGTTGCCAGGCAGGCTGCATTGCCAGGTGGCTTCCAAAGCCATTCGTGAGTAACTGATTCTTGCTTGCCAGCAGCCATCTTGGCACGGCCTTCTCAATCCACCACAGTCTGCTTCTGGTTTGATTAATTAAACCTGAAGAACAGAGAGGCATAACTTCACCAAGAAATACAAAACATAGTGTAAGCCATTTAAAAAAATTAAATCTAAATGTTGTTTACAGTCTAGGGAAAGTACTGGAAAAAAACCATCCCTAGCTGGTGTCTTCTCAGGAGCACAGATTAGCATCTGACATACATGGTGCAGAGTGCTCATTCTCTTCTCCAAACCTGTAGTGCGGCCACACCAGGCTCTATTATCTTTTTGCACTTTCCTATAGGGACGTAATTTCTGTGGATTTTTTGTTATTTATTTTTCTCATTTTATTTTCCTAAACCCTCTGGCTTAATTTTCAATTCTAATTTCTCACTGAATCTCTCCTGAGCTCTTGCATCCCAGATTGAAGATCTTATATAAAATGGTGTCTATTTCCTCTTTCAAAAATCCATTGTGATACATTTGCTATTATTTGCTTTTGCTTCATGACCGTATATCTCTAGTGACTTGCATCATTTCCCTTTGGTTCTGAGATTTATTTTCCTCATTCAACATTTTCCATTGGATCACAATTTTGATGTTGTTACTCCTAAGCAGGTTTCTATTAGTTTACAGAAATATAATATAAATCCAGTTCTTTTTTCCATATTATAATACAGGCTACTCTTTTAAAAAACCTTTGCAGTCAGGTGAATTTGAACTTGATTATCAAAATGAGGCATCAAATTGCGTTTCTAATATTCTTCATTGACAAAATACTGGGTTTTAATTTAGTCTCCAAGAGTTATTTGCTTTAATCACTCTGAAAACCAGGATTGGTAAATTTTGTAACTCAGCTACCTAACATAACTGAGGTACTCTCTCAGTTTGGAAAGGACACTGGAAAAATGAAATAAATGTTATCCCTTTGTAGAGCAATCTGAAAATATTTGTTTCTGGGGTGAGCATTTGCCTCAGTGGTCTGGATGCTGCTTGCAATGCCCACATCCCTTATCAGAGTGCCAGGTTCAAGTCCTGGCTATGTCCAGATTCCAGCTTCCTGCTGACGAACATCCTAGGAGTCCTAGGTAATGCCCAGGTAGTTGAGTCCCTGACACTCACATGGGAGGAACAGATTGAGTTCCTGGATCCAGGCTTCAGCCCAGTCCAGCCCCTGCTGCTGAGGGCATTTGAGGAGTGAATAGCAGATGGGAGATCTCTTTCTCTCTCTCTGATTTTCAAAGAAACAAATAGATACAGCTTTGAAAGTCAATATTTGATTTGTGTACAGCATTTTGTCTCAAATGGCTTTTATTTGCATCCTTGAATCCTAAAATAATCATTACTTCCTAACAGCTCTAAAAACCAAGAGGTATCTACCCACCCTACTCTACTCTCCTTTCTTTCTATAGGGAAAGGGTGACCATCTATCTACCCTCATGAAGAATCTAAGAAGTTCAACAATGGTGAGCCTAACAGGTAACAGATGGTGCCGTATCTCCTGGGATAAGCCCGGTGTTATCAATTAAGAAATCTGAGCACTCCGGACATGAATTATATTGTCTGCTGTATATGCTGCACATCTGCTGGTTTATTAAAAATATATAGTGGTTTTGACACAAATTATTTTCCTTGGTGCTATAGGTAAGTCATCTGTATTAATTCTAGGCTAATTAAATTTTACCATTGGAAGGAAAATTGTCTGATCCAATTTCATGCTCAAGGCGGCAAGACCTGGTGTCTTGATCCTAACAGATGGAGACTCTCTCTTTGAAAGTTTTCCAGTAGCAGCCTGCTGTCTGGCCCACACAGCAGTGTAGCTTCCATTTAGCGGGATTTTCAGTTGGTTAACTATTTTTTATTACCTTTGTAAACTGCTTTCTACACAGACTTATATACAAGAAAAATTCCCTAGTTGTGATAGCTGTAGTGCTACTTAATAGATATTTCTGAGGGCAAAATACCATCTTAGTTCTCAGAAATTTGATTGCAAGTTACTACAGGGTGAATCTCAATAATTTATTTTGCATGTGATGATATACATTTCAAAACAAGAAACATGGGCACCATTTTCCAGGTTGATTACAACTGGGACTGAAATCAGAGATGACCCCCTAAAATTTATACAAAAATGTCACCCTTTAAGGTTCATCTGGGGTGCTACATATGCTACTGGAATTTGGGGTGCCATATGATATTACTATATGCTTATTAATAAATACCCAATATTAATAAGCATGAAAGGGTTTTTACCTAATATTTAGAGAAGAACTCTAAATACCAGCACAGATAAACAAGGCAGAATGGTACATTTTAGGCTTTTATTTAGTACAAAAGGTGCATAGGAAAGTGAGGGCTTTAACTCAGTGTAAAGAGAGGGGAAAACTGGAAACTAGGGTGTGGGGAGCAACCCGGACTGGACTGAGTTACTGGAATTAAGACTTATTCTATGCATCTGCTCTCCCACAATATGGCGCTGAGAAGGGAGAGGCGGCTTCTGCACAGCTGCCTCCAGTTCAACCAATAGGCAGCAGGACCTGCTCCTGATTGGAGGAGAGCAGCGTACTCGGCGTGTGGGTAGCAGAGTTGGGATTGGCGGAGGAGGACTATAAAGGAGGAGAGAGACGGCATGCACCAGGAACATCTAAGGGGAACACCTGTGCAGCCCCCGGGAGAGCCGGCCGGCGGTGTGCCGCTCCCCCGCGGAAGTGGGGAATGTGGCAGGAGGAACCGCCCTTCCACGGAGGTGGAAGGGACGGTAGCCAACCCGGGAAGAACCAGCAGCAAACCCGGGAAGGGCCGAGCAGACGAAAGAACAGCGCAGGGTCCTGTGTCGTTCCTCCACGAAGACGGGGAGCGACATAATGGTGCCGTGACTCGGATATGAAGCCTAGACAGAGTTCAGTGTCGTTCCTCCATGAAGAGGGGGAGCGACACTAGGGTAGCGCCCATACCAAGCATAGAGCAGGCCAAAAGCCACGTGCAGCAAGCGCCTAGAGCTGCTATCCACTGCTTATCACCGGCAGCAAAGCAGAGGCAGAGAGCCTTTTGGGACACTCCTTGCCTTTTATATATTTTCCACAGGGAAGTGGCTTGTGGGCAGGTGAGCGCTCAGGTGTGGTCAGGTAGAGCATGAGGTCACATGGGGGCGTGGTGAGGGTATCAGGTAGGGTGTGAGGTCACACAGGGGCATGGTGAAGGCGTGGTCTTCCAGTAGCCTGTATGCCTGCCTACTTCAGGACTATAATTGCATTTATCAGGAAAAGTCTATGTGTCTGTTCCAGGAATTGTGTGGAATTTTGTTAGGATACAATTATTTTTTCTATTTAAAAAAGATATGTTTGTTAATTTATTTGAAAGGCCGAAAAACAAAGAGAGGAAGGAAAAGTCCTGCTTCCTTAATAGTGCACCACTGACAGGCCAACAATCAAGGCATTCCAACAAAAGTATGTGAAGAAATGCAACACATCTTACAGCCAAATGTGAAAAATGACAAGATGAAGAGAAACTTTTAAATCTTCAAGGTAGGGAAGCATTCTCTGAAAGAGAAAAATGTTTGACTTGCCATAGCTTTCTATTTCTGTCACTGGAGGAAAGGCCCTGGAAGCCCTGGGGTTCCTGTGTTCACCCAAGAAAGAATTCAGGCATGAGACAGAGAGCAGAGTGATAAGGCTTTATTGGGGATAGGGACAGAGGGAGAGCAAGGTTACACGGTTGAGTGGAGAGAATACACCTGGGCAGGCCAGGCAGGTGGCTCAGCAGAGAGGCAGAGAGCTGAGCAGTCCGTTTGGACTCCCTAGGTTTTTAAGGGATTGTGTTTACCCACCTCCCCCTCTCCTCCAAGACAAAGGATGGAGAGTCCTGGAGGAAGGGTTTGTTGGGTGAAAATTAGCAAATTCCTCCCCAGATTTGCTGCATCTGGGCAGAGTAGGGGGGGCTTCCCTTAGGGCATCTGAGAAGGTTTTATTGTCCCATGTTATCAGGTCAGGTAACCCATTTGGTCCTGAGGAGAGAACTCTCCTGGGAGCTTTCCTTGGAGGAGGAGCTGGGACCACCTGCGAGGTTATCAGGGTCTGGGCAGAACTTTGAAGTGCCAGATGCTGGGCTTCTGGAGCTTCCTCAGTAGGTGCTGGTCTTCAGGCCTTTGTTGTACACACATAGGCTAAAGCTGAATTCCTACCTAAAATTTATTTTTTTATTATTATTTACAAATCAGAAGCTAAAAGTTGTTGTTATAACTTCAAAAGAAAGCAACTGTGGGGCTGGCGCCGTGGCTCACTAGGCTAATCCTCCGCCTTGCGGCGCCAGCACACGGGGTTCTAGTCCCGGTCGGGGCGCCGGATTCTGTCCCTGTTGCCCCTCTTCCAGGCCAGCTCTCTGCTGTGGCCAGGGAGTGCAGTGGAGGATGGCCCAAGTGCTTGGGCCCTGCACCCCATGGGAGACCAGGAGAAGTACCTGGCTCCTGCCATTGGATCAGCACGGTGCGCCGTCCGCGGCGGCCATTGGAGGGTGAACCAGTGGCAAAAAGGAAGACCTTTCTCTCTGTCTCTCTCTCTCTCACTGTCCACTCTGCCTGTCAATAAATAAATAAATAAATAAAGCAACTGTGATACAAAATGTCATATGAATTAAAGTTTATAATTTTCTAGGGAAAATTATTTGTGGATATTGAAGAGTTTATCATTGATGAATCAGATCTAAAGATCTCAAATGAGGAATATAATCAACATACATATTTTTAAGAATCTCTACAATGTAGAAGAATTTACTTAAGAAGCAAATGTTAAATAATTAAAATGCATTTAGTAATACAGTTCACATAAATATCTAAATATATCTTTTACATATAAAATAAGGTCAATATAATACAAGTTAAAGAAACATCTTTACTTAGATGAGAGATTGTAAAAGAAATTCTAATTAGAGACTAGCTAAAAGAAAACAAATCTATGTAGATATTGCTATTGAGATAAAAACAGGAAGTGACAGAAGAAGCTATTTAAAGAATACATATTAAGAAAAATAGTTTGTTTTGAATTAAATAAGAAAAGCATGTGTTTTATTTTTATCAGAAATAGGCACCCTCCAGAGAGAATATTTTCCCAAACTTATTAACTAATGCAGCAACCTCATCAATTTCCCATGTATATCTGATTTATTTTTCCATAAAGCAGTTGCACTTTACATTTTTTTTTTTTTGCTTTCTTGTTAGTGTACATTTCCTTCAGTAGAATCACTAGAATATAAAATCTACTTTGTCAAGGATTTTGTTTATTTAGGTCATTATTTATTTTATTCTGACCTTAGAAGCAAGTGATAAATTGTGGACAATCAGTAAATATTCATTGAATGCATTCATAAACTCTGGTTTAAAAGTTAACAATTGGGACCAGCACTGTGGCACAGTGGGTTAAAGCCCTGGCCTGGAGCTCCGGCATCCCATATGGACACCGGTTCTAGTCCCTTCTGCTCCTCTTCCAATCCAGCTCTCTGCTATGGCCTGGGAAACGAGTAGAAGGTGGCCCAAGTCCTTGGGCCCCTGTACCCACGTGGGAGACCCTGAAGAAGCTCCTGGCTCCTGACTTCGGATCGGCACAGCTCTGGCAATTGCGGCCATCTGGAGAGTGAACCAGCAGATGAAGAGCTCTCTCTGTGTCTCTTCCTCTCTCTGTAACTCTTTCAAATAAATAATATAAATCTTAAAAAAATAAAAATAACAAAATAAAAGTTAACAATTAAGAAAATGGCAAAACCCACTATATTTTCTAAGTTGGAAAAGAGATTCAATAGTGATTTGACCAAATCTGGAAAAAAAGTCATCAAAAGGAAGGAAAAGAAATTACAAAGTAATATCAATTCAAGTACAGAGTAAGTAAATGACAGCAACCACAAAGAACACCATTTTCTATGTATAATGACATAAACTAGAATTCTGTTTTTGGTTTCAACACATAAAAAAGTTGTATACCAACACTCTCATTCATCTTTGCAACAAGAACTAGCTGGGCAAACTAACATCGATAGCATTTCTAGAATGCCTGAGAGAGCAGACAAGATCTTAACCAGATCAGAACAACAAGGACAATCACTTGGAGGATGAGTTCAGTGGAGAGCTTGATAACTAACTACAAGTGGACAGAGGACTCCAATGAAAATGCAAAGCCCCTCTGGGTCATAAAGATGGGATCTATAACTTGATGGGCTGCACCTCCAGGAATCATGTTCTCACAGTGAAGATCCTGAAGTTTCTGTTTTTTCTAGAAAGAGGAAGTGGAGAAAGTGAGGGACAGTGATAAGAATATCTTAAGAAATGATAAAAAGATCGGTGGTTTTCTGGTGATGAAGGGGGGTGTTTTGGGTGGAATGATAATATGGATGAAAAACAGATGATTAATTTAGGGCAGTGAGCTATTCCATGTGATGTTATAATAGTTGACACATGACACTGCATTTGTCAAACATCAACTTTAAAGCTCAGAATGCAAATTTTGATGCAAATTGAATTTACAAAATAGTTTAGGAGATCAGGAAGTTCGGGGATGTAATGTAGAATATAACAAAATTTTTCTTACAAGTGTATAAAATGATCTTATTGATAGTGGGGAAATTTTCTGATTTAACTAATGTTGGAGGTGAGGAGTCAGTCTAAAAGCAAAAAGTACTGTGCAAATGCATTATACTTTGCATGATCAAATGGTATCCCACAGGAATATGGATTACCAATTCTGGAACCACTAAGTGTTTCCAATGAAATATAACAATTGAAATTGTAGTAGATGCAGATCAAGTGTCATGTGTTTTTCTCCCATTTTTTAAATAGAAGGCTGTGGATGATAAGTTAACATAGAATGAGTCTCATGGTAAAGGAATATAGCTAGGTATAATCATGAATTCTTATTTAGCTTAATGCATGTGTAGGTGAAAATAAATACAAATAGTTATTGATAGGGATATACATATATTCACACCATGATGTCCTGAGGAGAATAGAGAATGTCCATTCTACAGGGAGGAACAAATCTTAGATACATAAAATTTTTGTAATTTCTAAATCCATGACTGTCCTGACCAAAATATGGGCTTTTGTATTTTGAATACCATGGAGGTATTGAGACAGTTGTCGTGGCAGGTGTTACATACAGGAAGCCCCAGAAAGATTCTGAATCCTAGCAGAGCTTAAGACTGGAGACAACTGCCATGCTTGGCAGAGCCCACAAAGTGAAGGTCTGGTGTTTCCCAATAGAAGCCTTCTCCAGGGTCTGTCATCATTACAACACTCAGCAAGTGTTATGCTCCCATGGAGTAGAGAACACTTGACAATCAAACTGGGTGCACCCTGTCTTCCCCACCCAAATCATCCATACGTATGGCAACCAGGAACCTCTGTGGTCAGTCCTTTTGTAGCCTCTGCGAGTAAGGAAAATGCCAGAATCTCAAAGCTCAGAAAAACAGAAGCAGACAAAACAAAACCAAAGTCATCTCTAGCATCACTCTGGCCTTGTACCACGCTCTGATTCCTTCAACATAAAATTCTTGCTGAATGAAACGGGAATATTGTTACATCACAGAAGGCTTCTGTGCATTTTAATATTATGTTAATAAAAAATAGAAAAAAATGTGACAAGCAATTATTTAAGAGAAATGGAACTCCAATGGTCAATAAATAATATGATAAAATTCTCAGCCTCTCTCATATTCAAGTAAAGCTAAACACACCCCAAGATCTCTTTTAGGACTCATGGTATTGCCATGTTTTTATATCTTGGGAATATTAAGACTCGTGTACGATACTGGAAAAGCAATGTTCATGGTGGGTGAATTGCTATGGCAAATTTAGAGAACAATGTGGCAATTCCACTGCAGTCTGGAGTGTATCTGAACGGTGATGCAGTATGGCTAGTTTTGATAAATCGGGGGACTTGAAAAGTTTATTGTGAGTCAAGTGTAGGGTGTTGGTTAAAACAACACTTGGGATGCCTACGTACAATATTAAAGCATCTAAGTTTGAGTTCCAGCTCTGTCCTCAGTTCTAGTTTGCTGGCATTGTACATGCTGGGGGCAGCAGGTAATGTCTCAAGTAGTTCTATTCTTGCTAAACACATAGCAAACCCAGTTCAAATCCCAACTTCCAGGTTCAATATGGCCCAGAGCTGGCCATTGTAGACATTTGATGAGTAAACCAGGGATTAGTGCTCTCATTCTTTCTAGCTCTCTTTTCCTTTCAAATAAATAAATAAGTTCAGGGAAAATGGAATTAGGAGACAATTATTTTGGTACAAAATTATTTTGGAAAATTGTGTACATGTTTTATTCGAAATACAAAACATTTTCTTTTAGCTTTCTGTAGTATCCTCATATACCTAAGAGAAATCCTATACATAAAATGGAGTCATGCACGAATATTGTCTGATGTAAAACCTGAAAATAACTGGAATTGGTGCTTTCCAGTGAAGTAGCTCCTGACTACAGTGACATTTGCTACCTGGTGAGAACATTAATAATAGCGGTAGGCAGATAAAGAGCATACTTAAGTGAAATATTTACATTCAGGACAGTGGTTAAATTTTAAAAAGAAATTTGGAGAATGGAATAAGGATAGAGCTTCAAATATGTTTTTAAAAGTTTCCTGTTTTGGCAGGCGCCGCGGCTCACTAGGCTAATCCTCTGCCTGCAGCGCCAGCACCCCAGGTTCTAGTCCCGGTACAGGCGCTGGATTCTGTCCTGGTTGCTCCTCTTCCAGTCCACCTCTCTGCTTTGGCCCGGGAGGGCAGTGGAGGATGGCCCAAGTTTTTGGGCCCTGCACCCGCATGGGAGACCAGGAGAGGCACCTGGCTCCTAGCTTCAGATTGGTGCAGCACGGCTGTAACAGCCATTTGGGGAGTGAACCAACGGCAAAGGAAGACCTTTCTCTCTGTCTCTCTCTCTCTCTCTCACTGTCCACTCTGCCTGTCAAAAAAAAAAAAAAAGTTTCCTGTTTTACACAAGATGATGGCTACATGGAATCATATTACATTTTTCTCCATAGCATTTTATTTGTAAAAATTTCATTAATATGGAATCTAATAGAATCACATATGAAAATATTTTAATAACATAAAATTATGAATCCTATCATGTAGATATAGAAACTGTTTAGAGGGGTGTCTGATCTGGTTAAATTCTCTGCTGCCCATTATTTTTGCATTATGAGTTGAGTTGTTATTACCTCTGATTCAGAAAAACGAAACAGCAGTCACAGTTAGCAGGCATCACAATCTTAACAGACTCTTTTGTGGGTCAGTAGTACCTTACTTTTCCTGTAGTAGCTATATTCACTGATACTTGGTAAAGAGACCCAGGGGCTAATATTCCCTGGTTCTTGTCACAATCACATTGTGGCATACTATACAGATTTGAAAACACTCTGATACTCAGAAAAGTATTTTCTATATTGTATGTATGAGATTCTTGAAAATAAATAATTATGTGGCTGATATCAATTTTTAAGAAGGGAAAATGGCTAAACTTGGTTTCAAACACAATTATGTATCATCCATTTTTATTTTGTTATTTATCACTTAAAAAAATCTTATTTGCATGTCAGGCCAACATCATATAGAAAAGGAAAGTTTCTATATGATTATAATTCCTTAAAACTATAGATATAATAATATCTATAAAGATATCAATTGACTTTGGTGCTTAGCAGTCCATAAAATTCTGGTTTCCATGGCTAAAAAGCCTAAACTACATTTTGGATTATAGATTTCCATCCTGAAGATGTAGTGTGTAAATTAAGACCAAATTGAGCAGGTAAAAAGGAAATAAGAGATTCCAGGGTAATAAGACTATTTGAATAAATTATAAACTTTAGTAATAATATTATATCAACATATTTATTCATTCTAACTATTGCTCCATGCTAAGACAAGATATTAATAATAAGGGAAAGTAGGTGTGGGTATATGTAATTTCTACTATCTTCACAATTGTTCCATAAACTCAAAAATGTGCTATAATGTGTTTATTTTTGTAAAAAGAAAAAACTGTAAAAGGATAAAAGTGTGTTGTGTAAACAGTTAATACTAGAGTTAAAAGAACTAGAAAGTATGCGGGTGTTTTGGAGAATTTCTGAGAGGGTGGAGCTCAGACGAGCTTTGAAAGACTGAGAAAAGTCAACTTAGAATAATCAGTTTCCAAGACAGAGGAATAGTTGACACTACGAAGATTCCCATGGGAAAGACAGATTTGAAACGTGGGATCTGGTAAGGAAAAGAACAGCTAGCCAGCACCGGGCACCATGGCTCACTAGGCTAATCCTCTGCCTGCGGCACTGGCACACCAGTTCTAGTCCCAGTCGGGGCGCCGGATTCTGTCCCGGTTGCCCCTCTTCCAGGCCAGCTCTCTGCTGTGGCCCAGGAGTGCAGTGGAGGATGGCCCAGGTGCTTGGGCCCTGCACCCCATGGGAGACCAGGAGAAGCACCTGGCTCCTGGCTTCAGATCAGCGCGGTGCGCCGGCCGCAGCGGCCATTGAAGGGTGAACCAGCAGCAAAAGGAAGACCTTTCTCTCTGTCTCTCTCTCTCACTGTCCACTCTGCCTGTCAAAAAAAAAAAAAAAAAAAAAAAAAAAAAAAAAAAAAAAAAAAAAAAAAAACAGCTAACAACAAAAATAGGAATGCGCACGAAGGGGGCGATGTGCCATTCAGGGTGTCCAGGTGTCCAGGGCCCAGGGACCTTTGGTGTGTTCAGATTGTTTGGGGAAACTTAGAAACCACAATGCTGTAACAAAGAGCAGCTATGGGATAAATAGCTCAAAAGCACAAGGGAATATAGAGAGTCTTTGTGACTATGCAAGGCAAGGTAACAAGACTGCATGTAGAAACAAAATGACGTTTCTCACTAGCATATTCAGGCAAGGCTAATAACTAATTAATGTTTTCATGTGTTTATGTCTCTCCAGAAGCTTGTTAAAGGTCGAAGCAAGAAGTTCGTAATTGAATTTGAAACATCAGGGATACCTGCTCCAGCTTGTGATACCAAATAAGCCCCCAAATTAAGTAGATTTCACTGGAGTGATTTAGGTATTAAGTTTATTCCCTTGTGAGCACTGAGATTTTGATATTTTGAAATTCAGTGAAACATATTTTATACCATAGCATTGAGGCTAAAAAGGAAGTTATTTTCATCCCCTCTGACTCCAGTAGAATAGTAGAAAGCATAGGCTTTTTCTCTGACCTGGAGGAAAAGAGATACATTCTGTCTGCAAGGTGCAGTGGTGTGACAGGAGGCCTCACGTGGAGTCAAGATTTTGCAACACTGTCCAGTGGTAAAAAAGTGAGACCCTTTTCTGTCACAGTGGGTCACGTGGGAAGTGACAAAACATCACTGTCCCTCCCGGTGAGGTGTGTACAACATATGCATGCTTCATAGGCAGCTGTAGCACCCTGCCAACCCTGCAACTGAGCAGTAACAGGGAATCCCACTCACCCTTAGATAGGAACTGTAGCACAGCCTTTTACGCTTGCTACATGATGGTAACGAGGCAGCTGTGCTTTTCCCTTGTGGCGCTTTCTCACAGAAGGCAAAGTAATACAGAACTTTTAAAGCAGATGAAGAGAATCACAGACTAACAAGATTTCCAGAAAAAAAAAAAAATCACCCATCACACTAATAAACAGTAAATTCTTAATTTGAATGAGAAAAGATAATCAACAGCTGTCAACACAAGGATGATGGAGGGGATAGAATTGCTTCACAGATTTTTTTTTTTTTTTTAATTTGACAGAGTTAGACAATGAGGGAGAGAGACAGAGAGAAAGGTCTTCCTTCCACTGGTTCACTCCCCAAATGGCTGCGATAGGCCGGTGCTGCGCCGATCCAAAGCCAAGAGCCAGGTGCTTCTTCCTGGTCTCTCATGTGGGTACAGGGGCCCAAGCACTTGGGCCATCCTCCACTGCCTTCCCAGGCCACAGCAGAGAGCTGGACTGGAAGAGGAGCAACCGGGTCTAGAACCCGGTGCACATATGGGATGCTGGCGCCGCAGGCGGAGAATTAACCAAGTGAGCCATGGTGCCGGCCCCTCACAGATTTTAAAATAGCAATAGTGGGAGCCGGCATCCTGGCGTGACAGGCTTACCTGGAACACTGGCATATCCTAAGGGTGCCACTTCAAGTCCCAGCTGCTCCACTTTCCATTAATCTCCCTGTTAACATGACT
Source organism: Oryctolagus cuniculus (assembly GCF_964237555.1). NCBI lineage: Eukaryota > Metazoa > Chordata > Mammalia > Lagomorpha > Leporidae > Oryctolagus > Oryctolagus cuniculus. Next base: position 189,226,527 of record NC_091433.1, on the reverse strand, counting down.
GGGAAAGCAGCGGAGGATGATCTAAATGCTTGGGCCCCTTCACCATTGCAGGGGGGGCCGGGATAAATTCTTGGTCTCTGGCTGTGACTTGACCCAGCCCTGGTCGTTGCAGTCACTGGGGCAGTGAACTAGAGGATCAAAGATCTCTCTCTGTATATACCTCTCTCTCTTACTGCTTCCCTCTCTGTAGATCTGCCTTTCAAATGAATAAAATAAATATTTAAAAAATAGTAAAATGTTTCATAGAGCAATTATGAACACGTATCATAAAAAGTGAAAAGAAGAAATACTAATGAGGGCATTTGTTCTAGTGATTAAGAAGTTGATTAAGTTGTCCCCATCCTATGTCAGAGTACCTGGCTTCAAGTCCTGGCTCTGGTTCCTGCTTGCAGATGCCTAGTTGTGTGGACTCTGGATGGCAGCAGGTAGTGGTTCAGCTGATTTAGTTCCAGCCACCCATGTGTGACTACTAGATGGAGTTCTCACCTCCTAGCTTTAGCCTGGCCTAGCTTCGCTATTGTGGACATGTGGAGGATTGACCAGCAGATGGACGCCTGCTCTCTCACGAGCTCTCTCTCTCTTTCAGTGTGTGTGTGCATTTGTGTATGTATCTCAAAGAGAAATGATTTTTAAAGAAGAATCAGAAATATTTGTCAAGGAAATAGAAGATTTAAAGCTACACTAAACGGGACTTGTACAATTTAAGAAGGAAATAAAAATGTTAAATAAAAGATTTAAGACAAAGAGAAGAGTTAATAAAATCAAAGATGGACCAATAGAAGTTACTCAAATGGACAACAGTGAAAAAATAAATGAAAATTTTTTAAAAAATCACAATCTCAGGGCAAGTGGGGCTATAACTCTAACAGAGTGTTTTAAACTGGGGCCGGCACTGTAGCATAGCGGGTAAAGCCTTCGTCTGCAGTGCCAGCATCCCATATAGGCGCTGGTTCATGTCCTAGCTGCTCCACTCCCGATCCAGCTCTCTGCTGTGGCCTGGGAAAGCAGTGGAGGATGGTCTAAATCCTTGGACCCCTGTACCCACATGGCTAGTTTTATACATGTGGATATCTATTTTTCCCAGACAATATATTAAAAAGACAGTCATTTTTGCAATGTGTGCTCATAGTACCTTTGTCAAAGTTAAGTTGACTTTAAATGTGTAGATTTACTTCTAGACCCTCTATTCTGTTCCATTGGTCCATGGATATATTTATTTGTCATTTCCATGTTACTTTAATTATTGTAGCTATGTAGTATATTTTAAAGTCAGTAGTGTAATGTTTCCTGTTTTTTTTTTTCTTTTTTTGCTAAATTTTACTTTCACCTGATACATAGAATGGTTAGAATATACTACTAGTAGTACATTTCAATACACTCAATGTAATTGCAAGGATCTTTAAGGGTGGAAGAAACAGGCACAGAGGAAAAGAACTATGACCATATGGAGAACTTACCTAAACATATCTTGCTTTAAAGATGGATGAAAGACCCTGTAGTTCAAGGCTTCTAGGTCAGTAATTGTTTCAAGAAGCAACAAAATGCAGGGGAATGAATTGTCCCCAGATCCTTGAGAAAGGAATAGAACCTTTTCAACAACTTTATGTTATCTCAATAAGATTGTCATTTCAGACTTTTGATTTACTGGATATAAAGATCATTTATATTGTTTTATACTTCTAAGTTTCTGGGAAATTGTTAATATATGCTTAAAAATTAATCCAGGTGCTTTTCAACTACTATTGGCTGCATTTGACAAGATCTTAGAAGAAAGAGAGATGTTGAGAAGAAAGTGGCTAGATTACATAAATCATGGAATGAGGAAGTTCCAACATCTCACTTTGGATGGAAAATGAATAATATCCGCTTATTCCAAATGTGGAAATTGGATTTAGAATAGTATTTGAGCAATGGAAGCACATTAAGAAGATTTCTTTATCAGAAATCAGGTGAGAGTAGGGTATTACCATATTCCTTCATATTAACTGTTTTTAGGCTGAGATAGAAAATGGAGGTATGGTGGTTGGAAAGAAGAAAAATTGGTTTTAATAAAATTTCTAGAAAATAACTCAGCCTTTGTCTATTTAAATGTATGTCTAACTATAAACAAATTAGAAGCTTATTATTTTTTTGAAGGAGTTGTAGCACCAAGGAAACATTAAATTTGGATTAAATTTTCTTTATTTATTAAGAAAACAATCTTGAGCCATCGTTTCTTTGACTAGAAAGCAATTTTCAAAAGTTCTGTGAGCTCTAAGAATCTCATATAGATTAACCCAGTTTACCATGGTTCAACTCAAAAGTTTCCCATTTTACTATTCTGTGTAAACAATATGCATTGAAAAAAGTCATACTTTGATCTTTTCTTGGACTAGTTGTATATACAGTTTTCTCTCCCAGTGTTGAGCATGGCAGTGAGCCTCAGTTTCCATCACCCATGAAATAATAGAGTAAATAACTGATGTGTTTCAGTATATAGTGTTGTTAAAATATGATGATCAGTAGCTAAGGTACATTAAATTCATTTTCAGATCATGGTTTCTTGAACTTCTAATGGGTATTGGATCAGAACCTCATTTTAAGTCAAGGAGCATCTGTATACTCCAGGTCAGAATCATATGAGGAACAGTGTTACAGGGCTCATGATAAGGGGTCATATAAATGAGACAAGGGAATTTTTCAAAAAAAAAAAAAATGGTTCTAATGAGGAAATTACATTCCACAGCCATGAACAAAAAAAAGTAGCCTCTAATTGTCTGTCTCATAATATTGTGTCATTGTGAATGTTGAATACCCCAGGGTGGCTTTGCCATGTTGGAAGTATTTATATGGAAGATGGAGGCAGATCAATTAATCCTTTAGTTCACAGTTTTCAATAATAATTATTTAAAGTCTTTATGAAGAGTTCTATGCAGTGTTCATAGGGTCTAATTTTAAACTGAGATATGCAATTGAATTGGATATTGAGTTATCTTTTGGGGAAAGACCAAGTTGTTAAAAATACGGTTTTCTTTTCCTCCTCTCATTTTTTTGATGATAGGTAGACAGAATTGTATGCATGATAAACAGATAGATAACAGATAATCAGAAGATAGATGACAGATAGATACAGATAGATTACAAATAAGGAAAGTGTTTTCCTGTCTTCTGTGCAGTTAGATGAGCTTTGAGTTCTTATCAAAAGTATGTGCTTCAATAATTTATACCCTTTACAGATTTGGGCCCATAATCTCCATTTTTTTAGAGAACAGAATTCTGTAAAAAATGTTGTTTTTTTATTGTTTGATTGACAGTAATGCAATTGTCAAAACTGTCATGGTTAAACAAAGAAGATTTCTTAGATTGCTCAGAATTCTTCTAGTTGTGCGCAATAGATACTGAGCCTTTAATCCCCAAAGGCTTTTTTTTTTCTTCATAACTGTCATAGATGACCTCCCATTTTTGTGGAAATACCCTATGGCTTTGGCAGGAAATGAAAAGTCATCTTGATGGAAACAGGGATTTAGGGAAGAAAAGCAAGTGTTAGTTGCGGGTTGAAGACTGTACTGGCAAAAAGAAATGAACCTGCAAGGACTCACTGATGTTTTCTCATTGACATAATCAAATCCAAAATGGAGAACCATTAAATACCTCACAGAAGCTTTCTATGCAAGAGGTATGTATTGAGCACTTACTATATACCAAATTATTTTGTTAATCATTTCTAATATCTTAAAAATGAGCTGTCAACAGCCTCCTTTCACAGATGAAAACAATGGATCTCACTGAAAGCACAGGGTACATAGGAGAGCATTGGAAATGAATGAGAGTGAAAGCTGCATTTTTTCTGTATGTGCCACTGCTGCCTTAAAGTGGAACAGATCCGTAACTTACTTCATTACGGTCTTTTCTTAGATGGCTTATCCTCTCTGGAATCTGGCATTATCATACCAATCTCTGGGTAGAAAAATAATTGCATTTCATAATCTAGTTACTATTGAATTGGATGAGGGTGGTTTTTGATCCCAGAGAGGAAACGCAGACATTCCTCAAAGTTGTTGTGTGTTCTATATGCAGACTGGCTTTACTACATCAACCATTTCCATCAGGATTACACTAATAAGGGCCGGCGCCGTGGCTCACTAGGCTAATCCTCCGACTTGCGGCGCCGGCACACCGGGTTCTAGTCCCGGTCGGGGTGCCGGATTCTGTCCCGGTTGCCCCTCTTCCAGGCCAGCTCTCTGCTGTGGCCAAGGAGTGCAGTGGAGGATGGCCCAAGTGCTTGGGCCCTGCACCCCATGGGAGACCAGGATAAGTATCTGGCTCCTGGCTTCGGATCAGCGCGGTGCACCCACAGCAGCATGCCGGCCGCGGCGGCCATTGGAGGGTGAACCAATGGCAAAGGAAGACCTTTCTCTCTCTCTCTCTCTCTCACTGTCCACTCTGCCTGTCAAAAAAAAAAAAAAAAAAGATTACACTAATAATAAACCATGGTTTCTATACAAAATATGTGGTATTCTGTTCAAAATACGCCATTTTATGATGTCTGAATTTAAAGTTCCTTCAGCAGCAAGTGCAATAATTACTATTAATGGCATAAAAACAAATCCTGCGTAGACTTCAACAATGTCTTTTTACAAGTATGGTTCAGATAGTAGGTTACTTCTAAGGTTCAGGTTGGAAAACATTAGTCTGTTATTTGGAATTTATGATTACCCTTCAGAATACAAATTGTTTTATTTTTGTTTGTTTTCATAACTTTTAAGTTAGGCTATTTAAAATGAAATAATATTATATTGTCAGCAAAATAATGAAAGGTGATTCTTCTATTGATTAAAATAAAGAGGGACTTGATCCAATGAGATTATCAACAGAGAAGATTCTATAGCCTGTCATTGTTATCTAGTGGACAAGTTTATTGAAAGAGTTAATCTATTTGTATATAATATATACATTGATTTTACTAATAACTATAAGTTATCACTTCTAGTTTTTTAAGGGTGTAATTATATGCTTTTAAAGGCTGGGATACAGAGAGAGAGAGAGAGAGAGAGAGAGAGAGGTCATTCATCAAATGGTGCTTTCCCCCACTGGTCCTAACAGCCAGGACTGAACCAAGCCGAATCCTGGAGACAGGAACTCCATCCAAGACTTCCGCATTGGTGGCAGGAACCCAAGGACTTGAGCGTTTATCTTCTGCTTCCAATGCACATTAGCAGGAAGCTGAATCAGAAGCAAAGTAGTCATGACATAGACTGGCACTCCAATATGGGTTGCAAATATCCCAAGAAATGATTTAACCCAATGAGTTATAACAGTTTACTTTGAAAAATTCATTTTGAAAATAATTCAGAGTTATAATAGATTTAGTATAAATCCCATCAAGTTAGTTTGTGATTTTAAGAAACAGATTTTACTGTTTAGAGGGAGAAGTGCATGACACAGAGTTGTCAGTGCGATACTGAAGAACAGCAAAGTCACAAGATTGACATGACCTGACTAAAGCTTACTGTAACACCACAATAATAAAGACAGTGTGACAATGGTGAATGGAAAGATAAATAGAAAAATGGAACATAACTCATGAACAAACCCAAGCAAAATAGTCAACTGTTCATCAACAATGAAAACATGTCTTTTTAACAAATGTGCTATGGTAACTGGTCATACAAAAAATAAATAACAATAAAAAATCTATACTTACACATTTAACAAAAAATTAACAAAATGGATCATATACTCTAACTGAAAATTCCAAAATCCTAGCATATGAGTTTGCAGAAAATAATATAGGAAAACAGCTAGGTGGCCTTGAGTTTGTCAGTGATGTATTAGATAAAGCACCAAAAACAAGATCCATGAAAGACATAATTGTGATAAAACTGAAAACTATCTGTCTGTTAAAGGCTCTGTTAAGAGAATTAAACTATGAGCCACAAACATGGAAAAGTATTTACCAAACACCTATTTGATAAAGGGCTTTATCCAAATGTACAAAAAACTCTTAAGGCTCAATAAGAAATCAAACAACCCAATTTAAAAACTGGCAACAAACTTGAACAGACACCTCACCACAGAAGGTATACAGATGGCAAATAAGCATATGAAAGTATGTTCCTCATTGCATCCTCCTTGGAGAAATGCAGATTAAATGAACAATGAGATACACTGCACCTCTGTTAGAGTGGCTAAAATCCAGAACACCAGGAACACCAGTATCCAGCAGGGAAGTGAAACAGTAGGGCCTCTCACTCACTGGGCAGGGAAATGCAGAAATGCACAGCCCCTCTTTGGAAGAGAGTTTGGCAGTTTCTTACAAAGCTAAACATAGTCTTACCATATGATCCAGTAATTGTACCACTAGGTATTTACTCAAATTAGTTAAAAACTTATGTTTCTGCATAAGCTGCACATGAATGTTTGTAGGAACTTTATTCATAATTAGCAGGATTTGGATGCAAACAAATTGTCCTTTCATAGGTTCTTGGATAAACAAACTATGATTCTTTCATGCAATGGAATATTATTCAGTTCTAAAAAAATACTCAAGCAACAAGTATATTTTTATTCATATACATATTGTTAAGTGAATAATCTACTGCTAAACGGTGAAATACAATTTCAACTATATGATATTCTAGAAAAAGCAAAACTATAGGAAAAATAAAATGTGCATTTCCAAAAGGCATAGACCCATGCAACATAATTTTTCATCAAATCTAAACCTACTCTATAGTAGAATCTATTTGAAAATTTCTGAATCTTATTATTTGTCTTTACGTTAAATAATATGGTTCATGGGAGGGCGTTGTGGTGCAGCAGTAAAATGTCTCGTGGGACACTTGCGTTCCATATCTTAGCACTTGGGGTCCGAGTCCTCATTCCTTCAATCCAGCTTCTTGCAAATCTGCATTCTGGTAAGCAGCAGCTGATGGCCCAGCACTGGGTCCCTGCCATCTACCTGGGTGACTTGGATGGAACCGAAATTCTGGCTGCTGGCTTCAGTCTGGCTCACCCTTGGCTGTTGTGGTTATTTGAGGGGTGAATCAGCAGATGCAAACTATCTCTCCCTCTCTCTCTTACTTTCTCTGTTGCTCTAGCTTTCTAATAAATAAAACAGCATATTAAATAAAGCAAAAATGTAGTTCATAGCTGACAGTTTGATTAATAGCCTCTAAAATGCAAGAGACATAAATAACTGAAATCTGTTATACATAATTATGTCAGATACATATCAATGCAAATAAAATTTTTACCATTAGCTACTTTTCAAGGATTCACATTCCATGAGTTTGTATGAATTTTAACTTATTTTAAAAGGGTAAGAAATTGAATTTTCTGATGTGATTTCTAGAGTATAAATTGACATCGCATACCAAATAGTTTTAACTTTGAACTTGTACAGTCCAATGATGTTAGTGATGATAATTGATAATGTGTTAGATATATGCTTGGCTGATGTATCAATCAATTTTTAATCATTTTTAAACAGAAACCATTTTCTTGTCAAGTAGTTCTAAGGAGCGAGGCAGTATTGGAGTTATCAGCATTTTGAGAAACTTAAAAAACTCTAATCCAGGAAAAAGACTTTGATTTTGTTATGATTAGTCTCCCAAGGTGAGTAAGAAGCCAGGAAAAGGAGAATGATGCTTCAGATGGTCAGATTTCCAAATAAGAAGGAGTCAACAGACAACAGTGAAGGGGAAAAGAAAGTCGCAGCAGTGTCATAGGGGACAGCCAACCATGTCACAAAACCACAGAATATGTGCTAAGAGAACAGAAGGTAAAAATACATAGGCATTATCCTAACAGAAAGAAGTAATTAGATAAATCAGAATCTAGGCCTTGTCAACATATGTATTTAAAAATTTCTCTTATGACAATTCAAAATATGATGTGCATAATAAAGAGTTTGCTTTATCCTCCTCTTGAAAGAAATAGATATTTATGCAAATATTGAAAAATAATTGAAAGCTCACAATAATTCAGAAACCATACTGGACTTATTTTCTAGAATATAAACTCTCCAAAGATGGATTGGGTTTGTCTTGTTGTAGGTAGATACAGTTGGGAATATAGTAATTTGCCAATTTTTAAATATTTGTTCAATTAATTCAACAATAAAATACCTCCAAGACCAGTAATTATCTAAATGGGATCCAATCTGTTCCTAAACACAAACCCTAATTTTACTAAGGGGAAAATATTTTAAGAAGTCACAACAGAGGGACCGGCGCTGTGGTACAGTAAGCTAAGCCTCTGCAGGTCTGGCAGGCTATTTGGGTGCTGGTTCCTGTCCTGGCTACTCCACTTCCAATCCAGCTCTCTGCTATGTCCTGGAAAAGCAGTGGAAGATGGTCCAAGTCCTTGGGCCCCAGCACCCACTTGGAGACCCGGAAGAAGCCCATGGTTTCTGCTTTTGGTTGACCCAGCTCTGGCTGTTGGGGCAATTTGGGGAGTGAACAAGCAGACAGAAGACCTTTCTCTCCGTTTCTAACTCTGCCTCTCAAACAGATAAATAAAGTCTTTTCAAAAAATTTTTAAAAAGAAAGTCACAATAGAAACATCTGCAAGAAATTTAAGAAGTCAGATATGTTTTGTTCATTTAAACAATTGTACAAGAGGGTTCTGAATTATTACAGAAAAGTGTCTGCTGATGTAAAAAAAAGGTAGATTATTATTATTTGGAGAAATTTTACATTATTGGTGCTCAAAGATCTCTGGTCCTTACAAGTAAGTTTTAGTCAACAGAAATTTATGAATGCCAATTACCAAATTGGTGATTTAATTAATTTACTTTTTCTTCATTTTGCTTCTAGCACAAAATCTTATTGTAGTGTTACAGAAACAAACTTATAGTTTCATGTGCCATTCAGTGACTTTTAAATATTTTGTCCTTTGATTTTGAAAATGTTATTGTAATGAATTCTTAAATTAAAACTATTTTTTTCACATACAGAAATTACGTTATTAAGTAAATGTGACTTATGTGTTATTCTGTGCAGGACATATTGAAGTATGATATTTACTTTAAATACATTATTGGTAAATAATTAGTGTATTTAATTAACTTAGACACTCGACAATCATTATAAATCTTTTTTCTGCATCTATTTCTACTGCAAATCAATGTTAATCACAACATGAGCCTTCTCTGAGAGGAAAGAACTTCAGAGTCATTACAAAGAAACTTACATATTGCTGAAATTTGAATAGAAAGTAGAAAGTGATTTGGTACATTAGACACTAAAATTATGATGATACCTGCAGAAGGAAAGTAGGAATACGTGTTACCATGAATCAATACGGTGAGTTAATCAGGTGACCCAGGCTTCGTCGTAAGACAGGACCAAGCAACAAGCTGGCTTCTTCAGTTCATCCAGAAATGTTGAGAGTCTCAGTTATAACTTGATGGTAAAGGAGGTTTCATATATGATTACAGTTGTTGAGTTTCAACATCTTCAGACACAAAATAAAAAATCCCAAGTCTGAGTTTATAAAGATAGTATTAGAGCAAAGGGAGATAGAGACTTTTAATATAAATATAGTTAATAACTATTAACTTATAGTACAGAGTGTGAGCTATTTTTATTATCTCCTCCAATTGTAATGACAATTTTATGAGTTAGAAATTGTATTTCCTTATTTGAGTTGAAAGAATGGAGGAAACCCACCAATCGGTCTAAATCAAAAGCCTGTATGCTTTAGAAAAATTTGCTTAATAGCTCATAGCTTTTCACTTCCTCCTAATTACTTTAGACACTCTGTCTAAATACTTCAATGTCTCAGAGGTGAAACTTTCAGATAGGAAAAATTCAAGCACATGATGTTGTTACTGTGCATATGGTAGATTTTCTACTTTAAAAACCAAAGCCATTTAGTATTTTTGCTTCAGTTCAAAAATTATACATTATTTGTGCCATCATTTTTGAGATGATGTTTTCTTGACTCAAGGTAGTTTTGTTTCATTCCTTCCTTCAGCCAGTTAGTGGAAAGGCAAATTTAAGTCAGCCTCCAGCTGGATTCAGAATGTAATCTTCTTTGCTCTTTGAATTTCCTAACACATTGTAACCATCTCCTGGTACTAATTCCTTGTTTGAAAGCTAGTGCAGTACATGCCTTGCTGACAAGACATTGGCTGATTTATAGGGTACTGCAGGAAATGTAGGTGAAGCTGAAACATAAACTGATGAGGGATTTGTGCAGCACTGGTCAGGAGGACTGGGGAATCTTCAGCGGAGGTGACATTGAATATGATTCTTGAGGACTATAACATGATTTAGAAGAGAAGGTATAGGGAGTAGAAGTTCATGGCATTAAAGAAACAGAAGCTCAGCAAAGTAGGGACTTCGCTCTTTCATCTCGAATTCAGGAAAACATGTTGGTAAAATTGTTAATTGTGAGTCATTTTGGCTGTGAGAGAATGGATGTTATTTCGTATGTTATCAATAGCTATATTCTCAAAGAAAAAATCTCTTTCATCCTGTAGTTATTTTATTCATTACATTTACTGTCAAATAATAAAAGGATCTTCTTTATTTGAAGAATAGCAAAGCCTTGTACATTCATATAGCTTTCCCCAGTGTTTGTATTTAGCTCTCTGTTCAAAAGTATTTGGATTGGGATTGAGAGGATAAGAAACTGTCAATCTAATGCAGAGTAAATGATTAAAATTGTCAATATGAATGGATAATTTTATTATTTTTTCTTGTAGAAATTTATGTAAACTAGATGTTTAATCATTGCCTTGAGATTCTATTTAAAAAAATCTTTGCCTCTGTGTCCACATTGTATTTTGATGATATTTCTTTTTAGAGAATTACTCATTGATTGTAATTTAATTTTTAAAGATTTATTTATTGATTTGAAAGTCAGAGTTACAAATAGGGGGAGACAGAGAAAGAGAGAGGTCTCCCATCTGCTGATTTACTCCCCAAATGGCCTTGAATTCCAAAGTTGGGCCAGACCAAACCCAGGAGCCAGGCGCTTCACCAGGTCTCTGGCATGGGTGGTGGGGGACCACATACGTGGGTCATCTTCTACTGCTTTTAGTAATGAGACTGATTGTAAGTGGATCAACAAGAACTGTAGCCCATATGGGACATCAGTATTGCAGGCAGGGACTTTACCTGCTATGTCACAATGGTGCCCCTGATTTTAATTTTAAGAGTGTCAATACAACTATTGTCAAACTTCTTGTTCTTCTTTCTTGTGAGTCAGAGAGGCAGATTGAAAGAGCAAATTCCCAAATGTTGATTGATTCTCAAAATGTCCACAGCTGCTGGGACTGGTTGAGACTGGTCTAAGCAGAAGCCAAAACCAGGAACTCAATCCAGGTCTCAAAAATGGATGGTAAGAGCTCAGTCACTTGAGCCACACCACTGCCCTCCGGGACTCTGTTAGCACGAAGCTGGAATCGGGAATCAGAACTGGGAATCAACCTCAATCTGAGATGTGGACATCTTAATAGCTAGGCTAAAGGCCTGCCTCTCTTCAAACATTGTGATTATTTGACCAGGAATTGAATGTGTACATTCTGATACTCATATTAAAATTACTTCCTGGTCTACATATGTTATGTCATGGTGAGAACTCTCATATGAAAAGTCACAGTATGGTGTTAACTTTTCAAAGACAATAATCAAATCCATGTATAGTTTTAAAAATATACCCCAGAGTGCACTTTTAATGTAAGATGCATAGAACAGACATTAGTATCTAATTACCATTAAGCCTCTTCTCTGAGCATAATTTTTTCTCAATAGAAGAAGGCTACTCTAATATCAACTATTTGCGTCTATTTCCTCAATGCTTTAGCTATCAAGGATTAAGTCTTCAGTGAATCTTAACTCAGTTTTTCCACTCTTCATGTCAATCTTATCATCATAGTTTTTTTTTCTTCTCTCAAAATATTTTTTCACATCTACATTTAAAAAAATGAGTTAAAATGCTATTGTGACTTGTCCATCATTCAGTTAGTGGAAGGGCAATGGTTAACAAACTCTCCTGACTGTGAGACCCTCAGAATTCATAAAACCAAGCCCCTTTGGTCTAATACCATGCATAAACACAGAAACTCACTGTTTCTTAAATACACATCTTGTACAATTCATTGGTTGATCTTATTCTTCTCAAGTACAAAAGCACCCTCACTACTTCTCTTAGTGTGTTGATATGATGTTTTTAATTTTCTGCCTGTGAAGATCATAATTATCGGATTTGAAATCGTAGATTTTCTCTCCTTTTTTTTACCACATTTATTCCACATATATTTAAAAAAATGAACATTCAAGGACTAATTTTACATGGTTTTTACTTCATCAATTTATGTATCAATGTTTGTTTACCTGGTATTTAATTTCTCATTCTCCATTTTTTTCTTTCTCACTAGAAAAATGCTCAAATGTTGAAAATCATATGAAAATGAAAACTACACTAAAGTAAATGCCTACACATGATAATATGAGGTTCTCTCAAAACTATGGGTATCAATTATTAAGCTATCGAAGTGTGCTCAGATTCTAACTCCTATTCAGCCTTCCTGTTTAAATAAAATCTTGTTTTCAATTTATTGGAAATGCTGATAAAAGAAGAAAAATTGAATATCACTAAATGTTGACCCTTTTATGATTTATTGATTTCAAATTCATAAAAATATTAAAATTTTAATCAATGTTTTTTCTCTGCCTCCTAAAACAAAAACACAAATTTAGAAAAGAAATTATTTGCCCTTTCCTATATTTCCTTATTTAACATTTCTTCTTTTTATACTCTCATGCAATAATATTATTTCTCTATCCATAGACTGCTTCTGTTTTATTTATCACCTTTCCACGGGGGCATTTATCTTTTATTCATCTAATATCAATAATCATCAAATATAGATCTCAGCTTAGAGATATTTTTACTCTCACATATTAGATTTCTTGCTATCTACTAAGCAAACAGCATATTCAAAAACTCATTATCTCTTCACTATAACATTCATTTTTCCTTTTAATGTCATTAATAATATGCTAGAATATTCTTTTATTTTAAATCCAAATGATGACTGAAATTATTTTGCACAGTATTGTAATTCAAATGAGTAATCAAAGAGCATTGTGCAACTCATGAATAACTCATCTTCATCAGCACATGATACATAGGTAGCTGGAGTTGCATGGTAGAAATACAATGTGAAGTACAACGTGAAACCAATCAAATATCCCTGAACCAATGGGCAGATCACGAAACAAAGATCAGAGATGGAGGTAGCTGCTTTTCTGGCCACTGACGTCCTATCAGTCCAGTAATATACCAATAGCCTAAATAAATCTATAAATTAATTATGGACATAAAGGAGGTCAGTTTCTGGAACAAGAATTTCATTTAACAAGTGAGGCAGGAAATACAGTGGTATAGCAGACAACTGTGTTGTGGCTGCTCAGCCCACTGCAGCTTCAGTGAGCTGTTCTGAGGCACTCATACACACTGCCTTCCGTTCTGCACAAGATCTTTTCAAGGGTGTCCCTCAGTGCCAGTTGCCATCTGGAAAGATGAGCTAACATCCTCAAGGCAGCCTTGTTCTTTTTTTTTTTTTTTTTTTTTTTTTTTTTTTGACATGCAGTGTTATACAGTGAGCGAGAGACAGAGAGAAAGGTCTTCCTTCCGTTGGTTCACTCCCCAAATGGTCGCTACGGCCGCACGCTGCACTGATCTGAAGCCAAGAGCCAGGTGCTTCCCCCTGGTCTCCCATGCAGGTGCAGGGCTCAAGCAGTTGGGCCATCCTCCACTGCCTTCCCCAGCCACAGCAGAGAGCTGGACTGGAAGAGGAGCAACCAGGACAGAATCTGGTGCCCCAAATGGGTCTAGAACACGGGGTGCCGGTGCTGTAGGTGGAGGATTAGCCTAGTGAGCTGTGGTGCCGGCCAAGGCAGCCTTGTTCTAATAGTGATATAGACAGTTGGTACAGGCTATAGCCTTGTAAGGCAGACAATTCTGGTATGCATTCCCCATGCATGCTGCCTACTGAAGAAATATCAACAATGTGTCTGAATTGGCTTTCCTCTGTTGTCACATTCCTTCCAATCTCTTTTTATCTGGAATCAACTCGCTCAACAATATATGCATCCACGTTCATTTTTCTGATAGCTTGCAGTGATCCTAAACTAAGACAGTTGAATGTTTAGCACATCATTCTTTCTAACTCAGTTGTAAATGAGTGATTACATTTGTGCAAGGAATATTTTCCTCTATGCTGATTCTGTTCATTTTCCTTCTAAATTCCTGAGGTTTTTCCCTGGCTGTTTTTCAGTTTCCAGCAAGCCCAATGCTGGACTGATGAAAGGAATGTGGCTTTTTGCTTCAATGCACCTATTTAGTGTATTTTAGTATTTGCTTATTCGCTTGCTTCAAATACAATCTCTAAGTGCCAACAGTTCTTAATTGAATTCTCTAACATATTCTAAAATTTTCAATAATATTCTATGCAAAGTGTTGATTCTTTTACATTCTTTAGCTTTTGGAATAAATGAGAGGTATTCGTTTTTGCAATTTCCTCATCCAACTATGAAGAATTCAATCTACCTACAATCTACCTATGTTTTCTCTTTTTTTTTTTTTTTTAGACCACACTTTCTCTATCTTGAGCAACATTATGCTGATGTAGTGAAAATAAGACAAATCTTATAAATACTATCTGGGGAGAAGATTCACTGTTCCTGTGACCTCTTCTGAAAGTGTGCTCTCATTGGGTAATCATGTGGCTGCATGGGGAACATGAATGATGACTATTTCCCGACAGTGGTCTCACCTTGGTTCAACCTCAGACATGTTCAGTAATATCTGGGCTGCAGGAAATCATTAGGCTAAGTCACGAAGACTTAAATTATTACACTCAACAAGTCCTTTGGTCTTGGATATGTTATTAATCTTTTTTGGTTTCAATTTTTATATATTTATTATTATCTTTTCTCCATATGCACAGTATGGAGGTGTTTTGATCACTCAACAATGTCCTCTCCCTTTCTTTAGGGCCAGACACCAGGATAATTTTCCCCTGGCATTTCAAAGCTTTATTGTTTGTCTCAGTAAGCTGCAAACTTATTGGTTCCTCAGAAAATAAGCTAGTTTCCTTGTGCTAAGATTTCTGTTAGTAAGTACCACATTTGTCTCCAGGGATTCATCCTTTGTACTCAGGTATGTTTATGTTGTTTTATATCTTAACTTTAGCACTTGTATCTAATTTCTAGTGTATGTTAATTTGTCTCTGTGAGTTAGTCTCTCAACAGCTTGCCGGATAGAATTCAATTTCGTTAATACAGTGAACCAGATCTTTTGTCACTGAAAATTTATTTTACTCAAACACATATTATTATAGAGAGCTTTCTTAGGACTTCCTGTTAAATAAATAACATACTTAGAAGGCCAGAATAAGAATGTTCAAATAGGAAGGAGGCTAAACAACTGTGTTTATTCTGGGATAAGCATTTTAATTACAAGGGACATAAAAATAATTCTGAGGGGCCAGCCCTGTGGGTAGTTGGCTAAGCCTCTGCCTGCCATGCCTGGCTCCCATGTGGACACTGGTTTGTGTCCAGCTGCTCATCTTCTAATTCAGCTCTCTGCCTATGGCCTGGGAAAGCACTGCAAGATGGCACAAGACCTTGGATCCCTGCACCTGCGTGGGAGACCCAGAAGAAGCTCCTGGCTTTGGATCTGTCTGACTCTGGCCATTGCTGCCATTTGTAGAGAGAACCAGTGGATGGAAGACCTGTCTGTCTCTCCCTCTTTATGTCTGTAGCTCTCTCAGTTAAATAAATAAAATCTTTTAAAAAATTATTCTACAAAAGGAATTTTGATTTTTTCAATTCTTTGCATTTTCTTTTAATTTTTTCTTTCTTATGTTCCCTCATTTTCTGTTAAGAAAATATTATTTTTGAATTGAAGTATAACTCATAAATAGACTATGCAAATATGTAACCTACAACTCAAGGAAATTTATTTATGTATGTTACTATTTAACCCCTCCCAAACTGAAACATGATAATTTCACCAACCCAGGACGAACTCTTGTGCTCTGTCCCATTCAATACATTCTAGAGGGAATTCTCATTCTCATTTCTATGGTCAGAGAGTTCTGTCACTGTCTTTGAGATAAACATTGAAATATATAAATGTTCTGTTTAGTTCTTGTATTCTTTATAATGTCTGTGAGATTCAACAGCTTTACCAGAAGTTTGTATATTTCTGTTGTTTCATTACATAAATAGACTACATTTTGTTTTGTTCCCACATTTTGGGTGTTATGAGAAGATGCTATGAACAAACACTCTCACATTTGCTTTCATTTCGCATATGCATATTCATTTCTTTTGATGATATAACCGAGTGGTAGACTTGTTGGGTCATATTGTTGGTTTATGTTTAAGCAATTTTCCTGAGTAGTTACATTAATTTTATTTCTATCAGAAAACAGAATAATTCTACTTCCTTTACCTAATCTCCCATATTAACAGTGATCCTGTGTTTTAGCCATTGACTTAGTTGTGAATTGTTTTAAAAATGTTGTTTTTGTTATTATTAATAAAATTATGCCACAAAATAGGCATCTTAGATCCAATTTTCTGAGCTTAACATAAAACAGATTTTTATATTCAGCATCATAATCAGAACAGAAAACAATTCCCTCACAAGGAAATGTTCTCTTGTGCTGTCCTCTAAAAGCACTGATGTGTGCTCTGGCAAGGAGAGTTGGCTTTTTTCCAGACTGTCCTATAAGCGGTGTCATACAGTGCATAACTATTTACCACCTGCTTCTTTTACTCAGCATAAGACCTTCGAGATTCATGCATGTTGCTAAGTGTCTACCGTGAGTCTATTCCTTTCATCACTGAGCGGCAGTAGTTGTTTGTAGGGCTGTGCTGCAGGGTGCACACCCACTCACTCATGAAGCACATTTGGATTGCTTCTAGTCTAGGGTGATTATGAATGTGACAATATCCTACAATACAGGAAACTATAAAACGGTTATCCAGGATGGTTTACCACTTTGCGTTCCTAATAGCAATGGATGAGCATGTCGGTTTCTCAAAACCTTGAACAAAAACTTAATTTTCCCCTTATTTCAACAATTCCAGTGTGTCAGGCTGGCTGAGCAGTCTAAGGTGCCAGACACAACATTTCCAGTAGGTACATTGTTATGTTGCATTGTTCTGCTTTTAATTTTCTTAATGACTAATTTATTGAAAACATGTTGTGATATTACTTGCCATATTTCTTCACTGGTGATAGTAGACAGTTGTTTATTTTACACTCCTGGGTATTGATGATTCTTTAAATAGTTTGTATTCATATTATTTCTCTGTTGGAAAAGTTTGTATACACAACGCTTTGTGCCAAAACTCACTTTCATTTTTGTTTTTGACAGAGTGGACAGTGAGAGAGAGAGACAGAGAGAAAGTTCTTCCTTTTCCGTTGGTTCACCCCACAATGGCCGCTGCGGCCGTTGCACTGTGGCCAGCGCACTGCGCTGATCCGAAGCCAGGAGCCAGGTGCCTCTCTTGGTCTTCCATGCTGGTTCAGGGCCCTGGGACTTGGGCCATCATCCACTGCACTCCCGGGCCACAGCAGAGAGCTGGACTGGAAGAGGAGCAACCGGGACAGAATCTGGCGCCCCAACTGGGACTAGAATTTGGTGTGCTGGCGCCGCAGGCGGAGGATTAGCCTATTGAGCAGCGGCGCCGGCTTACCAAAACTCATTTTTAAAAAAGCTGAGAGTTGAGTTCTTATTAATAACCATGCTATTAGATATACAGTCATTAAATAAGTTACTATTTACAACATGTTTTTGTGATACTGTTTAACCTCCATACTGAACTATAATTTACCTATAAAACTACTAAACTATAAACTACCCTATGATCTCAAAGCATATGTGAATAGCAAGTTATTTTATCTGATTAATCAAATTAATACCCTCAACTTTTTTCTAATACTCTACTGTTTAAATTAAGACAAATGAATACGTTTTTTTCATCATGCCATGCCTACTACTAGATACTGAATTTCTTGACATATGATAGTTCTTGCTAAAATTGAGACACTATTTTTGTTCTCCAATTTACATACTTACCATAAACTACATAAACTGTTTATTTTTCATTATTGTTAGGTCTTGTATAATTAAGAAACATATTAATGATGCTAACAATCAAATCATATCTCAAATAAAATGATAGATAAGACATTAAATTATTATAAAACATGAAAAGCTACTAGTATACATTATAAACTACAAAGTGAAATAAAGTATTTATTTGGGGCAGGGGTTATGGCACAGTGGTTTAAGCCACATTCTGCAGTGACAGTATCACATATGGATAACTGTTCAAATCCCGTCTGCTCCACTCCTGATCCAGCTCCCTGCTAATGTGTCTGGGAAAGCAGCAGAAGATGGCCCAAGTACTTGGACCCCTGCACCCTAATGAGAGACCCGAAAGAAGCTCCTGGTACTTGACTTTGGCCTGGCCCAATCCTAGGCATTACATCCGCTTGGGTAATAAACCAGCAGATGGAAGACCTGTCTCTGTGTAACTCTGCCTTTCAAATAAGTAAAATAAAGCTTTTAAAAGTTTGTACACACAAGAGTAATTGATGAAGAATGCCCTCACATGATTTGTACTACAATGTAAAGTGTACCAAATTGACATAAAGTACACTATGTTAAAATTAAGCCAATGAAAATCATGATTATTGGACTTTTTTTAAAGATTTATTTATTTACTTGAAAGAGTTATACAGAGAGAAGGAGAGGCAGAGAGAAAGAGAGAGAGAGAGAGAGAGAAGAGAGAGAGAGAGAGAGAGAGAGAGAGAGAGAAATCTTCCATCCGCTGTTTCACTTCACAAATGGTTGCAACGGCCAGAGCTGCACGGATCTGAAGCCAGGTGCCAGCAGACGCCTCTGGGTCTCCCATGCGGGTGCAGGGGCCCAAGGAGTTGGACCATCTTCTAGTGCTTTCCCAGATCATAGCAGAGAGCTGGATTGGAAGTGGAGCAGCCAGGACCCGAACCGGAGCCCATATGTGATGCTGGCACTGCAGGCAGCAGTGCTGACCCTGATTATTTGACTTTTACTAGTGTTTCTTTGACTTAGGTGTGAGACTTTTCAACTATGAAATAAATTTTCCCTCCTATCTAAGATTGTTTTCAGCTATGATGTCTTTATAGCTTCCAAAACAGCCCCACTTATCTCTAAACATATAACAACAGAAAAGAAATAAACTAATTTTCAGCTTGAGTTTCTTTGGTTAATGGACTCTCAAAAATAGATGTTAAGCAATATGTTAGAACATTATGCCTCAGGCCATGTTCCGTGAAGACACAAAGTAAATTCCTACAAATTTATATTTCTAATAAGAAAAATGTATTTTGTTATCACTAAGATATTTTTAGTCAACATTTCTCATCACCATGAAATTGCATTGAGAGAAAAGTAATTTCTATTTTTTGAAAAAAATGAAACTGAGAGGTCTACCATTTTTCAAAATGGGTAAAATGATATATGCGGGGATGCAGGAAACTTACACCAAATATACAGGAAGTTGATAGTCTTTTCCCATCAGTGTGATTGTTGTTGCACTAGTAACTCAATTAATGTAACAACATTCGTGAAGCAAGTCTTGTTCTCCAAACCCCAATATATCAAGTCACTGGAGATATACACAGCTCCATGTCTCAAACAACACAAAATTATGGAATACCTGAATTAGAACAATATCTTTATGATTCTACTCTTATAGCATGCTATGTTTTGGGGGAGATAAACTTAAAGTATTTGACTCTGTTATTATATTTGAATTATTTTCATGCCTTATGACTTTGACTGTAAAGTCCAAAGCAATATAGCCTAGAAAGTCTTTCTTTACTCACATTTATTATTTCATCAGCATCATCCCTGATGCTATCTTCAGTGTTATTTATATATACTTTTTAAAAAAAAGACTTTATTTTTAGCAAAAATAGCAAGTTGGACTTTTTCCCTGAAAATTAGTTGCTGAGTGTTAAATTGAAAACTTCAAAAACTGTCTATTTTGTTTCATGCATTATTCAGGTTTAAAATTTAAAATTTCAAAGATTTGTCTTTTGGATAATTGTGAACATGTTACAATCAAAAGTTAAATATGCATTTATTCTAATTCAAAAAATGCCTAAAAGATAGTATCAATGCTATTCCTGTTTGGAAAAGTTTGTTCTTGCAGACTGATTCTAAACATTCCGCGCAGGAAGAGTTAATCCTGCATTCTGTCTCAGAGATATAAGAACATTCTCTGTGTGAGTTGCAAAATGTAGGATGACTTGAGTTCTGCAAACACTACCCTGCTTTTGGATCCTTAGCATCGCTTCCAACCAAACTCTCCATGTTTCAAAATCAACATGATAATTAAAGTCAGCCCAGGACTAAGCATCAGAGAAACTGGACTCACACTCCAGATA
This sequence comes from Oryctolagus cuniculus, assembly GCF_964237555.1. Classification (NCBI taxonomy): domain Eukaryota; kingdom Metazoa; phylum Chordata; class Mammalia; order Lagomorpha; family Leporidae; genus Oryctolagus; species Oryctolagus cuniculus. Next base: position 189,206,073 of record NC_091433.1, on the reverse strand, counting down.
ATAAGAATGCTGTTACTAAAAATAATAATAATATTAGTAATAAGCAGGAGTGACTACAACAGCTCTTTTGTGCCTATTATGTAACATTTTCTTTAAACAGAGATGCCATTAATTCATTAGCATAACATTTTACAGGAGAAAGAATAAACCTTATCTTAGAAAACAGAATATTGAAGACTGGAAAAGTTAAGTGATTTACTAAAACCCTCAAAGGCAGCGAATGGAGAAGTCAGGATCCAAAACCAGTCTTGTCTGAAATAAACAGGCATTTAAGCCTGTCTCCCTGCCAAGCAAAATTATGTATTCAGTTCAATTTATTTAATATCTTTAGAAATAATTTTCTTCCACTTAAAATGGGGATTATATTACTCATATTAAATCTTTTGGAGGACAAAATGTAAAAACATATTTAATGCTTCATTCAACTGCATGTTATTAAATATGCATTTATTTAATAACATACATTGAGAAATAACTTGGTGGCAGACTCCTTTATAAACATGCTAAGTACTATTGTAATAAATAAAAGTGACACAAATCCCTGCCTTTAGGGCATTTTCATTCAAGTGGAGTGAAACAGACAATAAACAAAAAAGAAAAAATCAAAGTGAATGCATCCTTACAGTTAACAGATACTTATTTTGCCTTAAATGCAGCATGGGCTTAAAAATGTTTGGGAGTTCAGCTTGTAGTTTGGATGTAGAAAGATCCAAAATAATGTGAGAGAATGAAAAACCCCAGATAAACTACCAAGAGTATAATTTTCCTTGACACCTTCAAAAGGAGCTAAGCAACAAAGGAAAGTTTATTCTAAAGAGAGGCAAGTGCCTCCAAGGACAGCAGATAAGAATTATTCCACTCTCTGCAACCGTAGGAGGAAGAGGTAGCCCCCATGGAAGTAGGTAAGAAAACTCCAGACAAAACTTTAACACATTTCTGAAGACCAAGTGTAGGGTAGCTCGCTAATTGGAATGACTGCAAGCGCAGAAATGAGACTTAACACTTAAAAAGATCTTCTACCTGTGCCTCTCCTGGGTACAAAGACAGAGGCCGGAGGGAGTCAAATTTATTAGTACAGTCCTATGACAGGTGGTCAGCTACTAATGCAAGAGAGGCACAAATCCACCCACTTCATGAAACTCTTCTCTCAGACATTAAAAAGATGGGTTTAAGCTGTAAGAGGGAGGAATTCAAACTTTCTCGTACTCAAAGCCACTTTTGGAGAAGCAAACACAGACTCTTATGGCTTCCTCAGGTTGAAAACCCTTTTTACACCAGAGTACCATGTGGAGAGCTAAGATTTTGGGTGATACTATTAATGTAGATGGTGATTTTGTCCTTTTGAAAAAGTAGGCAAGGTAAAAGAAAGATCACTGTTCACTGTAGGAAGGACAAGAAGCTTTCTATGCATAAGACCAAGCCACACACAAGCTGATATTGCCTCCAGGGAAGGAAGGAATGAAAGAATGACCCCTCAAAAAACGCTCACCGTTTAATCTAGGAGCACAAGTTTTACAAGAGTAGCAAATAGTCGCTGAACCACGAGCCTAGCACTGGAAAACAATCAACAAAACTCAGCTATTGGAGGCATGTGTAGTCCATGGGGAAATAGGATATCAATATCAACTGTAAAGTCCAACCCAGGAGCCAGTACTGTGGTGTAGCAGGTAAAGCTGCCGCCTTCAGTGCCGGCATCCCATATGGACACTGGTTTGAATCCCAGCAGCTCCACTTCTGATCCAGCTCTCTGTTATGGCCTGGGAAAGCAGTAGTAGGTGGCCCAAGTACTTGGGCCCCTGCACCTGAATGGGTGACCTGGAGGAAGCTCCTGGGTCCTGGCTTTGGATCTGCATAGCTCTGGCCATTGCGGCCAATTGGGGAGTGAACCAACAGATGGAAGACCTCTCTCTCTCTCTCTCTTTCTGCCTCTCCTTATCTCTCTGATTAACTCTGACTTTCAAAAAATAAATAAATCTTAAAAAAAAAAAAGAACACCCATACATTGGATGAGGAAGTGTGTATTTCTAGTTGCGAATTTCTCAGTAACTACTATTCTTTTATAGAAAAACTTCTGCTCTCAATCCAAAATAAGATGTGAAAAACCAGCAAAATTATTATTGTCCAGACATAAGTGATTCAAAATGACTCAAATGATGGAATTATCCTACACAGGCTTTAAAATAAATATGAGCACTAGTTTAAAGTTTTTAGTGTATTGTGAGTTGAATCATGTTCTGAAAATTTTATGCTGAAACTTTAAACCAAGGTATGTATAATTGTGTCCTTATTTAGAATCATAATTCTTGCAGGTAGTACTAGTTACATTAAAGTGAGGTCATAGTGAATTAGGGTTGGCCCTGATTCCAGTGGAGCTGGTATCCTTAAAAGAAAACTCAGACACACAGGCACACAGTCTCCTAGTGTGCAGTAATTTTTTTAAAACAACCCTAGGGAAAAAAAAAAAAACGTAGTGTAAATGAAATGTAGCATGCATGAACAAAATACACAGTGTGGAACTTCAGGAGAGATATGAAAAATTATTTTGAAAGTATTTTGAGATAATAACAGATAAATATTCTTTCTAAGGTTCTATTAGAAAAAGAAATGATAGAATTGAAATAAAACTCAATTGATTAAGAGAATCCCCTAGAGATTACCTAAAATAAAGCAAAAACAAGTAAAGAGTAAAAAAATCTATAACCATTAAATCCAAATGCTACGGATCAATGTCAAAATATCTAAGCATATACCCACTAAAATGGAAGGACACGAATAAGAATAAATTTTAGGGGTGCTAGCTTTGTAGCATGTCAGATTAAGCTGCCATCTGTTTAGTTGATCTGTCCACTGACAATAGTGAGGTGTTAAAGTCCCCCATTATTATTGTATTGGTGTCTATGTCTCCCTTTAGATCCACTAACATTTGTTTTCAATAACCAAGTGCCCTGGCATTGGGTGCATATACATTCATGATAGTCTACTTCGTGTTGAATTGATCCCTTCTTTTTCTCTTTTAACTGATTTCATGTTAACAACTATTTTTTCTGATATTGGATTGAGTTTCTTCCTTTTAGGATTTGGGCTATGTCTCTCCATTCTCTCCTAGCCTGTAGGGCTTCTGATGAGAAATCAGCTGTTAGTCTGAGATCCAATGAAGGTAATCTGGCATTTCTCTCATTCATATTTTAAAATCTTTTTTTTTATGTTTTACTGTTGGAAGTTTGACTATTCTGTGTCATGGTGAAGATCTTTCTGATCATGTCTGTTGGGATTTCTGTGTGATTGCTGTATTTTGAAGCCCATTTCTTTCTCTAAATTAGGAAAGCTTTCTACTATTTCACTGAATAGGACTTCAAATCCATTCTCTCTTTCCATGCCTTCAGTAACTCCTAAGACACATGTGTTTGGTCATTTGATATTATCTCATAAATCTCAAGCAATTTCCAGTTTTTGTAATTCCCCACCCTCCTCCTTCTTCTTCTTTATGTGAGTGAGTTATTTCCAAGGACTTGTCTTCTAGCTTCAATATTCTTTCTTCTGCCTCACCACTGTTTTCTATTTGACACGTTCAATTCTTCATTCATAATATTTCAAATTTATTTATTTTCAATATCTCTATTTCTTAGCAAAATATTTCATTGATATCATGTATGGATTTCTTTATTTCATGAATTTGTCTCTGTGTTTCTGAGTAATCTTATGATCATTCTTTTCAGGCATTTAACAGACCTCCTCTTTTTCTCAATGTAATATTGATGTGTTATTGTGTTCCTTTTGCGTAGTCATATTGTCTTCCTTGCTTTTCTTCCCTGTACTTCTGCATTTATTGTTAGGCATTTGTGGAAACACTTGTTGGTTTTCTCTTCTTATGACTTTTATCTTTGAACAATCTTCATAGCTTACTGGAGTGTCTGCTCCTTCAGTGGATATCCACTAGGATGTGCTGGTGGGTCTAGGGTGCTCTGGCCAGTGTTCCAGGATAGAACGAGAGTCCAGAGTAACACCCAAGGTGGGAATTATAGGTCTCCTCTATTGTCAGTGGGAGTTATGTGATCACACTGCTGGCATAATCACAGCCTTACCACCTGTCTTCCAAGGTGATCGATGCCCAAGTTTAGCCCACAGTGGTTATCCCTATCCACACAGGGACTTGAACCATACAAAGGATCTGTGTGGTCCTCTATGTGAGCATGGAATCCTCTGTAATGACCTAACTCAGCCAATTAGGGAGCTCTGAGCCTCTGAGGTCAGACACAGTGATTGCCCAGAGACCAAGCTATACAACATGCCCTATCATGCAGTCACAGAATTCCCACAGTCATAGCGTGCAAGGCTCCACATCACAGGTAGTAGGGGATCCACTGTCATCCCCCCATCCAGGGAGACAACAGAAGGACTCCCAGAACCAGCTCCCTGTGGACACTCCACCTTGGCAGTTTGAGCCCTGGAGTGCATGATAGAATGTGATTTTTGGGAGCACCTCACATTGCTAAGTGGGTCCTCAGCCCCTTACCAACTCTCCAGGACAAAGTCAGTGGGGAATGGGGATTTATCCATCTGATAAAATCTCTTATTCCTGTGCCCGAGAGCCACTGCAGCCTCTACTGGCGTTAAGATGGCACTTTCTCCCTGCTGATCACCGAGACCAATTATTGGGGGCGGGGGGGATGAGCTTTTCTTTTACGGGGTCCTTGTAGGGCTCCAGATCAGACTCAAAGTCAGTGTGTCCTAAAATTCTCCCTCAGGCAACATCACCAGTGACAGGCTGCAACATTCTGTTCTCACCTTGCTCTCAGAAGCTCGTGTTTCCTCCAGCCCCAGATTTCAGAGTTGCAGGTGGTGTTCCCACTCACTGTTTTGTAGTCAATGCTAGTTGTACTGTCCATGCTGCTCCACGGAATCTGTCTGTTCTTTCTGTAGAAATCCCACTGCAAACTCTCCAAGTCTCCCTTCTTTTATTTTCCCCTGGTCAAAGTCAGCATGTATTTTCCCTATTCAGCCATCTTTGTAACTCTTGTAATTGCTGTTGACCCTGAAATTTTCATCACTTTTTATTTTTTTAGTTTTTTGTAATTTTAATTAGTTTTTAACAAATTCGTTGTGATATGTAGATACAATTCTAAGAACATAATGACATTCCCTCCCTCCTTCACCTTCTTTTCTTGCCACCCTCCTTCTTTCCAACCAAATATGTTTTCTGACCACTTGCAATTAAGTTGGAATTCAATAAAAGAGAGACATCTAGAGATTAAACATTGGGAAATTAAATAATCCACTTCACAGAGGTAAATCAAGGGGAGAAATCTGGCAGAGATATCTATTTTGAATTAGTGAAAAAGAAAAATGCAACACAATTTATAGGATGCTACTAAATCAGTGATTAGTGGGAATTTCATATACAACATCCCTACATCCATACATTAATAAAAAAGGAAGGTATTGAGTTACTACGTAAAAGCATCCAATACTTTACATCCAATACATTTTTTATCTTTCAAATAAATAAATATATCTTTAAAAAAACAGATTTAATAAGTTCGTAGACACTATTCTAATATATTTTAGCATGCATTACAACTGTGGCCAGTGCTATGGCTTAATAGTTTTATCCTCCACCTGCAGCCCTGGCATCCCAAGTGGGTGCTGGTTCATGTCTTGTTGCTCCTCTTCCTATCCAGCTCTCTGCTATGGCCTGGGATGGCAGTAGAAGATGGCCCAAGTACTTGGACCCCTCCACCCATGTGGTAGACGTGAAAAAAGATCTTGGATCCTTACTTCAGATCCACCTAGCCCAGCTATTGCGGCCGATTGGGGAGTGAACCATCAGATCATCTCTCTCTCTCTTCCTCTCCCTCTCTTTGTCTCTATAACTCTGCCTCTCAAATAAATAATTAAAAAAAAAATGCATTACAATTGGGGCTGGTGCTGTGGCTCGGCGGGTTAACGCCCTGGCTTGAAGCACCGGCATCCAGTCCAGCTCTCCGCTATGGCCTGGGGAAGCAGTAGGAGATGGCCCAAGTTTTTGGGCCCCTGGTCTCGCTTGGGAGACCTGAAAGAAGCTCCTGGCTCCTGGCTTCGGATCAGCACAGTTCTGACTTGCAGCCAACTCGGGAGTGAACCATCGGATGGACGACCTCTCTCTCTCTCTCTCTCTCTCTCTCTCTCTTTTTGCCTCTCCTCTCTGTGTAACTCTCTCAAGTAAAAATAAATAAATTTTAAAAAATGCATTGCAATTAAGTAGAGTATTTTCTAGAAAGGTAAAACTGTTTGGTCTAAAAAAATCATCTATTGTAATTAACTCTTCAATCGTCCAAATTAGGGGTAAACCATGTAATCATCTCAGTATGTACAATTTACAAAATTCAATTCTATTAATGATTAAAAATGAAAACAACAAGAAGAATAAATGTTCCAATACTCTAGGAATAGTATGGTATTTCAAAATGAGTACCTTCACAATCACCATGGTTAATACTACACCTAATTGGAAAGACTCAGTGCTTGCTGTCTGACGATGGAAGCCAGCCAAGTAAATTCACTGTTACCACTTCTGTTGAGTTTTGTATTTAAGACCTGGACAGTATAGTGAGGCAAAGTAAATAAATAATGCAAAGACAACTATAAAATTATGAAGATGCCTGTAATTGATGCAGCATGATCACTCATGAAGAATATTCCAGAGACAAATAAAATAATTACTAGTATTAATATATGAATTTAGTCACAAGAAACAAAAACAGATTGACTTAACTACCAAGGGAAATGAAAACACTTTATCACAGGAATAAAATGTTCATGATTATGCTGATGGTTCCGTAATTATAAGAACTTGTCAAAATTGCAGACCTGTACAAATGAAAGTATGGATTTTGGTGTTTGTAAAATAAACAAATTTGGGGCCAGCATCGGGATGCTGCTGATAAAGCCAGCAACTATGATGCCAGCATCCTTAATGGGTGCTGGTTCCTGTCTCAGCTGCTTCACTTCTGATCCAGCTCCCTGGTAGTGGCCTAGGAAAAGCAGCAGAGAATGGCCCAAGTGGTTGGACCCCTGTCATGTATACATGACATCCAGAAAGAGCTTTTAGCTCCTGGCTTCCATTTGGCTTAGCCATAGCTGACATGGCCATCTGCGTGGGGGGCCAGAAGATGAAGGATCTCTCTCTTTGTCTCTCCCTCTCTCTCTCTGTAACCCTGAGCTTCAAATGAATAAATCCTTAAGAAATAACCCAAAAATTGTAATAAATGAATATGAAAAAGAAAACATATAAATAAATATCGGATAAAGATCCTAATTCTCCTACCCTATGAAAAAAATTTTTTTACCTTTTCCTTCAGTTTCATAAAAATTTCCATACCAGGTCTTTGCGAGTATGTATGTGTGTGTTCATTTATTTGTACAGGGCCCGAGATGGAGATGTTAAAGTATCTAACAGATTGATATCTGCATTAGTTGCTTTTTTGTTTTTATCATGTTTTGGTGCTGCTTCCACACATTCTCTGGATGACGACATGATTTATAAGCAATTATTATTGGTTCTTTATTTGTTATATTCTAAATAATACTTTTAAAATAATTTTAGCAACTGCTTCCTGAAAAAAAAAATCTCGAAGTTGAGTTCTATGGCTTGTACATAGACACAAAATGGAATGAATTTTTCTTTATTATTTCTACAGAAAGAATTTTTTTTATATTTAACATATATCATCTTTTGGATGATCCAGCTTTCATTAAATTTGTGCAAAGTTGAAATCGATTAGTATTTGCTTTAAACATTGGCTGTTCCCCTCGGCTTCTTATTCTTGTGGCCTTTACTCCTCCTCTCTAATATCACCTTTGCTGGTTTGTTTTCATGCTTCCTTGGGAAATAATCTCAGCACTGAACAGCTGCCTTAATGCTGATGCTGTTTTTTTTTTTTTTTTTTTTTTTGATGTTACTGTTAACTTTGCTTTAGCTTCAGTGTTCTATTCTGTATTCATTTGTTTGCTTTCTTGATGGTATTTTTTTTTTTTTAAGATTTGGCAATCTTCAACATTTTGACATATTCAGTTGAACATATTATACGCGTACACATATATACTATTTTTCTTGACTACAGGGATGGTATCACAAAGTGTGGGACTAATGACAATGATATTAGGTTGAGGTAAGGAGGCTATATTGTGATGCAGATGGCATAATACAATGAAGATAATATTTATAACAATGTATATATACTAAATAATATGGCATTCATATAATTTTTATACTCTTTCTATATTAACTTCCACATAGAAGAAAACACATATTTGTCTTTCTGTGTCTAATTTATTTCACTTAGCATAATAATCTCCAGTTTTACTTATTTTGGTGCAAATGTCAGGATTTTATTCTTTGGTATGGTGGAGTAATATTTCACTTTTTATATACTCCACACTTTCTTTATCCAGTTATTATTGATTAAACATGTGCAATGATTCCATACGTTTTTGCCACATTGAATTGTGCTGCCAAAAACATGGGAGTACAGGTTTCTCTTTCATATGCTGATTTTGCTTCCTTTGGTTTACTCCCAGATGTGTGACAGCTGGGACATGTGGTAAATCCAGTTTTTAGTTTGGGGAGGGATCTCACTGTTATTTTCCATAAGTTGTACCAACAGTGTAGTAGGACACCCTTTTCTCCACAACATTTCCAGCCTTTATTGTTTTGTTAATTTTTGGGTAACAGCCTTTCTAAGAGAAGATGATACTTCAAAGTGTTTCCCATTTGCATTTCCCTACTGGCTAGTAATCCAGAGCATTTTTTCATGTGCCTGTTGGTCATTTGTATTTCTTCCTTTGAAAAACATCTATTCACAACATTTGCCCATTTCTTAGCCAGAATGTATATTTTGTTGTTTTTTAGTTTCATGGGCTATTTAAATATGCTGGATATTTATCCTTTATCATAGGCATAGTCTGAAAATATTTTCTCCCATGTTATCAGTTGTCTTTTCTTTTTGATAATTTTTTTTTCCTTTGATTTTCAGAAATTTCTTAGCTTGATGCAATCCCATTTGTCTTTTTTTTTTTTTTTTTTTTTTTTGTCCATGCTTTTGGGATCTTATGCAAAGAGTCTTTGCCTATGCCAATGTCTTTCAGTGTTTCTCTTATGCTTTCTTCTAGTTGCTTAATAATTATGAATCTTAAGTTCAGATCCTTATCCATTGTGAGTTGATTTTTTATGGGATGTATAGATAAGGGTCTTGTTTTTCTGCATGTGGAAATCTGATTTCCTAGCTAACATCATTTGTTGAATAGGTTATCCTGCCTGCAGGAATGTTTTTAGCATGTTTGTAAAATATTCGATGGGAAATAGATGGATTTGTGGGATTTTTATTCTATTCCATTTTTATCTATTTTTATGCCAGTACAATGCTGTTATAACTAACATAGCATTGCACTATGTCTTGAAATCTTATATTTGGATGCCTCCAGCTTTGCTTATATTCTTTACTATTACTTTGACTATTTGGATTCTTTTATATTTACAGATTATTTTTAAAATTCATTTCTAGTTCTGTGAAGAATGTCCTTGGAATTTTGATGGGGATTGCATTGAATCTGTAAGTCACTTTAGAGAATGTATGGAAATTGGTAATCATATGATTGCTTCCATTTATAATGCTATATTTTTAATTTTTAGATTTAGCCTTCATTATTATTATAAAAAACTATGACTTTTTGGTTTGTGATGGTATGCTACTTTATTATTTCACATTTGAGAATTTTTTATTTTGAGACTAGTTCACATTTTCATTCACATACTGTAATGTAGCCATCTGTTCACTCTCTTGAACAAAAAGCAAGACATAAATTGACAACATTATCAAGTATCTATTAAACATGAAGCACTGGGTTATAACCTTCACATACATTTTTTTCCATACACTTTTAAATCAACACTTTAAAGTTAGCATTAAAATTTCTAGCCTAAAGGGGAGACAAGGATAAAATAATCTAATTAAAATGCTTAAATGTACATAACAAAACAGAGGAATCATTATTTGAATCAATATCTATTATCTTCAAAACCCAGTAATACATAGAACTTAAAATCTTCAGAGAGAAGCAACACGGACTATTTTGAATTCATTTAACTGAAATATTAGTAAAACAAACCCTACATTATCATGTTTATAATAGCATAAATGTGAGAAGTTGCCAGTACATTTTTCTTTTCCATGTGTTTAGGACTATATATATTGACTGTTCTTTACACCCAAAAACATTTACAAAACTAGGATTTTCATGCTCTAGTGCATCTAAAGTAAATATAGGAGGATTTTAGAATGACCAAATTAGGAACACCAACCTATAGATATTTACCCAATAATATCTTCTCTTTAGTGATTATTATACATCATTATACATTATATATATACATCATGTGTATATACATATATATATATTCATATAGATATATATGAAAATTTGATTATGGTAAGTGATCAAGAACTTTCCTTTGTGCCAGCCCTATCTCTACTTGCTGTTTAAGGTAAAACTTAAACTTATTTTCGTTTTGACTTTTGGGCATTTTGGCAGCACTTGATTTCTTGGTTCTTCTGCACATGGATTTTACAAAACAACATCTGGCCTACTTACTGCATTGTAGGATTTCCTACTGAGAACACAGTCGACCACTTCATTGCCCCCTTAAAACTGGCAATGACCGTATGAGCATTGCCTGGCTCCCTGCTACTAAAATTTGCATGAGAAAATTAATATCTAGCTAGTCTAGGTAATTTGATGATTTTTAATGACTTCTACTAATTTCTCACCACAGAGAATAACTCTGTGCATAACAGCATTAGATAAAATATATTTTGTCACTGGTCTATTTATTTAATTGATGTTCCTAGTCTTTTTTTTTTTTTTTCTAGAATATGGCAGATGTGCCAATGAAATTGTTGGTGCTAGCAGGAAATAGCAAAAAAAAAAATCTATTGATATGCCTTTATTTTTATACTTTATAGTTTTTAGAAAAAGAGGTAGTTTTTTTATGTATAATGCTTGCATACAACGATGCTGGACCCCTGTGCTTTCTATCTGGCAGTTGATAACTTCATTTGGTTCCTGTGGACATTCAAGGTCCATTGATCTATCTCAGTATGGAGAGAAGATATAAACTGCCACAGGTTGTTGAGGCTCTAAAGGATCTAAAGGAGCAGTGCAGGCAGCTGGGAAGAGAGAAAAAATGTCACCTGATTATATTAGTTATTCAAGGAAAGAAAGATCTAACTTTCCAACTTTCAATGGAATTTCTTTCAGAGATTAGATTTTTTGATAAGTGAATTATTTTGAAAAGGAATGTCCTATAGTTATTTGTAATGCTTTTTTAACAGGTACACCACAAAATATTTTAACCATGATTTATTTCTTTAAAAATATCACAGAAACATGTTTTGTGAAGAAATTTGCAGAACTAGGCACCAGGCAGTTTCTTTGAACTTTAATCTCATTACTTTGTATACTGTCCACATCAGCTTAACCGCCTAACCAAGTGGAAGAATTTCTTGTGAACTGTACAACAGTGACACAAAGTATTATCCATAAAGAAGGAGTACTTTGTTTTCATATTCTCCAGAATTAACATTTCCATCATCATCTTTGGATTTCTAGTACTAAAAGAAGCACTAAAAGAGAACATCTTTTGTAATCATAAAAATGTGATTTCAGCAGAGGTAAACCTGATTCTCTTTATGACCATAACTAAATGTACAATTTAAATAAAGCACTAAACACTGTTGCTAGCTTATGAAAGCTTACATATTATATATTTCTTTCATAATGTAGTTGTAATTTTATATTCCTGTTAATAAAGTTTATAGGGGTATTTCAAAAGATGCATGGAAAAATTTATTTAATAGATTAAAATTATTTCAATGGAAAAACTTTTGAGATACACAGAGAGTCTTCTCTGTGTATGTATGAAATATTAGATCTCATTTGGGTAGCAAAAACCAATAATGCATTTTTCATAGATTTCTTGAAGACCTCTTCTAAATAAATTTCTAGTGTGGAAAACACCTGGGTTGACATTTATTTCATGATTGTATTTTTTTAAAAAAATTATTTATTTACTTGAAAGTCAGAGTTACACAGAGAGAGAAGGAGAGGCAGAGAGAGAGAGAGAGGTCTTCCACCCATTGGTTCACTCCCCAGTTGACAGCAACAGCCAAAGCTGCGTCAATCCTCAGCCAGGAGCCAGGAGCTTCTCTGGGTCTACCACATGGATGCAGGGGCCCAAGGAGTTGGGCCATCTTCTACTGCTTCCCCAGGCCATAGCAGAGAGCTGGATTGTAAGTGGAGCAGCTGGGACTCGAACTGGCACCCATATGGGATGCTGGCATTGCAGGTAGTGGCTTTAAACACTGAGCCACAGCGCTGGCCCCTCATGCTTGTATTTTTAAAGCACGTGGTTAGTGTATTAAAATATTGCTTCATTGGAAATATCTGCCCCTGTGAATCACTAGGACTACACTCAATACCCAGCATTTATTTCCTAGAGATTATTGAACAAAGCAAATGATGTGGGCTGATATGCAGCTACTTGGGTCTATAGATCCAGATAGGCCAGCAGCTAATGAATTTGCAGGGAAGGAGGTTACAAACCACTGCCCCCTATCCCATGTGTGTAGCCTACTTGTCAATCAAAGATGTCTTCCTTCCTGTTGTGGTGGATTTGTTATGAGGGGAGGAGCATGGTGGGGGCAAGAGGCACGGAGTCACCACACAGACCCCAGGAGTTGGGTGAAAGCGGGCCAGAGGCGAGCAGCCCACAGACTCATTTATTTCAGTTGGTACAACAGCTTATATAGCCAAGGCATCCAATCTGGTCAAGGGGCGGTCTATGCCCTAACCAATCACAGCCTGTTGCCAGGCAGGCAGTGTTGCCAGGTGGGTTTCAAAGCCATTCCTGAGTAACTGATGCTTGCTTGCCAACGGCCATCTTGGTATGGCCTTCTCATTCCTCCACACCTTCCCATAACATCTCTGCTGAATCCAAGACCTGCTTGTGGAGTAGATAAAGGAGGTTGAAGACAGGAGAGTGTCCCTCTTTTTGCTACAGACTTCGCTTAGAAGTTTTGTGCCCACTATTTCTGCACCTGAATTGTTGGTAATTGAACAGACCATTTTCCACTTTTCTACCTTCCTATTTTCATACATTTCTCCCATCACAAGTACTAATTTTAGTTTCCCTTTCTTCCTTAGCTAACAGACAACTCTTTAGCCCATTCATGCTGGGTATTTTTCTGTGTAGGGTGGTCCACAATCACATGTGAATGTGGGACATCCTTCTCTTATAGGAAGTAGGGCCTGCCTTTCTAGGAACAGTGGGCCAGTGTTAGTTATGTTTGAGGGGTAGTAGCCTATTTAGAGTTTAATTGGAGCTTGATAGCCATTGCAACCTTTCTGCTCTGGGACAACTAGTAGATGTGAGAAAGGCAAGCTTAATATGCAGCTGGGTTTGGTTCCTGGTATATGAATGTGGTTTTTGCTAGCCAAATGGGATCTAATATTTCATACATAGTGAAGCCCCTCCCTCAATGCAGGTGTCAGCTTTAAAAAATACGAATGCTGGAATTTTTCAGCTCCAATGTCCTAATATGCTTGGATTCTGATACCGCTCTGGAGCATAGACTCCCAACGTGGGTTTCAAGGCTTCTAGGGGTTGAATATCCTTGGAATGGTGATATAAGCACTGGAGAAATTTCAGGACATGGAACCTCATGATACACTCGTGTTTTTGCTTGCTGGCTTTTAATCACCCAAGAACTTAGCCTCCAGGTGTGAGGTATGGTACCCCCTAGAAGCTGGCCTCTAGTTGCCATGGTGACAGTCCCCCTGCTCATTCGGAACACTGGGAAATACCCCAATCATACATGTCACTGTGTCCTCTGATGTAATGACATCTTAGCAACAGTGACAGTGTCCATTCGTGGCCAATCACCCTAGATGTGGTGGTTGGGAAATTACAAGAAGCTTTGGCTATTGGATAATACCTTACAACTAGATCAAGCTACAGGGAAGCCCAAGTGAGATGGAACAGGAAACCCTTCCTTGGGATGCAAAAAGAAATTCTAAGGTGTCGAATTATATTTAATACAAGGGATTTAAAGCATAATTGGACTCATGCAGAACACTTTCTACCTGTTGTATTCCCAGGGTATGGAGAGACTCAGCTATGTGTAAACCTACAAGCATTCCCATAGACACTCCCTAGGATGCATTCTTAATACTTAGGAAGCTCTTAAACTGAATGGTAATGATTGAGAAGAATCTGATTTTCTTCAGTAACACTATTTGGTCAAAGATAAGCTGCAAAATGGAGAAACATGGCCCATGAAAAGGAATTTTAATTCTAATGCTATTTCAGAACTTGAATTCCATTGTAGAGAGCAACAAAAGTGGTCATAAGTTATGTGTGTATGGGTCTTTATAGCATAATAGCAATATTTTAATCAAAAGAGTGACAGGTTATATTATTTCCCTACTACCTCAAAGACAAGGAAATGATTAGTAGACATAGTTGATGATCATTTACTATCTGATCCTCAGGTATCCAAAGCTCAACAAATCCCAATACCAACATCATCTACAAAGAACACCATATCCTCTCCTGTAGCTTCAAAACCTGACTCTTTTATCTTTGGTCAGTCCCAGATCTACAACTCTTAACGCTTCCTGAACACTTGTGCAAAAGGGTGACACAACTGGAATTACTCACACTGGTGCTCCCTTCCCAGCCAAAAGTGGTTATGCTCTGTTCTCTGGGAGAAGTGGCAAATGGAGCTGGAACAATTACAGTAAGTATCTCTTTCACTATATCTGACTTAAATCAATGTAAGCAGAAGCTAGGAAGGTTTTTAGAGGACCCTATTGGATTTACTTAAGTTTCAAACCCTGGGACTGGCATTGTGGTGAAACAGATAAAGTCTTGTGATGCTGGCTTTACTTATGAGCACTGGTTCAAGTCCTGGTTGCTCCACTTCCAATTCAGCTCCCTGCTAATGTGCCCAGAGAAGCAGCTGAGAACAACCCAGGTGCCTGGGACCCTGCAGCCACTTGGGAGACCTGAAGGAAGCTCCTGGTTCCTGGCATCAGCCTGGCTCACTCCCAGTTGATGCAGCCCTTTGTGTAGTGAACCAGTGGATGGAGTATCCATCTTTCTCTCCTACCACTCTGTAACTCGACCTTTCAACAAGTAAAAATAATAAATGTTTTTAAAAAGTATTGGGCCCTAAACTTAGTTTTTTACTTAACTTGGACTGACTTGTATTGTATTTTATCTACTTGTAGCTATGAAGGAAAACAGTATATCTGAACTGAGGCTTAGACCCTGCTGACACTTGGGCAGTTTCGATATCCTGTGGGCTTTGTAATAGGACTGTCAGAAGTCTCAACATCTGCACCTGACTGAAATTATCAGAGGGACATGAAGATCTGCAGTTATGAGACCATATGTTTTCATGCCTACTGGCAGTGATGAATAAATGTGCTATCAAATCTGTAAATTATACAAAATTATATAAGAGAAATATCACAGAATAGGGACAAAGAAGCCTTGTCCTGGCTGATAAATGCAGTAAGGAAATATGTTAATCTATATCTTAAATCCCTTGGAGGACAGATTTTTCTTGATTCTCATTTAATCAGTGACTGATATGAGAAGAATGCTCCAGAAACTGGCCATGAGATCTCAGGAAATAAACACCACATGCCAAGTAACCTGGGTGATTATTGATGTTGTAGTAAGAGTATTAACTACTTAATTGACACAGGAGCTGTTTATTCTTTGCTAGCTTTTCATGCGGGGCATTATCCACAAGGAATTATATTATTATGAGAGTTGAAGGCAAAACTCTTTCTAGAAAATTTACTTTACCATTAGTTCCTCATACTGAAGAGAAATTTCTTAAAGTTTCTCAAACATGGACTCATGGCTCCATGTCAGTCTCCCTTTAATACTCTTCTACCTATTTTGAAACTAAATTGGCAATATAAAATGGTTCAGGACCTTAGGGCTATTAATGGGGCATTCATTCAAATTCATCTTTCTGTGACAAACGTTTACACTATATCTACACAGACACCTGAAGGCACTTAAGGGTGCACAGTCCTGGACGTCAAGGATACCTTCTTCTGCATCCTGTCAAACTCAGAAGTCCAGTTTTTAATTTGCTTTTAAATGGATTGATGCATCTTCAAATAACAAAGTAATACAAATGGACATGCCTCTGTCAAGATTTCAGAGATACCCCTCATTTTTAGAAATGCCTTTTTTAAAGGAGCTCACAGAGCTCTAACGAATGGAACAATTCTACAATATATAAACGGTATTCTTATTTTAGCAGATCCAAGGAGGACTCAGATGAAAATGCCCCCCTGGTCTTAAACATTTTGGAAAAAACAGCACAGAGAGTTTCCTCAATCAAAGCTCAGACTTCCAAACAGGAGGTAAACACTTCGAATATATTCTGACCACAGAGAAGTGGAAGTGCAGAAGAGAGAGGAGGCTACATTATGTATAGGGTCATCACAGACAAAGAAACTGCTAAGGACATTCCTAGGAATGGCAAGATTTTGTAAAATATGGATTCTTAGATTTATGTTGATAGCCAAACCTTTTTGTGAGGCCTTACGTGGTCCTAAAAGAGAACCACTTGGAGATAAGAGCAATAAGAAAACATCCAAATGATTAAAAAACTAACAGATGTTCCAAACCTAAGAATCCCTAACTTAGTCAAGTCATGCATTCTGTGGCAGAGAGCCAACTCAGATATCAGGCCCACTCCCACCACCAGTGTCCTACTTTTCTAAACAGCCAGATACAGTGGCTGGAGGATGTTCTGCACGCTTAAGGCCAGCTGTTGTCATAGCACATTTTGTGGAGGAAACCACCAAGCTGACTTTGGGCCAGTCACTTAAAGGTCAAACTCTACACCAGGTGCAAGGAACCCTAGAATTTAATGGACACCAGTAGGTAACAGGAGGATTTCTTACAAAACATCAGACGGTTGGATTCACCTGAGGTAACATTCAAAGTACGCCCACTCCTCAAATCCTCACTCTGGCAATTCTATTGCTATCTCAAAGCACTGAAGAGCTAACTCACTCCTCTACAGAGACTACAGAGCAGGCATATTCTAGAAAATCTAGATGTTGAGGGATTTACTGATGGTAGTGTCTTTATGAAGGAAGGAGTTAGAAAGGCAGGATACACCAAAGTGGATAATACCCAGATGATAAAAGTCCAGGCATTGCCATCTAACACTTCAGCTCAAAAGGCTAAACTTATTCCTTTGACTACAGCCTTGCAATTAGGAAAAGTCCAGCAAGTTAGTATTTATAGACTCCAAACACGCTTTCCTTTTGTTGCATACATATGCAATGATTTAGAAAGAATAAGGACTACTATTGCCTATAAATATTTCCATTAAATATAGAAAAGTGATATTAACATTTCTGACAGTACTAAAATATTTGGGAGTTGTGGTCATTCACTGCAGGGACACAAGAAGCAACATTGTCCTATTAGCAAAGGAAATGGTAACTTCAGGAAAGCAAGGGGCAGGCATTGTGGTGCCATAGGTAAAGCTGCCTCCTGCGATGCCTTCAACTCAAAAGGGCTCCAGATCGAGTCCTGGCTGCTCCACTTCTGATCCAACTCCCTACTAATGGCCTGGGGAAGCGGCAAAGGATTGCCAAAGTGCTTGGTCTTCTGCCACCCATGTGGGAGGCCCAGAGGAATCTCCTGGCTCCTAGCTTAGGCTTGGCTTAGCCCTGGATATTGAGGCTTTCTGGGATGTGAACCAGTAGATGGAAGATCTGTGTGAGTGTGTGTGTGTGCGTGTGTGTCTGTGTCTTTCAGTATATATAATATATATAATATATGTCATATATAAATCATATATATGATATGTATTTATTTGCCACCTTTTCTTTTTTAAAGTTCTATGTATTATATATAATACTTAAATATATTATATATAATATAATATGGTATATTATATATTACATATTAATATGTAATATTTAATAAATGTATTGAATATATATTTTGTATATTAAATATATTATAATATATAATATAGTATATAACTATGTATAATATTTAAAACTTTATAAAAGAAAAGGTAACAAAAAGAACTTCCACATAGGAGATTCTAGAAAGGACTTTAATACCTCAGCCATAAAGGTAACTAAGAATTCTCACTATATGAAGACTGAAGCAGAATGAATTCAACGGTGAGGTTACACTAAAGATGTCGATTAGCACTGAACTTTAGATCATAAGGCCGTGCACTCAATGGGCTGTTAATGGAAAATTATTAAAGAAATGAGTGACTACCCATCTGGGAAGAGAAGCCCTGACGCAGATTGTTTCTCGTGTTTTTGGAGTGACAGGAGTGCATACCATTATAAGGGAAATACTTTCTTTGCAGAATAACCCTGGCGGTCACATCAAACCATCTCCTTTGCTCAGTATGGTGCAAAGGTGAAGCATGTATCCAGATGAGAACTCGTAGATAGGCTTTACCAGCATGACTTACGCGTGAAAAGTGCAACCATATTCTAATGAAAATTCTGGCCAAGCTTAGCCAACAGATTTCAAACATGGCTTAAACTATTACATACTGCCCTCCTAAGGATGAGAATGACACCCAAGTCTTCCTTAAAGTGCAGTCCCCTTGAAATGCTATATGGAAGCCCCTCCCCAACTCTGACATCCTCTTTCATTCAGAAACACAAGATCAGATAAATTATATTATCAGTCTTTGTCAGGTACAAAAGGCTCTGATGGAGTATGTTAACAAAATTCTCCAAGAGTCAGATCCTAAAAAGACATCAATAGTTGGTCTCCCCAGAAGTCATAGTTTTATTAAAGACTTGGAAGGAAGGATCCCTTTTCTGACCAATTGCAGCCTAAATGGAAGAAATTTTACCAGATGGCGCTTAATATTCCTACCACAGTTTAAGCTGGAGGGCATTCCAAGCTGTGTACATTTGCCAAGTATTGAACTTCTACCTTTGCATCCTCACAGGTGCTTGAGGATGACAAGTCTACCTACTCTTGTAAACAAATTGAAAACTTTAAATACGTTTTCAAGAGGCATAAATATTAGTGAAGTCTTTGATTTTGTAATGTCAAGGCTGTTGCATTACATGGATTAATTTGTTGCCTACCTCTTCTTCAGATTCAGAGAGCTGATACTGAGTTTGTCTATCATCATAGTAGAAGATTGTCGCTCCCCCTCTTCGTGGAGGAGCAACACTGAACCCTGCGCTGTTCTTTCGTCTGCTCGGCCCTCCCCGGGTTTGCTGCTGGTTCTTCCCGGGTTGGCTACTATCCCTTCCACCTCCGTGGAAGGGCAGTTCCCCCTGGCCACATTCCCCACTTCCGCAGGGGAGCGGCACACCGCCGGCCGGCTTTCTCGGGGGCTGCACGGGTTCCCTTAGATGTTCCCCATAGATGTTCCTGGTGCATGCCGTCTCTCTCCTCCTTTATAGTCCTCCTCCGCCAATCCTAACTCGGCTGCCCACACGCCGAGTACGCTGCTCTCCTCCAATCAGGAGCAAGTCCTACAGTTTATTAGCTGAACTGGAGGCAGCTGTGTGGAAGCTGTTTACTTCTCTTCCAGCGCCATATTGTGGGAGAGCAGATGCATAGAATAAGTCTTAATTCCAGTAACTCAGTCCAGTCCGGGCTGCTCCCCACAGAAGATCCTGATTTACTTCATGATACCATTTTCAAAAATCTGACTTTTGCTTGGGGCAATCCAGTCTACACTTTAGACTAGTTTTTACAGCAAGCACTCAAGTCTGTGGATGCTCTATGTAAGGTAGTCATGGACAATTGACTGGTCATGGAATATGTACTGATGGAAAAAGAAGTGCAGTGACTAATAAAATCTATCACATCTGCTCTAGCAGTGCATTCGCTGAAAAAGATATTACAAGTCTTTATGCTCAGGCTAGATGTTTTTGTAATCTGACAGAGATAATCTAATAGTGTCTACTATTTGGGAATTAAAGGGGATTTTATCAGTTTTCTTTTTCCAATTATGCTCATCCTGATAAATTTGTCTGTTTCTGAATTAGACAGTTCCGCAGTGTAAAGATGGCCATGCAAGGGCCAGAGCCATTGGCAGTGACTGATAAAAATCCTCAGGTTGTGAAACATACCCAGCAGATGAGATAAAAATTTCCAAAACCATAGTAGACAGGGACCGAGCCCACATGATGAACAGGAAATAGACACAGAAATTGAACTTCATCTCTCAGCACTTCCTTAATATTAAGGGTCAGAAATCTCTGAGGGGGAGTAATGTGGGATAATAGGGAGCTAGTTAGGACTAAAGAGCGAAACAAGTTGAGTCTGCAGAGCCTGATTGCAAACTGCTGCCCCTCCCATTCCAGGTACTTGTCAATCAAAGACATCTGCCTTCCTATGATGCATCTGCTGCAACAAAGACATGAACATAGGAGACAAAAGGAGGTGGAAAACAGGAAAATGCCCTCTTTCCACTGTGGACCTCACTTGGAGCAGCTGGGACAGTCTTTTCTGTACTCAACTTTACGGTGCTCAAGCAGAATCTTTCCACTCTGCAACCTTCCTGGTCTTGGACATGCCTTCCCCATCAGAGGTACCATTTTAGGTTTCTCTTTCCTCCATAGTTTATAGGCAAGTTTTTAGCCAATTCGCGTTGTGTATTTCTCTGTGTAGGGCAACCCACACTCACATGGGAATGTGTGTTTATTCCTCCACTGCCTAATAAACTGCTCTTTTTTGCACACAATGCTGGTCTCCACTTAATATTTCTATCTATGTGGGAGACAAGAGCTTAGATTTGTGAATTCTTTTTCCACATCACAATAACTCATGTTGCTAAAACCCCAAATCGTGACTACACATGGAATTGGCTGGTTGGTGGCAAAGAAAGAAAGGTTTTCATCAAAACATATCCCATTTCTTTTCTGTAGACTCATCCCATCTATTAAAATGACAGCATGGCATCACTCTCAGTTTTGATCTTGGAAAATTTTACAACACCACTTCAAACCCAATAAGAAGAAAGAGGAGAAGCTACAGTTTATTTTTTTTTCTGGTTCTTACTGTGTTGTTTATTCTACACAGTCGTTTATATATTTTATATCAATTTCTATCTTCTATTTAACTAACATTACACATTTTTATAGAAAATTCTAAAATATATTAGAATAAATCTGCTGTTTAAAAGGTTTTTATACTTATATCTGATCTCTGCTTTGCCTCTGAGACATTATATTCCATAATTTCTAATTTAATTGTTCAGCATAAAATATACTGGAAAATTTATATACAGGGACTGCTGAAAGATTTTTGGAAAATGAAAGAGAAGTGCATAAGTCATAGCTTCTAGTGTTTTTAAACTCTAAAAATTTTCCTTGTATTTCTCCTTACACTAAAATCAATTTATAAATACATTTTGAACATTTGATATATTTCACCAATGAGTATTATAAAACTCCTAGGATCATAGAATATTAAACTCATGATGAATTGAAATGTTTTGTACCGATATTCATATCTTGTTCTTGCCCATAATTTTACTTCTTGTCCATAATTTTACTTCATAAAGAAAAGAATTAAACCCATAAAAAGTAAAGTCCTCTGAGACTTAGGAATGAAGCACAAATAGGAAAAAGAAAATTCTAGGGGAATTCTGCCTAGCAAGCTTGAATTATCCAGGTAATAGAATATGTGCATATATAATACATGGATATGTATCTTGTTCTTAGGCTAAATGCAAAATCGGATATTCAATTTATACAAGGGTTATGTGTTTAAGGGAAAAGCGAAGACAAGGATTCATACACAGCAAAGTACAAATCTCAGATGAATTCTGATTAGTTTTCCATTTGGATAAATTTTGATGTGTTCTTTTTATAATTAATTTAACTCTATTTTTTAAATTTTGTTTTTATTTTTTCAAAAAAATTAACCCTCTCTATATACATAAGCCTAATTCTCTACTAATTATTATGTTCAACAAGTAAAAAGTAGGAAAACCACAGTTCCAGAGGAGTATAAACATGAGCTAAAAATGAAAATCATATCCTAAAGTGACCATTTCGAACCTACACATATTCATATTCTAAATTAGCTGCCACATATCAGAGAAAACATATGCTAGTTGTCACATAATGGTTTCCAGTTATATCTGTTTTGCTGCAAAACAGGATTTTATTTTTTTGATGGCTGAGTAGTATTAAATTGTGTATATGTATACATACATACACACATATATAAATGTATATGTATGTGTGTGTGTGTATATATATATATATATATATATACACACTATGTTTTCTTTATCCAGTCACCTGTTGATGGACATCTGAGTTGATTCCATAGCTTAGCTATTTTGAGTTGAGCTTCAGAAATGTGGGGGTACAAATAACCCTTTCATGTTGTTTTCATCAAGCAGGCAAGATCCTCGTTAAGATGCCTACATAACATATGGAAGGATCTGGATTCGCAATGTGGCTCTGGCTCTGGCTCCCAATTCCAGGTGTTTGGCAATGCAAACCTTGAGAGGCAGCAGGTGGTGTCTCATTACCTGGATCTCAGTGATCTGCCTAGGAAACTTGTTTTCAATTCTGAGCTCCTGGCATTAGCCCTGGTTCATTCCCAGCCACAGTGAGCGGTAGAGCTGTGAACAAAAAGATGGCATTTCTCTGTCTTCCTGCCTTGAGAATGAATACAAACACACACACACACACACACACACACACACACACACATATATATATATTTTGACAGGCAGAGTGGACAGTGAGAGAGAGAGAGAGAGACAGAGAGAAAGGTCTTCCTTTGCTGTTGGTTCACCCTCCAATGGCCGCCGTGGCCAGCACGCTGTGGCCAGCGCACCACGCTGATCTGAAGGCAGGAGCCAGGTGCTTCTCCTGGTCTCCCATGGGGTGCAGGGCCCAAGCACTTGGGGCATCCTCCACTGCCTTCCTGGACTACAGCAGAGAGCTGGCCTGGAAGAGGGGCAACCGGGACAGAATCCGGCACCCCGACTGGGACTAGAACCCAGTGTGCTGGCGCCACAGAGGCGGAGGATTAGCCTATTGAGCCGCAGCACTGGCCAAATACATATATATTTTTTTAATTTAAAATTTCCTTGGTCTCAGTTTCTTTATCTTTTCATTGATAAAAATGACACTGTATATACACACATGCATACAAATAGATATATATATATATATATATAAATACACACACACAAAATCAGATTTTTGAGGTTTATATTTAAAATTTAATTCTATATAAATAGTAAATATTAAAATGATATTATGTTCCAGTAACTGAGAATGTTTTACACAAATTATCATCTGAAACAAAGACTACAGTAAGAATGGTTAGGGCCCTGCCACTCAAGCAAAGAGCAAATGTCACTGGACTGAAGGCCATGAAAGCCATGGGGTTCTTGTCTTCACGCAAGAACAAATTAAGGCTATGAAAGCCGTGGGGTTCTTGTCTTCATGCAAGAACGAATTCAGGCATGAGGCAGAAAGCAGAGTGAAAAGGCTTTACTGGGGATAGGGCTTGGTCTGGGGGAGAGCGTGGTCTCATGGTTGAGTGGAGAGAATACATCTGGGGAGGGCAGGCAGATGGTTCAGCTGAGAGGCAGAGAGCTGAGAGCCCAGTCTGGACTCCCTGAGCTTTTAAGGGAGTTTGTTTACACACCTCCCACTCCCCTCCAGAACGAAGGATGGAGAGTCCTGGAGGAAGGGTTTGTTGGGTGAAAATTAGAAAATTCCTCCCCAGGTTTGCTGATGCCCTGGCAGAGTAGGCAGGCTTCCCTTAGGGCATCTGAGAAGGTTTTATTGTCCCATGTTATCAGGTCAGGTAACCCATTTGGTCCTGAGGAGAGAACTCTCCTGGGAGCTTTCCTTGGGGGAGGAGCTGGGACCACCTAGGAGGTTGTCAGGGTCTGGGCAGGACTTTGAAGTGCCAGAAGCTGTGCTTCTGGAGCTTCTGCAGTAGGAGCTGGTCTTCAGGTAAGACAAAGAATGGAGGTAACAATAATTTCTCCACCATAACATTGTTATGTTTCCCATAACAATAGGGGCCCAAGCACTCAGATCATCTTCTGCTAGAAGCTGAACTGGAAGTGCGGTGACCAGACTCAAAACGACACTCACACAGGACGCTGGCATCACAGGCTGCAGCTTAACATGCTGTGCCACAAAGCTGGTCCCTCACAAACATATTTAATGGACTTGTTACCAGAGAAGCAAAAAGTCCTTGTCTTTGCGCAAGAAAGAATTCAGGCATGAGACAGAGAGCAGGGGAAAGCAACATAGCAAGGTTTATGAGGGTAGGGACATCTGTAAGAATGGTTGGGCACCTCTCAAGGCAGGACTTGAGAGAGTCCCTAGTTTACATGTAGGCTGGGGTTTTTAAGGGGATGGATCTTGCCTTCCCTCCCTCTCTCCTTCTTCTCCTCCGAGGACAAAGGACTTGTTCGATGTAAATACAAACAATTTCCTTTCTGAGTTTTCCCTCTGAAGCTATCAAACAGGGAACACCTGGCTAGCATTGTCCCGCCTTAGAGGAAGGATGGTTATTGGGTAGAAGGGGCAGGACCCCCTGGAAGGTCATCAGGATCCAGGTGGGACCTTGAAGTGTGAGATGCTGGTCTTCTGGAGCTTCAGCAGTGGGTGCTGGTCTTCAAACCTCTCTCATACAAACATAGGCTCAATTCCTGACTTCCTACCTAACAGACTCAGATTAGTAAGTACGTGGGGTAGTCATTTTAAATATTGACTTAATTTTGATGATAGAAATAATAGTTATCTGAGAGACTAACAATTTCCTTCCTTGCTTCATAATTCCATATCTAGTAACAACACAACACACATCCTAACACAAAATGTTTTTCAACTATGAATATACAGTGCATATAGTTTTATGTGCCCATGAATAATTTGTCAGCAGATGTGGACTCTTTGTTGTGACCAGAGCTCATGCCAGAATATTCTTTGCCCATTATCAAATTTATGCAATTTTTTAAATAAAAAAATTCCAATGCACTGCATCATGCTTCCTCTTCTATCAGTGCATATAATTGGAAACTGACTTGCAGTTAGAGAAAGTGTATATTGAATAATTTCCTTAATTGAAAAGTTTATTTCATTGTTATAATTTTCTGCTTATTGCTAGAACCAGAGAATAATAAATGCTTGATTACTTGTTCATATATAGCTATAAGTATTGTGTTTTTCTAGGAAATAGGACTATTTATTTGTATAGTACATTTTATAAAAAATTTGATATATCCCGTTCATTACCTGGAGAGTATATTTCCATATATAACACTTATCCCATAATCTTTCTTCTGTCCTACGTACTTCAATTATCATTCCTCCCTTCTTATTGCTCAGCATGTACTGCTGGAATTACTAGCCCGTGAAATGTTCTTTTTCCTATAATTCAGTCTCTGACATTTTCAAATCTTCCTTGTGAGAGATATCAAAAAGGAGCACTTCATTTCTTTATACAATAAACACAATGTATGGTCTTAAATGCCACCTATTTTGCTAATTAAAATGCAATAAGAATGCATAAGGTAGAGGTAATACCCCAGTTTATCTTGGAGATATTCATGGGTTTTAAATTTTATGCTTTTAAAATTGTACTATTATCTGTTTATTCAAATATACCCAGATGTATTGACTCTTGCACAAAACAATAGAGGTGGAAAAAAGAAGTTTAGTGTTTATTGTGACACTCTGCCACAGTGATTTGAATTTGTGATTATAATTCATTAAAAGAAAGGGGTTCCTGTTTCTTACTAAATTAGTTTTCATTTTATTTCAATTGGACAATAACAATTTAATCCTTAAAACACTAGTTCACAATTGCTGCATGTTAGAAACTAAATAATCTCAAATGCCCAGAAATATCATCTGAAAATATTAATAGTCATATTTGCATAGAAACATTATGAAACTGTCCATAAACAATTATGTATATTAAATAATTAAGTCATGGCTGAACTGCTGGTGCAAAGTGATCAATCATGATGTCAGCATTCCGTGTCAGAGTGCATGACTGTTAATCCCAGTTACTTTGCTTCCAATTCAGCTTCCTGCTAGCACACATTCTGGGAGGCAAAAGTGATAGTTCAAGTACTTTGTCCCTGCACCCAAATGAGATACTCGGATTGAGTTCTGGGCACCTGACACTGGTCTAGCTCAACCTGATTGCTGTGGGTAGTTGGGGAGTAAATCCATGGATGTGATGGGGTGATATCACATCTCCATCCCCCTTGCTTTCTCACTCCCCTCTTTCAAATAAAATGAAAAACAAATAGCTAAAAATTTAAAAAACAATTTGGTGAGTGCTCAGGACTTCAAGGAAATTATGATGGGAGTTACAATCTGTGTAATGAACAGATGACTAGCAAAGAATCTCAAAATGTAATAAAAATTTCACATTCTTATTTTCAACTGATATAAAGATCATTTCTGATTATTATGCTAAGTAATTTGGGTATTTATAGCGTAGGGGTGAGTGAAGAGTGATAGCAATGTCATAAGAGACTGAGACTATCTGGTTATAAGCTATCTGTGCTATGTGTGAAATGATACAGTATTATTTGAAGGTGTACTTCCCTGAGATGAAAATGTATATTATTAATTTTATGGCAGGCATCATATTTTAGAACTCATTTGATATGCTGGAAATGGAGATAAAGGTAGAATCATATAAAAGGCTCAAGTGACATTAAGTACAGCAACATCAGAGGGGAGAAGAGAAACAATGAAAAATGCAATAATAACTACAAACTTTGTATATCTACCCATCCAACTACATCAATAATCACCTTATGTGCTTCTATCAAGAATAAGTCAAGCAAAAGGTTGTCAGAGTGAATCCAAAATTGATCAGTTTATAACAGTAATATGTTCTGTAGAAGAAACTGAGTTTTAAGTATAAACATTCATTTAAATTAAAAATAAAGAAAGGAAAAGGTATCTCAACATTTATTATAAAAAAAAACCTGAGGTAACTATATTGATTTCAGATAAGTAGGCTTCAAGTAACAGGATAATTAACATGAATAGAGATATCAGTTCTCAAAGAAAACATAACATTCTTAAAGGTGTGTGTGTGCCTAACAAGAGAAAATATATCAGACAAAAGCTGATAGAACTGCAAGGATAAATAAATAAATCCACTATTATTGTTGGTGACTTCAACAACTCTGTAGTAATTGATAGATCAAGCAGGCAGAAAATCAGTAAGGACATAGCTGACCTGAAAAGCACCATCAATCAAGCTGATCTAATTGACACTTACAGAATGAATATACCACCCAACAGTAGCAGAATGCATATTCATCTTAACCTCACATGTACCCTTGATCAAGCAGATTCCATTCTGGGCCTCAAAACATAGCTTTCAAGAATTGAAGAACAGAAATTATAGGAAGGATATTTTCAGATCAAAAACAGAATTAAAGTAGAATTCAATAGCAGATAATCCCCCAAATATTTGCATATTAATCCTCATCAATCAAAATGGCATGGGAGTCACTGACAAAACTCAAGAAAAGTTCAAAGTGTTTTTTTTTTTTTCAACTAAATGAAAATTAATCAAATCTCTAAAATGGTGAGAGTAGTCATGGCACAGCATGTTAAGCTGCCACTTGCAATGACTACATCCCATATCAGAGTGCAGGTTCAAGTCTTCAGTTTTATTCATATGATCCAGTTCTCTCCTAATGCATGGTAGAAGCAGTGGAGGATGGCTGAAGTGCTTGTGTCCCTGACAGTTTTATGGAATTCCTGGCTTCTGGCTTCATCCTGATCCAGCCCAGGTTATTGTAGTCATTTGAGAAATGAACTAGAGGATGCAAAGCATGCTCTGTTTGTTTTTCTTTCTTTCTCTGTCACTCTACCTTTCAAATAAGTTAATACAACTTTTAAAAATCTATAGAATGGGGGCTGGCGCTGTGGCATAGCTGGTAAAACCACTGCTGCAGTGCCGGCATCCCATATGGGCGCCAGTTCGTGTCCCGGCTGCTCTACTTTCAACCCAGCTCGCTGCCGTGGCCTGGGAAAGCAGCAGGAGATGGCCCAAGTTCTTGGGCTTCTTTACCCGCATGGGGGATATGGAAGAAGCTCCTGGCTCCTGGCGTCGGATTGGCCCAGCTCCAGCAGTTGCGGCCATTTGGGGAGTGAACCAGCGGATAGAAGACCTCTCTCTCTCTCTCTCTCTTTCTCTCTCTCTGTGTAACTCTGACTTTTAAATAAATAATACATAAATCTTT
The DNA here is from genome assembly GCF_964237555.1 of Oryctolagus cuniculus. Taxonomy (NCBI): domain Eukaryota; kingdom Metazoa; phylum Chordata; class Mammalia; order Lagomorpha; family Leporidae; genus Oryctolagus; species Oryctolagus cuniculus. The sequence continues at coordinate 189,177,718 of NC_091433.1, read as the reverse complement.
AAAAAAATCTATAGAATAAAGCAAAAGCAGTACTTAGAAATATATTTATGTAGTCAAACTCATACATTATAAAACGAATGATCTAAAATGTGTAACTTGTTTTCCTTTTGGTGACCTACAGAAAGAAGAGCAGTTTAGGCCTAAACAAAGTAGTAGATAAGGTCGCAAAAAAATGAAATTTAGGCCACATATCAGTGAAATTAAAAACAAGAAAACCACCAGAAAATCAACTAGCTCAAGTATCATTTGGAAAAAATGAAAAAAAAAAAAAAAACAACTAATAAAACTTGGGGGCAGCATTGTGGCATAATGTATAAACCAGCCTCCTGCAAAACCGGCATCCCATTTGGGTGCGTGTTCCAATCCTGGCTGTTCCACTTCCTGTCCAGCTCCTTGCTAATGTTCCTGGGAAGCCAGTGGGGGACAGCCCAAGTTCTTGAGCCCCTGTGCCCATGTGGGAGACCTGGAAGAAAGTCCTGGCTGATGGCTTCAGTCTGGCCCAGCCCTGACCATTGTGGCCATTTGCAGAGTGAACCAATGGATGGAATTCTCTCTGTTTCTGGAAATCTGCATTTCAAATAAAAAAATTAAGAAAATTGATAAAACTCTAACTGGTTTAGCCAGAATAAAAGAAAAAAGATATGAATTACCAGTATCTGATATGAAAGAGGTCTCATTTCTTCATATCCAATGAACCTTGAAGGTACTCACCTGTGAGAGAGAGAGTAAATTTTCACAAATTGATCATTTAGATGAGAAACACTCCTTGAATGACATAAACTAGGTGTGGGCATTGTTGCACAGCTGGTTTAGCCACTGTTTGGACACCCACATCCCATACCAGAATGCCAATTTGAGTTATGGTTGCTCAGCTTCCTGCTAATGCATTCTGGGAAGGCAGCATACGATAATCCATGTACTTAGGTCCATGCCACACATATGGGACATTCAAATGTAGTTCCTGTGCCATGGTATTGGTCTGTTTCAGCCGTGATTGCTGCAGGCATTAGACAGTGCATCAATGTATGAAAAATCTCCTGCTCTCCATCCTTCATTCTCTGTCCCTCTGCCTTTCAGTTAACTGATTTTTTTTCGTAAAGAAGGCATAAATTACCACAACTTACATCAGAAGTAAATAATCTGATAGCTATATAAACATCAAAGAAATCAAATCAATAATTAACTTTCCAAAACACAAAGTGTCATAGTCTAACTGATGACGTCTATCAAATACATGAAAGACAAATAGCACCAATTTTCTTCAAAATACCTTCCAGAATCTACAAGCAACAGGAATACCTCTTCTTAACTCACTATATGAAGTCATCATTTCCCAAATGATCAAATAGAGGCATTATATAAATGGAAAGTGTAGACATTGCATCTAATGAAATTAGCTGAAAAAAATTCTTCAGGATATTAGCAAGCCACATTCTACCACGTATACAAAGAATTACACAACATGGCAAAGCAAGAGCCATTCCATTTTGAAATCTGATTCAGTGTTCAAAAGCCAGTCAGTGTAGTTCATAACCTCAGCCTGCTATCAAAAAGGTAAAACATCATTCAATCATATAAATTGATGTTCAAAAAAGCATTTAACAAATTCAACATTACTTAAAGATAAAACTTTCAATGAAGTAGGAATAAAGCAAACTTCCATACTCACTCTTGTTGAGTATGCCATTACTCCTAGTTGGCACAATAATATAAAAAAAGAAAAAAAAGTATGGAGATTAAAAAGCTTTATATTCTTCCTAATTTGTATTTCAAAAAGTGTCTCTGTATCTTACCTTTGCCCATGTACTTGACCCTTCATTTAATTCCACCTCAAATATTTCACACAATTTCTTTATTTTTCCTTTCTAATGCATTAAAAAATAAATTCCAGGAATTCACCTATAACTTTAATAAATTATTTTAGACAATTAATTTCTAGGCAAATTGTCCAATTCTCATTTGAACCAGTTGTCACTCTTACATAATTATTCAATCTAACCAGCCATTGCTTTGAATAGGCAGTTTTTGAAATGGAATTTTGCTTTCTGTTGATGCTAAAGTGTCACTGAACATTTGAACCTCAAGAGCAAAGGAAAGTTGTTTATTGTTTAATAATCACAACTGCTTAATATTTCTTATAATTTCTATGTTAATTTTCAAAATTTATTAGGCCCTTGAATTTTCAAAGAGTTGTGCAGGCATAAGCTCAAGGTTTTATGAGAATTTCTGACTTTATATGTCATTATTTATGTCTAAAACTAGTATTTTAATAGGGAAGAACAGGTATTTAAATTTTGAAACATATAGCGATAAAACAAAGAAAGGGAAAATGAATGGAAATTCTATAATGTATCAAAAACTTATTTGAGATAGAACAGTTGGAGTAAATTTCTTTCTTATGATATTTGGCTTTATAGAATAACATGCATTACTTAAAACAAGGAAAAGGACATATAATATGAAGAAAATTGAGAAAGAAGGAAGAAATGAAAGTCAGCAGTGATAAAAAGTTGAAATGGAACAAATTAGGGTTGGGGAGTTTGGGGACCCTGGAGGTATCCCTGGAATTTAAACTAATTTCATAATTAAAACTAGGCTTAACATATATCTGAGATTTATTAAATGTTTGAAAAAATATTTCATATCACTCTTTTTGAAAGAATTAATAAAGCCACTGAACCAATATTTTAATTCTGGGTAAGAGTTAATATTACATATTTGATTATCTAGACATTATGCTTACCATTTCTCATTAAGAGGATGAGACTGGTTTGTTTGAGTACAGATTTGAAGGACAGAAGAGCTTTTGAAATGAAACCTTTTTTGGATCACTGACACATAACTCTGCCTCTGTAATATCACTGGAATTATTTTCCTCCTTTGTTTTTTGGAGAGAATTTTTCTTGTTAATAATTGAGATGTGTATGTGAATTAATGCTATAACTAGTACTCAACCAATACTTTACACTTTGTGTTTCTGTGTGGGTGCAAACTGTTGAAATCTTCACTTAATATATACTAAATTGATTTTCTATATATAAAGATAAATGAAAATGAATCTTGATGTGAATAGGATGGGAGAGGGAGAGGAGATGGGAGGGTTGCTGGTGGGAGGGAAGTTATGGGGTGAAAAAGCCACTGTAATCCAAAAGCTGTACTTTGGAAATTTATATTTATTAAATAAAAGTTAAAAAAATTGAGATGTGTGTTTGTGTATGCATATATATTTAAATTATTTTTGTAAGCCACATGTTATAATAGAATCTGAAAATCTATAAACCCATTGTCATCAAAAACTATGTTTTCGTGATTGAATTCAATATAATTCTTAGAAATGATTGTCAAGAAAAGTTGTCATTTATAGCAAATGCTCACTGTAGAAAAATATTTTAAAATTTCAATTTTTTGTAAATATAGAATTGTTTAAAAATAGCTGCCTATCAAGTAGTTTATAAACCAACAATCAGGCTAATAAACAACACCAAAATCCTCTCCATTGTATTGACCTTATTAGGATTTTAAAGTAAGCATGACCTCAGGAAAACCTTTCTCATATTAGATTTATTGTTGATACGGCTGTTGTTTTAAGTAATCCCCACTGGTTTTAACTAAATATATTAACCCCCACCCAAAACCATGTGGCATAAATCCCAAAGACCCTAATGCATGTCTGAAACCTTACATAGCACCAAGCCCTGTGTCTACCATGTATCTACTCATACATAAACGCCTTTGCTAAAGTTCAGCTTATAAATTAGGCATAGTAAGAGACTAACAACAATAAACATGTTATAAAATTGCAGCATCACTATCCTTGTACTTCAGAGCCATAATTAGGTAAAATAAAGCACTGTGGTGCTGCCACAGCTGATCTGATAGCGTAGACACCTACTAACTGGCTATGGGGAGACAGCGTGTACAGAATATTCTGGACAGAGAGTTTTATATCCAATGCTTTAGACTGCAGTTGAACATGGATAACTGACACCACAGAAAATGCGGATATGGGGAGTGGGAGGAACCATGTATTTATTGTTTATGTGGACAACTTGTGTCTTGTCACAGTTTGCTGTCTCTGCCACAGTGTCCAAGTATTAAATGATTTTGCTCTGATATTTCCCCAAATGTCTCACTTTCTATGTTACCCTAGAGCACCATAATTTAGGACAGACAGATTAATCATCCATACCCTCCATCCCTCTCTTGATGCTAATGAGGAGGCATTACACATAAATATAAGTGATGATGTGTTTACAGCCAAACTGCCCTGGATTAAAGCTAATAAACAGAAAAGGATGGCTAGGAGGTAGGATTCTCACCAGATTTCATGTTTCTTTTCTAAATGTGTCTCCCCAGCATTCAGCAGGCTTTATTTTGCTAAACGTTAGAAGATTATGTTAATTAATAAACAAGTGAAGACAGCAGAAAGGATGAACTGAACATCAATTTATCCTGCTTAAGGCTTTAAATAAAATCTTTTCAGACCATGAGGGGAAAAATAAATTCGACAGCCTTTTAATAATACACAACTGTTAATGAATATGCTTTTATGAATTATTTTTACCTACCACATGAGAAGAACCATTTGAAATTCAATACTTAAAAAAAATGCCATGAGAAATGTCCATGACCAGTTCTGCAGAACAAGAACATTTTATGTTTTATTTTATTTCGCCTTGTTTTAAGCTCAGTGGGTTAGAATTTGTTAGCTCATTGGATTGTAAAATATACCTCTGTAGAAAACTATTATTGAAGCACTTTGTCATTGAAGCATAGAAGTTGACATCCTGTAGGATTATCCTGCTAGTGATTTCATATGCAGGGCCCATCAGAGCCATGTCTATTTGTTCTGCTGACAAGTCACAGATTCTAAACTTTTAAAGGAATTGAGTTCTGTTTAACAACATCTCTGCATTTTCTAAAAGTAAATGAAATATTTAGAGAAGATTCACAATTTGGGGAAGCAGCAAGGAACTGTCACTGGAAGCCACCATATTTTCTTTTATTGTTTTAAGATTTATTTATTTATTTATTTGAAAGGCAGAGTCACAGAGAGGCAGAGACGGGGGTGGGGGGGGGGTGGGGGGAGAGGTCTTCCATCCGCTGGTGCACTCCTCAAATAGCAGCAATGGCCAGAACTGGGATGATCTGAAGCCAGGAGCCAGATGCTTCTTCCTGGTCTCCCATGTGGTGCTGGCCCCCAGACACCATATTTTCATATGATGAGTTTCCCAGGGTATAGAGTATGCTGTTTACCTAAAGACGTATCTGCAGACACCTTGTGGATTTGGTAAAAATCTACAGAAACTATAAAGACCAGTGTACCAGAGAATGAACTCTTTTTGCTACTATATGGAAACTTGTGCAGGAAAATAGACTCTTGCATATTTGATGGCTCTCAGTGCCAGGACAGACTAAGGTCAACTTTTAGATAAAGCAGAGGCACTGGCATAAAGCTAGAAGGTTCTGAGTATTTGAGGAAGATAGTACAGACGAACAGTGATGAAAACTCAAGGAATTTGCCCAGTGGGAGAGAGAAGATTGAGGCTCATTGAAAGGGAAAAGGTTGAATGGTGATCTAATCTTTAAGGAAAAGAAATATTGCTCATGGAACAATGAGCAGCAGCCTTTTCTGTTAACTGAAGGGATGAGTAAGAATTTTAGCAAGAAGAATTTAAGCCAAGCTTGAAAGGAAATTTGTGCTGCAGTTTAAGTACAAAGACTCATGTTACCAAGTATAACTGCATACAATTCCCTGTGTGAGGTTTCTGTATGATCTGAAATCTGTAGGAGGGAAGATTCCATCAAGTCCACCCAAAAATTCAAGTTTGTTTTCAAGTTCCTTACCAGTTTTTAATCCTGCAGTGACTCCATGAAGAGAGGGCTCACAAGCAAAGTCAAACTTAGGTCCACAGTTTTTGCTGGGCCTCCAAACAAGTCCCTAAATAGCAAATTCATGGAGTCAAAAAAATTAAAATCCCAATGAGAAGTCATGAGACTGAAGTCATTCCATTGCTGATATCCAGAATTTTCATGATAAAGTGAAAAATTAGATACTACATACTTAATTTCAATTTTAAATTAATGTGATGAATTTCCTTATCAATTTATGAAGAGATTACTTCAAGGTCATTTCTTTGTTTAGTATTTTGGAACAGTAGTTCTGCACTAAGCATCACAATTCAGCAGAGGATTAGATTATTCTGCAACAACTGTAACACAGTGAGGTAAGTGGGAAGTGTAAGAGTTACAAAGACAGACATCAGAGATGTTCTTTCTTTTGATTGTGATAGCAATAGAAGATGTTCCTTTGGGGGAAACAGAGAAGATGTGACACTGAGCTAAATAGTGGAAGACGATCTTTTATTAATTGAAAAGAATGGAGTAGTTATTCCAAACCCAGTAAAGTCTATTTGAAAAAAAGTAGAATCCTAAGGATTGGTTGTTCCATTTTAATAAAGTATGACTTTATCTGTTTTATCCAGTTATCTGTAGCAATATCATGAAGAGAGGTGGAGCATGAGAAGAGAGGAATAAATGATTGAGATAAGAGTAGAGATGAGGAGAAAAGTATCAGTCAAGCCACATTTTGAGGGATATGGAACACGTGATAAACTGATGAGACTTCATGCAATAGACCAGAAGACTTCTAAAATGTTGGAGCATGAAAATGATAGGCCTGGAAATAATTATATAAAGATGACTGAAACAGAGTAGGGAAAGATAAGAGATGACGTAGAAAAAACACAGTGAAAGTTATTATAACCATCAGAAAGTTGATGAACGTGACTGGACACAGGCTCCTCATGGGAAAGCTAGCAGCTGTGAAGTGGGAATTAGAAAGTCAAGTAATCATATGTTTGTGCCAGAAACTGTTAAGCTCAGGAAGAGTAAATATTGACATCCAGTATTCTTAAAAATATTTGTATTAAATTATTTCCAATATATCTGTGTCAACCATATTCTATATAATCTTGGGTATTAGGTTGAGCTGACTAAAACTTTGCTTTTTAGTAAGTCAGATATCATTAGATATCAGAAATGTGATACAGTTCAGGATCATATAATTAGATGTTAGCTGGCATAAGAGATGGTGGGAATGGGCAGATGGAGTGAAATTTCTGGAAAACAGCCTTTAAATTGTGTCATGAAAATCCCAATACCAGTATGACTTGGAATGTGGTTGCGAGGCTGTGTGTGAGTGTGTGGGTTTCTGTGCCAAGGGAGGGATGCTGGGGGTTGCAGCACATCGTTACCCTAGGCCAAATTAAATTACGTTTCTTTGGGTCGTCCTTCCTGGGATATGGGAGTGATTATGTAACATGCGTAGCAGGGACCTTCTTGAGGACAAAGGAGGGAGGAGGTCACTAGGGAATTTCTTCAGCAGCATTCTGGCCAGAATTGGGAGGAATCAAGCACATCCTATTTATCAATTTCCTAGAAAAAGGACAACAGTCATGTATCGGTGATTCCTGATGTCTTTGTTTCTCAAAAGAGTTGAGAATGTTTCTTGAAATTTCTGATAATCTGTGCTTCTTCTGTCTGTTTCTGTATTATGGATTAAATTTGTTTCCTCTAAATTGATATACGGATGCCCTGACAGGGCTGTCAAGAGGTAATTAAGGTCAGTGAATCATAGGATGGGATCTTAATCTGATGGAATTGGTGATTTTATAAGGGAAAGAGAGATCTCTCTGTCTCTCCACATTCAAGAGCTGAGACAAGACCACGCACGTTCACAGAGAGAAGGCAGCTTCTGAAGGCAGGTGGAGAGGCTTCACCCTCACCTAGCAACATGGGCTTTGAGATCTCAGACCTCCAGCCTCTAAACTGAAAAACAAAAAAGAGAAGGGAAAAAAAAAGAAAGGAAAGAAAGAACTTGCTATTGAAGTGACCTATTCCGTGGCATTTGTTTATGGTAGCTCTAGCAGACGAAGAAATTGTCTAATCTACTACATATTAAGAAAAAAAGCAATGAAGAGCATATAACATATTTCATTTGTTTCAGAAATTGAGAGAGAAAAGGTGGTCACATGTGAATTAGGACAGAAATTGTCTGGAGCCTGAGTGGTAAGCTTTCTCCCACGCACTGCTCTGTTCTGTGCCTGGAGAGCCCCTTTCCTGACGTCTGTCTCCTCCTTGAGTGCTGCACTCCCACAGGTATCAGCAGAACAGCTTTTTTTACATCAACACTTATAGAAGTCACCTTCTCCAGGCGGCCCTCCTTTGGGATCAAGGCATTTTTCTTTGTTATCCTTTCAAAACAAGGATAATTTCATGGTTTTTGTACTCTGACCCTTGTATAATCCGAGGACTTTCTTTCTTTAATGAAAAAAAAAAAAAAAAAACACATAACTGAGAAAAAAATGTGGCTGCTTCAAAACAAATTACTGGCCAGCGCCGCGGCTCACTAGGCTAATCCTCCACCTTGCGGCACCGGCACACCGGGTTCTAGTCCCAGTCAGGGCGCCGGATTCTGTCCCGGTTGCTCCTCTTCCAGGCCAGCTCTCTGCTGTGGCCAGGGAGTGCAGTGGAGGATGGCCCAAGTGCTTGGGCCCTGCATCCCATGGGAGACCAGGAGAAGCACCTGGCTCCTGCCATTGGATCAGCGCGGTACGCCAGCTGCGGCAGCCATTGCAGGGTGAACCAACGGCAAAGGAAGACCTTTCTCTCTGTCTCTCTCTCACTGTCCACTCTGCCTGTCAAAAAAAAAAAAATTACTACAAATGTAGCCCTTAAAACAGCACATATTGTCTCAGTTTCTGTGCATCACAATTGAAAAGATAACTAGATTCTTTGTCAGCTTCTCATAGGTCAAAACCAAGGTCTTCACCAAGCTGCATCTTTTCTGGAGTCTCTGGCGAAGAATTCTCTCCCAGTTTATTTCAGCATGTTGGTCAAATCCAGTTTATTTGATAGCAGGGCTGTGTCTAATTGTTCCTAGCGGTTGCCCACATTCCTTCTCATAGGTCCTCTCTGTCTTCTAAGCAATGAAGTGCGCAGTCCTACTCATACCAAAATGGCTTTGATTTCTGCATCAGAGAAAGCACTGTGCTGTTAAAGGGCTTATGTGACTGGATCACGTGGCACAACCATGAGAATGATACAGTGTTGTCTTCATGGATTCTAGGGTCAAGTGGACAGTCACTGGGGAAGACTGTAACCTGAGTTCCCTACATACAGCTACCGAAAACCTTGTACTTTTCTAAGTGATGCTGGTGATAAGAGCATATTTTGTTCTAATGAGTTTTATTGGTGGGCCCCTGGATAGCTTCAGGGTGGAGACGACTCACCAGAAAGACCAAGTCGGAATTCTATAACCTTCCATCTCTGTCTCCCACTCTTCCAGGAGGAGATACTGCCTGCAGCCTGAGTCCATAGCTGATGACCATTTTGGAGCCTTTATAAAATTCCTAACCTATGGAGATTGCAGAGTTTCTGGCTGAGTGAATGAAGTCATGGGTTTACAGGAAGACCTCAACCCCGCTGAGACAGACGTGACCACACTTGGGATTCTTCTGGTTGTTGCCCTAAGCTGCATCTCAACTTGCTGTTCATTGTGTTCTGTACTGAGAAAAATATGAAAATATGTAAAGCAATGCCTTGAGTTCTGTGAGATTTATTCACAAAGACAGGGGGTGGAATTTAGGGCGGCTTCAGAAAGTCAGAGATAGCCATGAGTAACTAGGTGTACGGCTGATTGCTGTCTAAGGAAACATTTGTGGGACTGAGTTCTTAACACTCTGTAGTCTGACACTAACTTGGGTAGTTAATGTGAGAACTGAGTTAAATTTCACAAAATCTGATTATGGTTCAAAGAGTTGGAAAAAAATTTCACACATTTGGCTTCAGTAATGTTGTGAGTGGAAAAATAGTTTGCCTTTATTTAGGGGGCATTTTACAAATTTTATTTACCACATTTAGAATAACAAATTATGAAAACATTGCAAATTTAACTGCTAATGAAAAGTAAATACTTCAAAAAACTAAGAAAAAGCTATCATTATCACCATCATAATCATCTCTTTTCTATCTGACATCTCTAAATATTTTGTTGTCCATGTATCTTAGCTACATTTTTATATGCCAATGATTTTGTGATTCAGTATTAGAAAATCTGATAAATATGTGTTTATGTTGCCATTATCAATAGTTCAGAAAATTAAACAGCCTAATTTCAGAAACAATTTAGTAGTAAAGTCATGGTATATTCATAATGTAATGTAAGATAGAAACCACAAAAATTGGAAAGTGGAAATGAGAAACAAATGATGTTGGTAGTTTTAGTGTAAGACTGAAGATAAAGGGTCAGTGGTGTGGCATAGCAAGTAAAGCTGCTGCCTGCAATGCCAGCACTCCTGTGGATGCCAGTCCGTATCCCGGCTACTCCACTCCTAATACACCTCCTTGCTAATGGCCTGGGAAAGCATCAGAAGTTGACACAAGTGTTTGGGTCCCTGCCATCTGTGTGGGAGACCCGGCGCCTGGCCCAGTGCTGGCTGTTAGGCCATCTGGGGAGTGACCAAGCTAACGGAAGAGCTCTCTCTCTCTCTCTCTTTCTGTTACTTTGACTTTCAAAACAAATAAATAAATCTTTTTTAAAAAAGACGAAAGACATCTATATCTACAAACAAATCTATGCTTAAAGCAGTCCTCAAAAAGATAATGGAGAAGGTGTATTATGAAAAAGTCAGAGATGTCAAACAATTTTGCATCAAAATACTATTTTTTTAAAAAAAAATTCATCTGAAAGGTAGAGACAGAGAAAGAGACCGGGGAGAGAGAGATGGGGTTGGGGAGAGAGAGAGAGAGAGAGAGAGAGAGAGAGAAGCATTCAGCTACAGGTTCATTTTGCTGATGGTCAGAATGGTGAGGGCTGGCCCTGATCAAAACCAGCAGCCATAAACTCAATCCAGCTCCTCCACACAGGTGGCCAGAAACCTGTTACATGAGCCATTACTTGCTGCCTCTCAAAATGCTCATTAACAAGGAACTGGAATCAGTAGTAGAACCAGCGCTCAAACCAAGCGCCAAGACTCCCTGTCTTTGCATATACTTTGAATTCCTTGCTCACCCTTACCCAGCAGCTGGCATCTCTGATCAGGCTGACAGACTCACAGCCTCCAACATTGCACACGCTCTCCTCTCTGCACAGACAAGGGCAAAAAGTAGGAAAACATAAAGGAAGCCCATGACGTTAGAACAACTAAAGTTAAACAAAATACAGTATCTGGGTCTAGAACCCTAAGCCTCACAAATTGTAAAATCTTGACCTCACTGTTCTTCCTGGTAGAAGTGGAGACAGTCACTACTCGAACAAGCACCCAACTGTGAAGCTCAAGGAGACACCAGGGAAAGTTCCCTCTTGCCTCACCCTGGCCTCCAACTCCACTTTTCAACAAACTTTCAATTCTAACTCCTGATCTCCATGAGTTTTTTTTTTTTTTTTTTTTTTTTTTTTTTTTTTTTTTTGGATTTACTTTTATTTATTTGAAACACAAAGTTACAGAGAGAGGTAGAGACAGGAAGAGAGGTCTTCCATCCACTGGTTCACTCCTCAAAAGGCTGCAATGACTGAAGCTGGGCCAGTCTGAAGCCAGGAGCCAGGTGCTTCTTCCAGGTCTTCCCGGTGTTGTAGGGGTCAGGCACTTAGGCCATCCTTCACTGGTTTCCCAGGCCATAGCAGAGAGTTGGATGGGAAGTGGAGCAATCGGGACTGGAACTGGCTCCCACACAGACTGCCAGCATTGCAGGCCAGGCCTTTAACCCACTGGGCCACAGCACTGGCCCCTCCAGCAAGTATTTTGAGTAACTAATATCTCTTAACTTTCTAGCTCTTCAGAGTACTTTCACACATTACATTTTATCTGAACCACATGTTTGAAACTGTACTCAATGTTTTCTAGAATTTGAGGGAATTAACATTAAGAATAGCTACTAATGTAAACAGACATACAAATATACCACACATGCACACACTCCCACACTCATGTATTTCACTCAAAACACTCAAAGAATATCTTTCATGCTCAGAATAGAAAACCACCAGCGATGTAAATTCAAAACAAGAACATTTACAGGCTACAATAATTAAAAAATACTAGATATTTCCAGGTACCATTCTTGACTCCATCCTAATGCAGACCTGGGGAAGCAGTGGTGATGGCTGAAATATGTGAGTTTCTAAAATATGTGTGTTCCTGCTACCCACATGTAATACACACGTTGTGCTGTATTTGAAGCTTTTGACTTCGGCCTCAGTCTTGCCTAAGCTGTTATAGGCACTGGGGGAACAAAGCAGCTGGTAGAAGTGGGCGGTCTATCCCTGACCCTCAAAAAAATAAACAAAGCTAGACATTGCCAATATAGTACTGAATTTGAAAATAAGGAAAACTAGAATATATTAGATATCATATTAATGAAGGAATGCTTATTTTTGTTATTATCAGGTAGCTACACTGACTCTTCTGCTGGTGATAATAAAAAAATGCTAATATGAAGGAAACAAATAATCAGGTCTTTAGTTTACTTCCCACATAGCAAGACAGTGAAAATTACTCCGGATAGAAAACTACCAACAGCTGTCTCATAACCTTTTCAGGAGACAATTCTTTCTGTAAATGTGACCCTAATAATAGAGTAAAAGCAAAAAATAAACATTGTTCTGAAAGTATCCATGGATCTATAGTGATTACAGGCACCTAACAACACACAAAAAAACACTTTTTTATGATAAATTTCCATAGGAAGTTAAATAATTCAAAGCATTTGTTTTGAAAAAAATAGAATGCTCCTTTTCACACTAAAATGATATTTAATATTTCACATTAAAATAGCAAACACATGAGGTAATGCTATCATTATTAACTATTAAAATAAGAATACCCCACAATATTGTTAAATGATCCTGTGATTTGATTTTAATATCAAGTGTTTTGATAAGTTTTAAGAAATAAAGCTAAGGCATAAAAACTGAAGCATGTCAGATTTCAAGCTCTCTAATTATTATCTAAGAAGTAAGAATACATTAACTAAAATTAAACTTCAGCAATTTTAATTTCAGACTAGACACAGGTGAACAGAACACGAGATCCAGAAAAAGACTTGGAAATTCTCACTGGGACATCTGGCTCCGTGATGCTTGTGCAGTTGAACTAGTTCCTTAACCTATTCAAAGCTTGGTCTCTGCAGCTCTGAAAGAGAAATAGTAGCCAACCATAATGTTCCTATGAACATTAAGTGAAATTACATGAATCTGAGATAGAAGCGCAAATTTTAGAAGTTTATGATATAGGCAAAAAATTGGAAGAACAAACACATGCTTTGTTATGTCACTAGCTTTCTTCAATTGCCTATGACAAGCCAGAAAAAATGTAAAGTCATTCGCTCTTTTCTTGTGATATCTGTCCAGTGGTTTATGTTTCAGGACTTGAAGAAAACAATTGTTTGAGATTCTGGCTTAGGTTTGTCAAGTTGAATCCTCTGTGTAGTAACTGATAATCAAGTTTTTAGCCTCAGAATATTTTTAGAACTCTGTGTGTGTGTGTGTGTGTGTGTGGGCTGTGGAAAAAAGCCAAGAGGATAGGATATGGAAGTGGGCGAGGATGACAGCTGACTGTGGCAATGGCTACTGTTATGCATCACCTTGCCTATTTGGTCAAGCACTGGTCTTGGGTTGACTTGTTTTAAATTGAGATGAATATTTAAATAAGTACCCTCTGAGGAAACCAAAGTGTTCCTCTTAAGACAAGCAAGCTTAAGGTGAGGAAGCTCATTTGATCAGTTGAAGGCCTTTGAATTCCCCCAAGAGGGACTCCTGCCTCAGAGTGTGTTAGGACTCTTTCTTTATCTTTTGATAAAAGATAACTCTTTTATCAACTCTTTATTTATCTTTTGACTTCTAGATATAAAAGTATAAATAAGTCATTGTAGGCCTCTAAAGATGGTGTTCAATGGTTAACCCATGAGGAAATGTGTAATACTCTCAAGGAAATTTTTTAACAATTTTTAAAGACAGAAACATGGGAGAATGGAATTAAGGGTGCAGAATAATGGTGGAAAGAACATTAAACTGGATAATGCCAAACTGACTGAAATGGCCCATTTTTTGTGGAATTCACTCTTACTACCATATTCACTATCCTGAACCAGTGTTTGAACAGTGTGATGATCTTTTGAAAACTTACTTGTAGTCTTCAAAACTTTTCAGGTATTAAATGCCTAAAAATACTTTGCAAGGCTTTGATAAAATTTTCCGTAAGGTTATATATGCTTCTTTTTTAGATTGTATTTATTTGAGAGGTAGAGTTACAGACAGTAAAAGAGAGAGACAGAAGATCTATTACCTGGTTCACTCCTCAAATGGCCATAATGGCTGAAGATTGGCCAGTCTGAAGCCAGGAACCAGGATCCTCTGCTATGTCTTGCACGTGGGTGCTTAGGCCTTCTTCCACTGCCCTCTCAGGCCATAGCAGAGAGCTGGATTGGAAGAAGAGCAGCCAGGATTAGAACTTGTGCCCATATGCGATGCAGGTGCTGCAGGTGGAGAATTAACCTACTGTGCCATAATGCCAACCTCAAGGTTATATACGCTTTGAATCAGAATATAATGCTCATGTATGGTGCTGTTTCTGCCATAATCAGAATTCACAAATTCAAGACTAAAATATCTCCAGTGATCCAATAACAGTGATTTCTCCCTGAGATCTTATGCTCTGTTGACTTAGAGGTCATTATTCTCAAAGGGAAACTGCTTCCACCAGGAGATACACAATTGAACTAGACTTAAAACCACCACCCAACTGCTGTGAGCCTCCCATGCCCCTAAATCAATAGGAAATAAAGAAGTTTCTGGCCGACACTGTGGCATAGTGAGTAAAGCTGCCTCCTGCAATGCTAGCATCCCGTATGGGCGCTGATTTGAGTCCTGGCTGCTCCATCTCCAATCCAGCTCTCTGCTATGGCCTGTGAAAGCAGTAGAAGTTGGCCTAAGGCTTTGGGCTGCTGAACCTATGTGGGAGACCCAGAAGAAGCTCCTAGCTCCTGGCTTTGGATCGGCCCAGTTCCAGCCATTGAGGCCATTTGGGGAGTGGACTAGCGGATGGAAGACTCTCTCTCCCTCTCTCTCTCTGTCTCTCAAATAATAAATAAATAAATCTTATATAAAAAAAGAAATTTCTATGATGGCTGGTGTGATCTTGATTACCAGAGTAAAACTGAACTACCACTCCAAAAATGGAAGAGTGTCTCTAGAACACAGGCATCTCTCAATATTACTGTCTTATGAATAAGATCAATGGAAAACTGTAATAACCCAACTCAGGCATTGCCTCTCACGCCTCATACACTTTAGGAATGAAGATTGGGTTCACCTCACCAGGTAAGGAACCATGACCAGCTAAGCTGCTTGCTGCCGACAAAGGGGAAATGGACTAGGGACTGGGAGAGGTAATTGCCTTACTAACAACTCAAAGCAAACAGTAACAGTGATGAAAAATTTAATCACCATGTGTACTTCTTCATTATTTATTCTGTTATGAATATGTGTGTGCATAAAATGTTTGCCTTGTTCTTTGTCTTATCCTTTTTTCATATAGCATAAACTGTACTGACTTTACATCAGAGTATTTAAGTCCTAACTTAACATCATAATATTTACACAGCAGGATTTCAAACAGGATTGAATAGCACCTAAGTATTTCATGTATGCTTCTGGGAAGAAGTTATATAATTTGTGTCATATGAAAAACAGTTGTATCATGTGAGGAGGAAGTTATTGATATTGGTTTATTTGGAGATATGGCTTATGGATATATTTACAAGTTGATAATTAATTTTGTATACTAACTTCACTGGTCTTTGATATCCACACCTCTGGTCAAATACAAGTCTAGATGTTTCTCTTAAGGTATTATTTAGATAAAATTAACATTTATTATTTGTTGAAGATTTACTTATTTATTAACAAAGTCAGATTTTTTTAAAAATTTTTATTTAATGAATATAAATTTCCAAAGTACAGCTTATGGATTACAATGGCTCCCCCCCCATAACTTCCCTCCCACCTGCAACCCTCCCATCTCCCACTCCCTTTCCCATTCCATTCACATCAAGATTCATTTTCAATTATCTTTATATACAGAAGATCGATTTAGTATATATTAAGTAAAGATTTCAACAGTTTGCACTCACACCGAAACACAAAGTGAAAAATACTGTTTGAGTACTAGTTATAGCATTAAATCACAATGTACAGCACATTAAGGACAGAGATCCTACATGAGGAGTAAGTGCACAGTGACTCCTGTTGTTGACTTAACAAATTGACACTCTTGTTTATGGCATCAGTAATCACCCTAGGCTGTTGTCATGAGTTGCTAAGGTTATGGAAGCCTTTTGAGTTTGCCAACTCCGATCTTATTTAGACAAGGTCATAGTCAAAGTGGAAGTTCTCTCCTCCCTTCAGAGAAAGGTACCTCCTTCTTTGATGACCCGTTCAAAGTCAGAATTACAGAGAAACAGAGACAGAGATAGAGATCTTCCATCTTCTGGTTCACTTCTGAAATGGCCTGAACTGCCACTGCTGGGCCAGGCTGAAGTCAGGAATTTCTTCCGGCTCTCCCACATGGGTGCAGTGGCCCAGTGACTTGGCCGTCCTCCACTGCTAACCCAGGCACATTAGCAGGGACCTGGATCAGAAGTGGAGGCGGCTGGACTTGAATCAGTGCCAACATGGTGTGCTGGCACTGCTGATGGCAGCTTAAGCCACTATGCCACAATGCTGGCCCCGAGATTGACATTTATAAAAGTAGGCTTTGAGCAAAGGATATGACCTTTCACCCTTGTCCATTCAGTCTAGAAAAACAGAATACCATAAACCTGGGAGAGGTGTACTCATAATAATACAGTTTTATGTCCAGTTCTAAAGACAGGAAAGTAAGACATCAAGGCACTCTCATTCACAGATGAAGTGAGGGCCAGTTTTCCTGGTTCACAGATGACACTTCTTCTGTGTTCTCACATGGTACAAAGCCCATGGTTTTCTCTCAGGTCTGTTTACTAGGGGCACTGATCTCATTCACAAAACTCTCAGGGGAAAGATCGAGGATGTGGTGTTGGGGTGAAATCATATTGGAGGTGCTGAGGGCACTGAAACCCTGAGTCATTACGTCACAACCACGATGGGATGACTTGTGATCAGAATTTTTGTGAACTAAGAACAACTGAGAAGTGTTAGCTGCAAGATAATGATTTGAGATTGTGATTGATTCCCATTGAGTTTCCTTTGTTGAAATTGTTGTTGTTGCCCTGAAACTACCATGTTCCAGCAAACAGAGCAGAAGAAAGCAGCTTTACTTTGCCAACACTGGGTTAAAATTGCATCAGTGACTTAAAATTCTATCTTAAAATGGCATAATTACATAATGATGGATTATATTCTTCCACTAATCTTTCTTTTTATGTATCACTATTATACATTAGAAATAACGTACAAAGCACTATCATTTCTCACATATATTATCTAAATATTTTTATGATTTATTAGTTATTATTTAAATATTTGCAGAGTGAGAGGGAGACACACACATACAAGCACACACACACACACACAGAGAGAGAGAGAGAGAGAGAGAGAGAGAGAGAAAGAGATTTCATCTGCTGGTTAATCCCCATGTGACCACAATGACCAGGTCTGAAAAGCCAGGCCAAAGCCAGGAGCCAGGCACTTCATCCAGGTCTTCCAAATATTTGGGCCACTTTCTGCTGATTTTCTCAGCACAATAGCAGTGAGCTAGATTAGAAGTGAAACAACCAGGATACCATATAAGATGCTGGCATTGCTGGTAGCTTTACCAACACCACAACACAGGCCCTTGAATATTCTTTTTTTCTAAGATTTATTTATTTATTTGAAATACAGAGTTACACAGAAAGAGGAGAAGCACAGAGAGAGAGAGAAAGAGAGAGAGAGAGGTCTTCCATCCGATGGTTCACTCCCCAGTTGGCTTCAATGGGCAGAGCTACGCCGATCTGAAGCCAGGAGCCAGGAGCTTCCTCTGGGTCTCCCACAGGGGTGCAGGGGCCCAAGGACCTGGGCCATCCTCTTACTGCTTTCCCAGGCCATAGCAGAGAGCCGGATCCGAATTGGAGAAGCCGGGTCTCTGACCAGCACCCATATGGGATGCCGGCGCCTCAGGCAAAGGTGTTAACCCACTGCGCCACAGTGCTGGCCTCTTGAACATTCTTAATTTCAAAAATTCTTGTGCCTTCTGACCCTAAGATAAATTTTACAATGAACTTCACTACTCCGCAGAACAATCCTGTCCGCTCAGATACTGATTTAAATTGCCTGGATTGTAGTCATATTTTTTTGTGTGTGTGTGTATGCCTAATTATTTCTATTTTATACTCAAATTTAAATGAAGGTTTTCTGAATTTTTATGACATCTTCCAGGTTCAATTGTAGTAGTCCATTTTTTTCCTTTAAATGTGTTTTTAGAAAGCCACAAATTAGTAGCCGTCACGTGTTTGACCCGCCTCCGTGCCCCTTCCACAGCTTCCTGTCTTCTTTCTGACTGGCTTGGTATTATATTCTATCACAAGCTTTTGCAACAAAAGAACCACAATAAATCGGTTCTGATGAATTTAACTTTTTTGTTGATGTCTATGTTTGAGTTGAAAATGAATTCCTTCACTACAGAGAAATAGAGTGATTTATCCTGCATATGTGGCATCATTAAACACACCCTCTGGCTGGGAGAGTTCAGAGATGTGCTGTATCATTTACCTTTTCACACTCAGCATGCATACAGAGTCAGATTTATCCCAGGTGCCACTGACATCTAAAGGAGGAGCTTTAAGGCTATGCAGCTTTAGTGTCATGATGCTCTGAGCATGGCCAGGAGAAATTTCCTGTTTATTTTGAAAGTGAATATGAGTTCCTCCAGTGGTGTCCATTCATTATTTTATTCATTTATCTAGTTATTACATAATTATTACTCTCTTTCAGGTATAATTGTAGAAGATGCAAATAAGTAACCATTGGTTCCTATGATAATGGACAAATAAATCACATTTTTGAAGAATTGGATCAACATTATGAAAATAGGAAATATGGGAAAGAGCTTCATAAAGAAAGAACTTCATTTAGTTGACGATCATGGGAAGCAGCCTTGAGAGAATTTGCAACAAACCAAATTTGCAGGAAAAGAAATCAGCCAGGCAGAGCTTGGGCATTGGGTGTTTCCACAACAGAATGATCATGTGTGTGTAAAGCAAATGGGAGAACCATACTGTATTAGAGTTTTAGAGCATTTCTGTAAGAATTTAGACTTACAGGGGCTGGTACTGCAGTATAGCAGTTGAAGCCATCACCTGCAATGGTGACATCCTATCCAGCTCTCTGCTATGTCCTGGGAAAGCAATGGAAGATGGCCCACGTGCTTGGGCCCCTGCATCCATGTGGAAGACCCAAAAGAAGTTTCTGGTTCCTGGCTTAGCATTGGCACAGCTCTGACCATTGAGGCCATTTGGGGAGTGAACCAATGGATGGAAGATATCTCTCTCTCTCTCCATTTCTCTGTTTCATTCTGCCTCTCTGTAATTCTGCCTTTCAAACAAATAAATGAATCATTAAAAGAGAAAAAGAATTTAGACTTACAGGATTAATGTGCCTTTGGTGATGTTACTGTATTTGTGAAGCAGTACTAGAGAAAATATGATGACAAATAGCTTTTAGTATGGTTGAGGCATGATGAGATCTCTGTCTGGTAAGGTACACGATATATGACAGAATTAAAAATAGAATTATTTTCAAATTAAATTGTATGCATGGTTCCCTGATTGCAGAAGAATTGAAAACATGTCAGTTATCAGTAATCAGTAACTTATGTGATCAGTAGCTTATTATGTGTCTGCAATGCACTGTACATGGAAAGACCATACAGAGAAGACAGTTTTCAACACATAGCTGGGAGTAGAAAGGAGAAAAAACATTCATTTTATTATATGAGATAAAGGACAGTACACACTTTAGTTAGAATTTTCTTGCCTATCAACTCCTCAGGTCATTTCTTATGATTTCATTCTTACGGGAATTACAAATCTGTGAATCCCTCTTTAGGGAAGCAAGGATACAGGCAATGTCTCCCCCAATTCACCATTCACATCATCATCTACCACTCTACATTCATGCTTTGTTTGAAGGAAACAATTAGTACAGGAGTCATTAACATCACAAAACTTTATTGAATCTCAGATAGAGCCATCTAGTCGTCTTTTGCAATTATCAGGATCAGTTGCAGCAGCCACTAATCCGGTGATAGAGTTTTATTTGTTCATGAAACCACTTTTTGTGAGATTCATTTATGTAAAAGACAAAGTGACAGAGAAAAGGGATATGAGAAAGAGAGAGAGAGAGAGAGAGGGAGAATATTCTACTTTTTGATTCACTCCTCAGGTGTGACAGGGACCCAGGATCTCCAGCCATCATTTGGTGCCTTCCCAAGTGTGCCAGCAGTTAGCAGGATCTGAAGTTGAGTAACCAGGACTTGACCTGGCACTCCAATATGGGATGTGGGAGTCCCAGTTTGCAGTTTGTCCTGCTGCATCAAGATGCTCACCTCTGTTCTTGAAATCTTAAATTGTTTTATTGTAAGTTCTTTCTGTTTTAAAAAAATTACTTTCCTGCCTAACTTCCCTTATAGCATCTTCAAGATAGCTTATCTATAGACCTTAAATAAACCATCTATAACTACATATGGAGCCTAAGATTTATTACATTTTTAAAGATTTATTTTTTTATTTGAAAGTTAGAATTACACAGAGAGAGAAGGAGAGGCAGAGAGAGAGAGAGAGGTCTTCCACCCACTGATTCATTCCCCAGATGCCCACAATGGCCGGAGTTGCACTGATCCTAATCCAGGAATCAGGAGCTTTTTCCAGATCTCCCACGCGGGTGCAGGGGCCCAAGGACTTCTGCCATCCTCCACTGCTTTCCCAGGCCATAGCAGAGAGCTGGATCAGAAGAGGAGCAGCTGGGACTTGAATCGGTGCCCATATGGGATGCCGGCACTGCAGGCGACGGCCTTACCCGCTATACCACGACGCCGGCCCTGATTACATTTTTAAACATTTATTTTATTTATATGAAAAACAGAGTTATGGTGAGAGGGGGTAATGGTAAGACAGAGAGATTGAAAGAGATCTTCCATCATTGGTTCACTCCTTAAATTCTTGAAATGGCCAGGACTGGGGCAGGCCAAAAGCAGCAGGAACTAAGAGTCTCTTCAATGTCTCCCACAACATTGTAGGGGACATGCGCTTAGGCAATCATCCTCTGCTTTCCCAGGCTTACTAGCAAGGTGCTAGGACTGAAGTGGAGCAGCAGGGATTCAAACCAGCAGCCACATTATATGTCAGCATTGCAGGCAGTGGCTTAACCCACTGCACCACAATGCTGGCCCTTGAACGCATATTTTTAAAAATTAAGGAATACAGCACAGGAGGAATTGTGTAGGAAGACTATAAACAGGAGGAACTGTAAAAAAAAAAAAAAAAAAAAAAAAAAAAAAAAAAAAAAAAAAAAAACAGGAGGAACTGTGTAGGCAACTCTTGTTCTCTAATATCTTTTAACCTGGAAAATCAAGTGCCATGTATATTTGGGATCTTTTTCAAAATTTAAAAAAGGCAATGGATTACTCAGTTTTGATAGTTGTTTAAACTATGGAGGGATTGTTTTGTCCTAATTTTGATTTTTTTATTCCTCTAATCTGAAAACATATTTTTTACATAATAGAGACTGAAACTTCATAAACAACTTGGGATATTTTTCTTTCTTGACAGACTCATTGCATCAACCACATTGAGTAGTCCACAATTTGAAATATTTTTCAATACGGTCCTTTTATAATCATATGTCCTCTAATAATGTTTTGCTATCCCAGTAACCCCATTCAAGGACAGAATGGACATTGTCTCATATGAATTTAAAGTTTTGAAGCAATGTCAGGAGTTAAAAATCAGTTATGATTTTCACGAATAATATAAAAACCTTTTTCAATAATTTATTTTTTTCCTTGCATCATTGGAAAGTTCAGAGATCTAGTGGTTTACAAAATCTATCTCAGCTATATACAGTGGGCACTTGTTATCCACAAATTCTGTATCAATGAATTCAATCAACAACAAATAGAAAAAATTGAGGAAAACTACTGTTTCTATAATGAATATTCAAAACATTTGATTGTCATTATTTCATAAGCAATACAATGTGGAATGATTTACATAGTGTTTACATTGTATTAGGCATTATCAGTAATTTAGAGATGATTAAAGATGTAGGAGGATGTAAGTATTTTGTATTCAAAGACTGTATTGTTTTGTTTATAAAGGACTTGGGCATCACAGTCTTAGTATCTGCCTAAAGTCCTGAAACCAACACCCCCTAGACACTGAGGTCCACTTCCTTCTTCATCTTTTCTTAATCTTTTTCCAGTATTCATTATGCTTAATTATGATTTGCGTTGTGTGTAAAACTATTTTTTATCTATTTCTATTGATAACATCTGAGACAAGTCTAAAATTCTTCTCTTTTGATGATTTATGCTGTTTAAAAGTTGGGTTTTTTGTGCTGTGTTAAGTGTTCATCATTCTATTCATCTACCATGGCTAAAACTAAGGTCAACTTCTCAGAGAGACTTAGAAAAGATTTAGTATTGTGAGCATGACATAAACCAATGTATGGGAATATATAAGTGCAAGAAATGGAAACCGTAAGAATTACTCTGGTACACATCAGCTCCCTATGATTTCCTTCTTTACAACCTTCTGGAAAAATACACTCTTAAAGTCTTGTAGAATCACTCATAGGTGTTTGAGGACAAAGAAAATTCAATAGAGATCAATAGATACAAGTTAAATATTTAAGTAATTGGACACACACTGTCAGAAAAGAATAGATGTCAGTCCTCCATCGCTTTCTTTGAATTGCCCATAAAGATAAAATGTTTAGAATAGAGGCTACAATGGGAATAGCCCTATTTTTTAGAATAGTTGTCCATTTGTTCTGCTGAGTAATATGGCAAATCAATTCACAGGGTGTTTGTTAGAGAATAGTGCACTCAAAATCCTGCTGTAGATATGAATCTATGATTCACAATGAATTCTAAAACCTTTGTAAATTTTTTCTTAGAAAAAAATAGGAGAAATGATTTTGTTCATGTATGTCAAGATTTTAAAAGGCACAACAGTCAATCATTTTCCTGGTGAATGGACAATATTGTGTTAGCCACTTACATTTTCTATAATATTCTATCAATGTTAGAATATTTTCTGAAAAATATGCATACCAGTGTCCTTATTTGAAGACTCACATTTTGTGGCACAGAGAAGCAACTGAAAGATGAATTGATGTGTATCATCTGGCCAATTCTACAGAGAATTGAAAAATTTTTAACACATAAACATATGCTTCTCTCTGCCTGCATGATTGGTTTGCCATGCTTTTAGTTAATCTTTTGAAAAATTAAAATACAAAACAAACTTGTATTTGCTGTTATGAAACTTGATAAAAATAAAATATATAATTAACATGATGTTATACAAAATTTCATTAAAATTATATTTCAAAATAACAGTCTAGACTTCTTTTCCTAGTTTTGCTAAGTGCTAGTAACTGCTCATTGTATTCAAACCAGTATTTTACCCATAAATTACTAAAGAGTATAATTATAATATGTTTACATGGAAACACAGAGTTGGATAGTGACTAAATTAACCTGACTCTAAATAACACATTCTATTCAAAGCTACATTTTTCTGAAAAATCGATATCTCTGGTTATCCATTTTTACAACTTTTTCATTGTTTAGCAACAAGTGATAATTTAAATATAACAAACTATATATGTGTATATGTTCATTATATGGATATAAATATAGACTGATGCAGATATAGATACAGATGATATAGATGATATAGATAGATATGGAAATAGATACAGATATATGTCTGGTTCCTGAGTTAATCTAATACAAGGGTTGGAAAGCTTTTATGTAAAGATCCAGGAGTAAATACTACAGACTTTATGGTCTGTACAATCTGTGCCACAGCCACTCAACTCTGCTGTTGTGTGTGAGAACAGCCACAGACAATATGGAGACAATGAACATGTCTGTGTTACAATAAAACTTTATGGTTAATGAAGTCTGAAGTGTATATACTTTTCACAAGCCATAAGGGACTATTCTTTTGATTTTTTTTTAACATTTGGATATTTAAAATGGAACCTTAGCCTTTTAGCTAAACAAAAATCTCCAATCAGCCCTACTGGTCCACAGATCATACAGTTTCCAAATCCTTGCTTTACTATGTTAAAATATACGCAGATATATGACTTCATCACAATGATTTCCACAGTAACTTAGTTCTTTCTTATAAAGTGTATTGAAATGCTATCTTCACTATCTATATTAACTAGGTACAGTGATTCAGAAAAAAACGCATAGTAATTACATGAATTCATCCTCTCAGGTACCTATCCTAAATTCTCCACACCTAATTCCAAAGTTGAAAATTAATACTTGGTGTGGCTTTGGAGGTTTTAAGAGTTTCTTCCCCGGAAAGAAACTTGGATGTGTTGGAGGTGCACACTTCATAAGCCGTATTTCTTTATGTGAAAGATGCATGTGGTCAGTTTGTCATCTGTGCATGATACGAGCAAGAGAGGAATGCACATGGCAGCTGTCCTATGTCTTCGCAGTCTCCTGTCTGGTCCTGCACTCTGGCACAACGCTAGGCCGCCCAGTGCCATGTTACGTGCTCCATGATATCTTGTTCCCTACCGCATGATCTCAGAAATTGACAACAGGCATAGTTAACCCTATAAAACCAGTCATCACCCATCATTTGTTTTATGTGACAGAGATGATTTCAATGTAAATCCATTCTTTCAATTATGTGCCGCCAGCAAGTTTTGGACCATCATTAAATGAAGATATCTGAGGATGCTTCCGAAAATTCATGGAAAAGTAGAATTTCAAGATGTTTATCCTGGTGAAAAAAAGTTTGATATCCAAGAGTCAATGTTTTTTGTATTTTCTATGAACTTTTTAATATACTCTCATATGGGGGCCAGCACTGTGGCGTAGCCAGTAAAGCCACCACTTGCAGTGACGGCATCCCATATGGGTGCTGGTTCGAATCCTGGTTGCTCCACTTCTGATCCAGCTCTCTTCTACGGCCTGGGAAAGCAGTAGAAGATGACCCAAGCGTTTAAGTCTCTGTGCCTGCATGGGAGTTCTGGAAGAAGCTCCTGGCTCCTGGCTTCAGGACAGTGCGGCTCCAGCCGCTGTGGTCAATTGAGGAATAAAGCAGTGGATGGGACACCTCTCTCTCTCTCTAACTCTCTCTGCTTCTCGTTCTCTCTCTGTGTAACTTTGACTTTCAAATAAATAAATAAATCATATATATATATACATATATATATATATATATACATGCCATGATATGTTAATCTCAAAGACAACAATAATTTGTGCTCTGTATCTATATAGCTCTCTGCTTCTGTTTTAAGTCGAATGATGTTCTGTGGAGGGAAAGTTGCAAAACAGAAATCATATTCTCCTACATCTTTTCACCTACACTGAGTTAAACAGAACCAGGTGGGGTTGGTGCTGTGGTATAGCAGGTAAAGCCAATGCCTGCAGTGCTGTTACCTCATATGAGCACCAGTTTGAGTCCCGGCTGCTCCATTTCTGATCCAGCTCTCTGCTATGGCCTGGGAAAGCAGTAGAAGACAGCCCTAGTCCTTGGGCCCCTACACCTGCGTGGGAGACCCAGAAGAAGCTCCTGACTTCTGGCTTTGGATTGGTCTGTTTCTGGCCGTTGTAGCCATTTGGGAGTGAACCAGCAGGTGGAAGACCTTTCTCTCTCCCTCTCTGTCTCTCTGTCTCTCTCTCTCTCTCTCTCTGCCTCTATCTCTCTGTAACTCTGCCTTTCAAAAAGATAAATAAATCCTTAGAAAAACCATATAAGCAGAACCAGTAATTATAACATTTACACTGATTTTTTAAAAATTGGAATTGGGCCAGGTATTTGATGCAGGTATTTGATGTAGTGGTTAAAACATCTACATTTTATAACCACTCGAATGCCGCTTGGAGACTTGGATTAGGATTGGAACTGTGGGAAGAGTGAAGGTTGAGGCCAGCCTGAAGAAGGAAGGAGCTTTCCCCATGGTGTCTCCTTTAATTTTCACAAATATGTGGGTGTTCAAGTAATGACCCTGTCCAATTCTTTAGGGAAGAATAGTGAGGTTCAGAATTGTACGTTTTGTGAGTCATAGATAGATGGACCAAAGATTTTGTATATTGTTTTGTTATCATTGTTTTAACTGCATTATGATTTTATTATTTTTGTAATTATTACTTCCTGTTTTTCTACTTCTTACACACAGCTTTAAGAAGAGAGATTATGTGCAGGGTGGAAGGCAGGTGACCCTGTTAGGCTCGCCATTCACCTGACTAGTGACACCATGTGCTGAGTTACAAGAGGGAGGTGATTGTGAGTGCAACATAAATGGACAGAGAGCTCCAACTAAAGGTCATTTAAAAACACTAGGACTGTGAATTCATTAATAAGACTTATATAAGAAAGATGATTTATAAATGTTTGTAACCTATGGATTTGTAAACTTCATGAATGTTGTAAATCCTGCAATAGCTTTGAAAGTTCATGAATAGAGTCCATAAAAGTATACTTCAAAACATTCATAAAAATGGAATTGAAAAATAAGTTTAGGGGCATCCATTTGCATGGCAGTTAAGAAGCCTCCCACATCAAGTGCCTGAGTTCAGGCTCAGTTCTACTCCCAACTCCAGCTTCCTGCTAATGTACATCCTGGGAAGCATGTGATGATGGCAAAGATAATGATAGAAGATTTGTCATCCTTGGAATATATGGGTGGAGTTCCTGGTTCAGGGTTTCAGTCTGGTCAAACTGCTGCTGTTACAGGTATTCAGGGAGTGAACCAGGAGACGGAAGATTTTTTTTATTTTTTTTTGTCTGTCTGTCTCTCTGCTTTTCAAATAAGTAAAAATGTTCAAGTATAATAATAAGATTTATACCTTCCCATGCAAAATACATTTATGACTTAAATATAATTTTATTTAAAACAATTTTATTTTCAACAAAATGATTCTAAAAGATTTTTATGATGTGTGTGATTTTAAAACAACTAAATACAATATTTAAAAATGAAACACACTGTAGTTAGCTATTATCCTACTATTTTGACATCCAAATTATTTTCTATTTTCTATCATGATGCATATGGGCCAACTATGAAATGTTGCTTCTATTTAGCCTTCTAAATTTACTCAGCATCTCATGAAGACAAGGTGTAAAAGGTTTTGACAGGGTCTAATTTGTCCTAACTCCCTGAAAGAGAAAAGAAAAAAGCAACTACATGATAGTTTGCAATCTGATCAATACATGTGAAACGAATCTCTGAGGCTCTCTCTTTTAGGTTCTCAAATGAGGAATTACTGATGTCTGTTAGACTCATAAATGTTTCTAGGAAAAATGAAAAAAATTAACAATCTAGAAAATGTTTAATGATTACTTCCTTATATGTACTCCGTCAAAGCAAGATATTTTTCTTTCTTTGAAGTGTCAGCCTTTCAATACAATGAAATGAATTTCTTTATTTTTCCATAAGAGACCAACCAAACAAAAAGTCCCCCTTCCAATTTTTTTGGTAGTCATTTGTATTTCTTTGAAAGTATTTCATGATCCATTAATTTTATTAAGTTGTGTTTCCTTTTTATTTACTTTAGTAAAACTTTTATAATTTCATATAGGATTTAGCAAAACGTTTTTAATTTTCTTATTTATTTTTCATCTTTTAAAATACAATTTAAAATTATGTAAATTAGGAGTAATTAAAATGCATCTTAAACTTTAAAAATCCTTTATGATTAAATATTTCTCTATACGTTAGTTGATAAATGATCATATACTTGCATTCCATTTGTTGCTGCTATTTGACTGATGACTCTTTTATACATTTAATTATTGAGCATGTTCTGAGTTTTGATAATGTGTTTGCTTAGAGGAATATGTTCTTGTGTGATAACGTCATTGTCCAAGAATTTTTTCCTGAATAGTTACTTTCTCCAATGACTTATGATAATGTTCTACTTCACTTGTATATAATGAAAGCTGAAGTAATCAAAAGTAGAATAGGATTATGAGCTTAGGTTCTGAAAACACATGAATTCAGTTTCTTTTTTTCTTATTGGCTCTTATGAATTGGCTTTTTATGAAGCTATTTGCTTGTAAATTATAAAATTCCCTGTATTTCTGTTTTTTAGTATAAAACATTTAATATTTACTCCTAAAATATTTGAATACTAAATATTGTGATGGTTAACTGAATTCCTAGAAAAAAAGGAACGACTTAAAGATGTTATATATATTAATGCCATAGAGTACATTAAGTTGTTTTTATTTTTGCCTTTCTGGATTACATATTAATTTTCAGTTCTGTGGTGGGTATTCTATATCTTAACAGCCTTATTTTCTTCTTTCTCTCTCATAACAAAATACTCTCTTTTTCGTATTTCTGTCTTCCTTCTTTAATTATGTACTTTACTGAGTTAAATAGGAGCAATAATCCATTTATTAGGGTGAAATGTTTCATTGCTTGTGCATCAAAGAATGGGACTTGTACAGAATTGTACTATATAGGTGTATAACGAGTGAATGACAGGAACAATGAAGCATGGATGCCACTGATATTTATCTTGGTACAGTGAGGTGTAAAATAAACCAATGAGATAATATGCACCTGATATTTAGCGGAAGGTTCTATTCTAAGTGACAGAGAGAGAGAGAGAGAGAGAGAGAGATGGAGAGAGATGGATAAGCTGAATATAAAACATCTATTTATCTAATGTGCCTGGGACAGTTGCAGCAGATGACCCATGTTTTTGGTCCCCTGCCACCCATGTTGGATACCTGGCTGGAGTTCTGAGCTTCAGGCTTTTGCCTGGACCAACGCTGACCATTGTGGATCTCTATGGAGTAAACCAGCAATAGAAGATCTCTTGCTCTCTGACTCACTCTCCTCTCTCTCTCTCTGTCTCTCTCTCATTCTTCCTTTCAAATAAACCAGTACATCTTTAAACAAATTAAAAAATAAAAATGCTTCATGGAAAATTCATGTTATAAAAAACAGAATGGATTTAATTTTTTAAAATGTTTATTTATTTTTTTGAAAGGAAAAGTTACAAAGAGGCAGAGGCAGAGAGAGGTCTTCCATCCACTGGTTCACTTGCCAGATGGTGGCAGTAGCCGGAGCTGCATCGATCCAAAGCCAGGAGCCAGGGGCTTCTTCTGGATCTCCCACCTGGCTGCAGGGATCCAAGGACTTGGGCCATCTTTTACCGCTTTCCCAGACCATAGCAGAGAGCTGATCGGAAGTGGAGCAGCCAGGACTCGAACCAGTGCCTATATGGAATGCCAGCACTGGAGGTGGCGGCTTTACCCACTATACCACAGCGCTGACCCCGGATTTAAAAATTTTATGCACCAAAATAAACATCTTTTAAATCCATTTTCTGTGAACTATTTAAAGTATCTTGTATTATAGGATGCTATTGCTGAAAATTCTAAGTAAAGAGGTTTATTACCTGATTATTAAAATGCCTTTGAGACTCGATTGGCCATGTAGCTTGCTGATATTGTTGCAGGCCTGATGAACA
Organism: Oryctolagus cuniculus; assembly: GCF_964237555.1. NCBI lineage: Eukaryota > Metazoa > Chordata > Mammalia > Lagomorpha > Leporidae > Oryctolagus > Oryctolagus cuniculus. The sequence continues at coordinate 189,147,953 of NC_091433.1, read as the reverse complement.
CCCTTGTCTTTGACCTAGCCTGATCATACAGATAGAGATCTGACTGTACGTGACATACTGTGGATTGGGAGGTCAGGAGGAACCTGATGCTGTAATCTCAAGATGAGAATTCAAATTACCAAACAGAGGAATCTATAATACGGTGATGGAAAACAAACACTTTCCAACCAGGCTATTTCTCACTCAACCACTAGGATATTGCTAGTTAGTCAGCAAATTTCCTCATGTGGGTCAGTGATGGTTTTAATTTTAAGTATCTACTTCAATTTTATTCCTCTTGTCTCTTACCTGAGAACCTTCTCATACCCAGTTAGTGTAATAGAGCCTTTGCTTGGTAGCAACACTTTTTGTCTCGATTTTTCCTGTAATACTCGGGAGGCTCCAGCAAGATCACCTGTAATGAATCACCAGTAGCAGCTGAAGTATGTGCCACTTGGGCCAGTAAAGTCCCAGTTCCAGAACATTTGTTGTTGTTGTTGCTTGCTTGTTTTTACTCATAGGCATGAGTACCATAGTGACTGCATTAATTTGAACTGGCTATTTCTGCTGTTACTCTGTCTCTATTTATTCTGGTCTCTCCATGAGTGGACACACACAAACAACCAAGATACCGAATTAGAGTGTACGTTGGATACCAAAATCAGAGTGTACTTCTTCCATGTCTGATCTATTCTTAGTACATCAGTTTCTTGACAAATGGGGTCTTCAAATAGTTTATTATTTGAGATGTAACCTCTTCCATTGTTTTTCTCAGGGTCTAGTGCTAAACCAGACTGGTAGCCTCATATGCAGAGTGGAGATAGTGCCTTGTATGTTGGTGTCCATGAACTATTGGAGGAAATTCTTTTCTATTTATAGTAACTTACTTGTCAATTCAAAAATCAGCTCCTACTATCCATCACCTTCCCTATGCTCTAGGTTTATGTTTGTTAAATGGGAACTTTATCCACATAATGCACATACAACTAAAAAAATCTACAAAACCAAAAAATCCTTGAAATTCAATTTTGGAGAACTTTAAATATTCTGCAAGACCTGTTTCTGTGGCACCTAGACACAAAAAGAAGGTAAAGACACAATGATTTTCTTATCTGTGTGTAGAACAATGCTTCTCAGTACTTCAATAACTGAAAATTGAATTCATTAGAGAATTCATTAGTAAATACTAAGCAAAATCCTGGCTAGTTTTCAAGTTAGTTTTTACAACTATAATACTTATTGCTTCTAGCTTTCTCTATTCTCTCTCTCCACACATACTGTCTGTTTCTTCTCTAACTTGCAGAAGCATGATAGGCTTACTCATCAGAGAACCAATACCTTACCACATTTTCTCAATTTTGTTATCTTTAGATGAAAAGTAAGCCTAGTTCACTAAGAAGCCAAGACCAGGAGTACTTAGTTAATAAAGAGAGTTTGAGTAGAAGGTAGGAACACTGAAGCAATCCCTGCACTTCAGAAGCTGAAAAAGGTGCTCGCTGAGTTAATTGAGGGGCTCATCAATACCTCACCTATATGGTTGAAATTAGCATTCACTGATTTTTTAGACAATTAAAATGAAATTTATATTATTTTTCTAGGACAGGCTGAATTAATCCTAACAGATATACAGAGTTTTCTTTCTTCATAAATTTGGTCAGAGTGAGCATAGGCTCACTTGTTCATTTGAGTACAAATGAGTGTAGGCTCACTTGTTCATTTGAGTACAAATAGAACAAAAGCAGTGGACATCCATAACCAAGTTGCCCTCCTAGCAGTCTTACACACTTGCTTTTACCAATTTCAGTTTGATCAGCAGAAGAAAAAATATGTCGTTCTATTTTGTAGCTCTCTAGCTGATTCATTGGATCAAAAAAGTCAAATTAAATGTTCTTATAGTTGTAGCTGTCTAGAGATTCTCAAAGAATAGATTACATTAAAGAGGTCACATAAATTATAGTAATCACAGATAGACTATTTCTGTGCACTCAATGTCATTTGCAAAATAAATATATCATTTACCCTAAATGATGTAGCCCATAGACACCATTGAGATGAGATGCGTGCATGGATATAACTTTAAAAACTTAAAATTATTCCATATAAACCCATTCTTAAAATATGTAGCATTGTGCCTTAAGACCTAAAGTGACCTCAGGAGGAAAGCCTGTTATTGAATCTTTATTAGAATAACTCATTGAATCCTACAATAGTCTTTGCAGTATTCCCACATTACCAGTTAAGGAGCCTAATGGAAAAGGCTACTTATCTGTACAAGCCCTCAGGGCAATCAATAGAACTGTGATTCTAAGATTCCCAGGAGTTCCTAACTATCAAGTACACACTTCAGAGTGTCATTTACAAGCTTCTTGAGATATCAGTGGATAAAGGCAGTCAGTATTCATTTGCTTTTGGTTGGCTGTGACTCAGGTGTTTATGGAAATTCCCTCATGTTTTTCTCAATATACAAATAAAATGATGTCTAATTAAAACACCACAGATTTAATTTTGATTAAGGATCAACCATCGGCCGGTGCCACGGCTCAATAGGCTAATCCTCCACCTTGCGGTGCCGGCACACCGGGTTCTAGTCCCGGTCGGGGTGTAGGATTCTGTCCCGGTTGCCCCTCTTCCAGGCCAGCTCTCTGTTGTGGCCCAGGAGTGCAGTGGAGGATGGCCCAAGTGCTTGGGCCCTGCACCCCATGGGAGACCAGGATAAGCACCTGGCTCCTGCCTTCGGATCAGTGTGGTGCGCAGGCTACAGCACACCGGCCGCGGCGGCCATTGGAGGGTGAACCAACGGCAAAGGAAGACCTTTCTCTCTGTCTCTCTCTCTCTCACTATCCATTCTGCCTGAAAAAAAAAAAAAAAGATCAACCATCAATTGCTATGTAGACAGTGTATTGCTGTGCTCAAGAAGATCTGCTAAAGGACACAAAGCATGCAAAGAAAAGTTGTGAATCCATAGGAAAACTTTGCACTATTTGGGTCATGATATCAGAAGATAAAGATATGCCTTCTGTGAGAGGGCAAATTATTCAACTGTGCTTGACTCTTTAGTACAAACTAAAATTTGTTTCGCATATCTTCTATTTTTTGAGATTTTTTTTGAGAATTATTTTCAACAAACTTTGACACATACAATTAACTCTACACTAAGTAGAGTTCAACAAATAGTATGGAAAAAAAATAACTGTTCCTTAACATTCAAGACAAGGAATGTCCAAAGTCATTGCATCTCAAAGTGTTAATTTCACACATAGATTACATTTTAGGTGCTCTATTAGTTATCAAGATCATGGAGAACATATGGTATTTGTCCTATTGAGATTAGCTTATCTCACTAAGTATGATATTTTCCAGTTTCAACCATTTTGTTGCAAATGACAGGATTTAATTTTTTTAATTTCTGTGTAGTATTCCATGGTATATATGTCCCATAATTTCTTTTTCAAGGCTTGAGTTGACAGGCAGGCATTTGAGGATATTTCATATTTTAACTATTGTGAATTGAGCTGCAATAGACATGGAGGTACAGATAATTATTTCATATACTGACTTCATTTCCCTTGGGTGAATTCCCAGGGGTAGGATGGCTGGTCATATGATAGGTCTACATTCAGATTTCTGAAGTATTTACATACTGTCTTCAATAGTGACTGTACTAGTTTACATTCCCACTAACAGTGGATTAGGATACCTTTCTCTCCACATCCACACCAGAATTTGTTGTTTGTTGATTTCTGTATGAAAGCCATTCTAATTGGGGTGAGGTGAAACCTCATTGTGGTTTTGAATTGCATTTCCCCAAGGGCTAATGATCCTGAGGATTTTTCATGTGTCTGTTGGCCATTTGGATTTCCTCTTTTTAAAAATGTCTGTTTAAGTCCTTTGCCCACTGTGTGGTTTGTTTAATTGTTGTTGAGTTTCTTCATCACTTTGTATATTCTGGTTGTTAATCCATTATCAGTTACATAGTTTGCAAATACTTTTTTGCCATTCTGTCTATTGCCTCTTCACTTTGCTGTGTTTCTTTTTCAGTACAGAAGCTTCTCAATTTGATGCAATCTCATTTGTCAATTTGGTTTTGATTGCCTGTACCTCTGTGGTCTTTTCCAAGAAGTCTTTGCTGGTACCAATGTTTTGAAGAGTTTCCCCAATGTTTTCAAATAATTTGATTGGTATCAGGATGAACATTGGGATTTTTATTCAATTTTGAGGGGATTTTTGTGTAAGGTATAAGATGGGGGTCTTGCTTCATACTTCTGCATGTGGAGATTCAGTTTTCCCAGCACCATTTGTTGAAGAGACTATCCATGCTCCAGGGATTGATTTTACCTCCTTTGTTAAAGACAAGTTGTTTGTCGATGTGTGGGTTGATTTCTGGTGTTTTTATTCTTTTCCATCTGTTTTTGTACCAGTACCAGACTCTTGATTATAACTGTCCTGTAGTATGTCTTGAAATCTGGTATTGTAATGACCCCAGTTTTGTTTTTGTTGTGTAATATTGCTTTAGCTATATAGGTTCTTCTGTGTTTCCACATGAATTTCAACATTGTATTCTCTATATCTGAGAAGAATGTCCTTGGTATTTTTGATTGGTATTACATTGAAACTGTAAATTGTTTTAGGTTGTAGGGATATTCTGATAATATTGACTCCTCCAATCTATGAACATGGAAGATTTTATTCCTTTTTATGTCTTCTTCTATTTTTTTCTTTAATGTTCTGTAGTTATCATCATGAAGATTTTTGAAATCCTTGGTTAAATTTATTCCAAGATATTTCATTTTTTGCAGCTATTGTTAATGGGATTGATCCCAGTTCTTTCTCAACCATGACATTGTCTGTGCATACAAAGGTTATTGATTTTTGTGTGTTGATTTTATATCCTGCTACTTTACCAAACTCTTCTATGAGTTCCAATAGTCTCTTAGTGGAGTCTTTAGATCCCCTATAAATAGAATCATGTCTTCTGAAAATAGGAGTACTTTGATTTCCTCCTTTTCAATTTGTATTGCTTTGATTACTTTTTCTTGCCTAATTGCTCTGGTTAAAACTTCCAGGACTATATTGGATAGAATGGTGAGAGTGGACATCCTGGTCTGGTTCCAGATCTCAGTAGGAATGCTTTCAAATTTCCCCCATTCAGTAGGATTTGGCTGTGTGTTTGTCATAAATTGCCTTGATTACATTTAGGAATGTTCCTGCTATGCCCAAGTTTTTTAAAGTTTTCATCATGAAATGGTGTTTTATTTTATCAAATGCTCTCTCTCTGCATCTATTTAGAAAACCATATTGTTTTGTTCCTTCTTTTGTTAATGTAATATATCACATTGATTGATTTGCAAATGTTGAACCATCCTTGCATAACAGAGATAAATCCCACTTGGTCCAGGTGAATGTTACTTTATATTTGTTGTTGAATTAGATTGGCTAGCATTTTGTTGAGGATTTTTGTATCTATGTTCATCAGGGAAATTGGTCTGTAATTCTCTTTCTCTGTTGTATTTTTTCAAGTTTAGAAATTAAGAGGATTCTGGCTTCATAGAAGGATGTTGGGAGGATTCATTCCCTTCCAATTTTTTAGAATAGCTTGAGAGGAATTAGAGTTAGTTCTTTAAATGTCTGGTAGGATTCAGCAGTGAAGCCTCAAGTCCTGGGCTTTTCTATGCCTGTAGGGTCTTTATTAATAATTCAATTTCTGTCTTTGTTAGGTTAGGTCTGTTTAGGTTTTCCATGTCTTCATAGTTCAATGCAGTTAGGTTGTATGTGTCCAGGATTCTATTCATTTCTTCTGAGTTTCTCAATTTGCTGGCATACTGTGCTAGTAGTAATTTATGAAGATCCTTCCAATTTCCGTGGTGTCTGCTGTTATATTTCCTTTCTCATCTCTAATTTTGTTGATATGAGACTTCTCCCTTTTTTTTGGTAGGTCTCTCAGCAGTTGCTGAATAAAGTATGTTATATTTCGTCCTGCAACTGGAATGTTAATAGAGCTGCCAATCACCCACCCTTCAGCCACAGGAATGACATGCGTGACACCGTCTCCACTGTCTATTACCATACCAGTCAATGTCCATTCTCCTACTTGTCTTGAGGACTAGGATGCTGCTAAAGTAAGAACATCCTGTACAGCAATGTACAAGCCTGGAACATAGAAAGACTCAAATATTATTTCAGCAGTATATTCCCTGTTTTCTGGAGTATTCAGATGAGGTTCAGTCAAAAGAAAATAATGGTCTTCAGGTTCTGCCCTTAAATATTTAAAGATCACTTTTTCCATTAACCTTTCCATCAAATCCCAAACTTCAACTATACCATGGCGAATTGGCCACTTTGGTGCATATGTAGGTTTTTCTCTTGCTTCATCACCAATGAAGAAGTCTAGGTCATCAACGCCTTTCATCACCCTCCTTTGAGCTTGATCACCCACTTTTTCTGACTCTTTAATAGCAATACTGGAAGGGATGATAAACTGTGATTCAGCATATCCTAGTTTTGTATACCCCATGCCACAGTCCACCACACAGGCCGGCAGCTGTCCCACCATCTACCTCCTTGCCTCTGCTCCTGCTGTCTGCTCCATGATGGTTGGGGCCAGGGATTGATGGCAGGATATGGGAACTATCTGACCATCTACAGCTGGACTGCCCTCTCCGTCCAGGGGGGAAGCTGGCAAGCCAAAGCTGATTTATTTTATAACTTAAATTATTTCTTTTCTCCTACTTATTTTGCTTTTTGTTTTCTGTTGTTTTTCTAGGTCCTTGGGATGCATTGATTGCTTGTTTATTTGGTGCCTTTTCAATTTATGGTGTAGGATTCAATTTCTATAAGCTTTCCTCTTAACACAGTTTTTGCTGTATCCATAAGTTTTCATATGCTGTATTGTCATCTTCACTTGTTTCCATAAAATTTTTGATTTCTCTTGATTTCTTCAGTGACCCATTGTTCATTCAGGAACATGCTGTTAGGTCTCTATATATCTGTGTATGTTCTGGTGATTCCTGAGTTGTTGATTACCAACTTCATTCCATTGTGGTCAGAGAATATGCATGGTATGATTTGAATTTTTTTTGAATTTGCTGAGACTTGGTTTATGGCCTAGCATGTGATCAGTCCTAGAGAAAGTTCCATGCATTGATGAGAAGAATGTGTATTTTGTGGATGCATGGTAGAAAGCTCTGTGGATATCTGTTAGGTCTATTTGGTCTATTGTGTTGATTAAGTCTGTTGACTCCTTGCTGATTTTCTGTCTGGTTGATCTGTCCATTACTGAAAGTGGGGTAATGAAGTCCCCCATTACTATTGTATTTGAGTATATGTCTCCCTTTAAATATATTAGAATTTCTTTTTTTTATGAAAGCATGCATAACTTTATTGGCAACATATTTCTCTCTTAGTTGTATAAATAGTAATGACACATGTTACAATCAGTGGTGTTTTAGATACATGAAATAGGGCAAATGCCTTCCTGTTTTGTTATTGTTGTTTAATCCTAAATACTTCATCATGCTGTTTTAGGAATAATGGCATTCTTTCACAAATTTGTGGAACCTTTATCAAAACCCAGAAAATGCCAATATATCCAAAACAACATCCAGGACTCTGTTTATAATATTCAAGTTCCTTCAACTGCCCGGAAATGTCTGTTAGTTTTTTGTACATCATCTAATTAAGTTTCATACATTGCATTTCTTAAAATATCTGTTTATTTACTGAAAAGGCTGAGCAAGAGAGAGAGACAGGAAAAAAACAGAGTGAGAAAGTGAATCTTCCATCTGGTGGTTTACTCCCCAAATAGCCACATCAGCCACATATGAGTGAAGCTGAAGTCAGGAACCAGTAACTCATCTCCCACGTGGTTGTAGGGTTGTAGGGGTCCAAGTATTTGGACCATCTCCCACTGCCTCCCCAGTAGCATGACAGGAAGCTGAATCAGCAGAGCAGCTAAGAGTTGAACTGCCACTCTACTATGCAATGCTGGCATTATAGGCAGTAGCTCAATGTGCTGCACTCAAGGATGATCAGACATTGTATTTTGTGTGTGTGTGTGCGTGTGCGTGTGCGTGTGCGTGTGTGTGTTTATAATTTTTTTAATTTAATTTTTGTTTAGTTTTTAACAAATTCAATGTGCTTTGTAGATGAAATTCTAAGAACATAATGATATTCCTTTCCTCTCCCCCTGCCCCCGACTCTCCCTCCTTACCCTTTTTCCTTCTCCCTTTCTTTGTTTTTAGTTTTTGAGATAATATTTTTTAAATTTACATTACAGTAAAAAAATGCTTAACCCTCTTACAAATAAGAAGTTTAACAAGTAAAAAGACCCTAGTCTAGTGGAATATAGACAATGGCTATAAACAATAACTTAATGGAAAAATGACCAAAAGACAAAGTCAATGTGTATCAGAATTGCTGCAAATACAGTTTTATAAAACTTTGTCTCCTATCTTTGTGAAGCCAATGGTTATGAATGTTATATCACTATAGTTTCAATAATCTTTAATGATTACTTTAAAATGTACTGTATATAAATGAAATGGACACCGCAGTTTAATGATAAATTTTAAAGAAGATTTATTTATTTATTTGGAAGGCAGAGTTACAGAAAGGGAAAGACAGACATCTTTCCTCCTATTTTTAAATAACCAGCTGCCCTGTAATTAGGTGTTTATACATTTATAATAGTCACATCTTTCTGTTGAACTGATCAGTTAATCATTATATAGTGCCCTTCTTTGTCTCTTTTAACAGTTTTTGTGTTACAGTCTATTTTGTCTGATATTAGGATGGCTATACTAGCTCTTTTTTTGGTTTTGTTGGCATGGAATATCTTTTTCCATCCTTTCACTTTTAGTCTGCATGCATCATCTTTGTGGGTGAGATATTTCTTGCAGGGAGTGAATAGTTGGGTATTCTTTTTTCTTTTCTTTTCTTTTCTTTTTCTTTTTCTTTTCTTTTCTTTTCTTTTTTTTTTTTTTTTTTTTTTTGACAGCCAGAGTGGAGAGAGAGAGAGGCAGAGACAGAGAGAAAGGTCTTCCTTTGCCTTTGCCTCACCCTCTAGTGGCCGCCAAGGCCGGCGCGCTGCAGCTGGCGCACCGCGCTGATCCGATGGCAGGAGCCAGATGCTTCTCCTGGTCTCCCATGGGGTGCAGGGCCCAAGCACTTGGGCCATCCTCCACTGCACTCCCTGGCCACAGCAGAGAGCTGGCCTGGAAGAGGAGCAACCAGGACAGAATCCGGTGCCCCGATCGGGACCAGAACCCGGTGTGCCAGGGCCGCAGGCGGAGGATTAGCCTAGTGAGCTGCTACTCCAGCCGGGTATTCTTTTTCAACTCATTCAACCAGTCTGTATTTTTAACAGAAGAGTTGGGACCATTTACCTTCAGGGTGACTATTGTTAAATAACAACTTTGTCCTGCTATATTTTTGTTAATAGTCCTATTTTTTAGTTTGGGTTTCCTTTTATGGGGTCTTTTTCTACCTTTACCTTCTTTAGTAGTGATGTTCCTGTTTCTGTGTTTCTGTTTGTAGCACATCCTTAAGCATCTTTTGTAGGACTGCGAAGGTAGTTACAAATTCTTTCAATTTCTTTTTGTTATTAAAGGTGTTTATTTCACCTTCATTCATAAATGAGAGCTTTGCAGAGTAGTCTTCTGGGTTGACAGTTTTTTTCTCTAAAGACTTGGAATATATTCTGCCATCATCTCCTAGCTTGTATGGTTTCTGATGAGAAGTCTGAATAAGTATTATTGGGGTTACTCTGAATGTAATCTGGCATTCTTTTGTGCACATTTTAGAATCTTTCCTTTTTGTTTTACTGTTGAGAGTTTTCCACAATGTGTCATGGGGAAGATATTTTCTGGTAATTCCTATTGGGAATTTTGCATGCTTCCTGAACTTGGATGTTACTTTTCTTTCTCCAATTGGAAAAGTTTTTTTGTTATTATTTTATTAAAAGGACTTATAATCCATTCTTTCTTTCCATACCTTCAGGAACTCCTTGGACTCATACATTAGGTCTTTTGATAGTATCTTATAGATCTTCAACAGTGTTTTTTAGTTTTAGTTTGCTAATTTCCTCTTTTTTTTTGGTCTGATTGTAAAATTTCTAGAAATTTATTTTCTAGTTCTGATATTCTGTTTTCTGTCTCCCCTACTCTGTTGCTAATACTTTCTACTGCATTTTTTATTTGATCTATTGAGTTCTTCTTTTTTTTTATTTTTTATTTATTTATTTATTTTGACAGGCAGAGTGGACAGTGAGAGAGAGAGACAGAGAGAAAGGTCTTCCTTTGCCGTTAGTTCACCCTCCAATGGCCGCCGCAGCCTGCGTGCTGTGGCCGGCGCACCGCGCTGATCAGATGGCAGGAGCCAGGTACTTATCCTGGTCTCCCATGGGGTGCAGGGCCCAAGCACTTGGGCCATCCTCCACTGCACTCCCTGGCCACAGCAGAGAGCTGGCCTGGAAGAGGGGCAACCGGGACAGAATCCGGCACCCCGACCGGGACTAGAACCCAGTGTGCCGGCACCGGCCGAGTTCTTCATTTCTTATTTTATTCTGATTTCTCTTTACTAACTAAATTTCATTTAAATTTTCATTTAGTTCATGAATTTTATTCTGGCTGATTAATTTTCTGGATTCCATTTCTGGCATATATTCAATCTCTTCATCTTCACCTACTAATGAGGTGTTGCACAGTTCCTTTGGAGGGCTCACAGTGTCTACCTTATTCTTGATTAAGTTTCTTCATTTGTTTTTCAGCATTAGATTTGTTTTTGTATTTGTGGCTTAGTGGGACTGCTATGCTTTCAGTGACTACCAAGAAGTGTGTGATGTGTGTGACTTGCTTGCATTGTTCAGAATTCCAGGGTGCAGGAAGTTTCCAATGTAAGTCTCCCATGGGGCCTTAGCACTCTCCTCTCTGGGTCTGACCTCTGCTTTTTATTTATTCATTTAATTTTTCGGTGCAGACCTGGACCATCTCTGTTGTTCTCTCTGGTTTTCACCCTGCAAATTCCCCATGGCTTTATGTCATCTGAGTGTAGCTTTTATCCTTTTTTTTTTTTTTTTTTTGACAGGCAGAGTTAGAGAGAGAGAGAGACAGAGAGAGAGAGAAAGGTCTTCCTTTTCCATTGGTTCACCCCCTAAATGGCTGCCATGGCCGGCGCACTGCACCGATCCAAAGCCAGGAGCCAGGTGCTTCCTCCTGGTCTCCCATGTGAGTGCAGGGCCGAAGCACTTGGGCCATCCTCCACTGCCTTCCCGGGCCACAGCAGACAGTGGACTGGAAGAGTAGCAACTGGGACAGAATCCGGCGCCCCGATCGGGATGAGAACCCAGGGTGCCAGCGCCGCAGGTGGAGGATTAGTCAAGTAAGCCACGGTGCTGGTCTATCCTTTTTTTTTAATTATTAATTTTGCCCTATGTGATTCAGATCATCCTGTCCCTATTCCACCATCTTGTAACACCCCAGATTCCTTTAGTACATGAATTTTCTTCTGGTTACTTCTAAGTAATTCTATGATCAGTTTTTTGAATTCTGTTTCTGGAATTTCTTCAGTCTCTTCATTTTCACATTCTAGTTTGGAAATTTTGTGTTCTTTAAAGAGCATCATGTTTTCTTCCTTATTCTTCTTTCTTGAATTGCTGTATTTATTATTAGGCATTTGTGGAGATACTTTTTTTTTTTTTTCACCTATAATGGCTTTTATCTTTGGGGTATTCCTCTGTGGTTTACTGGAGTGTTAGCTCTTTGAGTGAATACCCAGAGGCGTGTGCTGGGTGTGGTCTGGGAGCTCTTTATTTTATAAAACAGATCAATCCTCACACAAAAATTACTAATCCTGGTTCCTTCCATAGGATACAAAAAGAAAAAGAGAAAAAACTTCTCCCTGACTAAGCTAAATTCTTCTGACCCTTTGCTTATGAAAGAGGTTATCAATTAGGACTACTAACACAGTAAAGCTGTACATATCATCCTATTTCTATTAGTGTATCTTTGCATTCCAAAGCTAAATCTAAGGCATACCCTTGGGTGAACTGTCAGCAGCAGCCATATTGCTTGGTCAGTGACTTTGTGGATTACACATGCCAAGAACTGTGGTTAATTCTTAACAGACAACATGGTAACTTGTGACAATCCTTTCTTATATATTTTGAAAGGCACCTTTAAACTTTATTCAAATCTTACTTTTACAAATGTATTGCTTCTAGTTGAAGGAGAGCAATATGACTGCTTGGCATAAATTCCCAGATTAAGTATATGCAAGTCAGAATTTACAGATTCTTTTCATTCTATCCTGAATAAATATTGTTGGGTATGGCTCTTGTCTTAAAAATAGCAAAAGACATTCATTATATGGCATATGCCAAGACCACTGAACTTACAGTCATTGAAGTAGCTCCATCAGGTAGCTAAATTGAACAAACTCTGATTTGAGCTTGATCCTTGGAAAAAGTTTATAAATAAAAAGATTTATTTTATTTATTTGAAAAACAGAGTGACAGAGACATGGGGAGACACAAGGGAAAAAAAAAAGAGATTTTCCGTCTACTGATTTACTCCCCAAATGTCCGCAGTGCCTAGGCTGAAGCCAAGTGCTTGGAACTCCATCCGGGTCTCACATGGGTTGCAGGGGCCCAAGCACTTGCTCAATATGTGCTGCTTTCCCAAGCACATTAGCAGGAACTGGATCAGAAATGAAGTAGCCTGAATTTGAACTGGCAATCTGACTCCGGATGGCGATATTTCAGGCATCACAATGCCAACCCCTGGCAAAGATTTGCTCTTGGCAAAAGATTTTTTAAAAGTAAACCTTTATACAAGTAATATGCAAGCTACATAAGCTTTCAGAGCTTTGTGTGACTTGAGCATACATTGACATCAATAGGCAGAACAATTAAAAATGGGAAATGTCTAAAATAACGGGAAGCAGTACAGAGAAAAAACAGGATACAAACTCACAACCAAGATGAATTTACATGAGAAAAAAGATAAAGTCACAGAGGTAGGCAATGCCAGTATGCACACAGACTGAACACATCTGCAGGCAGAAGGCCCATTCCTCCACACGGTCCCCCTGAAGGCAGTGGTTACTCTGGAAGCTGGGCAGAATGAAGTGGTTTTTCCGCTTAGGAAGGGTGTGTGGCTATGACCTGAAAGTCCTTCTATCCCAGGGCAGTTCCATTTCCAATGGTCCTACTCTTGGCAGAGCTGACAGTACTCTTCAGAGACTGACTCCTGTCATGATTGCTGTCTTCCCCGTGCCCTGGTTTTCCACATTGAAAAGCAGTGTCTTTTAGGGGTAGACTGGCCTTGTTGGGTCTTCTTGATGGCAGACAACTGTGTACAGCTCTTATTAATTGGCCTGCAACCTATGCTAACGTTGCTCCTGCAACATAAGTTGAGCCTAACTCACTCTTCTTCCTCCTGGTCTCTGTTAAAGGAGATCCCAGAGGCAGCCTTTAGGATGTCAGCCAAGAGGGAGTTCTGTCCCATCTTTTGTGGCCTGAACTAGAAATCTGTGGTCACAGGCATGATCGGAGAGTTTTTCTTGCTGTGAGATAAGATAAGAAGACAATGCCCTTGAGGAGAGCTATGCCCTTCTAAGATCAAGCTGTACATTCTGAAGTGTCCTTCAGAATAGTTAGTTTCCCATCTTGAAGAGAACAGAGGAGATAAGAGTCAGGCCTCCTGGATTGCTTACTCTCAGTATCTTAATACAAAGTGAAAACTTAGCAAGCAATTTTAACTGTCAAATAACAACTTAAGAAAACATTCACCCAAAACTCTATGAATTCTATAATTTTATATTTTTATAAATTCTAAAATTCTATAAATGTTAAGACAAGCCCTACATATATTTGGAAACATTTCTTGAATAGCTAATGTTAATATAACTTGTTTGAGCAGTAAACCCAAGCCCAAACATGGCAATGACTTAAAAAACATGCTTAGTTTCTCTCTACCAACAAATTTAAAACAATCTATGTATCAGAGATGTATTTAGGTCACGTAGGACAAAAAGATATTCTGGGTTAATTTAGCAGCTCAAATTATATGAGTGACCTTTTATATATCGGCTAGCTAAAACAGAACTTTTAATAAATATTCCCATGTAGACATACAATACGCCAACATGCAATATGTATAATATGTAACATACATTACAGAACAGAACATAAAGTCATTTTAGTAATAGCTTTTTAAAAATTTTAACTGCTTTTTAAAAAATTACCATCAATTGATTAGAATTATTTCCTGCCCTTAGTAACTGGAATTAACCATTATTTTTCTCAGTTGGAACCTGTAGTCCATGGTTAAAATTCAGCTTTTTCTTTTAACAGAACGGTCCCAAAATATTGAATACAATAGAAATCATAGAGTATGTCCTTCAGAACCTAGAAGAAGACACATTTACCACTCAGAATCAACAATGTTTTAATTTCCATGAGCAGTAAATCTGACTGGAAGTATTTGCAGGAGAATACAAAACTGTGTGTGATGAAAGATTTTAAAAAGCCATGGATAAATTATATAACTCATTAACCAACAAGAAGCACTTGCTTGGGGGGGGGGGGACACTGTGGTGTAATAGGCTAAGCCCCCACCCGCGATGCTAGCATCCCATATGAGTTCCAGTTCGTGTCCCTGGCTGTGCCTCTTCTAATCCAGTTCTCTATTTATGGCCTGAAAAAGCAGCAGAAATTGGCACAAGTACTTGGGCCCCTGAACTCGCGTGGGAGACCTGGAAGAAGCTCCTGGCTCCTGGCTTCGTATCGGTGCAGCTCTGGCCATTGTAACCATTGAGGAGTGAACCATCGGATGGAAGACCTCTCTCTCTCTCTCTCTCTCTCTCTCTCTGCCTTTCCTCTCTCTGTGTAACTCTGACTTTCAAATAAATAAATAAATATTTTTAAAAAATGAAAAAATAATAATTATATATTCAAACAAACCATAACACTTTCAGTTAAACAACCAGAATTTAAAGAGAGATAGAACACACAGCGATTAACTCACTAGGATACAGAACTGATGTCTCTGTGGTATGTCACCGAAAGGGAAATGAAAACCTTGAATATAAGAATTAGCACATGGAAGCATCCCACAACTTGGAACAATTTTAACAGAGTCAGCAGAGATCTAGAAAATTGACAGAGTCACCAATTAAACTAAAAACTATTTAAAGGAAATGCTTCAGTTTTTAAACTGAAAATTAGAGGTTAAGATTATTTCCAAATATTTCTGCTGATTTCCTTGTTTTACATTTTGAAAGAACCCTTTAATAATCTCCAAATTAAGACAACATTTTTTAAATAAAAGAACATACAGAATTTCAACCTTAGTTACTTTCAAGCAATCTTGAATTACTTTTCAAACATGGAAAGCTTATGAAAGCATATTTTCTAACCTAAATATTTTTTTCATAGACTGTATAGTGCCAAGAGTACCTATGTTTACATTTAGACACATTCATCTCATTTACCTTAACCCAATTTACATTCAAGAATTACACCAAGATGAGTTAAGATGCTGGTATATCATACTGTTTTCTGAATTAAGGTTAAAATTATATTCATATGGAATTCTACTCCTTTTTATAAAATTCAAGCTAGAAATCAGTGACATGAACCAGAGATTGTAAAATCCAACAGAGGGGCTATAACAAGTGTTGATTCCCCATTACTATTTCCAAGGATCTGTTAAATCAAGTTACAAAACAAATTTGGCAAGTTACAAAGCAATGTTTTTCAAGGTAGTGATCTTCCTGGGTTCAAAACAGACAAATTTATTTAAACCCAATGTCTAGCTATAACTGAACCAAATTTTCATGCATGAGATTGTTGTTTACCAAAGACAACCTTCTAGGTTTTAGATTGAATTCTATTCTAAGTTTTTACACAAAAAAAACACCTTAAGCCAGTGATGCCTAGTCAACAGTCAGTGACTTGGGACTATCTACGGAACAAATCCGTGTTCAGGCAGCTGCAAGACAGATCCCAAGGGTAACTGTGGCACAGGGGCTAGTGTGTCATGCTTGAGAAGCCTACTGGAGATTGTTCACAATTATGTTAGGTTTAATGGTGGGGGCATCCATCATAGCAGATGGGCATCCCTCCAGATGGAGAGATTCTAAGGAGGAGAATTTAAACAGGAGCAGAATGAAAGGCAGATATGCCTGGATATAGTAATTAACCCAGTGAATCTGCTGGTTTGAAGTACCAGTAGTCTTGATCATTATCCCACATAACTTGGGAAAGATCTCCCAGGATAATGTTGCCTTGGAAAGGCCCTTAATCTTCCACTGCCTGTGTGGGGCATTGTTGGTTAGAGGACATCCTGGGTGTGGAATTCCTGAAATTTATCACAGGACTTTACAATGGATTTAATAGCTCTCTTGGTGCAGGGCCACAGATGCCAAGGTGGCTAGGCTAAAATAAGTGGACAAGCCTCTGTCTCCATGAAATATTGGCAAAGAGAATATGACTACAACTAGATGAGGAAGGGGAAGAGATAGAGGAAGGCTAGGCATAAAGCTTTCTTTGCAGCGCAGTTGTTCAGGAGTTATCACTGTTCCTGAGTTTTTTCTTGGCTATCTCTTCCAAATGTATTACTGGGTATAGCTAGAACAGAGATTTTGTCATTGTGTGAGAGAATGTAGATGAGACAGAGTAGCAGCACGGGATACACCTCCATTATGTTAGCTTTAAGGATTTGAAGGTTTGAAGAAGAGGAGGTGTCTAGTTAGAGAAGTCTGTTTTAGGGAGTACAGAATGGTGGGGCAGGTGAAGAGAGACTAGGGCTGAGCCTGTCCAGACAGAGGGCAGGGATAGGGGTTGAAGTCAGACTGCATTCAGTTTGAGCAGCAGGCAAAGTCCTTTCTTAAGCTGCTTGTTGGAGGAGGTTCAGAGAACCACATGGGACCTGAGAAGGTGTGCGGAAGATGTGAGAAAGACTCCTTGGTGAAGTTTCCAGTGCATTATGTTAGCAGTTTGGAATGTCCCAGGTGAGGGGCTTTGCAGAACAATAAACATTCTATTAGCTTTTGCTTTATCTATCTGCATGCAGGAGGAGAGAGTGGCAGAGAAGAGGGGGAGGAGTCAGGAAGAAAGGGGAGGGACAGTTTTGGCTGCTTCTGAAGGGAGGGATGGGGGAAGAGGCAGAAGGGGGATAGGGAGAGAAGATGGTCATGTTGCAAGGTGGCAGCATCGGAAGGGGAGAGGAAGAGTGGAAGAAGGGAGAGTCCAAGGTTCTAAGAGGAAGCTCCAGCCTTCCTACTCTCTGAGGACTTGGAAAGAGGAAAGATGACCTTGGAGGAGGACAAAGACTTGTATGCATGGTCCTCATGACCATTTGCTATATCTCTGTATGAAGTTATTTAGGTCTTAGAGAATTTTGAGAGCAAAAGTGCCAAATTTTTGACCATTTCTTTGGCTTTACCTCCTCCTTTAGACCCAACTAGTGGAAGGTTTTAAAGAGGCTGGAGGGGAGTCGAGCAAAATGTGAGAAATTTCTGGGCCCATGGATTTGGTAAAATGAGCCCACAAGTTGGAGGATCACTCACCGCGACATCCCCTAAGGAGGCCCACATGACTAGAATCTTCTAGAGAAGAGTGGTCCCCATGCTAAAACAAGTGTCCTCGTCCAAAAGTGGACAAGGCTACCCCATGTTAGACCTCACAGAGGTCTCCTCTTGTTCCTGGAACAAAAGAGGGGGGTCCAGGACCAAAGTCTACCCTAGACATCTTGGAGACAGGTGGCAATGGCTGTCAGTCCCACCATGCTTTGGGGAGATAAGAGCCAGCTACTTGCTGATAAGATGTTCTGAGAATCAGGTCTGATGTGGCATGTAGCCGTGAGGTCTGGCAAAGGGCTCTGACTCTGAATGTGCTGGGAGATGAGAAAGTACAAACAGGAGTGAGGAGATGAGTAACCACGGCGGTTTGCCACAGAAGAGAGGAAAGTTCAGAAAAAGGGAGGCGGGGCTGGAAGTATGGTTCTTAACCAGATAATGAACTAGCAGGTAGTTTCTGAGGGATCTCAATGGACAAGAGGCTGATCTTATGTGCTGGTCCTTACCCAGGACACAAAAGACAGGATACAAATTCACAGGGAAGATGAGTTCATTAAGAAAGATATATTCACATAGGTGGCATGCACTCAGTCTGAACACATGGCAGAGGTCCCAGTCCTGCAGTGGCCTGGGACTTATATATCTTAGAGTGAGCTCAGGGTCTGGAATGGGCACGGGGGCAGTAGTCTGAGGTGCGTCTCTTCATACAGGTTTTTCAAGTTTTTTTGTGGGCTTAAAAACCTGGAAAAGAATGTAGAGGGTGGGTGGGGAAAAGTAGAGGATATGGGGCTGAGCTAATCTCTTGAAAGAATGCAGGGTTAATGGAGTCCATTGGGGAATTTGATTTGTTTTCTGGCAAGGAACTAAAATGGCTGGGATTTAGTCCTTGTTCCAACAAATGAATCAGCAAATTCTTAAAAACTACTTAATATACTAAAGAGATATCTGTAAGTAAATTAGGAAATCATATTAGAGGCTACTCCAAAAGATAAAGGTGTTGCTATGTTTTACATCCTTGGTAAATAAGTGTTACTCCTTCAGAGTATTTGATGCTAAAAATTTAGAAAGAGAATAGTTGACTCAAAGCAATAAGCCTTACCGCCTAACAAAAAATATTAATTGTCAAAGGAATGAATGTTCTCTCCCTAATGATGGATTCTGATGATATTGTCATGGTTTCCTTAGGGACTACAATTTATCCAGTGGATCTTGCTCTAGCTATTTCTTACTCTTCTTATATAGTCAAACTGATAGTCCCTACATGTTTCACCTATAACCAGAAAAATCTGGAGAATGCATATATAAAAGTGAGAAGTTGTTTAGAGATTCTTCCTCAAAGCCTTATTGTATATTTGTAAGCAGAGTTATACAACTATTCGAATCTTCCAAATATAAAAATATATTAGTTCTTGTTTACAAAGATTGTGTTTGGATAAAGGATATCTTAAAAATTTTTACAATGACATGTGGCATGCTTTCTTTTAAAAAGAGTTTAATTGACAGAGGAATGGTTGACAGAGTGGAAAATATTACCAGCTTTGTGCTTTCATCATTGAATTGACCCATCAAATTTTTCCCTTTACCCAGAAATTTCACTTCACTGTTCATGTTATCTCTATAATTAGGAAATTAGAAAGAGTAGCCATGGTGCTGAAGTTAAATTGACCAAAATATAAGACACTCTTGCTCTGTCCCGGCCTAAAATTTTTCCAGTAGCACTAGTGGCAACAAAATAACCTGAGAATACCACTAAAGTCTTTCATTGGGAGATCATATCAAAACATTCCATGGATCAATAACCAGAAAAACTACCAATAACTGTGTCCTTTATGTTACACTTAGTGCTTGCTAAATGCTGTGAAGGATTTATTATATTTACCACTGCATCCAGCAAGTACAAGTCACCTTCCAAATTCTGTATGATTTTCAACATGGCAACTGGATCTTGTAGAAGAGGTGATTAAAAAAAAAAAAGGAACAACAGTAACAACAGCAACAATTTATCCTTGCTTGAAAAGAATATATCAAATCTTTCTATTCATAGCAGTGAAATCAAGATTCAATACATAATGCAGATGTGCAATGAACCATTATATCAGTGGAATATCACACCCAGAAGTGACCTAAAGGTGTGAGAAACCTACAATTTCAATTAACAAATAGTTCTTCCAATATGACTAGATTCACATAAGCATATATTTGTAAATTTTCCTTCATAATTACTTTTCTGGTATTCTTCCATTGATTTAATTCAAACACTTTTTTTAAAAATATTTTATTTATTTATTTGAGAGAGAGAGTTACAGACAGTGACAGGGAGAGACAGAGAAATGTCTTCTTTCCATTGGTTCACTCCCCAAATGGCTGCAACAGCCAGAGCTGTGCCTATCTGAAGCCAGGAGCCAGATGCTTCTTCCTGGTCTCCCATGTGGGTGCAGGGGCCCAAGGTCTTGAGCCATCTTCTACTGCTTTCCCAGACCATAGAAGAGAGCTGTATTGGAAGAGGAGCAGCCAGGACTAGAACTGGCACCCATATGGGATGCAGGCACTGCAGGAGGAGGATTAACCTACTGTGGGAGGGCACTAGCCCCCTAAACACTTTGAAATCATTGTTTCCTCCCGTATTAGTTTAATCATTGTCAATACACGTGTTTAGAATTAGCTTGTGAATTTTCAGCAGAATTTTATACTTGTATGTCAAAATTAGAGGAGTGGGCACTTTTATTTTCATGCACAGAATCTTCCCAAGACATTAGTCCCATGTAATTCTAATTATCATTCACAGGATTCTGTGTTTCCTCTGTTCCCTAAGTGTGAGTCACCTGTGACTCATGTATCACTTCAGTCAGATTTTCTATCAGAAAAATTTGCTTAGAAATCATACAGATAATAGTATTTGAATGGCATACGGAATTGACAAAAACTGAATTCTTTAAATAAAAATGAGAACACAAAATGACTATCACAAATAATATTTGTCATTATGGGTAATATTCAAGAGTCTTAAAAATATAAAGTAAGCTATTTCCAGGAAGAAAATCAGGAATCATTTCTGTGTCCATATTTCCCAAGGTTTCATGGTATATAATTCCCTTTTCCTAATATTGGGATGTGGAACTAGAAGCAAGTGGGTGTTACCAGGTATTGAAGAATCAGTTAACTATTTCAACGTATTTTATAAAATAAAATTAAAATGGACTAATTAAGCTCTTCAGGGTTATCATTTTCTTCATAGTTCTTTGGATTGTGCTTATCTATTTAGGAAACCCCGACATTAGGTAGACGAGTTTCACTTAATCCTTTGTACAATAAGCATGAATGGTACTATTGATTTCTTAGGAAAGTTAATAATGAAAAATGAGATCTCTGCTTCTCCAAAATTGCCTAATACTGGACAAAGGAAGGCAATTGTACTGCGATGGAAATCAAAGCTGCATTGATATGCCAAAGCTATTGATACGTTTTGTCTGCTCACTTTCTATCATAATGGTCATTTTGAGCATCATCTATGTTACAGAATGTTTTGATGGTTATTTCATTACTATTTCACTATTCACAATTATTCACTTTACTATTTCACATTACTCACACTAATAGTTATTTCATTACTAAATAGTGTTCCATTGTATAGATGTATTAAAATTTGCTTATTCATCCATCTCTGGATGGACTTTATGGTTGTTTTAATTTGGGAATTATTATAAATAAGACAGCTAAGAACATAAAAGAATAGGCATATACATCTGTTTTCTTTGGATAAAACTTGGAAGTGAGGTAGCTGGAAGATAATGTAGGTATTTCCTAACTGTTGTCCAAAGTGAATGTGCCATTTTCTATGTCTACCAGCAAAGTATGAGATTTCCAGTTTATGTACATCTTTCTCAATGCTGATGCTTTTTTTTTTTTTTTTTAACAGGCAGAGTGGACAGTGAGAGAGAAAGACAGAGAGAAAGGTCTTCCTTTGCTGCTGGTTCACCCTCCAATGGCCGCCGCGGCCAGTGCGCTGTGGCCGGTGCACCACGCTGATCCGAAGGCAGGAGCCAGGTACTTCTCCTGGTCTCCCATGGGGTGGAGGGCCCAAGCACTTGGGCCATCCTCCACTGCACTCCCGGGCCACAGCAGAGAGCTGGCCTGGAAGAGGGGCACCCAGGACAGAATCCGGTGCCCTGACCGGGACTAGAACCTGGTGTGCCAGCGCTGCTAGGCGAAGGATTAGCCTAGTGAACCACGGCACCGGCTTGGATGCTTTCAATCTTTTTAATTTTAGCTTTTCCAAAAAAAAAAAAATAAAATTTAGTGGTATCTCATTCTGATTTCAGTTACATTTGTTTTTTCTTTATATATAAATTCAAGCAAGCTTGTTAATGTTCTAAAGTATTTTGTCCCAATCTTTGGCTTGACTTCTCTTTCTCTTAGGAGCATTTCTGAAGACAATTAAAAATTTTGATGAATTGTAAATTACCATTTTTATTTCACTTATTTGTCTATATTATTATATTTTAAGTGTTTGGTTTTTATTGGCTAAAATTTTATAATTTTAGATTTTACATGGGTATCTTCATCCATTTTGAGTAAATATTTATATACGATATCAGTTATAGATTCAAATTTAATTCTTAAAACATAAATCAGTAATTTTCCCAGTGTAGTTGGTTTAAAAAAAACTCTTTCTCCACTGAACTGAAATTATTAGGAGAGAGATACACTTGCTGTATTTTGTCTTTGAAATATTTGCTTTGCTCTTTGCCCAAGAATCTTATCACTGAGAACTTCGTAAAAATTTATTATCAATGGTAAATATTTGATCTCTAATTGGCTTTATTTTCTTTAACATTGAAACAGTGTCACTGGCATATACCCTTTAATTTGTATGAATGCATAATTTTAATTATTAAGCATGTATAATATGCCTTTCATTATTGAGCTATCTTGAGGATTATAATTTTTCAAAATTATTTTATCTATTAATATCGTATTACTATTTCAAGTACATTTAAAGACCTTACTTCCCCTTACCAAAGCAATCTGATATGGTCAAAATAGTCATAGATAAGATAATAAGTTGTTAGATTTGGGAATGTAATAAATGCCATTATTGTTGGTGGCTTACATTTCTTTTAAGTAATCTAATTCATCTGATGAGTTATGTGTGCTAGATTTTGGCATTATCAGGATTATATTGTCATACATAGTATCTTCAAATTGCACACTGATTTTGGGCTACAGATGAGGAAATCAGCAGTTGTTTTTGTACAATCATGAATTGAATTGGGAATAAAAGTGTTCAATAAGTGCACTCCACACAAGTGGAAGACTGAAGAGACCATCAGTTTAAAAAATGCAATTAACATTGCAATAACATAAGAGAACTTTCATTATTTTTTTCTAAAAATCAAGATTGATAAGTATATATACACTTCAGGCAATGCATTAGTGCACTAGACCTGTCAACAAAATACCACACTCTACTTGGCTTAAATAAGTGGGAATTTATTTTCTCACAGTTCTGCAGGCTAGAAGACTGAGGTACTTACAGGATTCATTTCTTGGTTTGCAGATGGTCACTTTCTGACTTTTTTCAAGTGGCTTTTTCTCTCTATATGCATATTCTTGGTGTAACTCTTCCTTCTTATAAAAATACTAGTGCTGCAGTAAGGACCCTACCCTTATGCTCACATTTAATCATAATTACTTCCTTAATGTCTTCTCCCAAATATAGCCACTTTGATGACTAGGCTTTAACATACAATCTTTAGTGAAGGTACAGTTTATCAAATAATGCATAGGTTTGCATTTTAAATGTATTTCCCTCTGCTTAGACATGTTTACTTGGGAAGTTTTGACCAGGAAATAAACAAACTGAAATATTACATTTATTTCACATATACTTAAATGTGTCTCTTGTAATAAGCCCGGAACCTCCAATGAAGAGTGGTCTTATGGTTCAGTTCATAAAGTTATTGCTTGGTATATAAATAGCCTATTAATACATGCAAACATACATGTTTACTGACAGCATTTACATATGCTAGTAAAATCATTGTGTTCTGTGCGTGTGTATATGTGTGTATGTGTGTGTGTGAGACACAGTAGGGATGAGATGAAGATATAAAAGACCTGCAGGGGGCCAACGCTGTGGTGAAGCATGTTGAAATCCCGGCCTGCAGTGCAGGCATCCCAATGGGTGCCGGTTCGAGTCCCAGATACTCCATTTCCAATCCTGCTTTCTGCTATGGCCTGGGAAAGCAGCAGAAGGTGACCTGAGTCCTTGGGCCCCTGCACCCACCTGGGAGACCCAGAGGAAGCTCCTGCCTCCTGGCTTTGGTTAAGCTCAGCTCCAGCCATTGTGGCCACCTGTGGAGTAAAGCGGTGGTGGGGGTAGGGATGAAAAATGTTTCTACCTCACTCTGTAACTCTCTTTCAAATAAATAAAATGAATCTTAAAAAAAAAAAAAAAAAAAAAGAAAAAGAAAGAAAAGACCTGCAGGAAAAAGTCAGCTTCTGAAGATGATTTAATTCTAAGTGGTGACTCAGCAACAAACTATTCAAAGGACATACCAATGGAAGACAATGTTGCAATCTTATTGAAAGCAATGAACCGCCTTTGAAGGAGAATTGCTTGCTGTGGTTGCTGCAGATGGTGAACAGAGACCTTCCACCTGCCCTTTACCACCTCTTGGAATTTAAGTTTCTTCTACACCAAGAGTACAGTCCTGTACTTTCAGAAATCTACCCAGTGGCTGTCAACACATCAAAAAAAAAAAAAAACTATAAAATAGTATTTCAGTCATCATATGGAGAGAATGTGCTGTCTGTTTACTTGTAGTGAAGGGTGGTTTTGAGATCCCCGAAGGCATCATCTCCACTTCTGCAAGTGAGCTTTAGCACTAGAATGAAAGGAAAGAGGGGAAAAAAAAAAAGCTTTCCTTTCCTTTCCAGCAGTTTTACTGAAAATTACAATGCTTTACAAAGTTTGTATTATTTAACAGGAATGGCATCAGAGAGAAATATTTGCAGCCCAGTGAACAATTCACATTATCTTGGATAGAGGTCTTAAATTGAAGAAGGGTTTGCAATGGTCTCATTCAGCTATGCAGTTTGAAAGGTTTTAGTTTTGACAGTTTTATGGCATAGAATGTACTTTAAAAGTGGTTTCTTTGCTTAGTTTGTTAAAAGTAATGTCCTCCTCTTTTAGGCTCGGCTATTTCTTTATCTAAGTGCCATCCTCTAAACCTAGCAAGAGAGACCATTGTCAATAGCCTTTTAGGTGTGCACTGGCTTGCAACCCAGTTCTCCAATGAGAGGAGTTTGTTCAGGATGGGGGCTGGGAGGAGGAAAGAAAGTATTTTAAAGCCTATAGCCTTTAATATTGAACTAACATTTCAAAATCTTCAGAAACTGTTTAAAGAATAATGTTTACTTTTGTAAATTGCCCTTGTAACTGCAGAAACACTTTTTATACTGCTTTTATTAAGATATAGTTGTCTCATCGCTAGTATGCAATTGCACCATTCAAAGATTTTTACCCATTTGTATTTTTACCTAAATAGAATGATCAACATTGTCATCTTTTTAATTTTTATAGGAAAGAGAATATTATTTGTAATCAACCCTATGATTGAGTATAAAATGCACACAGAGATCTGGTTTTTTCTGGAATGGAAACATCAGCAATAAGAGAAGTTCAGATTAGCCAAGGGAACACATTCAACTCTCCAGGGGTTACAACTTTGCAAAGGAGAGACTCCCTCACATAGGGAGGGATTCACGGAACTGCCGAGGGGCCTGGGAATTATGCTTGCAGCAGGGGATTCTTCCCAGTGGTTCTCAAGACACTGATTTTTTTGAATTCTGAATATTAAAGAGATCAAGGCCATTCTGAAGATTAAAAGAATTGGATGATCTAAATCTGACACAGGATCCACGTTTCCTTAAAGACTGGGTGCTGAAGACCTGGTCACAACATAAGGGCCTAGCTAGGCATGCAAACTCTGGGAGACCTCATCCCCTGCATATGTCTGGCAGAATTCTAATCATACAGCCAGATTTGTGTTTTAATAAATAAGCCCTGAACAGCTTCCCTTTGTAGAAATGGTTAAATGATAAGACTCAAGTGTGCCAACCTCTCTGGCTTCTAGCATCCTAAATAAACTCTCTCCCATTCTTTTCCCCAAATCCTCATCCTCCCATGGGTCAATGACTTTTTTGTGACAAGTACTGATTTCAGGTTTGGTAACCTGAATCTTAAGGAAAATCAATTGAAAAATTGTGATATAATAAAGAAGTGCTTCTGGGAACCAGGAGCTGCACACGAGAAAAACAGCCATGAGTTAATCCAGGGAACAACAAATTTCTGATGTAAAGGGACAAACCAAGTATTTTAGGCTTTAGGCTGTCCATTGCAATTACTCAACTCTGTCATTGAATCAGATACATAGTTGAATAAATGTAGATTTACTTCGATAAAACTAATTTATGGAAATTTTTAGTCTTTTATATATTTCCAGAATTATAAAATATTTTGCTTTCAAATTTTCAGCTGTTAAAATATGTAGAAACATTGTGAGCAAAGCACATACAAATAAGGGAAGAGTAGTTGGTTCATACTTAATCACTGCATCTTTCTGTTGACATGTTGTCAGTGTAAGTTTTAGACATAGTTACTACTAACAGTCAGTAATTATTCCTTGTTATTTATATATATATATACATCTTATACATATATACATTTTTAAAGATATTATATATATATAGTATACTTTAAAGAAATCTCGTAAGTGAAGTTTGAAGAAATACATTTTGGAAGCAATGTCAGTTTTTCAATTGGCAATGTGGACTAATGATTTTGTGAGGTGCTGTGCAGTCTGCCAAAAATGTGAATGTAAACGTGCTCATCTACGATCCAATTAAATGCCATCCAAATACCCAAAACTGTTCTCTGACTTTTTTCACTGTGTGTCTACAAGTTTGCTCTCAATAACATTTTTTTGTGAATGCATTAAAAAAAGGATTGACATTTTGAGATTTGATTATTATGTATAGCCTCGTCTATACTCTTGAGGGACAGTAGTTTTTCTATTTAATACTTGTTGAATTCTTTATTTAGAAGAGGGTTAAGCTTGTGACTGTAAAGTAAATTGAAAGTATGACATTGTAAAAATAAAAAGAAAGCAGGAGAAGGGAGGATGGGTGGGAGTGTAGGGCAGGAAGTATCATTATACTCTTAAAACTGTATATATGAAATAAATGAAATTTATTCCCTTTATATAAATAAGAAAGTAAAACAAAAAAAAGAAAGGTAATACAGAGGATAAGAAGCTTGTTGGCATATACACCAAAATGAATACAGAATGTGATCCAAAACATGAATCAGGACGCATAATAATCAAAATGAAGAAAATAAGATAATGCTATAATTGTTAAAAAGTAATGAGAGCAACAACAGGTAGAGTGACTTGGAATGAAAGATGTTTTTATATACAATGGTAAAAACTCAACCAATGCCAATAAGTTAAAGAAATATTTACATTTCTATGTTTGGAATATTTGTTATTGAAGTTTGAGATTACTGGTGTCTTAGGCCCTTCAAGTAGCTATAAAAAAAATCACAGGTTTCAAACCCTAGATGCTGATTTCTCGTGGTTCTAGAAAATGAGAAAAACAAGATCAAAGCACCAGCATGTTTGATGTAGTCAAGGTCCTTGTCATAGGTGCTCACAGACAGCAATTTTTCCTGTTTCTCACATGGGAGGTGGAACAAGTGGTCCCTCCTTGCTGAACCTCTTTTAAGGGCACTAATCTGACTCACAATGGTTCTGTCTTTCTTATCTAATCCCTTTAAAAATACCCCTTCCTCTTGCTATCACCTTCTAGAGGTTAAGATTTCAATATATGAATTTTGGGAGACATGAATTTTAAACCATTTTCACTGGATAGAATAATCAATAGTTATGTTATTTATAATTTTATTTTAGGAATATTTTTGAAGCATTAATATGTTAATATATGTTCATTTTATCATGTTTTCATTAGAATTTATTTTGTTAAAATTTCCCTCTTTTATACTGTATATTGTCAAGTGCATACATTAGAGATACTTTTATGCTTATGAGATACATGGTCTTGTTATAACATATTGTTTGTCTATGTATGTATATATTGCTATACAATACATTATTTTATAAAGTAAAAAATAATGTGTGGGGGCCAGCCTGTGGCATAGTACATAAAGCCTCCATCTGCAGTGCTGGTGTCTCCTATGGGTACCATTTTGAGTCCACCTGTTCCACTTCCTATCCAGCTTTCTTCTATGGCCTGGGAGGACCGTGGAAGATGGCCCAGGTGCTTGGGCCCTGGCACCCACATGGAAGACCTGGAAGAAGCTCCAGGTTCCTGGCTTTGTATAGTTTAATCTCCGGGCATTGCAGCCATTTGGGGAATGGACCAATGGGGGGAAGAGCTCTCTCACTCTGGCTCTGCCTCTGCCTCTAAAATGAATAAGTATATCTTTAAAAAAATTATGCACCTACTGACAAAATAAACATAAAAAATTTGAATGCTGCTATAAAACCACTAATGCATTTTTATCATTGAAAAACTCAGTTTATCATGATCACTCATTATTATGTAAATGTATAATTACAATGTTAAGATAAATGTAGAGTGATTTGTAATTTGGTAATTTTCTTTTATTTTTATCTTTTATTTAATGAATATAAATTTCCAAAGTACGACTCATGGGTTACAATGGCTCCCCCCCCCCCATACCGTCCCTCCCACCCACAACCCTCCCCTTTCCCACTCCCTCTCCCCTTCCATTCACATCAAGATTCATTTTCGATTATCTTAATATACAGAAGATCAGCTTAGTATACCTTAAGTAAGGATTTCAACAGTTTGCTCCCACACCGAAACATAAAGTGAAAAATAATAGATGATTTTTTTAAATGATGATGAAATCAGATCAGACCTATTGTCATGTTTAATCCCAGTGAGAGTCAAGTTGGGAATTGATAATTTCTTTTTTCTTTTTTTTTTTTTTTTTTACAGAAGATCAGTTTAGTGTACATTAAGTAAAGATTTCAATCGTTTGCACCCCCATAGAAACACAAAGTGAAATATACTGTTTGAGTACTCGTTATAGCATTAAGCCTCAATGTACAGCACATTAAGGACAGAGATCCTACATGAGGAGTAAGTGCACAGTGACTCCTGTTGTTGACTTTACAAACTGACACTCCTGTTTATGGCATCAGTAATCTCCCTATGCACCAGTCATGAGTTTCCAAGGCTATGGAAGCCCCTTGAGTTCTCCGACTCTTATCTTGTTTAGACATGGTCATAGTCAAAGTGGAGATTCTCTCCTCCCTTCAGAGAAAGGCACCTCCCTCTTTGAAGACCTGTTCTTTCCACTGGGATCTCACTCACTGAGATCTTTTTGCCAGAGTGTCTTGGCTTTCCATGCCTGAAATACTCTCATGGGCTTTTCAGCCAGATCCGAGTGCCTTTAGGGCTGATTCTGAGGCCAGAGTGCTATTTAGGACATCTGCCATTCTATGAGTCTGGTGAGTATCTCACTTCCCATGTTGGATCACTCTCCTCTTTATTTATTCTATCGGTTAGTGTTAGCAGATACTAGACTTGTTTATGTGCTCCCTTTGACTCTTAGTCCTTTCATTATGATCAATTGTGAACTGAAATTGATCACTTGGAATAGTGAGATGGCATTGGCACATGCCACCTTGATGGGATTGAACTGGAATCCCCTGGTGTGTTTCCAACTCTACCAATTGGGGCAAGTCAGCCCAAGCATGCCCCAAATTATACATCTCTTTCCTCTCTTATTCCCACTCTTATGTTTAACAGGGATCACATTTCAGTTAATTTTCAACACTTAAGAATAACTGTGTGATAATTACAGAATTAAACCAGTCATATTAAGTAGAACAGACAAAAAAAATACTAAGAGGGATAATGTATTAAGTTGTCCATTAGCAGTCAGGGCTATGCTGATCAAGTCACCATTTCCCATAGTGTCCATTTCACTTCAGGAGGTTTCCTTTTTGTTGTTCAGTCAGTTGTCACTGATCAGGGAGAACATATGGTATTTGTCCCTTTGGGACTGGCTTACTTCACTCAGCATGATGTGTTCCAGATTCCTCCATTTTGTTGCAAATGACTGGATTTCATTGTTTCTTACTGCGGTATAGTATTCTAAAGAATACATATCCCATAATTTCTTTATCCAGTCTACCATTGATGGGCATTTAGGTTGGTTCCAGGTCTTGGCTATTGTGAATTGTGCTGCAATAAACATTAGGGTGCAGACCGCTTTTTTGTTTATCAATTTAAACTCCTTTGGGTAAATTCCAAGGAGTGGGATGGCTGGGTCGAACGGTAGGGTTATATTCAGGTTTCTGAGGAATCTCCAGACTGATTTCCATAGTGGCTTGACCAGTTTGCATTCCCACCAACAGTGGGTTAGTGTCCCTTTTTCCCCACATCCTCGCCAGCATCTGTTGTTGGTAGATTTCTGAATGTGAGCCATTCTAACCGGGGTGAGGTGAAACCTCATTGTGCTTTTGATTTGCATTTCCCTGATTGCTAGTGACCTTTAACATTTTTTCATGTGCCTGTTGGCCATTTGGATTTCCTCTTTTGAAAAATGTCTATTGAGGTCCTTGGCCCATCACTTAAGTGGGTTGTTGGTTTTGTTTTTGTGGAGTTTCTTGATCTCTTTGTAGATTCTGGTTATTAACCCTTTATCTGTTGCATAGTTTGCAAATATTTTTTCCCATTCTGTCTGTTGTCTCTTCACTCCTCTGACTGTTTCTTTTGCAGTACAGAAACTTCTCAATTTGATACAATCCCAATAGTTGATTTTGGCTTTGACTGTCTGTGCCTCCCGGGTCTTTTCCAGAAATTCTTTGCCTGTGCCAATATCTTGAAGGGTTTCTCCAATGTTCTCTAATAACTTAATGGTGTCAGGACGTAGATTTAGGTCTTTAATCCACGTTGAGTGGATTTTTGTGTAAGGTGTAAGGTAGGGGTCTTGCTTCATGCTTCTGCACATGGAAATCCAGTTTTCCCAGCACCATTTATTGAATAGACTGTCCTGGCTCCAGGAATTAGTTTTAGATCCTTGATCAAATATAAGTTGGCTGTAGATGTTTGGATTGATTTCTGGTGTTTCAATTCTGTTCCATTGGTCTATCCATCTGTTTCTGTACCAGTACCATGCTGTTTTGATTACAACTGTGCTGTAGTATGTCCTGAAATCTGGTATTGTGATGCCTCCGGCTTTGTTTTTGTTGTACAAGATTGCTTTAGCTATTCGAGGTCTCTTGTGCCTCCATATGAATTTCAGCATCATTTTTTCTAGATCTGCGAAGAATGTCTTTGGTATCTTGATTGGGATTGCATTGAATCTATAAATTGCTTTTGGGAGAATGGACGTTTTGATGATGTTGATTCTTCCAATCCATGAGCATGGAAGATTTTTCCATTTTTTGGTATCCTCTTCTATTTCTTTCTTTAAGGTTTTGTAATTTTCATCGTAGAGATCTTTAACGTCCTTGGTTAAGTTTATTCCAAGGTACTTGATTGTTTTTTTAGCTATTGTGAATGGGATTGATCTTAGCAGTTCTTTCTCAGTCATCGCATTGCTTGTGTATACAAAGGCTGTTGATTTTTGTGCATTGATTTTATATCCTGCCACTTTGCCAAACTCCTCTATGAATTCCAATAGTCTCTTAGTAGAGTTCTTTGGATCCTCTAAGTACAGAATCATATCGTCTGCAAAGAGGGATAGTTTGACTTCTTCCTTCTTGATTTGTATTCCTTTGATTTCTTTTTCTTGTCTGATGGCTCTGGCTAAAACTTCCAGAACTATGTTAAATAGCAGTGGTGAGAGTGGGCATCCCTGCCTGGTGCCAGATTTCAGTGGAAATGCTTCCAACTTTTCCCCATTCAATAGGATGCTGGCTGTGGTTTTTTTATAAATTGCTTTGATTATATTGAGGAATGTTCCTTCTATACCCAATTTGCTTAGAGTTTTCATCATGAAAGGGTGTTGAATTTTATCAAATGCTTTCTCTGCATCAATTGAGATAACCATATGGTTTTTCTTCTGCAGTCTGTTAATGTGGTGTATCACATTGATTGATTTGCAAATGTTGAACCATCCCTGCATACCAGGGATGAATCCCACTTGGTCTGGGTGGATGATTTTCCTGATGTGTTGTTGTATTCTATTGGCCAGAATTTTATTGAGGATTTTTGCATCTATGTTCATCAGGGATATTGGTCTGTAATTTTCTTTCAGTGCTGCATCTTTCTCTGGCTTAGGGATTAAGGTGATGCTGGCTTCATAGAAAGAATTTGGGAGGATTCCCTCTTTTTCAATTGTTCTGAATAGTTTGAGAAGAAATGGGATTAGTTCTTCTTTAAATGTCTGGTAGAATTCAGCAGTGAATCCATCTGGTCCTGGGCTTTTCTTTGTTGGGAGGGCCTTTATTACTGTTTCAATTTCTGTTTCAGTTATGAGTCTATTTAGGTTTTCTATGTCTTCATGGTTCAATTTTGGTAGATTGCATGTGTCCAGGAATCTATCCATTTCTGATAGGTTTTCCTGTTTGCTGGCATACAGGTCCTTGTAGTAATTTCTGATGATTCTTTTTATTTCTGTGGTGTCTGTTGTTACGTTTCTTTTTCATCTCTGATTTTATTGATTTGGGTCTTTTCTCTTCTTTTTTTAGTTAGTTGGGCCAATGGGGTGTCAATTTTGTTTATTTTTTCAAAAAACCAGCTTCTCACTTGGCTGATTTTTTGTAATGTTTTTTTGGATTCAATCCTGTTAATTTCTTCTCTGGTTTTAATTATTTCTCTTCTCCTACTAGATTTGGGTTTGGTTTGCTGCAGTTTTTCTAGGTCCTTGAGGTGCGCTGAAAGCTCATTTATTTGGTACCTTTCCAATTTCTTGATATAGGCACCTATTGCTGTAAATTTGCCTCTCAATACTGCTTTTGCTGTATCCCATAAGTTTTGATATGTTGTGTTGTTGTCTTCATTTACTTCCAGAAAGTTTTTGATTTCTCTTTTGATTTCTTGAATGACCCAGTGTTCATTCAGGAGCATGTTGTTCAGTCTCCATGTGTTTGCATACTTTCTGGGGTTTCCTGAGTTGCTAATTTCCAGCTTCATCCCGCTGTGGTCTGAGAAGCTGCATGGTATGATTCTAATTCTTTGAAATTTGCTGAGACTTGCTTTATGGCCTAGTATGTGATCAATCCTGGAGAAGGTTCCATGCACTGCTGAGAAGAATGTGAAGTCTGTAGATGTAGGGTTGAAAGTTCTGTAGATATCTGTTAGATCCATTTGGGCAATAGTGTCGATTAAATCTGCTGTTTCCTTGTTGATCTTCTGTCCGGATGATCTGTCTATTTCTGAGAGTGGAGTATTGAAGTCCCCCAGTACTATTATATTGGAATCTAAATCTCCCTTTAAGTCCCTTAACATATCTTTTAAATAGACCGGTGCCCTGTAATTAGGTGCATATACATTTATAATAGTTACATCTTCCTGTTGAATTGAACCCTTAATCATTATATAGTGTCCCTCTTTGTCTCTCTTAACAGTTTTTGTATTAAAGTTTATTTTGTCTGATATTAATATGGCTACACCTGCTTTTTTTTGGTTTCTGTTGGCATGGAATATCTTTTTCCAACCTTTCACTTTCAGTCTGAATGCCTCTTTGTTAGAGAGATGTGTTTCTTGTAGGCAACAAATAGTTGGGTTGTGTTCTGTGAGCCAGTCAGCCAAACGGTGTCTTTTAACTGAAGAATTCAGACCATTAATGTTCAATGTGACTATTGATACATAGTGACTTTGCCCTGCCATTTTCCCGGAAATATTTTCTAGTATATGCTTTGAGCTTCCCATGCTCTTTTACTGGTAGGTGTTCTTCCTTTCCCTTCTTTCATATTGATGGCCGTGTTTCTGTGTTTCTGAGTGTAGCACATCTTTAAGTATCTTTTGCAGGGCCGGACGAGTGGCCACAAAGTCTTTCAATTTCTGTTTGCTATGAAAGGTCTTTATTTCACCTTCATTCACAAATGAGAGCTTGGCAGGATATAATATTCTGGGCTGGCAATTTTTCTCTCTTAGCACCTGTGCTATGTCTCGCCATTCCCTCCTAGCTTGTAGGGTTTCTGATGAGAAGTCAGCTGTGAGTCTGATTGGAGATCCTCTGAGAGTAATCTGACGTTTCTCTCTTGCACATTTTAGGATCTTTTCTTTATGTTTCACTGTGGTAAGTTTAATTACCACGTGTCGTGGTGAGGATCTCTTTTGGTCATGTTTATTGGGGGTTCTATGAGCTTCCTGTACTAGGATATCTCTGTCCTTCTCCAAACCTGGAAAGTTCTCTGCTAGTATCTCACTAAAAAGGCCTTCCAATCCTTTCTCTCTCTCCATGCCTTCAGGAACTCCTAGAACTCGAATGTTGGTTTTTTTAATAGTATCCTGTAGATTCCCAACAATATTTTTTAGATTTCTAATTTCCTCTTCTTTTCTTTGGTTTGACTGTATGTTTTCCTGTGCTCTATCTTCTAAGTCCGATATTCTCTCTTCTGCTTCACCCATTCTGTTTTTAAGGCTTTCTAATGTGTTTGTCATTTGATCTATTGAGCTCTTCATTTCATTTTGATTTGTCTTCACTATAACACTTTCCTGTTCTACTAGTTTCTGAGTTTCATTTTGACTCTTCCTTAAAATTTCATTTTCACGAGAGAGATTTTCAATCTTGTCCATTAAGGATTTCTGTAGTTCAAGGATTTGCTTTTGAAAACTTCTAAATGTTCTTATCATAAATTTTTTGAAATCCGTATCTTGTATTTCTTCTATCTCATCATCTTCATACTCTTGGCTTGGGATGTTTTGCTTATTTGGAGGCATCATAGTGTCATTGTTGATCTTGCTCCCTCTATTTCTGTGTTTGTTACTCGGCATAGTTAATTCTTCTTGAGTCACTGTGCGTTTTTTTTTTTTTTTTTTTTTTTTTTTTTTTTTTTTTTTTTTTACTGTGTCCGTGTTAAGTGGACTGCCTGCTGTTGGAGGAGCCTTGGAGGCTTGAGATGGGTGCAGCCTGAGAGCTCTGCCTGGTTCTTCCTGGTTAAGGGTGTGCAAAGGAGACACCCTCAGGTTATGTGTGGTAAATCTCTCTCTTTTTATTTATTTATTTATTTATTTTATTTATTCAGGGGGTAAGTAACACCACAGGGCACGGCTGTGCAGAATTGATGGTATTTAGCTTCCAGTCTTTGGCTCCTCTGGACTCCCACTGGGTTGCCTAGGCTACTGAATTGTAGTGACTCAGTTCCTTAACTCTCCCCCATTGATATGTAAATCCAGAGAGGAGGCCTGCTCTTTGTCTCTTGGAAATTCTTCAAGCCTTGCAGCCTTGTAACCTTTGCAAGGTTAGGGGGAAGAGAAACCCCGAAGCTTTTTTTTTTCCTTCTTTCCGGTAGTGAGTTTGCTGCACTTTCCGGCCCCCCTCTAGATTCTGACCCCCGTTTCCCCATCAATGTCTCGGGTTATTGAGCTCACCTCCCCTTCCAGTGCCGATGTGTGGACTCGGAGCCCTGAGCGTCCCAAGTCTCCCCGCTGTTGTCTGTGTGGCATGCACTCCCCTTGGAGCACTGGCGCGCAGACCCTGGGGCTTCCGCGGCTGGGTCCCGCGACTTGGCTTCCGCGCGGTGGGCGACCTTGTTCTCCCAGTAGGTCCTCCGATTTACGGCCGCTCCATCCAGAAGGGTATCCGCTGCAATATTTTCCTGGTTCTTTTTTCTGCGGCTACCGTAACTCCCCTTTTATTAAACTAAATTTTCCCGGACTATCGGTGCGCGCCCTCACTATTCCGCCATCTTGGCTCCGCCCTGGTAATTTTCAAGAATCCAAAAGTATCGTGACTTTTCATTCCTATGCAATAATGATTAGTAGTATTAGAAATTGATAAATATTACCTAGGAATAAAGAAAGACGTGACATGGCTCAAAGGGAGTGATGATAAACCAAAGCTGAAAGTCTTACCAAAGAGTGAAAAAAAAAAAAAAGAAAGAAAACACAAACAAAGATAAATAAGCACTGGGCAGTTTAAATATACCGCGTAGCGGAGAGATGTCTGAGCTCAGTTTGAGCACAAAGTTCACTAAAACAAAAGGATGAGGAGATTTAAAAAGCTGTGATGGGTGGGTGCACTTTGGGTCTCAGGACATCTCTGTTTGTCAGTTTGCCTCACTGCAAGGAAAAGCAAGCATTCTCCCAGCTTCAGAAGAGGAGGTCATTCATGCTTGGAGTCAGGTGACAAAGTTCAGAGACTACTTTCTCCACACCAGTATTGGGATAAGCACACTATCCTCTTTGAGGATCCATTCTAAGGGATGGTCCCCAGGTCCTTGAGAAAGACTGTTCTTGGTTTTAAAACTAGCAACAGCCTATTGACATCGGGCCCTTGCCGCGGCTCACTAGGTTAATCTTCCACCCTGGGTTCTAGTCCCGGTTGGGGCGACAGATTCTGTCCCGGTTGCTCCTCTTCCAGTCCAGCTCTCTGCTGTGGCCCGAGAAGACAGTGCATCATGGCCCAAGTGCCTGGGCCCTGTACCTGCATGGAAGACCAGGAGAAGCACCTGGCTCCTGGCTTTGGATAGGTGAAGCACGCCAGCCATAGCGGTCACTTGGAGGGTGAACCAACGGAAAAAGGAAGACCTTTCTCTCTGTCTGTCTGTCTGTCTGTCTCTCTCTCTCTCACTAACTCTGCCTTTCAAAAAAAAAAAAAAAAAAGATTTGCACGTCAATAGAGCGGAGAAAGAATCATCAATTGTGGTTTTCTTTTTTTTTTAACTTTTATTTAATGAATATAAATTTCCAAAGTACAGAATATGGATTACAATGGCTTCCCCCCCATAATGTCCCTCCAACCCACAACCCTCCCCTTATCCACTCCCTCTCCCCTTCCATTCACATCTAGATTAATTTTCCATTCTCTTTATATACAGAAGATCAGTTTAGCATACATTAAGTAAAGATTTCAACAGTTTGCTGACACACAGAAACATAAAGTGAAAAATACTGTTTGAGTACTCGTTATAGCATTACATCTCAATGTACAGCACACTAAGGACAAAGATCCTACATGAGGAGTAAGTGCACAGTGACTCCTGTTGTTGACTTAACAAATTGACACTCTTGTTTATGGCCTCAGTAATCACCCTAGGCTCTTGTCATGAGCTGCAAAGGCTCTAGAAGCCCCCTGAGTTCACTGACTCTGATCATATTTAGACAAGGCCATGGTCAAAGTGGAAGTTCTCTCCTCCCTTCAGAGAAAGTTACCTCCTTCTTTGATGACCCGTTCTTTCCACTGGGATCTCACTCACAGAGATCTTTCATTTAGGTTTCCTCCCCCCCTCCCCCCAGAGTGTCTTGGCTTTCCATGCCTGAAATACTCTCATGGGCATTTCAGCCGGATCCACATGCCTTAAGGGCTGATTATGAGGCCAGAGTGCTGTTAGGACATTTGCCATTCTATGGGTCTGCTGTGTATCTCACTTCCCATGTTGGATCATTCTCTCCCTTTTTGATTCTATCAGCTAGTATTTGCAGACACTATTCTTGTTTCTGTGATCCCTTTGGTTCTTAGTCCTATCATTATGATCAATTGTGAACAGAAATTGATCACTGGGACTAGTGAGATGGCATTGGTACATGCCACCTCGATGGGATTGAATTTGAATCCCCTGGTATGTTCCTAACTCTACCGTTTGAGGTAAGTCAGCTTGAGCATGTCCCGAATTGCACATCTCTTCCCTCTCTTATTCCCACTCTTATATTTTACAGCGATCACTTTTCAGTTAAGTTTCAGCACTTAAGAAGAATTGTGTATTGATTACAGTATTCAACCAAAAGTATTAAGTAGAACAAACAAAAAAAATACTAAGATGGATAATATATTAAGCTGCTCATCAACAGTCAGGGTGAGGGCTGATCAAGTCACCGTTTCTCATAGTGTTCATTTCACTTTAACAGGTTTCCTTTTTGGTGCTCAGTTAGTTGTCACCTATCAAGGAGAACAAGTGGTATTTGTCCCTTTGGGATTGGCTTATTTCACTCAACATAATTTTTTCCAAATTCCTAACAGGGATCACTTTTCAGTTAAAATTTAAACACCTAAGAATAATTGTGTGTTAATTACAGAGTTCAACCAATAGTATAGAACAAAAAAAAAAATACTAAAATGGATAAAGTATTACATTGTACATCAACCGTCAGGACAAGAGCTGATCAAGTCACTGTTTCTCATAGTGTCCATTTCACTTCAACAAGTTTCCCCTTTGGTGCTCAGTTAGTTGTCGCCAATCAGGGAGAACATATGATATTTGTCCCTTTGGGACTGGCTTAATTTACTCAGCATGATGTTTTCCAAATTCCTCCATCTTATTGCAAATGACTGGGTTTCATTTTTTTTTTTTTTGACTGTTGTATAGTATTCTATAGAGTACATGTCCCATAATTTCTTTATCCAGTCTACTGTTGATGGGCATTTGGGTTGGTTCCAGGTCTTAGCTATTGTGAATTGAGCTGCAATAAACATTAATGTGCAGACTGCTTTTTTGTTTGCCAATTTCATTTCCTTTCGGTAAATTCCAAGGAGTGGGATGGCTGGGTTGAATGGTAGGGTTATATTCAGGTTTCTGAGGAATCTCCAGACTGACTTCCATAGTGGCTTAACCAGTTTGCATTCCCACCAACAGTGGGTTTTCTAGATTAAATGTTCTGAGTAAAACATCAGGGAACTGGAGGCAGTTTAGCACTCTCTTGGTCAAGCCCCTATATATGGCAACTTGCATATCAACTTTTTACACTTGATTTATGAAGATTTTGTAAAGGGAAGGAAGAATACAATATGAATATGAAAGACCACACTCTTCCTTGGATTGTCCAAGTTGGAGAGAAGTAATTGAAGAATCCATCATGAATTCGAGACTGGCTTCCAGTATATAATTCTGCACACACTAATAAATCTCCATAGTCTTCAACATATTCTTGTGTGAATGGAGATACTACGCCTAGACTATGCCTAGACTACACCTAGAATTAAGAATTGGTTAAGATAACCACTATAAAATGCAGCATGATATTTTTCCACACTGAAAAGTCTCCACAGTTGTTAGCAAAAATTATTATAAACAAATATAAGGCAATGTGTAATACGAAGAGAATGGTGTAGAAAAGATGAACATATACTGTTTGGAAAACTCAGAACAGCGAACAATTAATTTTGTATGTGAAATCAGGGACCTTTACTCAAAATTTCAAGGGTTCTTGCCATATGCTTAGATAAGAAGACTGTGAGCCCTGAGGCAGGGGACAACACCAGGAGGGCCCACCATGCTCCAGGCCCTTTATTCACTTCCAAAGGGGAGTTGTTATGTAATTTGATTGGCAGGTGGGCAAACTGTTGAAGTCAGATAGGGGCCTGAGATTATTCATGATAGGGGGCAGGGCAAAGGCGTGGTCTCCAATTCACAAAACAAATCGATTTAATCCTATCTGCCTGCCTATATCATCTGGATGATTTAGAAAAGACTACTAAAGAGAAATTGGATCATAAAACAGATATTTTTCAGTTAGAAAGAAAATCCAGTCTGAAAAAATGCCCATTGCATCAAAATGTAAGTTCTTCAACAGGGACATTGCCTTTAGAATTGACATTGGACTTGTTAACTATCCACGGAATTGAACTAACTGAATTACAGGAATTTGAAACTGTTAGATGTGCTCAAAATTGTGAATATTTCAATATGAATATGGAATGAAATTCACTGTAAATGGAAGCAGAGGAGCTGAGACTAGAGAAACATTTGCAAAGAATTTGATTCTTATTTTATAAAAAATACTATCACTATCCCAGTTCTTTTCAATTCACCAAAATGTATGCATATCTATCACAAACAAAATATGGCCCAAAACAATATTTTAAGGAAGTTCTATAGAAAACCATGTATGGTTTTTGAGTTGATTCTCTAAAGATCAGAATTTTATTTTTATTG
Organism: Oryctolagus cuniculus; assembly: GCF_964237555.1. NCBI lineage: Eukaryota > Metazoa > Chordata > Mammalia > Lagomorpha > Leporidae > Oryctolagus > Oryctolagus cuniculus. Next base: position 189,108,297 of record NC_091433.1, on the reverse strand, counting down.
AAAATATTTCATTCACTTCCACATTTTGGGGAAATACAAAAGAAAAGTACTCTTTTCTTTTTACTGTTTTCATGAAATACTCTTTTGTAATAGACAAGAAACATACAATTCCTTTAATATATAGCTTGTAAGTCAAGTAACCTTCCAGTAAAAATCCTTGAATGTTAATTAACATACACATTTTTGTTTTTGGATTGTTTGCCTGGATTTAAGTGTCTCTAATCATTGGCTATGTGAAAATAAGCAAAGACCACTAAATTAAGAAGCAAATGGAAGGTGTTTATTCGGAGTTCACAATAGCCAAAGGGCTTCACCACCACCACCCCTTGCATTTCATACGGACTGACTGGTAGGTAGCAAATGGGAAGGGAAAACTTTCAGTTTGCTTTGACTGGAGGCTCATGCCAGGCAGAAAGTGGAGGAGAGCAAAAGGACATCAGAAACATGCTTGGGGGATATGCTTGGCTTTTTCTACTTGGCTCTACCTCTAACACCAGGGTGAAATGGAAATCGGGCAGTAGTTGATCTATTGCAGATATTTATGGGTCAATGACTTTAGTTGGGGTTTGTCAGATTACACTGGCTTTTATGTGTTTGCAAGTCAGAATTCCATTGCCACACAAGAGCTTCTCCTGTCCATTTGTGTATTGATTATCTCAGTTCTGGCCCCTTGCATGAGTTGTAAACACTTTGGATTCTAACCAAAAATTTCAACCTTAAGGAAATTCAAATGGTGTATTTATATGTAAGATATACTTTCATTTTGCACAGTGATTATTGGAATAAAATACAGATCATGAGTATGTAAACTGAAAATTATTCTCACCACCGAGTTGGATTGATGAGTGCTGTTGTCTCATGAACTGGAATTGCTCTCAGTGTATTGGAAACAAGTAGACCTTTATTTTTTTATCACCTTATGATTTAAATATCACATTGTCATTTTCTTACATTTTATTTATCTTGTGTATTGGAAAGACAGAGAAACACATACAGAAGGAGAAACAGAGATCTGCCATCTGCCGATTCATTCCCAAGTACAACCAGTGGCAAGGGCGTGTTCAGCCAGGCAGAAGCCAGAAGTCAGAAGCCAGGAGAACGAGCACAGAATACATTTTGCCATGGGGGATCACTTGCTGCTCCAAGGGTCATATGAGCAGGAAGCTGGAATCCAGAGCAGAACATAGACTCAAACTCAGGCATTTCAATATGGGTTGTACATGTCACAAGCAGAGTGCTAACTACAAGCCAAATACATTTCCCCAAAGATTGTTTTTTAGAAAAAAAATTGCCTTCATTCATTAGCAGTAGACTCATTAAATAAGTCTCAGTTTGATTCTTGAATTGCTTTTGTGCTCTTAATGTTAACATTATATTTTTCTAAACAAAACCTTACCTAATATTTGAATTTAAAATAGTACAATGGGTTTCTAACGATAAATTTTTGCCAAAGATCTATTCATGTGTATTTAACTGTGAATAAATGAATAATGGGCAAAATGTTATTAAAAAAGCAATTAATCTAAATTTTTAATTTAAGTTTGGAGCCTTTGTTTCTATATCCCAGTGCAAAAATACTTGTGCACTTGGGACCAAAATATGGAAAGCATCTATATAACTAAAACAAAATCCTAACAACCAGTGAATGCATGAGAATCACAGTGTATCTTAATATTTTAATATTCTAATGTTTTCACTCTACCAAGTTTTCAGAATTCAATATTTATGTTAATCGTATATTCACTACTGACTTCATAATGACTAATTGTGTCAGTATATTCAATTAATATTTACCAACTCTCAGATCTTGTGTCAGGATATGCTAACATAAAACAGCTACCTATTGACTAATGTAACTTTTTTTCAAATTATAATATATATATTTTTTTCCTTTTTATTTAGTAAATATAAATTTCCAAAGTAAAGTTTATGGATTACATTGGCTTTCCCCCACATTATTTCCCTCCCACTCGCACCCCTCCCATCTCCCACTCCCTCTCCCATTCCATTCACATCAAGATTCATTTTCAATTATCTTTATATACAGAAGATTGATTTAGTATATATTAAGTAAAGATTCCATCAGTTTGCACCCACACAGAAACACAAAGTGTAAAATACTGTTTCAGCACTAGTTATAGCATTACTTCACATTGGACAACACATTAAGGACAGAGCCCACATGAGGAGTAAGTACACAGTGACTCCTGTTGTTGATTTAACAATTTGACACTCTTGTTTATGGCGTCAGTAATCTCCCTAGGCTCTAGTCATGAGTTGCCAAGGCTATGGAAGCCTTTTGAGTTTGCCGACTTCGATCTTATTCCAACAGGGTCATAGTCAAAGTGGAAGTTCTCTCCTCCCTTCACAGAAAAGTACCTCCTTCTAACGATAAATTTTTGCCTAAGATCTATTCATGTAGATACACTTAACCAAGGACGTTAAAGATCTCTACGATGAAAATTACAAAACCTTAAAGAAAGAAATAGAAGAGGATACCAAAAAATGGAAAAATCTTCCATGCTCATGGATTGGAAGAATCAATATCATCAAAATGTCCATTCTCCCAAAAGCAATTTATACATTCAATGCAATACCAATAAAGATACTGAAGACCTTCTTCTCAGATCTGGAAAAAATGATGCTGAAATTCATATGGAGACACAGGAGACCTTGAATAGCTAAAGCAATCCTGTACAACAAAAACAAAGCCAGAGGCATCACAATACCAGATTTCAGGTCATACTATAGGGCTGTTATAATCAAAACAATATGGTACTGGTACAGAAACAGATGGATAGACCAATGGAACAGAATAGAAACACCATAAATCAATCCAAACATCTACAGCCAACTTAAATTTGATCAAGGATCCAAAACCAATCCCTGGAGTAAGGACAGTCTATTCAATAAATGGTGCTGGGAAAATTGTATTTCCACGTGCAGAATCATGATGCAAGACCCCTGCCTTTCCCCTTACACAAAAATTCACTCAACATGGATTAAAGACTTAAATCTACGACTGGACACCATCAAATTATTAGAGAGCATTGGAGAAACCCTGCAAGATATAGGTACCAGCAAAGACTTCTTGGAAAAGACCCCAGAAGCACAGGTAGTCAAAGCCAAAATTAACATTTGGGATTGCATCAGATTGAGAAGTTTCTGTACTGCAAAAGAAACAGTCAGGAAAGGGAAGAGGCAACTGACAGATTGGGAAAAAATATTTGCAAACTATGCAACTGATAAAGGGTTGATAACCAGAATCTACAAAGAAATGAAGAAACTCCACAACATCAAAACCAACAACCCACTTAAGAGATGGACCAAGGACCTCAATAGACATTTTTCAAAAGAGGAAATCCAAATGGCCAATGACACATGAAAAAATGTTCAAGATCACTAGCAATCAGGGAAATGCAAATCAAAACCACAATGAGGTTTCACCTCACCCCAGTTAGAATGGCTTACATACAGAAATCTACCAACAACAGATGTAGGCAAGGATGTGGAGAAAAAGGGACACTAACCCACTGTTGGTGGGAATGCAAACTGGTCAAGCCACTATGGAAGTCAGTCTGGAGATTCCTCAGAAACCTGAATATAAACCTACCATACAACCCAGGCATACAACTCTTTGGAATTTACTGAAAGGAAATTGAATTGGCAAACAAAAAAAGCTTTCTGCACATTAATGTTTATTGCAGCTCAATTCACAATAGCTAAGACCTGGAACCAACCCAAATGCCCATCAACAGTAGACTGGATAAAGAAATTATGGGACATGTATTCTATGGAATACTATACAGCAGTCAAAAACAATGAAATACGGTCATTTGCAACAAGGTAGAGGAATCTGGAAAACATTATGCTGAGTGAATTAAGCCAGTCCCAAAGGGACAAATATCATATGTTCTCCCTGATTGGCAACAACTAACTGAGCACCAAAGGGGAAGCCTGTTGAAGTGAAATGGACACTATGAGAAACAGTGACTTGATCAGCCCTTGTCCTGACTGTTGAAATACAATGTAATACTTTATCCCTTTTAGTATTTTTTTTTGTTCTAGTGCTATTGGTTGAACTCTATAATTAATACACATTTATTCTTAGGTGTTTAAATTTTAACTGAAAAGTGATCCCTGTTAAATATAAGAGTGGGAATAAGAGAGGGAGGAGATGTACAGTTTGGGACATGCTCAATTGGACTTGCTCCAAATGGTGGAGTTATAAATGTGCCAGGGGATTCCAATACAATCCCATCAATGTGGCATGTACCAATGCCATCTCTCTATTCCAAGTGATCAATTTCAGTTCACCTATCACACTGATAGGTCTAAGAATCAAAGGGATCACACAAACAAGACTAGTGTCTGCTAATACTAACTGATAGAATCAAAAAGGGAGAGAACGATATATCATGGGAAGTGGGATACACAGCAGACTCATAGAATGGCAGATGTCCTAAATAGCACTCTGTCCTCAGAATCAGCCCTTAAGGCATTCGAATCTGGCTGAAGAGCCCATGAGAGTATTTTAGGCATGGAAAGACAAGACACTCTGGAAAAAAAAAAATAGGACCTAATGTAACTTTTACCTTCATGCATATATTAACAAATAAGTATGAGTACATATTGTGTAATATGGTTTATTAGATGAAACGTCATATTAATAGCTATGTATGACTAACTTCTAATCACTTGTTCAATAAACAATGATGACTGTCTACTATTTGCAAGTCATTGTTTTAGGAGCTGGAGAAACAGTTACACACAAGACAAAGTGTCTCATGGAGCTACTGTTTAGTGAAATACACAAAAATAAACTCACAGAAATGTCTCCGTAAGGTAGTAGCTCCTGTGAACACTTGGGAAACCTTTCTTGAGAGATTGATTGAGGTGGGCCTTGAGAAAATTTTGCACCTTGCTAAGATTCGAAAATCTAATCCAGGAAATACTATTGTTTTGCTTTTTGCTAACATGTGTTTATCTAAATCCAGTTATCTTGAAATTTTAACAATGACCTTTAAGAGTAAACTCTTACAGTCTCAGTAGCTGATATCTTATAAAAATGTATATAATGTCAACATTTTCCAAAATGAAAAAAAATGATGATGAGATTTTAAAGCTCATGAATTTATGCACTCCTTAAATTTCTTTAATAGTCACAAGGTCATTTCCCTTATTAGAATTTGCAGGAAGAGTTAGACACAGTCAGGGTTTATGATATCTTTTGTTGATAGCCTTTAGAGTGCTCATAATCTATAAATAAGACAAGATAGATCTGAGGGCCTTGTTCAATTTCTAATTAAATTTTAAAAGATTTATTTATTCATTTGCGAGGTAGAGTTACAGATAGAGAGGGAGTGACAGAGAGAGGGGTCTTCCATCGGCTGGTTCATTTTCCAAATGGCTGCAAGGGCTCAAACTGGGCCAATATGAAGCCAGGAGCCAGGAGTTTCTTTGGGTCTCCCATGAGGGTACAGGGGCCCAAGAACCTGGGCCATCCTCTACTGCTTTCCCATGCCATTAGCAGAAAGTTGGATAGGAAAAGGAGCAGCCAGGATACAAACTGGCTCCCAAAGTGGATGCCAGTGCCACAGGCAGAGGCTTAACCTACTATACCACAGCACTGGCTCCTCTAATTGAATTTACCTTGACAAATACCTATTTAATGCTACACAATATGACTCAGTCTTCAGTCTTTTGATTTTTCCTTTAATACCTTTTTATTTATTTGAAAATCAGAGTAACAGAAGGAGAAGAAGGGAGAGAGAGAAAGAGAGAGAGAGAGAGAGAGAGAGATTGATTTTATCTGCTGGTTCACTCTTATAGCTGTGATGACCAGGGCTGGGTCAGCCAAAGTCAGAAGTAAAGAGCTTCTTCCAGGTCTCCCACATGGGTGGAAGGGAACCAGGCACTTAAGCCATTTTCTGCTGCTTTCCTAGGCACATTAACAGAGAATCTGTTTAGAAGTTGAACATGTGGGACTTGATCCAAAGCCCAAATAGGATGCCAGTGCTCCAGGCGGTGGTTTAACCTGATGTACCATAGTGTCGGCCAAATTCTTCATTATTCTAAGAACTAAAAATGAAAAATTGGGCACTGCCACATAGACAAGTCAAGATGACATTTACAAATAAATTTAATAAACAAAAATAATCACAAGAATAATATGTAAAGCCATAAAATGAGATACTACTTTCTGTAAGTAAAAATTTCAAAAAGATGCTGTTTAAACTGTCCTTGTACTATTTGAAATTTATTTTCAATCACTTTCAGAAATATGCAAACAAAAGGCAATAGAGAAGGCATTCAGGATGCAATAATAATATCTACAAGAAATCAGAGGCATGAAAGAAGTAGTACTCACATCAATTAGTGTCCAACACAGAAGACGATAAAGGAGAAATAATGTTGATATTAATTCACAATTGGCATGTGAATGAATTTCAGTGTTGGCTGCCATCTTTACTACTTACCCAGGCCTTGATTGTTTACAGATTGCTTAATCTCAACGAGTACCATTCATGTACTAATAAATGGGATAGTTCAATGGAGTTTTTAAGGAAATAACCTATGTTACACTTTATGCACAGGGTCTGACATATTGTTAGTGCTTAATAAATATAAACCACTATTTTGTTACTCATTATCAATATTATCAGATATATGCGAACTTCATTTATCCATACAAACCTACTCAATATGTGCAGATTCCTATGAGTTTGCAACCTTATCTTCTCATTGGCATGAAACTCTGACTTTAATAGGGGTTATCTTGCTCCCTTGCATTCTATACAGATTCTCCATCACTATTAATTTAGTTATGAAAGCAGCTATTTGCATGATTTACAGATATGAATATAAACAAATAATTATAACTAACAAACTATTCTTCATGATAGGGTTTTTTATGCATATATCAGCCTTAGAAGTACTTTCTAAGAGCTTATAAAACACCCATTTCTAAGGGTTACTTTGGTCACCATAATATAGGGGTTCTCCCCTAAGGCTAATCACCATGGAGTGCTTAATCTAATGATTTCTCCATCGATCTCCATTTTTTCTTCCTACCCTCATCTATTTGATTTCCTACTTTCTATTCTAGAAATAGCTGTTATTTCCTACTTACTAATGCAGAATGAAGTACCTTTGCTTCTTTAATATTTATTTATTTATTTATTTGGAAAGCAGAGTGAGAGGGTGAATAAGATAGAAGGAGAGAGAGCAACCTTCCACCTGCTGGTTCACTCCTCAAATCCCCACCACAGCCAGGGCTTTGTCAGGCCAAAACCAGGAGTCAAGAACACCACCAAGGTCTCTGACTGCTTCCTAGGCACATGTGCAGGAAGCTGGATTGGAAGTGAGGAGCAGCTGGAACTGAAATTGGTACTCTGATACAGGATGTAGATGTCCCAAGTTGTGGCATAACTCACTGCACCACAAAGTACCTTTATCAAGCCCACATTACTAACTGAAGCTCCTGGCTCACTTTGAGATCCAAATACTTAATCATCATAAGCTTTTCATGCAGTATCAATTACTTCACCATTCTTCCACCCAAATTTCATAATAATTTCATGTCTATTATTGCTTCAATTTTAGCGAATTCCTATCATTCTGGTAGGATTTTTTTTTTTCAACTGGTGTCTGTTCAGTGTCTCAGAATAGTTCCTCTTTAAACATTATATCAAGTTAACCTGCATTTATTTTGCTGTAAATATATTAAAACCCATGCAGATTTTTCATAATACATAGTTCTATGATTTTTGAAGACTCCTTGTGATTATGAACATTTCTGTGTTTAGTAAAAGGATTTTTGCAAATGGCTCCCCAGGTTTTGTAATTTTTGCTCACCCTCACAATATTATGTACTCTTTTCCTTCTCTTGTCACTATCATTTCCTGTATTTTAACAGATGATTATGATGACCATGATGATGGTGTTACTTGGCAGAATTTGCACTGTGAACTTTTCTTTATGGGTAGAAACTCAGCTATGAATCACTTAATCTTTAGATAAATTTCTTTGAGTTTGCTGATGTGTATGTGGCTCAGGAGATACCCAGAGATGCTGTGGATTGAGTTTGGGGATCTCAATACTTCAGACTAACAGTTGCATACATTTTGTTGCAAAAGACAGGATTTAATCTTTTTAACCACTGAGTAATATTACATAGCGCACATATGCCCTAATTTCTTTATCCAGTTATCAGTTGCCAGACGACTGGAAATCATTATACTTAGTGAAATCAGTCAGTCCCAAGGAGACAGATACCATATGTTTTCCCTGATCTGTGGTAGCTAATAGGATATCTAAAATGTGATGAATGGGAGTTAAATTGATATTTTGAGATTCGGTGATTGTTTGCAGTCCTCGTCTACTGTTGAGGAACAGTGTTTTGTATTGTTTCGTTGTTTTCCTCATACTATTTTATGAACTCTTCATTCACTGTAGGGTTAATCTTAAGAGTATAAAGTAAACTGGAAGTAGATAGTTATAAAAATTAAGAGTGGGAATAGGAAAGAAAGGAGGAAGAAAGGTGACAACATGGGGGAGGGAGGGTGAGTGTGAAGAATCATTATGTACCTTGATCCTCTATACATGAGATACCTGAAATTTGTATACTTTAAACAAAAAGGATTTTTAAAAAAAGTCCCCAGAAACAAACAAAACCAGGAAAATCTTAAAAAAAAAAAAAAAAAGAAATTGTCCATCCCAATTAAAGAGGGTGAGGAAAGAAATACAGTTCAACTGTTTATATTATTATGTTATCTCCAGGGAATATTTTAGATTTATTTGTGTATTTGGAAGGCAAAGTTGGAGAGAAGAGAGAGAGAGAGAGAGAGAGAGAGAGAGAGAGTCTTCCATCCACTGGTTCACACCTGAAATGGCCGCAATGGCTGGAGCTGGGCTGATTGGAAGCCAGGAGGCAGAAGCTTCCTCAAGGTCTCCCACGCTGGTGCAGGGCCCAAGAACTTCTACTGCTTTCGAAGGCCATTATAGAGAGCTGGATTGGAAGAAGAGCAGTCAGGGCTCAAACGGGTGCACATTTGGGATGCCAGCACTGCAGGAGGTGACTTTACCCATTGTGCCATAGCACTAGCAACGCTCCAGGGAATTTTGAAAGGTCAATGCTAAACACTGTTCTTGTGCTGCACACAGTTGTTCTTGTGCTGCACACAGTTTCTGAAATAATGTGGTGGTATGTTTTGAAGGAGTACATTATTTTTTAGGAACATCTAAAAAATATCACTAGAAAATCAAATGGTTTTTGTAAAACAGAAACCATATCCACTATTACCTTAGTTATTCACCCTATTAAACATGACATTGCAGCTTTTAAATCTCTTCATTTTTCACCGTTCAGTGATTCTGCAAGCAACATGATGTCACAAATCACATTGGAAGAAGATATCCTGTAAGTGACAGTGTGCACATGGCATATAAGCAAAACAGTGGAAACATAAAATTTGCTCTGACATTATCTCCCAATTTGCCTCACCAGTTGTTTTATTCAGTTTTTAATTTTTTTCAAGTATGATACATGCAAATGTGGTGCATCCATTAGGCAGTTTCTGATGTTCAGCCCTGTAAATGCAAGCTCTCCCAGTGAGTAAAGAAGACCAGAATTACATGTGCATACTTGGTAATGGACAGCAATAAAGAAAAAAAAAGCAACCAAGGACTGAGAGGAATAGAGGAGAGCAGACTGCATTCCACAGAAATAACCTGGCAGTTTTCTAATAGTTAACTATTAGTTTAAAATATTAATACCACGTAGACTCACTCATATGTTGAAGGTTAGAAAAAAAGAAGAACAAAGGTAAGAAAATACGGAGGTGATCTGAATTTAGAAAGGGGGTTGTGAAGGGTGGAAGAAGTGGAGCATAGAGTAAGGTTGGATGACGGTATCAAACAGAGAGAAGTAAAAAATGCTAGTATTCTGTAGCACACTGGGGAGACTATGATTCACAATAATCTAGTATATATGTTATGGGGAAAAGAAAGAGAACTGAGACTCCAAATAATAGAGTGATGATGGGAATGCAGAAATGCTGGCTGCCCAGATTTGATTGGTACACATTGTATGCATCGGCTGAAGCACCACACAGTATCCCATAAATACCTACAATTATTGTTAATCATAAATTATTTTAGGATAGTGTTTAAGGAGATCCAAATCTAAGCAATCTGATTTGTTCATAGATTGAATACAGTTATCCAACTGTAACACTATACCCCAAATGTGTACAATTAAAGTAATAAAAAGGTAAAAAATTAAGAGAATTGGAAAAACCAAAGGATTAATAGATTAATATTGAACAGCTGGAGAGAGGGTAGATTGCTTTATTTTGTTTTAGTTTTACAGTACAATATTGGGAACCACATTAATTCCTCCCAGAGAAAAGGGATCATTGAGATGTAGAAAAGAAAGCCATCAAATAAGGAGTAATATCATTTCTCTTTTTGTGTATGATATTGATGCATTTTATAATAGCAGGAAACACATTATTAAGTATATACCAAGACAGATGACACATAAGATCAACAAATTTCCAAAAATTGAAATCATATGGAAGGAGTTTTCTAAGTATGAGATTTATCTAGAAATAAATAAGTTAAAGTTAACAGGAAAAATCTCCAAACACATGGAAGTAAACAGCCCTCTTCTAAATAATCTGTGGGTCCCAGAGAAACTGAAAGGATGCCCTGGATTGCATGTTTGTTTATTTGTTTTCTTTTTAACTATTATTTATTTTTGTTTTATTGGAGAGGCAGGGATAGAGGTGTCCCATCTGCGGGTTCTCTGCAAATACCTGTGACATCTCTATTCAGCCTCTCATGTGGGTGGCAGGGCCCCAAATAGTGGAGCCATTATTTGCTGCCTTCCAGGGTGCGAATTAGTAGAAAGCTTGAATGAGAATAAATGAGAATACAGACAAGACTCGAACCCAGGAATTCCAGTAAGAGATGCAGGTATCTCAAGTAGCATCTTAAGCATTATGACAAATGCCTGCACCCAGTTCATCAGTTTGCAATTATTTATTTATTTATTTATTTTTATTTATTTATTTTTTTTGACAGGCAGAGTTAGTGAGAGAGAGAGAGAGAGAGAGAGAGAGAGAGAGAGAGAGAGAAAGGTCTTCCTTCCATTGGTTCACCCCCCAAATGGCTACTATGGCTGGCGCACTGTGCTGATCAGAAGCCAGGAGCCAGGTGCTTCCTCCTGGTCTTCTATGAGGGTGCAGGGCCCAAGCACTTGGGTCATCCTCCACCACCTTCCCGGGCCATAGCAGAGAGCTGGACTGGAAGAGGAGCAACTGGGACAGAATCTGGCGCCCTAACCAGGACTAGAACCTAGGGTGCTGGCGCCGCTAGGTGGAGGATTAGCCTGGTGAGCCATGGCGCCGGCCTTAATTTTATTTTTATTTTTTAAGGAATGTCAATTTCATAAGTAGAACTTCAGGAATATAGTTATTCTTCCCACCATACCCACCTTCCCACCCATCCTCCTCCTCCCTCTCCCCTTCCCAGTCCTATTCTCCATTAAGATTCATTTTCAATTAACTCTGCACACAGAAGACCAACTTTATACTAAAGATTTCAACAATTTGCCCACACTTGTACAAACAAAATACTTAATTACTAATTTTACAGTCAACTCTCATAATACAAATCATAGAAGACAGAGGTCCTGCATGGGGAATTAGTGCATAGTGATTCTGTTATTAATTTAACAATCAACACTCTTATGTATAACATCAGTGACCATCCAGGGTTCTTGACATGAGCTGCCTAGGCTATGGAAGCCTTTTGAGTCCACAAACTCCATCAGCATTTAGACAAGGCCATTAGCAAATTGGAAGTTCTCTCCTCCCTTTAGAGAAAAGTACATGCTTCTTTGACGGTCACTTCTTTCGGCTGGGGTCTCACAAATCTCTCATGTAGGACATTTTTTACCACAGTGTCTTTGCTTTCCATGCCTAAAATGCTCTCACAGACTTTTCAGCCAGACCACAAGATTAAAGGGCTGAATCTGAGGTCAGATCATTTCTTAAAGCGATTATCATTCTATGAGTCTGCTGTGTAGACTGTTTCCTTTTTTGGAATATTTTTCTCCTTTTTAATTCTATCCATTATTATTACTAGACACTTGATCTTATTTATATGATCACTTTAATACTTAACCTCTCTGCATTTTCACTTTAACACTTAATATGATCAATTTATCACTTAAAACAAAATTGTTACCACTCAGCATAATGGGATTTGAGGTACTATGACAAGTAATTAAACTGTACCCTTAGAAGTGAGTCTGTAATGCTGTAAAGTAAATTCTGTAAAGTAAAGTAAATGCTGTAAAGTAAGCTGTATGCAAAGCTATACAGCTTTACTGTTACAAACTTCCTTCTCCCTCCCTTATTCCCACTCTTATGTTTTACTGGGATCCATCCTCAATTGACTTTATACACATATGATTAACTCTATGTTAAGAGTTCAGCAAATAGTATGAAAAACAAATGAAAAAAAAAAAACAAGCAAAAATGAAGATGAATCTGTTCCTTGACAGTCAAGACAAGGGCAGCTCAAATCATCCCTTCTTTTTTTTTAAAAAAAAAAAAAAGATTTATTTATTTATTTGAAAGTCAAAGTTACACAGAGAGAGGAGAGACAGAGACAGAGAGAGAGAGAGAGAGAGAGAGAGAGAGGTCTTCCATACGTTGGTTCACTCCCCAAATGTCTGCAATGGCCAGAACTGCACCGATGAGAAGGCAGGAGCCAGAAGCTTCTTCCAGGTCTCCCACGAGGGTGCAGGGGCCCAAGGACTTGGGCCATCTTCTACTGCTTTCCCAGGCCATAGCAGAGAGCTGGTTTGGAAATGGAGCAGCTGGGTCTCAAACTGGTGCCCATATGGGATGCCTGTGCTTCAGGCCAGGGCGATAACCCGCTGCACCATAGTGCCAGCCCCGAAATCATCCCTTCTTGAAGTCTCAGTTTCACTTCTATAGATTTCATTTTAGATGCTCTATTAGTTCCCACGGATAAGGGATAACATACGGTATTTCTCCCATTCAAACTGGCTTATTTCACTAAGCATGATGTTTTCCAGATTCATCCATTTTATTGCAAATGACCAGATTTCATTTTTTTTTACCTCTGTGTAGTATTCTATATGTACATATCCCATAATTTCAAATGCAGTCTTCAGTTCATGGGTATTTAGGATGATTCCATGTCTTATCTATTGTGAATTGAGCTGCAATAAACATGGGAGTGCAGAAAACTCTTTTATTCACTGATTTCATTTCCCTTGGGTAAATTCCTAGGAGTGGGATGGTGGGATCCTATGGTAGGTCTATATTCAGATTTTGGAGGTATGTCCATACTGTCTTCCATAGTGACTTTACCAGTTTACATTACCACCAATAGTGGATTTGGATACCTCTTCCCTACATCCTTGCCAGCATTTGTTGTTTGTTGATTTCTGTATGAAAGCCATTCTAACTGGGGTGAGCTGAAACCTTATTGTGGTTGTGATTTGCATTTCCTTGATGGCTAGTGATCTGAACATTTTTTCTTGTGTCTGTTGGTGATTTGAATTTCCTCTTTTGAAAAATATTTGTTTAAGTACTTTACCCATCTCTTCAATGGGTTGTTTTGCTGTTTTGTAATTTCTTGATCTCTTTATATATTCTGGTTATTAATCCTTTATCAGTTTCATAGTTTGCAAATAATTTCTCCCATTCTATCAGTTGCTTCTTCACTTTCCTGAGTGTTTCTTTTGCAGTACAGAATCTTCTCACTTGGATATAATCCCATTTGTTAATTTGACTTTGACTGCCTGTGCCTCTGGGGTCTTTTCCAAGAAATCTTTGCCTGTGCCAATTCTTGCAGGGTTTCCCCAATGTTTTCAAATAATTTATGGTTTCAGATTGTAGATTTAGCAGTTTAATTAATTTTCAGTACATTTTTGTTTAAGTTATAGGGTAGGGGTCTTGCGTTATACTTATTCATGTGGAAATCCAGTTTTCCCGGCATCATTTCTTGAAGGGACTGCCTTCTTTCCAGGAATTAGCTTAGCTCCTTGGTTGTAGATGCTTGGGTTGATTTCTGGCATTTCTATTTTGTTCCATTGGGCTACCCATCTGTTTCTCTACCAGTACCAGGCTGTTTTGATTATAACTGCCTTGTAGTATGTCTTGAAATCTGGTACTGTGATGCCTCTGGCACTGTTTTTGTTGTATAAGAATGTTTTACCTAGTTGGCATCCCCTGTGTTTCCAAATGAATTTCAGCATCGTTTTTGCTCGATCTGAGAAGAATATCTTTGGTATTTTGATTGATATTGAATTAAATCTATAAATTGCTTTTGGAAGAACAAACATTTTGATGATATTGATTCTTCCAATCCATGAAAATGAAAGATTTTTCTATTTTTTGTATCTTCTTCTATTTCTTTCTTAATGTTTTATAATTCTCATCATAGAGATCATTGACATCCTTGGTTAAATTTGTTCCAAGGTATTTTATTATTTTTTTTGTGGCTATTGTGAATGGGATTGATCTTAGGAACTCAATCTCAGCCTTGGCATTGTCTGTGTATCCAAAGGGTGCTGAATTTTTTGTATTGATTTTATATCCTGATACCTTACCAAACTCCTCTATTATTCCCAGTAGTCTCTTGGTGGAGTCTTTTGGATCCCCCATGTATAGAATCTTGTCATCTGCAAATAGGGATAGTTTGACTTCTGCTTTCCCAATTTGTATCCATTTGATTTTTTTTTTTCTTGCCCAATTGCTTGGGCTAAAACTTCCAGGAGTAAATTGAATAACAATGATGACAGTGGTCATTCTTGTCTGGTACCAGATCTCAGTGGGAATGCTTCCAACCTTTCCCCATTCAATAGAATGCTGGCAGGGGCCCAAAGACTTGGGCCATCTTCTACTGCTTTCCCAGGCCATAGCAGAGAGCTGGATCAGAAGTGGAGCAGCCGGGTCTTGAACCGGCACCCATATGGGATGCTGGCCAGAGCGTTAACCCACTGCACTACAGCGCCGGCCCCGGAGTTAGTTCTTTAAATGCCTGGTAGAATTCAGCAGTAAAGCTGTCTAGTCCTGGGCTTTTCTTTGTTGGGAAGGTCTTTATTACTGCTTCAATTTCCATCTTGGTTATGGGTCTGGTTAGGTTTTCTATGTCTTCATGGCTCAGTTTATGTAGGTTTTATGTGTCCAGGAATCTATCCATTTATTTTTATTATTCCTTTACTCCTACTAGTTTTGGGTTTGTTTTGCTCTTGTTTTTCTATATCCTTGAGATGCATTGATAGCTCATTTATTTGGTGACTTTCGAATTGCTTGATGCAGAATCCTATTGCTATAAACTTTCCTCTTAGCACTGCTTTTGCTCTATCCCAAACATTCTGATACTTCTATTGTCATTTTATTTGTTTCCAGAAAGTTTTTGATTTTTCTTTTAATTTCTTTACCAACCCATTGTTCATTCAAGAGCATGTTGTTCATTCTTCATGTGTTTACATATGTTCTAGAAATTACTGATTTGCTGACTTCCAGCTTCATTCCATTGTGGTCTGGGAAGATGCAAGATATGATCTCAATATTTTGGAATTTGCTGAAACTTGCTTTATGGGCTAGTCTGTGGCCAATCCTAGAGAAAGTTTCATGCACTGGAGAGAAGCATGTGTATTCTGCAACTATAGGATGAAAAATTCTGTAGATATTTGTTACGTCCATTTGGTCTATAGTGTCAATTAGCTCTTCTGTTTTCTGTTTCATTGATGTATCCATCACTGAAACTGGGGTATTGAACTCCCCCATTACTACTGTATTGGAGGCTATGTCTCCCTTTAGATCCCTTAACATTTCTTTTAAATAGCATTTGCCCTGTAATAAGGTGCATATACATTTTCCAATCAAGACACAACCAATAACAAGCAAAACTCTTCCCCTAGAGGCATAGAG
This sequence comes from Oryctolagus cuniculus, assembly GCF_964237555.1. Lineage (NCBI taxonomy): Eukaryota > Metazoa > Chordata > Mammalia > Lagomorpha > Leporidae > Oryctolagus > Oryctolagus cuniculus. The sequence continues at coordinate 189,092,314 of NC_091433.1, read as the reverse complement.
TTCTTATTACCTAGATCAGCTACAGCAGGACAAAAAATCTTTGATCATAAGGACCAGCACATGACATCAACATCCTTCACAAAAGCGTTACTTGAATTTTCTCAGGTCCTCTGAGACTCATCTTCCGATGGTGGAGGAGGGTACCCATAGTCCCTGTCTACTAAGCCAGGGGTCTCTGTCACTAGGAGAACTGGTATGAAGTTATACATATATCCAGCAGAAGGGAGTTCTTCAATCTTGAATAACAGACATGTTGGGATTATGAATGTAGATGTGATGAAAATGAATGTAACTATACACACTCATTATTCTAAAATAAAACACTTATTTTGATAATGTAGCATAATAATGTAAATTGTAGCCACTGAGAGAAATCACGTACATTCCTCACATTACTGTTTTTAAGGCTGATATTGTTCTTGTCATATTTTCTCCTGAGTAGAGCTTAGGCATAAGAAATTCTTTTCCCCTTTGGGTTCTCATCACATGGAGAAGCTATGACATATTTAGGATATTACGCTAACTAGAAAAAAATAAAATAGACATTTATCTTAGTAGTTCAAAATAAAACCTCTGAATATAATTCCAATTCACTTATATCTCATGTATGTTTTCATTTTAATCTTAATTTACTTGTCTCAGATTTTGTATATAAATAAGCATTCAATTAAAGTGTTATAGTCTTATATATAGTACACTCACTGAAACTTTAAAATATGCCTTAAAATGGTCTACTTGGATGGATCATTGATGTTCTCACCTTTGACCAATCCATTCATGATTTCACAATTGTCTCTCTAAAATTTCATAATGATAACATTTTTATGTATAATGTCATTTCACAGCCTTATTTGTCTTTCTCTTCCTTCAGCCTTAAACCCTTCAAAATGTCACTGACACAGAGGAGTACATAAACTCTACAGGAGCTCTACTTTCTTTACAATTTCACCTGAATGTCATTATACCAGGGTGGCCTGATCCAGCAACTCAGTTAGAGGTAATCGCCATTACATGCCTGCTACATGGTCTTGGTTTCATTCTTAGTGTAGTATCTGGCTTTTGAAAATTCTGTTATATTTAATTACTTATTTACTCTTTGACATAATTACTTATTTATTCTTTGACATTCTGTTTTTGTTCATCCAAACATTCACATTTCTAACATTTTTAATAAAAGCAAAATGTAATTGTACTGTGTTTTGTATTTTGTAGTCATTTTTATTTATGAAGTGATGATGGTCTACAGGTAACCTCTAACAGTCACTGACTAATTTGGCTACTTCGTACCAATAAAAGTATTGCTATTGTTGTACCATCACTATTTTATGGTTCAGAAACTGTAAATTGAAGTTGAGTCACTTCCTTAGGATTACACAAACTAAAATATATATTATGAACAATTCAAAACTGTGGGGAGCAACTGAGACTAGGCTAAGTTACTGGAATTAAGACTTATTCTATGCATCTGCTCTCCCACAATATGGCGCTGGGAGAGGAGGAAACAGCTTCTACACAGCTGCCTCCAGTTCAACCAATAAACAGCAGGACCTGCTCCTGATTGGAGGAGAGCAGCGTACTCGGCGTGTGGGTAGCAGAGTTGGGATTGGTGGAAGAGGACTATAAAGGAGGAGAGAGACAACATGCACCAGGAACATCTATCTGAAGGAACACCTGTGCAGCCCCCGAGAGAGCCAGCCGGCGGTGTGCCGCTTCCCCGTGGAAGTGGGGAAAGTGGCAGGGGGAACCGCCCTTTCACGGAGGTGGAAGGGATGGTAGCCAACCTGGGAAGAACCAGCAGCAAATGCAGGGAGGGCCGAGCAGACAAAAGAACAGTGTAGGGTCCTGTGTCGTTCCTCCACGAAGACGGGGAGCGACACAAAACCATGCAGTCTGATTCCAGAGTATTCATCTGAAGCTAATATGTATGAGTGCCTTTTACTAAATGTTCAATTACTATTTCTTAGTCAGTGAAAGCATTAAATTGGCTCCCTGGAAGAAGTGGATATTTTGAACAGACATGTTATGGATCCTGCTTTCATAGGTAAACATTTGTATCTAGAAATAATTCCGGTTGTGAACTCTTTCAGAGACAACAATCTACAAATTAGTACTGAAGTATTTACTAATGGATGCTAATATGTTTGTTGAAATGATTTCTATGGCAAATGTATAAAATTATATCTTGAGAATAAGGAAAATACATTTTACTAATCAGAAAACAAATTAATTGTTTCATAGATTAGTTTTAATAAAGCACATAAGTATTCACTTAAATATTGTACATCCAGTATAAAGCAATATAAAATTATCCTTAGTATTATTACAAAATAGATGAAAGTATCTGTGACAATCCATAACTTTATTTCTTACTTTATTATTAGTTTTAAAAAGTATTTAATGTTATCCCTGCTCTCAGGGAAAGCCAAATTTCACAAGTCTAGAACCTGCACTTGCTTTATGGGATCTTCTATAACTAGGGCAGATTAATGGGATTTTTTTCAAACCTTGAATACTGGTTATTTAAATACTATTCAGAATATTTGACCACACATGGAGAAAGGATTACAGGTTGCTATGCAATGCATGCTTATGTGTCCCCATAAGTCATATGCTGAAACCATAACACCCAGTGTGGTTTTAGGAGGAGGGGCTTTGTGCAGTTGATTGGATCTAGAAGAGTCCATGAAGATGGAGCCCTCGTGAAGAACTGTTGCCGTCATAAGAAGATGAAGAAACGGGAGCTCACTCTCTCCTTCCACAATATGACATTATAACAGTTCATCTAAAAGATAAAAGTATCTTTGTATAAATTAAAAGAAACATTTATAGTTTTTTTTTTATTGCACTTTTGATAAACTTTGTGAAGACTCTTTGTATAGCAAATAATCAATCAGTGCAAGCCAGGAGGAGGTCTCTCACCAAGAACAGAATATGCTGGCACCTCTATTTTGGGCTTACAGCCTCCATGGCTGTGATAAAAAATAGGCATTGGATAAGCCATTCAGTCTATGTCATTTTCTTATAGAAGCCTAAACCAAGGCTCTCCTTTGTGAAAGCAATGAAGAAAATGGAAATTCTGTTGATTTATTCAAAAAGGGAGAATATATGAAAAAATCATGCAAATCAATTTGAAACTCTAGATGAACTAGACAATTCGTTTTTAAAAATTGTGAAAATCAATCTAAGGAGAAACAGAAGTCTTGAACACCCATTATCCGCTTTAAATGCTGACTCCCTACTTCAAAATCTTCCCACAAAGAACACATTCAGTTTCAAATGACTTCATTGGTGAATTTTGTCAAGGAAACACATCCCAACTTATTTTGTGCAGCTATTATCAAGGTAAATATAAAACAAGAAAAAGTATCAAAATAAAAAGTACATCACTATCTCTTATGAGCTATAAGTCAAAATATTTAGTAAAGTGTTAGAGAATTAACCAAATAATGTACACAAATATTAAAGGAGAGAGGTCATTTGGAAGTTGTGTGGGAAATACAAGATGATTTAAGATCCAAAATCAGATTCAAAGATTCAAAATAATACATAATAAAAATTCCCAACTATAAAAGAGAGAAAGTGTGGGATTAACAATTCATAAAAGACAATAGATTGCCAAATCGATCTAATTGGCTTTTCTAACATCAATGATTAATAGCAGGATACACATTGTTTTCAAGTGTGCCTAGAGCATATACTGACTGAGATCAATCATTTTTTCTGGCATTAAATCTCATCAAATATAAAATATTCAAAATCATACAAAGTATGTTCTCTGAACAGAATGGGAGTAAGAAATTAAGGAGGCATATATTGGGAAGATTTTGCAAATATTTGAAAACAAACTGATGCACATCAACACAAGAACAATAATTCATGGAATAAATGGGAAGAGAAATTAGAAAATATATTGGATTAAAATGCAGAACACTTCTATCACAATGCCTATAGTAAACTTACATCAACAGACATCTATATATGAAAAGCAGCTCTCAATTTAATGGATTTTTCTTCCACCTCAAGGAACTAGAAATATGAGTAAATTGAAAGCTTAGTAAGCCTATGAAAGAAAGAGAAAAATAAGTCAATGAAGCAGAAAAAATAAAATTTATAGAGAAAATCAATGAAATGAAAATTTAGCTCTTGGAGAAGATTAAAAAATGATAAACCTTCAAGTAATCAAGAAACAAAGACAGGATCAATTTATTCACATCAGGAAAATGTTGACACATTACACTACATACTCCAAAATATCTCTTGGTACAAAGATGCTTTCACAATAAAATTGAGGATATATACAACAGAGACAGAGGATGTCACAATGTTTAGATGCTACTTGGGAAAGCTACATAGCATATCTGAGTGTCTAGTCTTGAGTTCTGTCTTTGGTCACATTCTCATTCAGTCTGCAAGAATCCAACAGCTCTGTGTATTTAAATTATACACATCATTAGAAGCCAATTTAAATATTAGGTTTTCTGAGAAATCTTTCTACATTGCCAGCATATTTTCATTCTAGATTTAGAGCATGAATACTTGTTCATATAGACATTAGATATTTATTTTATTGTTAATGTGTATTTATTTATTTTCATCTATAAGAAATACTGAAAGAGAGAGAGAGAGAGAGAGAGAGAGAAATCTAGCATCCTAGCATGCACTGGTTCACTTGCCAAGCACCCACAGCAGCTCAGATTGGGTTAGGTCTCAGACAGGAGCCTGGTGCCCTAGCACTTGAACTACTCTCTTCCAGGGTACAGTAGGAAGACACTGAATTGGAAGCAGAGTATCTGGAATTACCTTCTTGCCTCACAATGTTTGCCTCTACATAAAATATGTAATCAAAGACCCAGAACGGATGGTTGATGTCATGGCTAAGACATCGCAGGATAAATGCATCCCATATCTGAGTGTCTGGGTTTGAATAGTGGCTCTACTTTGAATATAGCTTTTTTGTAATGTGTACTCTGGGAATAAAGCAGATGATGGCTCAAGGAGTTGGGTCCCTATCTTGTGCTTCCATGTAGCTCTGCCAGATCCAACCGTGATGATTCTCATTTTATATCCTTTTTTTTTGATTCTCATTTTAGATCTCCTCATGATTATATCACACTTGTGTTTATGTTGCTGCATACAGGCTCCTTTATTTTTAATTAATAGCATTAATCAGTCCTTTTTATTATTTGTATTTTTAAATTTTTTGAAATAATATTTTTTAGTTTACAATATTGTCAAAGTCTTAATGCTCCATCAAATAAAAAGTTAAACATATAAGAACTAAAAGACCACAAAGAATTTAATGCCTTATAATTCTTCCTCTTACCATGCCTCAATTATCCACAATGTCCTGCTTCGTAAAACAACATGGATACCACTTTGTTATCTTTTAAGGATGGCACATAACCCATCACTCCACTCTCAACCAACTTATTTATGTAGGTCTTTCCATTTCATCAGTGCCTTGGTAGTTTACACAATTCTGAATTCCAAACACTAGTTTGCACCTGTAATGGTGCCCATTAATTTCCCTTCTCAGGCTTAGAACACATTCGGGACCCATTTTGCATTATTTTATCCCCTCAGGCTCAAGATAAACTGTAGTTGGATCATGATTTGCAAGGAGTGCACCTTTGGAGTATATAAGGGACCAAGATGACAAGGCTGAAATAACAGGTTTTCAACTTAAGTATTTGATCTCAGTGTGTGCAATATTTTATTTCCTAGCTTCATCAATAATTAACTTGGAAACTACTGGCATGGATAATTTTTATTTGTGAATTAAAGGTTCATGTGAAAATAAGACAAATAAAAGTAATGAGTATGTGCATCTCTTGAATTAATATCAATAACTTTTAAAAGTGAGAAAGAGAACTAAGGAAATGAATAAACCCTCAGTTTTCCTCAGATCCAAAATAAGCACCATGTGAAGGCATAAGATTAAAGGAAATAAACAGGCGACTCTACGGTAAATTTCATCTTAAAAACCTACATAAATGTGCTAAACACTTGCTTCGATTTTGCACCTGATGTATACATAATTCCTGTGTGAAGTTCAGGAGCTTTGAGCAGGACCATTCAGAATTCTGTGTTCCATTGACATTGTAGCTAACATGTTTTTCTGCCTGTTTTTATCTTGTAATTTTAATCAGACTGTGTCTGCCTTTCATTTGTGTGTGTGAGACCCTTATTACCAAAGCTTGAAACAATCTTTCTCTATCTCACTCACTCATTCTTGCTCTCTCTTGTTTAGGAAAGACACATGGGGAGTGGACAAAGCAGTGTTGTAGCATAGTGGGTAAAGCTGTCACCTGCAAAATGGCATCCCATCATTGGTAGGGCACCATCTTGTGTCATGACTACTCCACTTCTGATCTAGCTCCAAGCTAATGGTTTGGAAAAAGCAGCAGCAGATGTTCCAAGTGCTTGGATCCCTGTGACCCACATGGGAGATTAGGAAGAAGATCCTGGCTCCTGGCTTTGGCCTTGTCCAGCACTGGTCGTTGCAGCCATCTGGGGTGTGAACCAGTGGATGGAAGTTCTATCTATCTTTCTGTCTCTCCCTCTTTCTCTCTATAACTCTTTCAAATAAATAAATAAATCTTTTAAAAAAGAAAGTAAGAAATACAGCAATTGTATATGAGACAAAGTTTGTTGGGAGAGAAAAATCCATGCCATTCACTCTCTTTAAAATAGTCCCTCTCTCTCACTCATGTCCTTCAAGTGTCCTCCTACTCAGGCTTTGACTGACATTTAAATATCACTTGTATCAAAAAGATTTTTCTGAAATCTGAGTTATTTTCAGACGATTTACAGAGCACCCAAACAATTCTGTTTAGGTGGTTTCCATGCTGTTAATCTAAAGGTACCTTAACTGCCAGTACTAAGTTCACTAAAAGCAGTATGATATGAAATCTATCATTCCATCCTCAGTTAACAGACTATATGTTGTGCTATGGATTATGAGAATAAGCAGGGGGATATGCACAGCAAGAGTGTCTGCTGACATTTCTGGCTGGCTCATTTGCACACTGTTCATAATGTCTCATGAAAATAGACTCCCATAGACCTGTTTTGCATGCGAGTTTGACAGCACTCAAAGTGCGCCCAAGGAAAGCTGCTGAAATTCCAGGCTTTTCACATAGAAGGCTGCTATCTCCACCAAAGACAGCCAAGGAAGCCTTTGCCACTTTTCTGGCTTTTGCTGCTAGACTGTACCAGTCAATACTTAAACCAAAAGTACTTATATAATAGGAAAGAGAAAGATGGGACAACAGAGGTAGTAGTTTTTTCTTTCAACCTGTTTGTGCTCCGCTGTAAGCCAAAGGTAGAGAGATGAGGACGGGTGATGAATAGACAAGGGATTTACGTGTGTGTGTTTGTGTGTGCGTGCAAATTTCCTATCTTTTTTCAGCTTAATAATATCCCTTTGTAGGCATATACCACAATTTGCTTACCCATTTGTTTGCCAATGAATACTTGAGATATTTCCTCTTTTGGTTATTATTAATATTACTTTGAACATGAGTACATGAATATCTCTTAGAGACTCTGATTTCAATCTCTTTGATTGTATATCCAAGAAGTATATCAAATAGTCACATAACAATTTTATGTTTTAGTGTTTACAAGAGCTACCATAATACTTTCCATAATAGTTGCGTTATTTTACATCCCTACCAATGATGTACATGAATTTTAAGTGCTCCACAACTTCACGGACACTTACTTTTTGAAAATGCTGACTCTCTCTCTCTCTCTCTCTCTCTCTCTCCTTTGAGATTTATTTATATATTTGAAAGACAAGTTAAGGAGAGGGTGGGGGCAGAGAGAGAGAAAGAGAGCACTTCCATCTGCTGATTCATTCCTCAAATGGCTGTAATGGCTGGAGCTGGCGAGACTGAAGTCAGGAGCCAAGAGCTTCCTTCATGTCTCCCACATGGGTACAGGGGCGCACCCACTTAGGCCATCCTCTGCTGTTTTCCCGGGTGCATGAGCAGGTAGCTGGATCAGAAGTGGAGCAGCAGGGACTGGAACCAGCACCTATATGGGATTCGAATGCTGTGGTCAGCAGCTTAACCCTTTGTACCACAGTGCCAGCCCCAACCATCATTTTGGTTGCAAGACAGAAAATCCTTGTGATTTCAGTTTGCATTATTACCATGAATAATGATGTGGAACATGTTTTTATGTGTGTACTGGTCATTTTTATGTGCTTTTTGATCATTTGTCTTTTTCAGATAAATGTATATTCAGATTCTAGGATGAAATTTTACAGTTTGATTGCTTTTTTGTTATTGTATTGTAGTTATTCTTTGTAAATAATATATTGGAGATTAGTCCTTTATTACAAAAATTGCAAATATTTTTTCTCGTTTAATGAGTTGTCTTGTAATTATGTGAGTTTTGATACAAAAGAATTTTACATTTTGATATGTTTTTAATGTATATTTTCTTTGGCTGTATTGCTTTTGTTGTTATACCCAAGGAATCACCATTAAATACAATGCCAGGAAAACTGTGTCATATTTTTTTCTAAGAGTTTTACAGTTTTAGCTCTTACATTTAGGTTTCCGATCATTTTGAGTGAATATTTGTATAAGGGATAATAACAGGGTCAACCTCATTCTTTTGCATGTAGATGTCTCATTTTTTTTTCATGCATACTGATTTTAATCCCCTCAATTGATTAATTAATATAATGACTGTGAAGTACTGTATAAAACACTCAAGTAACAGTAAAATAGCTTCCAGATAAATTTCAAAACCCAAACCCTTAGCCTCCTGTGTAAAACAAACACAAGACTCCAAAAGATGTAGAGAATAGGACACCTGACAAGGGATTATAGGACAAAAGGAGCACAATGGTTCTGAGTTCTGCCGCGAGCGTCTCGGGGAGTCTGGCCAGCAGACTCAACCCAGGGCCCATGACGACGGTTTCTCGGGCGAGAAAAGAACGAACAGCGCTTATCGGTCTTCAGTAGACTTTTTATTAGAGAAAGTAGACGTGACAGAGGTAGAGAGGAAGGAGGAAATGAGAGGAGAGAGAGAGAGTGCTTCCTCCTCACACCCACGGCTTATATACAAAATGTGACCAATCAGGAGCAAGCTAGAGTCCATGCATCAGGCACACCAATCCGGTCTCTGTTCACGTGAAGGGCACGCGTCCAATCAGGTGAGGTGTCACGCAGCAGGCAGGCAGGCAGACTCACTGTGGGGGTCCTGGCGCCATCTTGTGGTTTACCGCGACCTCGATTCCTCCGCCTCAGGAGAGCCCCGCCCGTAGGAAAGCCCCTGGTCAAAACCGAAAGTAAAAACCTCCGCCTAGCGATGCCGCCGCGGACTATTCCCCAACAGAGTTCTATGAGTTTTCTCTTTAACTCCTTACCTAAATTCTTATCTAAACCTAAAAATACTAGTGGGTTTGAAAAAAATACAACATAAAGAAAAGAGAAGCCATAACAACTTAAGTCTGTACTCTGTAGCCAACGATGGCGGAAAAGAAAGACTAGCACCAAGAAAAAACTCGTTTTTTAAACAACCATTGTTTTATTACAGCAAAACGAGATAGGAAAAAAAATGGCCATAATGCTGTCTGCATGGACTGAGTGAGAAGCTTACTCTTCTGTTGTCACCAGGCGGAACAAGTACCCCGAGACCCCCAACATTATAGTGGGGTGGTTTCCGTGGTGGCCAAGTAGAGAGTGAGAATTTTAATTCCCGCTAAGTGGTATCAAGCCCTTCCCCCTCAACTTAGGGGTTAGTGGAGCCTGCAGTTCCACCCTCATCCAACAATCTTGCATTTCCTCTCCCCTCTCTCATTGAATAATTTCAGAAAGTCCTAGTGAGAGTGTGTCCTCCATGCCTGCTCAGCAGTAACAAGGCTACCTCACACCTCCATCAGTGAAGGACTGGTGAACAGCCTTATCAAGGCACTCCACTTCCTCTTTGTCTATCTAGTGCCAGTGGTGGTCCAGTGTGGGGTAAGGAATCCTATCGCACCCAGCAGAAATGAGGGGCTCCCACTTTGACATTGGTTCCAATGGGAAAAGCTGGGCTTCCACTGCCCGCATGTTTCCATGTAAGAGAAATATTGGGAAAAGGAACCTAACACAGCCAGTTTGAATAAGATACAAAGTCTCACAAAAAATACCAACATATCCAGTATCAACAGAAAAGTCAGCCATTCCATAAATCAGAGAGGATGAAATGAATGTTACAAAGACAATGAATTCTGAGAGAAGGTCACAGAAGCGGTACAGTTATCTGACAAAAGTTTTAAAATGACACCATATGGGCTGGCGCTGTGGCGCAGTGGGTTAACACCCTGGCCTGAAGTACCAGCATCCCACACGGGCACCAGTTCAAGACTTGGCTGTTCCACTTCCAATCCAGCTCTCTCTTATGGCCTGGGAAAGCAGTAGAAGATGGCCTAAGTCCTTGGGTCCCTGCACCCATGTGGGAGACCAGGAAGAAGCTCCTGGCTCCTGGCTCCTGGCTCCTGGCTTCAGATCTGCACAGCTTCAGCCATTGCAGCCAATTGGGGAGTGTACCATTGGATGGAAGACCTCTCTCTCTCTCTCTCAGCCTCTCCTCTCTCTGGGAAACTCTGACTTTCAAATAAATAAATAAATCTTTAAACAAAATAAAATGGCTTCAATGGTGAATCATTATAACACTATAAAAAGATCATGAGATTCAACAAATGAAAGATGCATATAACAGTCTATTGGAAATTTGAAAATTGAAAATGCGATATTAATAAATTTTAAGATTTCAGTGCTGGCATTGTGGCATGTGGGTAACACTGCCACCTACAACCCAAGCATCCCATAAGGGTGCTGGTCTGAGTCCCAGGGTTCCACTTCTGATCCAGTTTCCTGATAATGTGCCTAGGAAAGCTGCACAAGATGGCCAAGTGCTTGGGCCCCTGCACTCAGATGGAAGACCAAGAAGAAGCTCCTGGCTTCTGCCTGGCACTGCCCCCACTGTTGCTACCATATGGGGAATAACCCAGTAGATGGAAGTCTCTCATTCTCTCTCAACCCTGTCTTTTAAATAAATTAAATAATTTATTAAAAAATAAAAAAAAATAACATCTCATGATCTCAATAGAATGACTCAATTCCACAGCAAAGAGAATAGAAGAATAAGATCTACATAAGATGGAAGAATAAAAATATCACAGTCTGAAAAATAGAGAAAAAATTGAAATTAAGGAAAAAGAGAACAGATCTTCTGAGATCTCTGGAACTAAAAAAGCTGTGCTTTGTGCCATTGAAATATTGGAACAAAAGGAAAGAATGTAGCACTGTAAGTGTATACGAAAGTAATGGCTGGATGCTTCCAAAATTTCAAAAACCATAGAAACCTACATTTTCAAGAAGATGAGAAAACTCCCAAAACTGTAATTCCAGAGATACCCTGAGACACTGCATCATCGAACTTCTGATAGTAAAGGCAAAGAAACCTTTTGAACATTGGGTGAGCTAAATTATACTGTACTTTTACAGTACTTCAAATACTCCAAATACTGTCCTTGTGTGTCTGTCTTATCTCACTTGGCATAATATTGTCAAGGTCCAGCCATGCTGGAGCATATATCATTATTTCCAGACTGAGTTACATGCTATGGGATATATATACCACAGATATTAGGAAGGTTTCTACTTTTTGCTATGTTGAACATAGGCAAGCATCATTGTGAGACCTTGATTCTAATTTTTTGGGTATATATCCACAAAACAGTGTTGCTAGATCATATGGTAATAGTATTATTAATTTGAAGGTACTCTTACTGTTTTCCATAGTTATTATACTATATTATATTGCTCTCTATAGTACCCAGTGTCATAATTACTCCAAATCTTTACCAAAACTTATTTGAGCATCTTCTTTGTAGAACTGCCTATTCAATTATTTTGTCCAAAAATTCATTACAGTAATCCTTTACAGATTTACACTATGAAAATTTTTCCCAATTCTATGGGTTGACTTTTTACTCAGTAGATGCTTTTTCATTTTTAAAAATATTTTATTCATTTATTAATTTACTTATTTTAAGAATATTTATTAATTTACTTATTTTAAAAATATTTATTCATTTAATAATTTACTTATTTTAAAGTCAAAGATACAGAGGGATGAAAGGAGAAGTCTTCATCTGCTTGTTCACTATCCAAATGGCTGCAGTGGCCAAGGCTGAGCCAGGCCAAAGCCAAGAGCCAGGAGCTTCTTCCAGGCTTCCCATGTGGGTGCAGAGGCCCAAGCGCTTGGGCCATCTTCTGCTGCTTTTCCCAGGCCAATAACAGGGAGCTGGATCACAAAGGGAGCATCCAAGTCAGTAACTACAGCCCATGTGGAATGCTGATGTGGCCGGTGCCAACTTCACCTGATATGCCACAATGCTGGCCCCCAAAATACATTTTTTTAATTAAGTGAAATTTCTTTTTTTTTATTTCATCGCTTATGCCTTTGATTTTATATCTAAAATCATTGCCCAGTTAGCATCATGAAACTTTTCTATTTCTTTTCTTTTAAGAATCTTATAGTTTGAGGTATTTGATCCATTTTTAGTTAATTTCTGTATATGGTGCTAGAAACTTCATTCCTCTGTGTGTGGATCTCTGGCTTTAATAGCACCACTGCTGAAAAGGCTGCCCTTTTCCTATTGAATTGTGGCGGCATCCATGGTAAAAATCATAGTACAATCATAGTGAAAGTCACGGCAGGTGTTACGACACAGTACGTTAAGCTGCTAGTTGTAGAACAGGCATCCCGTACCAGAGCACCAGGTCAAGTCTTGGCTGCTCTGCTTTCCATCCAGCTTCCTGCTGATGTGCATGAGATTCCTGCGGAAGATGACAGAAGTACTTGGACTGCTGGCACCCATGGAGGGGGCCAGGCTGGAGTTCCTGCCTCCTGGTTCAAGCTGGTCTAGCTCTGGCCATTGTGGCCATTTGGGGAGTGAACAGTAGATGGATGAGCTTCTCTCTTGCTCTCTCCTTTAACTTCCTCTCTCTCTGTCATTCTCCCCTTCAAACTAAGCAAATCCTTAAAAAATGTTTTAAGTAAAAAAAATCATTTGTCCATATACTCATATACATGTGTCTATTTTGGGGCTCTCTGTTACATTACATTGGTCTATTCAAGTATGTACAGATTATGTACAGGCTTTTATATCAAAATAAATTGATCTTTTAATTCTATTTCCACAAACTTTTTGAAAAATCATCTATGTCTTTATGCCTGTCCTTATGCTACCACCATGCTCCTCTGAGTTTTGCAGCATTGTAGTAAGTTTGAAATAAAGAAGCAGGAGTTTTTCAGTTTTTTTTTTTTTCAACATTGTTTTCCTTATTTACAGTCTCTTGGCAGTCCATATTGATTTATTTTGGATATTTCAAGCTCCACAAAACAGTCTTCGGGATTTTGATAGAGATTTCATTGAATCTGTAGATATTTTTGCATAGTATTTTTTTTTTTTTTTTGACAGGCAGAGTGGACAGTGAGAGAGAGAGACAGAGAGAAAGGTCTTCCTTTGCCGTTGGTTCACCCTCCAATGGCCGCCGCGACTGGTGCGCTGCGGCTGGTGCACCGCACTGATCCGATGGCAGGAGCCAGGTACTCATCCTGGTCTCCCATGGGGTGCAGGGCCCAAGCACTAGGGCCATCCTCCACTGCACTCCCTGGCCACAGCAGAGAGCTGGCCTGGAAGAGGGGCAACCGGGACAGAATCCGGCGCCCCAACCGGGACTAGAACCCGGTGTGCCAGCACCGCAAGGCGGAGGATTAGCCTAGTGAGCTGCGGCGCCGGCCTTTGCATAGTATTTTTTAAGATTCATTTGTTTATATTTGAAAGATAAATGGTAGAAAGAGGGAGAGAGACAAAGAAAAGGGAGGGGGAAAGCGAGAGAGCTTCCATTTCTAATTTTCCTCAGATGGCTGCACCAGCTGGGTCTGGGGCAGCTTGACAGCAGTAGACATGAACTCCATCCTGATACACTGATCTCTCACATGTTGACAGGAGCCCTAGTTACTTGGGACATCTTCCACTGCTTTCCCAGGTGCATTAGCAGGAAGTTAGATCACAAGTGGAGCAGCTGGACTTGAAACAGCAATCTGATATGGGGTTTTGGGCTAGCAAACAGTGGCTTAATCCAGTATACCACAACAATGGCAACAGTAATTGTTAGTTAATTAATTAATTCATTAATTCAATTTTTAAAAGAGAGGGGAAGAGAAACTTTCATCTGCTGGCTCGCTCCACAAATGAATATCTGGGGCTGGGCCACTACGAAGTCCAGAGCTGAAAAAACCAATTTGAGTCTCACATGTGGATGTCAGGGACACAGATACTTGAACCACCAACTCCTGCCTCCCAGTGTGCACTGACAGAAAGCTGGAATTGGAAATGGGGCAGGCTGTGAATCCAGACACTTCAATATGTGATATGGGCCTTCCAACTGGTGTCCTATCCACTACACAAAACACCTGCATTAATTTTGAATAATAATGATATCTTAGCCATGTTAAATGGTTAAGGTCATGGCCATGGATATGTTTCCACTTATTTATATCTTCTTTCATTTTCCTAAGTAGAGTTTTGAGTTTCCATCATACATGCCTTCTATATTCTTGGTTCAGTTAATTTTTGAGTATTTTATTCTTATTAAAATAATTATAAATATACTTGCTTTTGTATTTTCCTTTTCAGGTTGTTCATTGTTTGACATACAGAAATGCAACTGATTCCTGTGTAACCTCCTAGTTTGCTGAATTTATTATTTTTTCTAAGAAGGTGTGTATGGGGGAGTTCATAAGGTTTTCTACACTTAATACCTTATCTTCTGCAAAGAAAGATACTTCATCTTTATGTTTTGTGTGGCTGTCATTATTTCCTTGTCTAATTGCTGTGGCAAGCTTTTCCAATGATATATGGAATAGACTTGGTGGAAGCAGGCATTGTCAGAGGAAAATCTTCCAATCCCTCATGATTGATGATAATGCTCACTGTGTTTTTCAGATATAATTTTATTATTTTAAGCCAGTTTCTTAAAATACTTTTAAACAAGATTTATTTATTTATGTAAAATCTTCCATTCTCTGCTTCACTTCCCAAATGGCCGCAAAGTCCAGGGCTGGGCCAGGTCAAAGCCAGGAGCTTCACTTGGTTCTCTGATTTGATGGCAGGGGCCCAGGTAATTGGGCCATGCTCTAATGTTTTCCCAGGAGCATTAGCAGGGAGATGAAACAGAAGCCTGTACACAAACTGGTACCCATATTGGATGCTAGCTTTGCAGCCAGTGGCTTAACACACTGCCACATGACACTGACCCTAGTTTTTTCAATTCTTAGCTTATTTGTTTACATCATGAAAAAATATTGTTTTTTTTTTCATTTTCTTCTGCATGAATTGAAATGATCATTTTTTGTTTATTAATCCAGTCTTTTAAATTGATCTATCTTCATTCATTGAACCATCTTTGCAGTCATGATTAAATCTCTTTGGCCATTGTATATGATTTTTTTAGTATGTTATCAATGGATTTGTTTTGCTAGCAGTTCTTGAGGGTTGATAAGGAATTTTTTCCCCTGTGTCTGTCCTACCAGAGCAATGCTAGCCTCATGGAATGAATTAGAACATATTTCTTCCTCTTAAATTTTTGGAAGCATTTAGTAAAGTTTGATATTAGCTTGTCTTTAAAGGCTTGGTAGAATTCACTTATAAATCCATCAGATCTGGGACTTTTTTTATTGAGAATTTTTTTGATTACTGTTTCAGTCTCCTTTATAGTTATAGATCTATTTAGATTTTTCCATTTTCTTCTTATTTGGTTTCACAGTTCTTGTCCTTTGCATCTAGTCTATCCAATTTGTTAGAACAAAGTTGTTCATGGCATTCTCAGATACATTTCTATTTCCATAAGTCAGTATAAGTATGTCAAATGTACTTGTGTTTATGATAATTTGTTTTTTAGTCCTTCTAGGTTTCTTAATTGTGTTGATCTTTTCAATGAACCCACTGATTTTTTCTGTATTTTTTGTCCATCTTCTGATTCTTTTGTGTGATCTGTAATTGTCATTATTTTCTTTTTCTTTATTTAAAAGACGTTTATTTATTTGAAAGACAGAGAGACAGAGGTGAAGAGAGAGACTAAGAGAGAGGACTTTGAACCCACTAGTTCACTACTCAAATTATTGCAACAGGCAAGGCTGGGCCAGGCCTAATCCAGAAGCTGGGAACTTCATGTAGGTTTCCACATGGGTTATTAGGGACCCAGGTACTTGGGTCATCATCCACTGCCTCCTAGGCATATTGGCAGGAAGCTGAATCAGGAGCACAGAATAGTCAGGACTGGAACTAGCATTTTGATTTGGGATTTAGGCTTCCCAAGCATCAAATTAACCCAATGCACTCTAATGCTTGACTCACTTTAATTTTTCTCTTTGTCCTGCTTATTACAGTTATTATTTTGTTTTCTTTTTAGAGTCTAACGTTTTCAAGTTTGGTTGTTGATTTTAGATCTGTTTTTTTTCTTTTTTTTTAAGATTTTTTTTTTATTTATTTGAGAGACAGAGAGAGAAAGGTGAAGAGATATAAAGAAAGGTCTTCCACCCATTGATTCTCTCTCCAAATGACCCAGCTCAGGCTGGGCCGGATGAAGCTAGGAACCCAGAACTTTTTCTAGGTCTTCCACGTAGGTGCAGGGGCACAAGAATTTTGACCATCTTTTGTTGCTTTCCCAGGCACTTTACAAGGGAGTTGGTTAGGAAGTGGAGCAGCAAGGTTTCAAACCAGCTCCCATATGGGATGCTAGCTTTGCAGGCAGAGGCTTAACAAACTATATCACAATGATAGTCCCTTTTTGGTTTTATAAATATAAGCACCAAATGGTTCCTTTTAGGATCATTTTCTTTGTGCTACATTGGTTTTGCTATGTTGTAGTTTGTGGTCATCCACCTCTACGTATTTTTTAATTTCTCTTTCTGATTTCTACTGTATGACTGTGTTGATAGGAAGTTCTATTTAGCTAAAATATGCTATAATTATATGGTGTCATGTAACTGATGAATGTAATTAGAGAAATCTTCAGTTCAGTGTCTGTTATCAATAATAATGAGGTTAACACAATGAGAAATAAAGATTCAGAATTTTTTTTTAATGAACCAAAAGTTTCAACTGGATAAAATTAACATAAAAACTAGGGTCACAGATACCATGGTTGAACTTCCATAATACAAGGCATCTGTATTTACAATCAGCCTCTCCAATATGTGTAATCTTAGTGACTTCTTAAAACTATTCATTTATTCACCTATCAGCTTGTACAGTAATCTGTTACTAATAAAACTGTGAGTATGAAGTTTGACACTATAGGCATAAATGAAATACTAGTATTTTGTGAAACACCAGACATTTTCTATTTTTTATTTAATTCAACTTCCAGTCTCAAGAGATTAAAACTGAGACCAAGTACAATGAATTGCATGTTTTAAACTAGCCGTTGGTCAAAACTTAGATACTGAGACAGTAACTCATTTGTGCAGGGCTGGTAGGATAGCATCATCAAAACAGACAAAAGGCGAGGATTACTAAAATGCATAATAGGAGTAATGATTTTCTTATAGCAAAGTTCTAGTGTATATATGGACATTCTTCAAGGTTATTTTTGTCTTTAATATGAAAAATGACAAAGAAGGTCCAGAACTCTATTAGTAATGAATTATTGGGATTTTTAAGGCAGTTTGGAGTTTCCATATTTGCTTTCTAGGCACCTAGAAAATTGTGGTACAGAGATGAGCATCTACTTTTTTCCCAGATAAATAACTGTAATTAACCAGTGGTTGAGTAAACAGATGAAAGAATGACTAAGTCATTACGATCATTTGAAATCTCTAGATTTCAAGAAGAAACACAGACAAGCACCTGTGGCACTTTGCCATTTGGGGAACTGTTCCTGATGATTTCTCTTTATGCAGGAAGAGAGAGCTATGTGAGTAGTAATTTGAACTTTTCAGAAAGCTGTATAAATGTTCTGGATAAGTGATTTTCACACACAGCCTAAATCTTATGAGGTTGAGCAAGACTAACTTTCTAAAATATATGAGTCAACCATAAATCTTAGAGTAAAGGCCTCTTATTCCAGCCTGCAGAGTATGTAGATTATGACAGAGCACTTTATATAACATCTATCCATACGATTCTGGTTGTCATTGATGACCTATTCAAGTGGGTTAGGTATAGTCAAAATGCCACTCTATATTAATCAGAGACACAGACTGGAAATGTATCACTATAAAACACATAAGAAAGGATTATATGCGCACTACTATTTTTTAAAGACATTTTACTATAGGCAGGGGAGACTAAAAATATGTATGTCATTTAAGAGACTTGATTATGCTTTTCTGTTGTGAATTTGTTTGCTTTGTTTTATTTCATTTCATTGGAAAAGCTATTATATACTCTGCAACACTCAAGAGATGATTTCTTTTTCAATTGAGTTTTTTTTTTAATTTCAGGTACATAATAAGGGGAAGAATTTTAGAATTAACAGATTATTACTATCCCAGTTTTTGCTGGAGACTCATGCTCCTACACTGGAGGACCTTGGTCTTCACAATACTTCATCCTCACAGATTTGGTCAAGGTTATCTCCCTAACATCACCCAGGGTTTAATTTCTCCTGTGCCTTTCTGTTGGCTTTGAGATAATGGCTAAACTTAAAAGGTGTGCAAAGCGCCAATGGCCTAGTTTCTGCCTTTCTACCCAGTTTCATTCCTTACTGCTCTATGTCTTAAATGCTATTCTCTCCTGTAAATCAGAGATTTACAGTTCCCCTGATGCCTGTAGAAAAAACATCTTTCTCTCCCTTTTGGATTCCATCAGTTAGTATTAGCAGACACTAGACTTGTTTGTGTGATCCCTTTGACTCTTAGACCTATCAGTGTGATCAATTGTGAACTGAAATTGATCACTTGGAATAGTGAGATGGCATTGGTACATGCCACCTTGATGGGATTGTATTAGGATCCCCTGGTATGATTCTAACTCCACCATTTGGGGCAAGTCCAATTGAGCATGTCCCAAATTGTACATCTCTTCCCTCTCTTATTCCCACTCGTATATTTAACAGGGATCACTTTTCAGTTAAAATTTAAACACCTAAGAATAATTGTGTGTTAATTACAGAGTTCAACCAAAAGTACTAGAACAAAACAAAGAGAAAATACTAAAATGGATAAAGTATTACATTGTACATCAACAGTCAGGACAAGAGCTGACCAAGTCACTGTTTCTCATAGTGTCCATTTCACTTCAACTGGTTTCCCCTTTGGTGCTCAGTTAGTTGTTGCTGATCAGGGAGAACATATAATATTTGTCCCTTTGGGACTGGCTTAATTCACTCAGCTGATAGAATCAAAAAGGGAGAGAACGATCCATCATGGAAAGTGGGATACACAGTAGACTCATAGAATGGCAGATTCCTAAATAGCACTCTGGCCTCAGAATCAGCCCTTAAGGCACTTGGATCTGGCTGAAGAGCCCATAAGAGTATTTTAGGCATGGAAAGCCAAGACACTCTGGCAAAAAAAAAAAAACAAAAAAAAAAAAAACACAAAACAACAACAACAAAAAAAACACCTAAATGGAAGATCTCTGCTAGTGAGATCCCAGTGGAAAGAACGGGGCCATCAAAGAAGAAGGTACCATTCTCTGAAGGGAGGAGAGAACTTCCACTTTGACTATGACTCTGTCGGAATAAGATCGAAGTCGGCAAACTCAAAAGGCTTCCATAGCCTTGGCAACTCATGACTAGGGCCTATGGAGATTACTGACGCCATAAACAAGAGTGTCAAATTGTTAAGTCAACAACAGGAGTCACTGTGTACTTACTCCTCATGTGGGCTCTGTCCTTAATGTGTTGTCCAATGTGAAGTAATGCTATAACTAGTGCTGAAACAGTATTTTACACTTTGTGTTTCTGTGTGGGTGCAAACTGATGAAATCTTTACTTAATATACACTGAATCGATCTTCTGTATATAAAGATAATTGAAAATGAATCTTGATGTGAATGGAATGGGAGAGGGAGCAGGAGATGGGAAGGGTGTGAGTGGGAGGGAAATTATGGGGGGGAAGCCATTGTAATCCATTAACTGTACTTTGAAAATTTATATTTACTAAATAAAAATTAAATTAAAAAAATCCTTCTGACATCAAATTTATTCAGTTTCCTTTGTTGTAAACACTGTACTTACTTTCTCGATTTTTTAAGCATAAGTAAACCTAGTAATTTACCAAGTTTAAGCTTGAGTACCCAAGCTGGAGCTCTTTCTCCAAGCCCTTATCTGGTGAAGCAATCCTTTGAATTGTTCCTCCTCATGGTATTTTAGACATGGAGTTTACCATTTGGTATGGAAACTTCTGTAATATGATGTTGTCTCCCTCATTGTACCAGCAATGGAAAAGTCCATTCAAAAGTCATCTTTGAATCTCCTGGGCTTAATAGTAAAAACACTGTGCTCAGTAATATTTACAAAAATGAACTAAAAACAAAAGTTAAGAAAGCATTTATTATAGTTGAATATGATGTGATGGCCTGAGGGCTGCTTTTCCTGAAACAAAACAAACCCAAGAAAAACAAATACCATTAAGTAATTAGCAGGGCTAGAGTCCATGGCCTCTCTTGGAGGTAATTTGTGTGTGTGTGTGTGTGTGTGCTAGAAAATGTTACAAGCTAGGCCTTCCAGTCATTGACAACTCTGAACTAAAAATATGTATGTTATGTAAGAGACTTGATTATGCTTTTCTGTTGAGAATTTGTTTGCTTTGTTTCATTTTATTTCATTGGAAAAGCTATTATATACTCTGCAACACTCAAGAGATTATTTCTTTTTCAATTGAGCTTCTTTAATTTCAGGTATATAAATTGGCAATAATTCAAAGTGAAATAGTATAACAGCATTTATGAATGTCCATAGATGTTAAATTATAACCTATTCAGACTCTTAAAGAATGCATGCATATGTACATTGGGTAGCATATAATGAGAAAATTTATCTTTATGTTTGGCTGCACTATATATTTCCATTACCTGAACTATTTCAATTCATCATTTAATCCTGGTTTGAGTCATCAGCTGAGAACTACTTCTAATGGAGCAAATAAGACTGGCAAATATAAGGGTATGGGTACTTGTCTGGGGAAGTGTGTGATTAAAATATGTTAGCCTCCGCTTAATAGTCTAACCTCATCCAAATGACCCTAGAACAAATCAGCTATCACTATTCCTAATATTTGGTCTGTGGTAGTTCTCTGAGTAGTTCTGACCACATTTCCAGATTATTCTGGTTTATTGAATGAGCACTCTCTTGCTATTGCTCTCATTCTTAATCTATTTTAAAAATAGAATAATAGTTTGAATTGTAAAACAAATTTAAGTAGTACATGCACATATTAATTTCCTAATCAATGAGACTGCGTAATTCTTCCACAGAAAGGCTTATTGATACTCTCTGAAGTTTTGTGAGTAGCCAATTCCTATATTCACATTCTTTCTTAATGATAGTTTGGTCAGAATCTGCCATCATAGAATGTTAGAGCAGGTAAAATAAGTTGTGTGAAATAATTGCTGAACTGAAATATTTTTGAGACTTGAATTAAGTAATTATTGAGTTTAATTTTGTCAGACACTTCCAAAGATAAACATCCTGAGGTTCATATGTTTTAACAGTATATTTTAACCTATCTTCTCTATTTTATTGAGTATGACACATCCAAACATAGCTATAAATACCTTACATTTATGTAGGGTATATAGCAAATCGTTTTTGTAATTATCTAGTCTTATTCTGTTATAAAAACTTGACAATTTTTATTAAGACTCTCTAATATTTCCACTCAAATAATGCAGTTCTATGATGTATAATAAATAATAAATTTAGGTTGATTTTAAAGTAAATGTTATTAAATATTTTGAGGAAGAAAGTTTATTTACAGAGACCTATGATACTTTTTTGAATAATGAATGAGTAGGTTTGTTTGAAGCTTTGTTTTGTTTTATTTTGGCAAATAAGCTGTTGTCTCCTACACACAATTTGGAGACAAAGTGCCAAGGAAGAGATTGTTACTTTTGGGAAGTTCATGAATGCGTGAACTGAAACATAGAGTGCCAGAAGTGTAGACTGAATCCTTTCAAACAAAACGCAATATTGCAAGTGAGCATTGCATCGCACTGCAAATGGAGCGAGGGGATTATCTGGTATACCTCAAATTGCTCAGCAGCTGAGTAGAAGCTTGTGAAGTAGAACTCAGCCATCTTGACACAGAGACTTCTAATTTGATCACCCTGCTCCTAATTGGACTTAATAGTTTTCATTATTTCTAGTCAGATTGCATTTGCAGCTTGTCTTAATTATGGTTTGTTCCCAACTCCATTGTTGGGAACCAGCTTTAAATGACAAATTAGGCACAGGCATTTTGTTTAGAGGATAAGCCACTCATGTCTCATATAGGAATGCCTGAGTTTGATGTCCAGTTCCAGCTGCTGACCCAGGCTCTTGTTACTGCAGACCCTGAGAGGCAAAGGTGATAGCCAAAGCAATGAGGTTCCTACTGCCCACATGGAATCTCTGGATTGATCTTCTGGCTCCCTGCTTCAGCCCTAGTTCACCCGACTGAAAACCTCTCTTCTTATCCAAAGTTCAGTAGTTTCTCAGGAACAAGCAACTCTCATTTAGAGATTCTCAGAGCTCTGAAATAGCTCCTTTCATAATGTCTTCCACTTTGCTTTATGGGGAGAAGTTTATCGATTTTACTGGTTCTTGCTGGAAGAAGCCACACCAAGGCCAAAACTTTTGCTTTGGTAAATAAAAGTAAACTAAGTAACCATATTTCAGCAGTGATTTCCTTTTATAAAAAATCAATAACAGTAATAAAAAACACCATGTAAATGAATTAATTGAAGGAAACCAGGTGAGTGATTTAGAATCAAAATAAAATTATAGACTAAAGGATGGAAATAGAGGGTTGTTACAGCAGTTCAGGTTTGAAAGCCCTTAGCGAAGGTACCATTATCCCTTGATGTGGCAAAAGTCTGATGTTTGTCTCCAGCTATTAAGAGACATGCTTGTCAATTTTAATAGCTTTCGATTTCCCAATAGATAATGAGGAGAATATTAAAGCATTCATATTTGCTCTGAAACTAAGATATCTCCACACTTTTTATTTTTCAGCATTATTTATTTATTTATTTGAAAGTCAGAGTTACAGAGAGACAGGGAGGGAGAGATCGTGTGCTGGTTTACTTCCAGATGACCAGGAGCTTTTTCCAGATCTCCAGCACGTGGATGGCAAGGGCCCAGATACTTTGTCCATCATCTGATGCATTCCCCAGATCATTAGCAGGGAGCTGGATCTAAAGCAGAGTAGCAGGGACACAAACTGGTCTCCGTATGGGACGTTGGTTGATGGACTGCAGTTTTACCCTTTACTCCACAATGCTGACCCCTCCCCACACTTTTTAACTGACCTCTTACTACTAAGTATTATTAAGATATTTCACATAAACTTGGGAAAGTTAAAGGAAATCCACAAGGTCAAATATGCCTAAAATCACCCACATATGGCAATATTGATTTCTTGAAATTTCATTTTTATCTGATGCTTTCAACACACCATGGGGATGGGATTACTGTGAAATGTGCCTTGCCTCGACATGTTTTCTAGGAACCACAGGTTCCTGGCACTCAGATAAGGCCTATCAATGATCAGAACTACTCATCTTCTCTTGTTCCCTTTCTGAGCTCTAAAATTCTTCAATGCATCTTTTCCATGTTTCTTTTTTTGTTTGTTTGTTTTTTGACAGGTAGAGTTAGACAGTGAGAGAGAGAGACAGAGAGAAAGGTCTTCCTTCTGTTGGTTCACCCCGCAAAAGGCCGCTGTGGCCAGCGCACTGTGCCGATCCGAAGCCAGGAGCCAGGTGATTCCTCCTGGTCTCCCATGCTGGTGCAGGGCCCAATGACTTGGGCCATCCTCCACTGCCTTCCCGGGCCACAGCAGAGAGCTGGACTTGAAGAGCAGCAATCGAGACAGAACCGGCACCCCAACCAGGAATAGAACCCAGAGTTATGGCACCACAGGCAGAGGATTAGCCTAGTGAGCCATGGCACCGGTCTTCCAGGTTTCATTTTATGCATCCTATTTTTTTTTTTCAGTCCAAACTTCTGTCCAATTATCCTGTCCAACCACAATGTCAAGCCTATATATCTATATTCATCTCTGCTACAGTTTCAGATTACACAGTTGTGCTGGCTGGAAGTGTCTTTAAGGAAACAAAGGAACAAAGGCAGCGGTCCCCATGGAACACTGAGAATCATTTAAATTTGCTGGTTGGATCAAATGAGAAGCCTCCATCTTCAATTACACTGCCTACCCTCCCTTTCCTCCCTAACTTTCCATTTCAAGCACTGTCCCTTTCTCTTGTTCCTATACAATTTATACTATTGGCTATATTCAAGGGCACACTCTTTCAAAACATGCCAAATCTTCACAAACCATATGCATTGTGGATACAATTTCTTTGAAACTCTTTAAATGTAATTATTAAATCAAACTCAGACCTGCTCTCCTGCATGTGGAGGAAATAGTAATAGAATATCTGGGATGGGAGATAGAATTATCAGAGGCTAGAGAGAGATTCCTATGTGAAAATTGGCATTTTTTTATTTTTTCATTTAGTAAATATAAATTTCCAAAGTACAGTTTATGGATTACAATGGCTTTCCCTCCCCCCATAATTTCCCTCCCACTCACACCCTTCCCATCTCCTGCTCCCTCTCCCACTCTATTCACATTAAGATTCATTTTCAATTATCTTTATATACAGAAGATCGATTCAGTATATATTAAGTAAAGATTTCATCAGTTTGCACCCACACAGAAACACAAAGTGTAAAATACTGTTTCAGTACTAGTTATAGCATTACTTCACATTGGACAACACATTAAGGACAGATCCCACATGAGAAGTAAGTACACAGTGACTCCTGTTGTTGACTTAACAATTTGACACTCTTGTTTATGGCGTCAGTAATCTCCCTAGGCTCTAGTCATGAGTTACCAAGGGTATGGAAGCCTTTTGAGTTCACCAACTCTGATCATATGTAGACAAGGTCGTAGTCAAAGTGGAAGTTCTCTCCTCCCTTCAGAGAAAGGTACCTCCTTCTTTGATGGCCCCGTTTTTTGCCTCTGGGATCTCACTTGCAGAGATCTTTCATTTAGGTCTTCTTTTTTTTTCCCCAGAGTGTCTTGGCTTTCCATGCCTAAAATACTCTCATGGGCTCTTCAGCCAGATCCAAGTGCCTTAAGGGCTGATTCTGAGGCCAGAGTGCTATTTAGAACATCTGGCATTCTATGAGTCTGCTGTGTATCCTGCTTCCCATGATGGATTATTCTCTCCTTTTTGATTCCATCAGTTAGTATTAGCAGACACTCGTCTTGTTTGTATGATCCCTTTGATTCTTAGACCTATCAGTGTGATCAATTGTGAACTGAAATTGATCACTTGGACTAGTGAGATGGCATTGGTACATGCCACCTTGATGGGATTGTATTGGGATCCCCTGGTATGATTCTAACTCCACCATTTGGGGCAAGTCCAATTGAGCATGTCCCAAATTGTACATCTCCTCCCTCTCTTATTCCCACTCGTATATTTAACAGGGATCACTTTTCAGTTAAAATTTAAACACCTAAGAATAATTGTGTGTTAATTACAGAGTTCAACCAATAGTATAGAACAAAACAAAGAGAAAATACTAAAATGCGTAAAGTATTACATTGTACATCAACAGGACAAGAGCTGATCAAGTCACTGTTTCTCATAGTGTCCATTTCACTTCAACAGGTTTCCCCTTTGGTGCTCAGTTAGTTGTCGCCGATCAGGGAGAACATATGATATTTGTCCCTTTGGGACTGGCTTAATTCACTCAGCATAATGTTTTCCAGATTCCTCCATCTTGTTGCAAATGACCGTATTTCATTGTTTTTGACTGCTGTATAGTATTCTATAGAGTACATGTCCCATAATTTCTTTATCCAGTCTACTGTTGATGGGCATTTAGGTTGGTTCCAGGTCTTAGCTATTGTGAATTGTGCTGCAATAAACATTAGGGTGCAGACAGCTTTTTTGTTTGCCAATTTAAATTCCTTTGGGTAAATTCCAAAGAGTGGTATGGCTGGGTTGTATGGTAGGGTTATGTTCAGGTTTCTGAGGAATCTCCAGACTGACTTCCATAGTGTCCTTACCAGTTTGCATTCCCACCAACAGTGGGGTAGTGTCCCTTTTTCCCCACATCCTCTCCAGCATCTATTGTTGGTAGATTTCTGAATGTGAGCCATTCTAACCGGTGTGAGGTGAAACTTCATTGTGGGTTTGATTTGCATTTCTCTGATTGCTAGTGATCTTGAACATTTTCTCATGTGTCTGTTGGCCCTTTGGATTTCCTCTTTTGAAAAAATGTCTATTGAGGTACTTGACCCATCTCTTAAGTGGGTTGTTTGTTTTGTTTTTGTGGAGTTTCTTGATCTCTTTGTAGATTCTGGTTATTAACCCTTTATCTGTTGCGTAGTTTGCAAATAATTTTTCCCATTCTGTCAGTTTCCTTCTCACTCTCCTGACTGTTTCTTTTGCAGTACAGAAACTTCTCAATGTGATGCAATCCCAATAGTTAAATTTGGCTTTGACTGCCTGCACCTCCAGGGTCTTTTCTATGAAGTCTTTGCCGGTACCTATATCTTGCAATGTTTCTCCAATGCTCTCTAATAATTTGATGGTGTCAGGTCGTAGATTTAAGTCTTTAATCCATGTTGAGTGAATTTTTGTGTAAGGTGAAAGGCAGGGGTCTTGCTTCATGATTCTGCACGTGGAAATCCAATTTTCCCAGCACCATTTATTGAATAGACTGTCCTTACTCCAGGGATTGGTTTTGGAGCTTTGATCAAATATAAGCTGGCTGTAGATGTTTGGGTTGATTTCTGCTGTTTCTATTCTGTTCCATCGGTCTATCCATCTGTTTCTGTACCAGTATTATGCTGTTTATTTTTTAACTTTTATTGAATGACTATAAATTTCCAAAGTACAGAATATGGATTACAATGGCTTCCCCCCCATAACGTCCCTCCCACCTGCAACCCTCCCCTTTCCCACTCCCTCTCCCCTTCCATTCACATCAAGATTCATTTGCGATTCTCTTTACATACAGAAGATCAGTTTAGCATACATTAAGTAAAGATTTCAACAGTTTGCTCCCACACAGAAACATAAAGTGAAAAATACTGTTTGAGTACTAGTTATAGCATTAAATCTCAATGTACAGCACACTAAGGACAAAGATCCTACATGAGGAGTAAGTGCACAGTGACTCCTGTTGTTCACTTAACAAATTGACACTCTTGTTTATGGCATCAGTAATCACCCTAGGCTCTTGTCATGAGCTGCCAAGGCTATGGAAGCCCCCTGAGTTCACTGACTCTGATCACATTTAGACAAGGCCATGGTCAAAGTGGAAGTTCTCTCCTCCCTTCAGAGAAAGGTACCTCCTTCTTTGATGACCCATTTAAAATGGGATTTGGTGGTTAAGATGCCTCAGTCTCATATCAAAGTGCCTGGGTTTGATGCCTTGCAAAATTTTTTTTGCTTTTGTATTTTGTTTGTTTGTTTGTTTAGTGAGAAATAAAACCAAGATTAAATTACAGACTACGTTCTATAAAAATAAATCTTGGCCTTGTTAGCATCTGACTCCAGCTTCCTGCTAATGCATAATTTGGAAGGTAGTGGGGATGGCAAGAAACTAAGTTGCTATTATCAATATGGGAGACCTGGTTCAGTTCTCAGTTCTGTTCAGCTTCAAGCTATAGCTTTCAAGGGCCAGGTCATTGTTGACATTTGGCAAGTGTGCCAGCAGCTGGGAGCACATTCTCTCTCTCTTACTCTCTTTTTTCCTCTTCCTCCCTCTCTCCCTAACCCCTCTCAAATAAGTAAATAAGTAAGCATTTGAAAAAAAAAAACTGTAAGTGTCATGGTTTAAATACCTATGAGGTACTTTGTGGAACAATTTGTAGGAATATAAAATCCACTGTTAAAAAAATCAGGCAAAATTTTATTTTAAATAAAACTTCAAATCTGAGTCCTAAAGGGTGTGTAGAAGTTATTCAGATTAACTTACTAATGAGGAAAGTAAGGGAAATATTCTATGGAAGGAATCAGTATTGAAGTGAGAGAAAACAGAATGATTACATAGATCAATGAGGATGTCAAGTCTAATTGAGTTTACTGGATTGGAGTTATTGCAAATGAAAGTAAAGATGATGAAAAATAATAAAATAATATACTGGGTTCATGAAGAACATTAGAACCCATCCTGAGGACAGCAGTTTCAAGGACAGAATGCAGAAATTTTTGTAAAGCACATTTCACATTTGGAAAGACCAGTGTAGTTTTAATGTGGAAGGAAGGAAAAAAACACACCCTCAGTGGTATATTAATCCAGACTATTAAACTATAAAGGTTGGTTTTGCAATGAGAAAATAAGTCAGAAAAAAACAGTATATTTCCTCTTTAGCATTTTGGAAATAGAGTAGTAAAGGAGTTGGATGTATGTGAGGGTTAATTGTGTTGACATTAGGTGAATTACAGTGCTATGTCATGATACTCAAATTACTGGAGGAGGAGGAAGGCTAGAATATTTTTACCCTTTGAGTTGGGATGTGGAAGTATGTAAAATTATTACAGTGTCATTTTAGAGATATTGTAGTACTGTGACCTACATAGTAACTATTCAAATAAAGTTACTCAATGAGTTGCAGAATACATGGGTGTGGAGATGAAAGGAGAAAAGTACAGTGTCATTTTGAAGACAGAAGATCCATGATAGTCACTAAATATAAAAGTAGACAGCATGTGATACGTACATTTGACTTCATGGTTAGGAAATCATTTGGGATGCTGGTATCCCTTCTCAGAGTGCCTGTGTTCGAGTTCCTGCTCTACTCCCAACTCTAATATCCTGAAAATTCTCATCCTGGGAGGCAATACGGGAAGGCTCAAGTAGTTGAATTCCTGCCACCCACAAAATCTGTATTGAGTTCTTGGCACTCAGCTTTTGTCTGGCCCAACCTCGGCTTTTGTGGGCATTTGGAGAGTGCATTAGCAGACTGGAATTCTCTCTCTTTCTCTGCTCTCAAATAAAAATAAAAATAGGTATCAAAAATCTATAAAAGTAGACAACATACAAAAAAATTAACAAGAGAAGTACAATTTGGGGTCAAAAGAATCCCTGGCTGCTGATGAGTCCGTGTTTCAATCCTACGGAGTTCCCCCTCAGGAAGTAAGCCTGAAAGATTGCAACATGATGGAGGCTTTCTTTGTTGCAAATGCAGAATGTTCTGGACAGAAATGATTGTTGTAATTGGCCATCCTGAAGGGCTGCCCTGGTTCCTTAAAGAAGAAATGTGGGATATGTTTAATGCAAGCCCATTGTATATCAATTAAGTTTACAATAAATTATTTATGTTTAAGATAACCAAAGATTGGCTGGTGCCGCCGCTCACTAGGCTAATCCTCCACCTGCGGTGCTGGCACACTGGGTTCTAGTCCCGGTCAGGGCGCAGGATTCTGTCCCAGTTGCTCCTCTTCCAGCCCAGCTCTCTGCTGTGGCCCGGGAGTGCAGTGGAGGATGGCCCAAGTGCTTGGACCCTGCACCTGCATGGGAGACCAGGATAAGTACCTGGCTCCTGGCTTCAGATCAGTGCGGTGCGCCGGCCGCAGTGGCTATTAGGGGGTGAACCAACGGAAAAAGGAAGACCTGTCTCTCTGTCTATCTCTCTCACTGTCCACTCTGCCTGTCAAAAAAAAAAAAAAGAAAAGAAAAGAAAAGAAAAGAAAAGAAAAAAATATAACCAAGGATAAAAAATAATTATTTTGCCTATAAAATGATTTAGTGCCTAAAAGAGGTTGGTTGCATTCATGAAGTTCTGAAATGCACATCTGTTTTGTGACTCAAAAGAGCTACTTCATGGTATAGTTATGTTTAAGAAATTTGTTTTTTTTTTTTTTCCAGGGGTTTAGTTCTATCTGATTGATGATTAAGTAGCACCTTTCAAAAGAAATTTAGGATGACAGTTTTTAATGATAAAAAATGGTACAATGTTATAAATAGTATTTTATTTTAGAATAGCAAAAATGAACATGTACTTTTTATCAAGTAAAGTCTTCTGCCAAGAACATTGTGTAATATTGGATTGGAATAAAATTTTCAAACCTTCTGTGAGGTATAAGATTATTTTGTTCTGATTCATCAATTTGAATAGCAATTTTTTCTCATTTGTATTATGTGTGCATTTTTAATTGCTTCCATTAAGCTTGCACAGAAATTTCAAATATAAAAACAAAAGAGAAATGAAAATATATTATTCAAGTCACTTTGACATTTTGTTTGCCTTAGATAGGAACACTAACATAACCGTATGCTGTTGGAAATGGACATTCATGTATGTGAGATAGCTCTAACTGCATGCTTCCTGTTTGTGATGAGGCACAGGAAAAATTTTCACTTTGAGCATTTTATTCATTTGCTAGTGCTGCCATTACAAAGTGCCACACACACTGGTGTCCTGAGCAATAGACATTTATTGCCTCACAGTTCAGAAGACTGGGCTTCAAGGCGGCATCACGCTGTTGGCAGCATTGTTTCCTCCTGAGGACCACTAGGGAAGGAAATATTCCAGGTCTGTCTTCCTGGCTTGTAGGCGGCTGGCTTCTCCTGTTATCTTCACATTATCTTCCCTCTGTTTGCATGTGTGCCCAGGCCTTCTTCTTATAAGGAGCTGAGTAGTTTTGCAGTATAGACCACTTGTAATAGAAGTCAAACCAGTTAAATATTAAGCTTGCAAACTTCCATCCAATGCTGTGATAACTTATATTCTGGAAAAGTCGTTGACAGAAATCCAAGAATCACTCTGTTAGATGCCTTCTGACTTTTCCCCACCTACTTAAAATGACATAAGAACAATATTAAGGCAAGTATTGACAGCAGATATGAAGAATCAGTAAACTCATGACTAGGTTTTGAAAGACTTATTTAAATTCCACTTCTGCTTATATTTAGCATGCTCCCTAGACAACTTAAGACTAATTTAGAAGGGCTGGTGCTGTGGTATAGCAGGTAAAGCTGCTGCCAGAAGTGCCAGCATCCCATATAGGCGCCGGTTTGAGTCCCAGCTGGTCCACTTCAGATCCAGCTCTCTGCTAAGGACTGGGAAAGCAGTGGAAGATGGCCCAAGTCCTTGGGTCCCTGTACCCGTCTGGGAGACCTGGAAGAAACTCCTGGCTCCTGGCTTCGGATTGTCACAGCTCCAGCCGTTGCAGCCCTGTGGGGTGTGAACCAGCGGATGGAAGATCTTTCTCTCTCTCTCTCTCTCTCTCTCTCTCTCTAGCTCCACTTCTCTCTGTGTAACTCTGACTTTCAAGTAAATAAATAAATCTTAAAAAAAGATTAATTTGGAAAGGGTGGAATTCATACAATTGACCTTCAGGACTCTTGATGGAGAATGCATTCTCTTTTGAACGCACAGAGATACTCAAAGTGCAGGAAGAGTAAGGTGTTGACCTTTGCAACGTACCGCAAGTGAAACAGCATGGCTTGTGGTTTCAAGCACGTGGGAATTAGAGCCTCATCTTTGTCCTCCCTGGTTTGAGTGATGCAGGACATTTCTCTGTGGTTGGGCCTCAATTATTCACCTATGACATGATAATGAGAATATTGGTCATGAATAGCCAACCGGAGATAAAGACAAAATAACAGAATAAAAGTAATTTAATATTGTATCAATCAGGGAGCACAGTATAATTATTTACAAGGATATCATCATACTTAACAAAATGTGAAAATGGTAAGGAATGAAAATTATATAAAAGAAATAATTGAGGCCTGGAAGATCCACCTTTATCTGAACTACAAAAATTGTTAAGATAACAAAGCTCCACTTTTTCTTTTCCCTAAATTATGATGTTTTCATTCCCTTTAGATTTTTTAAAACAGAAAAGTTCAGGTTTCCTTTAAGACCCTATATATGACGTTTACATACTAAAATGTGAAATGCTGCTCTTAAAGATTACTCATTTTTATATTAAATTGATTTTTGTCCACTCAATGCAATTTTTGTTGTTGTTTTGTTTTCAACAAGTAGAAACAGAAATCTAAAATCCACTGTAGATTTTCCCTGGAAGTCAATCAAATCTGCACACAGTGATTCTCATCAGGCACATTTGTCTGCCTCGTCAGTAATACTAATTTGCTGTGGCATGCACTCTTCTGGAGCCAGGACTGCTCAGGCATGGGCAGTTATTTACCTTGAATGTTAGATTTGCTTCATCTTTGTTTGATCAGGAAAGATAGTTTTCTGCATGAACTCCCTCCATGCCCCTTCATCATGCTTGTCATTTAACAATATAATATTTTCAAGTTCAGTGTAGCATAGTGAATATATTACATTACAGCATGGTTACATTTAGCAAGTACAATACTCTTGCAAAATAGAATCTTTTTAAAGGAGTCATTTATTTATTTGAGAGAGAGAGAGAAAGAGTGTTTTCATCTGCTCGTTCACTCCCTTAATGGCTACCTACAACAGCTAAGTCTGAGCTAGGCCAAAGCCAGAAGCCATGAATTCCATCCTGTTCTCCCACAGGGGTAGCATGTGCCCAAGCACTTGGGCCATATCCTGCAGCCTTCCCAGACATGTTAGCAGGAAGCTGGATCATAAGCAATACAGCTAGGATTCAACTAGCACTCCCATCACTGATGTTGGTGTCACAAGCAGCTGCATACATGGCACATACTGCTTGTATTAAGCTTAGAGCTGTCTATGCCTTTCAGAATGTCAAACTGTATTATGAGCTTTTCAAGACAATGTTTCTACAGGCAAGATGCAGCCTAAAATTAAGTGCCTTTGCAATCTATGATTAGTCAGAGTAAATGCTCAGTGAGGACTGCTTTAAAATTTCACACATCAAAAAATGAAGAAATACTCAATAGAGGCTGAGAGAACAGATACTGGAATCAAAATCCCTTCTTTGATTATTTGGTCCACCAGTAGAATGAATTGAATATTGATGCATTCTATTGACTCTTTTAATAATGGCAATATAACAACAATTAGTATACTGTGTTACTAGTATTAATACGATGGGATACATATGTAAGGCACTTAGAAGAAATCACCCATTAGAAATGTTAGTGTTTCCTTTGACTGCATTTGAGAGACTTGGTGTACAGTAGCCCCAAATCTCCATCCCTCCTTGTTCACATTCTTTTTTTATTCTCTTTTTTTAACTTTTATTTAATAAATATAAATTTCCAAAATACAACTTTTGGATTATAGCGGCTTTTCCCCCATAACCTCACTCCCACCCCCAACCATCCCATCTCCCACTCACTCTCCCATCCCATTATTCATCAAGATTCAGTTTCAATTATCTTTATATACAGCAGATCAACTTAGTATATACTAAGTAAAAATGTCAACAGTTTGCACCTACACAGAAACACAAAGTGTAAAGTACTGTTTGAGTAGTAATTTTGCCATTAATTCACATAGTACAATTCATTAAGGACAGAGATCCTACACGGGGAGTAGTTGCACAGAGACTCCTATTATTGATTTAACAATTGACGCTCTTATTTATGATGTCAGTAATCACCTGAGGCCCTTGTTATGAGCTGCCAAGGCTATGGAAGTCTTTTGAGTACCTTATTTAGACAAGGCCATAGTCAAAGTGGAAGTACTCTTCTCCCTTCAGAGAAAGGTACCTCCGTTTTTGATGGCCTGTTCTTTCCACTGGGATCTCACAGAGATCTTTCATTTAGGTCATTTTCTTGCCACAGTGTCTTGGCTTTCCATGCCTGAGAAAATCTCATGGGCATTTTAGCCAGATCCAAATGCCTTAAGGGCTGATTCTGAAGCCAGAGTGCTGTTTAGGACATCTGCCATCCTATGAGTGTGCTGTGTATCCCGCTTCCCATGTTGGATCGTTCTCTCTTTTTTAATTCTATCACTTAGTATTAGAAGACACTAGTCTTGTTTGTGTGATCCCTTTGACACTTAATCCCATCAATATCATCAATAATGAAATTAAACTGATCACATTGACTAGTAAGATGACATTGGTACATGCCACCTTAATGGGATTGATTTGGAATCCCCTGGCACGTTTCGAGCTCTACCATTAGGGGTAAGTCCTAGTGAGCATGTGCTGAACTGTACATCTCCTCCCTCTCTAAATCCCACTCTTATATGTAACGGGGATCACTTTTCAGTTAAATTTAAATGACTAAGGATAATTGTGTATTAATTAAAGAGTTCAAAAATGATATTAATTAGCACAAAAAATACCAAAAGGAATAAAGTAGTAAGTTGTTCCTCGGCAGTCAGGACAAGGGCTGATCAAGTAAGTCACTGTTTCTAATAGTGTATATTTCATTTCTACAGGTTTCCTTTTAGGTGCTCAGTTAGTTGTCACCAATCAGGGAGAACATATGATATTTGTCCCTTTGGAACTGGCTTACTTCACTCAGCATCATGTTCCTCAGATTCCTCCATTTTGTTGCAAATGACTGGATTTCATTTTTTTTTACTTCCATATTCTATAGAGTATATATCCCATAATTTCTTTATCCAGTCTTCTGTTGATAGACATTTAGGTTGAGTCCATGTCTTAGCTATTGTGAAGTGAGCTGCAATAAACATTGAGGTGCAGGCAGCTTTTTTATTGGCCAATTTAATTTCCTTTGGGTAAATTCCAAGGAGTGGGATGGCTGGGTCATGAGGTAGGGCTGTATTCAGGTTTCTGAGGAATCTCCAAACTGTCATCTATAGTGGCTTTACTAGTTTGCATTCGCACCGACAGTGGATTAGTGAGCATTTTTCCCCACATTCTCTCCAGCATCTGTTGTTAATTGATTTCTGTATATAAGCCATTCTAACCGGGGTGAGGTGAAACATAATTGTGGTTTTGATTTGTATTTCCCTGATGGCTAGTGATCTGAACACTTTTTCATGTGTCTGTTGGTCATTTGGATTTCCTCTTTGGAAAAATGTCTATTGAGGTCCTTGGCCCATCTCTTAAGTGGGTTGTTTGTTTTATTGTTTGTTGTTGTGGAGTTTCTTGAACCCTTTGTAGCTTCTACTTAATAATCCTTTATCGGTTGCATAATTTGCAAATATTCTTTCTCATTCTGTTTGTTGCCTCTTCACTTTCCTGATTGTTTCTTTTGCAATAAAGAAAATTCTCAATTTGACGTAATCCCAATTGTTAATTTTGGCTTTGACTGCCTGTGCCTCTGAGGTCTTTTCTGTGGGGAGCAACCTGGACTGGACTAAGTTACTGGAATTAAGACTTATTCTATGCATCTGCTCTCCCACAATATGGCGCTGGGAGAGGAGAAAACAGCTTCTACGCAGCTGCCTCTTGCCAACTTGAGTGATGACCTCCAGGAGCTGATCCTGCTCCTGATTGGAGGAGAGCAGCATACTCGGCGTGTGGGTGGCCGAGTTGGGATTGGCGGAGGAGGACTATAAAGGAGGAGAGAGACAACATGCACCAGAAACATCTAAGGGGAACATCTATTTGAAGGAACACCTGTGCAGCCCCCGAGAGAGCCAGCCAGCGGTGTGCCGCTCCCCCGCAGAAGTGGGGAAAGTGGCTAGGGGGAACTGCCCTTCCACGGAGGTGGAAGGGTCGGTAGCCAACCCGGGAAGAACCAGCAGCAAACCCGGGGAGGGCCGAGCAGATAAAAGAACAACGCAGGGTTCTGTGTCGTTCCTCCACGAAGACGGGGAGCGACACTTTTCCAAGAAATTTTTGCCTGTGCCTATATCTTGCAGGGTTTCCCAAATGTTCTGTAATAATTTGATAGTGTTGGGTCATAGGTTTAGATCTTCAAACCATGTTGAGTGGATTTTTGTGTAAGGTGTAAAGTAGGGGTCTTTTTCATGCTTCTGCATGTGGAAATCCAATTTTCCCAGCACATTTGATGAATAGACTGTCCTTGCTCCAGGAATTGGTTTTAGATACTTGATCAAATATAATTTGGCTGTAGATGATTGGATTGATTTCTGGTATTTCTATTCTGTTCCACTGGTCTATCCACCTGTTTCTGTACCAGTACCATGCTATTTTGATAACAACTGCCCTGTAGAATGTCCTGAAATCTGGTATTGTGGTGCCTCCAGTTTTGTTTTTGTTGTACAAGATTGCTTTAGCGATTTGAGGTCTCCTCTGCCTCCATATGAATTTCAGCATCATTTTTCAAGATCTGAGAATATATCTTTGGTATTTTTATTGGTATTGCATTGAATCTATAAATAGCTTTTGGGAGAATGGACATTTTGATGATATCGATTCTTCCAATTCATGAGCATGGAAGGTTTTATTTTTTTTTTTCATTTTGGTATCCTCTTCTATTTATTTCTTTAAGGTTTTTTAATTCTCATCGTAGAGATCTTTGACATCTT
The DNA here is from genome assembly GCF_964237555.1 of Oryctolagus cuniculus. Taxonomy (NCBI): domain Eukaryota; kingdom Metazoa; phylum Chordata; class Mammalia; order Lagomorpha; family Leporidae; genus Oryctolagus; species Oryctolagus cuniculus. Next base: position 189,055,738 of record NC_091433.1, on the reverse strand, counting down.
TGGTTAAGTTTATTCCAAGGTATTTGATTATGTTTGTAGCTATTGTGAATGGGATTGATCTTAGAAGTTTTTTCTCAGCTGGCAGCTCACTAGTTTAATCCACTGCCTGTGGTGCCATAACTCTGTGTTCTGGTCCCAGCTGGGACACCAGATCTGTCCTGGTTGCTTCTCTTCCTGTCCAGCTCTCTGCTATGACCCAGTAAGGCAATGGAGGATGGCCCAAGTGTTTGGGCCCTGCCCCTGCATGGGAGACCAGGAGGAAGCACCTGGCTCCTGGATTCATATCAGCATAGTGCACTGGCCATAGCCGCCATTTGGGGGGTGAACCAATGGAAGGAAGACCATTCTCTGTCTCTCTCTCACACTAACTCTGCAAGTCAAAAAACAAATGGAGTTATTTCTCAGCCATGGCATTGCCTGTGTATACAAAGGCTGTTGATTTTTGTGCATTGAATTTATATCCTGTTACTTTACCAAACTCTTAAATGAGTTCCAACAGTCTCTGTAGAGTTCTTTGGATCCCCTAAATAATATCATCTGCAAGAGGGATAGTTTGACTTTTTCCTTCCCAATTTGTATCCCTTTAATTTCTTTTTCTTGCCTAATAGCTCTGGCTAAAACTTCCAGTACTACATTGAGTAGCAAAGGTGAGAGTGGGCATCCCTATCTGGTACCGGATCTCAGTGGAAATGCTTCCAACTTTTACCCATTCAGTAGGATGTTGGCCGTGGGTTTTCCTTAAATTGTTTTGATTGTATTGACGAATGTTCCTACTATATCCAATTTCCTTAGAGTTTTCATCATGAAAGGGTGTTGAATTTTATCAAATGCTTTCTCTGCATCAATTGAGATAACCATATGGTTTTTCTTCTGCAGTTTGTTAATGTGGTGTATCATACTGATTGATTTGCGAATGTTGAACCATCCTTGCATACCAGGGATAAATCCCACTTGGTCTGGGTGGATGATCTTTATGATATGTTGTCGCATTTTATTGGCCAGAATTTTATTGCGGATTTTTGCATCTATGTTCATCAGGGATATTGGTCTGTAATTCTCTTTAAGTGCTGCATCTTTTTCTGGCTTAGGAATTAAGGTGATGCTGGCTTCATAGAAAGAATTTGGTAGGATTCCATCTTTTTCGATTTTTCTGAATAGTTTGAGAAGAATTGGAGTTATTTCTTCTTTAAATGTCTGGTAGAATTCAGCAGTGAATCTATCTCGTACCAGGCTTTTCTTTGTTGGGAGGGCCTTTATTACTGATTCATTTTGTGACTCACTTATGCGTCGGTTTATAATTTCTATGTCTTCATAGTTCAATTTAGGTGGGTTTTATGTGTCCAGGAATCTATCCATTTCTGATAGATTTCCCTGTTTGCTGGCATACAACTCTTTGTAGTAATTTCTGAAGATTCTTTTTATTTCTGTGGTGTCTGTTGTTGCATTCACTTTTTTCATCTCTGATTTTATTGATTTGGATCTTCTCTCTCCTTTTTTTATTAGTTGGGCAAATAGTGTGTCAATTTTGTATATTTTTTCAAAAAAAATCAGCTCTTTGTTTTGCTGATCTTTGGTAATTTTTTCTGGATTCAATCCTGGTGATTTCTTCTCCAATTTTAATTATTTCCCTTCGCCTACTAGTTTTGGATTTGGTTTGCTGTAGTTTTTCTAGATCCTTGAGATGCATTGATAGCACGTTTGTTTGGTGCCTTTCCAATTTATTGATGTAGGCACCTATTGCTATAAACTTTCTTCTTAACACTACTTTTGCTATATCTCATAAGTTTTGATATGTTGTTATCTTCATTTACTTCCAGAAAGCTTTGATTTCTCTTTTGATTTCTTCTTTGACACACTGTTCATTCAGGAGCATGTTTTTCAGTCTCCTTGCATTTGGATGAGCTCTAAGGAATCCTGAGTTGCTAATTTCCAGCTTCATACCATTGTGATCTGAGAAGATGCATTGTATGATTCCAATTATTTTGAATTTGCTGAGACTTACTTTATGGCCTGGTATATGGTTCATCTTAGAGTAAGTTCCATGTACTGCTGAGAAGAATGTGTATTCTTTAAGTGTAGGATAGAAAGTTTTGTAGATATCTGTTAGATCCATTTGGTCTATAGTGGTTATTAAATCTGCTGTTTCTTTGTTGATCTTCTGTCCGGTTGATCTGTCTATTGCTGAAAGTGAGTTTGGCAAAGTAACAGGATATAAATTCAATGCACAAAAATCAACAGCCTTTGTATACACAGGCAATGCCATGGCTGAGAAATAACTCCATTTGTTTTTTGACTGGCAGAGTCAGTGTGAGAGAAAGACAGAGAAAGGTCTTCCTTCCATTGGTTCACCCCCAATCTGTCTATTGCTGAAATCTGTCTAGTGCTGAACGAAGTCCCCCAATACTATTGTTTTGTAGTCTAAGTCTCCCTTTAAGTGCCTTAACATATCTTTTAAATAACCCAGTGCCCTGTAATTAGGTCCTATACGTTTATAATATTTACTTCTTCTGGTTGTAATGATCCCTTAATCCTTGTATACTGTCCCTCTTTGTTCTCTTAACAGTTTTAGTGTTAAAGTTTATTTTGTCTGATATTAAGATGGCTACCCCAGCTCTTTTTTGGTTTCTGTTGGCATGGAATATCTTTTGCCAACCTTTCATTTTCAGTCTGCATACACCTTTGTTGGAAAGATGTGTTTCTTGTAAGCAGCAAATAGATATTTTTCTTTTAATCCAGTTAGCCAGCATTTGTCTTTTAACTGGAGAATTGAGGCCATTTATATTGAAATGACTATTGATAAGTAGTGACTATGCCCTGTGATTTTGCCAAAGATATTTTTAATATATACTTTGAACTTCCTGTGATCTTTTACTGAGAGATTTTCTTCTTTTACATTCTCGTATTGATGGCCATGTTTCTGTGTTTCTGTGTGTAACACATCTTTAAGCACTTTTGCAGGGCTTGATGAGTGGTGATAAATTATTTCAATTTCTATTTTCTATGAAACGTCTTTATTTCACCTTCATTCACAAATGAGAGCTTTGCAGGATATAATATTCTGGGGTGGCAGATTTTTCTCTTAGTATTTGGGCTATATATTGCCCTCCCTCCTTGCCTGTGGGGTTTCTGATGAGAAGTCTGCTGTGAGTCTAATTGGAGATCCTCTGAGAGTAATCTGGCATTTTTCTCTTACACATTTTAGAATCTATAGGTGTGTGGATTCACTTTTGGAATCTCTTGTGTTCCATGGGTTTATGTGTCTGTTTTTAAGTCAGTACTATATGGTTTTATATAGTTCTAAATCAGGCATTGTGATGTCTCTAGCTTTGTTATATTTGTTCAGGATTGCACTGTATAATCAGGGGCTTTTGTGTTAACGTATTAATTTTAGGAATGTTTTGTCCAGTTCTGCAAAGAATGCCATTGGTATTTTGATAAGGGTTGCATTTGAATCTGTAAATCTCTATAGATAGCATGAATAGTTTAACACAACTACTTTTTTTCAATCCATGGACATGGAATGCTTTTCCACTTTTTGTGTCTTTTTCAATTTCCTTCATCAAGGCTTTATAATTTTCATTGTGGAGGTTTTTCACATATTTGGCTAAATTTATTCCTAGGAAAGTTCTTTTGGGAGTACCTATTGTGAATGGGACTGCTTCCTTGATTTTTTTTCTTTTCCACAAGTGAACTACTGGCTTATAAAAATGTTGATTTTTGTATCCCACAACTTTTACTGAATTCACTTACCAGATCCAATAGTATCTGGGAGGAGTATTCATAGTTTTCTACAAATTGAATCATACCATCTATGCACAAGCATAATTTGACTTCTTCCTTTCCTATTTGTATATCTTTTCTTTCTCTTACCTAACTGCTCTGGATAACACTTCCAATACAATTCTGAATAAGAATGCTGAGAGAGAACATCCTTACCTAGGTCCAGACCTTATAAGAAACAATTTCAGCTTTTTTCTATTTCGTAGAATGAGGCTTGTGTTATGTCACAGATAGCCTTCATTATGTTGAACCATAATTCTTTTATTCTTAATTTGTTTAGGGTGTTGGATTTTATTTAATGTTTGTCCTACATCTACTGAGATTACCATATGACTTTTGACCTTCATTCTTTTGGCATATTATGTTATTGATTTATACATGTTGGATCATCCCTATGTCCCTCAGAAAAATCTCAACTGATTACAGTGGTTGATTTTTCTGATGTGATAGTCGAATCAGTCTGCCAATATTTTGTTGAGAACTTTTGGATCTTTGTTAATCAGTGAGAATAATTTGCAAATTTCTTTTTCCTTTCTTCCTCTCTCCCTCTCTCCTTCCCTTTATGACCTGTGTCTGGTGTTGGTATCAGAGTAATGTTGGTCTTCTTGAATGAGTTTAGAAGGGTTCCCTCTCTTTAAATTTTTAACAATAGTTTTAAAAGGACTGGTGTTAATTCTTAAATGTTTGGAAGAACTCAGATATTAAGCAATGGGGTCCTCAGCTTTTTTTTTTTTTTTTTCGGAAGACATTCTATTACTGATTCATTCTTGTTATTTATCACTGGTCTGGCCAGGGTTTCTACAACCTCATGGTTCAATTCTGGCAGGTTATTTTGTCTATAAATGTATTCATTTCTTTTGAATCTTCCAATCTGTTGGCGTGCAGTTGTTGCTAACAGTCCCTAAAGACTCTACTTCTGTGGTATCAATTGAAATGTCTTCCTTTTCAACTCTGATATTACTTATATAAATCTTCTTTGTTTCTTTATTGAAAACTATTAAATAGAGTTTGTTGATGTTGTTTTCATTTCCAAGAAATAAACTACTTTTCAGTACTGTTTTCCTTAATCTCTTTCATTTATTTCTGCTCTTTGTTATGGCTCCTCTTGTACTAATTTTGGTTTTGGTTTAGTAATCGCTGAAGAAGAAGGGAGGAGTAATTAATGTGTCTTATAATGTTAGTGCTATAGTTTGAACATGATTTGGTTTACCAAATAATGTAGGCATTTCAATTCCAAAGTCTGTGATGGGCATTTGGCCTAGTGGTTAAGATACCACTTGAGATGGCCACACCTCATATTAAGAGTGCCTGGGTTCACGTTCTGGCTCTGCTTCTGATTTCAGCTTCGCTCTAATGCATACCCTGGGAAGCAGTGGTGACGACTGAAGTAATTGGGTTACTGTCATCCACATGAGACATCAGAATTAAATTCCCAGCTCCCAGCTTGGGTTTGGGCAATGACATGTATTTCTGGCGTGAACCAGTGGATGCCAGAGCACTAGCATGCTCCATCAAATTAAAAATTTTTAAATAGAATTTAAATCTTATGCTAATAGTGCTAGAAGACCGGCACCACGGCTCACTCGGCCAATCCTCTGCCTGCAGCGCATGCATCCCGAGTTCCGGTCCCGGCCGGGGCATGGGACTCTGTCCTAGTTGCTCCTCTTCCAGTCCAGCTCTCCACTGCTGCCCAGAAGCACAGTGGAGGATGGCCCAGGCCCCCGGGCCCTGCACCTGCATGGGAGACCAGGAGGAAGCACCTGGCTACTGGTTTCAGATCAACACAGCAAGCCGGCCACAGAGGCCATCTGAGTGGCGAACCAATGGAAAAGGAAGACCCCCCTCTCTGTCTCTCTCCCTTTCACTGTCTAACTCTGCCTGTCAAAAAACTAAATAAATATATAAAAATTAAAAAAAAAAATAGTGCTAGGAGAGTGGAAACTTAATGCAATTATGAAGTCTGAAGGTAGGGCCTCAGGGAATTAGGCTACAAGGAGAAACATCACAACTAATCATAAGTTTATTAGGAGAGGCAACAGGACTGAGTCTGTTTCATTTGTCTGCTTTGTGGATCACCACGTGATTCCTTCTCGGCATATATTCCACCATCCATCACCTTGTCAGATACCAGGTCAATAGGGATGGATGATACTGGACTGTGAACCTCCAAAATGGCAAAAATGTTCCTTTTCCTTATTTTCTCTCAGGTATTCAAGCTGTGATCATAAGAAGCTGATAGTCTGGTGGTGATTAACTTCCTGTTTTTGCTTGTATTAGAAAGTCTTTATTTTCTCCCTGCATCTATAAATGATAGCTTTGTCAGATATAATATTCTTGGTAAGCAATTTTTCATTCAGAGCATGGAATACATTATTCCATTCCCTCATGGTTTCGTTGAAAAATATCTTGCTAGTCTAATGAGTGTTCCCTTAAATGTGACTTGGCATTTTCTCCTGCAAATTTTAGAATTCACTTTTTGGGGCCAGCGCTGTGGATTTCTGGTCTAAGATTCCGGCTGCAGTGGCGGCATCCCATAGGGGCTCTGGTTTGTGTCCTGGCTGCTCTTCTTCCAATCTGGCTCTCTGCTATGGCCTGGAAGGCCGCAGAAGATGGAACAAGTGTTTGGGCCCCTGCACCTGCATGGGAGACCTGGGAGAAGCTCCTGGCTTCCAATCAGCTCAGCTCTGGCTGTTGCGGCCATCCGGGGAGTGAACCAGTGGATGAAAGATCTTTCTCTCTATCTCTCCCTCTCTGTAACTCTACCTCTTAAATAAATAAATATTACTTTTTTAAAAAAATTCTCTTTTTGTATGGTACTTTTGAGAATTTGACTATAAATGTGTCACAATGAGGATTTTCCTGACCATTTCTATTTGGGATTGTATGGGTCTCTTATACTTAGATATCCATATCTTTCTCCAGTTTGAGTATCTTTTCATATATGGTATCACTATGATATGATATGTTGAAAAGCTTTACTATGATTTTATTCCTGTCTTCTCCTTCAGGGATCCCAAACTTCAAATACCGTTTCATTTTAGTGGTATCCTAGAAGTCTGGGAGACTGTCTTTATTGATTTTTCTTTTTTGTCTGACTGGGATTTTTCTTAAGATCTATCTTCAAGTTCAGATACTCTTTTCTTTTATTTAATGAGCATAAATTTCCAAAGTACAGCTTATGGATTACAATAGCCTCCTCCCCCCCGTAACTTCCCTCCCACCCACAACGCTCCCCTCTCCCACTCCCTCTCCCTTTCTCTTCACATCAAGATTAATTTTCAATTATCTTTATATACAGAAGATCAATTTAGCGTATATTAAGTAAAGATTTCCACATTTTGCTCCCACACAGAAACACAAAGTGTAAAATACTATTGAGTACTAGTTATAGCATTAATTAAACACCTAAGAGTAATTGTGTATTAACTACAGAGTTCAACCAATGGTTTTAAGTAGAATATCAATGCAACTTTTGTATTGTTGTGGCTCCCCCCCCCCAACCTCCCTCCCTCCCGTGGCCCTCCCCTCTCCCACTCCCTCTCCCATCCCGCCCTTCATCACGTTTCATTTTCAATTACCTTTATATACTGAAGATCAACTTAGTATATACTAAGCAGGGATTTCAACAGGCTGCACTCACACAACCGAACCAGGTATAGGGTATTGTTCGACTAGTAGTGTTGTTTTTGAGTTTCATAGTTAAACACATTAAGGACAGAGATCCTACGTGGGGAGCATGAACCCAGTGACTCCCATTGTTGATTTAACAATTGGCACTCTTATTTATGATGTCAGCAATCACCCAAGACTCTTGCTATGAGCTGTCTAGGCTATGGAAGCCCCTTGAGTTCACCAACTCTGCATTTGTTTAGTCAAGGCCATATCACAGCGGAGGTTCCTTCCTCCCTTCAGAGAAAGGCGCCTCTCTCCTTGATGGCCTGATCCTTCTGCTGGGGTCTTGTTCACCAGGATCTTTCATTTAGATTGTTTTTTGCCACTGTGTCATGGCTTTCCATGCCTGTGAGACTCTCATGGACATTTTAGTCAGATCTGAATGTCCCAAGGGTTGATACTGAGGCAGGAGTGCTGTTTTGGGCCTTTGCCATTCTATGAGTCTGCTGTGTGTCCTGCTTCCCCCGCAGGCTCATTCTCTCCCTTTTGATTCTTTCCTTCATTATTTGCTTACACTGGTCTTATTTGTGAAATCTCTTCGACACTTACCCTATCTTTTTGATCGGTTGTGTATTTATACTTATCACTTTACCAAGTGTGCTGGCATTGGTACCTGCCTCCTTGGTAAGGTTGAAGATACTCTTTTTATAATTAAAAAAAGGTCTACGTTTTTGAAAGGCAGAGAGAGGAAGAGACAGAGATAGGGATCTTCCATTGGCTGATTCACTCCACAAATGCATCCCTGTGCCCTATGTTCATTTTAAAGTTGTATCTCATATTTTTATTATTTATATATTTATTTGAAAAACAGAGTTACTGGGGGAGGGAGAAATAGAGAGAGGTAGAGAGAGAGAGAGAGAGAGAGAGAATCTTCCATCTAATGGTTCATTCATCAAATTCCACAACTGCCAGCGCTACACCAGGCCAAAGCCAGAGCCAGGAATTCCATCAGGATCTCGCACATGGGATTTGGGGGCCCAAACATTCTGTCCATCTTCCATTGTCTTTCCAGGCACATTAGCAGGGAGCTGGGTAGAAAGTGAGGCAATAGGGCCCCCACATCAAAGACAGTGGCCCATTCCAGTGTGTTATGGTCTTGGGCCTGTAACTCATACATTTAAAATAGTAAAATGAGAATGAATAACTACCAGCTAAGAATTCAGTAAATTGATTTACTAATCTATTTTTGGTAGAATTCAAAATTAATACAATCTTCTGGAAATGAAGTGCCAAAATGTCTCAAGAATAATAAAATCATTGTAACACTTAGTATAAATTTATACAAATGCTGTCATAAAATAATATTAAAAGTGAAATTAGCAGCTGTATAATCATTCATTATTTATGAGTAAGAGGTTCTTCTTCTAGAAGAGTTTTTATTGCAAAAATATTATAGCATTAGATTGTACTGAGCCTTTCTTTAGGAAGAAGAAGGAGGAAAACTAACATTAATTAACTAAATTTTCTAGGGGGCAGGCATTGTGGTACAGGTAAGCTACCACTGGGAACACCTGCCTTCAATATCAAAGATTGGGTCTTGCCTCTACTTTGGTTACAGTTTCCCATTAATGTGCCTGGGAGGCAGCGACTGACAGTCTGGGTACTTGGTTTCCTACCACCCTTGGGGTAGACCTAGATGGAAGTCTTGGCTCCTGGTTGTGGCCTGCTCCAGGCCTGGTTGTTACAAGTATTTATTGAGTGAACAAACAGATGGAAGATCCCTCAGTTTCTCTCCCTCTTTCTCTCTCTTTCTCACTGGCTTCAAATAAATTAATAAACAAACTTAAAAATATGACAAAATATCCAGCCACTCTTAAAGACATTATTTTTTAACTATATTTGACAAAATTATTTTCAGTGCCCATTTTTTAAGTAGGTACAGTAATGTACTGGAAAATTTGATAATTGATTCCATAAAGATAACTTTAAGAAAAAGCAAAAACAGGATTTGATTTCCACACTTTTAAACCAAAATCCATATGCTTCAAAATGGCTTGTACTCTGCTGCACTCCCAGTGTCTAGTACTACTTGACTATTACAAGAAAAATTGATGTTAGTGCTTTCTTAGGAAATTTGAAATTTTAGAATCTGAAAAATTAACACCAAAACTCATCAATATGTATAAGGATATTTTACAAGGCTTGTGGAAAACAGAATTAGAAAGTTAATCTTCTTTTGGTGCTAAAAATTGTGAAATCCAGATACAAGGATCTCTAAAAATTCTTTGAGAAATGCACATTCTGGAAAACCTGTGGATTATGTTAAATAGTTTTTGTACCAAAATACACTTATTTCCCATTTTCTGCAACCTTTTTAAAAATATTTGTGTGTTACATGATATGGCCCAAGCTAATAGATAACCAATAACAAATTAAGGTGTTATATTAAATTATCTGCATCTAAAAATGACTATAACAGAGAAAACGAGTGTGATTGCAAGGTGGGCACACTAGAGTGAAGTGTGGGATGATGAGCTGAAGGTGGAAAATGTTGAGTATATTTCCAAAAAGTTAGTGCTCAGAATGGCCATTCACTCCAGTCATTTCTCAGAAGACTTAGCATTACCAACACTTTAATGACTCACTGAACACAACCAGAATCCTGAGCAATAAAGTTAGGCAAGTAAACAGATGAACAAACAACACTGACCATAGTGATGTCTATACATCAGAAGCTGAGAGAAAGGATGGATTGACCACTCTGTCCCAAGCCATTCATTCCTTTCAGTGTTTTTGCATACAGTGCAGAGTAGATATTTGTCTCTGAGGTTTATTTTTCTAGGAAGTATTATTTACAGATTAATAGGGTGTAAAAGTTACCTGCTCCTCAAAAGTGTTGAAAATGAATCTAGGAGAAGTAAAGTGATGCTGTAGATGTCGATAATATGTTTTCCTTTGCTTAGTCTTCTTTTTGTGCACTAAATACAGGGAGGAAGCACAGTCACTCTAAGTAGTGTGATTTAAAGATTTATATTCACCACTTAAAGATACCACACCAGTAGGCAGCTAGATCAGTAAATCTTGTCTAATTCTTAACAGCAGGCAGACAAGTCTGTGGAAAGAGAGAAAAATATTGTACTGTGGGGTGAATCCAATAAACTGATGTGTAGAAAGAATTAGAGTTGTGCTAGTATTCTCAAAATATCATTCACATTTTTTGTTCTCTTTAGACTTTTAAGCTCCTCATGTTATGGAAATATATTTTCAAATTACAGAGATATTGCAAAAACTTTTAAGACAATAGGGTAGGGTTTTATTATTTGTGTTTGTTTTATTATGGTGGCCTTGAAACTGTTTTAGAAAATGAATATGAATAGCTCAGGTCTGACATTTTCTGTTGCTGGCTATGGTTATATCACTGACTACCCTTTCACACTAGCCTTTTTGACTTCTTTTTATACCTAAGCAAAGGAGTGGCAAACATCGGGGAAAATGGAAATAGTGACAAAAATTCCCTATTATGCCACTTGAACATTGCAATTTATAACAGAGTGCTTTAACAAAAAGTAAAAGTGAAATTATTCAAAGATTACTTGATGATTCCTGAAAATGAGGAAATATGCATCAGTAGTTTCTATTCAAAATTATATAAAGTAACTGTCCTCAATTATTCCCACACAATATGCCTGGAGATTTGCAGAACTCATTAATTTGATAGCATTCATACAAGCCTTTAAACACAGGCTGAAATCAATTCAAAGTTATATTATTTTCACCCTACTAAGATGATTTTGGCAATTGCTTTGCCAAGAGTACAATTTGTCTCTGATTGTTGGCAAACATTGTAAAACCGTCCGTGCACAGATATGATACCTATGATATTTGAATATATTCTGAAAAAGGTATCATTTTCTTATGAAATACTGATGTCCAAGAAGTATTTGAATGTGTTCATCATCATTAGCCAAGAGGGAAATATAAATTAAACCTGCAATGATGCATCATAATCTCACTATTGTTAGAATGGCTATTATCTAAAAGACAACAACAACAACAACAAAAAACCTGGACGCGCATGTGTTGTAGCATAGCAGGCTTAGCTGTTGTCTGCATCACAGGCATCCTATATGGGTGCCAGTAGAGAAAGGCCTCAGTGTTTGGGTCTCCGCACTCATGTGAAAGACCTGGAAGAAAGTCTTGGCTCCTGGCTTTAGCCTTGCCCAGCCCTGACTGCTGGAGGAGTGAATTAGCAAATAGATGACTGCTCTCTCTCTCTCTCTCTCTGTCTTTTCCTCTCTCTCACTCTGTAACTCTCGCTTCCAAATAAATAAAATAAACCTTAAAAATAAATGACTGGATAGGATATGAAGAAAAAGAAATCCTAATACATTGTTGGTTGGAATTCAAATCAATGCAATCATTATGCAGAATAGTATGAATTTTCCTTATAAAATGGAATGAAATCAATGCTTGAAAGAGATACTTGCATTTCGCACTTATTGTAATCCAATTCCCAATAGCCAAGATTTGGAATCAACTTAGATGTCCATAAATGGAAGGATGGATAAAGAAAATATGGTATATATACACAAGAGAATATTATTCAGCCATAAAAAAATGAAACCCTGACCTTTCCAACAGTATTGATAGAACTGAAAATTGTTGGGTTAAGTGGATTAGTCAGACACATTAAAAAAAAAAGAACAGCTACATGTTTTCTCTCAGATGTGGAAGTTAAAAATGTGTGTGATCTCAGCCTGTTTAAAGGCTTGTATGAATGCTATCAAATTAATGAGTTCTGCAAATCTCTGGACATATTGTGTAGGAATAATTGAGGACAGTTACTTTATATAATTTTGAATAGAAACTACTGATGCATATTTCCCCATTTTCAAGAAAGTTGAGAAAACTAGTTGAATCTATATTATTCCATTCCATCAACTGGGTCCTTATCACTTATTAACCTCACCAGCATTCAACATGTTTCAACTATTTTTTTGGACACAGTTATTCTCCATATTTATGCAACTTCATTATTTTCTATTATTACTGATATTATTTGCCTCTGCTTTTCTCTTTACCTCTCAGCTGCTGATACTCAGTCTTCCTTTTACTCCTCTTGATCTACATGAACCTGGCTCAATCCAGGATCTGATTCTGCTCTCCATTCTGCACTCCTCCAATGAGATCGCCACACTCATTTCTGTAAGAGCTGTCTGTGTATTTATGGGTCCCGAAGTTGTCTCTTCATCCTCCCTTTAAAAGGTACTCCTATGTGACCAACTTTAACTTCTCTTTTTACTTGATATCTTAGTTGCATGCCAAGCGTAGCAAGTCAATAATGATTTATTGATTTTCTGCTGTCCTCAAATCTATTTTCCTCTTATGATGTTTTTGTCAAATGTACTGTTTCTTGTCTTTAGCAATGGTATTTTAGTCTAAGCTATATTCTCTTTTACCATTCTAATAAATTTGCAAATATTTGTTAATATTCTTGCTTCTTATCCTCTTGACTTTTTACTTTCTTTGCATAATTTTGAAAAGGATACATAAACTTTTACAATTACTTCTTCTTTATCTTAAGATAAATAAAAAATCTGAGTATAAATTTATAGGTTGAAGTGTCTCCCCCAAAGGAAGGCGTATTGAAATCCTAATCCCCAGTAACCTCAGAGTGTGACTATATTTAGAAATGAGACATTGCATATTTAAATAGTTGAGTAGAGGTCATTTTGCAATACAGTGGGGTTGATTATTTAATTTAACTAGTGTCCTTATAAAAAATAACCAGGTGAAAAGGTGGATGGCACACAAGAGAGCTTCATGTGAAACTGAGGAAGAAACTGAGATGGTGCATCTTCAAACCAGAGAAGGCCGAAGATTGCCAGGGGTCACCAGAAGTGAGATTCTTCCTCAGAGGCCTCAGAAGGAACTGACTGTCAACTCCTCGTTTTGGTAATTCTAGCCTCCAGAACTGTGAAAAAATAATTCCCTTCTGTTTGTGGTACCATTTTTTTTTCTTTGATTGGAGACCTAGGAAATAGTACAATGTCTTAGGATTCTTCATAATTTATAGTTTCCTCTTACTCCTGATGCTTCATACAGTGTTATAGTCTTTCTCTCTCCCTGCCTCAGCTCCACTGACCTTCATTAAGTCCTTTTTTCTCTTCAGGCTGTTAACCTGAAGTAGGCAGGCATACAGGCTAAAACTGATTAGATTTGTGAGCTGGAAGACCACGCCTTCGCCATGTCCCTATATGACTTCACACCCTACCTGATACTTTCACCACGCCCCTGTGTGACCTCATGCCCCTACCTGGCTATACCTGGGTGCCCACCAGCCAATCAGGTTAATTAACCACTCCCCTTTGGAAGTTGGTTAAAAGCCTGGGACACAGTGTGTCCGGCCTTCTCTTCTTCCCTCACCTCTTGCCAGGAGGGGGCTGGCTGTAGCCCTGCGCCTCCAGGGTGCGTGGCCTTCGGGTCACCAGCCCTGGGCTTTCTGGAATAGATGATCCTACATGTGGCTGGTTCTTGGTGCCTGATATGAACCCAGATTTACCTCTCTCTCTTAGATAAAGCTGCCAGTCTCCAATGCATCTTTCGCACTAAAGCTTAAAATGTACCATGCTGCCTCGTTTATTGATGCCAGTATTTAGAATTCTTCTCTAAATATTAGGCAAGAACCCTCTCAGGCTTATTAATATTGGGGATTTATTAATAAGCATATGGTGATATCATATGGCATCCCAAATTCTGGGAGCATATGTGGCATCCCATGTGGTACTTCTGGGGAACTCTAAGGGGTCCCATTCTCATATAGATTTTAGGGGATCTTCTCTGATATCAAACCTAGAGCACCCACTCCCATCCCAGAAGTGTTCTCTCACTCTGCAGATGTCACCTCTTCAGAAAGGCTTAGGTTACCCTAGTCACAGTTTGGACAGAGCGACTCATTTAGTAGTCAACATTTACTTATTTATCATAGATTATTTCCCCCCATAAGCATTTGTTTGATGAGGAAAAAAATTGTGACCTATTATATTGTAGGACTACCACTTAACACAGTATCTGTAAAACTGTCAGTGCTCATTCAGGGAATAGAAAGAAATGAATTAGACCATTTAAGGACAGATTTGAGAGGGAGCCTTGGCTAGATTTCTCCTTGAGGCAGTAAGCTCAAGGAGCTCTTCAAAACCAAAACTATTTTCATAATGCCAGCATGTTGTTTACCTTCATCATTAATTCTCAGAAGACATGCAGAGGTTACATGATATGTGATGATGCTAAGGAGCAGTGTCATAATCTAGGCAACATCAGTATCATGCAATTGCTATTTTAATATTCTATAGTTTTCCTTCTGCTTCTGTACAAGCAAAAATACTTTTTGTAATCTTTTGCAATGTTTTAAATTTTTCACCAAATTTCCAAATAATAAAATTTAACTTTAGAATTTAGGAACTTGATCCTAAAATAGATTTATATCTTTATTTTAAAATTTAATTTTCCTTATAAAGATTTAAAAGATTGACTGGAAATTTAGTTGTGTAAGGCAAAACTGTGTTGACTGTTATTTTTTAAGATTTTATTTATTGATTTGTGAGGTAGAATTACACAGAAAGGGAGAGACAGACAGCTCAGTCTTTCCTCAGCTGGTTCACTCCCCAAATGGCTGCAATGGCCAGTGCTGAGCTGATATGAATCCAGGAGCCAAGAGCTTCCTCCAAGTCTCCATGCTGGTGCAGGGACCCAAGCACTTGGGCCATCTTCCAGTGCTTTCCCAGGACACAAAAACAGAGCTTAATTAGAAGAAGAGCAGCCGGGACATGAACTGGTGCCAATACGCAATGATAGCGCCACAGGCAGAGGCTTAGCCTGCTATGCCACAGTGCCAGCCCCATGTTGACTGCTTTTTAAAAAATTATATATTTTCATTTCATTTGAAAGACAGCCAGACACACATGTATGAGAGCTTCCATCTACTAATTCACTCCACAAAATTCTGGGATACCCAGGGCTATGCCTGACAGTAGCCAGAATACTAGAACTCAATTCAAGTCTCCCATGTGGGTGACAGGCACCCGAGTACTCAAGCCATTGTCCGCTGCCTCCCAGAGAGAACATCAAGAAGATGAATCTGAATTACATCCAAGATTTGAACTCAGACACTCCAAAATCAGGTAAAGTTAGTTTTAAACTTTTTTTTTTTTTTTTTTTTTTTTTGCAAATAATGGTTCTACATTCGCAACCAAATTTCCCTGAAGTGGGCCTACTTATAGAAGAATCAGAAGTTAACCAAGTGTCCATTGTCTTTAGCCTTGAAATAATAGTCATCAGAAACTGGCTACTTCAATCATTTCTATCTACAATTGAAGATCTGTACTGTATTGCCATAATTTGTGCCCTCTTGCAAAAAGAACCCACCTGTGACATTACTTTTTCAAATGAAGACTTATTAGCTCTTTAGAGAACTGAAATCCTTGAAGGTCAAAGTATTTAAGAACAGTCTCTGGCATTTATTAATTTTTGACCTTAAAATTAACCTTTATGTCCTCAAGGTTACAGGATTCGTAGTGGGAAAATGGAGATGGCAAGAGCTTACCTCCCATTCTCCCAGGACTGCTGTGGACATCCACTGGTGATTAGCAAAGTAAGCTCATAAATATTTACGCATAAATTGAATGGAATCTATGTGCTGAACAGTCACAAAGAAATCTTTCTATGTGAACAGACAGAAAAATATTACATTAATGGGAAAATATTTTCCCAGCTAATAAAGGAGTGTTTCATAACGTTCATGGAAAATAGAATTAAAAGATTATTTTAGTGCAAAACATTTGAAAACCATATTTGTGAAAAGCTTTCACAATCTTCATGAGATGCGTGTGACAAAGAAAATATAACTGAATCACAAAATAAATTTTGTTTCAAAAATACTAGTGAATTTTGAAGTATTCTTTGAGTCAGACACACAATAGTCCCAATAAATTTTTTATTTTTAAAAAACAAATCAAATATTCCTATATAAATATCCAGTTTGCTATTTTTAGTGAGCTCTTAGATGATAACTTGCACTTCCTGAAGTTTCTTTTTTTTAATTTTTTTTTTTTTTGACAGGCAGAGTGGACAGTGATTGAGAGAGAGAGAGAAAGGTCTTCCTTTTTCTTTGGTTCACCCCCCAGTGGCCGCTGCGGCCAGCGCATTGCGGCTGGCGCACCTCGCTGATTGGAAGCCAGGAGCCAAGTGCTTCTCCTGGTCTCCCATGCAGGTGCAGGGCCCAAGCACTTGGGCCATCCTCCACTGCACTCCCGGGCCACAGCAGAGAGCTGGCCTGGAAGAGGGGCAACCGGGACAGAATCCGGCGCCCCGACTTGGACTAGAACCCGGTGTGCCGGCGCCGCAGGCGGAGGATTAGCCTATTGAGCCACGCTGCTGGCCTTTTCCTGAAGTTTTAACATAAAAAGGATTTTTCTAGCACCATGGAGAGCAATTTAACCTGCAAAATATAATTACAGATTTACCTAAAACAGGGTCTTGCTCAGAATGTTCTTGCTCTCACACATGTCCTGTGCCTGCTCAGCTTTTATTTCTCCCTCTGTCACTATCTGCTAAACATTGGGGAAACAAAGACTCTCTTCTATATAATCTGTATCCTTCGAACATCTCAAAATGAGTATAACACATGAATCAACTTATTTAAAGGTCATCTCTAATGCTATTACTTGGTAAGTCATAAGATACTTTCCATAATTAGATTTCAAAGGATTATGTATTGATAATTTTGGTGAGAATTAAATGAAATAATGTAATTATAGACCTTAGAATAGTCCTTCAACACTACAACACCTAATACACAAAATACATGGTAGATCATTTTATTATTCTTCTCAAATTCTGTACACAGACACTTAGGGTTCATAACTATGTGTTAAATGCATAGAAACTTCAAGGAAAAATATAGCATTTACTTCTCAAGTCCTAGTTTTTCCTGATGGTAGGCAGTATAAAAAATTTTATATTCAAATAGACAGCATGTGCTATAGCAGAAAATGTACACACACACACACACACATATCTGTTGTAATCAATCACCTATCATCTAGCATCAATCTATCATTTATATATCTCTATATCTTTCTATCTACCATCTATCTATGGGGAAAAAAGCTTTCAGATTTAAAGAGATTTTGCTTCAATCTACCCAAGCTTCATTAGATGGACCCTTAACCAAAGCCTAAACGTTTCCAGATTTCCTTTCCCTTGGTGCTATTATTTCCTGTTTTCCACCATTCAAATACATTTTATAATGTTATCAAAAGAATTCATATGTTTTATATGTTTTATATTAAATTTGTGTCACCACATCCTACATAAATGAATTTTTTTTTTTATTTTTTTGACAGGCAGAGTGGACAGTGAGAGAGAGAGACAGAGAGAAAGGTCTTCCTTTGCCGTTGGTTCACCCTCCAATGGCCGCCGCGGCCGGCGCGCTGCGGCCGGCGCACCGCGCTGATCCGATGGCAGGAGCCAGGAGTCAGGTGCTTTTCCTGGTCTCCCATGGGGTGCAGGGCCCAAGCACCTGGGCCATCCTCCACTGCACTCCCTGGCCACAGCAGAGGGCTGGCCTGGAAGAGGGGCAACCGGGACAGAATCCGGCGCCCCAACCGGGACTAGAACCCGGTGTGCCAGCGCCGCTAGGCGGAGGATTAGCCTAGTGAGCCGCGGCGCCGGCCCATAAATGAATTTTTAAAAACCTAGATGAATTCTACATACCAAAATTATATAGTGCCCATAAAGAACAGGGTGAAAAAGCATTATTTTCTTCGTAGTTAAACACATAGCTTATGGATTTTCATGATCACTATGTAGTGTTCTGGAAACAGAGGTTTTTGAAGTCAACAACATCGATCAATCAGAGTAGGCATGTGTATATGACAAGGTTTTTGCCATTTCAGGGACCATTTTTCAATCTATGTAACAGACATACTAATAGGCTCTTTGCATGACTGGAGATATAATGTAGTAAAAATCAGAATACCTGTCACATGGCTGGCTTAAAAGTGCTAGACATTATTTTGTAAATTGTTCCAACTGCTTCCCCATGGTGATACACTTTCTTTATCATTGAAAAAGCTTTTAAATTAAAAACTCAATTTTTCTCTATTTAATCCAGTCACCATGTCTAGGGTCAGACAGGAGGTTGTTGCTTCGGGGATCTTCTTTCTGTGTAGTTGAGAAATAAAAAGGTACATATTTTAAAAGTTGTTTAAAACTAAAGGTAAAATATGAATGCTCTGCTTCCTAAAATTGATTTAATTTTCTTTTAATGTACCTGGAAAATTGTCATGATTTAAATGGCACTCTTGAATTTGATTTTGGTAAAAGATTTTATATTTCTATCACTGTTTCATTTTTTAAATGGTTAGGATCTGTTCATAAAAACTTTTTTGACATTATGGACTTTGATGATTTAGAGACTAATTCATTCTCACATCTGTCAGAATCCTTGTATTCCAAATATTACTGGGAAAAAAATATTCCAAAGGATGTTTGGCCATTCTGTAAAGGAAATAAATCCAAGTTAAAGGATCCTCCTTGTAATCCACTCAGTCTTTCAATTTAAGGCAACTGGCTGTGGGGGAAACAACAGGACTCCTGAGACAGAAGGCTCAGGATGGATGGTCGCGTCTGGTGACCTCTAACACTCAAAGTTTAGATTACCCATGAAATAAACAGAAAGGTCTACTCTTTCCTAGGGGCTTTACAATGTCACTGACAAAGTGTATTTCATCAATTGCAAAATACAATAAAAAGCAAGCTGTTCAGTACACAAATGTTTGTTTAACACACTCTATGCGGGAGACCCTGGGGAAATGCACAATTCCGATAGCACTTATGGCTTCATTCTTTGCAGTCTAGTACAGCTGGTAATGATCAATGAACATTTAGGCTTTGTGTTAAAAAGTGATGCATCAAAGAGAGTTGCAATGAGGTGGAATTTCTGATATTGTCTTGTTGCATGTAATGTATAGGATTTGATGATCTATGGTTGATTCTATGGTTTTAAAATTCATTTTAATCATGTAAAAATGTATATCAAGTAAACCTTGAAAGAAATAGTGAACAAAATTAAACCAAAATGCTAATAGCTGATGTCTTAGATGAATGTAAATAATTTCCTTTTTTCTATACTA
The DNA here is from genome assembly GCF_964237555.1 of Oryctolagus cuniculus. NCBI lineage: Eukaryota > Metazoa > Chordata > Mammalia > Lagomorpha > Leporidae > Oryctolagus > Oryctolagus cuniculus. Next base: position 189,036,152 of record NC_091433.1, on the reverse strand, counting down.
ATTTTTAATATTAAAATAATAAATTATTCTTGCCAACATTTTCCTAGACATGTGTTCCTAGGAGGCACCACGAGATAAAAAATGCAGAGTTCAGAAGAGCTGTATAAAATTTCCAGATTGGAAGAGCCAGGGGAAGTTTAATGGCTTTCACTGTGCAGTCTGAAGGAAGGGTGGGATTTGCATATGAATGCATGCTGGTAGTATGAGAATATTTCTACAGAGATCCACAATGCAGCTATATACAAAATCCTAAATCAGTGTTCTGTAAAAACCTGCCAAAAAATCTCCAAAGGAATTTCAAACTTGATAGAGAAAGCTATTCCCCCTATTCACTTTTCACTCTAATATTTTAATTATTTTAATGATTCAGAAGTGCCCCTTTTACTTATCTCCTGCTGTTTCTTTCTTCTGTCTAATCTAATATAAAGCACCAATATACAAATTCAAGAAAGAGACAAAATATATATATATTTTTATCCCGAATACATTTTTTGAAAGCCGGCAGGAAATGGTTCTCTTTAGAAGTTGATTTCTTAAACAATATTGAAGTAATCTATGTTCAGTCAAAATCATTGAGAGGAATAAGTGTTTGTTCTAGTAACTGAGATACTCATATCCCATATCGGAGTGAAAATGATGGTTCAAGTAATTGAAGACCTGGATTGCGTTTCTTTCTCCTGGCTGTGGTGCAGCTCCAACTCAGCCATGTCTGGTGCTGGAAAGTGAACCAGTAATATGAGGTTCTTTCTTTCTGTCTCTCTCTCTCTGTCTCTCTCTTTCCCTCTCATGTTATGGTTTTTTCTCTGCCTATCTAGCAAACCAAAGAGAGAGAAACTACAGAACTTAAAAAAATCCTATTGATCTGACAATTATCTAAGTACTTTTTTTATCATTACTCTATCTGTATAAATTGCATAATAATATTGATTTTGAGTAATACATTTGGAAAGTGGGATACAAAATGGTCAAGCTCGGGTTCCTCTAAGATGGCACTGGGGCTGAAGTCAGCTGGTTGGGAGGGCAGAAATTTGTAACATACATTGTCATTCTCTACTCAGCCATTTATGGTGCAGTGGGATGTGCTGGGAATATTTGCCAAACTAGTTCATGGTGCTAAGGCTGTGTCTCCGAGAGCAGAAAAGCAAACATTTCAGTCAGCCAACATTAAATTTCGATCATCGTTCACTTCATTTTATCTAAGTTCAGACTTTAATTTCTTCAACTTAAAATATCATGGTATTGGCCTAGTAGAAACTTGTGAAGAGTCTATATAAGGTCTGAAAATCTAAGACAAATATCCGGATATGAATATTAAAGGATAGATTCCATTGTTGACCATGACTTGAGGCACATTTTATTCATTGACTTGTGATGCTGAGTCTCTAGAGTAATAATCCACCAATTCTCATATGTATTATGTGCAAATATACTATAATATCATTTAATGTAAATTAGAACAGAGTCTATCTGAAACTACTTAAGCACATATCGCAATTTCTTAAAGAGCAATAACTAATATTTGAAGAACATTTTATAGACAATCAGAAGATGTGGAGATTTTTTATAGTAGTACTGAGATTAAAGTAACTCCCACCGGAGAATTTTCAGAACTTAGATAATATCATTGAACATCATATAATAACTCTGAACAAAGTCTGAGGCTATTTATCAACATTCCTTAAGATTTTATGCAAAAAACAACTCTTTGCATGTTTTTTCTTGAAGTTTAAGTAAATTGAAACTGAACAAAAATAATACAATTGTTATTGCCTAATCTTTGCTAGATGGAATATTGCCAAACTTCTTTCTGCAGCAGTGAGAAGCAAAGCAAATAACAGAAAAAGAAAAGTTAAGAAACTGTTACAGGGCCAGTGTTGTGGCACAGGAAGTAAAACCCCCACCTGTGACAGCGGCATCCATTATGGGCACCATTTAATGTCTTGGCTATTCCATTTCCAATCCAGCCCCCTGCTGATGGCCTGGGGAAAGCAACAGAAAATAGTCCAAGTGTTTGGGTCCTTCCACCCTCATGGGAGACCTAGATGAACCTCCTGGCTCTTGGCTTCGTTGTGGTCCCACCCTGGCCACTGCAGCCATTTGGAGAGTAAATCTGCCCATGGAAAATCTTTCTCTGTCTCTCCCTCTCTCTCTTTCTGTAACTCTTTCAAATAAATAAGCAATTTTTAAAAATATGGTTACAATGAAAGCATTATTTTTCAAATAATTAGATTGAATATAATACTTATATGTGTTTGTAATATATTATATTTTCCATATCTATGTCTGTTGTCTGTCTATCATCTATCTGCCTGTATCATATATCTATCTTAAATTTTACATTCACAAAATATCCTTTAAGATGGGTATTTCTTGAAATCTTATGTTTTCCACCAATACTACGCTTCTTTTTTGGTGGATATCCATTCTCTTCCTAATCATTTGCTTAAAATAGTGGTTCCCAACTTTTCACATGTACCAGGGCATCTAGAGAGTTAGCTAAAGCACAGATTTCTAAGCCCTCCTGCGTATTTTTTTAGTTTTGTAGATATGGATGGGGTCCCAAGAATTTACGCATCCAGAACCACTTAAGATTCATCAAGGCTCAAATTCATTTCCTCACAAAGATTTTTCTGGTCATGCCTTAGTTGCTTAAAATATTTTCCTTGGGGCCGGCACCGCGGCTCACTAGGCTAATCCTCCGCCTTGCAGCGCCAGCACACCAGATTCTAGTCCCGGTTGGGGCGCCGGATTCTGTCCCGGTTGCCCCTCTTCCAGGCCAGCTCTCTGCTGTGGCCAGGGAGTGCAGTGGAGGATGGCCCAAGTGCTTGGGCCCTGCACCCCATGGGAGACCAGGATAAGTACCTGGCTCCTGCCATCGGATCAGCGCCGTGCGCAGCCGGCTGCAGCGCACCGGCTGCAGCGGCCATTGGAGGGTGAACCAACAGCAAAGGAAGACTTTTCTCTCTGTCTCTCTCTCTCACTGTCCACTCTGCCTGTCAAAAAAAAAAAATTTCCTTGGGCCAGTGCTGAGGCATAGCAGGTGAAGCTGCTGCCTATGCACGGGCATGCCAGTTGGGTGCTATTAAGTTCCAGCTGCTTCACTTCTGATCTAGTTCCCTTCTAATGTGCTTGGAAAAGCAGCAGCAGATGACCCAAGTGCCTGGGCCCCTTGCATCCATCAGTGATCCAATAATTGTCTAACCACAAATGATCTAATAATTCTGATAAACAGAAACAGACTTTTATAAGCATCAAACTTAGTGTTCAACACAAGTATCCTCCTTACTAATTTTTACAAGTTGTGTAATGTAGTTTTCAGCCTGCTTAATCCTATTGTCACTTATTGTCTGCATGATCACGGCCAGTTCACTTAGCCTGTATGTGCCTTGCTTTTTTTCTATCTTTAAAATATGAAAAATGCATCCCATAGTTAAAAGGGTTGATTAAGTTTTAACATAATCCAGTTTAGACCTATGAAAGTCTACATAAAATCTATGTGTTGGGTTAGGACATATTTGTCGCTCCCCCTCTTCGTGGAGGAACCGCACAGGACCCTGCGCTGTTCTTTCGTCTGCTCGGCCCTCCCCGGGTTTGCTGCTGGTTCTTCCCGGGTAGGCTACTGTCCCTTCCACCTCCGTGGAAGGGCGGTTCCCCCTGCCACTTTCCCCACTTCCGCAGGGGAGCGGCACACCGCCGGCCGGCTCTCTCGGGGGCTGCACAGGTGTTCCCCTTAGATGTTCCTGGTGCATGTTGTCTCTCTCCTCCTTTATAGTCCTCTTCCGCCAATCCCAACTCGGCTGCCCACATGCCGAGTACGCTGCTCTCCTCCAATCAGGAGCAGGATCAGCTCCTGGAGGTCATCACTCAAGTTGGCAAGAGGCAGCTGCGTAGAAGCTGTTTCCTCCTCTCCCAGCGCCATATTGTGGGAGAGCAGATGCATAGAATAAGTCTTAATTCCAGTAACTTAGTCTAGTCCGAGTTGCTCCCCACAGATCCCCCTTTCTTTTTATTTTTTGGTGTTGATACGCGCCTGTCTTCAGTGCCCCGCGGCACACACTCTGCTCTGCTTGCTAGAGTTGCCCACAGGTGCTTACAAGTCCTATCAATCAGGCAAACCGAATCCAAGCCTTCTCATTGCCGTATTGTGGGGAGACTTATTGGTGTTGATTCGTGCCTATCTTCGGTGACCTGCAGCTCATACTCTGGTCGAGCTGCCTGCTGGTGCTTACCGCCTTACTAATCAGGCAGACCGAATCCAAGCCTTCTCATTGCGGTATTGTGGGGAGACTTATTGATGTTAATTCGTGCCTGTCTTCAGTGACCTGCGGCGCATAAGCTGCTAGCCGCCCGCAGGTGCTCACCACCTCCCTAATCAGGCAGACCAAATCCAAGCTCTCTCATTGCCATGTTGAGGGAGGCCTTATTTTTCTCCATTTCTCTATCTCCGGGCATTCCTATCTCTCCCATTTTACTTCTATCTACCAGCATTCCTATTTCTCTCATTTTACTTCTAAACTTCTGTTTCTCTTATCCCTGCGGCTTCCCGGCGCCCGCCCTGAGGCTGCTTCTCGGCGGCTTCCTGGCTCTGAGCCACTTCAGCCCGCGCTTCTCTCATCTGCGCAGCTTCCCGGCGCCTGCCCCGAGGCTGCTTCTTGGCACCTCACCGCCCCGCCGCAGCTTCCTGGCTTTGCGCCGCTCGGCTTCGCGTGCAGACTCCGCGGTCTCCAAGCACTTCGCGCCCGCACCACGGCCTCGTTCCCTATCTATTCACTCCCCGTGCTCTCTCTGCACGCGGCGGCTTCCGCGAATCACACAGCGTAGCTCACGTTTCCGCCACTGGTATTCAATCCAAGTTCCCCGGACTAACCTGGCAAATTCCAACCTGGGGGCCCACGTCTCTGCCTCTGGTTACAGATCTTCGCCTCTTGCTCCCCAGGCTGACTTGAAGAATTCCAAGATGGCTTACGTCTCCGCCTCGGCCTGCACTCGCAGCTTCATCCTCCCTAACATTTTTCTCTACCCGGTATGTTTCCCTAAGTTTTCTTCCAACAATATTCCTCCCTCATTTCTCCTGGCCTCTCCCCACAGTCCGTATCCAAGTCTAAGTTTCTTATAGGTTTCACTTTCACTTTCAACCTGCAGTCCGTATCTGAGTCTAAGTTTCTTCTTGCTTTCACTTTAAATCCTAACTTCTTTCCCACAGTCCATATCCGAGTCTATGCCTAGGCTTTCGATAGCTTCTTCTGGCACACATTTTCCATCCGGCTTTTCCCTAGGCTCTTTGCTAGTCTCTCTCTCCGGTATTTTCCACTTCTTCCCGTTTCTTCCCTCCTAAGTTTCCTATCCGAGTCACGGCACCATTATGTTGCTCCCCCTCTTCGTGGAGGAACCGCACAGGACCCTGCGCTGTTCTTTCGTCTGCTCGGCCCTCCCCGGGTTTGCTGCTGGTTCTTCCCGGGTTGGCTACTGTCCCTTCCACCTCCGTGGAAGGGCGGTCCCCCCTAGCCACTTTCCCCACTTCCGCAGGGGAGCGGCACACCGCCGGCCGGCTCTCTCGGGGGCTGCACAGGTGTTCCCCTTAGATGTTCCTGGTGCATGTTGTCTCTCTCCTCCTTTATAGTCCTCTTCCGCCAATCCCAACTCGGCTGCCCACACGCCGAGTACGCTGCTCTCCTCCAATCAGGAGCAGGATCAGCTCCTGGAGGTCATCACTCAAGTTGGCAAGAGGCAGCTGCATAGAAGCTGTTTCCTCCTCTCCCAGCGCCATATTGTGGGAGAGCAGATGCATAGAATAAGTCTTAATTCCAGTAACTTAGTCTAGTCCGGGTTGCTCCCCACAATATTATGCTTATTATTCCCTCTTTATTCATGTCATTTCATTTTAATTAAATTAAAAAAATAAATATCCTTTATTTTTAGGTGTAGTAATTAAAGCAGAAAGAAACTAATGGTTGATTTGAGGGAAAATATGATAATTAGGATTCCAATTCAGTGTTCATCTCATACCTCCACAGAGAGGTGGTTTGCTTCTTTCCTTTAATTTTCATGGTTCTTTGGATAGTGCTGTTTTTCTTTGTAAACATATTCTATCTCATCAAACATGTTGAGCCTATGAATTGGTAAAACATGTTAAAACTCCCCAAAGGTTCTTGATTTTACCTGAATTTCTTTAATTAGATAGTGCAGAAAAATATTGGCTAACATCATTCCTCCTTGGTTGAAATTAAGTTAATCTGAAGTCTACCATGGCCATTAGCAGGCTTTTGACCTGACAGTGTTATTTTTTCAGGCCATCTACTCATTGATCTGACATGTAATGGGCAAAATTTACAATGGAGATCATAATCTTCTATTAATTTTAACTGTTTTATGACTTCTGATAAGGTGGACAAGAGTGAACACTAGTCTATTTTGGATCTAAATGAAGTGTCTTTTTAAGAACAAAGTGCTCTTTGTGTAAACTATTTTCAAATAAGTAGACAGCTTTTCAGAATAAAATCCATTGAAATAATAATAATTTTGGGCATTCCTTGATATTTCCTTTTAATATAAAAGTTAGTATTATAGATATTTTGCTTTCTGCAAACAGTATTTCACTTTCAATGGGGATATAAGACTTTTCCATACAGTTAACAAATATTTATTGGTTCGGCATGATATTTCAGATGCAGTGATAGATTTAGGGCAGAGTTTGTCAACCTCAGAACCATTGGAATTTTCCATAAGGCAATTCTTATCTACAGGTGAATGTCCATGCATTATAGAATATCTATCATCTGGGCTGGCATTGTTATCAGTTGGTTTTGCTGCCATTTGCCCATATTGAAATGCCAGTTTGAGTTTTGACTATATCCAGTTCCCTGCTAGTACTCTAAAAAAAGCAGCAGAAGATGGTTCAAATACTTGGGTTTTGCCACCAAGTGGGAGATCCAGACAGAGTTCCTGGCTCCTGGTTCTGGACTGGTCCATCCAGAGCTGTTAACATTACTGTGGGAGTATATCAACAGATGGAAGATTTCTCTCCTGTCGCTCCCCCTCTTCGTGGAGGAACGACACTAAACCCTGCCTAGGTTTCCTATCCGAGTCACGGCATCATTATGTCGCTCCCCCTCTTCACGGAGGAACGACACAGGACCCTGCATTGTTCTTTTGTCTGCTTGGCCCTTCCCGGGTTTGCTGCGGATTCTTCCCGGGTTGGCTACCGTCCCTTCCACCTCCGTGGAAGGGCGGTTCCCCCTGCCACTTTCCCCACTTCCGCGGGGGAGCGGCACACCGCCGGCCGGCTCTCTTGGGGGGCTGCTCAGGTGTTCCTTCAGATATATGTTCCTGGTACATGTTGTCTCTTTCCTCCTTTATAGTCCTCTTCCACCAATCCCAACTCTGCTACCCACACACCGAGTACACTGCTCTCCTCCAATCAGGAGCAGGATCAGCTCCTGGAGGTCATCACTCAAGTTGGTGAGAGGCAGCTGCGTAGAAGTTGTTACTCCCTTCTCAGCGCCATATTGTGGGAGAGCAGATGCATAGAATAAGTCTTAATTCCAGTAACAGTCTAGTCCGAGTTGCTCCCCACACTCTCCACCATATCCCCGTCCTGGCCCACATGCTCTGCCTTCCAAATGGAAAAATGAAAATAAATAAATAAATATTTTAAAAGGATATCTAGAGTTATCCATGACTTCTCTCCATTATAGCAGTTTCATCCTTTTATCTTGTTGTGGCAAACAAACATATCTACTAAAGTGGTCTTAAATCCCCTTGGAGACAAAATTGCCGTAAACCACTGATTTAAGGTATAGAAGGATTATTCAGAGTACTATTGCCCTAAATAGTTGTATTAATTTACCTAGGACTCTGTCCCATTCAGAAAACTGTATTCTATATTCTTGTACACATAAGTGTATATATTTATGAATATAGACATGAAATAACCTTATATTTATTATATTATATTTATAGCTTATATATTAACAAAAAGAATAAATGATCTCAAATTTCTAAAAGAAAACAATTTATATTTCAAAATTTCACTTCAGAAAGGAAAAACACTACATTGTGACATGTTAGCATATTTAATTTCATAAGCATCGTAAGACTATGAATTATTTTCCCCATTTTATCATAAAAAATATGATGACTTGACATTGTTGATAATGTGTTCAAAGAATTAAATGTGCTGATGTTAGAGCTTGAATTCTAATTCACATTTGTGTGATTTCAAACACTTTTTTTTTAACTAAATGACAAAAATGTTTATGTAGCTGTGATTGTCAGGTGTTGTGCATTGCATTAAGCCACACTTGTGAGGCCAGCATCCTGTACCTAAGTGCCAGTTTGAGTTTCAGTTACTCTGCTTCAGATTCAGCTAGCTGCTAACATGCCCGGGGAGGCAGCAGAAGTTGGCACAAATACTTGGACCTCTAGCACTGCTATGGAAGACCAAGCTGAAGTTCTTGCCTCCACCTGGCTTCAAAATGGCCCACACCTGGCTGTTGCAGCCATCTAGGGAGTGAAAAATTAGACATGCTCTCTCCCTCTATCTCCTCCATGCAGCCTATGTCACTCTGCCTTTCAAATAAATGAGCACTTATTTTTAAGGAAAATAAACTATATTTAATGCAATTAGCTAAAATATAGATGATTCAGCAAAAGCCATGAGAAAAGCATAATTTTTAATTTTAAATTAAAAATTATGCAAAAATATGTTCAATGTGATTACAATCCTATGTAGACATTACTTGGATCTCAATAAGTACACAATTGTTTTGTGATTATATTAAAATCACTGACAATTATAAAGGAAACTATTTTCATTTTTGCTACTGAATTGTTTTAAAGAAACATGATTCAGAAGCACAGGCAGCAGTATTCAGTATTCCTGAAATTTCAGTCTCTGTTAGAAACAAGGAGTTCATTCCAACATGAGTGTCAATTATGTATGGAATACATTATACTTGAATGGTTCATGGAAACAAAATTAGTCATTTTTGATTGGTGAGGCAATGAAGTGATATGAATAATTATGAAATGTATATATGGCTAACAATACATACAAATGCAAAATCCTAAACATAGGCATTTACACATTCTCAAATTCTACAGATTCCATGAAAGGGACATTTTGAAAGTCAGAAATTTCTTCTGTTTTGAAGGAAAGTGGCATGCTGCATTTTAATAAAACTTTTCCTTTGAGAATATAAAGTATTTGCTGACCTCAAAGAATATAAAACACTTCTTTGACTAGAAGATTAGTTGGAACACAGTGAAATGACTGCTGCCCAGTACCAGTGTGTGAATGGGACCCAAGAACTGATTCACACAGGTGCAGGGAGATGGCAGCAGCCCAACAACGGAGAAGAACAAAACTGCTATGAAAATTGTGCCAGCGAGAGGCACAACCACATATAGGTGAACTCTAGATAGGACCTGAATATCAATAAGTGTGCAGTTGTTTCCCGAATCTGAGAAAATAGATAGGACCTGAATATCAATAAGTGTGCAATTGTTTCCCGAATCTGAGAAAATGCCACACTTTTTTTTTTTTCATTAGAAAATAGTTACCTTTTCAACATTGGATCCTTTCAAAGAAACAGATTCATAACAACAGGCAGCATTATGCAGTAGTGCAGAAATGTCTTTTGTTGCGGATAGCAAGAAGGAGAAATACTGGTCCAAATTCACTTTTAAAAAAAGTAGAGAGCATCAATAAAACTTATAAAATATATCTGTTTATTTATTCCACAATAAATACTTATTGTACATTGCATGTCTACTTGTTCAGAAATTTCCAGGGAAATAAAAGAAGATAAATAGCTCAAAATCTCACTATCCACAAGGATAATAGCTCCCAGAAAAGAGGCAGCAGCTCTGGAAGGCATGAAGGGCTAAGGACATGAAAAGCTTTTTGGAGCAGGTAGCATATTCCCTAACAGTTTAATTATGTATATTTAAATATATGTAGTATAAAAATTTAAAGTTTATTTTTTATTTATTTAAAAGGCAGAACAATGGAGAGAAAGAACAAGAGCTAGCAAATGCGACAGAGAGCCATCTTCTAACACGTCCCCAAAGCTCACGACAGAAGGGGCTGGAACAGACCAAAGCCAGGAGCCCGGAACTCCATCCTGCTATTGCACATGAATAACAGGACCCATGTCCATGAGCACTCATCTGCTGCCGCCTGAGACGCCCGTTAGCAGGAAACTGGATCAGAATCAGGGACGGGTCTTAATCCCAGACACTATATGGGATGCCAGCATCCTAAGCATAAGCTTAATACATTGCACCTCCATACCAACTCCAACAGTTTAATTATAAGAAGAGGTAACCAATCATATTGCAAATAACAAATATTCCAGGCAGAAGGATCAGTATTGAAGGATAAAATGTCTGGCTAGACTCAGAGCAGCAAAAAGTTCAATATTTAAGGAACAAACACTCTCTTAGATAATGGGATGTCAGCCCAGGCAGGAGGATCTTTGAGGACATATATATTCCAACAATGACTGTTCTAAGTACTTTTGACAAGTTCTTTTTAATCTTCCATCATCGTCTACAAGGTAAATATTTTGCCTCCATTTTTACAGGGTTTGGAACTCAGAGATGTCAACTAATTGCTCAAGATTCGGAAGTGTTGAAGCTTGAGAAACATGTGGACCTGCAGAGTTCGGTATTGTTCTGAACCTGTTCTCAACACCGACTGAGAGGAACCAGGCCACACTGAAAGAGAGAGTTCTTTTTTTCACCCCACCAAGTGAACAGGATAATATGGAGTCCTTGGTCACTTGATTTCAGTTCATAAGAAACTTTGGAAAAACAGGCAATTCCACAGGAGAAATCAGTACCATGAATACCATCGTCTTTGAAGAAAGGGTAAAGGATTTTGAAGTCAGCATGGCATTAGGATCTGTAATATTAGAAAATTAAACTGGACAATGCACTAAGAAAATTCTGTTGTGTATGCAATAATGCCAGCGTGTCAACTGGATTCTCCCTGCACTCAAATTTTCCATCTTGCCTTTGGTTTTTCTATCCTGGGAATTCTAAAGCAAAAATCTGCTCATGAGAAGTCTCCCATCACGTTCCTCTGTTTTGATCAGACTACAGAACATGCTACAGGAGCCCTTGCAAGACTCACAAAACCACCCAGAGCTTACCTTCTGACCGTCCTCTCATCCCTACCTCCTATTTGTCTCTTGCCCCCTACCCTTTGGTGTCAGTCCACTCAAAGTTATCTGTAGCCTCTCCAATATGAAATGTTCTGCCAATTTTTTTTTTTTTGCTTTCTATTTGGAAAATATCCACCCATCTTTAAGTACCAAGCTAATGCTCGCCCTCCCCACCCTGCCAACTGGGAAGGCTTCCCTGAATATTCTCTTGTCGATAATCAGAGGATTTCCTTTGCTTCCCTAGACCTTGCAGAGCTCTCCATGGGCACAAGTGCTATTTCATTGAAGCCATCTGGTTATTTGCTTTTGCAATGGGATATGTAAGCTCATGTTTCCTTCTCTTCTAGTCTTTATTAATGAAGAAGGACTTTTTTTGACAAAAAAATTTATTTTGCACTGTTACAATGACTACATAAAATTGAAAGCTTAACAGACACTACATTTCTATTGCTTTTTTATTTAATAAATGTAAATTTACAAAGTGCAACTTTTGCATTTTTTTAACTTTTATTTAATGAATATAAATTTCCAAAGTACGGCTTATGGATTACAGTGGCTTCCCCCCCATAACGTCCCTCCCACCCGCAACTCTCCCCTTTCCCACTCCCTCTCCCCTTCCATTCACATCAAGATTCATTTTCGATTCTCTTTATATACAGAAGATCAGTTTAGCATACATTAAGTAAAGATTTCAACAGTTTGCTCCCACACAGAAACATAAAGTGAAAAATAATAGATGATTTTTTAAATGATGATGAAATCAGATCAGACCTATTGTCATATTTAATCCCAGCGAGAGTCAAGTTGGGAATTGCTAATTTCTTCTTTTTTTTTAACAGAAGATCAGTTTAGTATACATTAAGTAAAGATTTCAACAGTTTGCACCCCCATAGAAACACAAAGTGAAATATACTGTTTGAGTACTCGTTATAGCATTAAGCCTCAATGTACAGCACATGAAGGACAGAGATCCTACATGAGGAGTAAGTGCACAGTGACTCCTGTTGTTGACTTTACAAATTGACACTCCTGTTTATGGTATCAGTAATCTCCCTATGCACCAGTCATGAGTTTCCAAGGCTATGGGAGCCCCTTGAGTTCTCGGACTCTTATCTTGTTTAGACAAGGTCATAGTCAAAATCAACTATTGGGATTGCATCAAATTGAGAAGTTTCTGTACTGCAAAAGAAACAGACAGGAGAGTGAAGAGACAACCGACAGGATGGGAAAAAATATTTGCAAACTATGCAACAGATAAAGGGTTAATAACCAGAATCTACAAAGAGATCAAGAAACTCCACAAAAACAAAACAAACAACCTACTTAAGAGATGGGCCAAGGACCTCAATAGACATTTTTCAAAAGAGGAAATCCAAATGGCCAACGGACACATGGAAAAAATGTTCAAGGTCACTAGCAATCAGGGAAATGCAAATCAAAACCACAATGAGGTTTCACCTCACCCCAGTTAGAATGGCTCACATGCAGAAATCTACCAACAACAGATGCTAGAGAGGATGTGGGGGAAAAGGGACACTAACCCACTGTTGGTGGGAATGCAAACTGGTCAAACCACTATGGAAGTCAGTCTGGAGATTCCTCAGAAACCTGAATATAACCCTACCGTTCGACCCAGCCATCCCACTCCTTGGAATTTACCCAAAGGAAATGAAATTGGCAAACAAAAAAGCGGTCTGCACCCTAATGTTTATTGCAGCACAATTCACAATAGCCAAGACCTGGAACCAACCTAAATGCCCATCAACGGTAGACTGGATAAAGAAATTATGGGATATGTACTCTTTAGAATACTATACCGCAGTAAGAAACAACGAAATCCAGTCATTTGCAACAAAATGGAGGAATCTGGAACACATCATGCTGAGTGAAGTAAGCCAGTCCCAAAGGGACAAATACCATATGTTCTCCCTAATCGGTGACAACTGACTGAACACCAAAAAGGAAACCTGTTGAAGTGAAATGGACACTATGAGAAACGGTGACTTGATCAGCATAGCCCTGACTGTTAATGAACAACTTAATACATTATCCCTCTTAGTAGTTTTTTTTTGTCTGTTCTACTTAATATGACTGGTTTAATTCTCTAATTAATACACAGTTATTCTTAAGTGTTGAAATTTAACTGAAATGTGATCCCTGTTAAACATAAGAGTGGGAATAAGAGAGGGAAGAGATGTACAATTTGGGACATGCTCAAGCTGACTTGCCCCAAGTGGTAGAGTTAAAAACATACCAGGGGACTCCAATTTAATCCCATCAAGGTGGCATGTACCAATGCCATCTCACTATTCCAAGTGATCAATTTCAGTTCACAATTGATCATAATGAAAGGACTAAGAGTCAAAGGGAGCATATAAACAAGTCTAGTACCTGCTAATACTAACCGATAGAATAAATAAAGGGGAGAGTGATCCAACATGGGAAGCAAGATACTCAGCAGACTCATAGAATGGTGGATGTCCTAAATAGCACTCTGGCCTCATAATCAGCCCTAAAGGCATTCAGATCTGGCTGAAAAGCCCATGAGAGTATTTCAGGCATGGAAATCCAAGACACTCTGGCAAAAAACAAACAAACAAACAAACAAACAAACACACAACTAAATGAAAGATCTCTGTGAGTGAGATCCCAGTGGAAAGAAAGAACAGGTCTTCAAAGAAGGAGGTACCTTTCTCTGAAGGGAGGAGAGAACCTGCACTTTGACTATGACCTTGTCTAAAGAAGAAGGACACTTGATATCTGGTTGCCTAGTTAATTTAGTGGTCAACTTGGCTAAACAACAGTATTGAGGTATTTGGCCAAACATTATTCTAGATGTGAGGATATTTTCAAATGAAATCAACATTTAAATCAGTGGACTGAATAAAGCAGGTTCACACCATAGTGTGGATGAACGTCATCTGATCAGTTACAGGATTTAATACTTAACAGCCAATATGACTTGCTTCTGGCAGACTGTGTAGAGCTCAAGCTGCACCATCAGCCTTTCATGGATCTCTAGCCTAATGGGCTGCCCTGCAAACACTGGAGTTGTTTCCATAATTGCATGAAATAGTTCCTTGGAATCTCTCTCACTCTCATCTCTCACTCTCATCTCTCTCTCTCTCTCTCTCTCTATATATATATATATATGTGTGTGTGTGTGTGTGTGCATGTGTGTCCCTTCTCTCTCTCTCTCCATATATATATATATATATGTGTGTGTGTGTGTGTGTGTGTGTGCGTGTGTGTCCCTTCTCTCTCTCTCTCCATATTTGTGTGTCTGTGTGTGTGTTTTATGCTTGCAAGCATCCTTTTGCTTCTGTTTCCCTGAAGAACCCTAACTCATCCAATGCAGAATAGTTATTTATTTTGAAAATGAATGATCATTCTTTTTTTCAGTCTGTCTTTTTCTGTGCATGTTTCAGGAAGAGTATGAACATCAGAGTAAGATTGAGAAGCTATAATGACAGAGGTCTGAGAGTTAATACAGGTCAATTCTTTTTATTAATAATTTCTTTTGCCAAAGAAATTTATCTACCAAAGGCCCCACCGTAGCTGTAATCACTAGGAATATCTGTGTTTTTGTTCATTTCCATCCTCTGGTGATTGTGATATGAACACTCTTGGAATCAGAAGACCCAAGTTCTAGGTAACCTTGCTCCTCAGTAGCTGGGATGCCTTGCACAGAATCAGCCTTTTTGACCCAGTTTCTTCACCTGCAGTTTATACTCTTAGGTGAATTGATGTCTCATACTGCTTATGAAAATGGACGTGTTTAAGTAAAAAGAAAGCATCATTTAACTTCAGAGGAATAAGATTTTAATTCCTGATTGTTAATTCACCAGTCACGTATCTCTAATAAATATTTTTCACTGCTCTATTAGCTTCCTCATCTGTAAACAGAGGTGATAGTGTTTCCCTCTCTGCATTATTTTGCTAATAGAATGTGGAGCTGCAGACATGACTTGGGCTTGGAATAGAATAATCACAAATACACCTGAACTGCTCTTGAGTCCCTCCACCCACGGGAGAATGTTAACTGTTGCTGCCCAGGAAGTGCCATGATACCTGATATCGATCCCCATGTTGATATGCTGGTCCCCATGTATACACTAAGCAGGAAATGAAGCTTTCTAGTGAAGAGAGTTTAATATATTTCTTACATCATATAAGAGTACAGGCAGAGTGCATACACCAAAGTGGGCAGAGCCAAGCCTAGCACCGTGCCTTGCAGACTGAGGTGCTGTGCTTCAACGTTAGCCCTGACACTGAAGCTGGTCTGGACATCATCCAATGCACCCTGCAGATCACTTCACAGAACCCTATAATTTGTGACAATTCTTTGGGAAGCTGTATAACCCAATGAACCTCCTGAAAGAGTGACTAACCTGGACCTACCAGGACAGCTGGCACTAACGTGAAATCTCTGGTCTAGATGAGGACACCTGTGCATATACTTGAAAAGGGCTATTAAACAGAAGATTGGGAAGTATTATTCAACTCCATTAGAAATCCTTGAAGTTATGCTACATGCAGATTTACATTTACTTGCATTCTTTCAAAATGCCAATCAGAAAATATTAATTTTCAGGTCTTAGATTGTTAAAGTTATGGAGGATGGCCCAAGACCTTGGGCCCTGCACCTGCATGGGAGACCTGGAGGGGGCGCCTGGCTCCTGGCTTTGGATTGGCGCAGCTCTCCAGCTGAGGCGGCCATTTAGGGGGTAGACCAGAGGAGGGAAGAGCTTTCTCTCTGTCTCTCTCTCACTGCCTAACTCTGCCTGTCAGAAAAAAAAAAAAAAAAAAGTGGTGTTGATGGATCATATGGAACTACCTAATTACATGAGTCAGGATTCTGGTGATCACTTTTTCATATATAATACTACTTGAAACAAGTATATTTCATTACTATAGGTATTATTATCATTAAAATAGTGAGTATTTCATGTGTTAATGCCCTCTAGCAGATTTCCAAGTATAGATATTTTCAACACAAAGATTGTGCTGCATTAAGTTAAATGGGTAAGCAAAAAATTATCAAGCTTATTGTAATAGGAAACAGACTTCCATAACTCAGCCTTAGTTCACATCTCTGGAGGCTTAGGAGTCAGGAGAGGGTTGTGAGGCAGGGTTGTGGAATTCAAGGTCATCTGTGTTTGTGGATTGTTATTACTCAGAAAGAATTTTTCTCATTTCCCCATGTGAGGAGAATATTTTACACTTAAAAGTGAGGTTGGGCTCCAACCCTCCAGTGGAACTGGGAGATGAAGACTCTGTCTTTCTTGATGATTACAGTTCAAAGACATAGCTCCCAGGTCCTTGAGAAAGACAATCCTGAGTTGCAAACCTGAAAAGAGACTTTTAACTGTGTAATACCAAAGGGGAAGAGAAAGAATGTGCTATTACAAGCTATCCAAAGTAAACGCTATAAGGAAAGGGAAGTTGGAGCTTAGACTCTCATCTGAAGTTTTTCAAGCTGGGGGGAATATTGTGGCTACCTTGGCCAATGTCTACACAGAGACCATCTTGAGAAATTTTCAGCTCTTGCACTTGATATGATGATCATTGTTTGTCCTTCAAGTTTTTAAACTTGGAAGTTGGCTTTATACACATTCTCAAAGGGAAATTGTTTACTGTTTAAAAATATTTTATCTTCTTCAAAAAGGAAATCCCTCTTCTCTTGTGAGATCAATGATCCATTATAGTTGTTCTTTCTCTTTTAAAGGAGTATTTTTTTCAGTGCACTTGACACTTGAAAGAAATTCAACATCAAAGTTTGCAACTCTCCCTCACATCAGTCTTATTTGCTCTAATTAAAATGAGATTAGCTGACAATCACAAGTCATTTACAAAATGTATAACTGCATTCTGAGAGCACATCTAATTACAGAGACAACAGGGGAATTGCAGGAAGGTTTAGAAATCCAACTTAATATTTTACACTATTATTTTCAAAGCTTTATTAATGATTGTTTATTAACACATTCTCTGTGTATTAGAATCTAGGTCTCACCTTCCTTTTATATTTTTAACTCAACTATAGAGTTTCCTAGAAAGCCTGTAACACAATTGCAATGGAAATATCATTGAGAGAGAACCAAGACTATGGAAAAGTGGTTTGTTCCACTCTCTTTGACATACATAATTTTATGTAATCTACATGGAAATGCAGTTGGTGAAAAGGAAATTGAGACTCAGTAATATTTTGTAAAAGCTTTTATTTATTTATTTGAAAGATAGAGTTACAGACAGTGAGAGACAGAGAGAAAGATCTTCCATCCACTGGTTCACTCCCCAAAGGGCTGAAAGGGCCAAAGCTGGCCAGGAGTTTCTTCCCATGGGTGCAGGGGCCCAAGCACTTGGGCCATCTTCCACTGATTTCCCAGGACATAAGCAGAAAGCTGATTTGGAAGAGTAGCAGCCAATACACAAACCAGGATGTCAGTGCCGCTGGCATCTATATAGGTTGCCAGTGCTACTTAACCTACTACAAAACAGTGCCAGCCCTAAGACAGAGTAATATTCAACCTGACCATGTTCATTGAGCCCTATATTTGAGTTTTTAACTATAGAATTGTGAAAGAAAATTATGCTATCTTAAAACACTAAATTTGTTGAGATTCAATATAATAGTGATAGGTAACAAGCACACAAAGCACATTCACATTAGATCAGCTGTGCAATAATTCACTAATTAATTCAAGACATCATAATTATTCATAACTATGTTTCTAATTTCTCTGCTAGGCTTCCTATTTTTATATCCTATCTCTTATTTCCCTTCCTCAATTAAATTGAAATTTCCTTGAATATAGAGAATCACATGATCCACTATCATTGGACTATAGGTCACGTAGAACCTTTTTGAGATCTAGTTTATTCACTTTGAAGTTCTTCAAAACAGTGAAAGCCAGTTGATTTGAGTTCCTATTTTATATATATATATATATATATATATATTATATATATAAACAGATATAGTTGTGAATATATATATATATAAACAGATATAGTTGTGAATATCTCCTTTTCAAAACAATGATTAAATGATAGAATGCTTATTCTGTGCCTATAAGGGTAATGGCTGTAGTGCCTGGTTCATAGTGTTTCTTTGTGACTATGATATGTGACATGAACCAGAAGCACTAGATCCTAAAATAATTACAGCCTCACTTTTTAGCTAACATTGGTTAGCGAAAATTTTAAACTAGCAACCAGAATAATTCCTCATGTCAACTAATTTTAAAAAATGATTTTTTGAAACGGGCTGTACTTGCTCCACTTCCATATTCTGACACTAACAAATTGTTTCCTACATAATTGAAAAGTGATTCTTCACTGAATTGCCCATTAACTGTGCTATTTTCTTTAGACTGCTCACAAAATAAAGAAAGCTGGAGTTAAAGAAAGAGCGATAATAAACTCTGTCAATCTCTTAGGCTTTTGGTGATGGATTCCTGTTAGATTTTGCCATGGATTCAAGGCATGAAATGCTGTCTTGTTCATTTTATTTGACCTTGTGTTAATGCAGATTTGAAGTAATTGATTTCAAGATATCTCTTTTCCACAATGAAATATACAAAAAGAAAATTAGGTTAAAAACAGAACTGTAGAGTCCTATGATGGAAATGTATAGTTCAATGAAAATTTTGTGGAAAAGGAAATGGAAAAATATATTTATTTCCTACTATATAATAAATGCTTAGAAGGTAAAAAAGTGACAGATTGCTGTGAGCAAATTGGAGAAGTATGAATAATTACAGAGTGAAAGAGAAAATTTGAACTAATTTCTAAGCCAAGGAATTTTCTGCTCTACTAGTATTATATTCAATGATTTCCAAAATTCTATAAACCCAGAAAATATATTGAATGTAGTTAGTGTTAGTACCTTTCCCCCAAAATGGCATGTTCAACTCAAGAACAATTCTTTTTTTTTTAATATTTGTTAAGTTCTTGCGTTTCATATTTTTATCCAATTACATTCATTCTGTTTATCCGTTTACTTCATTATGTTTAAAATTTGCTCTGTGATGGTTAGGATATGACAAAATAATAGTTAACATTTCAATGGTTACTCTAGAAATTCTAATATATGCAAGTAGTCACATAATCCAGCACAAAAATATGAATATCTAATTTAATCAACACAAAACTCATGTATTTTAATTCAAAGAACTTTAACATCTCTAATTTCAGTTATCCATTTCTTTTTTCTAAAGATTTATTCAGTTATTTGAAAGATAGTGGGAGAGACAGGGAGTGGGAGAGAGAAAGAGAGAAAGAGAGAGAGAAAGAGAGAGAGAGAGAGAGAATGAATTGGCAGGCAGATGAGTCAGAAGTGCAGAGTGCCCAGTACTGGAATGAGGCACTCCAAATTACATGCAGGTATCTCATGAAGTGGCTTAGCCTGCTGTGTCAAAATGCCTGCTCCTCAATTATCCATTTCTTATATTGTATCTACCTATCTTTATTCCTTCCAGATGAAGTGTCATTATTACTGTTTAATTCTGGAAACTTTTACTACTCTCTGGAATTATAGGAGAGTCTTTCAAAAAGTTCATGGAAAATTAATTAAAAGATAAGTTCATTTGCGTACATTTTATGAAAATTTATATATTTATCTATGCATAATTTTTCATAACAGATTGTCTATGAATTTGTTGAAAAACCTTCAGATCCTGTAGGAGTTATTTTAATGAGTGTGTATTGACTCTGACTTCTTTTGTCTCTCACAGGGTATGCAATTTTAGGATGATGGAATTTTTTTAACTATGCTCTGGATTTATTACTCCATTGTAACTTGCATTATTGTTGTTTTTGACACCTATGCTGTCAACCTAATGAATTCTTTTTGGTAGTAAGCATGTCTTTGCCAGTACATTTAAACTCTTCTACTTGATTTGGTATTTTGTGTTCTTCACTTTTGAGCATTCATAACATTCATGGGTTTTTGCTTGCTTACTAATCATGTGGCCAATGGTTTCCTGGGGATTTTTGGAGTCTGAAGACATGTGTTATGTATTAATTCTAGAAAACACTATTGCTATGATCTGGATACTTTCTGTTCCTTAAAGGCTTATTTGCAGTAAACTTGTTCCCCAATGTAGTGGTGTGGAAAGGAGATGCCTTAAAAAAATATTGGGTACTTAAGATAGTTTGTTGTTTTTTCTTGGGATTAAGTTCTGGATTTTACTAGCTTCCTTGCGTCTAAGATCCATTTAGGGTGGAATGCATGCATATTATTATTATTTTTTTTTTTTTTGCTGTGGAACAATACGTTTTACTTTTTGTAGACCAAGAATAGGTTTCAAAACATGTATCTGACAAGATCACTGTAAATGTCTGCTGATGTCACCACTTGTTCACCTGGAGAGCTTACTCCATGCTCACAAGTTTCCTGTGTTCATATCATCCTACTGTGGAAGCAAAATAACTCTGTCTTTGTGGATCTTAAAGTTAAAGAGAAGAGGCATAGAATAAACGAATATGTTTCTACACATTGTATTAAGTGGAGATCGATTCTGTCATCTGGTCTAAACCAGATGTTGTATTTATCAAAGGATTTCTCTGCATGTATTAGGTAGTATTATGGATTTTTTTCTTCATTTTTTAATGTGATGTATAACATTTATTGATTCCCCTTGTTGAACCATCCCTGCCTGCCAGGGGTAAATCCAACTTGGTCTAGGTGAATGATCTCTCTGATGCACTGTTGGATTCAATTAGCAAGTATTTTGTTGAGGATTTTTGCATCTATGTTCATCAGGGATATTGGTCAATCATTCTCTTTCTCTGTTGTATCTTTGCCTGGTTTAGGAATTAAGGTGATGCTGGCCTCATAGAAGGAGTTTGGGAGGATTCTCTCCATTTCAAAAGTTTTGAATAGCTTTAGAGGAATTGGAATTAGTTCTTTAAATGTCTGGTGGAATTCAGCATTGAAGCCATCTGATCCTGGGCCTTTTTTTTTGGATCTTTATTATTGATTCAATTTCCATCTCGCTTATTTGATTAGATTTTATGTGTCTTCATGGCTCAATTTTGGTAGGTTGTGTGTCCAGGAATCTATACATTTCTTCTAGGTTTGTTGGCATACAGCTTGTTGTAGTAATTTCTGATTAATAAATGATTAATCACAGAAATCTGAATTTCTCTATAAAATAAATTGCATATTTTCTACAAAGATTTAATTGAAGCAAAATTTGTTGGAAATGGTTTCTACTAGTACAGCAATAATTAGATTTAAAGTTGAATGTTAATTGCCCCTGATAAAATGAAGTCTTTTGTAGATTCCGTAGTAACAAAGGGTTAGTGGTAATATTTGCATAATGGTCAATGCTTTGTCTGGGCTCTAATATTAAATGATGTATTGGCAACTAGGCTTCAGTTACAATGCTTTTTGGAAAAAATCATTACTTAAAATATTATTGCCATTTTTGATTACAGGAATGAATGTGATTCATGTAAATTTGGCTTAAATGTACATTTTAGCCTTTAATACAAAACTGGATGAAAGTACAATAAAAAGAGATTCAGATATTTATTTAATTTTTATTTTTATTTTGTTTTCATTTTACGTGAAAGACAGAGGCAGGCACAGAAAGATATTCATTTATGGTTCATTCCCCAAATGTCCAAAATAATCATGGCAAGCAATAGCAAGATCTCAGAACTTAATCCAAGTCTATCACATGGGTTTCAGGAACCCTAGTTCCTGAATCACCATGTGTTGCCTCCTAGGGTGTGCATTAGCAGGAAGCTGGATCCTAAGTGGAGGAGCTGGAACTAAAATGAGATATTCCAGTATGGGATTTGTGTGTCCCAATGGCATTTTAGCTGCTATACCAAATGCCTTTTCACAAATTTTAATTTAATTTAGACATTGTAATTTTCTCACAATGTTTCAAATTGTTAGCAAGTTTATGTGTATTGGAGTGATATTTTTGTTACCTGACAATTGCTCTGTTGCAGGTAAGGATATTCTGTCCTCACAGTACATATGATCTCCACTCAACTGCATATACTCTCATTTTTGCCATTTATAAGATGTAAATAATGACACGTTTATCAAGATCCAACCGTGGCCGGTGCCGAGGCTCACTAGGCTAATCCTCTGCCTTGCGTTGCCGGCACACCTGGTTATAGTCCCGGTCGGGGCGCCGGATTCTGTCCCGGTTGCCCTTCTTCCAGGCCAGCTCTCTGCTGTGACCAGGGAGGGCAGTGGAGGATGGCCCAAGTGCTTGGGCTCTGCACCCCATGGGAGACCAGGAGAAGCACCTGGCTCCTGCCATCGGATCAGTGCAGTGCGCTGGCTGCAGCGCACTGGCCGCGACGGCCATTGGAGGGTGAAACAAAGGCAAAGGAAGACCTTTCTCTCTGTCTTTCTCTCTCACTGTCCACTCTGCCTGCCAAAAAAAATTTTTAAAAAAATAAAATAAAAAAAAAAATTAATTAAAAAAAGATCCAACTGTGATTGTTAAACACTTTAATATCTGTAGTACACTCCAGTAGAATTTCTGAGACATAGAAACTACTAACAAATATAAATTCATGTAATTGTTGCCACTGATTCATATAAGATGTCAAATTTTTGATGGATAAAAGATTCACAGAAATAATATTGTCAAAAAGTTTAACAAAATGTTCAGATTGCATTACCTTTGTCTTTAAAATCTCAAGATATAATGTAGCATTGTATATCACTTACAGAATCTATCAGAATCCTTTAATAATTTTTTAAAATAACTAAGGAAAACTTGCAATGAAAATTGTTATAATGGTGATTTCTTTTTTTTTTTATTTTTAAATCTATTTGAAAAGGAAGCAGGGAGGGGATAGAAGTATGCAGGCAGAGATAAATGATTCATTCCCAAAATGCCCGCAATAGCCAAGGCTCAGCAGACCAAAGACAAGATTCTGACACTCCATCTAGGTTTCCCATGTGGGTGACAGTGGTCTAAACACTTGAGCCATCACCGGCTGCTTCCCAGGGTGCACCTTAATAGGAACCTGTATAAGAAGTGGAGGAGTCAGGATTTGAATCTGGCACTTTGATGCAGGATGGGGATGTACCAAGCAGCGGCTTCACCCGCTGATGTGATGGATGTTTAAAATATAATGTGTTATTCTTTGTTTTTACTTTATATTATTAAAAATTTAAATATACAGGAACACAAAAAGATCAGTCTTTTACATACTCATGTACTTGTCATATGTCTTTAATCTATTTTTAATTAGCTGAAATGATTAGAATAGAGACATATAATGTTTACCAATATGCTATATAATTTGAAAAGCAAATAATGAGCTTTTAAGTTATTATAATACATGTGCTAAGAGTAACCACAAACTTAATAACTAGTTGGAGAGCAAACACATAAAAACATCACTGTACTATGAATGACAAGACTACAAATGTAAAACTCAGTACAAATTTGCAGTTGACTACATTTATGCAACTTCCGTGTCCTGCATCAGTACTACATGCATTGCTATTAGATATATGTGCATCTATTGATATTTACACCCCATTTTACTCAATTCATTGAGATCAAAATTCACCATCTTATTAAGCATTATGATTAAACACTAACAACAACTCACATTACCAGAAATCTATATTTTCTTCCCTTCTTTTAAACTTTTCCATTTTTAACTAAAGTTGTTTTGTTAGGGGCAGATGTTTGGTGCAGAGTGAAGACCTTGCCAGGGACACCCACATCCTACATAGGAGTGATAGATTCAAACCCCAGTCTGCTAATGATTCCAACTTCCTGATAATGTGCGCACAGAGAGGCAGCAGCTGATGGCTGTCATAGTTAGCTTCCTGCAATCCGTGCGGGAGATGCAGATTAAGCTACTGGTTATCTCAGCAATTTGAGGGGTGAAGCAGAGGATGAGAGATCTTTCCCCATTTCTGCATCTCTCTGCCTTTGAAATAAATAAAATTTCAAAATCATACTTTAAATGTATACTGCTTGTAATTTATGTTTATTGAATTACAAATTTTACATTTGAAAAGATAATAGAGTTAAAATAATAAAGATAAGTATCCATTGTAAAACCCTCTCGCCCTGGCCACACCCATTAAATTTACTTCTGCTACTGAAAATACATCCCATGCTCCATTGATATTGAGGTTATTTCCATATTAGGCTAAAAAAAATCAAGTAATGCTTGATAATTAAAAATAGTTATAATTAAAATAGGCAATTACTTGAACACAATTTAATCACAAAGAAAATAATTTGTTTAAAAAATAAATGATGTGAAAAACAACTTATGCAAATTTTGAACTGTGTAATTTATAGAGTATCTGGACATGACATATAATTAATAATGGACACATGTAGAATACTATGCCCAACAAGAGCTGAATGTATATTATTTAAAGATATCCATTAGCATCTATGAACCTTGGCCATATATTAGGCTATAAAGACTTAATCTGTTTTAAAAGATAGATATCTTATAGAATTTATTTTCTGACCTCACTGAAAATAAGACATAAATCAATAATGAAAAATAACTAGAAAATACATAACTGCTTGTAAATAAAGCAGACTGAACTTCTGGACTGGTTAAAGAAGAATATAGAATATAAATTAAAAATGCTTTGTGCTTAATTATAATGAGAAAATGGTATGAAAAAATTGTGAGCTGGGGGCCGGTGCTGTGGGGTAGTGGGTAAAGCTTCTTCCTGCAGTGCCAGCATCCCATATGGGTGCTGGTTCAAGTCCCAGCTGCTCCACTTCCAATCCAGCTCTCTGCTAAGGCCTGGGAAAACAGTAGAAGACGGCCCAAGTCCTTGGGCCCCTGCACCTGTGTGTGAGACCTGGAAGAAGTTCCTGGCTCCTGGCTTCAGATCGACGCAGCTCTGGCCTTTGCAGCCAATATGAGAGTGAACCAGCAGATGGAAGACTTCTCTCTTTCTGCCTCTCCTTCTCTCTGTGTAACTCTGACTTCAAAACATAAATAAATCAAAAAAAAAGAAAAAGAAAAAAAAAGTGAGTCATGCATTCATCCTACTTTCATTTTGAGGATTGTTTATAAAAAAAGTCAAGAAAAAAATGTGATCACATCCATATCAAACTTGCATTTTTCTGCAAATGGATACAATTTTTGGAAAAAGAAATAAAAACAAAAATATTCTTTACATATATAAAACATGTGGACTTGCAAATTTGAGGATGGTGACTATTTCTAATCTTTATTTCTCAACCATATTTTGATTATTAAATCATTTGTTGTTGGCTCCTAGTGTCCCCAACTTATAGAGGAATTCAGTGAGTCTATTTTTTGATAAATACAGTTTTATAAAGCTGGACTACAATTTCTCCAAATGCTGTCAACTCTTAGAGCTTTATGTCTACCATTGCTTATCATGTTCCCTGCCTTTGGCAGATATACGTTTTCTAATTGAAAAATCATTCTTCCTTCAAAACCCACATCCTGAATGTCAGCCCTTGATCATCCTAAGGCACAGAGCATGAAGTTCCAGAGATACAGGGAGAAAAAGGATATGAAGCATTATTATTACCATTAGCCAGAGAACCGGCTCATGTTTTCACCAGAAAAACTAGCATTGAAAATGCTAGCACTCATGACAGGTGTCCATCAATTCTTATACGCTGATAAAATTATTATCATATTATTGTGATTATAGTTTGTTTTAGAAATTTTGAGGAGTCTACAGTGTAAATAGTATAATGTGAAATGTAGTAATATGTGATGTAAATTGGTTTCCTCAAATCTTTATTCCCATTATTTCCTTCTATTATCACCATTGGAAAAAATGATCTAGAAATCCAAATAATTTATCATCATAATAAAACAAAAAAAAAGTCAGTTTGCAAAACTAAGTTTTGAAGCCTTATTATTCCTAGGACTCAATTTGAATATAATCCAACAGGAATATTTAAACCTTCTTATACAACAAATACTATGCTAGAAAATCAGTATTCTTATAGCTGATTTACTTTACAATATACTGTGCCTAGGGATTGTGAGTTGTACTCACAGAGCAACAATCATATAACATTGGAATAAATGACTTGTCAAGGTTATTTTCAAAAAGGTTATTTTCCAAATCATATAATGTCAGGATCTGGAAGTCCACTTTCATCTGTCCTAAAGGGGACCCAAGAAATAAAGCAAAAAGTAAAAGATAAAACTTTCCACTCCAAACTTAATTATAAACAATATAAATCTAGATGTCATAGTTTTCCCTATGGGGAAACATTTCCTTTCCATAGCGCAGGCTTCCAAGGTAAAATCCTCCACAGAATGGTGTACAATTAAATGAATTAAAAATGTTCCCCAATGCATCTACATATCAAGCATACGATGCCTTTGGCCACATCTGGTCAACTGAAAGTAAAGCCAAATGGTCTATGCTGTTTCAACATTGTTTATTTATCTTTTAAAAGATTTATTTTATTTGTTTGAAAGCGTTACAGAGAGAGGTAGAGACAGAGAGAGAGAAAGAGAGAGAGAGAGAGAATGAGAGAGAGAGGGAGGGGGACAGAGAGAGAGAGAGAGAGAGAGAGGTCTTCCATCTGCTAGTTTACTCTCCAAATGGCATCAGCAGCCAGAGCTGAGCCGATCAGAATCCAGGACCCAGGAGCTTCTTCCAGGTCTCTCATGCTGGTGCAGGGGTCCGAGGAACTGTATCATCCTCTGCTGTTTTCCTAGGTGCATCAGCAAGGAGCTGGATCAGAAGTGGTTCAGCAGGAACCTAAACCAGCACCCATGTAGAACGATGGTGCTGCAGGCTGAGGCTTTAACGCACTGTGCTGCAGCACCAGCCCCTCAGCATTGTTTATATACATTGGAATTGTGCTGTCTACCAAATGTTCCATATCTTGGAGAATATTTTTTGAACTGAGTTAACCCAGGCTTTTGATAGTGTGTGTCTTAGTGTTCATTTCCCAATAACCTTCTCTCTGTTCTTTTTTTTTTTTTTTTTTTTTTTTTGGTGGCGAAACAAACAAAGCACAACTTTGAATTCTCAAAAAATGAAAAAATGTTGTTTCTTCACTTTTCACTGGCTTGCCACTTGAAAATTTACTGTGATATGTGTTTCACACCATTTATGGCATTTCTAAAGATGCATTTATTTACCATGGGAGGAACATTTTCAGAATACATTAGCAGAAGTCTTCATCAAATGTCTTTCTTTTTTGGGTTTCTAAAACATTATCAAAGAGTTATACCTTTTTTAGGACCTAAGTACCTAAAATATCTCACTTGTCTCATAAGTTTACCTCAAGCAGAGATAAACTAAGAGAGATTATCTGCAAATTTATTTTTTTAAATACTCGTCAGATGTTTGAATTTCTCTCCTCACAATGATAGCAATGATCCTAAGCAAGGATGTAAAGCTTAGGCAAGTTTTTCAAGCCACTGGAGATTCGACTATTTCCTAATCCTTCAGTAATTCCTTAAAACTGCTGCTGTAACTTGTCTCCTATCAAAGGTGCAAAGTCCACACAAATCTCGACAAATAATGAGCACAAGACGAAAATCATGGTTCCTGCTCCTTGTTGCTTTGTTGATATACTACAAGAAAGTCTGAATCATGGAGTATCTGGTGCTGAGCTTCACACAGTTGAGGCTACTTGTCTCCCACACGGGAAGTACAACACCCTTTTGTGTAAGCTTTGGAAACCCCAACACATATTCACCCACACATATGTGCAGCTTCTGTTTCAAGGAGAGTCTTTCTAAAAACTTGCATCCAAAAGTTTTCGCAACAGATGACAACTGTTGTGTACCCTAGGCCCCAACTCTTGTGAGTCACATTGGCCTGTCCCTTTCCTGTAGGGGCGTGGCTTTGGATAAGCACATCATGTTTTGTTTTTCAAAGGCCTTTAAAATTACACACCTAGTTCAATCTCTCGCCCCCTCCAATATAATAATAATAAAAAATTTCCAACAGTTCACAGGTAAAGCCTTAAAAATTATGATTAAATTTATATTCCTGCCTGATACCACCAGAAACTGGGTCAAATATATGAAGCAATAATTTTCATAGCATCAAAAACAAAGGACAATAATTCCTGAGAGTCAGAACATAGATCATGTGAAAAGACCCATAGTCAAGAAATAAGTGAGAATATGAAGTGGTTATCGGACAAGAGAAGTTCCAAAAATAAATAGCAAAACTCTGCAGTATCTCAAACAATAGGGTGCCATCTATCATTAAAGTTGAGGGCAAATCAATGTAGTTCTCCTTGTTAAGAAACTAGAGGTCAACTCTGAGTGTTAAAAGAGTTACTATATTCTCTAGGTGGCAAATATTTCAAAGCAACATTGAATTTCCTTGATCGGTTTGACCCGTTTGTGTGGTGATATCCTGATGCTATGACTTTCCCGGGTAGAGGTGTATTTCAAAACCTGACCAACTTTGCTGTGACATTGCTATTAAATTTCTTTCTAATTTTCCTCCAAGTCCTAAACTTAACCCCCAAGCTTCAGTGACACCAGGCCCCATATCAGCCAGTGTACAGAGCTACTTCAAGAAAGCCATTAAGTCTAACGATTAAGAGAGTCATTCTTCTTTTTATGTTCCAACTGTCAATTTTTGAAAGTCCTTATTCCTGAATAGGCCCAAGAAGGGCAGCTTGCTCCTTCAGCCTCTAACCAAAATTATGGGATGTAACAAGATGGAAATAATGCACAATTTTTTTTTTATGGAGTTTAAAAGTTTTATTTTTCTCATTGCAGATATTCAAAATTTCCATCTTTTTAGCAAACACAAGAAAAGCAAGAAAATTATCTGTAATGAAGAAGCACCATTAGGGAACATTATTTCATTAACAGTGTATTTTCTGATATTTCTAACATTTTTTTTAAACTTTTATTTAATGCATATAATTTTCCAAAGTACGACTTATGGATTACAATGGCTTCCCCCCCATACCGTCCCTCCCACCCACAACCCTCCCCTTTCCCACTCCCTCTCCCCTTCCATTCACATCATGATTCATTTTCGATTATCTTAATATACAGAAGATCAGCTTAGTATACATTAAGTATGGATTTCAACAGTTTGCTCCCACACAGAAACATAAAGTGAAAAATAATAGATGGTTTTTTTAAATGATGATGAAATCAGAGCAGACCTATTGTCATGTTTAATCCCAGTGAGAGTCAAGTTGGGAATTGATAATTTCTTTTTTTTTTTTTTTTCTTTTCTTTTTTTTTTTTTTTTACAGAGGATCAGTTTAGTATGCATTAAGTAAGGATTTCAACAGTTTGCACCCCCATAGAAACACAAAGTGAACAATTTTTGCTTTTCTATAGCCTTCTCTTAGGCTTAACATCATCTGCTTAGAGAAAGTTCTATTTTGAGGCTAGCACTGTGGTGCAGCATGGTCTCTGGTGCCAGTTCAAGTCCCAGCTGCTCCAACTCTAATCCAGCTCCTTGCTAACGTGCTTGGGAACGCAGTGGAAGATGGCCCAAGTTCTTGGGCTCCTGCCACCCATATGGGAGATGCAGATGAAGCTCCTGGATCCTGACATCTGCCTGGTTCAGCTCTGGCTGTTGCAGCCACTGGGGCCTAAACTAGAAGATAGAAATTCTCTCTCCCTCTGTCTCTCCCTCTCCCTCTCTCTGTCTCTCCTGTCTCTCTCTGCCTTTATCCCTTTCTCTGTGACTCTTTCAAGTAAATAGTCTTTTTTTTTAAAGAAAAACTGTTTTTATGGATTCTTTTTATCCAGTTTTGTGAGAGAATTGGAGTAAACTTTGTATAGCAGCATGATATATACATTAATATATAAACAAAGTGTGTATTTTACACCTCTTATATGCCGGGAAATGTTCTGAGTGTTAGTGAAAATGTGAATATACCACAAACTTTCTCACACTCACACAAAAACTTGCAACTGCATGGGGTGATAGGTATGCTAATTACATTGATGGGTCAGTAATGCCTCTGTATAGCCAAACTTTGTATACCACATAAATACATCCAAATAAATACATCCAAATTTTATTTAGTATATCTCAATAAACCTGTGGAAAAGGTGAATATAGTTTGTGTTTCAATTAATGAGGGAATGAACAGCAAATAGAAATTACATAGACATACTTTTTCACTGTAACAGAAAATTGGAGTAACAAGGCATTGGCCAGTCCAAAGTAAAAAGAATGGCAAACAGCATGAGAATAGCAGGTGTGAGGCACCACCACCACACCTGGAGCTGAGACAGTGGGTGCAGAAAGAGCTTCCACTTCTACCCTGAGGTCTGGAAGTCACATCAGCGGGGATATCTGTGCAGCAGAGAAGCCACTGGGCTGCTGTGCTGGTAGAAGTTCCGTGCTTACCAGGGTTCTGCAACGTTTCATGGTGGTGATAGAAGCGTCTTGCCAGGGGATACTGAAAAACTCAGCACAGAAGCGTTGCCCATAGAGTGACAAATATGCACCCAGTTGTAGAGGAGTCCCCTAATTTTTAAAATTATTTATTTTATTTATTTGAAGTGTGGACACAGAGAGAGAGATTTGTCATTCATTAGCTTACTCCATGGATGCCTACAACAGCCAGAGCTAAGTCAAGCCAGTTCAGGAGCCAAGAACTCAGTCAGGTCTCCTACATGGGTGTCAGTGACCCAACTACTTGAACTATTATATACCTACTCCCAGGGTGCACATAGGCAGGAAGCTAAAATGGAAACAGAAGTAGATGTTAAACCCAGGATACAGGAATCTAGAGTGGGAGTTACTCATTCTGCTAAATGTCTGTCCTTGAATCTCCCTATTTCAAAGCAGAAAGTCCCACATCTCGTGGATTCACTCGTTCTTGGGCAAAGCAGGAGAGCTGGTTACCTGGGTTTCTGTGACCAGCTTCTGGCCACTGGGTGCTATTGGCTGTTGTGGGATACAGGAGCTGAGCTCTGGACAAACTGCACACACTGGTATACACTAGTTTCGTCACACGCTAGTCTGTGTTGGAAACTCGCCCACATGGCAGGTGCTAAGCATGAATGAAGCTGCAGGAAGAGAATGCTGGAGACCCTGTGTCACTCCCCCACTCGCAGAGGAACGACCACGGACCTTCCCGGGTTTGCTGCCGCTCCCCTGCCTCCACTTTCACAGAGGAGCGGCAAGGGCGAGCTCTCCGACTGACTCTCTCAGGGGGCGCGGCCCTGCATGTTGTCTGTCTCCCCCTTTTAAGGGGTTGAGTCAGGAATCAGCTAATTAACGAAGCAGCTGTGTAAGATTTGTTTACTCTCTCTCAGTGCCATATGATGGGAGATCAGATGCATAGAGTTAGTCTTAATAGTCTCAGTGGTCTAGTCTAGTCTCGGTAGTTTCAGTACTTATTTGTCCACAGTCTCAGTACTTATTTGTCTCCCGGGCCCCACCATGTTGTGGGAGACGGGCCCTGCTTCCCACAACACTGAACTCCTGTGTTGAAGGAGTCAGGCTTGCAGAAGTCTCACTTCTTTAGGAGCCAGAGCCTGGAGGAGCTATGTGCATTTCAGGAGCCCAACTGAGGACTACAAGAAAACCGTAAGCGAAGCTCTTTACCTCTGCAATGTGTCTGTCTATTGACAAAGCTTGAAAGCTCCAGAGCAACTGTCACAGAGAAAGTAAAGTGAGTATAACCTGAACTGAAAATCAGCAGGTTATAACCAGCACATCCACAGATATTATTTTTTTTTCCACTCTAGAACACACGCAATTGTCTCTAGGGCTCCATCTGATAATTGGCAGGTTTTGATAATAACATATAAGAACGTGAAATTAGTTTACATCTGTAAAGCCTTGAATGCTAAAACTAACTATAGTTCTGTTGAAGTCTCAGTATTGGTGCATAGACTAAAGTTAAGGTAGAACCTTAACTTCAGAGAGAACCGCTAAGACCAGGAGCGAAACACTTCAGCAGAAACATTTAACAGAATGACCTGATAGGTCTGCATTTTACTTGGTATGGAATAAGAGTGAAAATTCAACTTTATCTGCAACCAAGCATCAAGCAAATCTATATTTTGCAAACAGTCTGATACTTTAGCATTTCACTTAATTATTTCAGACAAAGCTGGATTCATAGTCTTTCTCTAATGTGCATTTTTTCCCGCCTAATTGATAGAGTGAAAGACAGTAAGAGGAGAGAACACCAGAGAGGAGAATTCTTCTATTCTCTGGTTTACTCCCAAAATGCCACAGTGGACAGGATGGGCCAAGCCCAGAAGTAGGAGCCCTACCCAAATTGTGCAAGTATGTAGCAGATCCCCAACTATTTGAACCATCATGTGCTGCCTTCCAGGATGCATTAACAGAAAGTTGGACAAGAAACAATGTAATTGGAATGTTCAGAGTTAGGATCGTGCCTAGGTTTGGAGTTTCAGGACAAGAAGAGAATTGAGGGAATTGTATCTTATTGATAAGGTTCTGAACCTTAATATTTTTAATAGGATACATTTAATTTGTGAAAAACATCAAGTTATATTCTTATTATTCATGCGACATTCTAAAGTATGTTTTGTAACCATATGCTGTTTTACACTTGATCTTAGCCAAAAGGCCGTGAAGTAAAACCATTATGCTATTTTACCTACAGTGGGTTATGTCCCAGTAAACCCATTATAAGTTAAAAGTATCATAATTCCCCAATGCATTGAATATAACTAATCTTTAGACTTTGATAACTTAGCTGAACCTTATGTAAACATTCTCAGAAAGCTTAATTAGCCTACAGTTGGGGAAAAACATCTAACACAAGGCCTATTTTATAATATAGAATGTCTGACGAAACTTGTAAACACCTAAATCCAAAGACAGCTGGCAACAGAGTACCCCGTGAATACTGCTTGCCCACAGTTGAGATCCCAGGGCTGACTTTGGTTGATGTTTGCTGCCACTGCCCAGAATCTCGAGAAAATTAATGGCAATTTACTAGCCTAGGGAAAGATCTTTAAAAAAAATATTTTCTACTGGATCTCACCATTATGAAGTTGAAACATCCTGTCAAATCATCATAAAGCAGGGACTGTCGGTATGCACAAAGACATATACAAACACATATAAACAAATGTATATAAGTACATATAGCATTTTTCTATATTTGTGTATGTGCAATATATCTCTACCATTATTATTTCATGAAGGTAAACATATTCCTTCATAATAATGCTTATAATTGCTGATAAAAGCATGGAATATTCAAGAATGCTGAGAGTAAAAACTAAAGAATGAAGATATTCAATATATACTTTGACTTAATGCAAAAATGTTGATAGAAGTAAGAAATTTGACAAGTGACTTCCATCAGTACCCCCAAATCACACATAAGTCCACATATTAAGATGTGTTGATGAGCAATATATACTCACAAATGAATTGGAATCAAATAAATTTGATAAAATAAAATGTGAAACAGTTATCTTGTCAGTAACAAGTATGACTCCTTTGGGATTGTCTGCTAAAACATGAATTTTGAAAGATGAAGCAACAATTTTGCCAAAAGTTCTGATGCGAAGAAGCCTCAAATCTATGGCCATGAAGAACATTTTTCTGTGTAATTCACCCCTCCCCTGTTTATTTCTGAACCTAAAAGGCCACAGGAATAAACCCTGTGCCATTCTGATGCTACCTGTATTATTGTGAGTACATATGTGGTGCAAAATGTCAAATGGAAAAACACAGTTTTAGGCCAATGATAGAGATGTGAAATGAATAAAAAGAGAAGTATTTTTTTTTCTATTGGTGTTGGGCCAAGGACCTCAATAGATATTTTTCAAAAGAGGAAATCCAAATGGCCAACAGGCACATGAAAAAATGTTCAAGGTCATTAGCAATCAGGGAAATGCAAATCAAAACCACAATGAAGTTTCACCTCACCCCAGTTAGAATGGCTCACATTCAGTAATCTACCAACAACAGATGCTGGCGAGGATGTGGGGAAAAAGGGACACTAACCCACTGTTGGTGGGAATGCAAACTGGTCAAGCCACTATGGAAGTCAGTCTGGAGATTCCTCAGAAACCTGAAGATAACCCTACCCTTCGACCCAGCCATCCCACTCCTTGGAATTTACCCAAAGGAATTTAAATTGGCAAACAAAAAAGCGGTCTGCAGCCTAATGTTTATTGCAGCTCAATTCACAATAGCTAAGACCTGGAACCAACGTAAATGCCCATCAACAGTAGACTGGATAAAGAAATTATGGGATATGTACTCTTTAGAATACTATACCGCAGTAAGAAACAACGAAATCCAGTCATTTGCAACAAAATGGAGGAATCTGGAACACATCATGCTGAGTGAAATAAGCCAATCCCAAAGGGACAAATACCATATGTTCTCCCTGATTGGTGACAACTGACTGAACACCAAAAAGGAAACCTGTTGAAGTGAAATGGACACTATGAGAAATGGTGACTTGATCAGCATAGCCCTGACTGTTAATGGACAACTTAATACATTATCCCTCTTAGTAGTTTTTTTGTCTGTTCTACTTAATATGACTGGTTTAATTCTGTAATTAATACACAGTTATTCTTAAGTGTTGAAAATTAACTGAAATGTGATCCCTGTTAAACATAAGAGTGGGAATAAGAGAGGGAAGAGATGTATAATTTGGGACATGCTCAAACTGACTTGCCCCAAATGGTAGAGTTAGAAACATACCAGGGGACTCCAATTCAATCCCATCAAGGTGGTATGTACCAATGCCATCTCACTATTCCAAGTGATCAATTTCAGTTCACAATTGATCATAATGAAAAGACTAAGAGTCAAAGGGAGCACATAAACAAGTCTAGTACCTGTTAACACTAACCGATAGAATAAATAAAGGGGAGAGTGATCCAACATGGGAAGTGAGATACTCAGCAGACTCATAGAATGGCAGAGGTCCTAAATAGCACTCTGGCCTCAGAATCAGCCCTAAAGGCATTCAGATCTGGCTGAAAAGCCCATGAGAGTATTTCAGGCATGGAAAGCCAAGACACTCTGGCAAAAGATCTCTGTGAGTGAGATCCCTGTGGAAAGAACAGGTCTTCAAAGAAGGAGGTACCTTTCTCTGAAGGGAGGAGAGAACCTCCACTTTGACTATGACCTTGTCTAAACAAGATAAGAGTCGGAGAACTCAGAGGGCTTCCATAGCCTTGGAAACTCATGACTGGTGCATAGGGAGATTACTGATGCCATAGACAGGAGTGTCAATTGGTAAAGTCAACCATAGGAGTCACTGTGCACTTACTCCTCATGTAGGATCTCTGTCCTTAATGTGCTGTGTATTGAGATTTAATGCTATAACGAGTACTCAAACAATATATTTCACTTTGTGTTTCTATGGGGGTGCAAACTGTTGAAATCTTTACTTAATGTATACTAAACTGATCCTCTGTAAAAAAAAAAAAAAGAAAAAAAAAGAAATTATCAACTCCCAACTTGACTCTCACTGGGATTAAACATGACAATAGGTCTGATCTGATTTCATCATCATTTAAAAAAAATCATCTATTATTTTTCACTTTATGTTTCTGTGTGAGAGCAAACTGTTGAAATCCTTACTTAATGTATACTAAGCTGATCTTCTGTATATTAAGATAATCGAAAATGAATCTTGATGTGAATGGAAGGGGAGAGGGAGTGGGAAAGGGGAGGGTAGTGGGTGGGAGGGACGGTATGTGGGGGAAGCCATTGTAATCCATAAATCGTACTTTGGAAATTTATATTCATTAAATAAAAGTTTAAAAAAACACACACACACACACAAAAAAAA
Source organism: Oryctolagus cuniculus (assembly GCF_964237555.1). NCBI lineage: Eukaryota > Metazoa > Chordata > Mammalia > Lagomorpha > Leporidae > Oryctolagus > Oryctolagus cuniculus. The sequence goes on along the minus strand of NC_091433.1, from coordinate 189,000,247 downwards.
AAGAATTGATAAAACAAAAATGTCAGTGTCAGTGTAGAATAGAAGGAAGAACAAATTGTATCACAAGGGGCAAATTAAACAATGTGACAGGCTCCTGAAATGCAGCAACTAAGAATGACTCCAAATAAGGTCATTCCCTGAGCTAATTTCATAGGCTCCACCAATGAGCGAATGATCCCTAGGCCTCACAACTGGGATTTGCAAAAAGGATGACCACATACCTATTGGGTGGATGTGGAACTAGGAAATCCAAAAGCAGTGATTCGTCTGAGGATGGGGTAATGGCACTCATTGCTGACGCTCAGGTTGCTCTAGAACAGATGAACCATGCCTCAGGATCCTAGGAAAGCCCTGGCTTCCTAGAGTTTTCAGCAGAAGAGATTTATTTGCAGAACAAGTAAGTAGCTTTCGTGAGGGAGCACTGACAAATATGTTCCTTCCTACTAATGCTTACAATTGCTGAAATAGTATGGAATATCCAATAATATTTTGAGTCTAAAAAATAAAGAAGATATTCAATATATATTTTGGCTTAGTACAAAAATGTTAATAGAAGCAAGAAATGTAAGAAGTCACTGCCATTAATAGTCCAAAATCACACATAATTCCACATTGATCCACTAGCATCGAGGCACAACTCCTGCAGAACAGTGGCAAATGACTGAACTCCAGGAGAACAAAATCCACTATTGACCCATGCAATTGACTTCCCAGTAAGAATCTGTTAGCAAGATCCTTTTAGAGAAAGCAGCCAAGCTTGGGAGACTTTTAAGTTATCTTCCTCCTATGCAGCTTAACTAATCAGGCAATGATGTCCAGCTCACTGTCCTGAAGAGAAAAGAAGACCTGAAATCAGTATTAGCATAGCAAACAGAGTTAGAAAATTGATTAGGAAGGTGATAATGTTGGCTACTCCTGCATTAAGAAATTTAAAAATGTTATATTTCATACTTATTCCTAACATGTTGTGACTTAGACATTATAATCTTCATTTCATAAGTAAGAATGGTGAGGCTCCAAGAGTTGAAAGAAATTGACCACTTTTTCAAGATTAACCAGTGGCCGATAATGGAGCCAGGCCGTGGTCTTTTCTCTTGTTGTCTGTGAATAGACACAGGGTCTTTAATTTGACTAAAAACTGTGTTTGATAGAAAGTATTAAGATAAAATACATATTATACTTGTCTTAATTTATGAATTAGCTAATACTTTAAGAGAAAAAAAAAAACCACAATTTTATAAAGTTATTACCTCTGTGAATTCCCTGTCCCCTTGGAGTTTCCAGTAGAGGAATTACTGTCTTAACTCTGCAGCTGACTTAATTTCTCTCTTTTTTTAAATTTTTTTTTTGACAGGCAGAGTGGACAATGAGAGAGAGAGAGAGAGACAGAGAGAAAGGTCTTCCTTTTACTGTTGGTTCACCCTCCAATGGCCGCTGCGACTGGCGCACCGCGCTGATCCAAAGCCAGGAGCCAGGTGCTTCTCATGATCTCCTATGCGGGTGCAGAGCCCAAGGACTTGGGCCATCCTCCACTGCACTCCTGGGCCACAGCAGAGAGCTGGCCTGGAAGAGGGGCAACCGGGACAGAATCCGGCGCCCCGACCAGGACTAGAACCCCAGGATGCTGGCGCCGCAGGTAGAGGATTCGCCTATTGAGCCGTGGCGCCAGCCTTAGTTTCTCTTCAGTACCTTCACATTTTGAAAACTATACCTAGTTTTCTAGTTACTGGTGGAAAGTTTTCTTTGATGCAGATACAATATTTATTTATTTATTTGTTTATTTATTTATTAGAGAAGACGAAACAGAGAGGAGAGAGGGAGACAAACAGATGGCAGAAGAAAGAACCCTGATCTGTTAATTCACTCCCCAAATACCTTCAACAGCAAGTGTTGGACTGGGGTGTGAGCTAAAACATAGGAACTCAACCCAGGTTTCCCATATGGGTGGCAGAAACCCACCTGCTTGAGTCATCACCTGCTGCCTCTCAGGGTCTGCCCTGGTAAGACTTTGGATTCATAGCTAGAGCCAAGAATCAATTCCAGACACTCCACTATGGGATATGGCCCTTATAACTGGCATCTTTTTTTTAAATTAATTAACTAATTAATTTTATTTGAAAGTCAGAGTTACACAGAGAGAGGAGAGGCAGAGAGAGAGAGAAAGAGGGAGAGAGGTCTTCTGTCTGCTGGTTTACTCTCCAGATGGCTGCAACGGCTGGAGCTGTGCCGATCAGAAGCCAGGATCCAGGAGCTTCTTCCAGGTCTCTCATGTGAGTACAGGGGCCCAAGCACTTGGGCCATCTTCTACTGCTTTCCCAGGCCAGAGCAGAGAGCTGGATGGGAAGTAGAGCAGCCGGGACTTGAACTGGTGCCCATATGGGATGCCGGCGCTTCAGGCCAGGGCGTTAACCCGCTGTGCCACAGTGCCAGCAGCCATAACTGGCATCTTAATTGCAAGGCCAAACATTCACCCTGAGAAAGCATTTTTGGATATAGATTGATTGCTATTCAATTGGTTAATAATTCTGCACATACATCAAGCTGATATGTACACTTCCATAAATTTTCCTAATTATTACTCATACACATGTATAAAGACACATGTAAAGCAGTTTTATGGTATTTTCTAAAATAAAAATGGAAAATATTCAAATGTTATTTTGAGAAAAATTATATTACAAAGTTTTTAGTGTATTTATATAATTATTTATTATGCATCAATTATTAGGAATGCAGCTAAATTAGCATATGATAAAGATGAGACTTAATGTGTTTTAGAACAATAAACAATAAGTTTCATTATGTAAACGTAGATAAATATATGAATATGTTTAATGTATTAATGTTTAATGTAGATATAATGCTTTTCAAACTTGCCTGTGAAGAAAAGACAATTTTTAATTTTTTAACTGGGCAATTATAAACTGATGCAATCACTTGAAAAACTTTTGGATTTTTTTAAAGATTGAATGCATAATGTTTACTTTCCTTATGTGTCAGTCATATCATGCATTGGAATTGACCTATGCAAAATGAAAATAAATGCCTACTTCAAGATTTGTACACGGGAGTGGCTGTTTAATCCAATGATTAAGATCCCCATGTGTTAAATTGGAGATCCTGGGCTCTGGATCCTGATTCCAGTATTTTGCTAACTCACAGCTCAGGAGGCAGCAGCAATGGCTTAAGTAACTGGGTTTCTGCTACCCTTGTAGGAGACATGGATTGTGTCTCTGCTTCTTGTCTTTGGTTCAGGCTCAGTTCTGCTCATGGTAGGCATTTGACAAGTTAACCATAAGTTAGAAAAATCTGTCTCTCTTCCTAATAGATTGGTGAGCCCTCAACTTAAAAAAGAAGTACAATAGTATTAACTTTATTCACAGTAGCCAAAACCTAGAAATAATCTAAATGTTCCTGTGAAGGAATAAGTACAATGTGGCACATTGGATATTGGAATACTATGCAATTGTGAAAAAATGAACTTGTGACACTTCCATGAATGTACCTCAAGATAAATGCATTGAGTGAAGGAAACTAGTCACAAAAGTGTAATTCTATCTGAATTATTTGAATAAAATTTTGGAAAATGCAAACAGATATAAAGAGACAAAAAGCATATCATTTGGACAGAAGGAGAGTAGGTGATGTCTTGGCTGAAATAGCAGACTTCCATTTTGCCTTCTGTATTTGGGCAGTTATCCTTGGCTGTATGTGACATCCTTGGATACATTAGCATTTTTGTAGAATTGAAATGATTGGCTGCTTTTGTTTTATAATATTTATCCACAGTTTTCCTGAAGAGTGAGTACATGGAGTCAGGGATGCTGACATATCAGAACTTAAGCTTTTAGGTGTGTTATTGATATTGTTATTGCCAGCATTATGAACCTTTTTTAAACAAAACTTAATTGTCAGTGTATCTTCAGTTATTTCACTGAGAGAATTGTATTGATTTCTTTTCCAGTGCCCAATATATCCACATTGAGAAAACAATTTAATGCATTTAAAATGGTTTTAAGAGTTATTTTTCCTTTTTTTTTTTGCTTTCCATTATAAGGTTTACTAATTATAGCTTTAAATTTAATTTTTTTTTTAAAAAAAGAAAGAAAATAAAAGCAAGTATACTGCATTTGTGTTTAATTCCTTCTCTCTCCTCTGCAGTTATCTGGGTTCCTGTGCAGTTTTTCAGTATAAAACTTGACTAATCTTGACTAATCTTGACTAAGTTATGTCACCTTCACAGAAGTTGTCTACCACTAATTTGTTACTTTTCCTAATTATTTTGAGCACCTGCAGTCTTTTTTAGAATATCCATTAAAGGTCTTTTTATCCAATTCATCAATATATGGATGAAAGTCACATTTTTATTCAAGAGATTTGTCAACATGATAATTATATATATATATATGTATGTACACACACATATATATATAATGTATAGTGTATATGTGTATATAGTTTATATATGTAGCGTATGTGTCTATATACAAATATACTGTATACATTGTTTAGATTAACAGAAAAATTGTCCTTCACTGTACAATTTTCTTTTTGAACTTCAGATGAAGTAAAAGTTTCAGTATGCACCTGCAGAAAATACATTAATTGAAAAAGTTATAAATATGGAAATAGTCAATAGTTTTTAATTTTAATGTGCTGTTTATGTAATAAAAGTCATATTCACCAACTTAGTAGAGGAAATGGCAGGGGACTGCTCTTAGAAGGATACTATCCATGAGGAAAAACATAATAGGACATAGCGCCAAGATCACAGACAGAATGAAGGATCTGTTATCTTCAAATTCGTGAAATTCAGATTTTAGAAATGTTTGATAGTGTTTATTGAGCAGGTATTATTTGCCATGTAAAGGACAAAGAAGGGACACAGTAGTTTGTTATAATTGCCGAATTTTCAGCAGCATGTGTTTCACAAATTTTCATTATTGCCTTTTCACAGTTGATTACAAGGACACAAGAGGTTAAAACACTTGTCTGAATTCATACAAGGTTGAAATGCATTGTATGCAATTCAAAGCTAAGAGTTATAGCAAAAACCATTCAAGATAGTAACAAAGACATCCATTTCAAGGAATATGTAATCCCCATCTGGTGATGCATATGGTGACAATGCTATATATAAATACATATGTACAGTGTATAAGTACATAATTGTGTATGTGTTTGTGTGTGTATGTTTGGATATATATATATATATATATATGCATACACTTACACATACACGTGCTTTTAGCTAAAAGGCCAATAAATGATGTGTATATATATATATATATATATGTGGGGAGCAACTCGGACTAGACTAAGTTACCGGAATTAAGACTTATTCTGTGCATCTGCTCTCCCACAATATGGCGCTGGGAGAGGAGTAAACAGATTCTGCGCAGCTGCCTCCAGTTCGACCAATAAACTGCAGGAGCTGCTCCTGATTGAAGGAGAGCAGCGTGCTAGGCGTGTGGGCAGCCGAGTTGGGATCGGTGGAAGAGGACTATAAAAGAGGAGAGAGACGGCAAGGTGGTGTGGGTTGGTTGGAGAGTGCGTTAGAGAGTTTGCGGGGAAGTTCGTTGCTTTGTTCTTTCTCATTTCTCTCTACTCATTCTTGCTTTGGGAGTTCGCTGTTTGCTTATTCTTACTTTACTATAGAAAAGACTTGTAAAAGGGGAAAAACGAGCGTCCGGTCCGGTGCGGCTCCTCCGCGGAGGAGCAGCATATATATGTATATGTACACAATGTATATATATAGGCATACACACACACACACACACACACACACACACATATATATACATTGCTTACCTGAACATATACAGTTACAGACGTATTTATAGTGTACATAGACAGGGATGAGGGCCTGAGAACAAATATGGGAAGTACAAATAAGGACTCTGAAAACAATAAAGCACAGCAATTTTTTTTTTTTTTTGACAGGCAGAGTGGATAGTGAGAGAAAGAGACAGAGAGAAAGGTGTTCCTTTGCCGTTGGTTCACCCTCCAATGGCTGCCATGGCTGCTGCGCTGCGGCCGGCGCACCGCGCTGATCCAAAGGCAGGAGCCAGGTGCTTCTCCTGGTCTCCCATGGGATGCAGGGCCCAAGGACTTGTGCCATCCTCCACTGCACTCCCTGGCCACAGCAGAGAGCTGGCCTGGAAGAGGGGCAACCGGGACAGAATCTGGTGCCCCAACCGGGACTAGAACCCGGTGTGCCGGCGCCGCTAGGTGGAGGATTAGCCTATTGAGCCGTGGTACTGGCCAGCAATTTTATTTATACATGATTTAATTGAATTACATCTTTCCATTAAAATGAATTTTCTGTAACTCAAATGACATTTAGAAAAACGGAAAGTTTATAATCTATTTGGAATGTAATCTATTTGGAAAGTGATAGAAAAATTTGCCTTTTTTTCCAACGCTAAACAAACTTTTCCACATAAAGTCTAATAAAAAAATTGACATAAGGTGGTGACTTAGTGGCTGACACGTTGGTTAGGATGCAAACCTCCCATATCAGAGTGGTTGAGATCACTTTTGGAAAGTGAACTGGAAGATGGGAAACCTCTATCTTTCTCTCAATATATGTTGTTATCACATAATATTTTATGTATTGCAATATTAACTTAATTAGAATGAGTACAACCTGCATTTTTTACAAGTTACTAAGGTTTCCTATCCTATGGAGATACGATGCCAATGAGATAATTAAAATGATGTCGCTGAGGTAATCAATACTGTGTTTTCTTTTCGTACTTTCACCCAAATTCCTTTCATCCACTTGATTACTCCCCATAATACCTGTATTTATGGTCTTGATTGAATGTTACAAATCTCAGATGGACTGGCAAAAATGTTTTATTATTTATCAACCATTTATATGACTGTGTTTCACTCTCAGATAATTTTATAATTCGTAAAAAATTTTCTATTATTTTTGCAGTGTACACACATAACAACTTTGTTATTTTAATGTACACTGAAGCACCCACAATTCATTTTTATGATAAAAAGCTACTGAAACATTGGCATCCTATTTTCTCCTTGCTCCTGTTTATAATAAACCATACAAATTATGATCACAGGGGAAAGTGTGCAATTTTATTTTTAAAGCCCTTTTTTGTCATGATTCTAATTAAGGAAGAAAAATTCAGCTGAGTTATCATCAAAAATTCAGGCTGATAATAGATGTGCCAACTGAAGCACTTTTTAGATTAATTTATAAAGCTATCATTAGTTACCACAGGGACTGTCAATGGAAATGTGCCATTTATATGTGAAACTTGGCTGAAGGGAATCCAGAAATGTGAAAACTCATCATATGAGGATTGTAAATTATAAAAAAGCACAAAAGGTTGAAGTATTTGATGTGTTTTTTGAAATACTTGCTGCAAATTATACATATGGGCAAGAAAAAAAAAGGAATCCTCTTCTTGAATATAGTTTTGTAGTAGTATAAAATTTATTCTAATTGCTTTTACTAGAGTTGATTGAAAAATTCATGTGACTTTCTTTTTAGTATTTGTTTAGGTCTATTTAGGGATCTGGGTACTTTTTGAGCTATCAGCATATGTTTTCTTTTCATTCAAAAAAGCAAAAAAAATACCAGTTCCATAAATAGATTTTTGAGACTAATAAGATACGTAATATACATGCATTTAATAATATTTAAAGTAAAGGTAATATTTAGAAAAAATTGGACACTCATAGAGGAATGTGGAAACAGAAAGCACAGGTGAGATACACTTGTGATGCCAACAGTTATTAGAAAAATAAGAAATACTGGGGGAAAAAGTTTTCATATCCATTTCCTTTCTCTTTCAGGAAGGGATGAGGCATTCAGAGAATGGCAGCCGCATGTGAAAACAGCACGTGGTGATGCACGTGTGGCTAAAACTGCAGCCCTCTGTTCCAGGTGCACTGTAGAGTTGTGGGAAGACACTGTCGTCAGCAAATTGCTTCCTCCACTAGCAATCAAAGCTTAGATGAACAAACATTTTCTGTAGCCCAAAACACCCTTGTTACTATTACTAATGCCTCAAAATACAATCTGGAGGTTTTAAACTAACCTTCTTAATTGTTCCCATCTTTCTTTCCTTTCCATGGTCTATCATCCATCAAAACAGTGTATGTATTGCCACAGGGAAAGGAACAACATAATCTGATAAAGAAATTGTTTCTCAGGTGTGAATGTCAATGCATACATTTAAGCCCTTGGCGGGAATACTTTTTTATTATTATTAATATAAAGAGAAGAGATTGCATGCATTCCAGAAGTACAGTTCCAGGAAGACAACCACATTTCCCCACCCTCTTCCCCCTAATGGCCCTGTCTCCCTTCCTTCTATTCCTTCCATCAGTTTTCGCAGAAATAATTTTAATCCACTCTATCTTCAAAGACTTAATTCAATACCAACCATAATATTTAACAAGTAAAACATAGGAAGGCCACAGTTTCACAGAAGTATAAACAAGAGCTAAAATGACAATCATATCACAAAATGTCCATTTCATTCCTACATATTTTATGCTATTTTTTGTTTGGCATATACTTTATTGAGATAAGGACATTTAACATGAGATTTAATCTGTTCATAGATTTTTAAATGCACAGTACAATATTGTTATCAGTGTTGTATAGCATATTTCAGAAAATATTCACCTTGCATATGTGGGATTTTATTTTCATTCTAAAAAGAAGAACATGACGTATTAGGATGAAATCCATAAAGCCTCAGATTATTTGATTCTCAAATCATAACACTGGGAAGAATGCTTGATAACACTCTCATTTTGTCATCCAAATTAGAAATGAGTTTCTCATAGGCGTGCATTAGAGGACTGAGAATCCAAAGGATCTTAACTAGTTATAAGATATGTAAGACATGTTGAATCTCTGTAAAAATTCCAATTCTCCGCTTTGAATCATTTGGGTCAAATCTAAAGAAAAATAGGCAGGTATATGAAGGGACATTCACAGATAAACTTGGTGGTGTCTTGAACAGATGAGATTGTACCTGGTTGATAAAATAAGACTAAGTGAGAATACAAATTAGATATAATTAGGGTAAATTGATCATAATGCTAAGTGAGAAGCCTAAGAAAATGATGCTAATGGACCCAGTAATTCTGAATGTGGTATAAAACAATCAACTTAAGTCTCTATATCTGACAAAGAATTGCAGGGATAATCATGACAGGGTTGTGACGATGATAGCATCTTCAGGCATGACTAAATTCTTAACATCTGTTTTTAAAATCATATTACAGCTCTCTAATTTATGAAATTTTTGTCTTTCTTTATAAAAGAAGAAAGTATGTCACAGGTAAGGGCACTGAGGAAATCCCTATAACATAGCAGGGTCTTTGAATTTAGATGAGAAAGATTCAATGTGAAAACAATTCCTGAAGCTTGTCATAGTAGAGAAAGAGTTATCAGCAATAGATGCAGCAGGACAAAAAACTGGCTAGTTTCAGTAAAACCAGTGGAAGATCAACAATGGTCCAGAACACAGAGGCCTCCTGGTGAAACCCAAGGGTCAGCAGGGAAAACTGAATTAGCTCAGCGTTTACTCAGTGGTCAGCCTCTTGGGGCTTTCTCTAAAACAAACATTGACACCAAAAATTTAATATAGGTATAGACACATTTAAATTTGAGAGTAAAAACAAAGAAGGCAAAGCTCCTATTTGCTGATTTTGTTTCCTAGACACCTACAATGGCCAAGAGTAGGCTGAAGCCCAAACTAGGAGCCTGGAACTCAATCGGAGTCTTCCATGTAGTTGACAAGGATCCAACTACTTGTGCAATCTCCAGTGCCTCCCAAATGTGAATAGGCATGAAGCTAGAATCAAGAATGAAGCTAGGACTTGATGTCTGATTCAGAAACCCCCTAGCGACTTAACAACTTGTCACTGAATGCCTTTTAATATATTTGTCACTTTTATTTCTCTTCTGTTAAAATATGTATGCAGAGCCTTTTCCCCATTCTTTTTTTTTTTCCCTACCGCTCAATTGTGATACTGTAGTATATATTCTGGGTACAAACCCTTCGTTGAATATGTATTTTTTAAAAGATTTATTTATTTTTTTGAAATGCAGAATTACAGAGAGGCCAAGGCAGCACTGACCCTTGCGGTCAATTGGGCAGTGAACCAGAGGATGGAAGACTTCTTTCTCTCTGCCTCCCCTTTTATCTCTGTGTAACTCTGACTTTCAAATAAATAAATAAATCTTTAGAAAAAAAATAAATGTGCAAATTGGGTTTTACATGTAGGTAAATTATTAATACAACATAATTTTTATCTAGAATATGTGAGGATATCCATATGTTTCAAAACCATTGCTGAAATTCTGTTCTGTCGCCATTGAATGATATTGGTAGCTTTATCAAAAATCAGTTGGCCGTGTTTACTCCTGGGACTTTCAGATTTCTCTATTGTGTCTCATAGATTAATGTGTCCATCCTGGTATTAATACCTCATTGCTTTGATTACTGTAGATTATAATTAGAGTTGAGACCAAGTGATGTGCATTGTCTAAATGTGTTGCTTTCTAAACATGCTTTGCTGTTTTAGGTATCTATTATCTATATAACTCTTAGACTCCTAGATCCAACCTGTCAATTTCTAAAAGAAAAAAAAATCTGGAATTTAACTGGAACTACATTTAATCTATAGTTTGATTTGAAGTGAATTGGCATCTCAACAATCAATATTTTGATGAAAGATTTATATTTATAAATAAGAAAGATCCATTCCTCACTCTAAATTCTAATCCATATACTGGAGAGGACTTACGCTTCATTTCTATCATTTAAGAACTAGTTAAAGCAGTAACCATCTATTTGAATACTGCCAATTGCTATATTAGAGAGAAAAACAAAAATATGCCCAAGTAGCTTTACATTTCATTTAAAGGGGCTGATATTAACATATGTAAATAATATGCTCCATAAGTATTATAATCACAAGTTTGGACATAGGATCTCAGGCTGAAAGGGACAGTCTTATGTATTTGATGAGACTCACTCGCTCTTTAGGACAATAGAAAACTGATTAGCCTGAGAATGTCTCAACACAAGACTTAGGCCAATTTACATTTAGAGAATGTGGAATTTAATATATGTTTGCTGAAGAATACTGAACTGAGTGTTGTTATTCAGTTAGAAAAGAGAGACCACAATTTTCTCCTCAAGTTGGCCAGAACTCAATCAACTCGAAAGGAAAATAAAGTACTTTAAGAGAAATGTATTGCAAAATGTAGCCCAGCATGTGGTTCTAAAATAGATATAAACAGATTGAATAGATTTGATTAAGCAACTTTTGTGGGGGTAATTCCAGCTTTCAGTTCTCCAGTAATTTTGAAACACTTAGATTTTAGAGGTCAGATAAAAGAAAACCTTAGCGCTCTGAAAAAGTCCTCATAGTTGTCTGAGCAGCTGGAAATGCAAGAACAAGTGCAGTGACATTTACAAATCTTTTGATTGCTAAGGATGATTAGGTGACCTTGTTAGGGAAAGTATTTTTTCGTGTTTCCTCTTAGCAACTGGAAACAAAAAAGCCATCAGAGGTACGTTCGCTGTTCAGAAACACACAGGCACACCCAGTTCCATGTTCCTTAGAATAGGTATTTAAATAAAGAGAAAATTATTTGTTTAACCTCATAATTTCTTCAAATATGTCAAAACAAGAATTTCTATACAGAAATCACTATGAAATAGCACCCTATGAAATTAATTTTTAAATGGCACAAAGGACATATTATGTAAGATTAAGTAATATATACACAACAAAAAGAAAAATAAATCCTGAATTAAGAAAGTGATTTCCATAGTTTCACTTCAAAAATTAATTTAAGAGGGTAGAATCTTGGCAATTCTCCCCACTTTATCTCCAGGGCAAGTGATAATGAAGATAAGAAGGAAGACTGTTTTACTGTCCCAGGATTTTTGAGACTTTCCTACATCTGTAGTACTCTATTTGTACCCTTTACTTCTTAAGTTACTATTCCTTTTTGGTCCATTCAGCTTACCCAAACACTTCAAGGAAAATATGTATCTGTCATTTAATCCCACTTATGAATATAAACTAAGTTCTTATTACTCTTCACAGATGTTGATATTTTAATATTCCCTAACTGTGCAAAAAAAATTGAATTCTTGGTTCCATTAAACAAATGGCAGAATATGACACATAAATATCAGTTCCTAGGCATAATGGTTCTAATATCTGCCCATAGGAAAAGCATACCTGAATATTTCTGCAACAAGAATAGAAATTTAGTCATGTTTTAAAAGATGCAAATAAATATTGACTCTACTTACGGGAAGTCAGGTTCTCAGAGGTAGATATCTACATGGTCATTTTTCATTAGGACATTAGTTAGCTTGACTGCAAAAGTTTCCATGGGAAATCTTAGAACTTAACAAGTCAAATCAACAAAGTAGGATAGGAATTACCCTCTTAGATGTGCCATTGGGCTTAATGCCTTGAGTCTGCCTCTTACAGCTTATGTGAACTATAACAAATTATTTAGCCTCTCTGTGCCATGGCTACTTTCTTTACAATAACTCCTCAGGTGGTTGGGTGAGTTTGTAGTTAAGCTATTGAGGAGAGAGGTTTTGAAAACCTGACATGGTACTAGAAAGCATTCTCTCGGTCATTCTAGAGAATGTCAGACCCCAGGGTTTTAATGCATATGCCACAGATTTCATGTATCTGCTATATTTACTGAAATTTAAGCAAAATGTGTTGTCATAGATCAGAAAATAGTGTTTCTTTCATATAAATGAGTAGCCAGAAACAGCTCAGATGAATTTTATGTTTGCTTATCTTTATCATGAAGTCATATAGCAATAAACTGAAAGACAATGATGAGCATACTAGTCTATGAATTTTAACACTCAATATAGACATATAAATTCTTTCCAATTTTTATCAATTTATTTTCATTTTATTTTAAAGGCAGAGAGACAGACCAAGAGAGATCTTCCATTGGCAGATTCACTGCCCAGAAGGTGGCAACAGCCAGGGCTGGGCCAGGTTTGTAGCCAGGAGACAGGAATTCAATCCAGGCTTCCAATTTGGGTGGCAGGAGTCTAAGAACGTAAGTCATCATTTGCCACCTTCCAGGGTACATATTAGCTGGAAACTGGATTACAAACTGTCTCAGTAACTAGCATTTGAATCAGGCATTCCAAAATGGGATGTGAGTGTCCCAAGCAGATACGTAACTACTTAACTACTGTACCACATGCCTAACACTACAAAAACATATATAATTTATAAACTGCATTCATTAATATAAGACCATATAGAAAATTTAAAAGAATCTGTCCTGTTTCTCATTGCATAACTAGAAGGTGCTTATTAATAACTGCCCACATTTTTCTAGTTCCCTCTTCACATTGACACTGAGATTTATTTTCAGGGTATAGCTTTGTGTTTTGGGAAGAGATCATGATTTTTTTTTAAGATTCAAATTGACAGACCAGTGCTGTGGCACAGCAGGTTAACGCCCTGGCCTGAAGCGCTGGCATTCCATATGGATGCAGGTCCTAGTCCCTGCTGCTTCTCTTGTGATCCAGCTCTCTGCTGTGGCCTGGGATAGCAGTGGTGAATGGCTCAAGACCTTGGGCCCTAGCATCCGTGTGGGAGACCCGGAGGAAGCTCCTGGCTCCTGGCTTCGGATCGGCACAGTTCCGGCCATTGCAGCCATCTGTGGAGTGAACCAGCAGATGGAAGACCTCTCTCTCTGTCTCTACCTCTATAACTCTGTCTTTCAAATAAATAAAACAAATCTTTAAAAAAAAGTTCAAAATGACAAACATAACTCTTTGTCAAAGTGTTGTGTTTAGGAATTGAAAATGGAACAGTCCTGACTATTCATAAAATATTTTGTCCTTACCCAGAGCTACTGTTCCAAGTAAAACCAATTAGTTCCACATTCAGAATTTGGATAGAAACAAAAACCTGAGTTCTCCCAATTTATGGTATTTATGATTTTACCATGAAGGAAGGCATACACACAACTACATGTCAAGCTGACACGGCAGAATATAGCATTGGAGCTAATTCCCATATTAAGCCATGCCTGAAGAAAGCACTATCTCTGGATTTTTTCATTTACTACAGTGTAATAAATCTACTTACTCCTTAAGCCAGTTCGAGCCAGATTTTCTGACACTTGCAATTCACAGGATACTAAAGGCTTCACCAAGCTCAAATTTAATAACCCTTTCCTCAAATTTATTTTACAAGTACTTTATGAACGTTTTATTCTTTTTCCTTATTATTTCCATGGCTTTCCACAATTGGTATCTAGAACTGTAAACTTGCTTTCCCAGAACTTTTACAAGATCATTTACAGCCTGAGTCCAGCGACTTATTATCCTCTGCTCTTTCACAGGAAAGTTTGCCTCATCTTGATTGTTCCTATTAATGTCTACAGCAATGCCAGACACACTCCTTCTCAGCATTTGCAGACGACATTCCTCTGGGATATACAATACTTTCCTAAGATTACCTTGCCTTTGTAAGACCTCCTTAGTGCCTCTCTGATGTCCATGGTGAATCTTTTCTTATCCAACCCATGGCTCCAATTGTATCTGCCAGTAAACTATCAGCCAAAAATTATTTCACACATGCAATTTTTATAGTAGTAAGAGTCTGCATATTTTATCATTATTTTCTGCACATTTCACTGAATATAATTGTGTATATATGAAAACATTTTGTTGGGTTACTTAATTTATATTTATGGTCCTTCAGAATTTCCTTGAAATGCAAATTGGGCTACATGCTCAACACAAAAAAGCAAAACCTTTCCAGAATTTCATAGAATCCTCATGAATTCTGAGACTATCGTAGTTTTCTGAAAAATATCCCCCTCATTCAATAACAGTTTGGGATAGCTTAAGCATACTGCTACTTGTTAGCAACATATACTGAATAGCAGACTGTCTTTGCTTAAATTGTGTACAGGAGAAATTATACTAGATTTAATCATAGCATTATGGATAATAATTCAAACAACTGACTAAGATAGATGAGAGGTGGAGGCACTTTCTCTAACATGGGAAAACCACATGTCTTCTTTGGAAAAATCCCCACATAGACCAGTTGTACTATAATTACAATTTTGTTATCCATTATTCTAGATTTATAACTTTAACAATAAAGCATAATTAAAAGTTGCAGATAAGTTAAATTGGACTTGGGCAATTTTCCTTTGTACTTACAGCTTCTGCCATATGTTCATTCTGTTTTCTTGTTTGAAATACAAAGTTTGATTTGATTTTGTATGTAATCTAACCTATACCTTTGCTTCTAGACAACATTACAGAATGCCATGCAAAAATAGTGCCAAGATGTTCAGACACTAATCCTTATGGGCAGCTACTCCTTCTACTCTTGGGTAGCAAGAAAAGAAAGTATGTTACTGCTTGTCAGACACTAGTTGTACCAGCTAGGTTTGTTGTAGCCAGTGGTTCAGCCTACAGGAAAATCTAAGCTTTTAATCAGTGTGAAATACAATAAATTAGAGATTAGGAATATAGGAAAGGTGTAACAAATTAAGGCTGAGCAATAGTCATAAACCTATAGAAATTGATCTAAAAGTTTGTACACAATTTATAAATTAATATACATGTATCTTGTTAGAGCTTTTTACTTATGGATTGCCTTAGTATTTGGTGATAAACCCTTCCTGTAACAATGATCCAAAAACCAATGTTTAATAGTAAATAACACATAAGTTTTCATTCTTCTAGAAATCAGATAATGAATCTATAAGTTGCACAAAATGTGTTCTGATAGAAGTGATCAGATTAATACCACAGGACACAACCTGCTAGGAAAACATCAGCATCTACTTCAGAATTAATACAGGAGCAGGAGTCTGTTACAGCTATTAACACACTGCTTGAGGGGTAGGTGTTGGGTACAGTGGTTAAGTCACCACTTGGGACACCCACATCCCCTACTGGAGTCTTTGCATTTGAGTCCTGGCTTTACTTCCACTCCAGTTTCCCGCTAATGGCACCCTAGGAGCCAACAGACCAGAACTAAAGTACTTGGTTCCCTGTCACTCATGTGGAAGATATGGATTGAGTTCCTTGACCCTGGCTTCAGCATGATCCAGCCCTGGCTGTTGTGGCCATCTGGGGAGTGAACCAGGAGGAAAGAGTTTTCTTTTTCTCTGCCTCTGTCTCCTTCTACCTTTCAAGTTAATGAATTAATTAAAATTTAAACACTAGAAGGTTGTTTGCCAAGATGATGTAGGTGACAATTTAATATGTAGAATTTTGGAGACATATTTACATTTTATCCCATTCCATAATATATCTTTTTTAAAAGATTTATTTATCTATTTGAAAGCTAAAGTTACAAAGAGGCTTAGGTAGAAAGAGAGAGAGAGAGAGAGAGAAAGAGAGAGTGAGAGAGAGGTCTTCCATCCGCTGGTTCACTGCACAGATGGCAGCAATGGCGGGAGCTGTGCTGATCTGGAGCCAGGAGCCAGGAGCTTCTTCCAGGTCTCTGACACTGGTGCGGGGGTCCAGCGTCTGGGGCCATCTTCTGTTGCTTTTCCGGGCCATAGCAGAGAGCTGGATCGGAAGCGGAGCAGGCGAAACTCGAACCGGTACCCATATGGGCTGCCAGTACTGCAGGCTGGGGCTTTAACCCACTATGCCACAGCACCAGCCATAATACATCTTTTCATTTAAATGAAGTTATTGCATTCTAAATTACTTTTTTTCATTTTAAATTCCATATTTTCTTGGGTAAATATAAAAAGTATGAATTTTTGGCCATTTAGCCAAACAAGGACTTTACAAACTAAGTGATACCAATATTATAAAAAATGCTTCAAATAAAACAATGACCTAATTCTAGTATTTTTTAATCAAATGGCTATTTAAACTTGTTACATGTTTAGAATTTCATCTTCCAAAGACAAGAGAGTTGATTTTATTATAAAGATTATACATCACATTTTAAAAGCATATGTTTTTACTTTTCGTTGATAATATGGAACAAATTTTGGTGGAACACAAAGTTGGGTTAACAAAATTACTTTTGTTTAAATGAAAAATTTACGATTCAAAAATGGACATAGATGGGCCAGCACTTCAGCACAGCATGGAAAGCTGCTGCCTGCAGTGTCAGCTTCCCATAAGGGCGCTGGTTCAAGTCCCAGCTACTCCACTTCTGATCCAGCTCTCTGCTATGCCTGGGAAAGCAGTGGAGGATGGCCCAAGTCCTGGGGCCCCTGCACCCAAATGGGAGACTGAGAAGAAGCTACTGGCTCCTGGCTTCAGATCAGCCCAGCTCCAGCCATTGTAGCCATTTGGAGTGTGAACCAGTGGATGGAAGATCTCTTTCCCTCCCTCTCTCTCTCTCTGCCTCTCTGTAACTTTGCCTTTCAAATAAATAAATAAATTTTTAAAAAAGAGGATGTAGAAATAGTACAACAGTACTATAGTACAAATTGAAATATATGAACAATTTAGGTGAAAATTATTTTCACCAAATTGGAAAAAACATACATAGAGTAAGTGAACTGCATAATTTTGTGAGACAGGTGATGCTGAACATTGAAAGTAGTCAGAATTGTATTACTAGTCATAAATGTCTTGTGTGGACCTTGCTTCCACTGCAAAAAATAAATAAATAAAATAAAAATGGACAAAATTGTGAGGCAAAAATTTTCAGCTTTGTGTAACAGGCAGAGTGGAAGACAGATTTCCAAAAATAGGAACATATGAGAGGTGAGTGCCATAACTAATGAAGATCCCTCGACTTCTGGTGGACTTCTGGAATGCAGCAAGGAGTGTAACCTGAATTTAGCTTCTTACTGTGTTGAGGAGAATGGGAATGCATGTGGGAGAGGAAGAGATGACTTGGTTGTGTGAAGTAGAAGACAAAAAATGGTGGAACTGTACAAGAAAAGAACCCCAGACACGTTAATCAGATCTCAGAAATTGTTGAATACTAAACTGGAAATAATAATGTTGAAAGTCCACAACTTCAGCAGAGGGATACCTTTGAGTTGTAAACTAAATAATTTTCAGACTTTGAACTCAACTAACAGATATGTCTGTTTTGAGTAAAAAGAATAAAAGGTTTTGTTAAACACACAATATATTCAGGAGATTTTCTATGGAGCCCATGAGTTAGAAATGAGGCTAGGCCGGGGCCGCAGCTCACTAGGCTAATCCTCCGCCTTGAGGCGCTGGCACACTGGGTTCTAGTCCCGGTCGGGGCGCCGGATTCTGTCCCTGTTGCCCCTCTTCCAGGCCAGCTCTCTGCTATGGCCCGGGAGTGCAGTGGAGGATGGCCCAAGTCCTTGGGCCCTGCACCCCATGGGAGACCAGGAGAAGCACCTGGCTCCTGCCATCAGATCAGTGCGGTGCGCTGGCCACAGCGCGCCAGCCGCGGCGGCCATTGGAGGGTGAACCAACCGCAAAGGAAGACCTTTCTCTGTCTCTCTCTCTCACTGTCCACTCTGCCTGTCAAAAAAAAAAAAAAAAAAAAGAAATGAGGCTAACCTGGCCCTGGAATCAGAACCCAGAAAAATCTTCAGAACAACAAAAATCAAGATACCTAAAAATAACTAACTACTGGCTAAAATAAAGCACTGGAAATTGAAAGAAAGAAAATAAAAGTTACTACTGAACAAGTTAAAATGACAATGTCAAGCACTCAATCAAAAAAGTATAAGAAAGAAGTTATGATCCAAAAGCAGGAGGTAGAAAAAAATCAGACAAAAGATACAGAACAATTGAAAGGGAAGGCTGAATTGCACACATGCATTTACAAGTAACCATGAACATATATTCAATAACAAGAACATAATCAATATACTCTTACAAGTATGTATAGGTAAAGCAATGGAAAACATATTTTAAAAAAGAAAATAGAAGACTTTAACTTCAAAAATATAGTAACTGAGGCCTAGCACTATAGCACAATGTATAAAGCCACTGACTACAGTGCAGGCATCCTATGTAGGAGCTGATTTGAGACCTGGCTGCTTTACTTCTGATCCAGCTCTCTGCTATGACCTGGGAAAGCAGTGTTAGGTGGCCCAAGTGCTTGGGGCCCTGCACCCATATGGAACATCAAGAAGAAACTCCTGGCTCCTGGATCAGCTTTGGCCATTGTGGCCATTTGGGAGTGAACCAGTCAATGAAAGACCTTTCTGTCTATGTCTCTCTGTGTCTGTAACTCTACCCCTTGAATAAATAAATAAAATCTTAAAAAGAAAACAAATGAAAATATTCCTGAAGAGTATTAAAAGCTAATTTTTTACAGGAAACGGTATCTGACTTTTAACCCGTAAAAATTGGATTTGCATACTTGAGTGTGGAAAATAAATGACTAAAGATAAAATAGAGATATAGTGATACATACAGAGATATCAACTTATCATTTTTTGCTGGAATCCTGGAAATGGGAGTGGGCAGAAAAATATTTGGTAAATCCACAGTGGTTGACAAAGTTTCAAATTCAGTGGAAGCCTAATAACCCAAAACAATATTATTTCTTTTACTCTACACTCTGGATATTTCTCTTTTCTTTTTGTTTTGGTTTTTATGTGACTCCCTCTGGAAGCATGCCTCTATCTTTGTGGGTGTTTCTTTCTAATCTAGCCTGAAAACTTGCACCTGTAGATATTTTGAGCTTAGTTCTTTTCATATTTTTAATTAATTTGAGAGGCAGAGAGAGAGACAGAGACAGCAGCCTGAGAGGCAGGCGGACAGAAGGACAGAATTCCCATCCACTAGCTCACTCCTCAAATACCCACAACAGGAGCTGAAACCAGAAGCCAAGCACTCAATACTGGCCTGTCCTGTGAGTCTTCACTTGCTGCTTCCCATTGCCTACATTGGGGGGAAGCTGTAATTAGAAGCTGGAATGCAAACTCAAACCCAGGTATCTCAATGTGAGACACAGCTGCCTGATACACTGGGATGAAACAATACTCTGAGCTTAGCTGCTAACCCTGTTATCTTGTTCAGATGCTGTGAGTAGCAGACCTATTGCTTGTGGAGCTTTGCTTTATAAGCATTAAAAACCTCTGAAAGATTTCATCATGACTCACCGGAATCCAATATTAATAGCTGACCCTAATATTTCTCAAAAATTTGGGGTTCTTCGGGTTTCAATTTCCTTAAGCTGTCTCATAAACTCCTTACATTTTCTTTACCATTTTATTTTCTTGTAGAATACCTCTGCCACTGGCAGGAGAATCATATTCTCTGCTCACACCAGATAACAGACAGTCCTCAGAGAAGGACATGGCACATCTTCTGAGATCAGCTAGGCTTGCTTTCTTTCTCCTAAATTTCAGTTCATGCAGGCTTCTCCGTGCCCATAGATTTTAAATACTTTTAAACAAAAAGGTCTTTAAATATTATTTAAAATTTTTTTTCACTGGATGTAATGATGGGTTGCCAGTACCTATTACATCTTTCCCAAATGTGACAGTCTGAGTGAAGTCATTTTCATTTTATATTAAATTAGAATATTACAAACATTCACCTGTATTTTAAAGAAAAAAGTAATAAACTTTAATAAGCTATATTTGAAATACAGAATGAACCAAAGAAGGACTTTACATGCAGAAAAAAATTCATGTTTTGGTATCTGAAAAATACAGTCATAGCAGAACAAATAAATCCATCAATTTACAAGGTGGTTTCTAAGGCAGAATGTTGAGCGAAAGGTTTCCCTTGCTTGTGAGTAACCCTGCAACTTGACAGAATTTCTTTCTTTTGGGCTAATACTGTTGAAGTCTAAAAGGGCTTTGTTCCTCCCCAGCCCCATCCCCCAATTCCAATCTGAACATCTTTGATTGACAATAAATCAAATGTACTCTCCCCTCAAAAACTAGTGTGAACACAGATTTCTCAGAAATTACATTATGTGGTTTACTGAGCTAACACTCTTCCCAATAGCAATGAGAATTTCCTATTTATCATGGATTCTTTTCCTCATTATTATTCTCCCATGACCATATTATTATGCAAATCTCCACTTTCTAAAAGTAGAGGGAAGATGTTTTAGAAGTAACTCAGGGGACAGCGCCTTGGATCACTAGGCTAATCCTCCGCCTGCGGCGCTGGTACACCATGTTCTAGTCCTGGTTGGGGCGCCAGATTCTGTTCCCATTGCTCCTCTTCCAGTCCAGCTCTCTGCTGTGTCCCAGGAAGGCAGTGGAGGATGGCCCAAGTGCTTGGCCCTGCACCTGCATGGGAGACCAGAAGGAAGCACCTGGCTCCTGGCTTCGGATCAGTGCGGTGCGTCGGCCATTGTGGCCATTTGGGAGGGTGAACCAACGGAGAAGGAAGACCTTTCTCTCTGTCTCTCTCTTTGTCTAACTCAGCATGTCAAAAAAAAAAGTAACTCAGGGCCAAAAGCAGCCACCTGTGATGCTGGCACCCCATATGGGCACCAGTTGGTGTCCTGATTGCTCCACAATTACGGCTGATCTGGCCAGTGTTAGTAAGATGCTACAGTTGAGTTGAGCCCCAACAACTTGCTTTATCCATGAAGTATGAAACAACTGACAAACTGAGAAGGTGATTTTTAGCAAAAGACTTTCACCGAAAAGAGCAGGAAAGTCAGGGAGTGCAGAGGCTGAGCTCCGATGAAAGCAGTGGGGAGCAGGGGTCTCCTTCAGAAGGAAAAAGCTCCTAACAGGATATGATATTGGGGTTTTACGCCCACTGGGAAGTTTGTACAAGGTCATTTTACAAAAGCAGTTTTTATGGTGAGCTCATTCTGCCTTCTTATCTCTCTTTTCTCCAATTTACTTGTGACTTTTATGGGACAGAGAACAAGTTCTGTCTTGGGAGGAGTTGTTTGTCTTCCCCATATCTCTGAGTCTGGGCACAGACAGTTCCAGCCACATGGCCTTCTGTGTAATCCAGGCAGGAGCAACTGTTTTTCTCCTGACTTATCAATGGCTTCCTTTATTAACATACTTGCTTTTTAGCTCAGGCTGGTTTCCCAGCTAGGCTAAGAAAATTACAAGAGGTGTTCCTTTGTTGATGTTTTTCTTCTTTTTCTTTTTACTTTTTATCATTTACATCACCACCTTTTGAACCATCTCCTTGCTAAAGGCCTGGGAAAGCAGTGGAAGACGGCCCAAATGTTTGGGCTTCTGCCATCCACATGGAGACCCAGATGAAGCTCCTGGCCTGGGCTAGGCCTATCCCCAGCCACTGTGGTGATCTGGGGAATGAACCAGTAAATGGAAAACATCTATCTCTTTCTCTCTGTTTCTACCCCTCTCTCTCTGTAACTCTGACTTGCAAATAAATAAACAAATATTTTGAAGTAATTCAACAATCAAATAAGATTTTTACTACACATCTAGACCTTCTAAAATTTTTGAGCCAATTTTTATTATTTCAATATATTTTTTAACTAACTAGGTTTTCTTACTAGTTTGAAATAATAATGCTGCTTAAGAGACTACAATTTGCAAAAGTTTAAGTGTAATGGTATTTTTTTTTTGACAGGCAGAGTGGACAGTGAGAGAGAGAGAGACAGAGAGAAAGGTCCTCCTTTTGCCGTTGGTTCACCCTCCAAATGGGCACCGCAGCCGGCGCTCTGTGGCCAGCACATCACGCTCATCCAAAGCCAGGAGCCAGGTGCTTCCTCCTGGTCTCCCATGCGGATGCAGGGCCCAAGGACTTGGGCCATCCTCCACTGCACTCCCGGGCCATAGCAGAGAGCTGGCCTGGAAGAGGAGCAACCGGGACAGAATCCGGTGCCCCGACTGGGACTAGAACCCGATGTGCCGGTGCCGCAAGGCGGAGGATTAGCCTATTGAGCCACAGTGCCGGCCATGTAATGGTATTTTAGTAGCTGGAAGAGTCTACTTTGTGTAGCATTCAATTATGACTCTTATTAGTTGAAAACATTTACATAATTTTATAAAATGTCATTTTGTAACTCTGTAGTTTAAAGATTGTATTTTATTAACAAGTTCATTATCACCACAGCCAAACCATGTGATTGTGAACAGCTCAGAAGAGGGAATATTTTAAACTGTACACTATTTTTGTAGTTATGTCAGAAGTTAAATTTGAACATAAATTGATGGTTATCTAAACACATATCAGTCAGTTTTTTTTTTTTTTTTAACATGAGGAATCAGTCAAGATGAATGACATTTACTGAAAAAACTTTCAAAAGAATAAAAGAAAACGCCATTTAATGATGTGGACCTTAGAAATTTTAAAGATTATTGACTTTTAAGCATTTCGTTTTCTGATCACAGAAGACATTAGGTGTTACATTATATCATTTTCATATCTATACTGCTTTTTAAGATGTATAAAGCTTGGCATACCATAAACATTTTTATAAGAAGCAGATTATGAAAACTTTTATGAGATTTTAATAGAATTAGCTCATTAAACACTTGTATTACACATCTGGCATGTGTCAGAAACTGTCATAGTGGAGATGGAAAAATGTGAATATGACAGTCTGTCTCCTTAAAAGCCCCATGTTCTCTTAGGGGAAAAAGTCAAGAAAGCAAATGACTTTGAAGGCATAGAAAAGTGTTAACAGCAGTACTCTACATAGACTTCCAAATTCAGTGTCCTTTTAGCTATCCTACACCACAGATATTGAAACAGATGTTATATTTCAACATTTTGAACTAAAAGGATGTATTTCTCCCCTTTCTGAAGATTGCAAGTTTTTTGTGGATTGTGCTCAACCCATTGATTTCATCTACATTGAAAGCAGTTACAGAAAGCATTCTGGCCGGTGCCATGGCTCAATAGGCTGATCTTCCACCTGCGGCACTGGCATCCCGGGTTCTAGTCCCAGTTGGGGCGCCGATTCTGTCCCGGTTGCTCCTCTTCCAGTCCAGCTCTCTGCTGTGGCCCAGGAGTGCAGTGGAGGATGACCCAGGTCCCTGGGCCCTGCACCCGCATGGGAGACCAGGAGGAGGCACCTGGCTCCTGGCTTCGGATCGGTGCAGCAATATGGCCTTAATGCGCAGGCTGTAGAGGCCACTTGGGGGGTGAACCAACGGAAAAAGGAAGACATTTCTCTCTGTCTCTCTCACTGTCTAACTCTGCCTGTCAATAAATAAATAAATATAAATAAAAACAAAAGAAACAATCCTAGAGATCTCTAGATTCTTAGTGGTGCCCAAATGGCCATCATATGGAATCAAAAACTACATGAAGAGGAGAATGGGAAGAAGGATTAAATATAATAAGTATCATTAAAACGGTGCTATTGATGAATAAAGAAATATGGAAGAGGGTGATTATGAAAATAAAAGACGCAACACTTCAAAAAAGTAAAAAAAGATCACCAGGTAAAATGTATTTTTAAAATTCTATTCCATAGTGACAGAAGACTTGTTTGTTTATTTTCTAGATGTCATTTATAGCCAGTGATTTCAGAAACAAAATGACATTAATAACATAGGCCATTGGTGGTAAGGCTCTTTTCAATTCCTGTAATGTCAGTCCTGTTTGGTATGTCTAGTCTGCTTTAATATCCAGGGGATACAAGGCTTAAGTTTATTTTTGAGACAAAGCATCATTACCATGTTCAGTCCAGGGTCAGAAAGATCTGTTCCCTTTTCATGGTATTAGCATTTACTATATTCATGACCTGAAGAATTAGTAAGTCAAGAATAGGCAATATTTACCTTAATGGGGGCCTTGTGAGATTTTTGTTAATTAATATATGAAATCATATACAGGTGGACAGTGGAGCAGCAAAGATGCTGCGTGAGATGCCCGTCCCATGCTGGAGTGTCTGGCTCCATTTCTGATTCTAATTTCATGTTAATGCTCATTGTGGAACCAGAAGGTGATGGCTCAAGTACTGGGTCCCTGCTACCAACAGACCCAGTTGAGTTCCTGGCTCCTGGCTGCAGCTTGACCCAATTCCAGTCACAGATGTAGGCATTTGAAACCACCTAGTAAGTAGATCCCCATCTTTCTCTCTCTCTCTCTCTCTCTCTCTAATAAATAAATTAAGTAAAGTTTAAAATAATCTGTTAGTATTATTGGTCTGCTCTTGTCACCCAATAAAAGAAGCTGTCCTGGTTATAAAAAATTTTGAAAAACAATAGCAGATATCATTTAGTATATATTTATGACATTGATTATTTTGACAGATTAATATTAACTAATGTATGCATACAATACTGGGATAGGAAATTTCACATGTTTTGCTCTTTTGTCTTTATATCAACATTATATTAGTATTATGTTATTGACATTTTATATCAAGGAGATTAAATTCTCATTAACTTTTCTACTACTTTTCCCGATCTGGAAAATAGAGAATGAATTAGCTAATACAACAACTGATCCCTGTTTCACAAGAATATACTCTCATTATCATTCATGAACATTAAATCACTTTCATATCCTATCTCATTGTCTTATGGGCACCACTTACAGTGAGAGAAAAGATGGTCATCAACAGAGTGACATCTTTCATACTCTCAATCTTCTGCTAGGAATTCAGTGTTTGGTGTGCACAGCATTGTTGCATGCACCTGCTACATCATTCTCAGAACTTCTTCTTCATCCAAGAAGCCAAAACCTAGCAGTCTTCTGAGAATTCATTCTCTCCCTCCTCCCAGCACTCAAGAAATTCCACAAGACTGTCAAGTCCATATCCCAAATTAACCTTAAGTTTTATACTGCATTAATCGGCTTTTGTGATTCTAATAAAATACCTTAGGTAGTCTACTTCATAAAGGCAAGAAATTTATTCAGGCTTGGTTCTGGAGGCTCATAGTTCAAGATCTGGTGTGCCCCATTGGATCAGCCTCTGGTAATAATGTTCTTGCAGGAAGAGTCAAAGACGGCAAGAGACAGGGAGTGTGCTTGTCTGTCTATATAAAGCCACCAGGATTCAGTCATGAGAGACACATCCTATGGATCTAATCCAACCTAATTAGTTCCCAAAAGCCTCATCTCCAAATATTGTAATTAGATTAGTTTTCCACACTTCTAGTGCCATTAACTCTTGACTTTGGGATCTAAAGCAAATATTCATATCACAACATATGCCTCATTCTGTATCAATGTTTGAAACATTATAATAGTCTCTATAACTATCTTCCTAACCCTGACTCAGTAGTTTCAATCACACCTTTAAACTGCTACCTGCAGAGACAGTGCTAAAATGCAATAATGTCATTGAAATTACTTTTTGACATTTTACAATGGCTTTGCATTGTCTGACTATAATGTTCAGAACCATCAGCAAAGACCACAAGGTCCTCAGAAGTTCCACTAGTCCCACAAATTCTAAAAAGGGAGAGGGAGAGGCAGGAGAAGCAGGAGAGGCAGAGGAAGGGGGCATAGAAGAAAGGCAGGGGAGGAGAGGAGACATGCAGTGCTCAGGAGAAGCTGCTGGTCATGAAGTTCAGCTTGCAATAAACCTTGATAATAAAGCAGTGTCAGGTAACATTTGTGGAAATTTATAAATATAGACTGACATGTAGGGCCAGACAACCTAAAAACATCAGCGCCAACTTTTTTTTTTTTTTATGTCAGAAAACATGTGAAACTCAGAATGAAGTCTAGTGGGACATAAGGAATCCAGACCAGACAGTAATTGAGGTTGTTCTCACAGTGAAAATGAGCATTAAGTCCCAAGGCTCTTTGGGTGGCTGAGTCTGTGTAGTTTGTCACGATTGAATCGGTTTGTATGTGTATACATGGATGGGTAAATTTATACACGTTATCCTCACTATATAATGTATGTATATTTATAAATAATCCCTTTATTTTGTTCATAAAATCCAACCTGAAACCTGGGGCAAATTTATCCCATCAGAGTCAAGAATCTCACATGTAAAGTTAGAAAAATCACACAAGTCGAAGTACTCAAGAGTGCATTATCTTAAAATTGCTTTTCTTATTTAAATGTGCTACACAGTCTAGTTCCTTTTCTCTTTGTCTATCCCATATAATTCATTTCAAAGAAATTCTCTGGCCCTTAAAATATCTACTCTTGGTGACCTCTATTTTTAGTTAGTTTGCCTCATGCAAAATTGTTCTTTTTCTGACTTTGTACCTTTGTGGTAGGAGAGTTGCTTTTTGTCTACACAGGATATATTAAACAAGACATATGTGACTAGTTTATGGAACAGAAAAATTCTTGTCATCTGAGACTTAAACTGAACATCTTAAGTTTGCATTCAGACAGTTTAGCAGCAGCCATTCCCTGCTTGAGGCGATATATGGTTTATTTCTCTTTCATCGTGATGGTCAGTATTTCTTCAGGAAGCTTCCTGAGGAATGACAGCTGTTAATATAAATTTGAAGGCTGAGAAGAGATGAACATGCAAAATTCTCATGTTGTGCCAGCATCCTCTGACAGGCTTTTGTGATTCAGCATCTCTCTGAACAGTGTGAATTATAATTAAATCATAGACATAAGGACGGTGGGTAACGCAATGCCACTTGAACTGTTTTCAACCCAAAAGATAGCAAAGCTGGTCTCTGAAATCATTTTGGACTTCAGGAGGCAGATTTAGCGATGATACAGAGAGATGCTGGTGAAACCTTGGTCCAGAAAGAATACTGACCTGTAAGAACAGACTCTTTCCCAGAGATCTCCTTGCTATACCTGCACGGAAGACCAGCCTGAGGACTGCTCTACCTACATGGCCTCTACCACCTGAATTGTTGAGTGGAGTAGAAAACCAGGTGTCCTTATGGATGAGGGCTTAATGTGGCACACAGAACTATTAATAACATGAAGGTCCTGGCTTTTGAGCTGAATGACATTCTACTTAAAGTGCCATCCTGCGAAGGAGGGGTGCTGGGTGTTCAAACACTGAAAGTGACAGATAGTATGATTCACTACACAGAGTCTCTCGCATGCCCTTATTCCCTGATCTTTTAGAAAAAGGCTGGAGAAAAATTATTTATCTTTCCAGCCTCCCTGGCCTCTGTTTCTGGTTAATGATTTGGAAGTGGAAATATACTAGAAAGGGATTTCCTGTTTCTGCTCCTTTGCTTTGACCTCCTTCAATGGAGGGTTTGAAATCTGGAGTGGAACAGTCAATCTTAGTGATGAAATATGAAAATAAAACATACACACTAAAGATGAGTAGATGAAAAGCAAAAAGTGCATGTTATTGAATTCTCCCACTTCCAGAATTTTCTGTTGTGTGAAACAAATATTCTCAAATCACTTCTCATGAGCCATAGGAATTAATTCAAACCATTGTCTTTGCTTTCAGGTCTTTACACTAAGGACTCTAACTCCGCCTTGCTCCACTGCTGTGCCATGGGACAGTTTTCTCTGCCTTGAATTTGGCAGGACTCATCATAGCCCATGCTTACCGTGACATTCCTTTCTCTGGAGCACCCTTTCACTCCTTTGTTACTTTCTGTCTGGTGTTCACACACACTTTTCAACACTCACCTGAAGTCTCACTTACTCAAAACTTTCTGCGTGAACTTAGTTTTAAATAGGTAGCATTCTACTTGTACATCCATTTATAACAATTTCTTTCACATTTGCTTTCCCTATTAGGTTACAAACTTTCCTATTTTATATTCTGTGCTTAGCAAGTTGCATGGCACCTGACACATAGCAATAAATAAATAAACTCCATTAGATATTTGAAGAATGAATAATATGAATTAGGGATGAATTGATTTTATTTTGATATATTACTTGGTGACCTCTGAGAAGCAATTTCAGTGGAAATTATCAAATGAGAATTCTCTAGCCACCAAATATTACAATGTTTCTTTACTTGACAAATTTCCTTCCCTCCGTTGTCAGCAAGAAGAGTGTTTATGGGGGCCGATGCTGTGGCACAGCAGGTTAACTCCCTGGCCTGAAGCACTGGCATCCCATATAGGTACCAGTTCAAATCCCGGCTGCTCCTCTTCCAATCCAACTCTCTGCAATGGCCTGGGAAAGCAGTAAAAGATGGCCCAAGTGCTTGGGCCCCTGCACCCACGTGGGAGACCTGGAAGAAGCTCCTTGCTCCTGGCTTCGGATGGGCACAGCTCCGGCCATTGCGGCCATCTGGGGAGTGAACCAGCGGATGGAAGACCTCTCTCTTTGTCTCTACCTCTCTCTCTGTAACTCTGTCTTTCAAATAAATAAAATAAATTTTTTTTGAAGTGTTTATGTTCTCCTGAGTTTTTTTTTTTTTGTTTCCATATTTTCTCGTATTTTCAAGGATATTATTCTTTCCATTATAGAAAAAAGAACACACATGAATAGCAAAACTGAAGAAGAAATACTTAAATATAAAATGGTTTTAAAGAGAGTATTAGTTCAGATCTATTTTTGTTAGGTCATCTCATATGTTCATAGCAATGTTAGATTAGAGTACACACAACACTGTATTAGATTTACACAATACTGTTAATCTAATATTTTCCCAAAGTAGCTGAATTTACACAATCACTATACCATAGGTGTGTGTTTTTGTGCACACATGAATTTACAACTGTCATGTGGAAATTGTTTCTTAGTTTTAGGAATTATTTAGAGCAGTCATGAGAATTATTCTGAAACTGATTTTCAAATCCAAGTAAAAGATTATTGTTTCATGTTCTTTTGGCAATGCCAACAATTGAACTGATCATCCCAGCCTGTGGATAGTACATTGCAACTTAATTGGTTGCAATCACATAAGAAGATGATAATATGTACCATACCACATAGGTCTCCTATATTTTTCTCTTTTTTTCCATGCTATGTCAAAAATATAGTTAAAATATATTATTTTCTACACCATGGCTTTGATCACACTCAAACACAGTTTGACCATATCTTCTTATAAAAATAAAAAAAATTGGCATATTATTTGGTAAAAATGTCCAGTATATACTCTGTAAAGTCTGATTGGTTTTCCATAGTTTTAAAAATATTTTATTGATGATAATTTAAATTTTCTGAAATTAGCAGGTTGGAAATTGAGGCTATGCTTTATTCACTTCCTTGTTTTTTATCAAAATTATCAAGTTAACTTTAATTGACCACTTGTTTTGACCTGACTCCTTATGAAGTAATTTACATACTATATATCTCAGTGAATATTTTTAATAATTATTTTAATTAGATTTTCATCCCTAAAAGAAGACAGTACAAAAAGACTCAGAGTTTATTCACTTGTCCAGTCTCCTAGGCTCATTAATGGTGATATGCAGCTTGTGAACACCATTCTATCTGAAAATGATACTTCTTTTTTTTCTAAAGATGAATTTATTTATTTGAAAGGCAGAGTTACAGAAAAAGAGAGGGAGAGAGCGAGATAGTCCGTCTATTGATTCACTCCCCAAATGTCTCCAATGGATAGAATTGGGCTGATGCAAAGTCCAAAGCCAGAAGTAAGGAGCTTCCTCTGGGTCTCCCATGTGGGAGCAGGGGTTCAAGCACTTGGGCCATCTTTCAGGCTTTCCCAGGCACATTAGCAGGGAGCGGGACTGGAAGTGGATCAACTTGGACTTGAACCGGTGCTCATACAGGATATAGGCATCACAGACATTAGCTCTACTCACTACACCACAGCACAGGGCCAAAACTAGATTTGTAAACTGCAGTTTCTATTGATGCTATTCCATACTACATATCTTAGTTCTGAAAAAAAAAAAAAAGTTGTGCCATGTAACAATTGAGGAATAAATAATTGGTCTTTTTTAGTGGGAAAAAAAAAGAATAAGAATAGAAATGTATTTCAGGAATGTGTACAATAGTCAGAAAATTCACTATGTCAAATAAGTGCATTGCTTTATAAACTTTTGATATGGTTTCAATTTCAATCAGAGAATAGAACTGATAGAGAATTTCTTGGTAACATAGCTTTCAGAAACAGAATTTATGGTCCAATAATTTAGGTACAACTACTTTAATTCCTTGTTGGAATCAAGTGAGGTATAAATAAATCTTTATTTAATATATAGCCCAGAGACTATCACCAACAGTAGTGTTAACTAAAACTAACACACAAAGAAAACTATAATATCCAAGATCTCCCAACTGAAATGAAGGTCCTTTGCCAATTCTAAGAACACATGATTCTATAAAATACACTAGTACAATTACAATTTACACATATATAGTGAATATTTTCTTTTAAAATTATTATTCAGTTCATCTTGAGAAAACAGTCTTATTTTATCCAGTAATGATATTTTGTGATGCATAAATTTATTGAAAATTATTTTTTAAAACGTAGATATTAATAAGTTATAATATTCACTAGCTGCTAATGATTCTAGTCAAATAGACAATCAAATAGAGATAATTTGAAATTTTAAAGAAAGATTCAGTTGTATGTCAGGCAAGAAAATTCAATAGAAATATTACTCATCTTCCATGAGTTTTGCTTACCCAGAATCTGTACAAAAGGGTACATCTTTTCCCAGCTTTAGTGGGAACATAATCACAGTTCTGTCTACATGGAGGTCATTCAAGATTAATTTCAGTACTTTTTTTTGGAGCTGTGTTTACGTATTATTAAATTCACTTAGTTTGTGTCTGTAATTCAGTGTTTTCTGATAAATGTCCAGAGTAATACATTTAGCACAGATATAGATTATACTGGTTTACAGATATAGATTATACTGGTTTCTCTGACCTTTCGTGAACTGGATCTAGAGGAAAAAAATCCTATTCAATCAAATAAATACCTATTAATTCATACTCATTTATGTAGGAACTGTTTACTAAAGATACTGAGAATCTTTGGTATGGTGGATACCGTAATAATAGTAACCAATACAATTAACGACATTTGACGATAATTGAGTGACTGGTTTCTCTCAAACACCACCCTAAGTAAGAATGTTATACATCTTAATACTTTTACTTCTCACAATAACCCAAGATAGTTATAATATTTCCATTTCAAATATCAAAAATTTTGTCATAGAGCATTAGGAAAACTCACATGTACTTACCCAGTTAACAGATGATGTAGCAGAATATGGACATCACAGTAAGGAACTCTCTGAAAAGAGAAGTAAAAATAAAACAGCAAATTAAAGCATCATTTACCCATATCATCCCATGGTTAAAGCTCTATTGACCTGTGTGTATGGACACAAACACACACATGCACATAAAGGGAAAAGGATTCCTGAAAGAGTGTTTACACGTTCCCTCTACATCTCCATCTCTGATTGCATCTTCCTACACCTCTAAACATCTTCCACCACTATTGCTTTGTGAGACCTGACTTTGGTTCCAGCCGAACCGTGCCTGAATCCTGACTGATGGAACATGTGAGGTAGTCAATCGATATTGCTTTATGCCAGTAAGTTTGTGGTAAATTATTACACAGCTGTAGAAACTAATACAACAAACTTCCCATCTTTTTAAATTTCCTTATTATCTCTCATCAATATTATCCCTGCTAATGATGAACTATACTAGTAACAATCTTGTGATTATCAACTGTGGCCAATTTATTTTTCATATATTGATTCTGGTAGTTATGTTTGAAGTCAATTGTCTTCACCATACTAAGTCTAAAATAATCACAGTTTTGTGGTTACCATCCCTTACTAACTCCATTGCAATTTTTTTCTTATTTTTTTTTTTTTGACAGGCAGAGTGGACAGTGAGAGAGAGAGACAGAGAGAAAGGTCTTCCTTTTGCAGTTGGTTCACCCTCCAATGGCCGCCGCGGCCGGCGCGCTGCGGCCGGCGCACCACGCTGATCCGATGGCAGGAGCCAGGAGCCAGGTGCTTTTCCTGGTCTCCCATGGGGTGCAGGGCCCAAGCACCTGGGCCATCCTCCACTGCACTCCCGGGCCACAGCAGAGGGCTGGCCTGGAAGAGGGGCAACCGGGACAGAATCCGGCGCCCCGACCGGGACTAGAACCCAGTGTGCCGGCGCCGCTAGGCGGAGGATTAGCCTAGTGAGCCGCGGCGCCGGCTATTTTTTTCTTATCTTAACATTTTTCTCAGATGTATTTGAGTAGTCCCAAGAGTGCTCTGAGCTCTCAGTATCCACTGCACTAACCGTGCAGTCAGGATGCCAAGTTACGTATCTGGTACTCGTGAGAAGTTTGTGACTGTTTTTCTGCAGTGGGTGACACTCTCCTGAGCTACTTTGCACTGCTGTCAAAGCCTTTTGATGTCTCATCCAAATCTCTCTCTGGTCACTCAATTGAAGTCTTGGGGAAGGATTATTCACAACCATTTCCAATAGAATTTAGATAAAATTAACATATATCAAAAGCATTTTAATGAGATTTTAGCATATTGAAGTGGGGACCAGCACTGTGGCGTAGTAGGTTAAGCCTCTGCCCATGGTGCCGGCATCTTATATGTTCCCTGGTTTGAGACCTGGCACCTCCACTTACAATCCAGCTCCCTGCCACTGAGGATAAGGGCCCAAGTGCTTCGGTCCCTGGTACCCATGCAAGAGATCTAGACAAAGCTCCTATTCCTGGCTTCAAATCACCCCAGATCCAGCCACTGAGGCTATTTGGGGAGGGAACAAGTGGATGGAAGGCCTCTCTCTGACCGTAATTCTGCCTCTCAAATAAATAAATAAATCTTTAATAAAAAAGAATATCAAAGTGGAAGATCAGGAAGTAGCCTAGAAATACTGTTCATAACAACATATAATTCATTGTTTTAACAAGCCAGACCCTACATCTCGTAACTCTAACCTAGTCCATTCAATGTTGCTTTAATCATCTCTCATTTATAATTCTTTCCTTAGTAAAATTTTTCCTGTTACTAGAATTTGGGGTATGAGTACTATCAATCAAGTTCCAAATAGCTTAAATTAAAGAAGGATTCACACCTAAGTGTGTGAAGAAAAGTAAGTATAAGATAAAAACATAGAAGTTCAACACTCCCAACTCCAGTATTTCTGCTTTATGCATAGTTATCCTCTTCACTATTTGATGATAGCCTTCCTCAATTTCTTTACCTCAAACAGTATAAAACATCACTGACTGAAATTCAAGGATTTTATATTCTATAGCTTCAGGGTATTCAAGAGAAACTAGTATCCTTCCTCTGTTTCAATTCTAAAATTTGGGAAAATCAATACACATCCTGCCAGAATTAGGAATATCCCCATTATGAACTGTTCACCTGTGTAATATTGTTCCACAGCTTTGAGTGATTCCACTATAAGTCAAGTTTTAAGAACATGCTAACATTCACAGAAAGCGTGAGGGTGGTGGTGGTGGTGGCTTTTGTCAGTATGCATTTATAAATGCAAGTTGGGATGAGCAGAATCGTCTCACCAAGAAAATGAAAACACAGTATATCAAAATGTGTGGCACACAGCAAAAGCAGTGTTAAGTGAAAAGTCTATAGCAGTAAATGTCTACATAAAAAATTGGAAGGCTGGCAAATAAATGATCTAAAAATGCATCAATAGGACCTAGGAAAACGTGAAAAAACCCAATCCAAAATTAGTATAAGGAAGAATAATAAATAGAGGAGAAATAGACAAAATAAAAATTTATAGACACACACACAAAATTTTCATAAGAAAGGTGGTTTTTTGAAAATAACACTGAAAAACCATTAACCTAAATAACCAAAAATTGGGCAGGGAGAGAAGACCCAAATTAACAAAATATGAGATGAAGCTGGGAAGTTACAACTCATATCACAGAAATAAAAGAATAATTAGGAATTATTACTGACAGTTATATACCAACAAATTGGTAAATCTTGAAAATTGATAGGTTGTGGACACATATAATTTATTAAAATTGAGGTACAGAGACATAGAAAACTTAAATAGAACATTAACCAAGACTGAGATTGAATCAATAATAAAGAGTCCCACAGCAAAGAAAAGCCCAGGACTGATTGGCTTCACTACTGAATTCTACCAAACTTTAAAGGATGAACATATCCAATATTTTCTTAAATTATTCAAAACAATTCAAAGCTAGGAAACTCTTCCAAACTCATTCTATGAGAGTCAACATTACTTTAATTCCCAAACCAGAGAAAGATAAAGCAACAGCAACAAACACAAACAAACAACAAAACCAGAAAACAGCATTTCCCCATTCTATATGATGCTGGGTGTGGAGTGTCATATATTGCCTTGATTGCATTGAAGTGTTTCTTCTATACTCAGCTTTTAGGGTTTTGTTTTTTAAATCATGAAAGAACGATGCCTTTTATCAAAGGCTTTCTCTGAATCTATTGGGACGATCATAGCTTTTACCCTTCATTTTGTTGTGTTGTATCCTGCTTTTGATTTGAGTTTTTTGAACCATCCCTGTATCCATGGGGATTTATCCCAGGAATAAACCATTGATCTGGATGGATGATCTTTTTAACATTTGGTGGGATTCTATTTGCTAGTATTTTGTTGATGATTTTTGCATCTATGTTCATCAGAGATGCTGGTCTATGTGTTTGAGAATTATGTTGCAGTAATTATCATACATTTTCTGCGAAACTGAGAATCTAATAGATTAATAAATTCCTGAAAAAATAATTAAAAAGTAAATGTTAACTGATAACATATTGTATGATATTTGTTAAAGAGAGAGACAAAATCTTTCTGTTCTATTTAGTCAGGGCCCAGAGGCTAATGAATATTTGATCACAACTATGAGATGAAATCACTTTTGGACAGACACAAAACTGCCATGAGAAGAAACTTCTATGAGAGTTGTACAATCCTACTCAGAAAACTCATATTTTGAATTAATTTTGCTTAGTATTTATTTTGAAACAGAAGAAATAAATTGTCTTTTTTTTTTTGACAGGCAGAGTGGACGGTGAGAGAGAGAGACAGAGAGAAAGGTCTTCCTTTCCCTTTGGTTCACCCTCCAATGGCCGCCACGGCTGGCGCGCTGCGGCCAGCGCACCGTGCTGATCCAATGGCAGGAGGCAGGTGCGTCTCCTGGTCTCCCATCCACTGCACTCCCTGGCCACAGCAGAGATCTGGCCTGGAAGAGGGGCAACTGGGACAGAATCCGGCACCCTGAACGGGGACTAGAACCCGGTGTGCCGGAGGATTAGCCTAGTGAGCCGCGGCGCCAGTGAAATAAAATGTCTTATCAGATAATAATATTTTTCTGTAGCAGATCAACTCCAAATATTGAGTAGCTTCATTCAACAAAAATATATTTCAAACACTAAAAAAAGAAAAAGAAATGAAAAGAATATATAGTAGGACGCATTCTACAAATTCTCTAAGTAGTCATTGGTACTGACATGTTGGATAGGAAAAACAAAACCATGAATAATTGATAACATATAGAGTTTTAACTCAAATATTCACATCTTTTCCCATTGTTGCAGGCTAAATAGGTTTGGGACTCCTTGCATCAAGTTTATGTGTTGAAGTTCTAGCCCTCAACGTGATGGTATTTGGAGATGGGGTCTTTGCAAGGCAACGAAGTTTGATTAGGCCGGGAAGGCAGCCTTCTCATGATTGCATCAACATTTTCTTTAAAAAAAGATTCACTTATTTCTTTATTTGAAAGAGTGATTGACAGATACACACACACAGACACACAAAGAGAGGTAGGGAGAGATGGAAAGAGAAAGAGAGAGAGAAAGAGTGAGAGAGAGAGGGACATCCCATCTATTGATTTACTCCCCAGATGAACTCAGAAGTCCATATGGGTCTCTCATGTAGGTGGCAGAGACTCAAACAATTTAACTTTCTACTGTTTCCTTACAAGACATGTTAGCAGGAAGTTAGACTGAAAGTTCAGTAGCAGAATTTCCAACTGTCACTCAAATATGGGATGTTGGTGTCTTAACCAGCTGTGCAAAATACCAGCCCCAGCATGAGCATCCTATAGGAAGAAGACAGAGCACTCTATGCGTCAGCAGGGAGGAAAAGTCATACTAACATTCATGGGAAGATGGCTGTGTGCAATCCAGGAAGCAGTCCCTGTCTAGGAACCAAATATATTGGCATCTTGATCTCAGACTGCCCAGTTTCTAAACTATGACAAAAGATCTCTGTTGTTTAATCCACACAACCTACAGTATTTTTCTTAGCAGCATGGACAGATTAAAACACCTGCTATACGAAACCAACTAAGAAATAGTTTGAGCATAACCTTCATGGGGCATACTTCCCTGAAGACCTCACTGAATAGGATTCATTTACTTGAGTTCATTTTAAAACCACTAATTTGGGACTTGCAATGCTTTGTAGTGAAGTCTAAAATACAGAGACAATTAAAAAACAGTTCTTACCATGAGCAGTCAGCCTAGAAATGAAGGCAGGCGTGTAATTGATATTTCAATGCAGTGTACTAGGGAGCAGTGCTTGAATTACAGTGAAGACACACATAAATAAGCAATTGAATCTGCATGGACAGTTCAGTAATGATTTCCTAGATATGAGTCTGAGCTATTCTAAGTTTACTGATATCAAATGCCAGAAAAACTGCAGCAGAAATTGGACAGTACATGTAGAAAAAAAAACTACAATGTGTTATTGAGGTGCATGGAGAATATACATTTCTGCATACAGTCACACCAATATTAACTTTTAAATTAAGCTTATTTTTACTCGAAATAAATGCTCAAATCAGTTTAAAGGGTCAATTATTTCTGCTAAGCTGGTTATGAAAAATAGCAGTTTCTAACTATTTAACTCTCTACCAAAGCAATTACTTATAAATTTTTAACCTAATTCTGTGTGTGTTAGCTCCATATTGATAAATGACATGCTTACATAACTACTTATTGATTTTACAGTGTTAGACTGTATCTGCTGACTTCTTAGTATAGGAGATAAGAAGTTAACTCGCTTTATCACCTTGACACACTCATGCTTGTCCTTCTCCCACTCACACACACACACACAAAAACCACTGTTTACCTCTTTAATGTAAAATAGCATATATTTAACAGATTATAATATTGAAAGTGCTTATTAAAAACATCAAGTGCTAATGTTCGTCAATTAAATACATATTTCCTAAATGTTTTTGGTTTTTTTTTTGGAATTTTTATTAGCTAAGAATTTGTATATATAGATATATATATATATATAGATGAAAATATATAAATAGCTATTTTCTCACATTGTTGCCCAGTCTCTGTTTCCAGATATAGCTCACATTAATTCCTGAGTTTTAGGGAATCATGTTATTTGGTATTATTCCTTACCTTCTCCATTTCAAGCTGGGATGTATCTTCCTATAGCTTTATAAATAATTGCTGCATATAATCTTTCATCTATTTTTCTCTCTCTGTCTTTGTCTCTCTCTCTCTTCCTCTCTCTCTCTCACTCACTCCCTCTCTCTCTCTCATCAATTTACCTATAAAAACTCTTCACTGACAGGAAAAAAAATAAATCAAAAAATCACGTGGACAAGGGCATCCCATATCCGAGTGCCTAGGTTCAAGTCCAGGCTTTGCTTCCAATTTCAGCTTCCTGCTAATGTGCACTTGGGACCGCAAAAGAGTGTTGGCTCTTTGACTATGACCTTGTCTAAATAAGATGAGAGTCAGATAACTCAAAAGGCTTCCATAGCCTTGGAAACTCATGACTGGAGCATAGGGAGATTACTGATGCCATAAACAGGAATGTCAATTTGTAAAGTCAACAACAGGAGTCACTGTGCACTTACTCCTCATGTAGGATCTCTGTCCTTAATGTGCTGTACATTGAGATTTAATGCTATAACAAGTACTCAAACAGTATTTTTCACTTTGTGTTTCTATGTGGGTGCAAACTGTTGAAATCTTTACTTAATGTATACTAAACTGATCTTCTGTATATATAGAAAATTGAAAATGAATCTTGATATGAATGGAAGGGGAGAAAGAGCGGGAAAGGGGTGGGTTGTGGGTGGGAGGGAAGTCATGGGGGGGGGAGCCAATGTAGTCCATAAGCTGTACTTTGGAAATCTATATTCATTAAATAAAAGTTAAAAAAAAGAGTGTTGGCTCAAATAGTTGGATCCCTACCATAAAAATGGGATACCTAGGTTAATATCCTGGCTCCTGATTTCAATGTGGCCCAATTCAAGCTTTGCCAGCATTTAGAGAGTGAACCATGGGATGAAAGATCTCTCTCTATCTCTGTCTTTTTTCTCCTTCTGTGTGTCTCTTCCTTTCAAATTAAAATTAATAAATAAATAAAAATTAAAAATATTAATTGCTGTGTTTGTAGGATTTTAGGAAAGTGTACCAAATGCATATTGCCAATACAGTTTAATCTAACAACTTAAGATGATTTGTTTCCATATTTTGTTCTATGTAAGTTTTGATTCATTTTCACACAATGACTTTTTTTTAAGATTTATTGATTTATTTGAAAGTCAGAGTTACGGAGAGGCAGAGGCAGGGGCCCAACGACTTGAGAGAGGGAGAGAGAGAGAGAGACAGAGACAGAGAGAGACAGAGAGAGATCTTAGCTCCTGGTTTCAGATCCCCCAAGCTCCAGCGATTGTGGCCCTTTGGGGAATGAATCTCTCTCTCAATCTCGCTCTCTCTCTCTCTCTCATTTGCCTCAGAGTCTCAGAGCATATAATGTGAACATACTTTCCCCTGGTGATATTAACTTTGATCCAATGGGTAAGGTTGTTTTAACTACATTTTTCCAAGTTGATGTTCCTGAGATTCCTTTCCCATTTGCTATTCTTTGGAAGTGTGTTACAAAGTCTAGCACCCTGTGATAAAGATCACAGGGAATTCAAAGCATATATTAGAACTTATCTTTGGCAAATGGAAGGGCAAAGTTATCACTTATCATTAGTCACACTGAACATTAATGGCCTGAACTGTCCAGTTAAAAGACACCAATTGGTTGATTGGCTTAAGGAACAAAACCCATCTATTTGCTGCTTACAAGAAACACATCTTTCCAACAAAGATGCATACAGACTGAAAGTGAAAGGCTGGAAAAAGATACACCATACCAACAGAAATGAAAAAAGAGCAGGCGTAGCCATCTTAATATCGGACAACATAAACTTTACCACAAAAACTGTTAAGAGATACAAAGAGGAGGACTATATAATGATTAAGGGATCAATTCAACAGGAAGATATAACAATTATCAATGTATATGCACCTAATTACAGGGCACCGGTTTATTTAAAAGATTTGTTAAGGGACTTAAAGGGAGACTTAGACCCCAATACAATAGTACTGGGGGTCTTCAATATTCCACTCTCAGAAATAGACAGATCAACAGGACAGAAAATCAAAAAGGAGACAGTAGATTTAAACGACACTATAGCCCAAATGGATCTAACAGATATCTACAGAGCTTTCAATCCTACAGCTAAAGATTTTACATTCACCTCAGCAGTACATGGAACCTTCTCTAGGATTGATCACATACTAGGCCATAAAGCAAGTCTCAGCAAATTCAAAAGAATTAGAATCATACCATGCAGCTTCTCAGACCATAAAGGAATGAAGTTGGAAATTAGCAACTCAGCAATCCCTAGAGCATATGCAAACACATGGAGATTGAACAACATGCTCCTGAATGAACAATGGGTCATAGAAGAAATCAAAAGAGAAATCAAAATTTTTCTGGAAGTAAATGAGGATAACAGCACAACATACCAAAACTTATGGGACACAGCAAAAGCAGTGTTAAGAGGAAAGTTTATATCAATAGGTGCCTACATCAAGAAATTGGAAAGACACCAAATAGATGAGCTTTCAATTCACCTCAAGGATCTAGAAAATCTAGAGCAAACCAGACCCAAATCTAGTAGGAGAAGAGAAATAATTAAAATCAGAGAAGAAATCAACAGGATTGAATCCAAAAAAAAAAAAAAAAAAATTACAAAAAACTAGCCAAACAAGGAGTTGGTCTTTTGAAAAAATAAACAAAATTGACACCCCATTGGCCCAACTAACTAAAAAAAGAAGAGAAAAGACCCAAATTAATAAAATCAGAGATGGAAAAAGGAAACATAACAACAGAAACCACAGAAATAAAAAGAATCATCAGAAATTACTACGAGGATTTGTATGCCAGCAAACAAGGAAACCTGTCAGAAATGGATAGATTCCTGGACACATGCAACCTACCTAAATTGAAGCATGAAGACATCGAAAACCTACAGACCCATAACTGAGACAGAAATTGAAACAGTAATAAAGGCCCTCCAAACAAAGAAAAGCCCAGGACCAGATGGATTCACTGCTGAATTCTACCGGACATTTAAAGAATTACTAACTCCAATTATTCTCAAACTATTCAGAACAATCGAAAAAGAGGGAATCCTCCCAAATTCTTTCTATGAAGCCAGCATCACTTTAATTCCTAAACCAGAAAAAGATGCAAATTGAAAGAGAATTACAGACCAATATCTCTGATGAACATAGATGCAAAAATCCTCAATAAAATTCTGGCCAATAGAATGCAACAACACATCAGAAAGATCATACACCCAGACCAAGTGGGATTTATCCCTGGTATGCAGGGATGGTTTAATGTACGCAAAACAATCAATGTGATACACCACATTAACAGACTGCAGAAGAAAAATCATATGATTATCTCAATAGATGCAGAGAAAGCATTTGATAAAATACAACACCCTTTCATGATGAAAACTCTAAGCAAACTGGGTATGGAAGGAACATTCCTCAATACAATGAAAGCAATCTATGAAAAATCCACGGCCAACATCCTATTGAATGGGGAAAAGCTGGAAGCATTTCCACTGAGATCTGGTACCAGACAGGGAAGCCCACTCACACCACTGCTATTCAATATAGTTCTGGAAGTTCTAGCCAGAGCTATTAGGCAAGAAAAAGAAATTAAAGGGATACAAATTGGGAAGGAAGAACTCAAACTATCCCTCTTTGCAGATGATATGATTCTTTGTTTAGGGGACCCAAAGAACTATACTAAGAGATTATTGGAATTCATAGAAGATTTTTGCAAAGTAGCAGGGTATAAAATCAATGCACAAAAATCAACAGCCTTTGTATACA
This sequence comes from Oryctolagus cuniculus, assembly GCF_964237555.1. Classification (NCBI taxonomy): domain Eukaryota; kingdom Metazoa; phylum Chordata; class Mammalia; order Lagomorpha; family Leporidae; genus Oryctolagus; species Oryctolagus cuniculus. The sequence goes on along the minus strand of NC_091433.1, from coordinate 188,958,326 downwards.
CAGGCAATGCCATGGCTGAGGAAGAACTTCTAAGATCAATCCCATTCACAATAGCTACAAAAACAATCAAATAACTTGGAATAAATTTAACCAAGGACACTACGGATGTCTACGATGAAAATTACAAAACCTTAAAGAAAAAAATAGAAGAGGATACCAAGAAATGGAAAACTCTTCCATGCTCATGGATTGGAAGAATCAATATCATCAAAATGTCCATTCTCCCAAAAGCAATTTATAGATTCAATGCAATACCAATCAAGATACCAAAGACCTTCTTCTCAGATCTGGAAAAAATGATGCTGAAATTCATATGGAGGCACAAGAGAACTTGAATAGCTAAAGCAATCTTGTACAGCAAAAACAAAGCTGGAGGCATCACAATACCAGATTTCAAGACATACTACAGGGTAGTTGTAATCAAAACAGCATGGTACTGGTACAGAAACAGATGGATAGACCAATGGAACAGAATTGAAACACCATAAATCCATCCAAACATGTACAGCCAACTCATATTTGATCAAGGATTCAAAACCAATCCCTGGAGTAAGGACAGTCTATTTAATAAATGGTGCTGGGAAAATTGGATTTCCACATGCAGAATCATGAAGCAAGATCCCTATCTTTCACCTTATACAAAAATTCACTCAACACGGATTAAAGACTTAAATCTACGAACTGACACCATCAAATTATTAGAGAGCATTGGAAAAACCCTGCAAGATATAGGTACCGGCAGTGATTTCTTGGAAAACACCCCAGAAGTACAGGCAGTCAAAGCCAAAATTAACATTTGGGATTGCATCAAATTGAGAAGTTTCTGTACTGCAAAAGAAACAGTCAGGAAAGTGAAGAGGCAACTAACAGAATGGGAAAATACATTTGCAAACTATGCAACTGATAAAGGGTTGATAACCAGAATCTACAAAGAAATGAAGAAATTCCACAACATCAAAACAAACAACCCACTTAAGAGATGGACCAAGGACCTCAATGGACATTTTTCAAAAGAGGAAATCCAAATGGCCAACGGACACATGGAAAAATGTTCAAGATCACTAGCAATCAGGGAAATGCAAATCAAAACCACAATGAGGTTTCACCTCACCCCGGTTAGAATGCCTCACATTCAGAAATCTACCAACAACAGATGCTGGAGAGGATGTGGGGAAAAAGGGACACCAACCCACTGTTGGTGGGAATGCAAATTGTTTAAGCCACTATGGAAGTCATTCTGGAGATTCCTCAGAAACCTGAATATAACCCTACCATTCAACCCAGCCAACCCACTCATTGGAATTTACCCAAAGGAAATTAAATTGGCAAACAAACAAGCTGTCTGCACCTTAATGTTTATTGCAGCTCAATTCACAATAGCTAAGACCTGGAACCAACCCAAATGCCCAAAAACAGTAGACTGGATTAAGAAATTATGGGACATGTACTCTATAGAATAGTATACAGCAGTCAAAAATAACGAAACCCGGTCAATTGCAACAAGATGGAGGAATTTGGAAAACATCATGCTGAGTGAATTAAGCCAGTCCCAAAGGGACAAATATCATATGTTCTCCCTGATCGGCTACAACTAACTGAGCACCAAAGGGGAAACTTGTTGAAGTGAAATGGACACCATGAGAAACAGTGACTTGATCAGCTCTTGTCCTGACGGTTGATGTACAATGTAATACTTTATCCATTTTAGTATTTTTTTGTCCTAGTAACATTGGTTGAACTCTGTAATTAACACACAATTATTCTTAGGTGTTTAAATTTTAACTGAAAAATGATCCCTGTTAGGAACTTGGCAAACATTATGCTGAGTGAAATAAGCCAATCCCAAAGGGACAAATACCATATGTTCTCCCTGATCGGTGACAACTAACTGACAACCAAAAAGGGAACCTGTTAAAGTGAAATGAACACTAGGAGAAATGCTGACTTGATCAGCCCTCACCCTGACTGTTGATGAGCAACTTAATATATTATCCCTCTTAGTTTTTTTTGTTTGTTTGTTTGTTCTACTTAATTTTTTGGTTGAATACTGTAATCAATACACAATTCTTCTTAAATGCTGAAACTTAACTGAAAAGTGATCGCTGTTACATATAAGAGTGGGAAAAAGAGAGGGAAGAGATGTGAAATTCGGGACATGCTCAAGCTGACTTACCTCAAACAGTAGAATTATAAACATACCAGGGGATTCCAATTCAATCCCATCAAGGTGGCATATACCAATGCCATCTCACTAGTCCCAGTGATCAATTTCTGTTCACAATTGATCATAATGATAGGACTAAGAACCAAAAGGATCACATAAACAAGAATAGTGTCTGCAAATACTAGCTGATAGAATAAAAAAGGGAGAGAACGATCCAACATGGGAAGTGAGATACACAGCAGACCCATAGAATGGCAGATGTCCTAAACAGCACTCTGGCCTCATAATCAGCCCTTAAGGTATGCGGATCCAGCTGAAAAGCCCATGAGAGTATTTCAGGCATGGAAAGCCAACACACTCTGGAAAAAACAAACAAACAAACAAACTGTGGGGAGCAACCCGGACTGGACTGAGTTACTGGAATTAAGACTTATTCTATGCATCTGCTCTCCCACAATATGGCGCTGGGAGAGGAGAAAACAGCTTCTACGCAGCTGCCTCTTGCCAACTTGAGTGATGACCTCCAGGAGCTGATCCTGCTCCTGACTGGAGGAGAGCAGTGTACTCGGCGTGTGGGCAGCCGAGTTAGGATTGGCGGAGGAGGACTATAAAGGAGGAGAGAGACGGCATGCACCAGGAACATCTAAGGGGAACATCTAAGGGGAACACCTGTGCAGCCCCCGAGAGAGCTGGCCGGCAGTGTGCCGCTCCCCTGCGGAAGTGGGGAAAGTGGCCAGGGGGAACCGCCCTTCCACGGAGGTGGAAGGGACAGTAGCCAACCCAGGAAGAATCAGCAGCAAACCCGGGGAGGGCCGAGCAGACGAAAGAACAGCGCAGGGTCCTGTGTCGTTCCTCCATGAAGAGGGGGAGCGACACAAACAAACAAGTGAATGAAAGATCTCCACGAGTGAGATCCCAGTGGAAAGAATGGGTCATCAAAGAAGGAGATACCTTTCTCTGATGGGAGGAGAGAACTTCCACTTTGACCATGGCCTTGTCTAAATATGATCAGAGTTGGTGAATTCAGGGGGCTTCTATAGCCTTGGCAGCTCATGACAAGAGCCTAGGGTGATTACTGATGCCATAAACAAGAGTGTCAATTTGTAAAGTCAACAACAGGAATCACTGTGCACTTACTCCTCATGTAGGATCTTTGGCCTTAGTGTGTTGTACATTGTGATTTAATGCTATAACTAGTACTCAAACAATATTTTTCACTTTATGTTTCTGTGTGGGAGCAAACTGTTGAAATCTTTACTTAATGTATGCTAAACTAATCTTCTGTATATAAAGAGAATGAATCTTGATATGAATGGAAGGGGAGAAAGAGTGGGAAAGGGGAGGGTTGCGGGTGGGAGGGATGTTATGGGGGGGAAGCCATTGTAATCCATAAGCTGTACTTGGAAATTTATATTCATTAAATAAAAGTTAAAAAAAAAAACAAAGTCTAGCACCCACTGAGGAGGAGGAGCTGAGTCTACATTATCTTGAAGGCAGATGGCTACATATACTATTTTGCATTCCCATGTAATAAAGAATGGTCTACTTTTGATTTAACAGTTTAACATCAGTTTGGTCATTCGCATATAATACTTATAACATGAGTTGACAATTAACTTCCTTGGTTGTTGCTAAAACAGCTCCAATTTCAGTAGCTGTGTAGTCTTTCATGTTGACTTTGCTTTCCGTTTAAAGAGTCCTCATTTTGTTTTGTTTTGTTTTTGGTTACTTCTTTAGTTCTGGTGCTCAAATTGTTCATTTTCATTTTCCTTCCCCAAGATATACAATCAGCCATTTTCCCCATAATCTCAGAAGTCTTTTTCTGTTTTGAAAATGGCATTTACAAACCAAGATCAAGGTGCTGAACTGCCCACCACTAGTGTAATATTTCTCTTCTGGACTCCAAAAACTGGAAAATATAGTAACCCACAAACACACATCTAACTGAAATGGCTCTGTGTTTGTTATCACATTTATGAAACTAAGCACAATTTTATACTGTTATCTCAGAATCAGCATCAGTACCCAGGATGTATTATGGTGCTCTCCATTTTGTCGTTGGTGGCTTTCTTTTATTTGACAGAGAGGAACCTGGATCCCATTATTTACCATTTATTGGTTAATTTATTCACTAGAAGGATAGAAGCAAAAAATATTCAGAATTTTTACACTTATCATTGTGAGAAATGAATTTGTTGACTAGCATGTAAAGTTTATCAGTTATGTATTTTGCATAATTTCCAATCAAAGCACTAGTTTCCAAAGGTTCCATAGGTCAGCTTTAAAGGTGTACACTTGGAATACAGGGTTTAACTTCCAAAATGTGTATTCCATCCCAGGACCTCTCATCATATGGCTGTTTTTGTTTGTTTGTTTGTTTGTTTGTTGGCATTTGTGTACATTAATAGTAACTCCTGGTAATGTAGGATATCCACATTCACAGACACATGTGCACCACACCTGTACCATGCAGATGAATACATCAAGGGAAAAATGTGCTCTTCATCCCTTCATAGCCACCTACTCCAACTCTTCTGACCTCTGACTAGTTTTCCACCCTTGTAATTTTGCCATTTCAGAAAGTTATATGAACTGAATTAGGCAATGTGTATTTGTATGGCTTCTTGCACTTTGCAGGAACATTTCAGAAAATGTGTTTAATGAATCAATAAATCACTCCTTTTCATCTCTGAACTACATAGATGTACCATGTATTGTTTATCTTTTGAAAGAAGCAATGATGACTTGCACTTTTTGTTGCTTATGAATAAAGCTTACTGTTATGTGGATAAAATTTTATCTTTAGTTATGGAAACTTGATACATAAAAGCACTAATTCTGGGTTGATAATTTTATGTTTAACTTTACAAAAAAATTCAATTTATCTTCCTGTTGATTTTATTATTTTGCAATTCCATCAGCAATGAATGAAAGTCCATATTACTCTGTATTCTTGTCAGTACTAGGTATTTCATATTTTAAAATTAACCATTCTAATATGTAAATAATGTTATCTCAGTTTAATTTTAATTTTCAACAAATAACTTGTGCTGATAAAATTTTCATGTGTTATCTTCTTTGAGGTGCTCAAAACTTTTGTCATTTTTGTATTGGGGTGTTTTCTTCTTGTTGAATTGTAAATTGTCTTCATATATTCTGTATGTAAGATCTTTATCAAATAATGTGAGTTCCTAATATTTTCTCTGAGTCTCCAGCTAATATTTTCATCTTCTCAGTGAAACTTTGTCAGAGTATACTTTTTTGTTTTGATAAAGTTCAATTTAAGATTTTATTACTTGACTCATGTTTCTGAAACTAATGGTTTTTGAAACTAATGGTGAAATCAAGGTTGCAATTATTTTTCTTTTATGTTTTCTTATAGGAGCTTTATTATTAATATGTTTTGCTAAATTTCTTTATTTGAGAGATATAAAGAGAGAGACACAGAGGGAGAACATTCACTGGTTCATTCTCCAAATGCTTTCACTGTACAATGCACCAAACCTGGGAGCCAGGAAAGTCTCCCACATAGGTTGTGGATTCCAATTATTTGAGCCATCACCAGTATCTCCCAGGTCTGCATTAGCAGAAAATGAATTAAGAGCAAGAGCTGGAAATCCATTCCAACTATTCATGTATGTGATGTGAGCATCCTAAGTGATGTCTTGCCCACTAGGCCAAATGCCCACCCATCTATGCTTCATATTTTGTTCTATGAAATAAGTTTGTGGGATTTCTTCAATTCTAAGATGTGGGTTTTGTGTAGAGTGTCTATTTTTAAAAGTCACATCGAGTTGGTTACACGCCTTTAATTGAAACAATCCATTCTACATTCAATTGCTTTTGCTCCTTTATAAAAATTAAGTTGTGAATACCTGTGTTTATTTTCAGATCATCATTCTAAATGTCTATCATTTGGCAAACAATTTGTCTTGATTTTTTAACTTTACACTAAAACATGGACTCTGAGGCCAGAGTGTTGGCATACTGGTTGGAGCTGCTGCCTGAGATAATATGGTTACCAGTTCAAATCTCTGCTGCTCCACTTCCAATCCAGCTTCCTGCTAGTGTGCCTGGGAAAGCAGAATTAGAAGGCCATGTTCTTGGGCTCCTGAACCCAAGGGTTAGTTGGGCCAATGGTGTGTCAATTTTGTTTATTTTTTTTTAATCCGGCTCTTTGTTTTGCTGATCTTTTGTATTTTTTTTTGTTTTCAATTTTGTAGGTTTCTTCTCTAATTTTAATTATTTCTTTTCTCCTGCTAGTTTGGGATTTGGTTTGCTGTTCTTTTTCTAGATCCTTGTGAAGCATTGATAACTCATTTATTTGGTGTCTTTCCAATTTCTAGATATAGGCACCAATTGCTATAATATTCCCTCTTACACAGCTTTGCTGTTTCCCATAAGTATTGATATGTTGTATTGTCATCTTCACTTGTTTCCAAAAATTCTTTTATTTCTTCTATGACCCACTATTCATTTGGGAGCATGTTGTTCAGTCTCCATGTGTTAGCATATGTTTTAGAGGTTCCAGAGCTGCTGATTTCCAGCTTCATTGCTTGTGGTCCTAGAAAATGCATGGCATGATTTGATTTTTTGAATTTTCTGAGAATTATTTTATTGTGGAACATGTTGGCAATCTTAGATAAAGTTCCATGTACAGATGAGAAGAATGTGTATTCTGCAACTGTGAGATAAAAATTTCTTCATATTTCTGTTATGTCTATTTGGTCTATAGAGTTGATTAACTCTGCTGTTCCCTTGCTGATTCTCTGTGAGGTTGATCTGTCCATTGCTGAAAGTGGTGTATTGAAATCCCCCATTACTATTGTATTGAGTCTATGTCTCATTTTAGATCCCTTAACATTTCTTTAAAGTAGTCAGGTGCCCTGTAGTCAGGTACACATACAATTATAATAGTCACATCTTCCTGTTGAACTGATCCTTTAATCATTACCTAGTGCCCTTTGACTCTTTTAACAGTTTTTGTATTGAATTCTATTTTGTGTGATATTAGGATGGCTGCACCAGCTCTTTTTAGGTTTCTGTTAGCCTGGGATATCTTTTTCCATCCTTTCACTTTTAGCCTGCATACATCTTTGTTGGTGAGAAGTGTTTCTTATAGGCATCAAATAGATTGGTTTTGTTTTTTAATCCATTCAGCCAGTCTGTGTCTTTTAACTGGAGAGATAAGGTCATTTACATTCAAGGAGACTATTGGAAAGTAGTAACTTTTCCCAACCACTTTTCCTTAAACATTCCTATTTTTTTTTACTTTGGATTTCCTTTGTACTTTACTGGAGCTTTCCTTCCTTTACCTTCTTCTGCAGTGATGACCATGTTTCAGTGTTTCTCTGTGTGCAGCACATCCTTAAATATCTTCTGCAGGGCTGGACCTGCACTAACAAATTCTTTCAGTTTCTGTTTGTCATGGAAGGTTTTTATTTAACCTTTGTTCATACCTGAGAGTTTTGCATCATATAGTATTCTGGGTTAACAGGTTTTTTTTTTTTTTTTTTCTCCTAAGACTTAAGATATATCTCGCCATTCTTTCCTAGCCTGTAGGATTTCTGATGAGAAGTCCACTGTGTGTCTAATTGGAGATCCTCTGAAAGTAATCTGATGTTTCCCTCCTACACCTTTTATAATCTTTTCTTTATGTTTTACTGTGGAGAGTTTAATTACAATGTGTCATGGTGAAAATATTTTCTGGTCATCTGAATTGAGTTATTTGTGCTCCCTTACTTGGATGCCCCTTTCTTTCTCCAAATTGGAGAAATTGTTGGTTATTATTTCACTAAAAAGGCCTTCTAATCCTTTCTCTCTTTCCACACCTTCAGGAACTTCTAGAAGCCATATGTTGGGTCGCTTGATAGTATCCTGTAGATTCCCAACAGTGTTTTTTAGTTTTCTAATTTCCTCTTGTGTTTGGTCTGACTGTTTAATTTCCTGTGTTTTGTCTTCTAAGTTGGATATTATTTCTTCTGCTTCACTGATTCTGTTAAGGTTCTCCACTGTATTTTTTTATTTGTTCTATTGATTTCTTCATTTCCAAGATTTCATTTTGATTTTTCTTTTAGATCTCAATTTCGTGGGAGAAATTTTCTTTCATGTCATTTATGGATTACATTAGTTCATGCATTTACTTCTGATTATTTCTAAATAATACTATGAATCAATTTTTTAAATTCTATTTCTTGCATTTGTTAAATCTCATCATCTTAACAATCTAGTATTGAGGTGCTGTGTTCTTTTGGGGGTGTCTTTTTGTCTTCCTTGTTCTTGTTTCTTGGCTTGGTGCATTATTATTAGGCATTTGTGGGGATACTAATTGGTTTCTTCCTATTTACTTTTTAAGGAATACAAATTTCATAAGTACAACATTAGGAATATAGTTATTCTTCTCACCATTCCTGACCTCCCACCCACACTCCCAACCCTCGTCTACCTCCCTCTCTCCTTTCCAAGTTCCATCTGGGTTAAGATTCATTTTCAAGTACACCTAAGACCAGCTCAATACTAAGTAAAGATTTCAACAATTTGCGCGTGCACACACACACATACACACACAAAAAACTGTTTGAGAACTGGTTTTACAGTTAACTCTCAACCCAACTCAGTAAGGACAGAGGTCCTGCATGTGGAGTTAGTGTACAATGACTCCTGTTGTTAATTTACCAATTAACACTCTTATGTATGACATCAGTGACCACCTGGGCCTCTTGATATAAGCTGCCTAAGCTATGGAAACCTTTTGAATCCATAAAATCTGTCGGTATTTTGACAAGGCCATAAGCAAAGTGAAAGTTCTCTCCTCCCGTTAGAGAAAAGTACAACCTTCTTTGATGGCCACTTCTTTCTGCTGGGGTCTCACTCACAGAGATACTTCATGTAAAACATTTTTTGCCACCATTTCTTGGTTCTGCATGACTGATATTTTAATATTTATTTTATTTGAAAGGCAGAATTACAGAGAATGAGATTGACATATAAAGGATATATAGAGAAAGAGATATTCCATCTGCTGGTTAACTCCTCCAATGGCTGCAATGGCCAGGGCAATGCCAGGACAAAGCCTGAAGCCTGGAACTCCATTTTGGTCTCCAACATGGGGGCAGAGGCCCAGGCACCTTTGCCATCTTCCACTACTTTCCCATGTGGATCAGCAGGAAGCGAGATTGTATATTGAAATGCTAGGTGTTGAATTGGAGCTGATATGGGATGCTGGCATCTCAAGCTATGTTTTAGCCTACTAAGCCAAATTGCCAGCCCATGCTTGTGGATCTTTTTCATGTGACTTTTTTACACACATTTAAGTTACTAAATATATCAGCTACTGTTGCTGCGGATACGTTCTGAGAGGAGGAGTGCAGTGAGGGCAAGAGGCGTGGGGTCACCACACAGACACTGGGAGTCAGGTGAAAGCAGGCCAGAGGCGAGCAGCCCACAGACTCAATAATTTCAGTTGGTACAGCAGCTTAAATAGCCAAGGCAGCCAATCTGGTGAAGGGGCGGTTATGCCCTAACCAATCACAGCCTGTTGCCAAGCAGGCTCCATTGCCAGGTGGTTCCCCAGGTGGTTCCCCAGGTGGTTTCTGAAGCTATTCCTGAGTAACTAACACTCGCTTGCAGTGGCCATCTTGGCATGGCCTTCTCATTCCACCACAAGCTACCACTGTTACAATACCCTGTAACTGTCTGATAGGTATATAGTCTGGAATGATTTCACTATTCTGCTTCTGTTATTACAGTTTTTCTTGTTTTATTCATTCTTTTCCTTTACTTATGACCAGTCTGTTATTATCTATTAATAAATTACAAAATAGTTAATTTTGAATGGCGTATATATCTCAATTGCATATTTGTTTTCTATTTAGTGATATTCACTATCATCTCATTAATTTTTTCCACATTCTTTGAATTTGAACTTTTGTCCTTTTGTATGATTTTACATATATACTATGTATATATTTCTGCAGAGGCCGGCGCTCCGCACTGACCCGAAGCAAGGAGCCAGGTGCTTCTCCTGGTCTCCCATGCGGGTGCAGGGCCCAAGGACTTGGGCCATCCTCCACTGCACTCCCAGGCCACAGCAGAGAGCTGGCCTGGAAGAGGGGCAACCGGGACAGAATCCGGCACCCCGATCGGGACTAGAACCCAGTGTGCCAGCACCGAAGGCAGAGGATTAGCCTAGTGAGCCACGGCGCCGGCCTACTATATATATATATTTCAGTCTTTATTCTTTCTAATATGTGCATCCATGACTACAAAATTCTTGGTAAACACTATTTTAGCTGCATGCCACAAACTGATTGGTTCTCATATTAAGAACTGATTTATTTAATGTGTCTATTAGAAGTCCAAGTAAAATATCAGGAAAAGAGCTAGGTTTATTGTTTCATCAAGTACATGAGCTATCGTAATTATAGATACAAAATTGAAAGTCACTAGAATAAAAATGTTCATTACAGTCATGAGAATGAAGATTTCAAGATAGTATCTGTAGATAGAAATAAAAACATCTCAATGCTCAGGATTATGACACTTTACTATTGAGAGATGAAGGAGGTCAGAAGGAAAATGTGATGTACTGAAGTTCAATGATGATTTTTAAAAAGTGAAACTTCAATACTTTCCTCATAAAAGTAAAGATTGTATTTCCCTCTACTTATATCTAGGTCAGTTCTGTAATGTTTTTGTCTAACATATTTTGGTAGAATTATGATTTCTAGGATTTGGAATTAGGTTTTAAAAGTTTGAAATGAATTTTCATGTTCTTAAATGCTTACTTTTGGACCAATTACATCAGATGACAACTAAACTACACAGAAGCCGTATGGAAGAGCCCTTAAGCACCCAGCTGTAGAACCAGATGAATTCACCCCACAGCCACTGTGTCAGTTTAATTTGTTTCATAGGTGATTTCACATAAGACCAACACAAGAATCACTCAACAAAACCATAAAATCTTTAAAATGTTATATGCTTGCATTATTTTATACCATTTAGTTTGAAGAGTTTATTTTCCAGTAAATAACTGCCACATTGATGAAGAAAATGTTTAAAAAATAAATACCAGATGTTAATGTTTCTTCTTCAATCAAGAACTGAGGGGGGGGGGGGCGGCGCCACCGCTCAATAGGCTAATCCTCCACCTAGCGGTGCCGGCACACCGGGTTCTAGTCCCGGTCGGGGCGCCGGATTCTGTCCCGGTTGCCCCTCTTCCAGGCCAGCTCTCTGCTGTGGCCAAGGAAGGCAGTGGAGGATGGCCCAAGCGCTAGGGCCCTGCACCCCATGGGAGACCAGGAGAAGCACCTGGCTCCTGCCTTCAGATCAGCACGGTGCGCTGGCTGCAGTGTGCCAGCCGCGGCGGCCATTGGAGGGTGAACCAATGGCAAAAGGAAGACATTTCTCTCTGTCTCTCTCTCTCACTATTCACTCTTCCTGTTTAAAAAAAAAAAAAAAAAGAACTGAGGGGGCTGGTGCTGTGGCTCAGTAGCACTGACATCCCATATGGGCACTAGTTTGAGTCCTGGCTGCTTCTCTTCCAATCCAGCTCTCTACTATGGCCTGGGAAAACAGTAGAAGTTGGCCTAAGTGCTTGGGCCCTTGCACCTGTACGAGGCTCCTGGCTCCTGGCTTTGGATCGGCCCAGCTCCAACTGTTGTGGCCATTTGGGGAGTGAACTGGTGGATGGAAGACCTTTCTCTTTGTCTCCTCACTCTCTCACTGTCTGTAACTCTATCTCTCAAGTAAATAAATAAAACTTTTTTTTAAAAAAATCAAGAACTGAGAAAGATGAATATTGGTTTAGAATTCTAAGAAATATATTATTGGCAGCAATAATAATTCTCTGAAGAGATTATAAAAAGGATGGATAATGCAATATCTGGAAAATTTATTTGAAGATTTTTTTTGTGAAATTGTGAATATAACAGTGTGTTGCATATTATTAGAAGTGTTACAATAAAAGGGTGAAGATTTGTGATGCAGGAGATAGAGAAAGAATTGTTAGTGAATTATCTGGAGATAAACCTGAAAAGAGATCACCAACAGTCTAATTCACACAAGAGGATTTGACCTCGGACGTGAGTTTGGATGATTTCCTGTGGTGAGTAGGGAGGTGAGAAAGTTGGGTAGCAGAAGCCTGTTGGCTTTTTGGCTTCTAGAATTTTGTTTATCTGAGATAAATAGGAAGCCAAGTCATTAATAGAGAATCACAATGGGAAAGTGTTTGGACATCTGAAGGAAAAAAAGAAATTGCAAATGAGACAGCTCCCTTTTCTTCTCTTATTGAAATTGGGACTAAAATAGGAACTGCATTACATATTCACATATCATATATATTTTAATATATAGAAATGTTAAAATATTAGATATTTCCTATATTAACAATGCATATAACAATCATGAGTATCTTTCAGATGATTTGTTTGTAAATATATATATGTAATTATGTATGTGTATATATATACATATTTATAATTTTTCCCATAAATTAGCAACTAGCTTAGAGTTTATTCTTGTTTCCCAGTAACTAAATGTAGATTTTATTTACAAACACAACATTTTTGAATGCAGTAATTCTTCTTTTAGCGTTTGCATGTAGAAGCATATCTCACAGTAACTATGTCTATGAGAATGATGCTTTGATCTTTGTACAGATCTGGACATGAAAACCACAGACTGAAGATTTCTGAGACCATTCCATGTTCAAGCTCTCCTCCTGGGAAAACAATCTATTCAGTGAATTGCAACAACCCCACTTCCCTGGCCCTGAAATTTCTCATACCCTGCTGTGAGGTTATCTACACATTTTTAAAGTTGTTTGTTATATTTCATCTAATATTTTAGGCATTTTAATCGAATTTTTTAAATTAGTCTATGAACTACTTTACATAAAAATGCTTCCTTGTGTGTATGTATATATGTGTGTGTGTGTGTCTGTGTGAGAGAGAGAGAAAGAGAGAGAGAGAGAGAGAGAATCTTAGGCATGTCACATTATATTTGGAGCCATTCTTTTTTAATCTGCAATATTGAGGTAAAAACATGAACCCCACACAGCTGTTGAGGTTAACAACACAATTCATGAAGCAAGACTTAGGGCATCACATATTGATTCATTCTCTCCTCAAAGATTTCACTCCCTCAGGCTAGTGTTATGACACAGTGAGCTAAGCTGCTGCTTGTAGAGCTGGCATCCCACATCAGCTTGCCTACTGGAGTCCTGGCTTCTCAACTTCCATTGCATTCCATTCCCTTTTTATTGAGCATGGGAAGGCAGCAGAGGATGGCCCAAGTTCTAGTGCTCTTGGGGCCCAAACGAAAGACCTGGATGGAGCTCCAGCTTCCTGGTTTTGACCATCAACAGCCCTAGCCATTGTGGCCATTTGAGGAGTGAATCAGCAAACAGAAGGTTTCTCTCTCCGCCTCTCACTCTCTCTCTCCCTCTCCCTCTCTCTCTTTTTCTCTTCCACTTAAATTATTAACAAAATCCTTAAAAAATCCATTCCCTGTGTTTATGTTAAGTGTACAGTTAAGTAATTACCAGATGTGAATTATCTTATAAAAGTTACTAACCATAGGGTTGGCTCTGTGGCATAGTAAGTTAAGCATCCGCCCTTGGTTCCAGCATCCCATATGGATGCCTATTGAGTCCTGACTGCTCCTCTTCTGATCCAGCTCCCTGCTAATGACCTGGGAATGTAGCAGAATATGGCCTAAGTGGTTGGGCCCCTGCACCCATGTGGGACACCCGGGAAGAAACTGCTGGCTCCTGACTTCCAAATGCCCCAGCTCCAGCTGTTGCGGCTATTTAGGAGTGAACAGGGGGAAGAAGACCTCTCTTGTGTCTCTCCCTCTCCCTGTAACTCTACATTTCAAATAAATAAATAAATAAATCTTTAAAAAGAAAAATTGGTAACCACTAAAGTATTCATGCATTGCAGACAGGTCTTTTTTTCTCCAATGTCCTAACAGTTTTATCTGACTCATGAATTTTGAATTACAAATCAAACATTTGCAGATATGATTTCATGATTGGATTATTTTTTGAAATTCACATTTATAACAATAGTCCTCTTAAGTAACTGCACAGGTGCTATGATGCCTAGAGGCATGGATGGAGACATCTATTTCTGTAATACTGTGTTTAGTGTCTGTTGTGTGATTGTCAATTAACTTTATACTACAAGAATGTGGGTCATGCACTGAGCACTCAAACCTTGGAGTTAATAAACCCGGGGGTTCTTAGGCTTGATTTTAAATTTGCTTTGAAAATTCAGTGAAGATTCTAATAATGATATTTTTAAAAGCCTTATTTTCAATCACAGCTTCTCTATTGCATTTGCATAATAGAGTCAGATGATATTTTTTTCTGAGACCAAATTTATCACCTCCAATCTGCAATCTGGAAATCAACAGTGTTCGCTTGGCACCTTCTCACAGCATAAGCAATTAAACATATGAAATATAAACTTTGTTTAAAATTGCACTGACAAGTGAGTTGGACACACCTGTCCCAAATCTGTGGCCAAAAAAGATAAGAATATATTTGTAAGGAAAGTAATCAGATATTATTAAAATTCAGAAACTGAATCAGTCTCTTACTGAACAGAGAAGTATAATTTTAAATAAGGATTTTAGTCTCTGATTCATCTTGAAGAAACGTGAAAGTGAGAAGAAAACATGACTGTGCATTCTCACTGGCAGGTTGTGAAAGACATAAAAATAATAAATGCAAGTCTGTTTCTCATTCATAGTAAATACTAAATAAATATACATAATTAATTTACTAGATGAACACCGATGCTGTATTTTACACACAGATTATTTTAAATGTGAATGGAACATAATTTTATTTATTTGTCAGCTAATAATTATTTTGTGTGAGGCATGGCTATTTCATGTTTTGCACAATTTATTTCATTTAATCAAAGCAAAACTATGAGATACAGACAGAGGCACAGAAAGTTTAAGTAGCACATGCAAGTTTATGCAGTGACTAAAACATTCAGCCCCAATGTGGCCCCAAGGCCTCACTTACTGCTTTCATATGAGATGCAGATACATGAGATAAAGGTTCTAAGGAAGCAGAGGCATGACAAATAAAGCTGATGAAGATATTTTAGCACTGGAGATGACTGTTTAAACTGGGGCACTTGCTCATGTATCACATTTCTGTGTGTGTATGTATGTGTGTGTGCATGCGTGTGTCTTATGATGCAAGCACATTTTGAAAGGAGGGCCATCGTGTATACAACTGAAGCACAGGCTGTAAAAAGCAAGAAGGCCCTGCCTCGAGCTGAGTTTTTCTGTTGAAGATGCGACAGCGCCGTTGAAGGAAGAGGACCACGTGTAGGACCAAGTACACTGCCTCATGTGGAATTTGCCTTTTCATCAGTGAGGCTGCTTCAAGTCCTCTGAGACATAAATTTTTCTCAGCAATAAGATTTCAACTGTCAGTAAACAGGTGGATTCTGAGATAGGATGCAAGGGGGAGACTCATTTTCCTGTTTCTGTGAACCACATATTTGTAAGGCTAACAGTTCTGCCTAGGAGAGTGCAGGAGACTTCCTGGGTGTGGGTCTTGGCACATTGCTTAGATCAAGAGGTAGAAAAGGTGCAAGAAAGATGTGAGCCTGAGGTTGCAACCAAGGCCTGAGGGCACGAGAATTGATCCTGTCTAGGAGCGTGTGACAGCGTTTCTTGGATTTGCAACCCTACATTTTATGATCATCATGTTGATGTCGGTCAGTGTGATTCACATCCTGCTCCAGGCATATGGACGACCCCTAGAGAAACCTGCAGCTTCTCCTGCTTGCACTGCTGTGGATATGCCTGCAGGGTCTGTCTACTGGAGAGAATCATGGTCAGTGGAATTGTCACCACACAAGGACGCTGGTGATAACAATAGGAACAAGGCAAAGTAGACAGAAAAAAAAAAATCATTAAGCACCAGTCCAGAGCATCCATGAATCCATTAGCTTGGAAAATACCAGAAAATTTCAGAAAAACATTGATTGATTGATTGATTGATTGATTGATTTGAAAGGCAGAGCTGGAGAGAGAGATGGGGGAGAGGGGTCATCCATCCCTATCCACTGGTTCATTCCTCAAATTCTCACATAACCAGAGAGTGCCAAGCCAACGCCAGGACTCAGGAACCCCATCCAGTTCTCACAGATGAGTGTTAGGGACCCAAGTGCTTGAGCCATCACCTGCTACTTCTCAAGATGCACATTAACAGGAAATTGGATCAGAAGAAAGTGGACAGGAACAGGACCAGGCATTCTCATGTGGCTTGCGGGTATTCCGAGTGGCAGTTTAACCCATCATTTCACAATATCTCTCCAAGGAAATATTTGTATTACAAGTGACTTCATGTTATTTGGCTAATGATGGATTCATAACATAAAATATTCATATTTTTATAAAACAAGTACAAGGTTTATACAAATATCTGCACTCATTTTTTTTGACAGGCAGAGTTAGTGAGAGAGAGAGAGAGACAGGGAGAATGGTCTTCCTTTTTCCGTTGGTTCACCCTCCAAGTGGCCACACGGCCGGCATACTGCGCCTATCCGAAGCCAGGAGCCAGGTGCTTCCTCCTGGTCTCCCATGTGGGTGCAGGGCCCAAGGACCTGGGCCATCCTCCACTGCACTCCTGGGCCACAGCAGAGAGCTGGCCTGGAAGAAGAGCAACTGGGACAGAACCGGCACCCCAACCAGGACTAGAAACTGGGGTGCTGGCGTCGCAGGCGGAGGATCAGCCTAGCAAGCCGCGGCATCGGCCTCTGCACTCATTTTTTAAAGGTTTATTTATTTATTTATTTGAAAGGCATAGTTACAGAGAGGAAGAAGCAGAGGAATAGAGAGAGAGAGAGAGAGAGAGAGAGAGAGGTCTTCCAGTTGCTGGTTCACTTTTCAGATGTCACAATGGCTGGAGCTGAGCTGATCTGAAGCCAGGAACCAGGAGGCTCTTCCTGGTCTCCCATATGGGTGTAGGGTCCCAAGGACTTGGGCCATCTTCTACTGCTTTCCCAAGCCATAGCAGAGAGCTGAATCAGAATTGGAGCAACTGGGACTCGAGCCGGTGCCCATATGGGATGCTGACACTACAGGCAGAGGTTTTACACACTACGCCACAGCACCGATCCCAAATATCTGCACTTATGATGATATGCATTTAAATTCAAACAATAAAACTGAACTGAGACTCACAGACTCATAAAATTTAAAAGACAGTTCAAGAAAATAAGCAGATTTATTAGTTGTGAAGACTGACATTACTCTTACTGATACCCATGTACACTGTTGTCAAAATTACCTGTTTGGAATTTGATGTGACGTGAACTTGTGAATTAATAAATGTAACATAGTAGCTTCAATCAATAAGAATAACAAATCTCTGTCAGTTCTCAGTTGGAGTTCACTTACCACCCAGTAGGAAAGACGGGCAATGCAGCCACTGACTGTTTACATCAATATTTAAAAACACTAAACCACTTTATTTTTACTCTGGATTCAAATATCTTTAGCAGTCAATTTTATTTTCTATATTGTAAAATGCATCATTCCACGATCAATTTTATATGTTAAGGAAAGCACTTAATACTAAATAAACTTCTAGCATGCCTTAAAATTATTTATTGAACATTGCTAGATTTTAGAAGCAGCATGATTAAATCACAGCAATTACATTATTGTGTGTGTGTTTAATTACAGTAATTTTCTTTTGAAAATATTTTTCTTGTCATTGGTTATTGGGCTTAAAGGAGAATAGGAGAGTTCCAGTTGTGACTTACTAACAAAGATATCATAAAGGCTACCAACTCTGAGCCATACTTTGGGCCACTGGATGGGCCAGAATGTAAATAATGATGTGTATTTGAGTCTCAGTGTGTCCATGCTTTAACTGGTTAGCACTGAGCACTTCAAATATGCTAAATTCAATTTATTAATATTTCTGCAAAGCAAAATGATTTCACAAGTTAGTAATTTAAAATAACTGTATTTATTCAACCAACGTTTACTCTGCAGACAAGCTATGTTTCCTTTGGCCTGAAATGGACAGTTTGGACTTGGAGAATCTAGCATGATCTCACCCCTACTTCTGTCTTCCACTGGGTATGTGAGAAAGCTGCACTCTCCCTTCCCATGGCTTCTATTCTTCCAGCAACACAGTGAAAGACTGCACATAGAATTAATGATCCCTACGTGCAAGCCCTCTTACATTCCTATTTTGTCAGAGGTACTAAAATCTCTACGGTCATAACACAGCCACATGCAAATTTGGGAGACAAATATGCTATTTTTAGATCGTTCATTTATTTCTTAAAATTTTTATTAATATAAAAGGAACAGATTTTATGTATTTCATAGTCATGCTAACATCTCTAGCTTTCTCTAAAACTCTCCCTTTTGAGGCCTTAATAAACAGTTAACAGCACTCCATGCATGTCTTAATTTAAGGACTTCATTACTCAATTATCATATGACAGTCAGAGTAAAAAAGAAATTAAAAAAATTCATAGTAGAATGGAAGAATCACAACTATTTGCCCTGGCAGATGATATGCGCTTTATACATGGAAAACCAACAAATCCACAAAAATACTTTCAAAAGTAACACTATTACACATAATAAAATGATTATTTCCTCAAGGTTGCAGGTACAAGATCCATAAAATCAATTCATGACATAAGCTATCAATGAGCAGTGTGATCATACAATTTAAAAATGTAATTAAAATAATCCAAAGAATTACATATTTGGGAACTATTTTAACAAATTCAGTTCAAAACTTGTTCTTTGAATACTACAAGCATCACCGCAATACATTCAAAAAGAGTCAATAAGTGAAACAGATCTTGTGTTAATGGTTCAGAAAACAATATTTTTAATAACCCAATGCTGCCCAAGGTAATCTATTAATTCAATATAATATCCTTCAAATTCCCAGTTGAGATTTTTAGAATTTTCTAGCTGTTACTAAAATCCCTATGGAAAGTCAAGAAACCCAGAAAGAAGATAGAATTAGAAAAAAAAAGGTGGGAGGGACTGGCATTCTGGCATGGGAGGTAAAGTCACAGTTTGTGATGCCAGCATCCCATATGGAGCCTGGTTGAGTCCCAGCTGTTCCACTTCTGATCCAACTCCCTGCTAAGTACCTGGGAAGACAGTGGAAGATGGCCCAAGTGGTTGGGGACCTGTGCTCAAGTGGGAGACCCAGAAAAATCTCCTGGCTCCTGGCTTCAGCTTCGCCCAACCCTGCCTTGTGGACATTTGGAGAGTGAATCAGTGGATGGAAGACCTCTGTCTCTCGCTGTCTCTCCCTCTCTTTCTCTCTGTAATTCTGCCTTTAAAATACATAAAATAAGTCTTTAAAAAAGAGGCAGATAACTCACATCTCCCAGTTTCAAAACTTACTAAAAGCTATGGCTATTAAGAAAATAAGTATTTGGATAAAAATAAGAATGTAGGTCAGTAGAATAGTATTGAAAATCCAGACAGAAATCTTTATAGCTTTGGTCAATTAACTTTGAACAAATGATTTAGGACTATTGAATAGGAAAAGAATAGAGACTTTAGCAATTACTGTTTGGATAACTGAATCTCCATATGCAAAAAATATATAGTAAATTGGACCCCTACCTCATTTCTGAAATAAAAATTCAAAATTAATCATAGACCTAAATGTTACATGCCAAATCTGAAAAATACTTAGAAGAAAATATAAGTACATTATCTTTGATTATGTAAGAATGCTTTAGACACATGCATATATTAACAACAAAAGAAATAGTAGATTCAGCTTTATCAATTAAAAACCCCTGGTTAAAGCAGTATACATAAATAAGCAATGCACAGAACTGGAGAAATTATTTGCAAGTCATATATTTGGCAATGAGTTTGCATCCAAGCTATATGAATCTCTCTGGCACTTGACAACAAGAAAAATCTAATTAAAAATTGAGAAAAGCATTTTAAGAGATATTACTCCAAAGGAGATACTGACCTAGCAATTATGTGTATGAATAGATGTTCAGTATCATTGGCTATTAACAGTGCAAACCAAAATCATATATATTACCACATTACACACATTTCTATAATAAAAATACAATAACTGGCTTTAACAAGCATGTTGAAAATCATATTTTCATATACTGCTGGTTTGAATATAAAGAGCTATAGTCTCTTTGAGAAACAGTTTGGCAGTACTTCAATAGGATAATCCTAGAATTATCATATGATATAGCAGTTCTATTTTTAAGTATAAAACAAATTGAAAATAAATGCCATGTTCACATGAAAAGTTTCATACAAAAGTTCAGATTTTGCATGAATAATGGTCAAAAATTATACCAATCCAAATTTCCATCAACTGACAAGTGGAAAAACAAAATATTGTATATACTTATTCATACAATATTAGTAAGCAATATAAATTTATTAAGTATTGATATAGCCCAAAACACATGAAAATATTATGCTAAGTGAAAAAAATCCAGTCACAGATGCCACACATTGTGTGGTTCCACTTATATAAAACATTGAGAATAGGCAAATTCATAGATAGAAAATACATTTGTGTTTTCAAGAGGTTTGAAGAAGGTACAACTAACGAGAAAAGGGCACCAATTTTTGAAAGTTAAAAATGTTCTTAATGTAGATATTTGTAAATATTGCCTGATTACGTGAATAAACTTAAACAATCATTGAATTGCTGTCGGCATTTAGCATGGAAACCAAGATGTCCATTTTCCACTTTGGAATGCTTGGATTTGATTAAAGTCTTCCACTCCTTACTCCAACTTCCTGAAAGGCTGCTGATGGTGTAAGATTGTTTTTCTGGCAATCATGTAGGAGGTCTGGATTGTGTTCCTTGCTATAAGCTTTGGTCCTGACCCAGTTCTGGCTGTTGCAGGAATTTGGGGGAGAGAATGACCATATGAGAGTTCCTCCCTAATATCTAATAAAGTGAAGAACAAATGCTGAACTCTCAAACCTAAGAGTGAATTATAGGATTGGTGAAATATATGCCAATAAGTTTGTTAGAACCTTGGAACTCCTAATCTACAGGAATCCATCCTCAAATATAACATTTTATTTAATGCACCCTCCACAACAGTCAGGACAACAGCTGACCAAGTCACTGCTTCTCATAGCGTGAATTTCACTTACAGCTTATTATTCTTTTTTTTTTTTTTACTATTTTCTTTTTCTACTTAATGTTATTGGTTGAACACTTTACTTACACAGAATTATTCATAGGTGTTTAAATCCAATTGAAAATTGATCCCAGTAAAAGATAAGAGTGGGAATAATAGAGGGATGAGATGTACAGTTTAGCACACGTTCCCACGGACTTACCCCCAAGGGTAAAGCTAAAAACTTGCCACGGGACTCCAAATCCCATTAGGCTGGGTGGTATTAATGACATCTTACTAGTTAAAGTGATTATTTTAAGTGTGATACTGATCATATATATATAGCATTAATTGTCAAAGGGTCACATAAATAAGACCAACTGTCTGATAATAACAATAGATAGAATTAAAAAGGAGAGAGTGATCCAACATGGGAAGCAGGCCACACAGCAGACTCATTGAATACCAAACGCCCTAAACAGCACTGTGGCCTCAGAATCAGCCCTTAAAGCATTCGGATCTGTCTAAAAACCCATGAGAGCATTTCAGGAATGGAAAGCCAAGACACTGTCGCAAAAAAATGACCTTCATGAAGAATCTCTGTGAGTGAGATTTCTGTGAGTGGAAAGAAGGGACCATCAAAGAAGGAAGCACCTTTCTCTGAGGGAGGAGAGAATTTCCACTTTGCTTATGGCCCTGTCTAAATACTGACGGAGTTTCTGGACTCAATAGGTTTCCATAGCCTTGGCAGCTCATGACAAGAGCCTAGGGGGATCACTGACATCATAAATAAGAGTGTCAATTGTTAAATAAATATGAGGAGTCACTGTGCACTTGCTCCCCATGTAGGACATCTGTCTGAATGAGTTGTACTATGAGAACTAATGGTAAAGCTTGACTTCAAACAGTATTTATACTCTGCGTGTCTGTGTGGGTCCAAACTATTGAAATCTTTGCTTAATACAGAGTTGATCTTCTGTATATAAAGATAATTAAAAATGAATCTTAATGAAGAATGGGATGGAAGAGGGAGTAGGAGGTGGGACGAGAGTGAGGTGGGAGTGTGGGTATAGGGGGAAGCACCACTATATCTCTAAAGCTGTACCTATGAAATTTATATTTATTAAATAAAAGTTTTGTAAAAAATGCACCCTCCAAATTTTGCACTCACGACTTACATAGGCATTTTTATTTATGTACAAAAAGCCTCAAAACTTGTATTTCATTTATTTACTTATTTTGCATGATGACGCTTTTATTCATCATTGAATGCTACATATATTGAATTTTCAAATTCTTCTGATTCCCACAGTAAACAGGTGAAGGTGTCATTACAAACCTATCTATACAGAAATGAAACTACAGCTCAGAGAGGTTAAACAGCTTGATAAAGTTTACAGATAAAAAAATCAATCCAGTAATGAGGAGACTAAAAACAATACTTTACTAGATGCACATAAAGATTTAAGGGAGGAGCCATGTTATTGTGGGAAGAATTGAATCTAGAATACATCCATTCTTAAACAGGAGGAAAAAATAAGATACAATTTTATTAATAGTAATTGTTTATATTTATCTGCTACAGTGATATTCCCAAACAGGCTTTCAATGTGCATTTATCAAAACAAGCTAATCAACAGTTACCTTCACTTTTTTCATACAATGTATACTGATAGGTTCGTATGAATTATAATCACGCCACCATGCTGTACATTACTAGAAACTTCTTCATTTGATCTGACTCTGATTTCCTACTCATTATCCAAACTCCCTCCATCCTCTGTTCCCCTCTAATCCTCCAGTAATCAGCATTCTGTGTTAAGATTGACTTTTTTTAGCTCACTTTATGAGGAAGAACATGCAGCACTTATATTTTTGTGTTTGACTTATTTCACTTAACAAGTTTTCACCATTTTGCTGAAAATGACAGGATTTTATTCTTTTTTTTTTCAGGCTTGGCTAGTATTTCAGTGTGTGTGTGTGTGTGTGTGTGTGTCACTTTTGCTTTGTCAGCTCATCTGAGCATGGACCCCTGGATGGATTCCCCTTGGTCTTTGCAAGCACAGTTGCAATAAACATGGTGGAGCAGATAATCTTTAGGTACAATGATTTTATGTCCTTGGAGTGTATATCCATCAGTGGAATTGGAGATCATAGAGCAGTCCTATTTCTAGGGACTTTTGTTTGATGCTGTATGAAAATTCATTTTTTTAATTCAAGGGTTTATTGAGATAAAGCATTTTTAATTTACATTATAGTCAAAGACTTAATGGTTGTATTAAATAAAGAATTGAACAAATGAGAAGACCTTCGTCCAACAGGAAAATAGGAAAGGTGTCTGAACAATAATGAAATGAATTTTCAACCTATATAAAATTTAAAACTCACAAAATGATTAACACTATAGTAGTAACTAATTATTATAACTTTGTTAAATAAAGATTTTAAAGAAAGCTTAACAACAACAACAAAACACTTATATTTGTAACAGAATCAATAAACATGGGCTTTTTTCTTCTTTTTCTTTTTAATTTTAGCTACCACCTGTAAGGGAGAACATTTGGTATTTGCATTTTTATACTGTTTTTCACAGCTGCAGTACTAATTTACATTCCTATCAATAGCATAAAAAAGTTCTTGTTTCTCCACCCCTTGCCAGTATTTGTTACTTTCTGTATTTTTTTATTTTTTTATTTTTATTTTTTGACAGGCAGAGTGGACAGTGAGAGAGAGAGACAGAGAGAAAGGTCTTCCTTTGCCGTTGGTTCACCCTCCAAATGGCCGCCACGGCCGGCGCACCGCG
Source organism: Oryctolagus cuniculus (assembly GCF_964237555.1). Classification (NCBI taxonomy): domain Eukaryota; kingdom Metazoa; phylum Chordata; class Mammalia; order Lagomorpha; family Leporidae; genus Oryctolagus; species Oryctolagus cuniculus. The sequence goes on along the minus strand of NC_091433.1, from coordinate 188,934,208 downwards.
CTGATCCGATGGCAGGAGCCAGGTACTTCTCCTGGTCTCCCATGGGGTGCAGGGCCCAAGTACTTGGGCCATCCTCCACTGCACTCCCTGGCCACAGCAGAGAGCTGGCCTGGAAGAGGGGCAACCAGGACAGAATCCAGCGCCCCGACTAGGACTAGAACCCCGTGTGCCAGCGCTGCAAGGCGGAGGATTAGCCTAGTGAGCCGCAGTGCCGGCTTCTGTATTTTTTTATAATAGCCATTGTAACAGGGTTGAGGTGATTCCTCAATGTGGTTTTGATTCGCATTTTTCTGATGACTAGTGATATTGAGCCTTTTTTTCATATATTTGTTCGTTATTTACCTTTCTTCGTTCGAAAACAATCTACTCGTGTCCTTTACCTTTTTTTGTACCTGGATTGACTATTTTGTTAAGTTTTTAGAGCCCCTGACAGATTCTAGATATTAATCTTTTGTCAGATAAGTAGTTTGTTACAGATATCTCATTATTTTCAATGTCTGTTTGCTCTATTGATTATTTCTTTCGTTCTGCACAAGCATCTGAGTTTGATATGATTCCTTTGTCTAGATTTCCTATAGTTTCCTGTGCTTAGGGTCCTATCTAAAAAACATCATTTTCTACACCAACGTCTTAAAGTTTTTTCCTTATGTTTTTTTTTTTTTTTCAGCAACATTGTAGCTTCAGGTATAACATTCAGGTGTTTGATCCGTTTAGGCATTTGATCCATCTTGAGGTGATTTTTGTAAAGGGTGAGAGGTAGGAATCTAATTTCATTTTCTGTATATGTATTTGCAGCTTTTCCAGCAGTGTTTATTGAAAAGGCTCTCTTTTCTTCAATGTATGTTTGTGGCACTTTTGTCAAGGTGTCCATGTGCCTTGGGAATTACTATGGACTGCAGAGAGATATTCTGAGTACCATCTACAGCTACGATCAACATCCACTGTGCCCGTGAGTGCCACGGTTATCTATTCTGCAGCAGTTTGGGAGGTGGTAGTATGGCTTTAAAGAGGATGTGGGCTTCCAGCGTTGTGTGTTTTGCAGCCCCAGATATAGAAAAAACATTCACAGACCTAGGTCTCGGAAGACTAGTTCAAGTTTTGATGAGGACTGTGGTCTAGAAGCCACTAGTCTGAAGCAGAGGAATACAGAAAGGACCCTCCAGGTTCCACAAGCGAATGTGAGTTAGCCTGTGGATTGTAGCACTCAGAATCAGAGTCCCAGCACTACAGAACACAGAAGGGGCTGCCCCTAGTCCCCACAGGGCATTCAAAGGTGATGCTAGGCATTCAGATCTGGCTGAAAAGCCCATGAGAGTATTTCAGGCATGGAAAGCCAAGACATCCTGGCAAAAAAAAAAAAAAAAAAACACCAAACCTAAATGAAAGATCTCTGTGAGTGAGATCCCAGTGGAAAGAACAGGTCTTCAAAGAAGGAGGTACATTTCTCTGAAGGGAGGAGAGAACTTCCACTTTGACTATGACCTTGTCTAAATAAGAGTTGGTGAACTCAAAAGGCTTCCATAGCCTTGGAAACTCATGACTGGAGCATAGGGAATTTACTGATGCCATAAACAGGAGTGTCAATTTGTAAAGTCAACAACAGGAGTCACTGTGCACTTACTCCTCATGAGGATCTCTGTCCTTAATATGCTGTACATTGAGATTTAATGCTATAACTAGTACTGAAACAGTATTTTTCACTTTGTGTTTCTATGTGGGTGTAAACTGTTGAAATCTTTACTTAATGTATACTAAACTAATCTTCTGTAAAAAAAAAAAAAAAGAAATTATCAGTTCCCAACTTGACTCTCACTGGGATTAAACATGACAATAGGTCTGATCTGATTTCATCATCATTTAAAAAATCATCTATTATTTTTCACTTTCTGTTTCTGTGTGGGAGCAAACTGTTGAAATCTTTACTTAATGTATGCTAAACTGATCTTCTGTATATAAAGAGAATTGAAAATGAATCTTGATGTGAATGGAAGGGGAGAGGGAGTGGGGAAGGGGTGGGTTGCGGGTGGGAGGGACGTTATGGGGGAGAAGCCATTGTAATCCATAAGCTGTACTTTGGAAATTTATATTCATTAAATAAAAGTTTAAAAAAAGGGTGATGGTAAGGCTAATGTTCTGACCACTCAACATCCTGTGCTCGGATACAGAGGGGATTTCCCCCGCTGTAGTCCTCTGGGATGGTACATTGGATGCTGCTAGTGCAGAGCCCCAAGCAGCAGAGAGGAACTTGTCCAGATTGTGCAGAACAGGTGTGCATGGCTCCTGGACTTGTGCCCGGTGTCCTGAAGCTGGCGTATAGACGGAGACCTCCTCTCTGCCCTGTGGGGTGCCCTTGCTCTGGCTCTGGGGACGTCTGGTAGGGACAGGGCTGCATGCTGTACCCTAAGACAGAATGTACTTTAACAGAGTCTGCCCTGACACAGCTCAAGGCTGGAAATTTTCTGACTGCGGGAGGCAATCTTGATTCTTTGCAACAAAGTTTCCTTTTTTTGCACCCCTAGGTAGCTTTGAAGACCAGATGTCAATCCAGTGAGGACTGTGGCATTTTCCTGTATTCAGGGCTGTAGGTCTGCAGTGATGACGGGGGTGGCAGAAATTTCTGCTTCTCTCTTCCTAGCAAGATGGAGTCCACTGGGCTGAGAAGCTAGGGTAGGAGCTGTGGTGTGCTTTGCTCCTATCTCTTTGCTAGCTTTAATGTTATCATTACTTCCTTACTGAAGTTTTCCGTGAAACTCCTGAACCTTCATTTCTTCCTTGAATGGTCTGATTCTTGTCTGTAGGTAGGCAGGTGCTGGGTCTAGCATCTTGGGTCCCCTCTCGGTTTCATCAATTTGTAGTTATTATTCTATCGATGGATAACTATGTGATCCCTGGAGCTTTTTTCTACATCACATTAAAGCACATTGAGTAACAATGTGGAGTATAACTCTTTGTACACTTAGTTATTCCTGAAGGAGAAATATTGAGAAGGGTGAAAAATTTAGGTGGCCGTAGGACCTGCCTCTGGGCCACGTGGCACCCCGTGCCAGGCTTACTGCTTTTGCAAGACAAGTCGGCTCTCTTTTGGGTCGGGTTTTAAAAGGCGTCATGGTTCCGGGCAATAGGGAAGCGGAAAGCCGAGGCCGCTCAGGTAGCATCGGCGAGAAGCGAGAGAAGCTGGCACCTGCGGGAAGGCGTGGAGGAGATCGTCATTGCGCACTGCTGAGGCGCCTGTGGGCGCAAGGTCGCGGCCCTAAGCCAGGCGCTGCTCCGGGAGTCGCCGGAGCTCCCAGGGAAGCGAACCCTTCATGCTTCGGAGGGTTGCGCTGCTGCGGAGCGGAGCTCTGGACTGGGGTTAAGCAGGGGCCCCCACGGAAGCTCGAGCGCCCTGAGCCTCACGAGGTGGCGGAAGAGCTGAAGAAGTACCTACCTTAGGGACGTTCGGGCCTGTGCTTCCAGGACAGGACACGGCCGAACTGGAGCCACGTGCCTGAAGCCATGGGCTCTTCCTCTCCGGAAATGATGGTTCAGAGTGAGGCGGCCCTTTAGGAAAGCATGGCAAACGTTCCTGCACTTGGATTGTTTAATAAAGATTAAATAAAGCATCTAAGTAAAAAAAAAAAAAAAAAAAAAAAAAAAAAAAAAAAAAAAAAAAAAATTAGGAAGCAGAATTCAGTTTTCCTTAATTAATTTCTATGATTTTCCAATATTTCTTTTTCTTCAGAAGAGGTATTTTATTTACTTTTGAATTGCCACTTATTAGGACTCCAACACTCCATATCAAAGTGCCTCATTAAGTCCCTGCTACACACAACTGCTGATCCTGTTTTCCTGCTGAAGTGCCTGGGAACGCAACAGGAGATGGCCTAAGTAGCTGAGATCCTGCTGCCCTGTGGGAGACTTCCTTGGAGTTCCTGGCTCCTGGCTTCAGCCTGGCCCAGACCTGGCTGGGGCAGCCATTTGTGCAGTAAATCAGAAGATGGACGATTCTCTTGCGCGCGTGCTCTCTCTCTCTCTCATTTTCTGTCTTTCTCTCTGTTATTCTGCATTTCAAATGAATACATAAATCTTTTTTAAAAGGCTTTCTCAAACTTAAACAATTAATGAAATTTGTCTGACTGTTCACCTTAAATGAGTGATGGTCTTTAGTTGAGTTCTGTGTTCTCTCCTTAGTTGGTTCTCTCTCTCTCTCTCGGAAATTTCTAGGTTGAGAGGCTGACTTCCACATGTTATCTCCAGTGTCGGCTGCTCTATGAAGTTCTCAGTTTGCAGAACCATATTGTACTATTTTGAATTCTGTTATAAATCAATCAGAATATACACAATTTAAGAGACCCTAAATATGTCCCATTGTCTTAATTTCTACCGCAGCCTAGCACAATAAAGGACTCATTGTATAGACCTTATTATTTAATATGCTAAACAGAAACTATTTGAAATGAAATTCAAATGAGAGATATTCCTCAAATTCCCTTCACTTCAGTGGTTTAGGTAGCTTCTTTAAGTTTTAAAATCACTCCAACACCATCTAATGTGACAGCTCCTAATCTTGACTTCAAATTCTGTTGTGTTGGTTTTTGCAAATCTAAGAACTTAACTTGTGATTTTGGCAAGCACCATCTTTGCTCATGGACCAGGACCAGATGCAAGGAGATTTCTGGCAGATCTTAGGTTGATTAAGAATTGATATTGAATATTGATATTCTTTGAAATGATATATTTCTCTTTCTGCTTTTTTGTGAGTCAGTTACTATATGTTTGTACTTTTGGTTGATATTTAAATGTTAATATTTGATACTGGGTGCTTTGAGCCAGGCTCTCCACAAATATAATTAATTTTAACATTTTATTTCAGAATAAATTTACAAAACACAAATTGTGTGGTAGCTGTCTTGCATGAGTTTGCAGTTACTGCAATTATTTTTCTCCACTAAGTTTGTGTCTTGCATCCATAAAGAATGAGGAGCATGGACGAGGAAGAGTGTAAAGTGGAAGTGTAAAGTGAATGAATAGCAAAAGTGAAAGAGAAAGCTGATAGCACTAAGAGAGGTCCCTGAAAAAGGGACCCATTGAGGGCTTATTGGCTAGCAGAATGTACAGGCTGTAAAAGGGGCAGTTCTTGTGATTGGTCTAGGAGAGGGATGATTAATTGTATGAAAGGTAACAGAACTCATGTGAAACTTCCCCCAAAGGTACCTAAAATTCTCATTACCTAGGTCAGTTATAATATCATGGAAAAACCTTGCCTACAAGGATTAGCACGTGACATCCACATCTTTCATAGAAGTTAGCTTGACTTTTCTCAGATCCTATGAGGCTCATCTGTGGATGGTAAGAGAGGGGCCTCCTTGTCCCTGCCTACCTAGCCTGGAGTCTGTCTCTTTATCTGTACTACAAAGAGTTCCAATATACTGCTCACCTTTTTTCACTTACTAACATCTCATATTAGTATCTCTATCACAATTAATGGACCACATCCAGCTTTCCCTATTTTTCAATGAAAAAAATCTATTTCCTCCCCAGCTTCTTTCTAGTAATCAACACTCTTCACATATAATTGAAGAGATGAGTAGTAACCACCTTGTAAAATGTTGATGAGGACAATAGGTAAGATTGTGGATGTGGTTTGCTTCTTTAAATGATACAATTTTTAATGACCTTATCTCAAAATTCAACCAGTAATCATTATTTAATCATTTCACTGTATGTGTCCATTTTGGATGAACACTCCTCCAATTAATTAAGAATTTAATTAAATAACTCATTAAAACACTGTACCCATTCTTTGAGAAGATTTCTGTTCTAATGACTCATTAAATACTATTAAATATCATCTTCAGTATGCAATCAACACTCTGGATCTCTTACAGTGTTTTCATATGCATTATCTGATGAATCCTTCACAATAAACCAGTGTAATTATTTCCCTATTTAAAGTGAAAAAAGTAATTTCTGACCAAATATATAAATTATAATTTAAGCTTATACAATATTAGAATATTGGATTTCTGTGAAACAACACTGTGCTTTCTCTACTAGATAAGACACATTTTGTAAGAGGAAAATTGATTTTCACTAGGAAAAAACTCTACATTAATATATGCAAGATCTAAGCAAGATTTCACTATGGAAAAGGACAAAGAGAACAAGTAGTAACAAAAGCTATTCCTCCATTTTATGTTCCCTCTCTACAACAAACACAGGATAAATCCAAAAATAGGAAAAAATGGAGTTAAACTGAACAAACATGTATTGAAAGGTAAGTTTATCCACTCATTGAATAATCTTGAGTAAATGGCATCTGTGGGGAGCAACTCGGACTAGACTAAGTTACTGGAATTAAGACTTATTCTATGCATCTGCTCTCCCACAATATGGCGCTGGGAGAGGAGTAAACAACTTCTACGCAGCTGCCTCTCGCCAACTTGAGTGATGACCTGCAGGAGCTGATCCTGCTCCTGATTGGAGGAGAGCAGCATGCTCGGCGTGTGGGTAGCAGAGTTGGGATTGGTGGAAGAGGACTATAAAGGAGGAGAGAGACAACATGCACCAGGAACATCTGGATAACATCTGAGCAGCCCCCGAGAGAGCTGGCCGGCGGTGTGCCACTCCTCCGCAGAAGCGGGGAAAGTGGCAGGGGGAGCCGCCCCTCCACGGAGGTGGAGGGGTTGGCAGCCAACCCGGGAAGGACCAGCAGCAAACCCGGGAAGGGCCGAGCAGACAAAAGAACAGCCCAGGGTCCTGTGTCGTTCCTCCGCGAGTGGGGGAGCGACAGGCATCCCTCTTCTGTCATTGAGTTTGCGATTGGATAAGGAGACAGTTTTACCTAACTTGGAGAAATTCTATGTTTTACACAAGCGAATCATAGTCAACAAATTCAGGCTTTTCCAGTTCCTTTTTCTGTTTCATCTTCTTGAGAGACGTTTAAAAACATCATGGGTCTGTTTTGTACTTTTGAGGTCCATAGATGAAGCTTGTTAATAAGTAAGTGGGACTTTGTGATCATCACAGGAAATATTTTGCTTAAACGACTGATTTGGTGAAGCACGCTATTTATTTAAAAGGCAAATCAGTCAATAATATCCATTTGTTTTTAAATATGTCAGACATTTCAGCCATACCAGCTACTTTCTGCTACTTAACACTGAACATGGTGTTTATACTTATGCACTACACTGTTTCCTGTAGCGGAAACCTGGTATGTACACAAGCATCCAGGTTGAAGAATTATCTTAAAATGATTGGAAATTGGGAGAAACATATGGACTGGTGCTTGCATAACTTCCGAGCCATCTATGCACATTTTTTGAGGCAACTTAGTAAGTGTCAAACTCCATTTATTTACTATGCAACTAGAAGTCTGATTTTAGAGACACATTATCTATGGAAGAGTTTTCTAGCATTAATTTGACAGTCATTAGAGTTTGTGAAACCAGTGATATCCACAGAGGATCTTATAAGACATCTACCCTCTCACCTGTCCCCTAAAACAAATGAACAATAGTCTTTAGATAGAAATGGGAACTACTAACTCTTCCCAGAGAAAATACAAACTAAGTTGTCACTAATGTGCATGTTTGGGAGGCAAAACATTCCTGCAGGTATACCCACAGTGAGGGATGTACAAGGAAAGTGACTACTTGTGCATTGAATTCCGGTTAGCAGTCTCCCTGTGGTCTGGGAACCTCAACTGAGCTGCTAAAGCTTTAAAAACACTTTCCAAAGCAAAATTCCACCCTACTGGAAGTCACAGTACCTAGTGTAATCTCGGTCCTAATTAATGCCTCTGAGTCTGGTCAGGTGAGCTGAGAAGTTAATTATTTAAAGACAATTTGCATAGAAAGTTCTCTGTGCAAATTCAGTAGGGTTGGAATGTCTAAAAATTTTTATATTAAATGGCTATCAGTAACGGATTTGTATTTAAGTTCTCTGTTTTATCATATAAGTCATTCAAATAAAATGTGCCTCTTTGAGAAGTCCCACTCCATAATTACAGCATTTTGCTTTATTTTGTTTTGTTTTATGTTTTAATGAATCTTGTATTTTAAAATTATATGGAAAAATTCCTAAACATTTAAAGTTGTCAAAAGTAATGTTAAAGAAGAATTTATATCAAATCATTTTTCATTTATGGACTGCTCTGATGAGTGGTTATTCTGCCAAAGAGTTTTATTTTTGGAAAGCACTGTAAAAGAACAGAAATTAAAGAAAATAAATGTTATAGCTATTAGATGCTGTTCATTAAGCATGGCCTTAGTACAGTTCCTGTTATTATGAAATTTGTATACAAATTCATTAACAAATGAAATAGCCCCAGGCTTTAATGTAAGTTGAGAAAATTAATTTCACATCACAAAATTCCAATAATTTTAATAGCTATTGAGTTCTTATTATGAGCAAAGCACTGTGAAAATACCAAAAATAAATCATACATACTCCCTGCCTCCTTTAATGATATTATATCTAGATGAAGAAATATTTGTAAACTATCAAAATTTAGGATAATAATTCTTAGAGAGTTAAATAGCATCAATAAATATCATACTATGGGCACCCACAGAAAAAGAAATATTGAGATCTCTTGTTCTATAGAGACTAAAATCTGAAATAAACACAGCTCCAAGTGATTATAACAATGTACAGTGAGAATTCTACCACCCATGATCTCTTTTTTGACCTCTAGGAAGATTTTAAATGTTTTTATTTATTTATTTTCTTTATAAAAGGAAGAAAGACAGTGTAAAAGAGAGAGATGGAGACGCAGAGATATCTTCTATCTGTTAGCTCATTTTCTGTTGAAACCAGGATCCCAGAACTCCATCTGAGTCTTCTACTTGGGTGGTAGAGACTGGATTACTTTAGTCATCATCTTCTACCTTTCATTAACTAGAAGCTAAATTGGGAGCAGAGGAGCCATGGCTAGAACCAGGCACCCCAAAATGGCATGTGGTTATCCCAAGAGGAGACATAACCATTGCACCAATCATCCATCCTATCTGTGAAGCTGTCTGGATCACTTGTCTGATTCTATTGAGTCTCTCGCCAGGTCTCTTCTTGCACAACCAGATATGATACTTTCACTATTACCACCCAATGCTAAATCTTTTGGAAAACATGATAAAACATTAGCCAATTTCTGGAGACATTTCACATCAGACTCAAGATTTAAGCCTGGGGATGGTGTTGTGACATAGTGGGTTAAGCTGCTGCCTGTGGCAGCAGCATCCATCTGGCCACCAGTTCATTTCCAAGCTGCTCTGCTTCAAATTCACCTCCCTGCTAATGTGCATGGCAAAGCAACAAAAGTTAGTCTAAGTGTTTGGACTCTTTGATCCATGTGGGCAATCCGGGTGAAGCTCCAGACTTTGGCCTGGCCTTTGTGGCCATTTGTGGAGTGAACCAGTGGATGGAAAATCTATCTCTTTCCTCCTCACACTGTCTCTCCTCTCTGACTCTGCCTTGTATACTGCTTTGATAATAAGGATCAAGATTGGAGTAGGATGGAAGAGATGCTATTTTTATCAGTGAGCCTTAGTATTGAATTTGCCCTTAGCTCTACAACCTTGCTAGAAGAAAATTTTGCTTATAAATCATTTTTTAAATATTTAATTTCATTTTGTAACATGTAAGAATTTTACCTTTACCCAGAAGCCTTCTGATTGAAGTTTAGTTCAGCATACAAGACCCAAAGAGAAGTGATATGTATTCTCTTCTTAAAATAATTTATCATAAAAAATTAAAAACAATAATTTATCAAAGTAAATAAATTGTGCATTCATAAACACAAGAAAGTTGAGAGGTAAAGTAATGTGTGGGAAGAAAGATTAGTTCAATACAGAGACATGCAAGTGCTAAAATTGTTTCTCTACCAATTATGAGTTGTGTGATCATAGGAAAATTAATCAAACTCTCTGAACCAAAGTTTGTGTGTAAAAATTAGAATACAGTATCTGCTTCAAAGAAGGCTTTGTGAGAATTGAATTAAAATATGTTCAAAGCCTTTATCTGGTATGGTACATGATATATTATCCAGAGATGCCTCCTCTTTAGTCACCACCTGCTATTGTCTTTTCCATTTCCTCTTAATACTTTTAAGGTAGATAGCTAAAGTTCCTTTAAGATGCTTACATGGACTTACATAAATTTTACCCTGAATCCATTTGTTCTGCTTTGTTAATCTTAGACATTAATGAGGTGCTATTCGAGACCAAATTCAAACAACATCCTTCTAACATGTTCCTGAGTTTCTCAGAAATATATATCTCTTATCCTTGTACTGAAACTCTTCCCAGGAAAAACATTTGGGTACGCATTTATTTTCCAAATCAGAGCTTTTTAAGTATTCTTCTCTCTTGTAGCCACAGGGCTTAATATCCCAAGTATTCTTAAATCACATGACACATATTAACAGTTATCAGAACTGGAGAAAACATGATTTTACTTTTCCATACTTTATGATTCACTGTTTTTCACATGGATTATTCAAATCACCACTGCTTAAAAAATCATGAAAAACTCAAATATTTGGATCTATTTATTGTTTGAATGAATAAGCCAACCAAACTACCAAGTAATTTGCAGAACAAAATGTGAGAGAGATCACTTTAAATCAAGTGATTGATATAATGATTAATTTCACTGTTTTTTATCTTAAAAATATGAGGGTCTTAAATTTATCAGCTATGCTTGGTGAAAATAATTTATTATGAAAGAAATAAAATGATTGTTATGTTTTAGAATCTTCAAATGATTCCATATCATAATTTGTCTTAAAATTATGTAAAATATATGTAACAGAGACATTATAAATAAAAAGATATAGATAGACAGATCATCTAAATTTCTGTTGTGCTTTTTTACCAGAAGTAAAAATGTATGTATTTCTTATATTATAAGAAATATAAGGGAACCAGTGCATAAGAAGTAAACACATTAGTCTAGTAGCTACACTAATTGAATGGTAGCTGCATAAAGTCGGTCTATGGCAATGTGAGAATCATTAAGTTGTAATAAATGAACATAGGTACCATAAATATTCATAGTGAACACCAATCATTCAGGATTTAAAGAATCCCTTTATTAATCCTATTAAAAATGAATACAATATAAATATCTAAATTAAGAAATACCTTGCAAGAATATCAGTGTTGCGGCTTGTGTTATGCAATAGCAGGAAAGCCACCACCTGCAACATGGGCATAACATATGGGCACCAATTTGTGTCTTGGCTGCTTCATTTTAAATTCCATTCCCTGCTAATGGTCAGTGGAAAAAAAAACCAGCAAAATATGTCACAAGTACTTGGGGCCCTCCACCCATGTGAGAGACCCAGATGAAGCTCCTGGCTCCTGATTTCAGCCTGGCCTAGCCCTGGCCGTTGAAGGCATCTAGGGAGTGAAACAGTGGATGGGAGATTTCTCTCTCTCATTCTCTCTCTCTCACTCTATCTCCCTCTCTCTCTTTTTCTCTCTCCCTCTCTATGACTCTGTTTTTCAAATAAATAAATTAATTAAAAACAAAAAAAGAATTTCAGGGTAGTCTCTAGCATTAACTAAAAATTGAAACTCTAAATAAATTATTAGCCATTAAGTTATTATTTTTAAACAATACATAATTACTAATTTGGATTTATCCATGAATATTAGGTAAGTTATATATTTTTAAAAATTATTATAAATTATTACATTACAATAATAGCTGAAAACAATTACACAACTTTTTTTTTTTTGACAGGCAGAGTGGACAGTGAGAGAGAGAGACAGAGAGAAAGGTCTTCCTTTTCCTTTGTTCACCCCCAATGGCCGCTGCGGCTGGCGCGCTGTGACTGGCGCACTGCACTGATCCGAAGCCAGGAGCCAGGTGCTTCTCCTGGTCTCCCATGTGGGTGCACGGCTCAAGGACCTGGGCCATCCTCCACTGCACTCCCGGGCCACAGCAGACAGCCGGCCTGGAAGAGGAGCAACCGGGGCGGAATCCGGCACCCCGACTGGCACTAGAACCTGGTGTGCTGGTGCAGTGCCGCAGGCGGAGGATTAGCCTAGTGAGCCACGGCGCTGGCCCAATTACATGATTTTCAAAAATGTGAAAAGAATTTTTATTATTACATTCAACATTCTGAGGTCAGATGAATATTTACTATGCTTAATTCATTTTTATGTTGTAGGCACCAAAATTTAACAAGGAAGACACTAGATAAATATAAAGATTTTGGAGAAAAGATATATAATGATTATTCACTGATAACATTGTTGTATATATAAGGAAATCTCCAAAGTTTACAAATAAACTAATAAGTTAATTTAGCTAGATTTCTGGATACAGGATCAATATAAAAAACCAATGCTAACAAAAAATTGGAAAAAAAAAAGTAATAAAATCAGAAGTTGTGTTTAAAAGCATTGTAGTAACTGTTGATATATAACACGTACTTCCTAACCATAAGTCTATTTTAATATTCTTATGGAATCAGTGGGTAAAGAATAGGTGATGAGCACAGGCCGGCGTTGTGGCGCAGCAGGTTAATGCCCAGGCCTGAAGCACCGTCATCCCATATGGGCGCGTGTTTGAGTCCTGGCTGCTCCACTTCGGATCCAGCTCTCTGCTATGGCCTGGGAAAGCAGTAGAAGAATAGGTGATGAGCATAGTAGCAGTATTTTTTTTCCCTTGGGGAAAATCCGAGAGTACAGGCAGAGTCTGTGGATTGTACTCTGAAGACAGTTGTCGACACCAGTTTGTAGTTGGGACTTAGGCTGGCAAAGTTGCCTGGAGTCTCATGGTGGCTTCTTCATATGGGCCAGGCTGCCTCTCTTTAGGCCAGTCACAGCATAATTAAAATTTTTTAAAAGTTATTTATTTATTTATTAGAAGGCAGAGAGAGAGAGAGAAAGGTCTCCCATCTGCTGGTTCACTTCCCAAATGGCTATGATGGCCAGGGGTGGCTGGGCCAAAGCCAGGATACCAAAACTCCATCCTGGTCTCCAACATGAGTTGGTGAGGCCTAAGTTCTTGTACCATCTTCCTCTTCTTTCCCAGTACATTAGCAGGGAGCTGGATGGAAAGTGCAGCAGCCAGGACTCCAACAGCTGCCCATAAGGGAAGCCAGCATTGCAAATGGCAGCTTAATCCATTGCACTACAATGATGGCCTTAGCACAGTTAAAATTCTTATCATGTGATTCTGGGCCTTAAAAATATGTTTCCCATAAAACTGGGTGGAAGCTGAGTCACTTTTTCAGACCTACACTAAAAAGTTCCTCAGTGTCTTTTCTGACTCATTAGATTGGTTACAAGGGAGTCAGAAGTCCACTCAGATTTAAATAAAAAGAAAAAAAAATCTATGCATTGAACTGGAAGTACCAGGAATTTACAGGTACCACTTTTTTTTCTTTATTTGTCTGGTAGAGTTATAGACAGTGAGAGAGAGAGAGACAGAGAGAAAGGTCATCCTTCCGTTGGTTAACTCCCCAAATGGCCTCTATGCCCAGAGCTGCGCTGATCCAAAGCCAGGAGCCAGGAGCTTCTTCCAGGTCTCCCATGTGGGTGCAGGGGCCCAAGCACTTGGGCCATCCTCCATTGCCCTCCCAGACCACTGCAGAGAGCTGGACTGGAAGAGTAGGATCCAGGACTAGAACCCAGTGCCGATATGGGATGCTGGCGCCTCAGGCTGAGGATTAATCAAGTGAGCCACGGCACCGGCCCCTATAGGTATCACTTTTAAAATCACCTTGAATAATACAAAAATACAAAATAATATATCTAACAAAAGGTCTGCAAGGTATGTTCATTGAAAACTATAGAATATAATTGAAAAAATGGTATTCACATAGTAGTTGAATATAAGGTTTATAGGTTAGAATAGGTGATATTATATAGATCCATCAAATAAATAGTCTTCTCAAAATACAAGCATGATATGTATTTGAAAATTTTAAAACTTCCAAAATGTGTATGAAAATGCAAAGGGCCAAGAAAAGTCAAGACAAACTTGAGTGAATAAATTGAAAAACTTACATTACCAGCTTTCAAGGCTTATAATTAAATGAAAAAATTCAAAGCAGTCTGATTTTGGTGCAACAATAGACAAACAGAACTTTGGGTGGGAAACAGGGAGTTTAATGACATATTTGTACAGTACAAATAACGTGGCAATACAAGTCGTGGTGAAAAGGTTGTCCTTTCAGAAGGTGGTGCTGGATCAATTGGAAATAAATAAATAAATAAATAAACACATAAATATATATATGTTATATATATATATAGAGAGAGAGAGAGAGAGAGAGACAGACAGACATTAAACATTAAATTTGACACTTCACATAGACAATCAGCTCAAGGTCTATTAGTCCTGAATGAAGGAAGATGAACAAATCAAAAACTCACTCTGAAGGGAGAACTGAGGAAAAGGATCTAAAATGAGAACCTGAAGGATTAGAGAAAATTATTCCATCAGACTTGCCTCATATGAATCTGGGACAGATTGGCTTAATCCAAACAGCAGATGGAGAGGTGTGACAGCTGAGATCTGGACTTTGGAGGAGAAATGCCTTAGGTGGGTCTGGAGACACTGTTGCTCCATATATCAGTTTCATGAGTCGGAGAGATCTCTGGATGTGTAGCCAAAGGAGGGGGCATTCAGGAACAAGACAACCTCTCGGTGTCTATTACCACCTCTACTGAACGATGCCCTCAGTGTGTACTGACTGATGCTTCATTTACACCTCACAAATCTTCACTTTAGAAAACATCACACACACACACACACACACACACACAAAAAAGATGGCTAAAAAATGTAAAAAAAAAATCATGCAACAAAATACATGTCTATAGATTGTGGAAAACACAAGTTTAATGTAGATTTATTTCCTCTCTGGTCTAATAGTGAGGAATAAATTAATCAACTTTTCAAACATTTTATTGAAATTAATAATCTTCAGATAAACAACATTACTCACACAAACATAAAGAAACACAAACCATGGGCCTGGCACTGCGGTGTAGTAGGCTATGCATCCACCTGTGATTCCTGCATCCCATGTAGGCGCTAGTTCTTGTCCTGGCTGCTCTTCTGCCAATGCAGCTCTCTGCTATGGCCTGGGAAAGCAGTGGGAGATGGCCCAAGTCCTTGGGCCCCTGCACCCATGTGGGAGACCAGGAAGAAGCTCCTGGTTCCTTGCTTCAGATCAGCCCAGCTGTGACTATTGGGTCCATTTGGGTAGGGAACCTCAGATAGAAGACCTTTCTCCCTGTCTCTCGCTCTCTCACTTTTTCTCTCTGTAACTTTACCTCTCAAACAAGCAAATAAAATCTTACAAACAAACACTATCCATATAGGAAAATATTAACCAAGAGAGCTATAATAAATTAAAACGACAGAAGACAACTTCAACCTGGGAAAGAAACCATAGACACTTGCAAAACTCATTTGTAATATCTATGACATATCAAAGCCCACATTCAGAATATAAAGCCTCAAATCAGAAAAACAAAAAAATGACACAGCTGCAAATAAAACGAAAGTGGAGAAGACATGCCACCAAAAAGCACATCCAAGTCACAGTCACCAATAAGTATTCAAAAATGTGATCAATCTGACAAATCAACAAAGAAATGAATTACAGCCACAAAAAATAACACCATCTATCAAAATTTTGTAAAAATTAAATAAGCTAGCACCATATCATCATGAACATGCATTGCATCAAAACTGTACATGCAGTACATTGAAACTATAGTAGAAACTGTTGGGAGTGTAAGTGTATACCACTTTGAAGTTTGTCTTATATTATCTACTGTATTGAGTGTCTGCGTATGTATGATTCATTCAGCAATTCCACTCCTACCTTTCTGCCCTCTATGTTGTATGTATTAGTGTTCCAAAGGCATGTGCTAAAAAGTTCATAACAGAATTAAGATCATACAGTACGGGACTAGTGCTGTGGCATAGCGGGTAAAGCTGCCACCTGTAGTGCCAGCATCCCGTATGGGCACCGGTTCGAGTCCCAGCTGGCTGCACTTCTGATCCAGCTCTCCGCTATGGCCTGGGAAAGCAGCAGAAGATGGTCCTAGTGCCTGGGCCCTAGCACCCGCATGGGAGACCCAGAAGAAGATGCTGGATCCTGGCTTTGGATTGGTGCAGCTCCAGCCATTGTGGCAAATTGGGGAGGGAACCCAGCGGATGGAAGACCTCTCTCTTTCTCTCTCTCTCTTCCTCTCCTTCTCTCTCTGTGTAACTCTGACTTTCAAGTAAGTAAATAAATCTATATATATAAAAGATCATTCCAACCAAAATATCCATCAATAATAAGTGGAATAAATGTAACCATTATAGAATATATACAGGATGGAACTGACTATAACAATAGAAATGAATAAATTATTAATGTAATCTTCAAAAAGTTCATTGGAAACATATGACAATTGTGCATGGATCTCAAAATTTTTTGCATCAAAATAAATGTCATTTAATTTATCTTTTCCATGAATTTTTGGTGCCCCTGTATATACAACTACACGGAAGGAATGTAAGACGTATCAAGAAAGAAAAACAGTAATGAAATTAAAACATACTATATATTTTTAAAGATTTATTTTTATTTATTTGAACGTCAGAGTTACACAGAGAGAGGAGAGGCAGAGAGAGACAGAGGTCTTCCATCCGATGGTTCACTCCCCCATTGGCCGCAAGGGCTGGAGCTGTGCCGATCTGAAGTCAGGAGCCAGGAACTTCTTCTGGGTCTCCCACGTGGGTGCAGGGGCCCAAGAACTTGGGCCACCTTCTACTGCTATCCCAGGCCATAGCAGAGAGCTGGATAGGAAGTGGAGCAGCAGGGACTCGAACAGGCACCCATATGGGATGCCGGCGCGTCAGGCCAGGGCATTAACCCACTGCACCACAGCACTGGCCCCAAAACATATTATTTAAAATGTCAAAACTACACTAAAATTTAGAATCATGATTATCTTTTGCAAAAAAGGAGTAGTTTAGGTGGGACCTGAGGAGTCTCCTGTGTGTGATAATTTGTATTACATTTGTGGTGGTATATAGGTTTGCTGCCTTTGTGAATTTATGATTCATATATATGTTATGCACTGCAGTAAAAATGCATAATAAATTATTATGCATAAGACCTTAATACCCATAAAATTTATTTGGACTTAAATATTATTATCTATGTGACCTTGGGCAATTTGCCTAACACACTGAATTATTTTTTCCTTGCATAGATGGATGTGATGATATAAAACTCAGCTTTCTTGAGTGAATTATATATATGATAACATATAAAATGGTTAAAATATTGTTTGTTTTCTGAAAATTGCCTAATAAATTATATTTGTTATTGTGGTTTTGTGCTATTTCTGTTCTTACTTTCATTGCCTAATTTTTTCATAAAGCAATAATTTAACCTACTCATCCCTTTACATTTTTCATATTTTCACTTTTCCCGAGCTTATGGTTCTTAAATTTGTGGTAGCAGTGCTAATATAATTTTAGTATTGATTTTATTATTATTTATTATAAAACGTTGGGCAAATCACTTCCTCATGCAATGACTAAGTTTTATATATTTAAAAATACTTATTTAAAATGGGAACACGTTCCTTTATTGCTTTAAATTTTTAATTAACTGTCAAAATGATATAATCATATGTATATATATTAATAATAGGTAATTTATTGTATGATTCATGCTTATGTACAATCATATAGTTGATTTTTGTTATAACAAATATTCCATAACTTAATCATTTAGGAAAAAAGGTGAAATAAGCCAGTTCCAAAAAGACAGATACTGTATGTTTTCCCTGATCCGAGGTAACTAACAGAGTACCTACGATGTAGTGTATTGAAGTTAAATGGACATTTTGTGATTCAATGATAACTTATGGCCCTTTTCCATGTTGAGGAAGAGTGTTTTGTTGTTTGTTTTTCTTCTTCATTCTATTCATTGAACTCTTTACATGTAGGACTAATCTTACAAGTATATAGGAAACAAAATAGATCTTTGTAAAAATTAAGAGTGTAAAAATTAATAGGAGATGAGAAGGAAGAAAGGTGAAACTCTGAGTGGGAGGGAGGGTAGCATGGGAAGGATTGCTATGTTCCTAAATTTGTATATATGAAATACATGAAGTTTATGTACCTTAAATAAAAGAATAAACAATAGTTGGGTCAGTGCTGTGGCATGGTGGGTAGAGCATCCACCTGCAGCACCAGCATCCATATGGCTTGGCTGCTCCACTTCCAATTCAGCTCCCTTCTGATGCACCTGGGAAAGCAGTGGAAGGTGGCCCAAGTCCTTGGGCACTGCACCTACCTGGGAGACCTGGAAGAAGCTCCTGGCTCCTGACTTCAACTTGGCCCAGCTCTAGCTGGGAGAGAACAAGCAGATGGCAGTTCTCTCTGTCTCTGTCTCTTCTTCCCCTCTTATCGCTCTTTCTCCCTCCCCCTCCCCCTGTAATTGTGCCTTTGAATTAAATAAATAAATCTTGAAAAACAAAATAGTGCATTTCTTCCTGGTACATAGAGGGACACTTTCACAGGGGGCACATTCATGCCCTTCTTTTTTTTAACTTTTATTTAATAAATATAAATTTTGAAAGTACAGCTTTTGGATTATAGTGGCTTTTCCCCCCACAACCTCCCTCCCACCTGCAAGTATCCCATCTCCCACTCCTTCTCCCATCCCATTCTTCATCAAGATTCATTTTCAATTATCTTTATATACAGAAGATCAACTTGGTATATACTAAGTAAAGATTTCAACAGTTTGCATACACACAGGTACACAAAGTATAAAGTACTGTAGAAGTTTTACTGTTAATTCGCATAGTACAACACATAAAGGACAGAGATGCTACCTGGGGAGCAAGTGTACAGTGACTCCATTTATGATAGCAATCATAATTGATAAATCGCAATTCTCTATTTCTAATATCATTATTTACATTGTAGAGTAGATAAAAAGATATACACAATATTTATTTCTTTTCAAACACACAAATCCATTAAGCCCACTTTCTCATCACGTCTTATAAAGATTTCCCTTTATTTCTTGGAAGAAGAATGCGTGTGGACAGAACTTATGCTGTTGTATGAGAAAATTGGCAGATAAATGATAACTTTAGAAAATTATTTGAGGGGTCAGTGCTGTGACATAGTATGTTAAGTCTTTGCCTAAAGCACCAACATCTCATATGGACACCAGTTTGATCCCCGGCTGCTCCTCTTCCAATCCAGCTCTCTGCTTATGGCCTGGGAAAGCAGTAGATGATGACCCAAGTACTTGAGCCCCTGTACCCGTGTGGGAGACCTGGAAGAAGCTCCTGGCCCCTTGCTTCAAATCATCCAAGTTCTGTCCATTGGAGCCTTTTAGGGAGTGAACTAGGGAATGGAAGACCTTTCTCTCTGTCTCAAATAAATAATCTCTATCTCTCAAATAAATATTTATTTTTTCCCCAGGAGGATAGAGGAAGGGAAATTTTTACAAATCTGATAGTAAAGAAAAAAAATTTTAGAGAAAAAAATTTTATACAGAGACATGATTTAGCTGAGGGACCAAAAAATACAATAAGAAAATGAAGATATGTAGAATTAATACAAAGACAAGAAAATGTATGTGATTTGCAAGCTATATTAGGTGGCCTGGCAATATTTGCAATGTTTGTTTTAAAAATATTTTGGATTTTCAAATCTTGATTTTTTAAAAATGTAAGTTTTTTTAAATGTAAAAAGTATGTATTTTCAATAAATATTTTGAATAATTGTTTGGATATTCATTTGAAAATAGGGACTACCCTGATAACATAGAAATTTCATTCAATTACTTAGCAAATACTCAGCATTCCCAATGTGATGGATCTTTATTATGTGTTCTGAGTGTACAGATAAAAAAGTCTGAATGTATTCCTATGGTAGAATATCACAAAAATAATTGCCTTCTTTTATTCAAGAAGCACTTATTATTTCCCTCATGTAACACAAGCTCTAAAACTTTAAAAGCTAAAATGCCCTTATGAATAAGATAGAGAATGTGTTTGCCTATATGTGTGTTATAGATAATGGCAGAGAGAAACAAAACAGCTAAACAAATAGCATGACTAAAATTTCTTTTGGGTTTTATGATGGCAACAGAGAAACTGATAAAATATATAGTACCTACCAGGATAAATTTGCAATCCGTATATGTTCTTCCAGTCTTTAATTTGAGAGACAAAGATAAAGGAGAGGGGGAGAGAAGGAGAGAGAAAGAGCTAGATGCATCCACTGGATCATGCCTCAAATGCCTGCAAAGGTCAGCATTGAGCCCACTTGATGCCAGGAGTCAGAACTCATTCAAGATCTCTGATATGATGACAGAATCCCCTTCATAGGAGCCATCACCTGCTGCTTTCCACGCTCTGCAGTAGCAGAACACTGGAATCAGGAGTCAGATTGTCATGATTTAAAATCTATTTTATCTGATATGAGTATAGCTATTTCTGCTCATTTTCGGTTTTCATTCGCATGGTATATATATTTTGCAATCTTTCTTTTCATTTTTTTTTTTTGACAGGCAGAGTTAGACAGTGAGAGAGAGAGAGAGAGAAGCAATCTTTCTTTTTCTTTTTTTTTGTTTTTTTTTTTTTCAGCACTTAAGAGGAATTGTGTATTGATTACAGTATTCAACCAAAAGTATTAAGTAGAACAAACAAAAAAAAAATACTAAGAGGGATAACATATTAAGCTGCTCATCAACAGTCAGGGTGAGGGATGATCAAGTCACCGTTTCTCATAGTGTTCATTTCACTTTAACAGGTTTCCTTTTTGGTGCTCAGTTAGTTGTCATCTATCAAGGAGAACAAGTGGTATTTGTCCCTTTGGGATTGGCTTATTTCACTCAGCATAATGTTTTCCAAATTCCTAACAGGGATCACTTTTCAGTTAAAATTTAAACACCTAAGAATAATTGTGTGTTAATTACAGAGTTCAACCAATGGTACTAAAACAAAAAAAAAAAATAGGATAAAGTATTACATTGTACATCAACTGTCAGGACAAGAGCTGATCAAGTCACTGTTTCTCACAGTGTCCATTTCACTTCAACAAGTTTCCCCTTTGGTGCTCAGTTAGTTGTCGCCAATTTCAATCTATGTGTCTCTATCTCTGAAGTGCATGTCTTCATAGGCAGCATACACTTTCTTTCTTATTCATTCAGCTGATTGGTGGATTTAATCATTTACATTCAAGGTTAGTACTGATAGATAAGAACTAACTCCTGTCATTGTGTTAACTGGTATTTGGTACTGTCATGTGTTTTCATGTTTACTTCTAATGTAGGACTTCCCGCAGGATTTCTTATAAGGGTGGTCTAGTGGTGATAAACTCCCTATTTCTGATGTTTGGAAAATGCTTTATTTCTCATTCATTTCTGAAGGACAGCTTTGCTGCATATAATACTCCTGCTTGGTAGGTTTGCTTTTACTTATTTTCTTTATTCTTTTTTCTTTTCTTTATTTATTTTCTTTTTCCCTTCTTCTTCTTCTTCTTCTTCTTCTTCTTCTTCTTCTTCTTCTTCTTCTTCTTCTCCTCCTCCTCCTCCTCCTCCTCTCCTCTCCTCTCCTCTCCTCTCCTCTCCTCTCCTTCTTCAAGACTGTGACTATACCATCTCACCCTCTTCAGGCCTGTGGGACTCTTGCTGAAAAATATGCTGCTAGTGTAATTGGTTTCCTTTATATGTAATTTGATTTTTTTTTCAAATACTATGTTTAAGATTCTCTCTTTGTCTCCAACTTATAATAATTTGGCTCTAATATGCCTTGAAAGAAATCTTTTTTTTTTTTTCGGTTGAATTTGCTGGAGTCCTTTCATCTTTCTGTAGCTGAATGTCCATTATCTCTTTCTAGACTTGGGAAGTTTTCAAGCTATTATTTCATTTAGTAGGTTTTTTTTTTTTTTCCTGTTTCCTTCACTTCTGCTCCAAGAATCCCTTTAATATGAATATCCACTTAATGGTATCTCATATGTTGCAGAGACTTTCTTCTTTCTTTTTATTTCTTTTTTATTTATTTTTGTCTGTTGTATTATTTTGAAATGATCATCTTCCAGATCAGAAATATCTACATAATGTTTTTGTGGGAGCAATATTTGATTTGAGAAGCGTAGGCGAGGAGTCCACTAAAGGAGACATCACTCAGAGATTAAGTTAAAATATCACCCACAGAAGGGGAAAAAAATATTGGAAAAGCCAAGGGAGCGAAAACAGGATGAGTAGATCTTATTGAACTGTCTTGGGTAGGTAGACACACTCTGCTCAACTCTCAACTCTCAATAATTTTCACTCAAATCTCAACTCTCAAAAATAGCACCTCTTTCTTGCTCTCTTTCTTCACACTTCACTCTATTGTTTTCTTTCTAGTACTTTGACCCCACAGCATAATAATAAGGCTGCTTTCATTTTAAATCATTGTGTGCATGACTACACCAGGCCTCCAATTCCATGGTCCAAGTTTCCATTATCATGGTATATTCTGGGAATTATTTCATAAAATTCAGTCTTCATTGCCACTTCTTCACTGTATTAATCACAATCTAAATAAGAGATGCACACTGAGGTCAATGAGATAACAATAGGGTACAACGGAGACAGATGAAATTGCAGGCATGAAACTAAAATAATGAGACTGGGTTGTACAAGAACTAAATATGCAGCCAGAGGAACTTAGGGAAAACACATTTGCATTCAGGAGGAAAGTGGTTAGAATTAAAAAGGCGAAACCGTTCCTGAGGAAATGACACCAAAACACAATAAACAATATCACCAATCACAGAGAAAACCTTTAAGGTAACAGAATTCTAGGTTAAAACATGAGATAGAAAATACAACAGATAAAATGGTGAAATTCCACGCAGACCACCGGCACCCTGGGTTCTAGTCCTGGTTGGGGCACCGGATTCTGTCCTGGTTTCTCCTCTTCCAGTCTAGCTCTCTGCTGTGGCCCAGGAAGGCAGTGGAGGATGGCCCAAGTCCCTGGGCCCTGCACCTGCATGGGAGACCAAGAGAGGCACCTAGCTCCTGGCTTCAGATCAGCACACCGCGCAGGTTGTAGCAGCCATTTGGGGGGTGAACCAACGGAAGAAAGACCTTTCTCTCAGTCTCTCTCTGTCTAACTCTGCCTGTCAAAAAAAAATTCTCAATGTTTCTAATATTTTAAATTATCTTAGGTAAAAACTATTTTTTGTTTTTTATTTCCCTATATTTTTAGAATTGACACAGTAAGACAGAATTTTAAAAGAGCATGGATCTATCACAGTTTACCCTTGATTACTGTTTGTGAAAACCGGGAGTGGTGGGTGCTGTGGTGAAGAGCAAGGACTCCTGTACAGTTGTGCTTCTGCACTTGTTGTCCTGCTCCTTCCGCTAGCAGGTAAACTCCATAAAGAACAGAGTCATCCTTGGTTTGACTTACGGATGTCTGCTAAGATGCTAAAGGAAAATAGTGGTTCTGCATACAGTGAGTACTTTGGAGGGAAAACAAATGCATGAATGAGGGAATGAGGGGGCAAGGAAAGGAGACTGGGATAATGCAGACCCTTGCCAAATTCAGGTTGTAGTTGAATGAATAGAAAGTCCATGAAGAGATTTACATAGAAAATTTACATAATCTATGATTAAAGAGATACTTAATTTTGGATTCTCTCTAAATGATTACAGAAATTTGAACAGAAAAGGAAGAAATGTGAACTGTTGTGGGGGTAGCTATAGAGTCCATAGGCGATGACAGTGATTTATCACAGTCAGAGGGCAGAAATAGAAAAGTGATTGAGCACATGTCTGTGTGTGCTTGTGTGGAAAAATTCAGAAACCCAGCTTATAGGTTAGAGGTGAACAATAAACAAAGATTTTGCAACATTTATGATTGGAATTGCTGAATTGGTGCTGATTCTAGATATAAAGATGGAATAATCTGAGGAAATAGCAAGATTATAGACTATTACAATAGATAAAATTGTTAATAATGTCCATGTGAAGCTTAAAATATGTCTAAGGCATTCAGTAAGACGTTACCTAAGCATAGAGACATGCTCTGCAGCTCAGGGCCAAAATCTGAATTTGGGGCATAAATTTAAATGTATTTAGAAACACTATAAATACCTTAGATATTGAAATTTAGAGGATAGATCCTATCTTGTAGGAAAGGGAGAAGTTTCAGGCTAATCACTGACTATTCAGTAGTTGTAGGATGAATGGATGAAGTGGTTACGTAGAGCATCTCAAAACCAAATAATGATGTTTTCTTCAAAGAAGATACAATAATATGAAGGGACATTAGTTCATGGTTCATGGGATTGTCAATGTATTTATTTGTAGACTTACTTATTTGAAAGGCAAAGTGACAGAGAGCTAGGAAGACAGGGAGACAGAGACAGAGAAATAGAGAGATCTCCCATCTGCTGGTTCATTTCCCAAACAGCTGGAACACATCGGGCTGGGCCAATCTAAAGCCTGGAGCCTGGAACAGCGTCTAAGTCTTTTGGCAGGGACCTAAGTAAGGGCTACCATCTGCTGCCTTCTAGGTGCATTATCAGGAAGACGGATTTGAAGAAGTAAACGGGACTTGAAACAACACTCCAATATGTGATGTAGATTCCCAAGCAGTGGCTTAACTAGTTGCACCACAATGCCTTCCCCAGTTGATGGCATTTTTTAACACGGGGGTTGTAGTTGACTTCGACTGAAAAACAAAGCTTTTTTTTTTTTTTTTTTTTTTTTTTTAGGAAAGTAGAAGTGATAAAAACCAGATGTAATGTAAATTTATTGTATCTAATTCATTATTGACTTTGTTGCAGTTTAGCATCTTACTATATATTTATTTACACTATGTGTACTTTGTCCCTTTACTGTTGCATTCTTATCCTGTTTGTATTGATTGTTTTTACTTTAGGGTATTATTAGATTTACAGGAAAATAATAAAAAGGGTTCCCATATACTTGACATCCGTTTTTCCCTATAATTAACAATTACATTCGTATGACATATTTGTCTCCATCAAAGAAACAAACATCATTGCTAATTAAAATGTATACTTTATTCAACTTCCCTAGTTGTTTCTTTTTTTTTTTCCTCTTACATGATCCCATCCAGGACACTATATTGTATTTACTCATCATTTCCCTTAGATTGTCTCAGAAGTGACAGTTTTCTAGCTTTGATGGTCTTGGCAATGTTTAGGAGTTCTGTAGAATTTATTTCAATTTGACATGATCTTGATTCTCATGTTTTTCTTATGATTCTGGTTGCAACTAGGAAAGACGCACATTGTAGACATAATTTATGACTATTGATGTCTACATTAATCAAGAGAATTAGGGGTTAGTGTTTGAGGGCACAACTGCACTCCTTCCTTTCCGTATCAAAACCCCTGGATGAAAGTCCAGTATGTGGCCCACACTAAAGCCATGCTCTACTCCTGGAAGGTTGACTACACAATTAAATTTTAAAATTTTTGGACATTATATTTCTCTTTTAATTTACTTAATCATTTATTTATGCACATGTGGACTCATGAACACTTTTTTTTTTATCCTTTAGGTTATAGTCCACTACTACTTTATTGTTCTAATTGTTTAAACTTTGGACATTGGGAGCTTTTATACTTGTCTGCTGTGCCCTTTGAACATAACACTAACATGTGCTCCTTCCTTCCTTTCTTCCCTCTTCCATCCCTTATCCATTCCTTTCTTCTCTCCTTCTCTCCCTCACGCTCTTCCTTCATTTCCTCTTATCTTCCTTGTTTTCTGGCACTACAAGAGACTCCAGGCATATCTTGTACATTTACTGATCTAATCACAGAATCAGCCATTTATCTTAGGAACCTCAGAAAGTTATTTCAGAAAACAAGACTTAGGCATTAAGTGTGCTCATGGCTATTATACACTTAGTTCACACAGGGGTGGGAAACTTTTTTTGCCAAGGGCCATTTGGATACCTGTAATGTTTGTCATGGGTCCTACAAAATCAACTTAACAATTAGCCCACTTGGGGTTGGTGTTGTGGCACAGTGGGTTCAGCTGTTGCCTACAACATTCACATCCTATATGGGCACCAGTTTGAGTTCTGGCTGCTCTACTTTCAACCCAGCTCCCTACTAATGCTCCAGGGAAGGCAGCAGAAGATAACCTTAGTGCTTGGGCCTTTGACACTCACAAGGAATATTTCCTGCAGTTCCCTGCCCCTGGCTTTGGTTTGGCCCAGTCCCAGATGTTGCAGTCATTTAGGGGGTGAACCATTAAATGGAAGATCTCTCTGTATTTCTTTCTTTTTTTTTTCTTTTTTCTCTCTCTCTCCTTTATTTGATTCTCCATATAAACTGCACTTTAGTGCATTGATAACTACAAATTAAGTTGTATTTTAATTGGAACAGCATTAAGGTAATGCATTGTTAGATATAACTGGAGTATAACAATACTGATGCATTTAACCCGTGCAATAGAGTATCTCTCCATTATTTAGATCTTTTATTTCTTCTATCAATTTTCATAGATATGTACTATCCATTGCATTTCATTATTTTTATTCTACTATAAATATTTATTACAATTTTAACTTCTAAACCTTTACTCACTTGTTCCTGGTCCTAGGAAAAAGTCATCTGCAGTCTATAATTTAATCTTTATTTACTTATCTTTTAAAGATTTATTTATTTATTTGAAAGTCAGAGTTACACAGAGAGAGAAGAGATAGAGAGAGAGGTCTTCCATCCACTGGTTTACTCCCCAATTGGCCACAACGGCTGGAGCTGCACTGATCCAAAGCCAGGTGCCAGGAGCATCTTCTGAGTCTCCCACGCAAATGCAGACACCCAAGCACTTGGGCCATCTTCTAGTGCTTTCCTAGGTCGTAGCAGAGAGCTGGATCAGAAGCGGAGCAGCTGGGACTCGAAGTAGCACCTATATGGGATTCCAGAATGCAGGCGGTGGCCTTACCCACCACGCAGGTATATTTATTAAATTACACATTTCCATACACTCACACAACAAAAGATACATATTTATTGATATGTTAAATAGATTAATGGTAATTTTTCCATAAACATATTAACAACTTTTTAATAAATCTAATAATTTTGGAAAATAATATAAATGACTTCTAACACATTTAACAATTTATATTTTGAAAAGTGGGATGTGGGTTATATCTTCATTTGAGCTTTCTTATATTTATAACTATTCTTACTAAGTAGCATTTTTAAGTAAAAGAAAGCCACAAGGAATTTCTTATAAGCATAAATCAAAATACTCATGAGTTAACTCACAAGCTAAAATTTCTTGTGCCAAAACTCTGAATCTCAATGATCCTAACAATCTACTATAGGGATCCTCAATAGACCATAAAATACAGGTTAGGGGCAGTTGTGATATAATAAAAATGAACTCTGACCTTGATGGGAAATACTTTTGCTTGATCCCTTGTACCAGTAGACAAATTGGATTTCTTAGTGCACTAATTCTTCCACAGTTGCATTCAGCTGTTGCCATGAAATAATTAAGCATTAAGAGAATCTCAGTAACAGCTAATGTAGTGAATATCTACAAGGTGAAATTTCCAGACACATCCACACCAACTTTATGTAAGACTGCTGCCAAAACCAACTTAGAATATTGCCAAAACCCAGGCATTTTTCTCTACCTTGTTTTTGTTTGCAAGCAGAATGAACTATCAGGCATCAAATACATGGACACAAAATCACATATACATATCCTTTAGAATCCAATACTTGTCATTTACTATATAAATATTTGAACTTTAAGGTGGTTTTGTCAGGTTTATAAGATTTACATGCACAAAAATATGCATCCTTTTTAGGTATATTTCTATGAATTGTGAAAATGTATACAGTCACTAAAAAAAGCACCACAATCAAAGAAATGCAATATTTCTATCAATACCCCAAGAAACTCTTTATGCTACTTTTTAGTTAACTATCACATGATAACTACCCATTCCCTGGCTATAAAGATATTTTATTCTCATATTGGTGCCTTTTCTGGATTCCAATGTACTGAACTACAGAATGTATCCATTTCTTGGCATTGTTTTTGCTTTCCTTCATGTACAACTTTTGAGAATCACTGTTGTGCAAGTAGCAGTAATTCACATCTATTTTTGTTAAGGATGGTGGTAATGAATCATTCTCTGCAAAACATGATAGATAGTGTATGTGTGTGTGTGTGTGTGTGTGTGTGACTATGAATAAATGTACTGGCAACATTAAGGTAAAGGTTGTTTTTTAGACACAATATCCTTTATCTTGAATAATTGTGAGGCTACTTTTTTTTGAAAATCGCACAATTGTCAGTTTTTAATAGTAAATAGATTTAATTGTCTGAACCGTTTGTGTTCCAAGAACCACCATATGAAAGTTCCAATTACTCAGTATTTTTGTCAGCATTTACTACTATCTGTATTTTAGATCTTCTACTATTATGGTCTAATATCTCATCATAATTAAAATTGCCTTCCTATGACCAATGACTGTAAGCATCTTTTTCTGTGCTCATATAGAATCTAAATCATTCTTTGGAAAATTGCTAGGCAATTTGGCCATTCTAGAAGAAATATCTTCTCATTATGTAGTTTTGAAAATTATTCAAATACCCTGGGTCAAGTATTTTGCCAAACATAAATTTTGTAAATGTTTTTCATAGTATATATCTTTTCTCATTATTTTTGCATTTTTGAGTAAGTTACTAAACATACAACATCTTTCTTCTCTTTCTGAGTCATTTTAGATACATAATTCACTTTAAAATGTATTTATTTATTTATTCAAAAGCCAGAGACTGAGAGAGAGAGAGAGAGAGAGAGAGAGAGAGAGAGAGAGCCAGTTCTGCCATCACCTGGATGGCTGCAATGGCCAAGCTGGGCTAGGTCAAAGCCAGGACCCAGGAGTTTTTTCTGTGTCTCCCATATGGGCGGCAGGTGCCCAGACACTTGAGGCATCTTTTGCTGCCTTTTCCAGACCATTAGCAAGGAGACAGATTGGAAATGGAGCATCTGGGACACCGGGTGCACATACGGAATTCCGGGGTCTCAAGTGGCTCCTTTACCCACTATACAACAATGCTGACCACTATCTAGTTTCTTTGCATTTTCTTATTCTATTAATTTCCTGAGGCTCCCATAACAATACACCACCAGCTTGATTGCTTAAAACAGCAGAAGATTTTTTGTTTGTTTTTTTTTCTCTCATAGTTATGAGAATTCTTTTTTATCTGTGTTCTGTAGTTTTCAGAATTATAATTCTGTATTTATTTTTTATATTTAAAATGTATTTATATAAAGGAAACAGATATCATTTATTGAATACATATGACTTTAAGAGCAAAATGATATTCCCCACCCTCCATGCTCATTCATTTCTTATCTTTTTAATTTTTGCAATGACATACCTTCAATTTACATTATAAACACAAGCTTAATACTCCACTAAATAAATAATTCAAAAGTGGTAAGTATAAAAATCACTGTTTTTAAAGAATATACACAATGGCTATAAACAACAATCAAATCTCAAAATGTCAAGGTTACATTACTTTTTTTCTATATAAATGAATTACCACAAATAAGATAAAAGATACATTTTCTATTTGAAACTGACTTATTTTACTAAGCATAATTATCTCCAGTTGCATCTATTTCATTGCAAAACATAGGATTTCATTCTTTTCTTATGCCTAGTAGCATCCCATTATGTATATATGCAGCGTTTTCTTTATCCAGTCATCAGTTGATGGACATCTGAGTTAATCCCATTGCTTAGCTATTGTGAATGGAGCTGCTATAAACATGGGAGTGCAGATAATTCTTTCTCATGTTGATTTAATTTTGTTTGGGTAAATTCCCAAGAATGTAATGGTTGGGTCATATGATAGATGTATTTTCAGATTTCTGAGGAATATCCATACTGTCTTTCATAGTGATTGCACTAGTTTACATTCCAATGAATAGTGTATTAGGGTAATTTTTCCCACATACTCACCCACGGTTTTTTTATTTTTTGGTCTCTCTTTTTTTTAATTTTTGAATGATTGAAATTGGACACCACCCCCTAAAATCTACACTGAAATGTGGCCCTTTAAAGTTTCCCAGAAGTGCTATCTGGGGTGCCACATCTGCTACCAGAATTTGGGGTACCATACGATTTCACCATCGGCTTATTACTAAATCCCCGATATTAATAAGCTTAAGAGGGTTCTTGCCTAATACTTAGAGAAGAATTCTAAATACCGGCCCAGATAAACAAGGCAGCATGGTATGTTTTAGGCTTTTATTTAGTTCAAGATGCATACGAGAGTGAGAGCTTTATTTAAGAGAGAGAGGTGAATAGGGGTTCATACCGAGCACCAGGAATCAGCCACATGGATGAGCATCTAGGCAAGGAAACCTAGGCCATGCGCCCTGGAGGCACAGGGCTACAGCAAGCCCCCTCCTGGCAAGAGGACAGGGAAGAAGAGAAGGCCGGACACACTGTGTCCCAGGCTTTTAACCCACTTCCAAAGGGGAGTGGTTAATTAACCTGATTGGCTGGTGGGCACCCAGGTGTGGCCAGGTAGGGGGATAAGGTCACACAGGGGCATGGTGAAGGTACCAGGTAGGGCATGAAGTCACACAGGGGTGTGGCAAAGGCGTGGTCTTCCAGCTCACAAACCTAATCAATTTTAGCCTATATGCCTGCCTACTTTTTGATGACCATTCTAACTGAGGTGAGGTGAAATCTTACAGTGATTTTATTTGAATTTACCTGATGGCTGGTGATCCCGAGCATCTTTTCATGTGTATTTCATCCACTTGTATTTAATCCTTTGAAAAGCAACTGTTCATAACCTTAGCACATATTTTAGCTGTATTGTTCATTTTGTTGTTGTTGAATTTCTTGAGTTTTTTAAAATTATGGATATTAACTCTCTATCAATGTATAGTTTGCAAATATCTTCTCCTATTCTGTCCATGGCCCCTTCACTGCTTTTTGTGCTTCCTTTGCTGTGCAGAAGCTTCTTAGTTTGATGTAATCCCACTTGTCTATTTTTGCCTTTACTAAGCCTGTGCTTCTGGGGTCTTATCCAAGAAGTCCTTGCTTAGGCTGGTGTCTTCCAGTGTTTCTTCTATGTTTTTACCTAGAAATTTGATAGTTTCAAGTCTTTAGATCCTTTATCCATTGTATGCTTATTTTTGAATAGGGTGTATGGTAGGCATCTTCTTTCATACTTCTGCATACAGAGATAGAATTATCCCAACACTGTTGAAGACTGTCTTTTTTACAGGGAGTGATTTTAGCATGTTTGTCAAAGATGAGTTGGTTGTACATGCATGGACTAATTCTGTGATTTTAATGTCTCCATTGGTCCCCATGTCTATATTTGTACCTGTACCAAAATGGTTTCATTTTAACTGCTCTTTAATCTCTTGTGAAATCTGGTGTTTTGATGCCTCTAGATTTCTTTTTATTGTTTAAGATTGATTTAGATAGCTGGCTCTCTCATGTTTCTATATGATTTTCAGGGACTTTTTTTCTTGATCTCAGAAGAATGTCCTAGGTGTTTTGATTGGAATCACGTGAAATCTGTACATTGTTTTGCATAGTATGGACATTCTGATGATACTAATTTTCCAACCCATGAACCTGGAAGGAATTTCTATCTTTTTGTTATCTTCTTCTATTCCTTTCCTTAATGTTTTATAAATTTTCTTGTAGAGCTTTCTCACACCCTTGGGTAAATTTACTCCAAGGTATTTTTTTTTTTTTTTTAGCTATTGTGAATGAGACTGATCTTAAAAATTCTTTCTCAGCCATGATGTTGTTTGAATATACAAATACTATTGATTTTTGTGTTTTGATTTTATATTTTTTAACTTTGCCAAACTGTCTTATAAGTTCCAATAGCCCCATATTGGAATCTTTTGTTTCCCCTATGTAAAATCATATCATCTAAAAACAGTGATAATTTGACTTCCTCTTTTCTCATTGATATCCCTTTGATTCCTTTTTCTTCCCTATCTACTCTGGCTAAAACTAACAAAACTATATTGAATAGAAATGGTGAGAGTGGACACCCTTGTCTGGTTCTATATCTTAGTGTAAATGCTTTCAGCTTTTCCCTGTTCAATATGGTGGTGGTTGTGGGATTGTCATATAGTGCCTTAATTGTGTTTAGGTATGTTCCTTTTATACCCATTTAGCTTAAAGTTCTTATCATGAAAGGATGTTAAAGAAATTTCATGGACTGGATGACTTCACTGCTGAACTCTATCAAACTTTTAAAGAATCAGTTTCAATTCTTCTTAAACTATTCCAAACAATTGAAATTTAAAGAATCCTCCTAAACTCCTTCTATGAAGCCAGCATCACCTTAATTTCAAAGCAAGAATATATACAAAAATGAAAGTAAACTAAAGAGCAATATCCCTGATGGATATAGGTGCCAAATCCTTAACAAAATATGAGCTAATCAAATCCAGTAGTACATGGAAAACATCATCCAACATTACCAAGTAGGATTTTTGCCTAGAATGTAGGGATGATTCAACATACACAAATCAATTAACATGATACATCACACTAACAAATTGAAGCATAGAAAAAAATCATGATTATCTCAATAGATGCAGAGAAAACATTTGATAAAATATAGCATTTTCATTGTGAAAGCCTATATTGATTTTATTAGAATTTTACTTAATATGTGTTGTGAATGCAAGATAGAGGTTGACAGAATAGCTATACATATGACAAAATGTTGTAATAGATAATATATGGAATTGCATGGATATTTCCATGACACATAGGCAAGAGTCATAACTCACATTGGACAATGCCACAATTTTGATGTTCTCGCAGTATAATTCAGTAGAGATTCACACATAATTCCATAAGTATCAATACCATTGCAAGCTATTACTTTTGCATTTTTAATACCTTTGAATGAAATAAACATATTTATGAGGAAAATGCCAAAACCTCTAGGGAATTGAAAGCAGTATTTTACATACTTTAAACTGAACTCAAATTTACTGTAAAAACATTCTAAAACCCAGACTAATTACATAATAGCATGCTATTATTTCCACATAGATATTTGTTACGTAGGAAGCTTTACAAAGAATGGTATATATGGAGAAACCAAAGTGGGAGGAAATAATAATATAGGGATTTATTGGTAATAAAAAGTTAGAAATCCTTTCCAAACTCTTGACTTCTCTTTCTTAGAAATTCTGACACCTGAGATGGGGAATGAGATGAAAGTACCTAAAACTGGCCTAGATACAAAACAACTTTTTCCCAGGCAAAGGTGAATATTCATCTTACACCTTTGCTAGGAAGTAACTTTAATGCCTTTCTGTACAATGATTTTTTATTCTTTCTCTTTGGATTTCTGTATATAATAACTGCTTTAAATTATGTTCCATAGTAAAGGGTAAGACACTTTCAGCATATTCAGTATACTCATAATTTACAACACATTGATATACTTTATATTTATATTTTGCTCTTAATGCCATATTCTCAACTTAGGATCTCTTGTTGTGTATGACAAAATTGAAATGACAGTATTAGAATTTGGATTGTATTAAGTGAACTATAAGTCCCTTAGGAATGGTATAATACATTCTTAAAAAATAATCCCTGTAGCATTGAACTACTTCAAAGCCCTTAAGAATTTCATTTTCTATATTTCAAATGATCTGATTCATGGCTTTTGTTTATATAGAAAGCTCAGAGGCACTGTATGTGCCATATTTAAAATAAGTACTTGTTTCAATCTTTTGTTAAAATAGCTTATGTAAGACCTGCATTGTGGCATAGCATGTTAAGCCTCCGCTTGGGATGTTGGCATTCCTGCACAGGCACTGGTTCATGTCCTGGGGTCCAATTTCAGTCCAGCTCCCTGGTTTATCCTGGGAACAGGAACTGTCTGCTACTGGTCTGGGAAAGAAGTACAAGACTGCCCAAATACTTGGGCCACTTACACCAATGTGGAGACCCAGAAGAAGCTCCTGGTTCCCAGTTTCAGCCTGGTTCATCTGTGCCCATTGTAGTCATTTGGGGGGGAACCAGAAGATGATTTTTTTCTTTCTCTCTCTCTCTCTCAACCACTCTCCTCCCTCTCTCTGTAACTCTGCCTTTCAATCAATAAATAAATCTTTTAAAAACAGCTTTTGTTAATATCCTCATATTAAATACATTGAAATGTAAGACTTTTCTACTGCAAATATCAATCCTTGTATAACTATTTTGGGTAAGGGAGTATCAACACTTTTCTCCTTCATGTGCACGTACTTGTTAAACTTTCTCACTTTTAATATTTTCTAGTTTATAATATTTAATTATATGTTTAGATAAAGTCAAAACTGGTGCTTACTAATTAAAATACATTCCTCAAATAATCATAAAATGGAATTATAATTTCATTAATCTCTAGTTAATTTCATATTTCAGAATCTGAACTCTAAAATTATATGTGATATAAAAGTTTTTCATAATATGAGTGGTTATATGTTTCTTATGTAATCAAAATGTATAAATATGTCTTTGAAATAACGTTTCTTCTCCAGTACTACTGTATTTTGGAACATTTAATGTCTTCTCATTTCTCATGTTAGATTCTAAATATCCAAAACAGCTTTTCTTTGATTTTTTTTGTACTTGCAATTATGATGTTCTTATAAAAATTGCCCCCTTGAAAAATAAATTGGTACAGTTAATAAAGTTAAGAATCAGTGTAAATACCTGTTCTCATCTTTCTCAGAAAATCTGGAGGCTTTTCATGAAGTATTCATGGATAAAACCATTGACCTTTTCAAAATTGAGAGTAATATTGAATTAAGAGATTCATTTTACTATAATTACATCAAACTTTAATCTTCCACATTAATTCACTCAGACCAAAGGTTTTATATTGGAAGACACTGTAAAATTGTCTGGACCATTAGGTTGTCACTTAAGGGGCACTGTTCCTAGCATAGGATTAACACAAATTTTTTTAAAAATCAACATTTTATTTTTCTTATGGACTAAGATAACAAATATTTTCTGCTGAATGTACAATATGGAAATGTGCTTTAATAAAATATTAGTTTGGGAAGTTAAATTAATAGATTGGGAAGTTGGTGTAGAGTCTTAATACATGCTGAATGAAAGATGTTCTGACAGACATGACACTGGGTGAAGTCCAAGAAGGAAAAGACAATGACTTTGTTCAAGTGGAAATTACAGCCATTCATAGGAATGTTTTAATGTAGATTCCCACCCCAGAATTGAGGGGCAACTGGCAAGCCATCTGATATCCTTCTGGCCTATGACTCCACTGGGAGAAAAAGTGAAAAGGGTTTATGAATTCATCTTTTTAGTTCTGAAATCAATCAGAGTAAAACTCAAATAAAGTTTTAACTTCAGAAATAGTAAAAGTAGCATGTTGAGGCATCTTGAGAATGCACAGCAATAGTCATAAGGACATAAGCAAATGGAATTAGCAAATTTCTTCTTTAAAAATAAAAATACCCCTATCAATTTTAGTTCATTGCACAATTAATATATAGAGTCTGAAATTTTTAAGTTGTTCTCATCTTCTTGGATTAAAGAGCAAATCTGGGGTTAGGGAAGAGGGCATGGTGCCACTAAGAGGAAGAATGGAAGAAGATGAGGGGAGAGGAGGGAGGAAACAGGCATTGGGTACAGAAATGAAGTAGGAGAGGGAGTGAGTCATGGAACCTAGGCCACAACAGGGGGCAGACGTCAAATTATAGAACATGATATGCTGGACTTAGTCATATAAATCCATTAGTTGCCATCTTTAGAAGGTGACAAGTATATCTCTCAGGTTCACCTGCAATCATCTAGCTGGGAGGGCTCCCGGGATTTTCTGGGGAGATGAAGTGAGAAAGGTCAATAGAGCTCAGATCAATTGGCTCTAAGACAGTTTCTGCAGGACTATCATTGACTAAGTAGTTTGGGTACTTCAGAATGCCAGCAGGAATGGGGACAATGGGAGAAATCTCTTTCAAATTAATTAATGCCAACCACTGTCAATCAGTCAATCAATTTTTTTCTTTTTAAATTGAACTTTACTTATTTTATAAACAAAGAGACAAAGAAAGGAAGAGAGGTAGACCAAGACAAAAGACAGGAAAAGACAAGCTGTTCCATCGGCTTTTTGGTTCTCCAAATGCCCACAGCAATCTGGACTGGTGTTGGCTCAACCCATTAGTCAGGAACCCAGTGTGGATAGCTCGTATAGGAAGCAGTGTCCAAATTACATAAGCAGTCACTGTTGCCTCCCAGAAGGAACATTCCTCAAGGCAATTTATGACAAACCCATGATCAACATCTTATTGGATGGGGAAAAGTTGGAATCATTCCTACTAATATCCAGAAAAAGACAACGATGTCCACTCTCAACATTGCTATTCAATATAATCCTGGAAGTTTTAACCAGAGCCATTAGGCAAATAAATAAATAAATCAAATTATCACTATTTTTGATGACACGATCCTATATATAGAGGATCCAAAAGACTCCACAGGGAGGCTATTGGAACACATAAAACAGTTTACTAAAGTGACAGGATATAAAATTAACAAACAAAAATCAATAGCCTTTGTATACACAGACAATGGTGCAGCTGAGAAAGGACTTCTAAGATTAATCCCTTTCAGAATAGCTACAAAACGTATTAAATATCTTGGAATAAATTTAACCAGGAATGTAAAAAAGCTCTATGATTAAGATCACAAAACAATAAAGAAAGAAATAGAAGAACACATAAAAAATAGGAAAATCTTCTATGCTCATGGATTGAATCAATATCATCAAAATGTCCATACTACCAAAAACAAGTACAGATTAATTGTGATCCCAATAAAAATACCAAGGATAGTCTTCTCAGATCCAGAAAAAAATGATGCTAAAATTCATATGGAAACCCAAGAGACAACAGATAGTTAAAGCAATTTTACACAACAAAAACAAAGCAGAAGGCATCACAATACCAGATTGCAAGACATACTACAGGGCAGTTATGGTCAAAACAGCCACAGGGCCAGAGCAGGTAAAGCCACAGTCTGCAGTGCTGGCATCTCATATGGGTGCCAATTTGAGACCTGCCTGCTCCACTTCCAATCGAGCTCTCTGCCATGGCCTGGGAAAGCAATGGAAGATGGCCCAGGTCCTTGTGCCCCTGTGCCCGCATGGGAAGACCTGGAAGAAGGTCCTGGCTCCTGGCTCCTGGCTTTGGATCGGCGCGACTCCAGCCATTGTGACCAATTGGAGAGTAAACCTGCTGATGGAAGACCTCTCTCTCTCTCTCTCTCTCTGCCTCTCCTCTCTCTGTGTAACTCTCTCTTTCAAATAAATAAATAAATCTTTAAAAAACAGCTGAATACTGGCACAAAAATATACATTTAGACTAATGGAACAGAATAGAAACCCCAGAAATCAATCTACGGCTCTACAACCAGGTAATCTTTGACAAAGCAGTTAACTCAATTGTGGGAGGATTGACAGGCTCTTCTGTGCACGTATTGTGTATGCATGTATATGCTTCAACACAGTGGGGGGAGTACTATTTTCATTTTGTCGAATATGAAAACTGAGTTGAAGTCATATGCGGTTGAGCCCTTCGTGGGTTTACCACCCTTGTGAGCAGATGTGGCCCTAGAGGAATGAAAAGACACCCCACTCATTATGGCTCCTATACCTAGTCAGCTGCAGAGCCAAGCACCAGGTTCTGCACCAGTGGCTCACGACAGAGCTGGGGCACCTCTCAAACCACCCCTGCCAGGCTTCCTAGAAATTGCCTCTTTTTGTCTCATAATTGCTTATGTGGTATCTTGAATCATCTGCTTTAGAACACAAAGAAAGTAAAGGGGTGCAACATGCTTCCAAATTGGAATGTCTCACCTAGAAAGAATGTTCTCAGAGGAAAATGGGCTTGGCACTGACTTTCTGTTGCACAATTGGCCGCCTCAGGCGGAGAGGCAGGGCAGCAAGTGGTGACACAGAGGGTGTGTAAATAGGCCAGCTGTCAGCCCCTGTGGGTTTCAAGTTCCTGAAAAGCCATGTAATTATTTAGGAACCATAGATAAATAAGGAGCACAGGAAACTGCAGGCAAAATGAAAATTTCAGCTTCTTAAATTTAAATGCTTTTTGATCTTTTTCACTCTCCCCACTCCTCTCTGTTCCTCCTATCTCCTACCATACTATACTCCCTGTCTCACCCCTTCCACCTCCAGATAGTACATCCAGATCTGATTCAGAAACTGTTTTATATTTTTCTTTTTTGAAATTTTCTCAGCAACATCACTCAGATTTCTTCTTTATCTACAAGAAACATTTTTTAAATCAAAGAAAGTTTCCTTCTAAGAATAAGCATAATCATTTTTATTGAAATGATAGTTTATTGCCCTGCAAGTATATATGATGCATCACAAGTAATACTGAATTTCAGAGTAACTAAACAGTCAGAATCTATAGTCAAATACATGGACTCCAATATCCACACGCTTTGTAACTTTGCAAGTTGCCTGACCTCTTCAAGGTTGACCCTCTGTTTTTATTTTCTCTTGCATTATTTTTTCAAGGCTTGTTTCTTTAGTGTGTAATACGACACTTAGTACTAACTAGGTCTTATTTATCATTCTAGAAAGGCTAATATATTAGAGAAGGAAAGTCAGTTACTAGGTTAGCTGAAATAAAATTAACAAAAATGGTGAATTAAAAGTGTTTAAATCAAAATAACTGCGAAGGATTACACAAAATATTGTTGTGACAACATGAAATGTTTTTGTCTCATGGTGAAAATAGTGAGTTGAGGCACAGGAGACTTATCATATGACCAAATGGAGAGAAGATTCGCCGTTACTTGAAATTCTTTCATTCAACTCCTAATTGCCTGGCAATGGGCACCAACCTCTATTATAGTAGTATCATAAAGAGGGAAAAACCTACATTTTAGTATTATTTTAATACTTTATATTAATATTTATATTATAAGCATATTATAAATAATATAATATGTATATGTAATAGTTTAGTATTAGCAGCTAATACTAAGGAAAGCCCTTTCTGTTTTGATATCTAAGAAGATACTTCAGCATAATTCTTATTACAGAGAAAATATTAGGTATACATGAAATACTTTGAATTATGTACAAAGGTTAAATCCAGCCTGGGTTCCAGAGATTGGTCATGGTAAGTGTGATTGGGATGGCTCTGTGGGCAAGCCGCAAGCTGGCATCTATGGATGTAGGATCCTATCCTCTCAGTGACTTGGAGACAAAGGCTCCATCCTTCTTGATGACTACATTTCAAAGGAATGACCTTCAGGTCCTTGAAAAAGAGGCTTCTGATTTGTAGAGCATGTAGATATATCTCAAAGGGACAGAAGAAGGAGTCATACTGGCAAGTCCTTTCCAGCAGATGCTCAAAGAAACGTTGACAGGGCCTAGGGTCAGGAGTTGGCTGGATTAAACAATAAATCCTTTGGCAACCTTGGGTTTTCTCAGGAAGGCAATTTAAAGGGCGCTAAGATCATCAAAGGGCCCCAGTGATAAGCTGGTGGCAATAATTAGTCTGTTGTGTGTATAGTTCTTATAGGCCCAGGTTGTAGCAGCTAGCTCACAGGGCTCACAGGAGCCTGGCTGGAGTCTCATTGAGGAGTCTTTGCTACCTAGTACCTGATAAACAGAAAATGCTAAATATCATCATTGTTATCTAATTGAATGCCATCAGTAATCCCACGCATTAGTTATTAAGCTTTCACATAAGACTGCTGAATATGAATGGATTCCCAAAGGTCACAAACCTAACCATCTTCTCCCTATGAGCTTCTCTCCAGTTCCTTCTTTTGCCCATCACACTCACAACACATCCAGGATCACAGGAAAAATCTAAAGAAAGCTAACTAGCTAAAGCTCAGAGTGGGCAAGACTACACATTTGTCACATATCATTTAGATTCTTAAAATACTTTCCAAACTGGCCTTCCTGTATCAGAATTGTGACTTCCAGGCCTTCAAAGGAAGTACCATGTATGTTTTCTGATGAAAAGTTTGATTTTAGGTTCACTTATGCAAAGACCCATACCAATATACACATATACAGACAGAGATACAAAAATCCACACAGACACATAGACACAAATAACCCACTCCTTAGCTTGTGATGAAATCAAGCCCTTATCCCCAGTGCCTTTGATGTATACTTTATCAGGTCCTAGTCTCTCTATCTTAACTTGTAGTCCCTTGTTTTCTACATTGATGATTATAAGTCTATTCTTTATTAGAGATTAAGGCAGGAAACTAAAGGAGCAGTGCAATTGTCATTCTGGTTCTACAAGACTCAAAATTCAATGATCACCACTATAGTTAACATCCTAATGTTAAGGTCTATCTTTTTTTAACTTTTATTTAATGAATATAAATTTCCAAAGTATAACTTATGGATTACAATGGCTTCCCCCCCATACCGTCCCTCCCACCCACAACCCTGCCCTTTCCCACTCCCTCTCCCCTTCCATTCACATCAAGATTCATTTTCGATTATCTTAATATACAGAAGATCAGCTTAGTATACATTAAGTAAGGATTTCAACAGTTTGCTCCCACACAGAAACATAAAGTGAAAAATAATAGATGATTTTTTTAAATGATGATGAAATCAGATCAGACCTATTGTCATGTTTAATCCCAGTGAGAGTCAAGTTGGGAATTGATAATTTCTTTTTTTTTTTTTTTTTTTTTTTTTTTTTTTTTACAGAAGATCAGTTTAGTATACATTAAGTAAAGATTTCAACAGTTTGCACCCCCATAGAAACACAAAGTGAAATTTTGAGATGTTTCACAGAAATCCCCAGCCACAACCAAAGTAATAACCAATCTGCTCATGAACCCCAGACTGATTACCCATGATGCTATAACAAAACAACCTATTGTTTTCCTGTCATGGAGAAGTCTAAAGGGGGCCAAGAGCCTTGTGGTACAAGCAGAGAACTGCACATGAACTGATCAATCTCAACTTTCATGTGTTATATTCACCACCGTTAGTTCCAAGAATTCAGCAGTTGTTGCCTAAATCCTTGCTGTATACATAGTAAAATAAACACCTGTTTACCTTAACCACCCTGGTTCAGTGATTGACTTACTATATTTTGAACGAGTACATTGCATTTCATTTGGGGTTCTACAATAGCGACAAACTCCTTTTCATGGTCCAGTATCTACTTTAATTTTTCCCTTACTCTGTTCTTTTTTATTTTCTTTCACAATTTTATTACTACTCTTGGAATAGGATTTGCCTGCAATATCTTTCCTTGGCCACCCATCTCCACACTTCAATCACATATGCTCTCTCATTCTTTAAGACTCTTCATAGAAAGAACTTACTTCATCAAGTCTCCCTTTATTTCCAGATTTTGTATTCTCCAGATCTGTCCTTTAAATGCATTTTGGAAGAATTTAGTTTTTGTATTTCATAAATAATACATAGATGTATGTGGTTAAGTATCTATTTCTTTCAATAATATCGGAGTTCTAGAAAGGCAAAGATTTCTTTATCCTTTACTTTCTCTTATTAGCAAGGCATCAGACACGGTCAACCCCAGTATATACAAAACAAATGAATGGATAAATGAAAAAAGAATGCATAAGAACAGAAAATTTCATGAAAATTCATTAAGTGCTTACTTAGTTTGAATCTATGAATTAGACACTGCAGCTACAAATACTTGGGGAAGGTGATTGAAGTATTTATATAAGGATTTGAATGCTATTTTTTCTGTTAATTTAAAAGAACTTGTTCCCAACTGAACTTGAACCTGGGTCTATTTGTGCTCTATTATTAATTACTCTATTTTCTCTAAGGATTGTCATCTAGGATTTTCTAGATGGCAAAGTATAAAAATCACAGAATGAAAAACAATTTGATTAGGTGAGAAAATCCTTGCAAGCTTCACATCCCAAGCTCATTATTTATTAACTTGTGGAGGCTGTAACCTTCTCTCCAAAGAACTGCTAACTCTTTTAGAGGCCTTAAATCCACTGTTGAAAATTAGCCTATATACCAGGCAATGAGACCAGCAGGAATCAATTCTGCTTGAGACAAACCTGGGTCTAGTCACATAAAATACACAAAAGAAAGGAACAGGGCA
This sequence comes from Oryctolagus cuniculus, assembly GCF_964237555.1. NCBI lineage: Eukaryota > Metazoa > Chordata > Mammalia > Lagomorpha > Leporidae > Oryctolagus > Oryctolagus cuniculus. The sequence goes on along the minus strand of NC_091433.1, from coordinate 188,892,026 downwards.
GATGGCAATGGCACCTTCCCTGGCCTATCACCACACTGCAGGGTGCCGCTGAGACTGACCACCCTCGGGAATGGTCCAATTTTGCTTTCTTTTAAATGAAATATATCTGTAAATTGAAGCTGCCCTATCCCAAAGTTAATCAGCATAAGGAATTTAAATGTCAAGTCAGTAAATGCTCATTTTCTGAGCCTAGATGACTTGCTAAGGTCTGGACCCAGTGATCTCTCAAGTAAGCTTCTAATTCTTAAAGGAATGGTGTGGTTTGTGACCATAGGATTCTACAAGATGCTTGAAATCCCCAAGAATTATACCTAAAGAGTTTTGATTGACATTTTGAAATTGCTGGTGTGGTGTGGACAGCATTACAATTATATTTAAAAAGTACTGGTTTAGACACTAGTGGTATGACCTTGAATAGTTATTTTAGCGATAAATATCATGATATGTAAGAACACTTCATTCTTTCAAAGAGTGTAATTGAAATGGCATTATTCTTATATGAAAAGAAAACAACTAGAAAACATAAGTACAGTAGAGCCAGAAATTGATGTGGCAAAATTTTTGCATCCATTGGTGCTGAACTGTGTGTTCTCACTGTCAGGATTAGAAAACATTCTTATACCCATCCCCTCTTATAATAAAAACAGGATATCATGAATAAACTTCATTCTCCAAAACAAACCATATAAACATTGCTATATCTCTTAAGGACAGTTAAATAATTTCAATATGTTATGAATTAGAAATATGATGTCTAGTTTGTCAGAAAGGAAATGTGTGAAGAAAAAATTTCTGCTGAATATTGTGAGTTTTTCTTCCTGCTAATTTTAGAGGTGTTAGCAAGCTCAAAACCTGCCTTCATTCCAGATGCAGTATTTGCCAGTGTTTGAATCAGATGGCACAAATAGAAGTAATATGTTTGTACCATTAACACTTTTTGAAATGATTTTTACTAAAAATATTCTGTGTAAGACTTAAATTAACACCTGGAGTTCTCAGTTTATAAATGAGATATGAATGGAAAATATATTTTGATATATTTATTGCAGACTTATATGACAAGCAGATGTTCAAATGGTGAGAAAGGTTGCATAAGACAATATTCTAGCTGAGCAGCTTGTCTGAAAGGGAAGTAGACCGGGAAGACAGTGAGTGGCAGAAGTGATCCTTTATCACCGGTGGTCTTGTGTAAAATGTATAATGACTCAGTCAATGAGTGGGCCAGATCACACTAAATTTGACATTCTTTTCATGTCTTATGTGGTTGAATCTGAGACTATACAGTAAGTTACACAGTATTTAGGATGTTATACCCTACATTATAGGTAGGTTGCAAACCTGGGGGATTTGGACCACAGGGGCAGTGTGTAGGAAAATGAGATTAAGCCACTTGGAAGGTCTTGAAGCATCAGTAGCTTTATAACTGTAGAGTCAATCCACATGCATTCCAAGGCATACCCAAATAGCAGGGCTCCCTGTGAGTTCCACCTATCCTCCTGTTATCAAGATACCACACAGACCTACAAAGCTACAGAAACAAAGATGCCTGATTGGCAATGGGGAGAGCTACTGAGATGGAGAAAACACGGATGCTCCCAAGGGGAGACGTGTTTGATATCTTCCTTCTTCATCCTTAGGAACCTTGAATCTTCCCCAGCTTATAATACTGTACTGCTTATGTGTTCAACTGGCTTTCTTCTTTGGTATACATTATATGATCTTCTGGCGGAAAGGAAGCATTTAATTTCAGGTTTGGCACAGGCCAAGAAAAAAGAAAATTGGGTAATAGTAAGGAGAAGGAGTTTGTGGGGAAATGAAAAATGCCAAGGAGGCAAGAAGAAACCTAGGGGAAAAATACTTCAGCTTTGATAACATAGCTCCCATTTAAGTTCCCCCAAATGCAATCCCTTTCTGCTGATCACATTAGAAATATCCCCAAACAACATCTGTGTAAGCAGATATTTAAAAACACTTTGTATGTAAAATGACCAGATCTAGCTATGGATCAATGCTACATTGTAGATATTGTAAGGAAGGTAAGAATTATCTTCTTTATAATGAAATGAAAAAAAGAGATTCATAGGGTCTAACACTGTGTTATAAATTCAATGTTACTGGATTCTGCTTGGTTTTCAAGATGGTGTTCTGCCTCACTACTTTTAGGATATCTCACATCACACTCCCAGATGGCTTTTCTAATATTGCTTTAATTATGTTCTGTATATGCCCTCTCTCCATGTAGATAATGAACTCCCAGATTATGTTTCCAAACACCTAACCAAAATGTTATAAAAAAAAGTGCTTAATTATGATTCTTTGATTGTTGGGCTAGACAGTGAAACATGATACAGAACTATGGGGAAAAGGTAGACAGTATAAATATGTTCTGATTCAAATGCTTAATGGGAATTTGGAAAGCCAGACTCAGAGCAAGTGAGCCTGTTCATCTTGTTAACATCTGTATGTATCTGTTAAGGTAAAATGTATTCAATCACTGCCTGATACTTTCACAGTTGTCTATAGTGTTTTTCCCTTTAAAAATATTTTCTACTTGGCTTTCACTGTGTTCTTTCCAAAATCATTTTGTAACATTCCTTTGCTTACATTTTCTCCAATGTTTCCCTAGTGGTTAAAGGATAGTTAAGTTCTTTATCTTCCATAGAGCTTGCAGTCCTCAACATGTGCAATCCAGTCTTCTTCCTACCCCTAAGATGTTTTTCTTTATTTAGCAAGCATTTCCTTTCTTTCAAATTAAAACCCAGGTATCTTTCCTTTCCAAAGCCATCTAGACAAATTGTATCATTTTCCCCTAGAGTGCATGTAGCACTTGCTATGTACCTTTATCATTCATATTTCCCCCTAGATTAACACTGTGGTTAGCACCATCATCATCTATGCTCAGTAAATACATGTGGAAGCAGTGAATGAACTGACAAATTAATAAGTCACCAAGAAGTTCTCTTCCCCTATGTCTCATTTTCATTTTGCATGGAATAGTATCATTGTCAACACTGTGCTCTAAGGCCCTATTGAGGACTAGCATTCTGAGTTTATACATTATTAATGTAACAGCATGGTGGTATAGTATAACCAATTGTACCCAGAACATGCTACAAAAAATACGTTTACCAAGTATGAATACTTTTGAGAATCACACTCTTTACTACAGGTCTCACCAACATATGCATTGTCACATAAAAGTATAGATAATGCCCACAATAACACAAACTCATTAATTTCTAAATCCTCTTAAGGATGCATTACTCACATCCACATCCAAAAATAAGACACAAATTTCGTGTATTAAAGTAATGCAAAATCAGTTATACTGCCTTTGAGCTTCAGATAGGAAAGCAAAGGAAGTTGACAGATTATAAGCCTTATATGAGCCAATGTTAACTCAGATACAGTCCCTCCCATTAGTAATTATGCAATGTTATGAGGTAAACATGACTGACCATCATAAAGAAAAGAAGAAATAAATGGTGGGAAGAGACTAAGAGATCATTCAAGGTGTCCCAGCTAGTAATAGAAGACACTGGGATTAGATATTCTTAATTTTAGATTAATTTTAGATTATGATAAAGATGTTATTTTTTCCAATTTTAAGTTTCATATGGCATTTCATATTTTAGAAAAGTTTTCAATGTATCCTTGCAATTTATAGTAATTTAATCACAATTGGCATGCTTATGAAACTAAATCCAAAATACTATATTTAGGAGATCCACATTGGCATAGGTTTTTTAAAGAAAGGCCAAACCCCATTAGATGCAAGAATATTTTTTAAAACTGTAGAATTAACATTTTGTTAAAAACTACGAGATTTTAACAACATGAAACATCATCATAATATGATTCAGATATTATATGTATTACATAACAAATTTTGATAAGATTAATGCAAATTATAAACCCAGCACTTAAACCAATTACCTAGTGGGGATTATCTAGAATGCAGTAATTTTTCTGTGTAAATATATATATATATATATATATATATTTAAGATTCATTTGAAAGTCAGAGTTATACAGAGAGAGAAGGGGTGGGGGGTCTTCCAACCGCTGGTTCACTCTCCAAATGGCCACAACAGCCTGAGCCATGCTGATCTGAAGCCAGGAGTCAGGAGCTTCCTCCGGGTCTCCCACATGGGTGCAGGGGCCTAAGGACTTGGACCATCTGCTGTTTTCCCAGGCCATAGCTGAGAGTTGTATCAGAAGTGGAGCAGCTGGGACTTGAACCAGTGCCAAATGGGATGCCGGCACTGCAGGCGACAGCTTCACCCAACACACCACAGTGCTGGCCCCATAAATATAGTTTTAATTAAACACACTAGAAAAGGCGAAGTTGTAATTAGAAATTAATGATGTGGATGATATAAAATATTTTATTATATTTGCATTTTGCCTTGAGGATCTATAGCACCGAAATTGTGATTGAGAGGCTGCCACTTGGTGCAGTCGCTAAGCCACCTGGAAAGCCTATATCCCATATTGAATTGCCAGGGTTTGAGTCTGGGCTCTGCTTCTGATTCCAGCTTCCTGCTAATACTCACCCTGGGAGAAAGCAGATGATGGCTCAAGTAGTAAGGAATCTACCACTCAAATAAGAGACTACGTTTAGCTCCTTGCTCCTTGGTTCAGCCTACCTATGCTTTGATATTGTAGACATTTGGGGAGTTAATCTGCATATGGGAGATCTCACTATGTCTATCTCTGTCTCACTCTGCCCTCTTCTCAAATAAATAAAATGTAAATAAATATGTATTGTAAAACCCCATTTGTAAGTAACTTATAAATAAATACAATGTTAAAAATGACAAGAAATAATACATTGATAGAATAAGATTGTAGTTAAGCCTGACTAGGTTTACTTCATTTTGGACCAGAAAATTGTCTCCTGGATCCTGGTTTCCTTATTAGCCAAAGGTCTCTCCTGCTGTGTCAGCCAGGGAACAGCTTTTACCTTAACCCTACTGTGTACACATGGGAGATGCAGCCCTTCAATAGTAGCTTCAGGGCAGCAAACATGAAAGGATGGAGCATCACTGGCTTATTTTCTGTTGATCTTTAATCCCTTGTCAGTGCAATTGGCAAAGAAAATTGCAGAAGAAAGTTTGATGGGCCATCAGCCCCCCAGAGCAGAGTAGATAAGAAGTGAAATAATGGACCCAATAGCACTAGTAAATGAGCAGTTGCTTATCTGTATTACAGAACGGATGTCCAGGTGCACTTGTTCATCATAGAATTAATCTGTGGTGACCTAGAACTTTGTAGTTTACAAAGCACAGTGCTTCATGTCATTAAATCATCAGACTAATTTGTGAGGTCATTGTAATTAATAAGTGAGAGTATGCAGAAAGGAGACATGATTTACACAAGATCACACAGAGGCAGGCAGTGTGGGACCTGAATCTTCATCAATATCAGTCTCTCCTCTATTTAGTCTCCGTCAATGACTATGCAGTAACTCCCTTTGTGCATATAGAAGGAGTCCTCAAAATGCTCATGGAAAATAGGTGTTATATTTTAATTTTGTTTTCCACTATGCACTTCTTGAAGTTATCTACATATATAGGAGTATATATGCACATATTGTCAATGTGTCATATAATCTTTAGGGAACGATGTACCATATATCCAATGGTGGTCCAATAAATGTTTATCAGCTAGTGATGTCATAGCAATCTTAGTTTGCTAATGACATTCTGTGATGTTCAGACAAGGACAAAATCACCTATTTATGCATTTCTCAAGACAATTCTATTGGGGCCAGCACTGTAGCATAGCAGTGTAGCTGCCAGCAATACTGGAATCCCACCCACATGGGTGTCAGTTAGTTTCCTGATTGCTCTATTTCTTGTCCTTCTCCCTAGTAATGTGCCGGAGAAAGGAGCAGAAGAAGCCCTTGCCACCTAAGACCTAGGTGAAGCTCTTGGCTCCTGGCTTTAGCCTGGCTCTGCTCTGGCTGTAGTGGCCATTTAGAGATTGAATTGGGAAATGAAAGACCTGTTTCTCCCTTTCTCTTTCTCTCTGTAATTGCCTTTTAAGTAAACAAATAAAAAAGAAGTTCTTTGTTCTTAAGTGACAAATGATTGCGTATTCTCTATAATTGTCTCCAAATATATATATGTATATATATACACATATGTATTCAAAATATACATATTTTTAAAATCATGTTTCTTATATTTACATATAACTATGCATAATATTTATGCCCTTTTGTACCATTTATTAATTTTAACCAGGTACAAATATTAGCTTTTGAAAATGTCTGAATGTATAAAGACAAAAGATATGTTACTCTGTGAAATTATTTAGCAAACTATAATCAATTCTAATATATCCAAGTGATTGTATTAATTTCTTAATAATAATTAGTGTAGTTGACCTTTAAACCACAGGGGTTGTTGCTACTAAATTCTATTCAATGAAAACCTCAAGGGGAATATTAACTCCCTAGGACTTTACCATCAACATTTACTTTTTATAAAGAATTATTTATTCATTTAGTTTTAAATTTAGAGTTACAGAGAGAGACAGAAAGAGAGAGCGCACGCGCGCGAGAGAGATCTTCTACCCACTGGTTCATTTCCCACATGACCACATCAGCCAGGGATGGACCAAGACAAAGCCAGGAATCAGGATCTTCATCCAGGTTTCCCACTTGGGTGGCAGGGACCCAAATACTTGGACCATCTTCTGCTGCTTTTCCCAAACCATTAGCTGGGAGCTGGATTGGAAGTGGAGCAACCAGGTCTCTGATCAGTGCCTATGTAGGATGCTGGCATTGCAGATGGTGGCTTTACCCTCTGCAATGCTAGCCCCTACCATCAACTTTTAGCAAAATCATATGAACACTCTGTACTGTTGATTCCCAATTCAACATTATTTTCACTGACAAGTCCCTGTGCTATGTGCCTATATGTCACCTACCATAATGCTTATTACTGGAATTTCTTGCTTAATCCCTGTATGTCTTACAGGAGTGAGCAATCTATGAGAATACAGATGGGATCAATTGTTTACATATTTGAAATGTCAGTTCCTAAAAGTTTTAATTTAACACATTTAGAAGCATTGGAGCATTTTATATGGCTTAACTGTTTCCAAAGATCCCTCTCCCTTCTCTGTGACAGCTTTCCAGCATCTGTTGTGCCTGGTCAAGGCTAGTCTGAAAATAGTAATGGAAAAGTCTACAAAATGAAGATTTCATAAGTTTTAAATTGCCATTTTAAGTAGCCTAATGAAGTTTCAGTCTGTTCCCCTCAGTCCCTTCCAGGCTATTACCCATCTCTTTGTCCACACTGAGTTTGCTACCTAGCCCAAAGAGAGAGAGCTAGATCACATTCAGAGCACTTGTATTAAAAATATATGGTTATGAATTTTCTATTCTTATCATTAGTTATTATGATCAGTGACTGCTATTGTTTGATTATGTGCTTCCAAAGTATGCATGTGTATATATATGTGTGTGTGTGTGTGTGTGTGTGTGTGTATATACACACACGTGTGTGTGTGTATGAACCTTAACTCCCAGTACAGCAATGTTGAGGATAGGAACTAATGAAAAATGTTTAGGTCAAGAGGGCTGCACCCTCATGAATAGACCCATGCATTTCTCAAAACGGTGATTTTATTGTACCAAGTACAGATGCTAATGTGAATTTGGTTTCTTTGATTCTTTCTGTCTGTCACTTTATAAAGCAGCTAGAAGGCCTCAGAAGAAGCCCAATAGATGTTAGCACCATGCTCTGAGGCTGCTCAGCCTGAGGAACAATAAACTAAGCAAACCTCTGGTCTGATATATTTAGTTATAGCAATGGAAAATGGGCTAAGACAATCTTTTGCTGTATTTGTAGGTAACTTAAATTTTATCTAGATAGGCATGTACAGGAAAATATTATATATATTATAGCATATGTATAAGCATGTATACATATATAATAGTATAGAATATATACAGAGTTTGATACTGTCCATTGATTCAGTCATCCACTGTGGTGTTTAGAAGGCTTCTTCCAAAACTCAAGTTTAAGCATGATTCCAACTACATGACACTGAAGTTTACATGGGATATGTCATTTTTGGACCAAGATATATAACATATGTGACCCAGTGCAAAGTGAATAGAAGGAAGAAGAAGGAAATTATTTATTTTGTTCTCCACAGTCTCCCTTTCTCTCTCTCTCGCTCTCTGTCCACTGCAGTATACTTACTTACTGGGAACCTTTCAACAGGCTAAGTGCAGACACACAAAGGCACCTTGGACAATAGCGATGGCCAGTGGATGGGAGCAAGAGACTATGTAGACAAGGGTCTGTCCCAAGGATGCAGGGACGTGAGGTAAGTTAAGTCTGCACCTGTCTCAAAGCACCAAACCTCTCTGCTCATACACACACCCCACTGTCCCACTGAATTCCACTTTCAAAGCACAAGTTAAGAATGCTATGACACTAACCAAAGAGAAACTACACTAGTCACGTGACTATCAAGCTGTTCAGATAATAAGAGATCTTGGTTTGTGTTAAGAATAGAGTAGAGAGAAAATGAAATCCTGTCCGGTATGAGAATTGTAAAACCAGGCTGAATATATTGACAGACTTGTTTTAGAAGTGTGGGCTTGAACCTGGACTCGGGAACAAGGTCCTGGAGTGGGCCTCTGGAGAACCTCAAATCAGCTCATGCCCAGTCATACAACCAGGATGCAGATGCAGGAATTGCATTGAAGGAGGCCAGCTTCTGCTTCCCAAGTTCTCTTTGTTCATTGAATTTTATTAACGGTGATGAATTTTGGAAACCAAGAATGTGCATTTCACCACATAAGTGTCAGATATTTCATCAATGAAGACAAAAATTTCTGTGCAGCAATGCTAGAGTTTCACTTTCGTAGGAGTACCTGAATTGAACTATCTCAAACCCAAGAGCTAAAATTGAGGGTTCCCATCCAATCACGCTGTAGCCAGAAATATTATTTTTATTGAAATCTACAGGGAAACTACCACTAAAGAATAAAATAGCCTCAACATATGACATAACAATAAATCTATTGTTCGGATTTTGATATTATAACACTAGAAATGCAATGAAAAAAAAGCACTTTTATAACTTTGTTTCATATTTTAAAAATTAAATTATTAGAAGCACACAAAAAATAAGGGGACATACTAGACACAATTATTGTGGACATTCATTTTGGGTGAAAAATATGGCTGAAGATTTAAAAATTCAACTACCTGAATTATCACAAAAAGGGCATAAGAAACTAATTTAGCATGAAAACATCTCAGGATCCAATGCTTTTGTTGATATCAGAATTAATATTACTAGCATAGGAAATTTTAAGAATTAGATGGGAAATTTTTGGGAAAAAGAAATTTTGTGATTTCTTACTTATACTCTCAAGACTCAAAATAAGCAAGTAAAATATAACAACAGTCTCAAAAGTAATTCCCAGGGAATTCTCCTGCTGATAAAAAGTGAGGAAAAATTCTTTTGGAGGCAGGGTATTAAGCATGAAGGGTCCCAAAGGGAAACCTAGTACAGAGATGACTGCAGAGATCTAAAGCCTTTGGGATTCTTTTAGATTAAAGTTATAAAAGTGCATAATTCAATGCCACTATGGGAAATTAGTGCCCATGGAAAGAAAGTCCTACTCTTTTAATATTAGCAGCACTTTGGAGCCATGGAGGAAGATTAAAGTCTGTCAAGATGGATTTTATTTACTTCATCTTGCTTACAAAGTTAATATTTTGAAATAAAGCTATTAAATACAAAATTCCCCTATTTTAAGAGTACAAAACAATTAAATTTACAAATGTTTCTATTATTTTCCAGTTATTCCACATTCTTGCCAAAATACAGTAGTGCCTTAAAAGTTTTGGTGATGTCTATCAAAAAACTTTATCCTTTTTGTTGTGGCTGTTTATTTTTCATTTTGTTTGCTAGGTAGCTGCAAGACTGGCAGAGGGGTTGGAGGGGGAGTGAGAGGGAGAGAGAGCATTCATATCTTTGTGTACTTCTCAAATACCCTCCCTCCTACCCCCAAGAGCCAGAGTTGACTAAAACTAGTCTAGAGCCAAGAAATCAATACACATATTTTACATGGGTGTCAGGAACCCAATTAATTTATTTTTTAAGATTTATTTATTTATTTGAAAGTCAGAGTTATGGAGAGACAGAGAGAGATGGATATTTCATTTCCTGTTCACTTGCAAGATGGCCACAACAGTCGGGGCTGGGTCAAGTCATAGACAGGAGCCAGAAGTTGCATCTGGTCTTCCACATGGGTTTCAGACCTGGACACTTGGGTCAGTTTCTGCTGCTTCTCCCAGGCTATTAAGGGCAGCTTTGGGATCCGCAAGGAGGGAAGGCCTGTACTTCTGGGAATGGAGAGTTCTTGTCAAGGTCCCTGCGGGTGACTAAAGGTCAACCAATGAGGATCAGACCCACCTCAACCTTTAACCTCCATGCTCTGAATCTATAAAAGGAGCACTCCCAATCTCTGACGCGCAACTTCCCCAGCCCCCGTTTTGTTGTCCTGTTGGGACCGGTGAACCTCGCCCTGGAACGGAACCCCAATAAAAGCCTGTGAATTAATTGATTCATCTGCCTGAGAAGATTTGTTATGCGCCGGAGACCTTGTAGATGGTGCCAAATCCCAGGAGCTGAGGATGCAAGCCTCTCCTTTCCAGTTTCGAAGCCCCCTCGTTCCTTTTTTTTTTTTTTTTTTTTTTGACAGGCAGAGTGGACAGTGAGAGAGAGAGAGAGAGAGAAAGATCTTCCTTTTGCCGTTGGTTCACCCTCCAATGGCCGCCACGGCCAGCGCGCTGCGGCCAGCGCACCGTGCTGATCCGATTGCAGGAGCCAGGTACTTATCCTGGTCTCCCATGGGGTGCAGGGCCCAAGCCATCCTCCACTGCACTCCCTGGCCACAGCAGAGAGCTGGCCTGGAAGAGGGGCAACCAGGACAGAATCCGGAGCCCTGACCGGGACTAGAATCCGGTGTGCCGGCCCTGCAAGGCAGAGGATTAGCCTAGTGAGCCGCGGCACCAGCCCGAGGCCCCCTCGTTCCTTGAACTTGTCTGGTGCCCCAGGCTGATGATGGACCACACTTGACCACTGTAAGTTAAATTTTAATTGCTTTCCCTCCCTCTTCTGGGTTGGCCCAGTCTCTGCGATCTCCGGCTAGCTCTCCATCTGGAAAGAGACCTCCAAATTGTGCGCACGTGGGCTCTGTTCTCCTCTGTTTAGCCTCCCAGTGGCTGTGGAGACATCCCACTGCTAGCTTGGCCCCGTAGAGGACTGACCTCTAATCTATCTACTGAAGTCAGGGATAGGGGACATCTTGACCGAATTTCAGGCTGCTGGGGATACCATGGGATCTGGCCAATCCTGAGGGTGGGACTCAATATGCCCTCTGGCCTGCCTCTTAAAAAACTTGAAGCAAATGGGACTGGCCCAGGACCTATGGTGTAAACGCCTAATCTTCTACTCCACCCAGGCATGGCCTAATTACCTTGAGAATTTCTGCCGCAGGGAGAGAAAATGATCAGAGGTCTCATACGTCCAGGCTTTCTAAGACCTCCGCTCCCATCCTACCCTCTTCTTCTCTAATTTCCTCTCTGCCTGCTCCACAGCCCAGGTCTTGCTGGCCAAGATCGGGCCCCCACCTCCTAAGGGAGCCTCTTCTGTGTTAGTGCCAAACTCTCCACCCTCCACCTTTACAGACCCTCCTGAGTTCCTGGGGACCACACAGCTAGCCAGGAACCTCCCGCCCCCATTTTCACATTCTGCCCCACTGCCTTGTCCTGCCACCATTGCTGGAAGCCAGGTAGCCACGTGGCCTAACCACTAGCGTCAAGCTCCACCCCCATCCTAATGGGATGCTCCTGCTTCCCTGGCCGCCCTCTGGCAAAGTTTTAAAAGAGCCTGTTCCTGAACACGTGGCTCTCTAGCCTCCTCCTCTGGTGTCCTTTCTCTTCTCTCTTCTTTCTTGCTCTCTCTCTTCTCCTGCTCACTCCCTCTTCTCACTAGCTCCTCTCCTCTCTTGTCTCTCTTTTACACTCTTCTTCTCCCTCTTTTTTCCTTCTTCACCCCTCCCCTACAGTCTGCTGTGTTTTAGGTCAAGTGCCTAAGCCCCACATGGCCAACTGAATATGACATCATGGGCCTAAGATGTTCTTAGGAAAAATGCAACTGTAACTGTAACTGTAAAAAGACACTGAGTTTGAAGGAATTTCTCTTTGAATCTAGGAAGATCACTACCTTTGAAAATATCGCTTTGTAAATTGCTGAACTTATTTTGCAATTTATTTTAACAGGTTTCCTGGTAATCAGTACTCAATGAAACAAAAATGGGTAATTAGTACTTGTTTTAGATTAATGCAATTTTAATTTTAATTGAATTCAGATAGCGATATTTAATATCAGCATCTTAAGTCATTTAGGTGTAACTGCTAATTTAAATTGGGTAAAGGCAAATGAGATAATGTGTCTATATGTAAACTCTTGTATACTCAGCATGTTAAATTTGTGTTAAAAAAGTTATAGAAATGTGCATTTGGTAAGGAAGGTTAAAAGGAAAGAGTTATTTTGAATAAAGAAAGGACAAGGTTTGTAAGATTGACTTCATCCTGATGGCTAGTTTACTCTACATTGGGATGGAAATGATGGAATGTTTCAAGTATGTTGAAGAGGGTGTGTGGAAGTCACAGAAGGTTACGAAAGAAATCTTGGATGTTGATGAGAAAGCCACAGAGGCCTAAAGAGTTAAATGTTCTGTAAAATCATACAGGTGCTTTCAAAAATGCTATGTTAAGTAAGCACATGCCTCTTGTTGAGTTTATAATAAGTTTATAATTTTAAACATGGCAACTTAAAGTCTTTTGTCATCCACAGTTTTATATATCAGATTTGCTGCTCATAAAACTAAAGTGTTGTTGGTTCTGTGCTTAGCTGTCCTCCTATAGGTTCTGATGGACTTTTTCCAGCCACTTCTATTGTATTCAGTACTTTGGGATGGCACTGCAAACAGATGAAGCCAATAATGTATTATAGGTACCAACTGAAAATATGGTTAACTGAGGTTACTAAGAGCAGAAAGTAATTCGAATCAATTGGTAAATTAAAAAACAGTTAAAGAGTTTAAAAAGCTAGTATTGAAACTGCTATATTTGTTATCTAATGATTGAAACTGTTTTCTAAGTTTTCATTTGATATTGCTATTGTCAGTAAGTGATCTGGGACTGACACCCCCATTTCTCTATTCTAAGTCAAACTTGTTCTCTCATTCATTTCTCTATTCTCTTTGAAGTAGGAAACTAATTCTATTCTGATGGACTCTCCAAGATGCAAAATTCAATTTTTAGATCTTATAAAAGGGATGGCTAACATATTCTGTAATAATAGCATAGCTAAAATGAAAGCTTAAATTATAATTTCACAGCTAGATTTACTTCACCATGGGCACAGTAAACAGGCAAGACCTCACTTTCAGACCAAACAAAGGGTAAGAAAGTTTTAAAGCCAGGGCATAGCTTTCCTCATGGCCATAATCTGCCTGAACGTAAACCACTATCACAACATGCCTGTGACTATAGACTTCTAGTTTAGGCCACAAAAATTAGAGATGGGACTTAAGCACCCCCTTGACTTGCATCCTCTGGTCTGCTTTAACAAAAATTAGGAGGTAAAGAAAGCTGGACATCAGAAATGTGAATGTAGGTGGCAGCCTATTAAAGGCTGGTCTGTACAGTCATCTGCCATCAGGGAGACCCAACAGACCAGTCCACTGCAGTGGCTTTCAGTGTGGTCAGCCTGGGCTTCAGCAGAATTCAGCTTGTGAAGAGCCCTGGCAGCTCTGCCAGCCAAGAGTTGGATCACTGGAAAGGGAACTGCCCTGGAGTCGAAGGACTGCAGGTCAGAGCCACAGATCTTATTGGCTCCAAGCTAAAAAGCCCTTCATTCGGCCTAGCTTCCATAGTGACCATTGCTGCTGAGGGGACGGACAAACAGGGTCAGCAACATTACAGGCAGAACTGTAAATTTCCTGTTAGAGATGCCACCTGTCTTTACCTGGCCAGCTCTCCTCCCAGACCAGGTAAGTAATGGAACTCAACAGGGTGCCTTCCCCAAGGAGGTACACACCTCCCTTATGATGTACCCTATGTGAAGAGATAGGTCTGGGCCTCTTAACTTACAAGGCCTAAAGCCCACCGGATTATTACCAAGCCTCTTCTCTCAGGTTCTATTTGTCTCTCAATCAGAGGACTTATTCATGGCTTAGACAGCACCTTTCTTGGGTCCTCTAATAATGACTCTGTCCTTTGTTCTAGATCCTGTCTAGCCCACTTGGGCCTCATTCTTTTGTAATCATAGCCTCTACCTTAACATCAATGGCTCTACTCCCGACCTGTGTGTACTGATGGTCCTCTCCCACATTAATGTCGTATGATTATTCAAAATTTCTCTACAGACAAACCCCTCTACCTGCAAAAGTTGAGTGTCCTTTCTCCTGGTCTTGGCTGGGATCAAATTTAAACCATGTCCATCAAACAGTCCTCACAAGGGTCCAGAGACACCCCCCCCATTTCCTCTCCTCTATGAAATCCTTTCATTACCTGGTTAATGCCACTCTTAGGATCATTGGTTGCTATTCTCACCCTGACTTGTATACTACAGTATCTGTTTAAGTGTTTATAGCAGGTGATAATGGAATGAAGCAAGGCCTTCAGCAACCTGCAGTCAACCAGATGCTTCTCCATCCATACATGCCTGTCCTGGTGGAGCCCCAAGATAACCCCAGCAGGACCCTGTAGACAACGTCCCCAGTCAGCAGGAAGTTGCCAGAGAGACTCATCATCACCCCTTTCCTATCATCAAAAGGTCGGGATGGTAGCTTTGGGATCCACAAGGAGGGAAGGCCTATACTTCCAGGAATGGAGAGTTCTTGTCAAGGTCCCTGCTGGTGCCTAAAGGTCAACCAATGAGGATCAGACCCGTCTCAACCTTTAACCCGCATGCCCTGAATCTATAAAAGGACACTCCCAATCTCTGAGACACAATTTCCCCGGCCCCCACTCTGTTGTCCTGTTGGGACTGGTGAACCTCACCAAGGAGCGGAACCCCAATAAAAGCCTGTGAATTAATTGATTCATCTGCCTGCGAAGATTTGTTACGCGCCGGACACCTTGCAATTAGCAGGATAGGGAATGGAACATTGGGACAAGAACTGGTATCTATTTGGGATGCTTGGGTCGCAGGCAGTGGCTTTATCTTACCTGCTCCAGGATCTCAATTATTTAAGCTATCACCCTTGCCTCCCAAGGTCTGCATTAGCAAGAGGTGGGAGTCAGGAGCTAAAACCAGGTGTTTAACTCAGATACTCCAATATAGGATGCAAGTATCTTACCTACTAGGCTACATGGACAACCCCAATTTGTAGTCTTTGATAATAAAACTGTGCATAATTTGTTTAATTTACTCACAAAAATGTTATTGGAATTTCTTTAGTTTTTAATTTCAAATATTTCATCTTAAGCTAAAGAAATATATTTTTTAAATTGAATTTGACTTCCATACTGATTGAATTTAGCTATTTGGTTAAGGAGCTTTTGTGTAGATACTATGGAATGTTATCAACAACCTGAAAATAACAGATTTTTGAGGCCATTCTACCTAATTTTGGTAACTTCTTATTTCTTTCTCTCTCTCTTTTGCACAGATTAAAAGTATAATGTCAAATAGGAATGGTGAAAAAATTACTTTTTCTTAATGTTTATAAAATAGCATTTAGTTTTTTTGCTAATAAAATAATAATTGTACTGGGTTTATTTCATAAAATATATCATGTTGAGAAAAATCCCATTCATACCCAATATGTTGAGAACTTAAAATATATTTATATATGTGTTTACTTTATCTGAAGGGCAGAGAGACAAAGAGTGAGAAACATTAGTAGACAGATTTCTAATCCACTGATTCATCTCCCAGATGTCCACAGCAGTTGAGGCTGGGGCAGACCGAGCCAGGAGTATGTATCTTCATCTAGGTCTCCCATGTGGGTGCTAGGGACAAACTACTTGAGCTTCACTTCCTATCTCCAAGGGTGTACATTAGCAGGAAGCCAGACTGGACATGAAGCCAGGACTCAAGCTCAAACATTTGGCTCAGTGGGTTAAGCCACTGTCTGCAAGGCTGGCATCCTGTATGGTCGCTGGTTTGAGTCCTGGCTGCTCTATTTCCAGTACAGCTCCCTGTTAATATATCTGGTAAAGCGATAAAAGATGGTCTGAGTCCTTGGCTTTTTGACTCACCGGGGAGACCTGGATGGAGTTCTGGGCTCCTGGCTTCAGCCTGAAGCCACTGCAGACATTTGGGGAGTGAATCAGCAGGTGGGAGATCTCTGTTTCTCTCTGTCTTACCTTTTGATTCTGCCTTTCAAATAAATAAGAAATCAATTTAAAAAATAACATTCTAATATGGGGTGTAGGCATCCCTATTAATCACTATGCTGAATGCCCATCCAAGAATTTTTATTTTGAATTAATGTCGATTTCTGTCAAATTATTTCATTACATCTACTGAGATGATTGCCATTAATCTTTTGATATAGTGAATCGCATGAGTTGACTTTCAGCTATTGGATGAATCATAATTTTAGCATAAGCTTTTCTTGATCCTAATATATTATTCTGAATATTACTGAATTTGATTAAATAATGTGCAATTAACAATATTTATATGTGTGTTCAGGAGGAATACTAGCATATAGTGCACATTAACTGTCATATTTTTTGTCTGATTTGGGGATTGTGTTCATGTTCTACTCATACAAACTTTGTGTTGGGCTCATAAACTGAGCTTTGGAATCAGTATAGTGGTGATTTTTAAAATGAATTTGACAATTGTTGCATTGCTGGGAGATACAATAGAAAGTAGTCCCTCATTATCTCCACTGGGAGTGTGTGTGATTAATTTCTACTCTAAATAGTTGTTAGAATTTACCAGTTAAACCAGCACAGCATGGAGTTTTCTTGGATGGAAGATTTATTAAAATGAGCCTTTTAAGTTTATGCCTTTCAAAAATTGCCCATTTCTTCTACATAAAATTTACTTCATAAAATTGTTACAACATTCTCTTGCTTATCCTTTAAATTTCCTTAAGTCTGTAATTATGTTCTCTCTTCTATTTCTGATATTGGTATCTTTGTCTTCCTTTTTTTTTTTTTTTCCTTAAGGGATTTGTTAATTTTATTGAATTTTTTCAATAACTTTCTGGTTTTGTTGTTTTTCCTTCTTTTCTCTTATTTCAATTTTGTTGACCTTCATGCTATGTTTTTTCTTATGCCTGCCTTGTTTTAATTTGCTCTACTTTTTCTGCTTTCTAAAGATGGAAATGTAGAGAAGCTTTGAGAAATCGTTTCACGGGAGAAATTTGCAGGCTGCTAGATCTTCTGTGGGCTGCAAGCCAAGGATGATTTTATCCATGTAAATTTTTAAGAAAAATCTAAATAAGAATAACCATTCATGATATGTTAAATGACTTGGAATCCAATTTTCTGTGATCATACATAGAATCTTATTGGAACACAGTCAAATTGTTTTATTCGCATATTATCTGTGACTGTTTTTGCACTATATCTATAGACTCCTCATGAACACAAGAAGTTTCTTCATCCTCAAAAAATTGGCCACTTCTCTACACATTTGCAATCATAACTCAGAATTAGAAATTTGCCACAGTGACTCTATGTCTCATAAAGACTAAAATATTTTCTATTCAGTCCTTTATAAAAATAGTATTATTGCATGTAGCTTAGACTGATGATTTGAAGTTCATTTTCTTTGTGTACACACATACCAATATCTACACGCACCCCTCTTTAGTTGAATGCCAAAATTCCTAATATTTTATACTTCCATTTTAATTGAATGCAAAATGTGTCTAAATCCTGTCTTCCTTTTTGACACTTGAGTTATTTAAAAATATGTTGTTCAGTTTCCAAATGTTGGAATTTTCCAGACACTTTGATGTTACTGAATTTCAATTTCATTCCATTGTGCTCACAGCTCATATATTGTTTTGTTTCCATTATTTTACACATGTTAAGATTTGCTTTGTGATCTTTACTGTAGCCTACATTGATCAGTTACAATGTTTCAAGTGTTACAAGTTACAGTGTTACAAGTTACAGTGTTACAAGTATGTTTTAAAAGGTTGTATCCTCAGGGGCGGCACTGTGGCATAGCGGGTTAAAGCCCCAACCTGCAGTGCCGACATCCCATATGGGCACCGGTTTGAGTTCCGGCTGCTCCTCTTCTGATCCAGCTCTCTGCTATGGCCTGGAAAAGTAGTAGAAGATGGTCCAAGTCCTTGGGCCCCTGCACCCATGTGGGAGACCCGGAAGAATCTCCTGGCTTCGGATTGATGCAGCTCCGGCAGTTGAGGCCATCTGGGGAGTGAACCATCAGATGGAAGACCTCTCTCTGTCTCTACATCTCTCTGTAACTCTGTCTTTCAAATAAATAAAATAAATCTTAAAAAAAAATGCCCTCTGTAGATCAGAAGTGCAAAAGAGGCTCAGCCAACTAAAATCTAGGTTGTGGCAGGAAAGCATTCTAGGGTCTAGTGAGAACACATTTCATTGATGATTGAGGTTGCCTGTAGAATTGATTTAGTTCCTTGCAGTGTAGGATTGTGCACGCTGATTTTGCTTTATGGCTGTACTCCGGAGGCTGTCCTCAGCTTTCAGAAGCTCGTTATCCATCCCCTACACACATATATGACCCAGTGCAAAGTGAATAGAAGGAAGAGAAAAAGGAAATAATTTATTTTGTTCTCCACAGTCTCCCTTTCTCTCTCTCTCGCTCTCTGTCCACTGTAGTATACTTACTTACTGGGAACCTTTCAACAGGCTAAGTGCAGACACACAAAGACACCTTGGACAATAGCGATGGCCAGTGGACAGGAGCAAGAGACTATGCAGACAAGAGTCTGTCCCAAGGATGCAGGGAGGTGAGGTAAGTTAAGTCTGCACCTGTCTCAAAGCACCAAACCTCTCTGCTCATACACACATCCCACTGTCCCACTTTTGAAGCACAAATTAAGAATATCATGACACTAACCAAAGAGATCTTCACAAAAATTCCTAATATTTTATACTTCCATTTTAATTGAATACAAAATATGTCTAAATCCTGTCTTCTTTTTTGACACTTGAGTTATTTAAAAATATGTTGTTCAATTTCCAAATCTTGGAATAGTAATTTACAGTGCTATGAACATACCTCAAAGAACTGCTTTAGTTGACTTCAGTAACTTTTGTTTTATTGCATTTTAATTTACTGTTGCTCATATTATTTTTCTATTTCTCTTATGATGTCTTCTAAAGACATTAATATATGGTTTAAAGCATATATGGTTTAAATTATAAGTTACTTTTCTGTGGAATTTTCTCTTCCTAATCTGTATTTTAATACTACTGTGATCAAATAGCACACTCAGAATAACATAAACTATTTTAAACCTATTTTAAATTTTTATCATCATAAATGTCCTGTATTTATAATGTGTATGTAAATATTCTATGTGCATATATAAAAGTATATAATCTATTATTGTTAGATGAAGTGTGCTATAAATGTCATTCATGTAAAGTTGTTACATTGGTTATATCTTTGCTATTATTGCTGATTTTGTCTGTTCCCTCAGTCTCTGAGAGAGGAATCTCCAAATATAATTCTGGGTTTCTCTATCTTTCCCTTTAGTTGTATCATCTCTTACTTCAAGCATTTAAGTATTTTTGAATCAGGATATTAAGGATTTTAATATATGCACATTGTCAGGTAAAATCTCCTTTTTTTTCCAGGGATATTTCCTCCTTGGAGGTATATCCTTTCTGACAGCACTTTCTGTAGCCACTAGTGCAGTCCCTGTCAGGCAATGGCGATGGCTCAAATGGTTGGGTTTCCACCACCCATGTGGAATTCCTGGGTTTCATCCTAAGTCCTAGCTTCTTTGGACTAGCCCTGTCTAGTCCTGGCCTTTCAGGCTTTGGGGATGCAATCCAGTGGATGATAAATAAGTAAAAAAAGTAACGAATCTCTTATAGATAGTATGTCACTGGATTATTTTTATTTATCTGTTTGCCATGTTATTCATTCTGATTAGTGAATTTCATCCTTTGCATTTAGGGTAATCATAACTAAGAACTTAATGCTGTTTTTTTTAATTCTTTATAGAAATAGAAAAAAAAATTCTAAAATGTTAATGGAATCACAAAAGATCTCCAAAAGCCAAAATAATCCTATACATCATGATGTACACTCTCTGTACTTTACACAGAGGATGTCCAGTTTCAGTTCCCAGGAGAACCACTGCAGAGACCTCTTGGGCTCCAAGGACCCTCCCTGATGCCCACTGAAGGCCGTGCCTTAGTAGTGAGTCTAAACTATCCTAGGGTAAAACTAGCCTAGACTAGTCCTAAAAAAAACTTCATAAAGAAGACACAAAAGATGGCTAGGACAGATATTAATGCTCTTTAAAGAAACTTAATCAAGTATAGCATTCACATTCTCCTATTACGTTTTTTTCTTCTATTAGTTGTGTTTTGACAGCTTTGAGGAATTTCAAAGATTCAAAGATATTCCTTTGGAAATTCCTGTTACTCTTTTTTAGAATAATTTTCTCCTCTAAAATTCTCTGCTCCACTAATTCTAGGCTTCTTAATTACCATAACTTCCTCTCCCTTTCTCTTTAATTTAGGAAGATCATGGGACTTGGATGGATACCTCCTTTTTGCTCAGAAGATTAGAAATCGCCTCCAAGCTAAGACATTGATGTAAAAACAAGTGTTATAGTTAAACTTTGGGCTAGAAATTTTCTTAATCAAGTGTTGAATTTGCATATAGTAGACTGCAAAATTCAGATATGCTGGCTACTCAGGAAAATCTGAAATCACGGAAGTATTTATAGTTTTTATTTCCTCTCCTTATTCTCTTCTCAGATAATACTGGTATTTAACTAGGTTCTGTGTTTTGAAGCAGTGATTACTATAAGTTCTTTAGGGTATTGTTAACTTACACTAAGGGCTTTTGTTGATATCTAAATCAGACCATCTGTTTGGCATTCATAAAGAAGGTTAGAAAGAAAACAGTCAGCATTTGGAACGGCTGTATGTAACATTACATTCTGGATGATAATGCAAATTCACTAATGAATTTTGGCAGTGCTTGTGGCCATTCAGGCCAGATGTATTAAAGTACTTGTGGGCAATTTGAGAACTTTGAATATTGCAACACATAGATATGATTAGCTTAACCTAGAAAGCCTCATTAATAAAAAAAAAAAAGCACCCATTATGATCACACAGTCTATAAGGACTCTCACTTTGTTTTATGAAATTTGATGGTTGGTTTAAAATGTGAGGTTGTATTCTCAAGCATTAGTTTTTCATTTGCCTGAAAAAAAGTAATTTTTAGCACTTCTCTATGGCAAACATGAAGTATTATGTTTGATGTTTTTATATATGTACCACATTAGACTTCTACTTCTCCAACACGGAAAACACAAAATAAAGGAACAGAGTTTGGATTGTGATCTGTGCTTAATTTAGCGACCTTAAGTGATGCATTTTATCAACACATTCATTTTCAAAGATAAAGTAAGAATAGCTTCTAACTCAAAGGAAAAAAAAATATCACTGGTTAAAAAAAATGGAGGCATTTTGTAAAATATAGAAATACCTTATATTAGTTTAGATAGATAAATTAGCTGGTCATCGTCTCAAGAATAAGTGATCCAGGAACAGCAATTTGGCAGGACCATTCCCCATACTTCACACCACAATGCCTACTTGGAAAAGATTAAAAGAAGATAATGGAACATTACTATTTCCTGATGAGGTATAGGCCCAGGACTCCTAACACCACTTTCATGAAACCCTTTAAACGTTGACTTCTTTGAATTCTGCTTTAATTTCCACTTAGCTTTTTACAAAATACAAACCCCTTTTACACCCCTTAGTCTCACAGGTAGAACATGAAAGGGAAGATAAATGTGACATCATCCAAAAGACCAAAGAAACTCAGAGAACCTCTGGAGACACTTAAAGCTTTTGAATTTTTTATTATTTTCCTGAAAGCACCAACTCCTAATGTTCCTAAATTAATCTGTGGCCCAAGTAACAGCTTTTCTTGGGGGCAATGAAGGAATGCAGTGGAAACTCCTCAACACATCTTACTTCTAAGAGAAGTTATTATTATGGACCTCCTCACATCTTGTCCTTGTGAACCTAAAGTGTTGAAAAGTTAGTTCTATGTCAGTGAGAACCATTAATAATACTCTAGATGAGGATTCTAAGTTGGAAATCAAACTATTTACTCTTTTGAGTTCATATTTTCAACCTTGCAATTGGTTCTTTTGTAATTTGGAATTATAGACATACTAAGTCTCACAGGTTTTTTTGAATATCTGTTCAGTGTTGCTTCCAGTAGTTACCTCAACATGTAGTAATGTTATTTGAATTGGATTTTCTCCTATGCCACCTACCGTGCTGAGATAAGGATTCTCTGGTTTTGCATTTCTTACCTTGGGGCTATCCAACTCTGTGATTTTACCAAACAAATAGGCTCACCAGACATGAGTTATGCATGTGTTTAGATAGGAGCATAGGTCAAACCCTGTGATACCTAGCAATACAAAATATCTTCCAAATGTCCTGCAGATAGCAACATCTAACATTGTGTCCTGCGTGTTTTCAAGTAAATCATTAGTTCCCAGAGGGGAAATTCCCTCAAACTATAAAAAACATTCCCTTTTCTTCATTTTTCTTTTATTTCATTTTTAAAATTATTTTCAGTCCTAGCCAGTGTCTTCTGATTGCTTTCTGGAAGACATGTAAATTATGGATTCCAGACCCCCTCAACCTTATCTTTGTATTGCCTCTGATCTCTACAAATCTATTTAGGCCTTTGATACTGGAATCAGACAGAATTAGAGACAATGGAAGGATATCATAAAACTTTAATATATTCAAAATAGTCTATTTATGAAAACTACTAAATAAATACTGGTTATGGATAACTAACATTCTGCATATTTATATATGAATATATATTTTTATATAAATGTATTTATATATCCAAATTCAAAGTTAGAAAATCCTTTTTGCAAGTCCATCAATTCTTTTCAGAATGGTAGATAAATAGATAGTATTATGAATATTTACATTATGTAAAAACTGAGACTGAGACTTCAAAAAGAAAAATAAACACCAGAAGAAATCAAAAGACAATTTGTATGATTTCTAGATTGCAATTCTGGAGATAATAAATGAAACAGGGCTGCACCAAGTAGTACATGGTTCCAAGCAAGTGAAATAGTTAAGGGGAAAGTAGAAGGTGTTACACAACATGGTGGAATGAGTTAGAGAGATGGATCCAAATTCTCAGATCCTCTGCTTGCTTACCTTCCTGATTGTTAAGATATTGCATCAATAAATGGGCACATATATATTAAATCCATATGACTTTAGGGAGAATTACAGTTGCTGAGAAAATGTATATCAAAACCAAGCATTATGTCTAGCAACCAAAGGACAAGTTGATGTGATTTACTTTCTCCTTTTATTATTCTTATTCATTGACTATTAGATTGGGCTAAAATGGTCATTAAGATCCTAAAAATCTCAGGTACAGTTAAATTAATGAAGTATAGAGTGAGCATGTGACTGTTCACATAAATATAAATGCATTTAATTTATAAGTGCTATTTATTTTCAAATTCTCTATATATGTACATGCATATAATTCAATAAAATTTGTAATTCAGCAAATATTTATTGAGCACTTACCACATGCTAGGATCTAGAGTTTCAACAGTGATCCAAATAAAACATCTTCCCTAAAGAAGTTTGAGTTCTAGTAGGACTAGCAGATAATAAGCACGACCAAATAAATGGCGTAGTATCATGGAATGCTTAGCACTGTGAACTATAAACTAAGCAATGTGTGTGCACACAAAGAGTGATAAACATTACTAGGAAAAGCAGGTTTTAGGGAAGGTGACCAATGAAAGTCTCCAGGAGGACGTGATAATTTAGGAGATCCCTAAATAAAAGGATAGAGTAAGTCCCCTGGTGTAAGTGCTGGAGTGGAGGGTCCCAGCCTCAATGAATCCCAAAAGCAAAGACCCTGAAGCAGAGATTGCTAATGTGGCCAGGCTTAGCTGATCAAAGCAAAGAGTATTAGAAGATGCATTAGGAAATAAGTCCAGAATAGGATGCAGAGTCTTGTAAGCTATAATCTTGGTATTTCATTCTGAAATAAATGGAAATTAGAAAAAGGTTTCAAACAGAGACCTGCTGTCACTGGACTTGTTTTTAATAATAACTCTGACTAGGGCCAGTCCTGTGGCTTAGCTGGTAAAGCTGCCACCATCTGGGGTTCTGGCATCCCATATGGGCACCAGTTTCAATCTTGGCTGCTCCACTTCTGATTCAACTCCTTGCTCATGTGCCTGGGGAGGTAGCAAAGGGCCCCTGCACCCACATGAGAGACCCAGCAGAAACTCTGGGCTATTGGAGCCATTTGCAGAGTAAACCAGCAGGTGGAAGACCACTCTCTCTCTCTCTTTTTAACTCTATAACTCTGACTTTCAAATAAATAAATAAATCTTTTAAAGGAATTGCTCTGATTATTATGTGCAGAATAGACTGTGTACCATCTAGGGAAGAAGCTGAGAGATGTCCAAAAAGCTATCAATTTAAACTGTACTTTTATTAATTTTCATTAAAGATATGTGTTGTTCAGAAAATGCCCAAATTTCACGAATCTTGACAATGTTGGATTGCATATTCTACTAAATTCCTAAGTGGCTACAGTTTAGCTAAGTTTAAATTCATCACCTGAAGTCTTGCTGTCTCCCACGTAATACTTCCCTAACATTTAAATTAGTTATTGCTTTTTAACCCATTTACTGTGGGCAAGCCAAAAAATCAACATGAAAGGCCTTCTGAGACTGTAACTGTGGGTTGCTCCCATCTTTCTGGAATTTAACAGTGAGCCTAAGAATCTCACTTGATGGTACAACAGAGTAGAAGAAGCGTAAAGATGCACAATAGGGAATAAATGGGTAACCTAGGATGTAACTTCCAGGAGAGGCCACCATGCCCACAGTGGGAGCCTTGAGAGGAAGAAGTTCATGCTGACTAAGTTGGTTAAGGAACATTTCCTAGGGAGATGAGAACTAACTTTGGAGTGTCCTCAACCCTCCTCTGGAGTCCATTTTATGAATGAGACAAATTATCAAGAAGAATTTTATTGTTGTTGTTTTTAGGTTAAAGTATATAATTGTTCAAGACTATAAAAGTTAGCTAGGGCTCATTGATTAAGGAGTATATTTAAATAGTAATGTCACCTAAAGAGAAGATAAATTAGAAAATGCATTTATCAACTTTATAGATGTTAGTTGTCATCTTGAAAACATTTTTCTGAATGACAGTCTAAAGCTGTAACTATTCTTTATTTTTCTAGAATCATGTAGTGAGTTTAAGGTCTTTATATTATATGTATGTTTTTAGTTCCAATGCATGTGAGTCTTGTATCATACTGTGTTCAGAACACATCCATGGCTGTATCTCATCTGTGCTAATTCACATCTGCATCTATTATTAGTTCTGTGCTTTCTATTATCCAACAACCAGAATAAATCTAATGGTCATATATTCTCTGGAGAAGGGACAATATAAGGATTCCATGTAGTGACACTAATGTCTTTTGACAGCTTTTGTTTCTGCTTTGTCTGAGAGGGTCCAGGTACCTGGAACTCAATGGCTCCATACATTCCTGTTCCACTCATGTGTGTCCATGAGGGCCTTTCATCCATGGTCCAGATCTTATTGCTATATGATAACCACTCCAAACTTACTGGCAAAATAAAATAACAATCATTACACTCAGATTCTTAAGTGGGCACAGAGAGGGTGACTTCACTTTGCTTATAACTTCTAGCCTCGTGTGTGGGTTTTGACCATATGAAGACAAGACTCTCCCTCTCACAAGTCTAGTACTGGATGGTGACTTCACTGGAGGAGTTTGCCTGGAACATCTATACAGAGTTTATCCACGTGTGGCTTGGCCTTTTGGGTAGCATGACAGTTGAGTCCTAAGGGTGAGTGATCCAACAAAACAAGGTGGAAATATATGGCATTGCCAATCAATAGCACCCATTTCCACCGTTTTCTAGTGGTTGAGACAATTAGGCCTGCCAGTTTCAAAGGTAAGTGACAAAAACCCCACTGGATGGAACATACTCCTGTGCCTTGTGGGAAATGTGCTCTGCCACGACGCACCTGTCATCATGCATCTGGCCAGAAACATTCCCCCACTATTGTTTTTGCCTTTACATGCATGAGTGCTGTTCTTCCTGCCGTGCTTATTTTCATCCTGTTCTGCTTCTGCAGAAATAACTTGTCTACACACAGAGTTCTCATAAAACCACAGAGCCACTTTACTTCCAAGTCCTTAGCTCCCTTTTTCTTTTAATTGTGTTCAATAAAGCTAGGTTATTTTACAGTATGATCTCAGTGTTCATAATTGCTGAGAGAGGTTGGATGATGGCAACCATGGCAATGATTTCACATTTATTCTAACATCAATTTTTCTGCTATAGTGAGGTTCCTGAGAATAAAAACAGTGAATCATGTAAGTCATTAGTCTCAAGTCAATCAAAGATTTAGTGGAAGAGTTGACAAACAAATAGTAAGTTGTTAATTTACTTGTCCGATGGTGTCTTTCAATGGGGTAGCTGTTGTGTGTCAGATGTCTTTCTGGCCAGTGAGAATGTAGGGAGAACAAGACAGGAGAATTTTTACTTTCATGCAGTTTCATGTCTATTTGAAAGAGATAAAGTAAAACAACAAGCCAGCATGAGGAGGAGGTGATATTGAGAATTAAAGTCGGTGATACAGTGGCAAATGAACAGGTGGGATTTTAAATTCACCGAACACAGAGGCCTTCCTGTGAGATGATATTCAAACTGAAATTCAGTCATAAAGTTCAAAGCAAAGTGCACTCTTGGGAGATATAACACTGGAGCATGTCTCTGATGCTTAAATGAGCTTAGAATTTTTAGAAACAGGGAAGATTATATGGGGGGTAAAGAGTGAAGATGAGAGTGAAATAATCTTAAACTGAAGAGATAAGGATTGAAGTATTAAAGATCTTTTAATCCCAGAAAAAATATTGAGATTTTTACCAATATGTGAAACCATTGGAGAAACTTCAGGTTTTTAAAGTTTTTCTTAATTGTTGTTTTTATTTGGTTTATTTTGGTTTTGGTTTTATTAATTAGGAATTTGGTTAATTCATTAATTAGGAATTGGAGTGAGGAGTGAATTGCAAGGGCTGGGTGCAGAAAACGAGATCTGGAGGTGTTACAGGACTCCTATGGAAAGTTGGAGATGGCTTTGATCAGCAAGGATGTAGAGGAATTTGGTTTAAAGGATTTCATTCAGCATATAGTTTGGAAGTACTTCATAGCGTTTCCTGATAGGTTGAATCAGCAAAAATAGGCACTTAACCATTGGCTTTAGCGACTGTGTCAAAGAACAAACTATGTATGGAAGGAGGAAAGACCCACACAGAAAGGCAGAAATATGTTTTCAGCTACAGGAAAATGGTAAATCTAGAAACGACATTAAAAGCCATAGACTGGATGAGGTCACTCATGGGTAACATGTAAATGAATAAAAAGAGGAGGACATGTATTATGTCCCGAGGTATTTTAATATTTACTGTTTCAGCAAACATGCAAACACACAAAAAAAAAATGTTATGAGGCAGGCCAGCATTGTGGTGTAGCAGGTAAATCCACCACCTGAGATGTCAGTACTTGTCCCAGCTGCTCCACTTCTGACCCAGTTCCCTGCACTTGCAGACCCTCTTCCCATCCAGGCAGCAGCAGATGACCTACGTTTTTGAGCCCATAGAACCCACATGGAAGACCCAGATGAAGCTTCTGGCTCCTGGCTTTAGCCTTGCCCAGTCATGGCAATTGTGGCCATCTCAGAAACCAACAGGTAGCTGGAAGACCTCTCTCTCTCTCTCTGTCTCTCTCTCTCTCTCTAATTCTTTCAAATAAATTTAATTTTTTTTTTAAAAAAAGGAAGGGCCAGAACTGTGGAATAACTAGTAAAATCTGCTGCCTGTAGTGCCGGCACCCCATATGGATACAAGATTGAGTATAGCTGCTCTGCTTCCAATCCAGCTTTCTACTAATGCACCTGGAGAAACAGTGGAAGTTGGAAGAAGTATTTGGGTCCCTGCACCCACATGAGAGACCTGGATGAAGTTCCTGGCTCCTGGCTTTGAATCTGCCCAGCTCTGTCTGTTGTGGCTATTTGGGGAATTGAAACAGCAGATGGAAAATTGGTCTTTCTCTCTCTCTCTTCCTCCCTCTCTCTCTCTCTGCCCCCATCTCTATAACTCTGCCTTTCAAATAAATAAGTAAATCAGTAAAAAGAAGCCTTTAAAAAAGTTATTAGTAAATGTCAAAAGTGTAAGGGGGAAATAAAGGGTATTTTGTAACCAAAAAGCCAAGAAGTGGTCAATTTGCCAAATTCTTTTAAGAAGTCACATAACATTAAGTGGCTATTGGTTATATCAAGAAATAAGTTATTGACAACCATGACACAAGTAATTAGTTATGTATAGCTAGTGGATGAAAAAAGATGAGAGGTTTGAAAGAGAGACTATCTAGAGGCACTTTGTTCAATAGTTTTCCCTGTAAACAAGTAAAAAAAAATTGCACAAGGAATGAGGATATTTTGCACATGAGCAGAATTTGTTAAAAAATAAGTAACAGAAAGAGAAATAAATGATGTAGGAGATAATTGGGGTAATTGCAGAAGTACTATGGTTATCCAATAAAAATTAGTCTTGGACATGTAAGGAGAATATTAAGAAAGAAAAAACAATAATTCAGACTTTCAGGCCAAATGAGTAATGCTAACTTTGAAACGTTTTTGCAGACAATGACAATGAAACTTTGTCAATGCATCCAACCTTCTTCTCCACCAGGATATTGAAGCAGTTGCTTCTTATTCTCCAAGATGTGTTTACTGTGATTTGTCTTTATTGAGTTTTTTTGGTTGAAATAGCTATGTTTTTATTTAAATGATGCCAAATACTAAAAACATGTCTAGAAATAGATGTGTTGATATTTTCACTCATTCAATTTAAGCATAAGAAAATATTTTCTGTTAGTCAAATGTGAATTTATTTCTCTCTCCTTCACAGCAGATGAAATTAGTGACTGTATTTAGTGTAGCCAGGTACCAAGACAGATTCCATAACTATTCCTTATTATAGTCTTTAGCGTCTTAGCAACGAAATGAACTCTGTCCTTAGTTTCTGTCATTGTCACAAAGTTTACCACCTCATCAGCAAAACAAAGCTAAAGGGCATGAGAAGTGCTAAGGTTATACAATAGACCCCAATAGAATCACCTATAGCATGTTCAGAAGACCAACAAAATCCATAATTTCATAGCCAAGACCAACAAAATCCATAAATTCATAGCCAAGAAATTTAAATTAACTTCTAAAAGGTAAAAATTCTAAGGAATTGTAATTTTTTCAGTCTATGTCACTCAGAGAACACCACAATTAAAAGATACTTAAGGATATCACTTTGGTATTTTGTAGAATTTTCTCAGTGCTGTAAGACATACAAAAATAACACAATACAGAATAGTTCCGACAATATAATAACACTAAATTAGTGAATATATTATCCTTATTCTAACAGTTTTTTTAGGTTTTAATTTATGGATTTTTTTATCTGTTTTTCCAAGTTTCATTTTTCATCTATATAGAATTTATACAGAATATTTTCATTTGGTTCTCTTTTTTACTCTCCAGTGAATATCTAATAAATCCAATGGCATAATCTGTACCTTGTTACTCACTTGAAATATTGCTTCTTTCACATATATTCCATATTATATATGAATTTTATGTATGCATGAGCCCGGTCTTTGAATCCTTTATTAAATTGACTTGTTGGTC
The DNA here is from genome assembly GCF_964237555.1 of Oryctolagus cuniculus. NCBI lineage: Eukaryota > Metazoa > Chordata > Mammalia > Lagomorpha > Leporidae > Oryctolagus > Oryctolagus cuniculus. The sequence goes on along the minus strand of NC_091433.1, from coordinate 188,861,952 downwards.
AAATCTGGACTATATCACACTCATTGAAGTAACAGCATTTTAATATATAATCTATAATAAGGAAAGTTCATTTTTATCCTTGTCTCCCAAAATTACCTTGAATTTTCTTATATATTTATGATTTTATATGAAATTTACCATCAGCTTCTCAAGACCTATGCATATAGGATGGAGAAGGATGGGGGTATATTAAGCTACTCCTACTTTTAACAGGAAAGGAGATACCTCAAATTTGAGATCAATTCAGTAAATATTCTTGAGTTTACTAGTTTGTACCTGGTACAATATTAAGCATGGGAGTTAGAAATAGTTAAAGGCTGGAGCCGTGGCTCAATAGGCTAATCCTCCGCCTGCGGAGCCAGCACACCGGGTTCTAGTCCCGGTCGGGGTGCCGGATTCTGTCCCGGTTGCTCCTCTTCCAGTCCAGCTCTCTGCTGTGGCCTGGGAGTGCAGTAGAGGATTGCCCAAGTGCTTGATCCCTGCACCCCATGGGAGACCAGGAGAAGCATCTGGCTCCTGGCTTTGGATCAGCACAGTGCGCCGGCCGCAGCGCGCCAGCCACAGCGGTCATTGGGGAGTGAACCAACGAAAAAGGAAAACCTTTCTCTCTGTCTCTCTCTTTCACTGTCCACTCTGCCTGTAAAAAAAAAAAAAAAAAAAAAAAAAAGAAAGAATTAAAAAGAAACATTCTTGCCCGCCTGAGATCTTCCTCTAAAGAGAAAGCAGAAACATTAAAGGTTGATTGCCCTGGAAGAATCTTTCAGTGATCAATACCTGGGTAATATTTTCTATTATTCCCTGCACAAAATATTCCACCTAGGAAATAATCTATGTCCTGCTTTCAGCTCATTACAATCAAATTATATTTCATGATAAGCTTTCACAGGCACTGTGTTTCCTCTAGTTGCTGTATTCCGTAGTTGGGTAGGGAATGACTGCTCATTCTCTCAAGATGCTGATGATCTGTGATAGAGACAGACAAAAAGTACAAGAAAATGCAGTGAGTACTTTATGAAAGAGCTCAGAGTGCTATGAACACCACACAAGGAGGGCTGAATGCCACGATTGAGAGCAAAGACTCCATCTCGTATTGCCATTGTCTAAGGCTTCACCCTTCCATGTGTTAAAATGAAGATAATAGCAGAACTTTGTAAAGACAACATTTGTGATAACAACATGGGATAATCCATACAAAGCTCTGCCTGGCTCAGAGAAAGTATTTTGTTACTGTTTTGGTAATGGAAACAATTTTGGAAGGAAGGGCACTTGATATTAATCCTAAATGATGCAGAAAGAAGAACCAAGGGAGTATTTTATAAAGCACATTGGTTGGCATTGGAGTTAGTTCAATGTTTAAGAGATGACAAAATTTTAAGTGGGAAATATTTTATGAACTGTCACAGATAAGGCCACGGGTCCAAAAATGTTACAAAACTTTCCAGAAATGCTACCTAGTAAGAAGCTGAGATGGAAATCAACTGCAAAATATCTGATTTTACATTGTGCATTGATATTTCTAAATAGAACCGCCTGTTCCCTTGCCTGTTATCTACTAACACTGAGCTGTGACTAAGCTATGACTTGCAGTGCACTGCAAATGTGAGGCTGAGATTATCTCTGCACACTCATCTAAAATGTCTTGATTCATTCTAATTGTGCACTATTTACAACTCGTAATCGAGGAGTAGGTGAAATGAACTCAGTTTTATTTCAAGAAATGTTGCAGTGAGTTTAGAGAGAAGGTCTTGCTTTCTGAGTAGTCTAGCCAGATAATTTTAATTCAGAAGTTATTTGAGAACACTATCAGGTTCTTAAATGGCCAAGCCAGAATGCAATCAGTTCCTTCAGCATGTGTCTAGAGATTATAAGAAAATAAACATTTCTATTGAATAAAAAGTACAGTTTGAGTCATTGATGGTTTGGCCCTCTTGTGTGGATTTTCTCTGTTCTGAGTCAAATGCAAATTTGGTGATGTTAAAAATCACATGCCGTTTTAGAGAGAGGATGGAAATTGAAATTCTAACTTAATGATAACTGAATTTTAAACACTCCTTGATTTTTCCATCCTTATATCAAATTTTTACATTAATATCCATTAGCAGTCTGCAGTGTCTCAATGTAACAGTACATGAGTTTGATTTTAAAACTATTCTATTCATGCCCAAAGCATAAAACATCCCTATTGACTGTCCCAGCCTAGAATAATATTTACTTTTAGCAAAACTTAACTAGTGAATGTCCATATTTGTGTACGGATAACCTCTGGCCATGTACATGAATTAACAAAGGCTTGCAACTGCTTTTCCTGGGAGGTCTTTATTTGAGGTTAATTTTCACTTCAGTATATTCTTGCATTATTTTTATAACCTGAAAATTACACTGAGAATGCCTGGAGGAATAATTGGTTCAATGATAAATTATTCCTTTCCATAACAAGGACCAAATTATTCATATATCCACATTTATAATTTGGTTTCATAAAAGAACACAAATATTATTTCAGAAAAATGTATCTGCATTACATTTATAAAATAGCAGGGGCTCAAAAGAAATTATATGATTTCTTAGGTTGGTGAATTTTGAAGCTAAAGAATATCAGTATCATATTATCATTTAGTGCTTGTTGACATTAATAGAAACTGCAGACAGAGTAACTACATAGTTACTACCTTTTCATGACATTCTTAGTAGGCAAGTGTGTACCCTTTCTCTATGGGCTCCTTTCCACAGATAATTTACCCTTACAAGTACAATGAGTTGCCAACATGTTGTTTTTCATTTTTTTGGTTTTACATAATATCTTTTGGAAAGAAAGGCAATGAAACTCCTTTATCATTCTTATATTTAATATTGAGTCAACCGTCATAAACAGATAAAAAGCACTAGAGGAGAGAGTGCTAGTGTATTTGATATTCATCACTTCTCAATATTGTGAGGAGTTTTTGGCTCTCATATTAATTACAAATTGAAGCGCAGTTTCATTACTCTATTCTTTTCTATACAAGAAATACTGTCTTGCTAAATGCTCTTGTATCTTGATCAAACAAAAATCTGTATGAATGAGGAAAATTTGGAGGACCGAGTTAGAAAACCAACACAAATGAAATTTTTATTTTTTAATAGGATTTGGTCTACTAGTGCCTTTATAATACCAGTTTCTAATGAAAGTAACCAGGGCATTGCCTGAGGTAAGAAAAACAGAAGCTATGTCTGAATCTCTTATTATTTCAGAAGGCAAGGGTGTTACGCAACAGTAGGAAGGTCATATGCAAAGAATTTAGGAATCTGTCTAAAGAGTCTTCTTGTTAACCAAAAGATTAAAAATAAAATAAAAATTAATACATCCCCTTTAAAATAGAATAAGTTGCAATTATAGTAAAAAGTGGCTGATTGTCCTTTGAGTAAGGTAAGAATGAATTCATTATATTAAAAAGAGCTAATGGAATAGGAAAGTGACATATAGGGGCTGGTCTTTGGCACAGAGGCCTGCATGCCACATGTCAGTGCCTTGCGTGAGTCCAGGCTTCCACTATGCACATCCTGGAATGCAGCGGATGCTGCTCCAGTGCTTGAGCCCCTCCCACCCTCAAAGGAGACTGGGCTAGAGTCAGGATCCTGGCTTCGGACTGGCCCAGCCCTGGCTGTTGTGGATTTTTGAGGGATGAACCAGTGGATGGAAGATCTCCTTCAATTTCTGCATTTCAATCATAATAAAAATGCATGAACAAAAATTTGTGAAGAAAATAATGTATTATCTTTTCTATATAAACTGTATAATAATTTAACCATTTATCAGATTACAGAAAGTTATTTATATTAGCACGATTACTAATAAATGAGAAAGGAATTATAGCATGCCACCATTTTCCAATCAGGCATATATATATATATATATATATATACACATATATACACACATACATTTATATGTATATATATTAACAGTAGTAATTAATGACTACTAAATTCACATAATAATCTGTAAAAAAATAAGAGCGTTCCACATAGATTTAATTTATATTATGAGAATATAGTGTTACTAATTGAGGAAAAGTCGGTATTACTCAGTTTTAGAGTACAGAGTACTTCCTAGGAACTTGTTGCTTGAACATCACAGCACAGCAGATCTGCTATTTATTCCTTTATACAACTACCCTTGTTCTTGAAAAGAATTTTTCTGTCATAATGAATAGTTCAAGAAACTTCAAAGAATACAACCGAAGTTGTAATTTCCAGTTTCTATGATAGCGCTACTGCTTGTTCCTTCGCTCCCATTATATTGAGACTGTTCTGTTTCACACTTATTATAACTTCATCTCTGAACAACAGTGATAGCTGCGTAAGTGACCTCATACATATAATGTATCTACACTGCCAGCAGAGTTAGCTTCCTGAATCACTGGAACAATTACATCTCTTCATATTGCAGAAATTTCCCTTGGTTTCGAGAGGTCTGTAGACTGCAGCTTTATAAGGCATCATTTGGAATTAAACCTTTCAATGCCCTTCTACTACATCTGTGATTGTAATTTACGGACTTGGTAATTTATATCTTGGCTTTTCAGGTCTTACATAATTACATTTGTGATTCCATCAGCTTAGACTATTCTTACATACGGTTGTATGCTGTAGTTGATTTCATTGATGTCAAAAATCGAGAAAACATTCATATATGTGTGCATATTTGCACCTAAGTAACAATTTAAAAATATAAAATTGTGTATTATTGCAATGGGGAAGTATTGAATAATGAACTGTAGTGAAGCGTGTTCTGATCTAATATATGTTTCTATGATTTAAGTTGGGTCATATTTAATTGGTAGATAGGAACTTAATGTCAATATCATATAGAAGTCAGGTTGATTCATCTTTAATTTTGTTACATTAGTATTACTATGCCAGCCACTAAGAACTGTTAAATGCAAAATTCACTGAGACGCCTGAACACAAGTCACAGAGAGGGTCGTTGTGCGTGGTAGTTGTTCACTTCACTTATTTTGTGTCTTGCTTCAGTTTCGGCGTATGCTCTACCCTGTCCTGCAAGTTTTTTCTGCATGGCTCTCCTTAATCTGCATGTGTTTTGTCCTTCAAACTCTCAAGCTCCAAATATGCTTGCACTACCCTGCCCTGAGGGTACTAACAATGCATTGCAAGGCGTATTTAACACATGATGTAACATTTTGTGAATCTTATTTTTTACCATCTTAATATTGATGTTGTAATCATACCAGCATATTTTTCATAAGATATATTGATTTTAAGTAGTTCCTTCCTAACTCTATTGTTCTATAAGTTTTGCTATTATTTCAGAAGACAAGATCATTGAATGTCGCTCCCCCTCTTCGCGGAGGAATGACACAGGACCCTGCACTGTTCTTTTGTCTGCTCGGCCCTTCCCTGGTTTGCTGCTGGTTCTTCCCGGGTTGGCTACCGACCCTTCCACCTCCGTGGAAGGGCGGTTCCCCCTGCCACTTTCCCCACTTCCGCGGGGGAGCGACACACCGCCGGCCGGCTCTCTCGGGGGCTGCTCAGGTGTTCCTTCAGATAGATGTTCCTGGTGCATGTTGTCTCTCTCCTCCTTTATAGTCCTCTTCCACCAATCCCAACTCTGCTACCCACACGCCGAGTACACTGCTCTCCTCCAATCAGGAGCAGGTCCTGCTGTTTATTGGTTGAACTGGAGGCAGCTGTGTAGAAGCTGTTTCCTCCTCTCCCAGCGCCATATTGTGGGAGAGCAGATGCATAAAATTAGTCTTAATTCGAGTAACAGTCTAGTCCCAGTTGCTCCCCACAATTGAAGAGCATACATATCATTTCACAGCACTCATCTCAGCAATGTCAAAGGGAAAACAAATTGTCAGAAGCCATTTCCTCTGATTTCTTCTTTCTAAATGAAAGTATGTAGACTTATAGTTAGCTATGGTGACTTTTTATTACCTCTTCATTTCTAACAAGAGACTAGTTTTACTAATAATAGGTTTTGTCTCCACTTAGTTCATCATTTCTTAGATTGCATTTCTAAACCTTGAATTTTGCTGTGATTTTCACTTTCTCATCTGTTTTTATCCCAAGGAAGTGATTGCATTGATAATGATAGTGTTGTATTTGATTAATGCAACAGTCTCTATATGCCTTTATGACGCATTTCAATTGCTTTTAGAATACATCAAGCAATACAAGGCAATTTTTTTTCAATGTTAACAATTTTTTTATTTCACAAAATATTTATGAAAAATTCATTTTCAGAACAAGGAGTTGAGCATAAAGAATGATGTTATTTTGCATTTTTTTTTTTTTTTTGAATCTCTGAAGGTTGGCTGAGTAGTGGGGCCTTACTTCTGCTTCTGAGTTCAGTTCTGATAGGACAGGTCATGTGGCCTCTTGAAAACTCTGCCTGTGTGCAAGAATGGACTAAAAAAGGTGAAGGCAGCATAACATTACCGTGAAAGTAGTTCTAACCTTGCAGATGTTCTGAGAGAGTCCTCAGGGACCCTGAGTGGTCCCCAAATAACACCTGATATCCTCTGACTTAGATGTACATTTTTTTTAACTTTTATTTAATGAATATAAATTTCCAAAGTACAGCTTATGGATTACAATGGCTTCCCCCCCATAACGTCCCTCCCACCCGCAACCCTCCCCTTATCCAATCCCTCTCCCCTTCCATTCACATCAAGATTCATTTTCGATTCTCTTTATATACAGAAGGTCAGTTTAGCATACATTAAGTAAAGATTTCAACAGTTTGCTCCCACACAGAAACATAAAGTGAAAAATACTGTTTGAGTACTAGTTATAGCATTAAATCTCAATGTACAGCACACTAAGGACAAAGATCCTACATGAGGAGTAAGTGCACAGTGACTCCTGTTGTTGACTTAACAAATTGACACTCTTGTTTATGGCCTCAGTAATCACCCTAGGCTCTTGTCATGAGCTGCCAAGGCTATGGAATCCCCCTGAGTTCACTGACTCTGATCATATTTAGACAAGGCCATGGTCAAAGTGGAAGTTCTCTCCTCCCTTCAGAGAAAGGTACCTCCTTCTTTGATGACCCGTTCTTTCCACTGGGATCTCACTCATGTGAACATTTGGGGAGCAAAACAGTTAATAGTTAGACAGGCCTTATTCTAAGCCAGAAAAGACAGGCATAAGGGTATGGGAATTAAACTATTCCTGAAATTTAGATTGTTCTGCCTTCCTGTGTGACACCTAGCCCCTAAGTTGCTCAAATGCACCAAAAAATGCATAAATTTAGGTAATTGCCATATAAGGCATAAGGAGCTCGCCTACGTGTGTAGTGACTTGTGTACTTGTTTACTCGACTGCATAAAAATGCTGGGAGGCAAAGGGACAGCACTTCTTGCCTCAGCACTGTGCTACGTCGTATGTGATGGTAAGAGCCCCAGCTAGCTGGTAATAAAATCCTCTTGCTGTTGCATCCATCCTGCGTTTTGTGAGTTCTTTTGGGGAGGGTCTCATACCGGACACAACAAATTCACCAGGATGTCCTAGGTGAAATCTGAAAATGGACTCCTTTGACTTTCTTAATGCCAGGGTTCACAGACATCACAGATTCTTGAGGGTCCACTTGTATCATCCTCCCCTTTTTCCCTTTATCATCCCAGACAGCATTGCCTGCTTGAGCCTCCATTCTAATTTCAGATCTTATTCTAATTCTTAAATGGAACATATCATTCTAAGACCCAGAGCAGTAAACTGGGCACTTTATTCCATAAATTACTCTCAAATAGCTCTTCTCCCCAGAGTTCATACTGGAATTTGCTTAAGTAACTTGTGACTCATTGCTGTGCTTGAACTATTAAATAGACACCAATACAAAGGAAGATGTGTTTGCTAAAAGCAGTGGAGCTATGTTTCCTCCTACTTCTACTGAACTTTTAGCACACCAAGATCTAGTCATCAGATATGTCCATAGTCTATGTATCTGTTATTTAAATTCCAGGCTCCTCCTTTGATTGTTTGATTTTTATTCCTGGCAAGTTTTTATATTACCACCATTACCATCATCATCATCATCATCATCATTTTTAAGTTTCATTGGCCCTTTTAATTCTCATCATGATATTCTAATATGGTTTTATGTCAGGTTGAATATGGGGAAACTTGGCACTCTAATGGACCAAGTCCTTCCTAAAGTTATGGACAGTCACACATGATAGTCCTTATGAGTATTCCTGGTCAGCAGAGTTCATGGATGTCTGCTTCCCATGACACATCAAGACACCCAAACTCTGTTCTTCCAATGGCTTTGACGGTCACTCCACTCATCTGCACCAGATTACAGAAAGCAATTTTTATAGGTCAGGTCTGCATTTTGCGTATAACTGTATTAAGTTGGCAGACTTACTGTGCTTCTAGAAAACAAAACAAACAAAAGAAGAATAACAGCAAGAAAACCTGGATTATAAATAAGCAAGCAGTCTCTGTCTAAGACATAGGAAAATATGTATAAAGAGGGCTGTATATCTATGTGTAAATCAAATGCCATTGAAACCACACATATGGAGCTGGAGCTATGGCGCAGCAGGTTAAGGCCCTGGTTTGAAGTGCCAGCACCCCTTCTGGGTGCTTGTTCATGTCCTGGCTGCTCCACTTCCCATCCAGCTCACTGCTGTGGCCTGGGAAAGCAGTGGACGATGGCCCAAGTGCTTGGACCACTGCACCCATGTGGCAGACCCAGAAGAAGCTCCTGGCTCCCGGCTTCGGCTTGGCATAGCACCAGCCACTGTGGCCAATTAGGGAGTGAACCAGCAGATGGAAGACCTCTCTCTCTGTCTCTGCCTCCCCTTCTCTCTTTGTGTAACACTGACTTTCAAATAAATAAATAAATCTTACAAAAATCACATATATGTTAATATATAATTAAATTGTGACAGTTTTGAAAATAGCTTAAAAATCACCTTTAGAATAAGCACACCAGACCTAAAAATATTGTGCCATGCTTCAGTCTTTATAAAATAGAAATTTCGGGGCCAGTGCTGTGGCACAGTGGGTTAATCCTCCTCCTGCGGTGCTGATATTCCATAAGGGCGCTGGTTCTAGTCCCAGCCGCTCCTCTTACAATGTAGGTTTCTGCTATGGTCTGGGGAAGCAATGGAAGATGGCCCAAGTGCTTGGGCCCTTGCCCCTGCATGGGAGACCAGGAAGAATATCCTGGCTCCTGGCTTCAGATCAGCACAACTCTGGCCGTTGTGACCATTTGGGGAGTGAACTAGCAGAAGGAGGACCTTTCTCTCTCTCTCACTGTCTGCAACTCTACCTCTCAAATATATAAATAAAATCTTCAAAAAATAGTTAGAAATTTTAAAAGGATAGCTGTGGCATATTGGATGAAGCCACTGCCTACAATGCCGGCATCCTCTATGGGCATCAGTTCATATCTGGCCGCTCCACTTCTGATCCAACTCCTTGCTAAAGGGCTGAGAAAAGCAACAGAAGATGACCCACGTGCTTGGGTTCTTGGCTCCAAGCTTCGGTCTGACCCAGCCCTGAAAACTGCAGGCATCTATGGAATGAAACAGCGGATGGGAGATGGCTCTCTGTGACTCTTTTTCTTTCTCTGTAACTCTGCCCTTCAAATTAATAAAATAAATCAGAAAAAGGTAAAACTACAAGAGGAGTGGAACAAATCCAATTCATTGTTAAAATAATTTCATGCTATTGGGTAGACATTGAGGGGAAATACAGAAATTATTTCCATTTTGGTATAGGTCAGGTCATTTGTTTGCTAGAGGGGAGGTAAATAATAGTCACTGTTATTAATACAAAAGAAACAACTTTGAGAGAATTAATTTAAATGAATATGGAAAGATATTTGACTTGTTTTGGTTCTCTGACTTTTGGTTCAAGCAGAGTTGATTGTCCCTTTCACTCTCATTATGACACTTTTAAGGGTCACTTTCTAGTAATGAACTTCTCTACTTACTGACACATTTGTGTCAAATGTGTCATGTCAACATCATGTATCCGCTTTCTTAATTTTCTATTCCAATCAAAAAATAAATTACCTGTTCTTCCCAGGGTGAAGCTCTCATGGCTGGAGATAATGAGTGATACAAAATTATTGAAAATAACAATTGAATAAACACATACATTAAATGCTCTCCGGGGAAATGCACAATGCTTAGTCCATATGCATTCAATAATTTTTTTCCTCCCTTCCTGTTTTCTCAGTTTTCTTGGAAAGCCATACTGATCCTGAGAAGAATTTCTTAAAAGTTCCTTCTCTCTTTTCCACTTTCATAATGAATTATCCCAGAACTTCCCTCTGCAATATATTAGGAGTCAAATTTGTGTAAATTCTGACTTTACATCTCATGTGAGATATTTTTATACATAGTAAATTTATTGGATTTATCATGGTATGAATCCTCCACTGGCTGTCTCTTTATCTTTATCCATCTGCCAATCCACTACTTCTAATTTTGTTATACATGCACTTGGGTTCTTTGTTACACTGGACTGTTGGCCATTCCTTGCTCTGCTTAATTTATGCATGATTTGAGCTTTACCTAAACAAGTTATCCTACTTAAATAATTCTGGAATGTGAATCATTCTTCTTATTCAAGTCTCAGGTTTAGATCTTTGTCTCCTAGGAAATCAGACCTAACATACCAGGTTGAGTTTACCCCCTCTTGTTTTTGTTTTTTTTTTTTTAATGTTGTGATCAAATTTTAAACACACCTTTAAGTTAGTATTTAGTCCATTTTTCGTGTGTGTGTTGATGTGTGTCATATATTCATTAGGCATTTTGTTTTCACTTGAAATGCCTGACATAATAAGGACTTCATAAGTTCCCAAAGCACAAAGGAATGAATTCAGCGTTGATGTCACAGTTGAGGGAGACACTCTATGTACTGCAATGAATCTTTAATGTATTTATTCATATATTCACTTAATGCCATCCTCTCTTGGTATATTTGATGAGAAGAATGCAAAAATGAGTAGCACATTGACCTGAAGGAGCTCATATTCTAATGGAGTAGCAGACATTTGAAGACTTTAATTCCATGAATCTAAGACAATGGTTATAAGATTTGCCATTGGGGCTGGCGCTGTGGCTTGGTGGGTAAAGCTGCCACCTGCAGATCAGGCATCTCATATGGACGCCAGTTCTAGTACTGGCTGCTCCACTTCCAATCCAGCTTTCTGCTATGGCCTTTGAAAGCAGTAGAAAATGGCCCAAGTCTTTGGGCCCCTGCACCTACATAGGAAGGCCCAGATGAAACTCTCGGCTCCTGACTACAGATCAGCACAGCTCTGGCCATTGCGGTCAATTGGGGAGTGAATCAGCAGACGGAAGACTCTCTCTCTCTCTCTCTCTCTCTCTGCCTCTCCTTCTCTCTTTGTGTAACTCTGACTTTCAAATAAATAAATCTTAAAAAAAGACTTGCCATTATATTATGGATTACTAAGAAATATAAAATAATGTCAATGACACTGACACATTGCTCTAATCATATAGATTCCTTCCTGTAGTCTTAATGGTCTTAACGAAAGAATTTTAAAACAGTAAAAACTAAATTAAATTATTCTTAAAATTTCTACACAATTGAAGTTGCTTTATTTGAATATTTTTCAACTTAGTGTTGAAAATTCTGTATCTCATCCATACTAGGTAATCCTCTGACTAAACAAGTATCAGCATTGCTGGATTTCTTGAAATAATTAATAAATAACTAGAAGCTATCCAGGCATATTTTCAAAGTGTATTCTTGTGTTTGGATTGTTGCCCAAAGCTTCTGATCCATCTCATTCCTCAACCTCTGACTATAATCAACATGGTAATGAATATCAGAAATATTTTCCTATGTTTTTTCAAAAAGTTTCTTTTAAATTCTGAAGTTACTGCATTTGATATTTCTGCATGCCTTGCATCATGCTAATGTGTGATTGACAGCAATTTTAAAATGGCATTGCTTGAAAGGTATATACAAAGTTCAGAAAGGTTAAAATGTGCATCTTAGGTCGTTTGATGAATCCAGGAAACCACGTAAGTGCTGAATCAGTGGGTTTGGAACTGCATTTTTGAATTTGAATAGAGGACAGAATGCTTGTATATATTACCATTGTTGTGTTGACACAAGCCCTGTAGAAATAGATGACAACTCAAACTGTTCAGACTGTAACATAGTTCACACACTTCAGGTAAAAGATGTGATAAATATTTCAAGAATATCATCTCATTGTTAGCTAGAATGTACATATATTAAATATTGACTACTGGAATTATTAATACTTAATGTTATTTTTGATAAAATGAATGTTTTATGATTAAGAATATTGTACAAAGGCACATAGTAGCTTCCAAATATATTTCATGGTACCAGAGAAAACATTTATTCAAATTATAAACATACCTAGTTTGAAATGCAGAAAATTATAAAAAACAACAAACTTGCAAAAATGTCTGTAATAGAAATAAGTATTACAGATCTTAATGGGTAAAATTAATGGGAAAGGAGCTATCACAAGTACACATATGCCATTGCCATTGCTACTTATTCAGCATGAAAGATTAATGACAAATAGCAACTATCATTTATCATATACTACATATCAGACGTTAAGACGCTATTCTAATGATGTGTGTCTATATGTTCTTATTTGATCTTCCATAAACATTATATTGCAATTTTTTTTTATTTTCCTGATACTGCTGTTGGGGAAATGTAGTGGAGCCAGCTTGTTTAATCCCACAGCAGAGGTTCTTCAACAATATTCAAATTATTCAAACTATTACTGAGGAAACAAAAATTCCACGCAACTTGACGATGAGCAATGCACAGTTTTGGAGAGGATATCATGTCTAGGAGGCAAATATGAACTTTCAAGTTTCATGAATCTGTGTTCCAATTGTGACTTACTGCTTATCTATTAGATAACAGGGAAGAATGTACTTAATCTAGCAAAATCTTAGTTTCATCATATAAAACTAAGTATAGGATACATGAAAATCATAGAGTAGTTGAATTAATGTCAACTATTGATACTTGTTCAGTCAGAGGATTACCTAGTATGGATGAGATACAGAATTTTCAACACTAAGTTGAAAAATATTCAACTATTGTCAAATCCCCAAAATATGCATCAATTTTGACACCTGCTCATGGATAAGAGTACCTTTGTTGTAGTATTGGGCCCCAAATGAATTTCATTTTCATCACCAGAAGAAAAAATAATCTGACAATCTTGACAATTGTAAGAACGTGTTACTCACACTACCCTCTATAGAGCAATACAACGAAGTACTGAGAAAGACCATGGGGAGTGAATTCTAAGCTTTAGTAACCATGTTGGACCTTGCACTGAAGTCCACTTCTTTCTATGTCCCCTGGAATACTGAGGTAATCAGCACAGAAGGATATTTGAAAAAACAAGAAGCGAGAGAGGCCATACACCTCACTATTTGCTCCATGGACTTCATCAGGGAGCCCATAGATGAGTAGTTTCAGATACACCACCTGTGGATCCTCCCAGCTGTCCAAAGCATGCACAGTGCTCCATGTGGCTTACCCCTCCTCCCACAGGCAGGCTCCTGCAGTACCCTTATGTGCAGATGGTGATTCCAAATGCTTGAAGCAAACAGCTGACTCAGCTTTCCAGAATTAGTAGAAGATACACAAATTGGAGCATTTCATGGCAATTCCTCAAGAAAAACAAACAGAAGACACATGGCACCTTACCTGGCTTTATGGCATAAAATGGTATAAAATCACATACACCCATAGAAAAAGGATTGAAATATGTAGTTTAGATACATCCACAGAAAACATCTGAGAGTCACATGTCTAAGCCAAGCTGACTGATGGAGGCAATTCTCTTACATAGCCAGTCAGTAAAGATTGGAAGTGAGGGGCTGGCGCTGTGGCACAGCGGGTTAACACCCTGGGCTGAAGTGCCAGCATCCCATATGGATGCCAGTATGAGAGCCAGCTGCTCCACTTCCCATCCAGCTCTCTACTGTGGCATGAGAAAGCAGTAGAAGATGGCCCAAACCCTTGGGCCCCTGCACCTGCATGGGAGACCTGGAAGAAGTACCTGGCTCCTTGCTTTGGATCAGCACAGCTCTGGCCATTGCAGCCAATTGAGGAGTGAACCGTCGGATGGAAGACCTCTCTCTTTCTGCCTCTCCTCTCTCTGTGTAACTTGGACTTTCAATTAAATAAATAAAATTTAATAAAAAATATTGGAGGTGATAACTGATTCCTCAATTACAATGACAACAATACAAAACGTCAGAGAACACGAAAAATCAAGAAACATGACACCATCAAAGGAATGCAACAATATTCCTGTAACTGATCTAAAATAAAAAATAAAACAGAGACTTAACTATCACTTGATGAATAATTAAAAGAAATCTTTTAAAGGAGCTTAGTGAGCTCAGGAAAGTAGTTAGAAAGCTCAACTAAATGAGATACCACCACTATGCAAACAACACAAGTTCAATAAAGTTGTAGAAATCATAAAGAGCCACAGAAAAATATCAAACTGAAAAATTCCATGAACAAAATGAAAAGTGCATTGGTGATCAACAATTTCACAAATCAGAGAAAGACTACAAGAATTAAAAAAAAAAAGGTCTGAAAATAGTATGAGAAAATTGTGTCAATACAAGGGAACACTTTTAAGGCTGTGCATTTTTTTTTCAAATAAACAAACAAAAAGACATGTGAGAATAAGAAGATGTGTTCAAACTGCTGAATAAAAAATAAACAAGAAAGACAAACAAAAAAAAATTATCATTCCAGAATCTACCATTGAAGATGTATGTCAGAAATGAAGTAAAGATAAACACTTTTCTAGATAAAGAAAGTCAAGGGTGCTTGCCACCATTAGATCTGCATTACAAGAAATGCTAACAGTGGTTTTTCAAACTGCATAAAATGATATGAATTAATACGAAGAAAATTCATTAAAAGGACAGAACTAAGAACCGGTGTATATATCTTGCATAAATATTGAAGAATATTTAAAAATATCTATAGCTACAACTATTTGATAAGTAGTAAAATAAATAGATGCAGATTGTGCCATAAAACCTAATCTGTGGATAAAAAACAAGAGTGTAGAATTTTAACAAACAATTGAACTTTTATCTGCATAAAATAACTATTATATTTATAAGATGCTTTATATAGAGACACCAAAGAGCAAAATTCTATAGCAAATGCACAGAATGAGAAAGACAAAGCAATCAAAGTATACCACTACAGAAAATCAAGTTATAAAGGAAGAAAGCAGGAGACAAATAAAGAAATAAAGTATTTATAAAAATAAATTAACTATAAAAAGGCAATAGTAAGTCATTTCCTATCAATAATTGTTTAATAATGGAATAGACACAAATGAAAATACAAAGATTTGGTACCTGGAAAAACAAACATTAGGTACACCTATATTCAGCCTACAAGAATTATCTTCATATTTAAGGAGTAGCAAAGAAAATGAGGTAATAAAAAAAGGCATCCCATGCAATGTAAACCAAAAAAGGAGAGTAACTATATGAGTACTTATGTAAGACAGAATAGGTAAGTCAAAAAGTGTTACAGAGGGAAAAATATAGTAATGTAATAATCAATTCATCAATTCCTCACAAATATATAACCATTGGCCGGCGCCGCGGCTCACCAGGCTTATCCTCCGCCTGTGGCACCAGCACCCCTGGTTCTAGTCTAGCTGGGGCACCAGATTCTGTCCCAGTTGTTCCTCTTCCAGTCCAGCTCTCTGCTGTGGCCAGGGAAGGCAGCGGAGGATGGCCCAGGTGCTTGGGGCCCTGCACCCACATGGGAAACCAGGAGGAAGCACCTGGCTCCTGGCTTCGGATTGGGGCAGCACCGGCCGTAGTGGCCATTTGGGAGATGAACCAATGGAAGGAAGACCTTTCTCTCTGTCTCTCTTTCTCTCACTGTCTAACTCTGACTGTCATATGTCTATATCTATATCTATCTATATATATATATAAAACCACTATAAACATGCACTCAATGTGCATATGTATCTAAGTATATAAAGCTAGTATTAACAGATCTGAAGAAAGAAGTAATGACATCATAATCATAAAAAATTCCAAAATCTCAACTTAAATAAGGATAAATAACCTAGACAAAAATATCAATAGGAAACATTGAACTTGCACTACACTTTAGACCAAATGCACCTAACAAAAACACACAGAATATTGCATCAAACAACAAGAGCATACCTGATATTCAAGTATGCTAACAGAAATATGCCAAGCACAGCAAGTCAAATACTACATGGTATCCTTTATACGTGGAACATAAAATTGAAACTCATAAGGACAGAGTAGAAGACAGAAGGGAAGTTACTAGGAGTAGTGTTATAGGAAAAATAGGAAGAAGCTGATTAAATAATGCACCATTTTAGTTGCGTGATGACTCAAGTTCTGGAACCTAATGTACAGTATGGTGAACGTAGTTAATAACTGCATATTGTATAACTAAAATTTGCTGAGAGTATCTTAAGTATTTTCACCACAAAAATGTATGTGAGGAGATAGATAAGTTAGCTTATTGTATTAATCTTATAACAATGTAGACAAATTCAAAAACATCGAGTTGTACACGGATTTTCATTAGCTCCCCATTACTTCCTAAGTGACCTTGTGAAAAAGTCTTTATCAGCTTGAGTCCATGACTGTTCTTCTCCCTAAAATGAGATTATACTTCTTGTGTTGGAATTGTGAGCTTGAATAATGCACAAGAGTACTACAATGATGAGTGTTAGCTGCTTTTCCAATTCCTCACTACCCTCTGTATTTGGTTTAATAGAGCAAACAATTGCTCGGACTTTCTGCTGCTGAATTGCTACCAATTTGAAGGGATGGTAGTATTATTCATGAATGTGGGTCAAAGACCCTACTGTTTGGGTGATGGATCCTTTCAGAATGTGAGATGCATCTCTTTGCTATACCAGAGGAGGGATGAGGACACTGATGCAGTGAAGCAATAGTCACAAAATGTAAAGCTACCAGTGCAGATGATCGACAGCTATCACTTATGTTACCACACTTACTTTTTGTGACAAATTAAAAAAAAAGGCATATGAATGGGAATAATATGGCTCAGCTTCTAGTTCAGGTGCAATACAAAATCAATAAAGAAAGAATTTTCCCTTCCAATAATATTAACCTTTTCTTATAAGGGTCTTTTAAATTTTGAATAATTCTCACACATTTAAAAATGAAAGCATCAAGTATTATCTATAAATTACAGGTAAGAATTATTATAGTTAATACACAAACTACCTTCTAATAGAGCTGTTCCTCAAAATTTAACTTCGAATAGGCAATGATACAGGAACTCCAACTTCTGAGTCAGATAATCTTGTCCCCTGCAAACCAAGTCTCTGTTCTTTTGCATGCAGCCAGCTGAGTGATTTTCAGTTACCTTCAAAGATACAAAATAAGAGTGGGAATTTAGATTAGTGGTAGGACAACTGTGTCTCATATCTAAATATTTGGGTTCAATTCCCCATTCCAGCCCCTGATTAATGAAGACTATTAAAGAAAGTGGTCATGACTGGACTTTACTACCCACATGGGAGACCAGGACTGGGGACTGGGGATCCAGCTCAACCTCAGCTCCCAGCTGTCACATGCATTTGAGGAGTGAATGAGTGGATGAGTAGATAGGAGCTCTTTCCTCTCTCTCTCTCTCTCTCTCTCTTCCTCTGTTGCTCTCGCTCTTGCACTCCCTCTCCTTCTCTCCGTATCTTGCTTTCTCATTTTCTCCTTCTCCCTTTCCCTCTCCTATTTCTTCTCCCTCTCCCTCTCTCTTCCTTTCTTCATCTCTCTCTCCTCACTTCCCCACCCTCCTTTCAAATTGAAGATATTTATAATACCTTCAAATGCTACATTTCTGTCTCTTGAACTTCTTGGTGATTTTTCTCTGGAAGATGCTCTTGTTAAATCTTATCCAACATTTTAAATAAGTAATGACTTAATCCTACTGAAAGCGAAGTACATTTTTTTACACAACTTCAATTAAGAAAGCCTCTAAAAGGCAAACAAGAAAATTTAAAGATAAATTTTGAAGAGTGGGAACTTTCAGTTACTTGAAAGTTTGGAATGGGGGAATAAACAAGTCAACTTGCTGTATAATTTAGATTACTCTAACAGCTCTTACAAAGAAGAAACACGGAAAACTTGCTGTTAGTAGATTCCTTTCATTTTTCTTTTTCTATATGCACAATTTCTCATGGCAGAAAAACTGATACATTCAGGACAGTATAAACTCCATGTAGTACTTTTTTTTTTTTTACTTTATTTAGGATATACAAGTTTCATGTATTTCATATTTACAGATTTAAAAATATAGTGACACTTCCCCCCCTCCAACCTCCCTTTCATCCACGCTCCAACTATTCCTCCTCCTTCCTCTCACATTCCCACCCTTAATATTTACAATGATTCACTTTCAGTTTACTTAATGATTTATATTCAACCCTACATTAAGTAAAAGAGTTCAACAAATAGTATGAAGGGGGAAAAAAAAACACTGTTCCTTCACAGAAGAGACAAGAGACAAGGGCTGTAAACATGCATCAAATCTCAAAACCTCTATTTCACTCCAATACATGTCAGGTACTCTATTAGTTACTTTGGATCAGGAAAATCATATATCTGTTTGTTTTACACTGGATTATTTCACTAGGTATAATGGTTTCCAGCTGTATCCATCTTATTGCAAAAGACAGGATTTCATTATTTTTTATAGCACAGTAGTACTTCATAGTGTATATATACCATGATTTCTTTATCTAGTCTTCAATTTATGGACATCTGGGTTGATTTTATACCTTAGGCATTGTGAATTGTGCTGCAATGAACATAGGGGTACAGATAGCTATTTAATATGCTGATTTCTATTTGTTTGGGTAGAATTCCAGGAGTAGGATGACTGGATCATATGGTAGGTCTATATTCAGATTTCTGAAGTATCTCTATATTGTCTTCCATAGTGGCTACAACAGTTGCAAGTTTTGCAGGGTACAGTATTCTGGGTTGACAATTTTTGCTTTTAAGACTTGGACTATATCTCACAATTCTCTTCTAGTCTGTAGGGCTTCTGATGAGAAGTCTACTGTGAATCTAATTGGAAATTTTCTGAAAGTAACCTGGTATTTATCTCATGTACATTTTAGAATCTTTTCTTTATATTTTACTGTGGGAAGTTTGACTACAGTGTGTTGTGGTAATGATCTTTTCTGGTCATGGCTGTTAGTTCTCTGTGCATTCTCTACTTGGACATCTCTTTCTTTCACCAAATTGGGAATTTTTCTGTAATTCTTTTACTGAATAGGCCTTCTAGTCCATTCTCTCTTTCTACACCTTCAGGAATTCCTAATACCCATATGTTGGGTTGATTGATTATATCCCATATATCTTTAACACTGTTTTTGTTTCCTATTTTCTTCCTGTTTTTATATTTCTGGGGGTGGGGGAGTCTTACTGTAAGATTTCCAAAGATTTTTCTTCTAATTCAGATATTCTTTCTTCTTCCCTTCCAATTCTGCTATTAAGGCTTTCCACCACATTTTTTATTTTATCTATTGAATTTTTCATTTCTAATATATCATTTTGATTTATCTTTTTTAAACGATTTATTTCTTTTACTTGAAAGTCACAGTTACACAGAGAGAAGAGAGTGAGAGAGAGAGAGAGAGAGAGAAAGAGAGAGCTCTTCTATCTACTGGTTCACTCCCCAGTTGGTCGCAACAACTGGAGATGCACTGATCTGAAGCTAGTAGAGAAGTTTCTTCTGGGTCTCCCACAGGGTACAGGGATCCAAGGGCTTGAATCATCTTCTACTGCTTTCCCAGGCCATAGCTGAGAGCTGGATTGGAAGTGGGACTCGAACCAGTGCCCATATGGGATGCCAGCACTGCAGGCGGTGGCTTTACATGCTACACCACAGCACCAGCCCCATTTTGATTTATCTTTAAAATCTGTCTCATGGGGAAAATTTTCACTCATGTCATGTATGATTTTCTTTAGTTTGTAGATTTTATTTTATTTTATTTTATTTTATTTTATTTTATTTTTACAGGCAGAGTGGACAGTGAGAGAGAGAGACAGAGAGAAAGGTCTTCCTTTTGCTGTTGGTTCACCCTCCAATGGCCGCCGCGGCCGGCGCACCGCGCTGATCCGATAGCAGGAGCCAGGAGCCAGGAGCCAGGTGCTTTTCCTGGTCTCCCATGGGGTGCAGGGCCCAAGCACCTGGGCCATCCTCCACTGCACTCCCTGGCCACAGCAGAGGGCTGGCCTGGAAGAGGGGCCACCGGGACAGAATCCGGCACCCCGACTGGGACTAGAACCCGGTGTGCCGGCGCCGCTAGGCGGAGGATTAGCCTAGTGAGCCGCGGCGCCGGCCGTAGATTTAATTCTGACTGCATAATTCTATGTTTAATTTTTGAATTCCGTTTCCGGCATTTCTTCAATCTCTTCATCTTCATATTCTAATATTAAAATATTGTGTTCCTTCGGTGGGGGGGGGGGGGCGAGTCATGATACCTGCCCTGTGCTTGTTTCTTGAATTTCTGTTTGTTTTATGCATTTGTGGAGTTGATTTTTGTTTTTATTCTCTGTGTCTCTGTGATGTCTGCACTTTCAGTGCATACCAAGAGGTGTGTAGTGGGTGTGGCCAGTGGGCTATGGTCAGTGCTCTAGGATGGGGTGAATATCTAGAATAACACCCAAGTTGGACATGGCAGATCTCAATGCCCAGGTGTTAGCTCCCATTGTGTTCCACACCACTAGATGAACTGCACAAATGATTTGCACATTCCTCACTGTGAGCACAGTTTCTGCTGCAAAACCCTGCTCGAGGCAACCAAGGAGCTCAGAGCATGTGCAGCCAAACCCAGTGATTTCTGAGAGCCTCAGCTACACCCTGGATCTTCTAGTGTAACCACCAGTCTCCACTGTCTTTTTTTTTTATTTGACAGTGAGAGAGAGAGAGACAGAGGGAATGGTCTTCCTTTGCCGTTGGTTCACCCTCCAATGGCCGACACGGCTGGCGCACCATGCCTATCCGAAGGCAGGAGCCAGGTGCTTCTCCTGGTCTCCAATGGGTTGCAGGGCCCAAGCACTTGGGCCATCCTCCACTGCACTCCCTGGCCACAGCAGAGAGCTGGCCTGGAAGAGGGGCAACCGGGACAGAATCCGGCGCCCCAACAGGGACTAGAACCCGGTGTGCCGGCGCCGCAAGGCAGAGGATTAGCCTACTGAGCTGCGGCGCCGGCCATCCACTGTCTTAACACACAAGGTTCCCAGTGTCACTGGGTGTAGAGATTTCTCTTTGCCTTGACAGCCTGTCCAGTCAACAGAGAGGCAGATGTTCTCCAACACAGCTTTGCATAGGTGCCTTGATCACGGGAGGCTGCACGTGGCTCACCATCCTGCGTGGTTTCCCAGCCACCTCCAGCCAGGCTCAAAGTCAGTGGGGACTGTACACTGTTGCCTCCACTAGAATCTTTGAATCACACACATACAAAAGGGCCACTGCTGAATTTTACTTTTTTCCCTGCCAGTGCTGCCAGTATTGTGAAAAGATGGCGCCCTGTCTCCGTCAGTTTCTGTGCACACACACAGTCTTCCACAGACCCTGCTCAAACCCTAAATGGCTCCCGCCTTTTCTCAGCCGGCAGTGGGTGCTGTTGTGGGGAAGTGGGAGTATGATGAATGTGCCCGCTCTAATTCCACTGGGTCCGTAGTCAACTGCTAGATACTGCCAGCCCCCAGGGCTCCAATCTGGACTCATGCCACACTCTTCCTCTGGATATATCACCACAGGTTGTTGCAGTCTGGTCTCACCTCTGTCTCCAAGCTGTCCACCACCACAGCTCTCGGCTGCTGCAGTTGTGTGTTGTACCCATGTTCATACTGAATGTCCACACCCTCTACAAGGTCCATGGCATCCCTCTTCCTCTTGTAGGATTTCCAATGTGGTTTTCTCCCAATTCTCCCTGAGAGTGCACTTCCTACACTTTTATTTTGCTGTTTATTCCTAACCTAGAGCATTATGTCCTTCCGTAATCCACAGTCTTGTAATCTCAGAGCTTCCCAGAGCATACTGTTTGTACTTTATGAGTTATCCATCAAGAAGAGTGATAAACTACTTCACAATATATACAGGAAAATGTGATAAATTTTTATACATAAAACAACATGAATTCTTCTAGAAAACAAAAGACCCAGTGAAAGGAGCCAGGTACAAAAAGACTACTGACTGCATAATCCATACTATGGTCAGAATATTTGTTTCCCACAGAATTTGTATCTTGACGCTTAATCTGCAATGTGATAGTATTAGAATACAGAGACGTTGGAGGTGACTATTTCATACAGTTCTGTCCTTTATGAGACACCAGCATCTTCACCATGTGTGGGCACCCAGAAGACTCCATCTATGGACCAGAAAGTGGGCCTCACTGGACGTCAAATCTATTTTTGATTTCCTTTTTAATTTCTTCAATAACCCATTGATAATTCATTAGCATGTTGTTTAATTTCCAAGTATTTATGAATGTTTTATCATTCTTCTTGCTTCTGATTACTAGTTTTATTTCTTTATGGTCTGGGAAGATACAGGGTATGATATTAATATTTTTTAATTTGCTGAGACTTGATTTGTAGCCTATTATGTGGTCTGTCCTAGAAAATGTTCCATGTACTGAAGAGAAGAACGTATATTCTGTAGCTATTGGATGAAATGTCCTGTAAATGTCTGTTAAGTCCATTTGCTCAATAGTATGTTTCAACTCCAATGTATCCTTATTGATTTTCTGTCTGGATGGCCTGCCCATTTATGACAGTGGGGTGTTGAAGTCATCCACTAAATTGTATTACAGTCTATCTTTCCCTTTAGGTCTAATAAAGTTTTCTGTGTATATATAAGTGGTCTTGTGTTGTTTTATATATTTATGATTGTTATGTATTCTTACAGAATACAATATTTTATCAAAATATAATGTCCTTATTTATCTCTTTTTACAGTTTTTGACTTTAAGTCTGTTTTATCTGATATCATTTTTGCTATGCCTGTTTAATTCTGATTTCCATTTGCCTTGTATGATTTTTCCAACCCTTCATTTTCAGTCTGCATTTATGTTTGTGAAGTGAGTTTCTTGTAGGCAGTATATAGTGGGGTCCCAGTATTTTTTCATTCAGCCAGACTGTCTTTTGGTTGGTGAATTTAATTCACTTACATCCAAGGTTTGTATTGATATATAAGAATTAAGAGCTGTTGTGGCTGGTGCTGTGGCGTAGTGGATAAAAGCTTCTACCTGCAGTGCCGGAATCCTATACGTGCGCCAGTTCGATTCCAGGCTGCTCCACTACCAATCCAGCTCTCTGCTATAGTCTAGGAAAGCAGTAGAGGATGGCCCAAGTCCTTGGGCCCTGCATCCACGTGGGAGACACAGAAGAAGCTCCTGGCTCCTAGCTCCTGGCTTCGGTCTGCGCAGCTCTAGCCATTGTGGAGTGAACTAGCAGATGGAAGACCTCTCTCTCTCTCTCTCTCTCACCTTCTCTCTCTGTGTAACTCAGGCTTTCAAATAAATAAATAAATATTTTTTGAAAAAGAAATAAGAGCAGCCTTTTTGTTGATTGGATAATGACTCTAGCTGCTCTTTTAGTTATAGTGAATTTTGTGGTATCATGTGTTTTCATTATGTTTACTTTTAATGCAGGATGCCCTTCAGAATTTCTTGTAAAGCTAATCTGGTGTTGGTGAATTCTCTATTTTTGATTGCCTAGAAAGTTCTTTATTTCTCCTTCAGTTCTAGAGCATAGATATAATCAAGTGGGATTTATCCCAGAAATGCAAGGGTGGTTCAACATTCACAAATCAATAAATGTCATAAATTACATCAATAGAATCAAGAACAAAAATCATATGGTTATCTCAATAGAAGCAGAGAAAGCATTTTATAAGATTCAGCATCCACTCATAATAAAAAGAAGGAACAGTCCTCAAATTTATAAAAACTGTATATGACAATCCAATATCCAATAACATTTTAAACATGGGAAAGCTAAAATATTTCTCCTCACAACTGGAAGAAGACAAAGATATCCACTTTCTTTCTTTTCTTTCTTTCTTTCTTTCTTTCTTTCTTTCTTTCTTTCTTTCTTTCTTTCTTTCATTTTTTTTTTTGACAGGCAGAGTTAGACAGTGAGAGAGACAGAGAGAAAGGTCTTCCTTTTCCATTGGTTCACCTCCCAAATGGCTGCTATAGCCAGTGTGCTGCGCTGATCCAAAGCCAGGAGCCAGATGCTTCCTCCTGGTATCCCATGCAGATACAGGGCTCAAGCATTTGGGCGATCCTCCACTGCCTTCCTGGGCCACAGCAGAGAGCTGGACTGGAAGAGGAGCAACCACCACAGAATCTGGCGCCCCAACTGGGACTAGAACCTGGTGTGCCAGTGCCTCAGGTGGAAGATTAGCCTAGTGAGCCACGGCACCAGCTAAAGGTGTCTACTTTCAACATGCTTATTCAATATAATGTTAGAAGTTGTGACAAGAACAACTAATTAAGGAGGAGAAAGAAATAAAGCATAAAAATGAAATGGAAAGGACAAAGTCAAATTATCAATGTTTACAGTTGGCATGATGTTGTAGATGGAAAAACCTAAATGCTCCACCAAAAAATTGTTAGAATTGAAGGAACAACACAGTAAAGCTGCAGGTTACAAAGTAAACACAAAAACAGTAGCTTTTTTCTATGATGATAATTAATTCATGAAAGAGATATCAATAAATAAATTATTTTAACAATAGCCACAAAAGAATCAAATATTTAGGAATAAATTTAACCAAAGAAGCGAAAGATAGTTACAATGAATATTATCAAATATTAATGAAAGAAATCATCAAGGACACACAAAAATTGAAAAGATATTTCTTGCTCATGGATCAGAAGAATCAATATCATTAAAATTTCTATACAATTTAAAGGATTCTAGAGATTTAATGCAATGCTTATCAAAATACCAGTGACATTCTTTACAGAAATAGAAAAAAAATCCTAAAATTTGTATGGAACCACAAAAAAACCAAGGGCATCCAAAGTAATCCTGAACAAGACAGATCAAACTGGAGGAATCAAAATACCTGACTGCAAAGCATAATACAAAGCTATAGTATTTAAAACAGCATGGTACTAGCACGAAAACTCATACATAGATCAGTGGAAAAGAACAGAGCGATGAGAAATTGATCCACATACAAACAGCCAACTGATTCTTGACAAAAGTGGAGTAAGGATAGTATCTTCAACAAATGGTGCTGCAAAACTGGCTTTGCATATGTAAAAGAGCAAAATTAGATACATACCTCTCACCACATAGGACAATCAACTCAAGGTGGATCAAAGACCTGAGACAATGAAATTGCTGGAAGAAAAGTTAGGGAAAACACTCCAAGACATTGGTATGGGGGATGACTTCTTGGACAAGATCCCCAAAGCACAGGCAACAAAAGAAAACTTAAATAAATGGGACTATATCAAACTCAGAAGCTTTTGCACAGCAGGGAAAGTGATAGAGTGAAGAGATGCCAAACAGAATGGGAAAATATTTGTAAACCACCTTTCTGACAAAGGGTTGATATACCAAATGTATCAGCAGCATAAAAAAATCAACAACATCCCAAACAAAACCAATCTAGTTGAGAAATGGGCAAAGGACATCAACACACAGTTCTCAAAAGAAGAAATGCAAATGGCCAACAAATATATGAAGAAATGCTCAAGATCAGTAGCCTTTAGGGAAATGCATATGACAACCACAATAAGATATCACATCACCCTTGTCAGAATAGCTAAAATCCAAAACACAGAGAGTAGAAAATGTGGACAGGATGTGGACAAAGGGAAGCACTTACATACTGTTGGTGGGAATGTAAAGTAGTGTAGCCACTTTGAAAAATAGTGTGGAGATTCCTTAAAAATAGAAATAGACTTGCCATATGATCCAGCAATCGCACTTATGAGTATATACCCAAAAGACTTGAGCACAATGTATCGAACAGCTACCTGCATCACTGTGTTCATATCAGGACTGCTCACAATAGCTGAAATTTGGAAACAACCAAGGTGTCCATCATTAGATGAATGGATAAACAAAAGGTAGTATATATACACAGTGGGCATCTTCTGCAGCTTTCCCAGGCTACTAGCAGGGACCTGGATTGAAAGTGGAGTAGCTTGGTCTCTAAATAGGGTCCATAAGCAGTGTGGAAATTACAGGCAGCTGTTTAACCTGCTACACCCCACCTGCTGTCCTATTAAATCATTTTTTTAAAAAAATATTTATTTATTTGTAAGGTAGAGTTACAGAGAGGCAGTTACAGAGGTCTTCCATCTGCTGGTTTACTCCCCAGATGACTGTAATGGCCGGAGCTCTGCTGATCTGAAGCCAGGAACCAGGAGCTAGGAGCTTTTTCTGGGTCTCCCACGTGGGCACAGGGACCCAAGGACCCAGGCCATCCTCCTCTGCCTTCCCAGGCCATAACAGAGAGCTGTATCAGAAGTGGAGCAGCTGGGACTTGAACAGCACCCATTTGGGATGCTGGCCCTGCCGGTGGTGGCTTTACCTGCTAAACCACAGAGCCAGAGCCCTTTTTTTTTTTTGTACAGGCAGAGTTAGACAGTGAGAGAGACAGAGACAGAGAGAAAAGTCTTCCTTCCATTGGTTCACTCCACAAATGGCCACTACAGCCAGTGCGCTGTGCCGATCTGAAGCCAGGAGCCAGGTACTTCCTCCTGGTCTCCCATGCGGGTGCAGGGCCCAAGCACTTGGGCCATCCTCCACTGCCTTCCCGGGCCACAGCAGAGAGCTGGACCGGAAGAGGAGCAACCAGGACAGAATCCGGTACCCCAACTGGGACTAGAATCCAGGGTGCTGGCACTGCAGGTGGAGGATTAGCCAAGTGAGCCTGTCTCAACCCATTTTTAAAAGGAAATTTTGTCCTGGGCCCTGAAAATTATGTACTGACCTTGCAAAACACTCTTCTTTTGGGCAGAAGAAAAGAGATACAGTCTGGTTTTAGCTTCTTCTAAAGATATTTTTTGTATGATTCCAGATGCTTTTTTTCCCTTCTCTCTGATTCTTTTTATGTCCTTAATCTGTCTTTGAGGTCCTGCAGTTTTGGAATTACTTCTTCAAGTATATTCTGGTTCAGGAACTTCACATCTATTATATTTTTTCCTCTTGTTCCAATTTCCTTTTTTAATATTCTGGCAAAAATGTGAAAGTATTATTTTTCCACCTATAGCATGCTTCATTCTACAGCTCACAACATGAACTGAAGAATTTTAAAATCAACAACACTTTTAATTGCCATTGATAAGTTGGCAGTTAAAGACCTATCTTTCAAAGGTTAAGTGAAGATAAAATAAATAATACTTATGCGCTAACTCTGTGTGAAGCACTCTTCTACATGAATCCCATACCTCATCTATTTTCACTTTCACATGGATTTGATGAGGTGGACATTACTATTAACTTCATCTTGTAGATAAAGAATTTGTAGAAGAGAGTGGTTAATAAATGGCCCACAGTCACCAAATGAAACAGTTGTCCATCAGAATTCCAGTCTGAACAGGAGCTACAAACTCCATGCCCCCATTTGTCTATTTCACTAGCAATTGTCAGTACGGGATTTTTTTCTTAGAGGGCCTTTACACTGTTCTGTTTTATGAAGAATGATGATCATAACAATTTACTCATTTGGGATTCATTATGCACCAAGAACTTGAGTATGCTGTTATTACATTATCATTTAATTTTCAAAATAGTTAACTCCCTGAAGAAGTATTATCTCCCCAGCTTAAAGATGCGTGACTTGAAGCTCAGTGAGAATGAAAACCTGAACTCATTCATGAGGCTACTCTGTCTGGCAATGATTAATTTCATATTCAGTTTTGCATGAAATGTGAGAGTGCTGAAGAATGGATGCCACCACTATGACCATTCCTGGAGCTGACACAGGCAGCTTTCATTCACACTTGCCAGTTCCTTTTTTTATTATTATTAATTCATTTATTTGACAGGTAGAGTTATAGACAGTGACAGAGAGAAAGGTCTTCCTTCCGTTGGTTCACCCCCAAAATGGCCACTACAGCCAGAACTGCACCTATGCGAAGCCAGGAGCCAGGTGCTTCCTCCTGGTCTCCTATGCAGGTGCAGGGGCCCAAGCACTTGAGCCGTCCTCCATTGCCCTCTGGGACCACAGCAGAGAGCTGGACTGGAAGAGGAGCAACTGGAACTAGAAACTGGCGCCCATATGGGATGCTGGCACTGCAGGGGAGGATTAACCAAGTGAGCCACGGTGTTGGCCCGCAAGCTCCTTCTTGAGAGTCACTTCTGTGTATCTCTTATATAAGGTTAAAATACCAAAATTAATCATAGCAGCAGGCACACCAGCAAAGACCCCACTTCGGAGAAGTACTCTTCATATTGGAGCTTCTAATCTCCTTTTCTGTTCTCAGGTTCCTGCTAATGCACACCTGGGAGGCAGCAGGTGATGACTCAACCATATGGGTCCCTGCCACCCACTTGGGAGATCTGGATTGAGACCCAATCCAGTCTCAGCAGTTGTGATAATTTTGGAACTGAACCAATAAATGGAAGACCTATCTCCCCGCTCTTATTTCCCTCCCTCCCTCTTTACTTCACTCCTTCTCTCCATATCCCTCTCTCTCCTTTCCAAAGATGTAAATTTATGTTTTAAATGAGTCACACTGAGTACACTTATACTATAATGATAAATAAAGACAATAAATCATAGTCACCCTTCCCACTCCCCTTAGGAGAACTAGCAACCAGCACATCATTGTGTATGACCTTGGGCAAATTTCTCAATTTCCTCCCATTTCACAATTTACTTTCCTTATTATCTAGCTTTCCCACTGGACTGGGAAATTTTTCTCCATCAATTTATTGTTGTTGGAACAAACATGCATCTAATATTCCCCCATTTCTGTCCACCTCACTTCTGAAAGAACCATTATTTTTTTTTTATGTTTTGTATTTGTTTGGAAATTAAAATCAAAATATAATGAAATAAACTACCTAATGTGGCACTACACAATTATACCTAGCTCTGTGGTTCTTTAATAAAGCAGAATGCATCATTAAAATTGTCCCACATAAACATATCCATGATGTTCACTTCCAGGGAAATGAGAAACAGGTTTACCGGCATGTAAACGCTCATCTTGACCAGCCCTACCTTACCTCAGCCTGATACCCAGGCTAATCTTCAGCACTTTCATTTTTAGGCACCATGGTGTAAGCATTCAGAATTCAGGTTCTAGAGTCAGCCAGAGCACTCCTGCTGGCTTGGGCTGCTGTGCTTTCTATATGCAATTCTGGATTCATTACCAAAATGCTTCAATCTTTTTGAATGTGAAATGAAAATATACTGGGAGCTGGCTGATAAGAATTTTTAATACATATATATGTACTTAAAGTTTGACACCTAATGAAACTATGTAAGTATAGGTAATTATTATTTTTGCATTTAATGTTATTATCATAATTGTGAATGGACTTTCTTATTTGGCTTGACTATTTAAAATTAGAAGAAATGGATTATGAAACACCCTCAGTGACTTAGCCATATGATTCTATTGAATTGACTGCTGAAGACCAGAACACTAATTTAATTACCAGGCTTTTGGAAAGATAATAAACTTAGTTATTGGATGTTACATAAAAGAAGATAACAGCACAAAATGCCTTCCTCCCTCTCCATCTCTGTCCAAATCCCATTCATAGTCCCCGAATGGTGCGGGAAAGGAGAAAAGATAAACACAAAATGACTTCATATGAAACTTTTTGCTAGGAATTCCCTTAATGTATTATGATGACATAAGCCCTTGGACATCGGTATCTGGATCCCCTCTAAGAATAGCTTACATTCCTCCACCACCTTTAGAGTCTATCTGAAAAATTCTTATTTACTTTTCATTTTTTTCTATAACAATGCTTACCACAGTTTGGTTTGTAAAATTCCAAACTACGAAATACAAAATTTTATCAGCAAATCTATACACAAATTGTTGTACAAAGAATCTTTAAAAGTTCATGAAAACTGCATACTGTGGAAAAGCTATATGTGGATTTCAAAACTGTTTTGCATCAAAATTAGCATTTAATTAGCATTTTTATTTGAGTAAATCGTTCTTGGAAATCATGTCTAACTGCATCACACCTCCACAGAGTGCCTAGCAGCAGAGACATAGCTCTCATTTGAATTTAGAAACTGGTAGTGTGAGTTGTTTGTATGCTAGTCTGTTTGTAAATATTACAGTGTGAGGTCCTTTGGGAGAGGTCTGTTTTATACCCATGATGTAGAACAAAGTTCAAGAACATACTCAACCAACATTTGCTGAATTGCATCAGGGTACATTAAATCACATTTTATCAAGAAGCAGACTTGTCAGGCAGATTTTTTTTGTCTTAATCCCCAAGGGATATTATATCTATATAGGGCACCGATTGTATGCCTTCAGTGATAGAAATATAAAAATTTATAGTTAAATGCATACAAACAAGTTAGTTGTGTACAGCTAAATGTATCTGAAAGATCTACTTTCATCAACAAAGTCCAAAAACGTAAGAGGATTTATCTTTTCTGACCAATTTTGCAGAAAACAATATGCTTCTCCTAAGGAGTTTCTTAAGGCTTATGAAAAAACTAACTATGAATTTCAATTTTTTTGCACTAAAATAAATATATATATTTTTAAAATATTTATTTATTTATTTGAAAGTCAGAGTTACACAGAGAGAGAAGGAGAGGCAGAGAGAGAGAAAAAGAGATCTTCCATCTGCTGGTTCACTCCCCAATTGGCTGCAACGGCCAGAGCTAAGCCAATCCAAAACCAGGACCCAGGAGCTTCTTCCAGGTCTCCCACAAGGGTGCAGGCATCCAAGGACTTGGGCCATCTTCTACTGCTTTCCCAGGCCATAGCAGAGAGCTGGATCGGAAGTGAAGCAGCCGGGACTTCAACCGGCGCTCATATGGGTTGCCAACACTGCAGGCAGCAGCTTTACCCACCACACCACAGTGCAGGGCCCTAAAATATATTTTAATTCAATTTTTCCATAAGCTGTTTCTAGTTTTCTCTCTTAATGGTACTTAAAAATATAAAACTAGGGAAAGATCAAGTAGTTGTAATCAATTCTACTGGCTCTAAAATTAAAGATTTATGCTATTGTTTGCCCCCAACAAACTTTGCTTCATCCTGCTCCTAACATTCTCAAGTGTTTCTCTGTGATGGAATATCTTCTGTGTAATTCAGTACCAAATTTTAGACATCTATGTTCTGCACCTAGCTCTATCAAGTGCTGTATAAAACTCTTGTAATGATGTATGTGGTATATAGTCCAAATACTTATGTAGATATTGGTATCTCTTAGCACATCCTCCACGTATGAATTTACATAAGCCTCTCATTTTAATGTATTCTTTTGCCTTTCATTGACCCATTGACCTTGACACCTGACAATTTCACGTTCTATGGTTTCTTTGATGTTTTAATATGAAAACTCCAATGCTTCATTGAATGCTTAGACATCTGAAGTACATGCATTTTGGGGCCTGAAGGTTATCTAATTTTTTTCTTCCTCTATAAATGAAAATTAGATATGTTTCATGATTTTGTGATGTTTGCTGTAAAATCAGAATTACAAATGATCAACAAATACATAAATAATGTTCAGTTTCACTAGAATTCAGCAATGTGCAAACAAAAACTTCAGAAAAATATCTCATTCCAGTTACGATGGTTATTATCAATAAGAAAGAACAAATCCTTGTCAGTATGTGGAGAAATGACAAAACTAAATGTATTATTGTTGAAAATGCAAGTTAGGACAGTCATTATGGAGAGCTGCATAGAGATTTCTCACAAAAATAACAGTAGATCCACCATATGATATGGAATCCCACTTTTTAGAGTATATCTAAAAAGAACGAATACTGTATATTAAAGAAAAACCTGCACTCACATGTTTACTGCAACAATATTTACAATAGCCAAGATATTATATCAAAGTAGATATTTGTAAATGGATGAATAGACAAAGAAAATGTGAGATATATGTATGTCTTTTAAATATATATATGCATACATATATGAAATATACCCAATAATACAAAAGAATGACCCTGAATATTTGCAACAAAGTGGATGGAATTGGAGATCATTATGCTAAGTGAAATAAGCCAGATCTAGAAATACAAATACCAAATGTTTTATCTCTTAGGGGGAAGAGAATATACACACACATGCAAACACATTTAATCAATATACTGGTTATTAATATCACAAGAGTATTATATATACAAAGATTACATATATACAAAATGGATACTTAAGATGAATCTAAAGTAGTGATTACTAGAGCATTGGAAGCGTAGGGAGACTTGAGAGATTCAATCATGCGTACCAAAACAGTCATGTGATGGGTTCTGGTATTTCACAGAACAACAAGGTAATGATAATCTGCAATAAATAAAATGAAAGAAATAATTGTTTGGAATAATTAGTTTATGCTATGTATATTCACTGAAATTGTACCCCATAGGCCGGTGCCGTGGCTCACTTGGTTAATCCTCCTCCTGCAGAGCTGGCATCTCATATGAGTGCCGGGTTCTAATACCGGTTGCTCGTCTTCCAGTCCAGCTCTCTGCTGTGGTCTGGGAGGGCAATGGAGGATGGCCCAAGTGCTTGGGCCCCTGCACCCACATGGCAGACCAGGAGGAAGCACCTGGCTCCTGGCTTCGGATCGGCGCAGCGCCTGCCATGGCGGCCATTGTGGGGTGAACCACCAGAAGGAAGACCTTTCTCTCTGTCTCTCTTTCTCTCACTGTCTAACTCTGCCAGTCAAATAAAAAAAAAAAGAAATTGTACCCCATAAAATGTATAGACATTTCATATTAATCCAAAATTTTTGAATAATTAATGTTTTTCAAAAACAAAATTGAAAACAACTGAAATTATCCACATATGGCATTAGTTAAATAAACTCTAGTGCCTCCACACTAAAAAAGAAAAATAAAATAATTTGGAAGAATTAAGAGATCCAGAGATCTAGAAAGATTTAAACCAAATGGGTAATGAGACAATGCCAAGAAAAGATCTGTTCTGTGGTTAATACAACTTTTACAGGAATGATTACTTCCTAACCAATATTCTTTCATTTCTTTCAACATACATACTTCATAGATGGGAAGACATATAGACTGATGTTAAATAGATATATTGATTGATGATAGATAATAAATCTATCCAGATTTTATATAAAGATTAAGGATATATCTCTCATAACATAGTATTCATCTACTTAAATCACAAAATGTAGTGCTTTTTTAGTACATTCAGAGTTGCACAACTAAGCTAAAATCAATATAAGAACATTTTTATCACCCTAAACACATCATGCTCATGAGCAGTCATTTCTCATCATCTGCCTGTCTACTCATCACTACATAGCCACTAATCTACTTTCTTTCTCTATTTGCTTATGATAGACATTTTATGTAAAAAAACACATGCACTATGTTTTCTTTTGAAAGTGGGTGTTTTTACTTAAAACACCATTTTCAAGTTTCATTCCTGTTGTTGCAGGCATCAGAAATGTATTAGTTATTGCAAAATAGCATTCCGTTTTATTAATGCCTTCGTAGGTTAATAAACATTTGACTAGTTTTCATTTTTTGATGATTATGAATAGTGCTGCTAAAGATATTTGGGTAAAAATCTTTAATAGATATCAGTTTTCTTTTTCCATAGATGGAAGTAAGTATCTATGAGTGCAATAGCTGTTATGTGGTAACACTTCATTTAAGATTTTGAGATAGTGTTGGATTGCTATTTGAAGTGCCACTTATTAAAGGAGAATATTTACAGAAACATGACAAGTAAATGGAAGATAACAGCTAAAACTATGTAGAGATTCAAAAATTTTATAACTTATTAACATTAGAAATTCAGAATAATAAATTTTTACAGTATACATTTTAATACATACACAAAACACAATATTTATGTATTAATATATTTAGTTGATGACAGTAAACACAAAAGAGAATAAGGTGCTGCTGAGTTATAGATAGTCAGAGATGGAGGCATGTCAATGTGAAACTAGTACTTATTTTAGGTAGCTAGCTCCAGCACAAAACAAAATTAACGACTTCAGCCCTCCCAATATACTTAGTTCTTCTAAACAGTATGATAGCTATGTTAAAGGTCACTAGGAAATTGAATCAAACTTCCCTGGGGTTTGCTGATTAGATCTGTGAAAGTCTCAAATTTGCTGAAGGCAGGAGCACTGAAATAGCATTTGACGTGACTCGCTTCTGCGTTGGAAGCATAGGTATGAGGCAGCAACTACAGGAGAACGAAAAGAGACAGGAAGGGAAAACATGAAAAAAATGAATCAAAATGCTTGTTGGGGATAATTGGTAAATCAGAGAAGACCTAGATGTTAAAGAAGCTATTTGCCTACCTGTGCCTCTTTTCTCTTTGCTGCACAATCACACCTATAGTTGGGTTCTTGCCACAGATGATGGAAACTGCCCTCTGCAGGCTATCTTGCAGAAACATGTGGCTATGAGATTGAGTTCCTATCGCTTCTCGGCCTTTTGGTTAAAATCAAGTGTGGAGATGAAAGTGTAGTTGATAAAGTTAACCACACAACTATGTATATGGGAAATTTTAAAGGGGCCTCATTTATAAGACAAATATAGATCAAGAAAATAAATCATAATTTATGGAAATAGAAAGATGGAGGGAGAATAGGGCAGAATATAAATGTGATGATTTTTTAAAGATGCATAATTTATTTGAAACTCAGAGTTACAGCTATGGGGTGGGGGAAGTAGGGATAAGAGTAGAGAAAGAGAGAGCTTTCATTCATTGGTTAACTCTGCAAATAGCCACAAAGGTAAGTGCTGCGTAAGGATGAAGCTAGGGGCAAGAAGTCTCTTCCAGGTCTCCCATATAGGTTACAGGGCGCAAGCTCTTGGACAATATTCCGCTGCTTTTCCCCAGGCCGCTAGCAGGCGGCTGGATCAGAAGAGGAGAAACTGAGACTCAAACCGTCGGAGGAGGAGGCTTTACTCCCTACACCACAACACTGGCCTCAAATGTGACAAACTTCTAGAGGGTAATCTGGACAAAGGATATCCATATCCTCTTAATCCCGTTATTATAACTTCTGAAAGATTGAAATTACCCCAGAGTAGAATTGTGTTAGCAAAAGAAGAATTTTATATAGAAGAAACTATGCTGTTAACTAAAACTCCCTCCCTACAGAGAAGAGAAAAACTAGCTTGTGCTTCTGTAAAATCCATTTGAAATACTTTCAAACATAAGAGCTACAAAAATTATACAGAATCATTGTATATCCTTCATCCACTTTTTTCCAATACTAAGAACTTACATAGCCACAGTACAGTATTATTACCAAAATTAAGACACCAGCATAGGCCGGCACCGTGGCTCACTAGGCTAATCTTCCGCCTGCAGCGCCGGCACACTGGGTTCTAGTCCCATTTGGGGCGCTGGATTCTGTCCCGGTTGCTCTTCTTCCAGTCCAGCTCTCTGCTGTGACCTGGGAAGGCAGTGGAGGATGGCCCAAGTGCTTGGGCCCTGCACCCACATGGGAGACCAGGAGGAAGCACCTAATTCCTGGCTTCGGATCAGCACAGCGTGACGGCCATAGTGGCCATTTGTGGAGTGAACCAATGGAAGGAAGACCTTTCTCTCTGTCTCTCTCTCTCTCACTGTCTCACTCTGCCTGTCAAAAAAAAAAAAAAAAAAGACGCTAGCATTGAGGCCACACTACTGTCCAAACTACAGATTTTTGTCTGATTGTGCTAGTTTTCCCATTCATCTACTTGTGTGTCCCATATTTGTTATTCTTTCTTACTTTGATCTATGAGAGTGTCTCAGTAATTCCTTATTATACATGACCTTGACATTTCTGAAGCGTACTTGTCTGGTTTTCAAGGGATAATCTCACAGTTTAGATTTGTTTGCTGTTTCTCATCTTAGACTGAATTTGCACACGTTAGGCAAGGGTATCAATGTACTGGTGATAAGCCTGTGAGAGTCCTGCTCTTCCAGATGGATCCGTGCCTTAGAAAAGGGCTTGCAGGGGTATACTCATCCCCTCAGACAGGTGGCTATGAATTCCCCAAGACTCCTTGTCTATTGATAAAGAACCAATGAAATTCTGAACTGGGAGAAACTTTGGTGTGAACTTGCCACAAAGAACCTTTCTTATTTTTCTTGAGGGATTTTTTTCTGCATATTGAATATGAATTGGATGATTGGTCATTTTTAACATCTCTCTCATTGACTGTTGTATCACAGTTTAGACCAATATCGACTACTATATTAGGTCACTATTAGGTCATTCTTATTTTGTTGTCACTGCTGTTGCTTCTTTTCTGTAAGCCTCCCTTTTTTTTTGTATGTGCCACTTTAATGTTTGAAAAGCTTGAAAGTTAATATTTAGTGAATTTCATAAGCTGAATTAATTACTTTTTAGAGCTGAGTGGCAGCAGTTGATTGTTGCAATATTAGCACTGTAATTGCATTGTGATGTATTAAGAGGTTGAATGTTCGTTAAATATGAATAAATGATAATACTGAGATAAAATGCATTCTGGGAACTTCAAAGAAAACCCAAAAAGGATTATTCATAATTTAGGTCTGGCATTGTAATATGAAATTAGGTGGGCCAATCAGAGAACTGAGCATGTCCATAGTTAAATACAAAGTAATAGTACAGAATAATCAGAAATCTTCCCTTTCTGCCCAATGATAACATTTTTATTTTCATTAACTATCTAGTTTATTTTCTCTGAAGATCAAGTATTGAAATATAAAGAAATTACATGACTTTTACAAATGTCATTTAGCATTATCATCACATCATTTTTTTTTCAACAAATGTACTTGTTTATGGGCAAACTATTGCAGTTGGAAACAGATTTTTTCTTGTTTTTTTTTTTTGAAAGGCAAATTAAGCTTTATGTAATAATCTTTTAGACAATATCACAATAGTCAGAATCTGACATAATTTGACTTTAGTTTTACAAATTCTAATATTTAACTACGATTTTCCACTAACACTAGGCATATATATAATTTTAACTATTTCCAACTTTTTTTTAAAACTTTTATTTAGTAAATATAAATTTCCAAAGTACAGTTTATGGATTACAATGGCTTTTTCCCCCCAAAACTTCCCTCCCACCTGCAACCCTCCCGTCTCCTGCTCCCTCTCTCATTCCATTCATATCAAGATTCATTTTCAATTATCTTTATATACAGAAGATCAATTTAGAATATATTAAGTAAAGATTTCAACAGCTTGCACCCACACAGAACATAAAGTGTAAAATACTGTTTGAGTAATAGTTATAGCATTACTTCACATTGGACAACACAGTAAGGACAGAGATCCCACATGAGGAGTAAGTACACAGTGACTCCTGTTGTTGACTTAACAATTTGACACTCTTGTTTATGGTGTCAGTAATCTCCCTAGGCTCTAGTCATGAGTTTCCAAGGCTATGGAAGCCTTTTGAGTTCGCCGACTTCGGTCTTATTTATACAAGGTCATAGTTAAAGTGGAAGTTCTCTCCTCCCCTCAGAGAAAGGTACCCTTTTCTTTGATGGCCCGTTCTTTCCAATGGGATCTCATTTGCAGAGATCTTTCATTTAGGTTTTTGTTGGTGTGTTTTTTTTTTTTTTTTTTTTTTTTTTTTTTTTTTTTTTTTTGCCAGAGTATCTTGGCTTTCCATGCCTAAAATACTCTCATGAGCTCTTCAGCCAGATCTGAATGCCTTAAGGGCTGATTCTGAGGTCAGAGTGCTTTTTAGGACATCTGCCATTCTATGAGTCTGCTGTGTACCCCGCTTCCCATGTTGGATCATTCTCTCCCTTTTATATTTTATCAGTTAGTATTAGCAGACACTAGTCTTGTTTATGTGATCCCTTTGAATCTTAGACCTATCAGTATGATCAATTGTGAACTGAAATTGATCACTTTGACTAGTGAGATGGCATTGGTACATGCCACCTTGAGGGGATTGTACTGGAATCCCCTGGCACATTTCTAACTCCACCATTTGGGGCAAGTCCGATTACCCCTTGCTAATGGACAACACCTTTAACTAAAAAGAGATTTAATTTGCTGTGTATTGAGTTTCATTTCTAAATATATATATATATATGTATATATACATATATATATTCTCAAACTTTTGTGGTAGTGTTACTTAGTTTATATTTTTATTTTTCTTTTGGAAAATTCAGATTCTCTTTAAAATAATAGCCATCATTAAATATTGTATGATTGAGCAAGTAGATAAAGCCAGTGCCTAAGTCATCTGTTTGTCTAAAGTAGCTGATTTGATAGTTGGGCAAACACTCTGAAAGTGTTGGCAATAACAAGGCCTATCTTCAGTCTATCTCCATTTTGGTTTCACACCTTGAAAACAATGCCATCTTGGGAAAATCACTTAATTCTATATTAGCACCAGTTCTTTATTTATTGAATAAGAATTCTGTATTCATTCTGCCTATCAGTTCCTTTCTTAGTTTTGTTAATAAATTGTCATGTTGAATCTGGTGCTTTGATAGAGGCTCAGTAATACCACGTGGATTTATTCAGGCCAATTTGAGAGCAGAGTTACTCATTATTTAGTTAAATTTACATTTTCCCTGTGTAGAAACTGAGCTTCAGAAATAGCTGAGATTAGACCAAAGCTAAGGATAGAAAATTAAATCTCCTTACTCAGACAAAAGTAATTCTGCAGATAATTGGTCTGGTTGGAATGCATCCTTTCAGATACACAAATAGGTTGGTGGTGTCATGTAAATGACGATGTAGCCCTCACAGAACACTAAGAGTTAGTATATGATGGAGTCCACCCACAACTCCGGGAAGGAGAACCCAGAACTGCAAGCTCTCTTTGGGATACACATGTCTCAATCTCAATGCCATGCTAAACACATGTCTTGGAGCAAGCCTTGTGGTGTAGTGGGTAAAGCCACCACCTGAAGTGCCTACATCACATACGGGCACAGGTTTACTTCCCATTGCTTCACTTCTGATCCAGCTCCCTACTAATGGCCTGGGAAAAGCAAGAGAATATAGCTCAAGTGTTTGGGCCCCTGCCACCTATGTGGGAGACCTGGATGAAGCTCCCGGCTCCTGGATGTGCCCAGGAGGCTATCTGAAGAGTGAACTAGTGGATAGAAGCTCTCTTTCTCTCCCTCTCTCTGAATTTCTGTAACTCTAAATTTCAAAATAAATAAATAAATCTTAAAAAAATAAGTCATATATATTTATATATCTTAGTCTTGCAACAACTGTATAAATAACATGAAAGCTCTCAAAAATTTCAAAACATTGTGTATTTTGAAAAAAAAAAAAAAACAAAAGCTGTGGAACACTGCTTGAAAAGCATATACACCATATCAGACTGCATGAGTTCAAGTCCTGGCTCCAGAGCCTGACTTAAGCTTCTTGATCATGACCATAGTAGGAGATAGTGGTGACAGTTCAAGTTCTTGGGTACCTAAGTGGGAGATCTGGGCTGAGAGCCTATCTCCTGATTTTGGCCTGGCCCAACTACTACCATTCTGGGCATTTAGGTAGTGAACCAGTGATCGAAAATTTTCTCTTTCTGTCTTTCTTCCTGTCAAACAAATAGAAGAAATAACACTTAAAAAAACTATGCATGGATTTCATATGTTTGTACCAAGGAAGTTTATCTCTTAATTCCATTGCACACAAACTTTTTTACATACCCTCAAATACCTTCAAAGGAAGACCTTTAATCATAGTATGTAAAAAGTAGTTTAATGTTAGGCATCCAGCACTGTCCTAATGAAATAGCTCTCAATTTGGGAATCTATTTTCTATAGTAGTTGGCGCTTGCTGTAGACATGGATGCATTTGATTATTTTTCTGACTTGTTAGTATTCATTAATTTCATTCATGTGACTCTTCTTAATCTACTTCTGTATTCATGCAGTAATTGTATGGTCTTCGTTTGATCTCCTACATACAATTCCTATATTTACAAGGCTCTTTGGAAAATGTCAATTCTTTTTTCATTGGAGAATGATAATTGTCACCTGATTGAACACATTATAGAACTCGGTTATTAGAAATCCATCTCCTTGAGTAGAATTATAGAGGTCTATTGGAGACATTAGAGTAACGGAGTATGTCAGAAAGCAAGGATATTAATTCAAGCCAGAGAAAACCAAAGACTCTTACGGAGTGAACTTAAGATGAATTTGAGTAACCTGAGAATGATACCTGAGTTTGTTTCCCTCATCACTAAGGACAAGAGGTGCCCTAGACTTGGTGCTCCCTGGAAGTCACCTCTTGCCTATGGTTTAAAGTTGTGGAGCAAATAGAGATTTACAAGAATAACGTTCTAGGGAAGTTCAAGGTCAGAATAAGGGAAAAGAGACAAAATCTGAACACTAAAAGTAAGAGTGGGTCAAAAGAAGTATTCGCTGTATAAGGATAAATGATGTAAAGTGTGCTATGTCCAAACTGGACAAGTTTAGTATAAAAAAGGACGGAATACTCAAGTAATTAAGGGAATAAGCAGAACACTAACTGCAAGAATTCAAATTTAAGCTCTTCATTTTTATTTTACTAACCACTTACCCTTGAACTCTACTCTTACAGGAATATATACACAAATATATTGATCTTAAATTAATTCTGATGCACACTTAATGCATTCAAAATGCAGAGGGATGTGACCTTTGTTCTCTCAATTATTGAATGCTATCTATGCCTGAAACTTTTAAAGAGGTCAAAGTAGAGCAGATGGTAGCCTGAAAAAAAAAACCTGGAAATAACAGGTCACAAACAAATGAAGTAGAACTGGGTCAGTAGAAAATTGAACTGGATTGAAATTATTATATTACCTAAGATGCCAGTTTTGGCCTCCAGGCTGGGACTGAACAAACTAATAATGACTGAAGACAAAATAATGACTGAAGACAAACTAATAATGACTGCATGAGCGTTTCTTTCTGTTAACACAGGGCTACCTTATCAGATACAGCTGTTAAGTCTTATGGCTTAACAAACCCATTTCACAGATGAGGAAATGCTTTAATTTTCTTTATAATCACAAGCTTGTTTCTCCATTAAATAAAGAACTCAACATGCAGTAAGTAGGAAGACTACTGTTCCTTAATCATGTAGACAAGGTCTATAAACAATAATCAAATCTCAAGATGTCAACTTCACTCACATACATTGCATTTTTGGTACTTTACATAATTAGTTACCACATATCAGAGAAAACAAATCATGGTTGTCTTTTCAGGACTGGCTTATTTCACACAGTCATTTAAATAGGAAATGTCACTTACTAGCTGTAATGTAAAGATATTAATGAGTGAGAGAGAGGATGTTGTGGCAAGAGACAGCTGTGTGATTATTTTTGCTAGTTAATGGGTGTTCAAATTCATACCTTAAGCATTTGAAAATCTGATTGTTGTAAGAGAAAGGATTTTTTTTCTGTTAAAGAATCACAGAAAGTTTAGAAAATACTTAAGAGTCTGCAACTCTGAAAGAATTATCTGTAAACATTTCTTAAAATGCTACTTTAAGTTGCCTGCAGTGGAAACCTGCAAACTGAAGTTTGAGGACATCATGTAGCATTGGTAGCAGAAGGGATGGGGGCAATAAAGTTTGCAAGTTGTTTTGGATAGGCAGACTGCTTCTGAATGATCTGAAGTTGTTGGAGAACAAAACTGAGAAGCTCAAGTCAGTAAAAACCTCAGCCGTAGGTATGGATAGAAAATAGATATTTTTCTGTGATGGCTCTGCTGTGTTGGTAGAGTACAAGTATTTCAGGGCACCAAATCCTGAATTTTATCCAACAAGTATCTGAGTTCCAAACTTAATTGAATTCATAGTCTTCCTAAGTATCTTATGTTAAAATCAAGAATGAATCAATCGCTAAGGATTGGTATTGGGATTGTAAATCCCCATATCCCAAGGGTAAGAAAACAGACCAATCTCTCCATAGGAGGAATTTTGCTACTCCCAGGCCAAAGATCTTCATAGTAATCTTACTGCTTTGCTCAGGCCTCTTGAATTTCCTGGTAACCCATTTATATACCTGTCATTGTTTCAAATACCATCATTAGACTCAAGCCCAGGAGATCCTGGGGAGCAGAACTACAAAGTCTGTTCTCAGTGATCATACACACAAACATTTTACAACATTTCCCAGCTAACATATGTAGAAAACTGGGCAATATTCATTACAAAGGATGCCAAAGATATTTGATGAGCAAATGAGGAATGCAAAGTTGGAACCTCTTCAATTTACTAATGTGAATTCACTGAGCAATTTCTGGATTCAAAGTTAATTGCTTTTATGATTTCCTTGTATATATTTATGTTTTTGAAGCATTTAAGATTATTATGTGGGCTAATGTTATTATTATCTGAATATCATGATTTCCCCATCAATTTAATAGGACACCCTTGTTATTTACTAAGTTCCCATATGTATGCAGGTGTATGCATAGATTTTTATTCTGTTGATCAGCTGATTCATTGTACTATTGCCTATTTTTTTAATCACTGAGAAAATAGGTTTCTTATTGTTTCAGATATTGTATGTTCTTATGTTCTTTTTCAGACTTCCCTAACCATTCATTCATTCACTAACTTATTTGAGAGCAGAAGAGGGCAGGGAGAGAGAGGAAAAGAGAGATTCCACACTCTTATTCACTCCCTAAATTCCTGCCATGGCCTGTGTGAGTCCGTGCTAACATTGTGAACTAGAAGCACCATGCAATTCTACTATATTGGTGGTAGGAGCCCAATCATTTGAGCCGTCACTGCTTCCTTGAAAGGTCTGCATTAGCAGGAAGCTGGAGTCAGGCATTAAACTGGTGTTCCAATGGAACATGATGAGGGGCATCTTAGCTGCTGGGCTAACCACATGATCCTTCTAACTATTTTGATTTTTGAATGTGTTTTAGAAGTCAGCTTCCGTATTCTAATAAAAGCAAAGCAAAACAAAACAACACACACACACACACACACACATTTGGCTGGCATAATTTTGCAGTCTCTTTGGCTTTGTGTTTCTGTATCTCTTTTATGTATTTCTAAATAAACTCAAATTCTATGTAGAATGAAGTGAATATATGTAACAAATATAAATACAGAAAATCTTAGCACTTAGGTTGAAGAAATTTGCACATATAATTTAGATTCAAAAAGAATGACAGTTTAAAAATATGTGTTTAGCTTTTCTAAATACACTTTCTTCTGAAGAAATGGTTGAAAAACACAAAAAATGAATTTTAAAAAAGAAAATGTAGTAGTGGAAGCAGCTTGAATGAGACTGAAATTAAACAGACATATTAATTCTTTGATGCCAGGGTAAGCTCTGGAATAAAAAGAGTATTTTCCATTCTGTTGATCGACCTTGACTGATACGTTTTCCTCAATCCCACATCACCTACGGCAGAGCAAAAGGCTAGAAGATGATTCTGGGAAATGAGAGTGATAACTCTCATTATTATCTCTCATTATTATCGTGGATTCAGTGATAACTCTCCTGGCTGTGGCATTGGGTTGCCTCAGGCATTCTCTGCTCCTGTCACAGAATTA
The DNA here is from genome assembly GCF_964237555.1 of Oryctolagus cuniculus. Lineage (NCBI taxonomy): Eukaryota > Metazoa > Chordata > Mammalia > Lagomorpha > Leporidae > Oryctolagus > Oryctolagus cuniculus. The sequence goes on along the minus strand of NC_091433.1, from coordinate 188,818,189 downwards.
CTGGGTCCACATTCACCAACGGAAATATTACTCTTAAGAAATATGCATATTCTAATGGAGTTTTGAGATGTTCACTCTTTCTCAGCCAAAAATGTGTACCTGGGGGCCAGCATTGTGGCATAGTAGGTTAAGTATCCACCTGTGGAGCCTGCATCTCATTCAGACACCTTTTCGAGTCCTGGCTACTCCACTTCCAATCTAGCTCTCTGCTGGTGGCCTGGGAAAGCGGTAAATGATGGCCCAAGTCTTCAGGCCCTGAACCTCCATGGGAGACCTAGAACTTCCAGGCTCCTGGCTTCAGATAGGCCCACCTCCAGCCCTTGGGGCCATTTGGAGTGCAAACAAGCAGATGGAAGACCTTTTTGTCTCTCCTTCTCTCTGTCTGTAACTCTGCCTCTCAAGTAAATAAATAAATCTTTTAACAATGTGTAGATGTTACACAGAATTTATGAGATTGGTTTAGAAACTATTTTTCATAAATTATTCGGCAGTCTTGGATTTGTAATAATTCCATTATGGTGTTTAAACTTGAAGGTATAATAAAGTCATATATGAGTATTCAGTAAAAATCAAAAGTTCAATTTTGATCCTTTTCTGGGCTTGAGATATGCTGTACAATGCTCTCTTGCATTTCCCAGTGCTACCAGCAGTCTACAGCCCCAGGCAGCCCTGATGCCAAGAGAGAAGACAGACAAAACCCTTCTGTGCCCTATGTTGCTAAGCTATGATGTTTGGTAGTTGAGCTGTGTTAAATGCATTTACAACTTCATGATGTCTTCTGTGATTGCTAGGGTTATTGTGACACAATTCTGTAATAAGTAGAGAGTATCTGGATTTTTATTATTCTATTTTAGTTTTCTGTATATTATAATTTCACTGTTGAAAGTAATAATGGGTGGGAGAACCAGACAGCATACTAAACTTCTGGGCATGAGTCTGGTCCATGGACATACTGACATTCCAGATAATGCAGTCTAGAACAGTATCTCTAAATTTGCATTCACGTAAATTCCATGATCAATAGTAACAAGGAAGAAAATATTTAAAATTAAAGTAACACTAGTGACTAGCTGACAAAGAATTCAAAATGTCTTTTTATATTGAACTCTTGCTATTCACTTATTTATTTTATGATTTTCTTGCTTCTTGACACATAGTTGCCTACAGACAAGATTGTAGCATCCAAATATAAAAAATCATAAATTATATATGCTAATCCACTCTTATCTGTAACTATTATGCACACCACATGGATCAGCATGGATTTGAAGAAAAATGATATAAACTGGAAAAACAGATTACTAGGTTTTAGCTTTGCACACCTCAGGCAAATTTCTCAATATTCTAAAACTCCTGTTTTGATATCTCTGAAATGAGGATAATGCTGTGTAGGGGTGTGGAAAGATTAAACATGACAGTTGGTATAAAGCATTAATATCACATTATTGTAAATGCTGAACTAAATTATATAATCCTGGACAAGTTAACCTTTGGAATTTGTTTCCTCAAGTATAAAATGTGGACAGTGATACTCATTTGTAGAATGTTGTTGTAACAATTAGATGCAGTATGACCAGCACTGTCACTGACCATTGTTAGAAGTGTGAAATTGATAAAATGCCTATCACTGTCTATATTCATCTCACACATCTTTAGAAGGACATGGACAAGTAGACCAGCAGACAAATTCAACCCAGAGAGAACCATTTTCATCAAGCGTATTTCCAAATGATGAGGCTTAAAAGTCATTCCTGAAACTGTTGCAGACAGATAGAGATCTTGCTGCTGATAAAATCACACTCTTCAAGCAGTAGGGGAGAGAATATTTCACTATCAGTGTCCCTAAAATGTCAAAAGTTCATAGAAGTGTCTGTCAAGGCAGAGAGAAAGAGAAAGTGTTTTCCTTGTCTTTTATGAACTTGTTGGGAGGCAACATTTTAAAAGTAAACTGGACATTTTAATGACATTTATGAGAGGCAATACAACAAATTTTATTTTTTTAGAAGTCTTTAAGTGTTTTTAAATTAAGACCCAAAAATCTTTTGTCAACCACTATGTGCATACATTCATCTTAGAATTATCCAATAAATTACTGTAAAATAAAATGTTACTTGTAACACATTTGTAAAATAAAAATCAATGAGTTAACATCGAGATAAATGCTTGGTTGAACAGAGAGATTTTGCATGCAGAAGAATTTCAAGTAATTTATTACTTCTGGAACTACCTCACTGCTGACCAAGGTCAATATCATCGTGATGTCATACTAATAGGGTGCAGCCATGAGATAATGTGATAAAGATGACATTTAACTCGGTGGTCTTCCTTGAAAAAGTACATTACGCCATCTAATAATATGAAAAAAATGTCAAACTAATATCAAGTGAGGGACATTTTACAAAATATCTTACCAGTAGGCTTCAGCTTTTTTAAGTTCACCAAAAATAAGGATGTTTGAGAAACTGTCATAATGAAAAACAGCTTAAACATGTATTACTACTCAATGTAGCACAGTATCTTTGATGCAGTTACAAGCATTACAGGACATTAGGCAAAATCTAGGAATTCTGAAAAAATATGGACTTCTGTTAATAATATCTAATAATAATAGGAAGGAAAATTCAATATTAGTTTAGAAAATGTTAAAAATTCATCGTACTCACTTAAGAATAACAATAAAAACAGTGTAGAGTACAAAGAGGAATTTTGTACTATCTTCTATCTTCATAGTAATTTTATGAGTTTCCGTGTTATAAAAAAGTAGAGATTCTTAAAGAGTAATTAAAAAGGTTATATACATGACAAAATCTGAATTATGAAATTATTGGTGTTATTAATTTTATTGTATTTGGGCTGGTGTTGTAGTGCACTGGGTTAAGCCACAGGTTATGATGCCAGCAACTCATATATGAGTGCCAGTTCGAGTTCCTGTTTCCTCTGCTTCGCATCCAGCTCCCTGGTAATGTGCCTGGGAAGGAGGCAGACGATGTCTCAGGTGCTTGCCCCTCTGCCACACATGTAGGAGACCCAAACTGGCTTCCAGGCTCCGGGATTCTGTTTGGTCCAGCCCTGGCATTTGCAGCCATTTGGGAAGTGAACCAGTGGAAGAAAATTCTCTCTCCCTCTCTCTCAGTCACTCTACCTTTCAAATAAGTAAATTAAAAAAAAAAAAAACTGTTATATTTATCATTGTAGAAATATACATTTAATTAGTTTGAAGGCTTAACAATGTTCATAGAATTTAATCAAAGAAGGTAATAATACAAATTTATCTTAAAGAAAGATAAAAGTATAAAATCTCTCTCATGTATATTCTGAAACTTTAGAAATAACAGAGTTTCAGACCTCTTGGTATTGTCTTTTCTCAGATGATGCATTGAGAAAAGTCAGCCATTAAAAGAATGTCTTTCAGAAAAACAAATTATCCTAGGGGAGAATGCTTTCAATAATTTTAAGGCACAAAAACATTCAATTGTATACATCCAATCAATTGTATACATCCAATATTTACAATAAAATATGTGTGATTATTCAAACTGAGAAAGAAAAACATTGAGTGAATGCTTTATCAGTGAGTCTAACATTGCAGGCTGCTTTTTCAAGGCATGCTGAATGGGTGAGGCCAGTGTGATGTATAGTGGGAGACTGGGAAGTGAGAGGAAAAATAGAGCAAGTCACTTCCCCTTCCTTCCCCCCTGCCCTACACAGCATCTCAAGAAACCTGTATAGTCTTTGGCTCTGGGGATGCTAGAAATTTGGCCTGTGCGTATCTTCTTTCCCCCTTTATCTCCCACTAGTGTCTTCTGCCATTGCTCATACCTTGTTTCTCTATTATCTCCTGTTTGAGGGTCTTTTAATCTCTTGTGTAACTCACACTGTGCACTAATTTTTCTCTGTAAATGCACAGAGCTAGTTCTCTCTGCTGCATTGTAGTCTGACTTACATAAAAATAAGCAGAATACATTTGTTGATCTGGAGCAACATGCTTGTTGAGAAGTCCAAAAGTACTGCAACGTTCAAGACTGTAACATTTAGAAATTGTTTGTCTTTCAAGAAAATGTTGGAATGTTTATCTTATAAGAACTGTTTCCTTTATCTCTAAATCTGCAATGTTATTTTAAGTGGTTCTCTTCTCATTGGTAATTCTTACTCCCTACATTTTATATACAGGAAATAAGGAATTTTTAAAATTTACTTTGCATGTTAAAACATTCTTTCTGCAATAAGTTTTCATTTTTTCCTACTCAATTCTGTAAAATTCTTGCTCCCCTTGCCAATTTTCAGTAGATATTATAGTTTAATTTTACTGATTTGGGATAAGAGATGCACAGATTTCAGTGTTAGCTGAGGCATTTAACATATAAAGTATTTTTAAACATAAAGAATATCATCTTCATGTTTGCGTTTAGCCTATCCAACATGATTAATTCTGTTAGTAGATATTTTAATATGTGGATCTACTTCTCCACATTAATAAAATTGTTATAATGATTTCTTCTAATTATATTTCAGAATTGCCCATTATTCCTTTCATCCATTAAGGCTTCTCTGTATATATTCAAATGCTGTGATAGGTCTTCATAACTCTTTCAGATGGTAAAAAGCCTCCAAATTACTGAACGCCTGAAAACCTGAGTTTCTGACTTATTACATGAGGTGTCTGTATCACTTGGAAATCAACAGTTTTCTGTAGGAAACTTGGGACATAGATGCTTCACCTAACCTGTAAGGATTCAGTGTTAAACATTCATTCTTCATGTAATCACCGGACACTTAATAGATAGTGAAGATTGTTTCAGGAACTGGGAATACAAAGTAGAAAATTGATTAAAAATATACCACAGATGCAAAAAAGGAGATATGCACCTATATCAATACTTTGTATATATTAATATTTTCCATCAATGTGAAGAAAAAATAAATATCCGTTGAGAATTCTTAGCTATAAATTTATATCATTTTCTAATTGAATTCATACATATACCTTTCCTCACATTACACACACATAATAATTGAAAATTAACCTAAGATCTGCACTGGCCCTGAGCCTAGCAGAAAAACCTGACTCTGTGGGGTGGGGGTGGGGGGGTGAATTAACAGGAGATTAGGACTTAGTGAATGTGTGGTGCTACTGAACTTAGACTGTGAAAAAAAGAGATGGTGGGGGAGAGAACTCACGGAATTCACGTGAGTACTCTCCAAAGATGCTACAATTCTGTAACCTTGGCAACCCAGTGGGAGATTATAGGAGAATTTGAGCCCACACTGAGGGTGTGGTCCTTGGGAAAAGAGCTTCTGATCTCTGGCTACTGTGGATATATCATTTGCCTGCTAACTACCTCCAATTCCGTTCAGCTGTGCAGAATTACTTCCCTTTTGAATTAAAAAAAGAAAGAAAGAGAGAGAGAGAGATTTACCACGCCTAACCTGGGAGTGTCACCTTTGGCACACCATAACCCTGAGGAACCAAGCAGAGCTCTCAGGCCACACCCATCTCAAGCCTCTAAGGCTCCATCAAAAACAGACAGTCCACTTAATCTAGAGTCATAGTATAATAAGAAAAAAACACCACAGTGAAGAAACCAAAGAATATCTCCGATATGCCAAACAACAAACACAAAAACCAAGGTAATAAGAACAAGGAAGACACTATGATTCCCCCAAAAGAAAAAGACACCCCAATTCAAGATTATGAAGATGATAAGATAGAAGAAATTCAAGAAGCAGATCTCAAAATATTGGTAAGAACATCAAGAAGTTCTCAAAAACAAATTCTTGAACTATAGAAATCCTTAATGGACAAGATAGAAAACCTTTCTCCCAAAAATGAAATATTAAGGAGGAATCAAAATGAAATGAAACAACTAGTAGAACATGAAACTGTGATAGTGATGAGAAATCTAAATGAAATGAAGAATTCAATAGATCAAATGACAAATACATTAGAGAGTCTTAAAAACAGAGTCAGTAAAGCAGAAGAGAGAATATCAGACTTAGAAGACAGAGAACAGGAAAGGATACAGTCAAACCAAAGAAAAGAACAGGAAATTAGAAATCTAAAAAATATTGTGGGGAATCTTCAGGATACTATTAAAAAAACCAACATTTGGGTTCTAGGAGTTCCTGAAGGCATGGAGAGAGAGGAAGGATTAGAAGGCCTTTTTAGTGAGATATTAGCAGAAAATTTCCCAGGTTTGGAGAAGGACAGAGACATCCTAGTACAGGAAGCTCATAGAACCCCTAGTAAACATGACCAAAAGAGATCCTCACCACGACACGTTGTAATTAAACTCACCACAGTGAAACATAAAGAAAAGATTCTAAAATGTGCAAGAGAGAAATGTCAGATTACTCTCAGAGGATCTCCAATCAGACTCACAGCAGACTTCTCATCAGAAGCCTACAAGCTAGAAGGGAATGGCAAGACATAGCCCAGGTACCAAGAGAGAAAAACTGCCAGCCCAGAATGTTATATCCTGCAAAGCTCTCATTTGTGAATGAAGGTAAAATAAAGACCTTTCATAGCAAACAGAAATTCAAAGAATTTGTCACCACTCGTCCAGCCAGGCAAAAGATGCTTAAAGATGTCTTGCACATAAAAACACAGTCTTGCACATAGAAACACAGAAACACTGTCATCAATATGAAAGAAGGCAAAGGAAGGAAACCTCACAGCAAAAGATCACAGGGAATTCAAAGCATATATTAGAAAATATCTTTGGCAAATGGCAGGGCAAACTTACCACTTATCAATAGTCACATTGAACATTAATTGCCTGAACTGTCCAGTTAAAAGACACAGATTGGCTGATTGGCTTAAGGAACAAAACCCATCTATTTGCTCCTTACAAGAAACACATCTTTCTAACAAAGATGCATACAGACTGAAAGTGAATGGCTGCAGAAGATATACCATGCCAACAGAAATGAAAAAAGAGCGGGTGTAGCCATCTTAATATTGGACAACATAAACTTTACCACAAAAACTGTTAAGAGAGACAAAGAGGGACACTATATAATGATTAAGGGATCAATTCAACAGGAAGATGTAACTATTATCAATGTATATGCACCTAATTAAAGGATTTGTTAAGGGACTTAAAGGGAGACTTAGACCCCAATACAATAGTACTGGGGGACTTCAATACTCCACTCTCAGAAATAGACAGATCAACAGGACAGATCAACAAGGATGCAGTAGATTTAAACAACACTATAGCCCAAATGGGTCTAACAGCTATCTACAGAACTTTTCATCCTACACATAAAGAATTTACATTCTTCTCAGCAGTGCATGGAACCTTCTCTAGGATTGACCACATACTAGGCCATAAAGCAGTCTCAGCAAATTCAAAAGAATTAGAATCATACCATGCAGCTTCTCAGATCATAAAGGAATGAAGTTGGAAATTAGCAACTCAGGAATCCCTAGAGCATATGCAAACACATGGAGATTGAACAACATGCTCCTGAATGAACAATGGGTCATAGAAGAAATCAAAAGAGAAATCAAAAATTTTCTGGAAGTAAATGAGGATAACAGCACAACATACCAAAACTTATGGGATACAACAGAAGCAGTTTAGAGGAAAGTTTATATCAATAGGTGTCTACATCAAGAAATTGGAAAGGCACCAAATAGATGAGCTTTCAATTCATCTCAAAGATCTAGAAAATCTGCAGCAAACCAGAACAAATCTATTAGAAGAGAAATAATTAAAATCAGAGAAGAAACCAACAGGATTGAATCCAAAAAAAAAAAAAATTACAAAAAAACAACCAAATGAGGAGCTGGTTTTTTGAAAAAATAAACAAAATTGACACCCCATTGGCCCAACTAACTAAAAAAAGAAGAGAAAAGACCCAAATCAATAAAATCAGAGATGAAAAAGTAAATGTAACAACAGACACCACAGAAATAAAAAGAATCATCAGAAATTACTACAAGGATGACTTGTATGGCAGCAAACAGGGAAACCTATCAGAAATGGATAAATTCCTGGACACAGGCAACCTACCTAAATTGAACCAGGAAGACATCGAAAACCTAAACAGACCCATAACTGAGACAGAAATTGAAACAGTAATAAAGGCCCTCCCAACAAAGAAAAGCCCAGGACCAGATGGATTCACTGCTGAACTCTACCAGACATTTAAAGAAGAACTGACTCCAATTCTTCTCAAACTATTCAGAACAATCGAAAAAGAGGGAATCCTCCCAAATTCTTTCTATGAAGCCAGCATCACATTAATACCTAAGCCGGAAAAAGATGCAACATTGAAAGAAAATTACAGACCAATATCCCTGATGAACATAGATGCAAAAATCCTCAATAAAATTCTGGCAATAGAATGCAGCAACACATCAGAAAGATCATCCACCTAGACCAAGTGGAATTTATCCCTGGTATGCAGAAATGGTTCAATGTGCACAAAACAATCAATGTGGTACACCACTTTAACAGACCGCAGAAGAAAAAGCATATGATTATCTCAATAGATGCAGAGAAAGCATTTGATAAAATACAACACCCTTTCATGATGAAAACTCTAAGCAAACTGGGTATGGAAGGAACATTCCTCAATAAAATCAAAGCAATTTATGAAAAACCCATAGCCAGCATTCTATTGAATGGGGAAAAGTTGGAAGCATTTCCACTGAGATCTGGTAGCAGACAGGGATGCCCACTCTCAGCACTGCTATTCAATATAGTTCTGGAAGTTTTAGCCAGAGCTATCAGGCAAGAAAGAAATTAAAAGGATATGAATTGGGAAGGAAGAACTCAAAATATCCTTCTTTGCAGATGATATTATTCTTTATTTAGGGGATCCAAAGAATTCTACTAAGAGACTATTGGAACTCATAGAAGAGTTTGGCAAAGTAGCAGGATATAAAATCAATGCACAAAAATCAACAGCCTTTGTATACACAGTCAATGCCACGGCTAAGGAAGAACTTCTAAGATCAATCTCATTCACAATAGCTACAAAAACCATCAAAAACCTTGGAATAAACTTAACCAAGGACGTTAAGGATCTCTATGATGAAAATTACAAAACCTGAAAGAAAGAAATAGAAGAGGATATCAAAAAATAGAAAAATCTTCCATGCTCATGGATTGGAAGAATCAATATCATCAAAATGTCCATTCTCCCAAAAGCAATTTACATTTTCAATGCGATACAAATCAAAATACCGAAGACATTCTTCTCAGACCTGGAAAAATGATGCTGAAATTTATATAGAGACACAGGAGACCTCGAATAGCTAAAGCAATCTGTACAACAAAAACAAAGCTGGAGGCATCACAATACCAGATTTCAGGACATACTACAGGGCAGTTGTAATCAAAACAGCATGGTACTGGTACACAAACAGATGGATAGACTAATGGAACAGAATAGAAACACCAGAAATCAATCCAAACTTCTACAGCCAACTTATGTTTGATCAAGGATCCAAAACCTATCCCTGGAGTAAGGACAGTCTATTCAATAAATGGTGCTGGGAAAATTGGATTTCCACATGCATAATCATGAAGCAAGACCCCTACCTTTCACCTTACACAAAAATTCACTCAACATAGATTAAAGACTTAAATCTACGACCCGACACCATCAAATTATTAGAGAGCATTGGAGAAACTCTGCAAGATATAGGTACTTGCAAAGACTTCTTGGAAAATCCCCAGAAGCACAGGCAGTCAAAGCCAAAATTAACATTTGGGATTGCATCAACTTGAAAAGTTTCTGTACTTCCAAAGAAACAGTCAGGAAAGTGAAGAGTCAACTAACAGAATGGGAAAAAATATTTGCAAACTATGCAACAGATAAAGGGTTGATAACCAAAATCTACAAAGAAATAAAAAAACTCCACAACATCAAAACAAACAACCCACTTAAGAGATGGGCCAAGGACTTCAATAGACATTTTTCAAAAGAGGAAATCCAAATGGCCAACAGGCACATGAAAAAATGTTCCAGATCACTAGCAATCAGGGAAATGCAAATCAAAACCACAATGAGGTTTCACCTCACCCCAGTTAGAACGGCTCACATTCAGAAATCTACCCACAATAGATGCTGGAGAGGATATGGGGAAAAAGGGACACTAAGCCACTGTTGGTGGGAATGCAAACTGGTTAAGCCACTATGGGAGTCAGTCTGGAGATTCCTCAGAAACCTGAATATAACCCTACCATACAACCCAGCCATCCCACTCTTTGGAATTTACCCAAAGGAAATTAAATTGGCAAACAAACAAGCTGTCTGCACCTTAATGTTTATTGCAGCTCAATTCACAATTGCTAAGACCTGGAACCAACCCAAATGCCCATCAACAGTAGACTGGATAAAGAAATTATGGGACATGTACTCTATAGAATATTATACAGCAGTCAAAAACAATAAAATCCAGCCATTTGCGACAAGATGGAGGAATCTGGAACACAACATGCTGAGTGAAATAAGCCAGTCCCAAAGGGACAAATACCATATGTTCTCCCTGATAGGTGACAACTGACTGAGCACCAAAGGGGAAACCTGTTGAAGTGAAATAGACACTATGAGAAACAGTGACATGATCAGCTCTTGTCCTGACTGTTGATGTACAATGTAATACTTTATCCATTTTAGTATTTTCTCTTTGTTTTGTTCTAGTACTATTGGTTGAACTCTGTGATTAACACACAATTATTCTTAGGTGTTCAAATTTTAAATGAAAAGTGATCCCTGTTAAATATAAGAGTGGGAATAAGTGAGGGATTAGATGTACACTTTGGGACATTCTCAATCGGACTTGCCCCAAATGGTGGAGTTAGAATCACGCCAGGGGATCCCAATACAATCCCATCAAGGTGGCATGTACCAATGCCATCTCACTAGTCCAAGTGATCAATTTCAGTTCACAATTGATCGCACTGATAGGTCCAAGAGTCAAAGGGATCACACAAACAAGACTAGTGTCTGCTAATACTAGCTGATAGAATCAAAATGGAGAGAATGATCCAACATGGGAAGCGAGATACACAGCAGACTCATAGAATGGCAGATGTCCTAAATAGCACTCTGGCCTCAGAATCAGCCCTTAAGGCATTCCGATATGGCTGAAGAGCCCATGAGAGTATTTTAGGCATGGAAATCCAAGACACTCTGGAAAAAAAAAGAAGACCTAAATGGAAGATCTCCGCGAGTGAGATCCCAGTGGAAAGAATGAGGCCATCAAAGAAGGAGGTACCTTTCTCTGAAGGGAGGAGAGAACTTCCACTTTAACTATGACCCTCTTGGAATAAGATAGAAGTTGGCGAACTCAAAAGGCTTCCATAGCCTTGGCAACTCATGACTAGAGCCTAGGGAGATTACTGACACCATAAACAAGAGTGCCAAATTGTTAAGTCAACAACAGGAGTCACTGTGTACTTACTTCTCATGTGGGATCTGTCCTTAGTGTGTTGTCCAATGTGAAGTAATGCTATAACTAGTACTGAAACAGTATTTTACACTTTGTGTTTCTGTGTGGGTGCAAACTGATGAAATTTTACTTAATATACTAAATCGATCTTCTATATATAAAGATAATTGAAAATGGATCTTGATGTGAATGGAATGGCAGAGGGAGCGGGAGATGGGAGGGGTTGAGAGGGAGGGAAATATTGGGGGGGGAGCCATTGTAATCCATAAACTGTACTTTGGAAATTTATATTTACTAAATAAAAAATTTAAAAAAATTAACCTAAGAAATAGGCTAGTATTTGTATAATTAAGTACAATTCCTATCGAGGAGAAATATTATGATACCACATCTAAAATATATTCCATTAAATAAAAGCTCAAAATTTCATTATTAAAAAAAGCTAAGTATAGTGTCAAGGCAGAAACTTCCACTGTGAATGAGAGTGAATAAAACAAGAAAAATTCCTGCAAAATAAATCCCAAATGCTTCTATGTATCAGTGTTTATATATAAGATGTTGAATATTTTAATACATTAAATAAATCATATAACCAATGAAAGATGATGATAGAAGTCAAAATCACAAAAAATTCAGATTAATATGCTATATTTGCTTTCTTTTAGTAATAACTTCTGAAAAACAAATTGCATTTTTCCTAATTCTCCTATCTGAAGGCAAGATTAGATTAAAGAATTGCCTATATATCAAATATTTATATTATGGCCTTTTGAATGAAGATAGTTTGATCAATCTGTGACATGAGAAGGGTATTTTCCTGGCTGGAATCGGAAAGAATGTCAGAGAAGGAAGAGCAGCAGTTTTTCCCGCTTTGTACTTCTACCTGTGAGATCAGCTTCCTGGTTAGGGTGGGGAATGCTGGCGAGAGTGCAGAAAGGAATAGAGACTGTGGAATGGACACCGCTTTATTATACCACCCTCTCTGCACTGAGAATGTCCATACCCGGGACCACTTCTTTTAATTCCTGAGTTTCATTTAATTAAAAAAAATATTCCCTAGGGATAGGCATTTGCTTTAGTGGTTAAGATGTTGGTTAAAATGCCTATGTTCTGCATCAGACTGCCTGGGTTAGATATAGCCTCAAACTCCTGCCTTAACTTCCTGCTAATGCAGACCCTAGGAAAAAGTGGTGATGGCTCATGTACTCAGATTCTTGACACCCACATGGGAGGCCTGTACTGAGCTGCAATTCTGTCTGAGCCAACTCCACCAGTTGTAGGTGTCTGGGAAGTGAACCAGCACATAACAGTGTTTCTCTGTGTCTCTCTTTTGCTGTCTCCTTTTCAAATAAAGAAACACATTTTTCTTAAAGGTAAGTAGGAGCAGACATTTGGTCTGGAGGCTGACTCAGGTTGGGATGTCTACATCTCGTACAGGAATGCCAGGTTCTAGCTGGACCCCACTCCCTGTTATAGCTCCCTGCCAATGCACACTCTGGGGGAGGGGGGCAGTAGGTGTGGGTTCACACCACCGAAATGGGAAGCCTAGACTGCGTTGGGCCTTAGACCAACTCTTTCCATCATAGGCATTTCGGGAGTGAAATAGCAGATGGAAGATATTCTCTCTCGCGTGCGTGCTCTCTCTCTCTCTTTTCTCTCCCTCTCTCTCTCCTCCCCTCCTTCCATGTATCTCTACTTCATAAATTAGTGTTTATGTTTCCCTTTCATCTTTTTAGCATCTAAGTTACATAATACAATAATTTCACTTCTAGAATATTTCATTATGAAAACACTTTGAACCTAAGCATGGTAAGCATTCTAAAGACAACAACTTCAAATTAACATACTGTTCAGCTGTGTCAATTAATAGTTAAAAATTCTAACATCTTAATAAATTGCATAAATTAAGGCAAAATAAATGTGAGGTACACGGAAATGTTTCTATGCATTATCATTTCCATAACTAAAATAAGTTCTAATTTTATTTTGTTTTCCAACAATAAAAATCCATTGAAAAGTTGTTGTCATAAAAATTTAGCACTGAGCAAAAAGTTGGTGAGAAAATTGTTTTTGTAAAGAACATCATGACAACATAAGGGAGATGGAGATAGGACTGATCCTAATTCTTGTCATATTTATGATGCAAACGTATGTGTTGCCTATTTGAAAATGGTAAATCAATCCTGTAGACCTTGACCATATGGATATGAGAAGTGAGAAATCTCCTGGACTTTTATGAAGAACATCTTGCTAGAACCGACACCGGTTATCTTATTATTATTTCAGAGAAGCATTTATGAGGGCTGGAAAATGTTAGACATGATAATTTAAGAAGGGATTTTGATATGCATGCCTATTAAACTTAACAAAAGAAAATGTAACACTCCATTTTGAGGATTCTTTCTCAACACTTGAATTTTGAGGGACAAACATTCAAACTAAGGCAAACTTTGGTATTTTGATGGGAATTACATCCAATGTGTAGGTTGTTTTAGATAATACAGACATTTTAACAATATTAATTCGAACCACAAACACAGAATTGATTTCTAGTTTTTGTGTCTTCTGTTTTCTCTTGTCAGTGTTTGATAATTTTTGTTCCGGGAATATTTGACTTATTTGATTAAATTTAGTCCTAACTATTTTTGTGGATGGGATTGCTTTCATGATTTCTCTTTCAGTAAGTTAATTATTGGTGGACAAATAGTAACTTATTTTGTATGTTGATTTTATATCCTGAAACTTTGGTGAATTCATTTATTAGTTCTATCAGAATTTTGGTGGAATATTCAGGCTTCTCTATGCACAAGATCCTAGCATCTGTAAACATAGATATTTTTATTTACTCCTTTCAGATTTATTTATTAATTATTTCTTTGTCCTCCGTAACTACTCTTGCTGTGACTTTCAATCATACACTGAATAGAATGATGAAAGTAAATATCCTTGCCCTATTCTAAGTCTTAGGGAAACATTATTAGATTTATTCCATTCTGTGTGATATTTGCTATGTATTTATCATATATGGCCTTTATAATTTTGAAATATCTTCCTTATACACCTAATTTATCAAAAATTTTTATTATGAAAGATGTTGGACCTGGTCAAATGCTTTTTTTCTGCATCTATTGAGATGATCATATGTTGTTTGTTCTTTCTGTTGATGTGAGTCATTATCTTTATTGGTGTCTGAATGTTGAAACATCCTAAAATTCTTGTAACTAATCTGACTTGATCATGGCATATGATCTTTGGGATGCAATGTTCAACTTGGTTTGCTACTATTTTACTGAGAATTTTTGCATTTATGTTCATCTAGGATATGGTCTGTAGATTTTTGTGTGTGTGTGTGTGTGTCTGTGTCTTTGGGTTTGATATGAGAGTAAATTTAGCTTCCTATAAGATTGTTTTGCAAAGGTCTATACTTATAATATTTGTAATTGTTTTAGAAGTAATAGAACTAATTTTTAAAATATTTTGTAGAGGCCAGCGCCACAGCTCAATAGGCTAATCCTCCACCTGCGGCGCCGGCACACCGAGTTCTAGTCCCAGTCGGGACGCTGGATTCTGTCCCGGTTGCCCCTCTTCCAGGCCAGCTCTCTGCTGTGGCCCAGGAGTGCAGTGGAGGATGGCCCAAGTGCTTGGTCCCTGCACCCGCATGGGAGACCAGGAGAAGCACCTGGCTCCTGGCTTCGGATCAGCGTGATGCGCTGGCTGCAGTGTGCCGGCCACGGCGACCAATGCGGGGTGAACCAACAGCAAAGGAAAACCTTTCTCTCTGTCTCTCTCTCACTGTCCACTCTGCCTGCCAAAAAAAAAAAAAAAAAAAAAAAATTGTAGAAGTTGGCTGTAAAGCCATTGGCTCATAGACTCTTTGAGGGGAAATTTCTAATAACTAATTCAATCTCATAATTTATTCTTCAACTGCATAGGTCTTCTGATTTCCTTAAGTTGATTCTGTTAAGTTGCATGTGTCCATGTGTTTAATTTTAGGCCTTCCAATTTGTTAGCATATATTTGTTCATGAAAGTTTTTTTTTTTTTTTTAATTTATTTGACAGGTAAAGTTACAGAGAGAGAGAGACAGAGAAAAAGGTCTTCCCTATGCTGGTTCACTCCCCAAATGGCCTCCATGGCCGGCGCTGTGCCCATCCGAAGCCAGGAGCCAGGCACTTCCTCCTGGTCTCCCACATGGGTGCAGGGGCCCAAGCTCCTGGGCCATTTTCCACTGCCCTCCCTGGCCCCATCAGAGAGTTGGACTGGAAGAGGAGCAACCAGGACTAGAACTCCGCGGCCATATGGGATGCCAGCGCCACAGGTGGAGGATTAACCAAGTGAGCCATGGTGCCAGCCCCATGAAAGTTTCTTATGATCATTCGTATTTATGTGTTATCATTTGTTGTGTGTCCTTTTGCATCACTAAGTTTGTATAATTTTTCTCTTTTTTGTTTGTTTAAAAGTTTGTCTATTTTGTTATTTTTTTCAAAATATAGCTTTGCATTTTGTTGATAATTTTAATTAAAGATTCTATTTCATTTGCTTCTGCTTTCATCTTTATTATTTCATGCTTTTTATTAATTCTCTTGGTTTATGTTTGCCTTCATATATCCTGGATTTGTGTAGCTAGACTTTATATTAATTCTTCCCTATTTTAAGTTCAGTGACTCTGTCCTTTGTCATCTCAAATCTTTTGTGAAGTCCATTTAGTCAATAATTTCTTTTCCAGTCCACTTTTTGGGTTAATTTTCTAGAATTTCCCATCAAACCTTTCATGATTTGTGTTTGTTTGCCTCAGATTCCTACCTAGAGATTCATTCTAGGCATATATATATATATATATATATATACATATATGTATACTTTCACATAATGAAGGATACATATGTTAGCTAATTTAATATTCTTGTCTCCCCATTGCAATAGCTGGGTAACCTGGATGCATTTCAGTCTCTTCTTCCTTTGAGAGGCATTTTTCCATTTATTTCATATTAAGACAATTTTGGAATGTATCCTGGAAATTAGAAATGTGGAATGTGTTATTTCTCCCTTCTGAGTGTATTTCTTTTGCTGTATTTAGAAATTCGCTTAGTTGAACACAACCTTGTGTTTCTGGGTTGGTAACTCAAAACACATTTCAACCTTTAGTCTTTAACTGAGCTGCTTTTTGTATGTTCTACATGGGACTGTTCTGAAGATTGTAAGGAAATACGAGAAACAGAATAATTACTTTGTCTCCCTCACTTCTGAATCCCTGTTCTATTACAAAGCTTTTCTGATTCCCCTGAGTATTTTTCTTTATGGAAAAGCTCATGGATCCATGAGTTTGCTTCATGACTAAAGTGGATGAAAACAGATCTTGATCCTTAAACTATTTCTACTACAAAAGAAGATTCTTTGCTGAAGTCCACATGCCCCCCTTTCCCCATTTGTGCTTTCAGGAAGTTGATTTTCTCATTATTTCCAAATTTTTGACTGTGTGCAGAGGGGTCATTTTAGAAGGTTATCAATCATTCCCTGGGGATGTTGAAAAACTCTT
The DNA here is from genome assembly GCF_964237555.1 of Oryctolagus cuniculus. Lineage (NCBI taxonomy): Eukaryota > Metazoa > Chordata > Mammalia > Lagomorpha > Leporidae > Oryctolagus > Oryctolagus cuniculus. The sequence continues at coordinate 188,801,244 of NC_091433.1, read as the reverse complement.
CTGAACTAAAAGTTGATGTCTTGTTTTATTCCTACAGGAATACTGATGCCTGTCATAACATGTCTTTTAATATTATGTTTGGAAAACATTTCCTTAGGGAAAGAGACATATTCTATTTCACACATTAGTTATTTAATGGTTCATTAAATGTGGATTAAGACCTACTAATTATTAGGCATTATGTTAGGTCTATGAAGATGCTATTGTGGATGGTGAAGAGACACAAAAACAAATTGCATACATGTTTTCTTTCTGATACCTTCCATCTCAATTGCAAAGGAAGAAGCACGCTTCCATCATCTCTCTTTTTCTCCTTCTTTCTTTCTAAGTTTTTGTATGTCTATATATTTATCAAAGCTGTATCATAATACAGGAAGTTAGGTGAAAAAATACTCTACTTGAAGCACTATAGAAAGCAGAGGAAAATGTCATAGATACAACAATGCCCTGATCCAAAAATGTTCAAGTTTTAATCTCTATAATGCATGAATGTGTTTATGTAACACAAAAGATCTTAAACTGAGGTGATTTGATTGGGTTTTACAGTGATTCTAAAGGCCAGTCTAATCACATAGATTATTAAATGTACAGAATTTTTATTCCCCACACTCAGGGATATTTGAAAGCTGAAAAAAGACTTAAAAGAAACAATAATGCTGACCAAAGAACATAGGCATCTTCTGGGGGCCAGAAAATTTGCAAAGGGAAAGAAATTTCCCTTAGAGCCTATAGAAATGACCACAGCTTTGCCCATACCTTGATTTTATCCAAGTGAGAGCTGTGTCAGAATTCTGACATACAGAACAGTAGCATAATAAATCTGTATGTTTTAAACCAATAAATTGGTGTAATTTGTTACTGAGATATTGGGAAACTCGTACAGAGGCAAAATTCTTCATTTTAAATAGGAAGGTTTGGGAAATAATAGAAAAATGCTTTGAAGATATATGTCTTAGTACATTTGGGCTGATGTAAAAATATCATAAACCAGGTGGTTTTTAAGCAACACAAATTAATTTCTCACAGTTGTGGGGACAGGAATTCCAAGGTCAACTCCCTGGTCAATTCAGAGCCTGATAAGGGCACTATTTTTGAATCATACATCATCAGTTTTTAATGTACATTTCCATGCAAAATGAGCGGAAAGAGAGCTCTGTGACTTATTCTATGAGGGCACTAATCCATTTATTAAAGGTCTAGCTCTCATGGTGCAATTACTCCCCTCCAAAAAAAAAAAAGTTTTTTTTTTTTTTTTTTTAATATCATCCTCTCAGTGGTTAGGATTTTAAGATATGAGTTATATAGGAATAGAAAATTCATTTCACAGCAAAAGAACACTGTAACACAAGCTCAAACATTGCGTGCAGGGTTTGCATGTTATTGTGGAGATTAGCTGGGTGATAGTAGTGCAGATGTTAAATATTCTATGCATACACTGTAGTTTAAATAGGTGTCCTGATTAGGAAATCAAAGGGCATATACAATAGGAAAGTTCTTAATTGGGGCCAGAATGAAAAACTTCACTTAATAACTATGATAGACAGACTCAGCTTTATTAATATTCTTTAATTTATAAAATTTTTCAAACCCCTTCCTTCCTATATTTTTATTTTTATATCATTAAATAGTGTGTTGAACATGGAAAGAAGCCTCTCAGCCTCTCTGCAACAAACATGTGGAGAATTGAGAACAGGTTACGGAAGGCAGAAGTGTTTGTCATCTGTGGAAGCAGAGAACATTAGGGAGATATTTGAGTTCAAATGGGAAATATACCTCTTACTGCCTTTTAATGTCTTTGATCCTCAATCTGATATAGGACAGAAGTCCAGTCAGTTTGGTTGGACATATTCTAGAACTATCTTCATGGGAATGGGAAGAAAGTATTATAAATCCATGTTATTAGCAACTTCGTAGATCCATAGTCAGCAAACTCTGCCCATTCAAGCTTTTTTCCTTGAAAAATCAAGTGTTATTATCATTTTATATGATTCCTATTCGACTGGTAGAATGATTTACCTTTTTAAGTTTCATTTTTTTTCCACTGGGAAATATATTTCAAAACCAGGAAATATTCAAAAGCAAAAAATCATAAATAGATTCAATATACCTAAAATATTGCTTATTTGTGTTGGGGAATATCTCTATCTCTATCTCTATACCTATATCTATCTATATATCATCTATATCTATATATCTATATCTATATCTATATCCGTATCTATATCTATAGAATAAAAAATGCATCAGTTAAAAAAATTTTGGTAGGGACCAGCATTGTGGTGCCACAGGTTAAGACACTGCCTGCGGCAGGCGCCACGGCTCAATAGGCTAATCCTCCACCTAGCAGCACCAGCACACCGGGTTCTAGTCCCGGTCGGGGCGCCGGATTCTGTCCCGGTTGCCCCTCTTCCAGGCCAGCTCTCTGCTGTGGCCAGGGAGTGCAGTGGAGGATGGCCCAAGTGCTTGGGCCCTGCACCCCATGGGAGACCAGGATAAGTACCTGGTTCCTGCCATCGGATCAGCGCGGTGCGCTGGCCGCAACCCGCCAGCCGCAGTGCGCCAGCCGCAGCAGCCATTGGAGGGTGAACCAAGGGCAAAGGAAGACCTTTCTCTCTGTCTCTCTTTCTCACTGTCCACTCTGCCTGTCAAAAAAATAAAATAAAAATAAAAAAAAGACACTACCTGCAACACCAGCATCCCATATGAGCGCCCATTTAAGTCCCAGCTGATCTGATCCAGCTCCCTGCTAGTGTACCTGGGAAGGTAGTTGAGGATGGCACCAAGTGCTTGGGCTTCTGCTACGCACATGACAGACCCTGATGGAGTGCTGGGCTCCTGACTTTGGTTTGGCCCCAACCCTGGATATTGTGATATTGTGGCTATTTGGGAAATGAACCAACAATGGGAAATCTCTCTCTCATTCTTTCTCTCCCTCCTTCCCTTCTTCCTTCCCTCCCTCCCTCTGTAACTCTGCCTTTCAAATAACTTAATCACTTTTAGAAAAAGTTTTTTATAACATTCATTTTAAATGACATGTTATATATATATATATATATATATATTTAGCTTAATTGTAATTGCATTTCCAGACATAACTGACATAACTTACTAGAAAAAAGTTTGAAATAAGAGACAGATTCTGGTACAAATTTTAGTTTTGTCATGTGTTAGTTCTATGCCATGTTTTCTCATGGGCTAAATGCCTGTAATTTGCCTAATTTCATTGTAAAAAGTAAAGCTAACTATATACTTTGTTTCAGATGCTGTAAATTTAATTTGCTTATTTGATTCAACAAAATCTTCCTATTCTAGATGTTTTTCCCTGAAAACCAAGTGTTATTATCATTTTTATATGATTCTTATAAATAAGACTTGAAACGGTGAGATTCTAGATAGTCATGCACATGAAACCTCAGATGGAAGCAGTTTCTGCAAGCTGGCATTGTGTCCCCTGGAGAGGCCATGTCCTGCTGGAACCCTGTCTTGACTGCTGTGTCCCAACTCCACCCCTACTCAGCTTGAAGAATCCAGAGTGGTCACAGTCCCATACTCCCTAACCGAAGTAAGGATCCTTTCTTCTGGGGTAGAGAATGTGAGGAGTCAGATGGGTTGATAGGCTGTTAGGTTGGTTCCAGTGGAAACTGAAGGTGCCAAATGCTTGCTTCCCCAAAAGTTACCTTTAGCAAGATCACAAGATCAAAAGTACCAGCCCCACCACTTAGGAATTTCCACTCTTACCATAAGAATAGCAAGGCAGTAGTAATTCCATCCTTCTGAGTTTCCAGTTTACTGTTAAAAAAAAAATAGGTATCCCACCTTTCTGATGGCTCTTTTGCTTGTCTTGAGCAATCCAGAAAGGGTAAATGGGATTGCAGATAAGGTCTTTTGATGGGTTCCTGCCTTGTACTGATTGATAGTTTTTTCCTCAAAAATTGTGCTTAAAAATCCTACTACCACCAGCCCCTTTAGATGCTGCCTCTTGGAGCTGTACTTCTGGCTGCTCCACTAGGCAGCCTCTGACTTAAATAAATTTTACTTTTAAATATACAACGTAAAGCCAATGCATGAAAAATACTTTAGCATGTTTACATGAGTGAAAAATAATATTATTATTTCTTTCATTGTTGAAGTAGTAGCAATAGTATTGATATTATTGGTAGTCATCTTATGCATATTAATATTAGTACTATGTAATATTATCATGTTGTATTATGATCTGCTATTACTAATCTTACTTCAAGCTACTGTCTATTTCATTACAGCCTTTCAATCCCAACATTATGTGCTTCCTAGCTGTTTCAATCAATAATCAACATTAAAATAAATTTAATCATTGTCATTTTTCAGCTACTTTTGTGGTTTGGTTGCCTTTCTTTTTCCTGTACTCACCCTTTGAACTTATTCTATCAATACTTCAATGTCCAGGTTGTGTCCTACCACCTAAGTTATACCTTCTGCAAATATTAGCCATATGAAGGATTCATCTCTGTGTAACTTATTTGACCTTTAACAGATATACTGCTGCTGTGCTTATAGATGAACATTATTTTTCTCCATTTTAGAGGCTCCTTGAAAATAAGGACTATATTGTATTTTTTTTTTTTTGGTATGTGTAGTGTTTCTCAGTCTGATGTGCCAAAGAGTGAAACTCTTTTCCAGGCCATGTTCAACTTTCTATTTTAATAAATCTGAAAAGGAGCTAATTTAAAACAAATATCGCTTATGTTATTGCATGAAGTTCTTCCATGGGAGTTTAGGAAATTTAGGAAAAACAATCATTGGATCTGGAGTTAAAAATGTAGATAATGCCAGTATCTGCTGATTGTTAGTTATATAATATTGGCCAAGTCCTCTGCTGTATTTTATACTTGAATTCCTCACCTTTTATGAGTTGATAATACTTGTGCTAGTTACGTATTACAATTTTATATATGTGCAATACAATTAATGTTTGTTTAGTTCATAAGAGAAGATTTTGCATTTTTAAACTAACAAATAATGTTAAGAAAAAAACAGATATTTTAAAAATGTTAATCATAGATACCTAAGCAAATATTTTGATTAATAATGAAGATAATGATTTATCTAATTATTTAGAAGAGATGGTAAAATACTATGCAATGTATACTCATATTTTCTCCTTACTTTAATATATTTCTCTATTTTTTCTTCTCCATCAATAAATATTTTGTCAACAATCCATATTATTTTATGTAATGTAAAATGTCTATAGTCATTCATATTTTGAGTAAAATTGTCTTATTTTTGTTGAAAGTGTGTCCTACGTTGTTTAACTAGAATTGTTTGCTTTTATTGTTTAATTCTCTAATAATTCAAATTTACTATTGCATGTCGCCTATTTTCCTGTTATTTTGTATTTCTTCAATTTTGTTTTTTCTTTTTCTTCTTATTTTTTTTAAATAACTTTTATTTATTTGAAAGGCAGAGTTACAGAGAGAGATAGAGTGAGGTCTTCCATCTGCTGAACCATTCCCAATGTCGTTGCAATAGCCAGGACTGGGCCAATCTGGAGCCGGGAGCTTCTTCTGGGCCTCCCACATGGATATAAGGACTTGGGCTATCTTTTGCTGCTTTCCCAGCTGCATTAGCAGAGAGCTGGATTAGAAGTGGAACAGCAGGAACATGAACCAGCACCTATATTGGATGCTGGAGGTTCAGGTTGTAGCTTAACCAGCTACACCACAATGTTGGCCCATTTTCCTATTATTCAAATTTAATTGGGGGACAAAAAATGAAGGATTACAAAGAAAGAACGTGAGGAGAAATTCTACATATCAACTTTGAAACAGGTAAAAGTATTCACTCATACCCTTCATCCACTGAGGATGTGGTGAGTACGATAAGGAACAGGGGCTAGGGGTCAGAGAAGAGTAAGTACTTCATGCCCCATCACAGTGGCAGTGGTACATAATCGGCACTTTGATCACTGCATATAATTTGCCATGGCTGGAAAACAGATATTAATGAAAGCCAACATGTCAGAATGGCAATCATTAATTAGTTAAATAGTTGATTAATCAAGAAAATGTTTATAGAGTGTCTGGTTTTTGTTAGTACAGAATAATGTGCTGAAAACATGAGGTAACCCAAAGAGAAATGATCCCTTCCCACCACAAGATAGCTAAGATGTGCAGTCAACCCAAATGTCCATCAACTGAGGACTGGATAAGGAAATTATGGGATATATGCCATGGAATATTACATAGAGGAAAAAATGAAATCTTGTTGTTTGCAAAAAATATGGATGAAACTGGAAAATATCATACTTAGTGAAAGAAGCAGGTCCCAAAGCACAAATACCATGTGTTCTCCCTGATCTGTGATAACACAGAGAGCACCTAGAAGGTCATATAGAAGTGAAATTAACACTTCAAGATGCAATGACTTTGAACACCCCTCATCTCAACTGTTGAAGAACAGCTTCTTTAAAAAAAAAAAAAAAAAAAAAAAAAAAACACGATTTGTTGAGCTTCTTACTTAGTATAGAGTTAGTCATATATGTATAAAGTTAATTGAAATTACATCTTAGTAAAAAAAAAAAGAATGGGAATAGGAGAGGTAGGAGAGGTAGAAGTGTGGGAGTGAAGGTGGGAGGGCATGTACAGTGGGAAGAATCACTATATTCCTAAAGTTGTATTTATGAAAATCATGATGTTTGTATTCCTTAAATAAAAGTATTCTGGGAAAAAAAAAAAAAAAAAAAAAAAACACCAAGATAGTTCCTTGAGTGACAAGAGTAGACAGTACTAAAACAAAAAGTAACACATACACATACACACACACACACACACATACACATAAACACCACCTGTTAATTACTTATTGTGGTTACTGATTTCAATTAAGTTTAAGAATTTCATAATCTTTTAATGTAGGTAGCTTACCACACAAACGATCATGAGGCGCCAGCAGGGGTAGCAATAACAGGTGAGATTTGAACTATGCACATTGAGAAAGAATAGCATTGCAGACAGGGAAAGGGTAAATATGTTACAGGGGAAGGGTACATAGGGCTTTACCAGAGACTGAAGAATGACAATGGGCCGGTGCCGTGGCTCAATAGGCTAATCCTCCGCCTTGCGGCACCGGCACACCGGGTTCTAGTCCCGGTCGGGGTGCCAGATTCTGTCCCGGTTGCCCCTCTTCCAGGCCAGCCCTCTGCTGTGGCCAGGGAGTGCAGTGGAGGATGGCCCAAGTCCTTGGGCCCTGCACCCCATGGGAGACCAGGATAAGTACCTGGCTCCTGCCATCCGATCAGCGCAGTGCACTGGCCGCAGCGCGCCAGCTGCGGCGGCCATTGGAGGGTGAACCAACGGCAAAGGAAGACCTTCCTCTGTGTCTCTCTCTCACTGTCCACTCTGCCTGTCCAAAAAAAAAAAAAAAAAAAAAAGAAAGACAATGAAGCTGGAAATCTGAGAACAACACTTTGTGGGTGACTAGAGAGGATGCAGGATTCATTGAATAACTCGCATTAAAAATTATATCTTCTACCCTTAGGGCACCGAGGAGCTTTATTTAGTGAGATGCAAGCAGTAAGATTCAGATGACCGTGTGAATCAGATGTAGCCTCATGTTCAGTTTAGAAGTGTGAGTTCCAAGGGAAAACATTGATTTCTCATGTCTCACTAAAGTGTCCTTTGTTGGAGCCGGCGCTGTGGCTTATCAGGCAAAGCTGCCGTCTGCAGTGCCAGCATCTCATATGGGTGCCGGTTCAAGTCCCGGCTGCTCCACTTCTGATCCATCACTCTGCTACCGCCTGGGAAAGCTTTAGAAGATGGCCCAAGTCCATGGACCCCTGCACCCGCGTGGGAGCCCTGGAAGAAGCTTCTGGCTCCTGGCTTCGGATTGGTACAGCTCTTGCACAGCTCTGGCCATTGCAGCCATCTGGGGAGTCAACCAGCAGATGGAAGACCTCTGTTTTACTCTGCCTCTGCCTCTTTGTAACTCTGCCTTTCAAATAAATAAATAAATCTTAAATAAAAAATAATGTGTCCTTTGCACAAATCCATTCCTTAAGGAGAGAAAGGGAACCTACAATACTTGAGACTGCATATTTGCAGTTTTGTTTTTCATGAATCTCTTTGTTTACAAATGATGTGAAAGCTTGGAAGGCAGACTTTTGGATCTTGGGGAGCATTCATGATGGGATTATAAAATCAAAGAGTAAAACTGTTAAGAGTGAAATTGAATATACAGAGAAGTGAGGGTGAACTTAAGAAAGATATTTTATGGATAACATCATGGGATGGTGCATTTTAATGGGTATTGTACATAACAGAAAGGGATAAAGGATGCTTTGCAGGCAAAAATCCTTCTGAAACAGCCTCCTAAAATAAGCCAGCTTGCACTTTATTTTTTAAGATAGGAGAATCCATTGTAATATTTTCAGCATGAAAGTAGCACGATCAAATACACAGTTTTGAATTAATACTCAGAGAAAGATAATAAAGCAAAAGCTGGAGGACCAGTTAAGAGTTTATCAACAGGGCCAGCACTATGATGTAGCCTCCTGCAGCACAGGCCTCACATACAGGAATAGGTTAGAGTCTCATCTGTTCTGCTTCTGATCCAGCTCCCTGCTAATGGACCTGTAAAGGCAGTGGAAGATGACCTGAGTGCTTGAGGCCCTGCACCCATGTGGGAGACCCAGATGAAGCTCCTGTTTTGGCCTGGCCCAGTCCTGGCCATTATGGCTCTTTGGACAGTGAACCAGTAGATGGAAGATCTATCTCTCTCTCTCTCCCTCCCTCTCTCTCTCTCTCTCTCTCTCTCTCTCTCTCTCTGTGTGTGTTTGTGTGTGTGCTCTCCTCTCTGTAATACTGGCTTTCAAATAAGTAAACAATTCTTTTTTTCTAAAAAAAGGCTAACATTATAATTGAATCATAGGTGATAAGAGCTATTGAAATAAAAATATTAAATACATTACTGGGATTTGTAGAAGAAAGACAGTATAGATGAATTCCCCGGTTGTTGCTGAAGCTAAGGAATGAGTGGGATGGCTGTTTACAATCAATGAGATAGGGATATAGAAGGAGTAAAGTTCATGTTAAGAGGTAAGATTAGCATCTGGCATAGTGGTTAAGATGTCAGCTGGGACACAAGCCCCCTGTCTACCCTCTCCCTCTTAAGCATAATATATCAGTACATCTACATTACCTGCTAAGGACATCCCAGTTCATAATGCATGCCCTCACTTATCATTGCCTATGCCCCCACACCACAGCAGAGAGCCTAACACATTCAACGTTCCTTGTTATTCCTTTAAAACTTGTTTTCTTTCATTGACACCCTATTCCTACAACTTAGACCATTGCTTACTATTAGATCCAATTTATTGGCTTAATATCAAGTTCAAGACAGGGAAGTATCAAATAAAATTCTTATGACTACATATCACATAGAAGGGGTAGGATCACAATTTTTAATTGTTGCATGGAAAAGAATCTATGAGACTTTGAAAAGGGGTAGATGAGCCTTCTAATATGGAAAATCCCAAGAATGTCAGTTGAATATAGATTAACCACATATGATATGAAGCTGTTAAAACAGAAGTGTCTACAGTAGATGAATAGAAATCATACTTCTCAGAGAAGTGACAAAGACCAAAATATAGAGACAGAATATCCACATTGCTCTGAAATCCTGACCCAAACTTCTGAACTCTCAAGCGAATAGGTGATTCTGTTATTACTTTCCTTCCACAGTAAGTGAACTGGCAAGCTAAGTAAGAGGGGTTCAGAATTTTCACTTAACTATAAAAAAATTCCTTTTTGCCTTGACTCAGGAGTAATTTGAGACAGGAAGATGATTGGCTCTAAACTCCAAGACAATTGTTTTCTAGCCTAGAATGGCCTGACTGTACCAAAGCCAGACCCAGACAGAAATCAATTACAGATACTGTTATGAGAGAGCCACTCAGAGAGTTTCAAAGCCTGATGAAAAGAGGGCTAAAGATGAGCTGGTACTTGGAGTGGATGACAAGGCCGAGATGTTTCTTTAAAACAGGAAAGTGGCAGATATTAAGAAGCTAGGGGACTTCAAGCACCAAAGGGAAAGAGTTGTGAATAAGGGAGCAGAAGTGTTGAGAAAGGGAGCAAATGGCATCTGAGAAAATTGACAGTGCTCATTTAAGAGACAGGAAGATTTCTCAATTGCTGGTGTAGAAGTAAGGTTGGGACCAAACAGGCAGAAATGGCATGCAAGAGGAGGGGCTGGAGATGGAAGACACTAGAGAAAGTAGTCCATTCCTGTCGGACAGACACCTGTAAAAGTAATTCCTGATTTGAGAGCAGCTGGTACCTCTGCTTCAAGGTTAGAGAAATATAGCTTTCTTGAGACTCTTTAGTACAATATGTATTTGAAATGACATGTGATGCCTTCAAAATAGATATGTGTGAGCCATCATATCATTAAATATGCATTCACTTCTTGTTTGTTTGGGTATTCACACATTCATTCATAAATACATGCAGTTACAGCATTACAATAGAGAGACAAGTTAAACACACAGTTGGTAAGAATAAGCTGAAGTGTTGTAGGAAGATATATGAGTTGTAGCCTAGGGCGTACATCAGAAAACATTCTGGGGAGGAGACTTTCCTGAACTGAGTGTCAAGGTATGGAAAGAAATGGGAGAAGCAACAAAAAGTCTGGGGCTTGGACAGGTGAAAAAGACAGCTGAATATCTATGTTAAAAAAGCTTTTGGTGATATATTTCTAGAAAGTATTATTAGGATAGTGGGATATAAATAAGAGTATGTAGTCAGATAAACATAATTGTTTTATTATTTTGCTGTCATTTACTAGCTTATTAAAATTGCTGTTGAGTCAATTCTCACACTTTTCAAGGAGAATGTAACCATTTTCTTCTGTGGACTATGTGAGGATTAAATATACATATAAATACACACACACACACACATACACACACACACATATATATATATATATAATCTCCTTAAGCATTATCTAGCACATACCATCTGCTCCTAGCATCTATTGCTTATATAATAGTAAGTAAATTCTTTTCCCTAATCTTTCACCTTAATTCTCTCTGGAAAGGCCAGAAGTAGAACAATAGAACACTGCAGCTGTCAATGATGTACTATGCATAAGGATGTAAGTTGCATTGATTAGAAACATTGAGAAGAGGGGTTGGCATTGTCTTCCAGTGGGTTAAGATGGTGCTTGTAATGTGACATCTCATACTGGAGTGTCAGTTTGAATCCCAGATGCTCTGCTTCCAACCCAGCTTCCTGCCAATGCACCTGGGGAAGAAACAGATGATGACCAAAGTGATTGGGCCCCTGTCACCCAGATTGAATACCTGGATGGAGCTCCAGGCTGTTGGATTTGGCCTGGCCCTGCCCTTTAAGGACATTCAAGGAAAGATAGAGGATGTCTCTCTGTCTCTATTATCTATCTATCTATCTATCTCACCTTTCCTTTCACATAAGTAAAGAGATCTTTTTTCTAAAGGAAATATTTAGGAGAAATTTGATAGATTAGATGCAGATCACCATAATAGTAGCTGTCAAGAGGGCGTAAAAGATGATTGAAAGATGAGTGAGATCAAGAAGTTACAAGAAGGCATAAATGAATATAGCTGATTGGAATGGCAATGTGGTTATGGCCACTCCATGTTAGAACTGTAAGCATATAGGAAACTATGATACTCAGAAAAAATGTTATTTAACATACTGAGGAGATAAACTCACTGTTTTGATTTTGGAAATATGCTTTTCATTCCATGGAACCCACCTGGTGTAAAAGACTCTCTCTAGCATTGAGTTAGTGGAATATATAAAACTCAGTTCTTTGCATCTTGAAAATTTTAACTTCCAAAGTTCCACACCACCACACAAAGCTTGGAGATGTGCTCTTGTGCAGGATCGTGGGTCCTCCACAAAGAATTTGCAGTGATATACTCTAAGAATCATCAAGCTGGACCTGTGAGGGCTCCAGAGCCCACTGAGTATCTTCATGGAGAGTGGCTCTTCTGGGCTGGAGCCAGTCAGTGGCAGACTGATTGGGGGGTATTGTATGCACTCCAGATTGGAGTATGCTGAGTGGGAAGAAATCTATTGCCCAGCCCCAGATATTTTCTCATATCAGATAAAAAAAAAATCTTCCCCCGTTCTCTTTAAGGAAGATGTCGCCTACAGCTTGTGTCTCCACTTCTCTGCTTCCCATTCTTCTGCCATACCCTGCAATCAGGCTTCCATTCCATTACTTCACTGAAATCTTTTATGGAAAGGTCACTAATTTTTTTACAACTTACCATGCCCTATGGTAGGTCCTCTGTGTTCTTTTTTACCTCCTAAAATGTTCATACTAAAGACTGAATCCTTCTGAGTTGGTTCTCTTTTTTCTAGGCTTCTTTGCTGCCTTGCTCTTGATTGTGCTGCAGTCCACTCAAGCTGCATCCAGTCTCTACCTGGGCAACATGGAGTGCTCAGAACTCCGTAGAGGAAAGCGTCCCTCTCCTCCCTCCCTTTCTTTCTCTCCCCAGGTCAGTTAATAAACCTATTGCTATAAAACCCCATCTCTATGCTTAGGACATTCAAATTATATCTCAAGACTTGCGTCTCCATTTCTCCAACTGATTGCCACACCACCTAATTAGGTATTTGAAAGACTTTGTCCAAATGATGCATCAACATCAGAATGCTGGATTCCCTCAACCCAAAATATATTCATTCCCCAGCCTGCCAAATGGTACCACCATCTTCATTTTTGCTCAGGCCCTCAAATTAAGATGCTTTATCTGTTGCTCTTTTACTTATAGTCAATAATCAATATATGATAAAATACTGTTTTCACTATTGCTAAAATATGGCACAAGCCTCAAAGTCTCAAATTATGTTCATTTATATAACAATGCCATTTTTCCATTCCAATGACTTCCTAATATCACTTAGAACAAAATTAATATTCTTTGTCATTGCCTATCATTCTGAATCTTGACCCAATTTTTCTTTACCACGCCAATCTACACCTTCCTCAGTACTGTGTTCTAAGAGAATTTTCATATATTTGCCAACTAAACTTTAAATAAAAATTGGACATTTTACTAAAATGTCTCTATGTGACAAACATTTATTGAATATGTCTTTTTGAATTTTATTGCTAACTAGTATTATGGAGTTGGGATATATCTCAGTTTTTTTCTCCACTCATGAGTCAAAAGAGATTTTGGTTACTTCAAAACTTTTTTTTTAAGATTTTATTTATTTATTTGAAAGTCAGAGTTGTACAAAGAGAGGGAAGGCAGAGAGACAGAGAGAGAGGTCTTCCATCCGATGGTTCACTCTCCAGTTGACCACAATGGCCAGAGCTGCACCAATCCGAAGCCAGGAGCCAGGAGCTTCCTCCTGGTCTCCCATGTGTGTGCAGGGGCCCAAGGACTTGGGCCATCTTCTACTGCTTTCCCAGGCCATAGCAGAGAGCTGGACTGGAAGAGGAGCAGCCTGGACTAGAACCAGCACCCACGTGGGATGCCAGTGCCTCAGGTGGAGGATTAACATTCTATACCACAGTGCCAGCCCCCCTACATTAATTATTAATTTGCAACTAATAAATATTTTGTAGATTGTTTTTCCTGAGCTATTTATACACACAAACATTTTGCAAAGGATTTTTGTTTTTCTCAAATCTATACACACTGTATTTTTTTTTCTTGTGTTATTGAAAGGGCTAATACTTCAGTACAACATTGAATAGAAGCACTGATGGGAGACACTGTAGTACTCCAATCTCAAGGAGAAAGTGTTCAGTTTTGTTTTTTTTTTTTCATGCAATGGCATTAGGTGTAGACATTTGCAGAAATGATTTATGAGGATGAACAGTATCATTCTATTAGTTTCCTGATAATTCTTATATTTTCTTTTCTTAAGTTTAATTTTATAAGTTTTGTTCAGAGGTTTTCTGCATTGCAGAGAATGATTTTACCTCTTTCTCCTTTATTTCCTTTATGTGGTAAATTACACTAATTAACTTTCAAACGTTAAACTCTCATTCCTGGAATATATCCCAGTTTAATTGTACAGGCACATGTTTCATGGGAGCCCTGAAAATAACACTATGACTATTAACTTTTCAGTCTCCATCTCATATTCTCCCCCATTCATAAGATCCAGGTGTTACCTCCATGTATGTTATAAATCCTTAAAAAATCATTCTGCTGTTCCTTTAATCAGCAACATGGATTACCAAAAAATTGACATAAATCATAGTGCAAAGAAAAATCAACACTTTCATTTCTACAGATACTTACCATTTGAGGGCCTGAGATTCTAACCCTTCAAGTTAAAGAAATTCTTGTATCATATTTCTAATATGTGTTCATTAACCAGTTGTTGGTTCATTCAGTTTTCTTTTCTGTAAAGAACACCTATTTTTCTTATTGCTTAAGGATATTTTTGGATGTAGAATTCCAAACTAATAATTGTGTTTTTCTTTTTCAGCATTTTTAAAACATTTTATTTATATAAAAGGAACTGAATTCATGCATTTCAAATACATATTTTTAAGAGCATAATGATAACTCCTACTCTTCTCTCCCTTCCTTTTAAAATGTGTTTCCATTTCTTCTCTTCTGAAATTATTGGTTTCCAAGGGATTGACCCTGCAATCATATTGTTCCCTTCAGTATCATAAAGAATGTTTCTCTGTTGCTTTCAGAATTCCTTCTTTATGTATGATTGTCCTCAATTTAATTCTGCTGTATATTTTGTGGGATTGTTCACATATTTTTTTCTTGGCACATATTGAACAGACATTGTAGGTATAAATGATTTTCTGTCATCAAATAAGAACATTTTTATTATTATTCTTGTAGATTTTCTACAAATTCATTCTGATTGCTAACTTTGGAATTTTAAATATATGTATATTAGAACATCTGGTATATATAATGGTATCTGAGCCTCTGTTCTTTTATTTCTTGAGGTCTTTTTTGTCTTTTTTATTTTGAATAATGTTTTAATTATTTATCTTCAGGTTCACTTATTTTCCCATATCTATTTAGGTTTCTTTTCCTCTATTTAGATTGTGTATGTTTTTTCTTTTAATTCAAGTTATTGAATGTGCTAGTTTTGACATTTCTATATTGTCCCTTTTTCTTTTATATTTATCCACTGATAGTTGCTAAGTCTAATTCCTTTGATATATTTATTTTGTATTACTTTATTAAAAATAATTTTAACAGCCACTTGAAAATTCTCATCCGAGAATTTCCATATTTGGCTCATCTGCAATCATACTATTCTGATTTTATATCCTCTTGAGGATTGATTTAATTTTTATGCTCTGTATGTTAGATATTTTGAGATTACATGCTTGACAGTAGTCAAGTTGTGTTGGAGGTATTTTGGATTACTTTTCCTTTAGTGAATGTTATTCTTCCTTTTGGCAGGTAAATCTCTGATAGATTTAAAACTCCAAGCTCCTATCTTAGGCAGCAGATTTCATCTTTGAGATATACTTATTTCTACAGAGCTGCTTCAAATTACTCAGCAATCACAAGGCTCAAGATCAGACATGCCAAGAGATAGAATCTGAAACATCTTTGTGTCCCCTCCCCTTCTAAGATTCTCCCCCTCACTTTATCAGTGGTTTCTTGGTTTAGGTTTCTGAATCACCTCATCAAAAAGAAGCTGGGCAATGGGAGGGATAAAAGGAGTTGGGATAAAAATGATAGGGTAATTTTGTGTGGTTTATTAATCATGGCAAATATGTCATACTCATATGAAATATTAACAATAGGGGAAGCAGGGTGTAGGGTACATGGGAACTATTTACTACTTCCGAAATTTTGCTGCATAAATTTAAAAGTATTTTGAGATAAAATATTAAATACAAATGTTTTTTAGTGAGGCTGATGCCTTCACTACTGTAGGACTGAGTGTATGACGTGCACATATCCCAGGCCTGAAACTGTGTAGTCAGGGACTGTTTTATGCCACTCCCCTCATCCACCAGATTTGACTGCCTCTGTTCACCCCAAAAGACTTCATATAGTTACCCTTAGGACAACGTCTGAATTTTATAGATATTTTCTTCAGGAGTTGACCTCCCATTAGGACTTTCTCTTTCATTAGGGTATCATAAGGTACATTTCAAGTATTTTGATAGCACTGAACATAGTATCGCTTTGATTTTAATTTCATTTTCTAACTATTTATTTGTTGGTATATGTAGTGACATTACCATATTATGTATATTGAGCTTGCATTCAGCAAAATTGCTAAACTCATTTATTGGAAACTATCTTCTCATTTCCTAGAAACATGGATACATTTTCTGCAAATAAATTTACTTTTACTCCTTACTTCCAATCTATGTGCTTTTTTTATTGCTTTATTATGTTTCCCTGAACTTCCAGTACAATGTTACATAGAAGTCATGAGAGTGAACATCTTTGGCTTATTCTCTTTTTCAAATTTTTAAAATTTTAAATTTAATTAGTTTTAACAGATCCAATGTGCTTTGTAGCTACAGTTCTAAGAACACAAAGGTACAAACTTCCTCCCTCCCTCCCCACTCTCCCTCATACTCCTCTAACTTCAACCTTTTTTAATGATTTGAGATAGCACATTTTAAATTTGCATTACAATAAAAGGCATAATACGTCATTGAATAAAAAATTTAACAAGTAGAAAGCAAAAACTCTGGTTTGCTGTAAATATAGACAATAGCTATAAAGAATTTTTGAATGGAAAAATGGCCATTTAACTCATTTACAGTAAATTTAAAGTAATCCCAGATCATTAAAATTATAGTAGTATAACATTCTTAACTGTTGATATAAAACAAAGTTTTGGGGCTGGCACAGTGGAGCAGTAGGTTAATCCTCTGCCTGAGGCACTGGCATCCCATATGGGCACTGATTCTAGTCCAAGCTGCTCCTCTTCCAATCCAGCTCTCTGCTATGGCCTGGGAAAGGAGCAGAGGATGGCCCAAGTCCTTGGGCGCCTGCACTCATATCTGAGACCCAGAAGAAGCTCCTGGCTCTTGCTTTGGATCAGCTCAGCTCTGGCTCTTGTGGTCATTTGGGGAGTGAACCAGAAGATAAAAGACTTTCTCTTTCTCTCTCTCTGGCTCTACCTCTCTCTGTAACTATCTTTCAAATAAATTAAAATAAATCTTTAAAAAACAAAGTTTTACAAACCTATATTTTGAGCTATATAGATATGTGCAGACATTTCAATCTTTCTTTCTTCTTCTTCTTCTTCTTTTTTTTTTTTTTTTTTTTTTTTAATTTTAGCTCCCCTACTTAAAGGAGAACATGCAGTATTTGATTTTCTGGGTCCAGATTATTTAACTCAACATTATGTCCTCTAGTTGTGTCCATTTCGCTTGTTTATTCCTCTTGTCTCTACTATAGAGTAATAGTGTTGTTTTCTTAATACTATTTGTTGAATTCTACTTTGTGTATGGCTAAGCGTATGAGTATTAAATATACTAAAAATAAATCTATGTAAAAATTAAGACTGGGAATTGGAGATTGGAGGAGAAAAAGTATTGAAGCATGGGCAGGAGGGAGCATAGGGTGGGAAGTGTCACTATGCTCCTAAATCTGTATATATGAAATGTCTGGAATTTGTATGCTATAAATAAAATTAAAACAAAAAAAAACAAAAACAAAAGGAAGTAAAGGTCAGACATTTGACATGAATTTTAAGGCAATTAAGAGAGATGGTACACTTGAGTAATCAGGGTGTATTTTTCTGGAGTAAACTCATTTTTATGATTATAAAGAGTACAGTCTATAAAGTATAACATAGGAAATGCATAAACTAGTAACATTTAACATAACTGCATATGCTCTTCTTTTTTATAATTAATGGGTTTGCAACACCAGAAACATATGTAATCCATAATTGACTGAAAAACTGTTATGCAGCATATAATGGTACATGCTTGTAAATATAAAAAGATTAATAATCATATGCAGGGTACTTGAAGTTTTTCTTTTTTAATATTTCCTGTTGTAGAACATCTTTAATGCCTGTCAGTCAAGGATATGGAAGTTTGCCCACCAGCCAGTCTTCACACTTTGGAGAAATGAATCTGTTTCTAACTAAACACATCCCCTGATATTCTCTCATGAAGGTTTCCATTGTAACAACTGCAAAGCAGAACACAGGATGGAGCTATAAACTGTCAGAAGCCCAAAGACCCTTTTGCTGTCCTCAGCACTAACAAGCTAACTCACTCTACCCACAGGCCTGTCAACACAAGTTTTATGGTGGAATATTTTGTCTGAAATAAACACAGACTCACTTGCCATTTGAAAGCACCAATTTTTCCCAATGTATTTATCCAAATAGAATTTTGCTTTCAGGAAAAGGGTGCGTGGGTGGTCGGAAAAATATGTTATTACGATAATTGAGACTGTTCCCAAGATCTGTCTCACATCAATATGGTAGATTAATTCCTACCTGCCAAGATTTCAAAAGAGTTGAATAGTTTCCCTTGGCTGAGAAAAAACTCTCTCCCCTGTTAGCTAATCTCTGAAATTTCAAATCCTAGGGTGATTGAAAATTTTAAATCCAGGGTGATGTTATTAATACTGGGAAATGCCTCAACTCCAGTCATTATTCATAAGGTCTACTTCCAAAGAATAATATTATCATGCACTCAAGAGTCTTTCATATCTAATATATGAGAAACGCCAGTCTAATATTTAATGCTTAAGACTTTTTCAAAAAGAGATTCGTTAATGACTGGACCTGTTGTCCTATTTGACATCCCGCAGCCCACTGAATTGGGCCCTGGTATTAGTAAAGAGGAACATTTCCCGATAAGAATTGGAGCAGAGCTCCAGACACCAAAGGGCTCAGTCAAATGTGGGGTTCACAGTTAAACACAACAAACCTCATCTATCTTAGTATTTTTGCATAAGAAATTTTACTATTGCACGTAATTCAGTTAGGTTAATAGTTAATGATATTGTCTAACGTTTATGTTTTCATGACATGTTCCAGGTGCCAAGTAAATAAAAGCATTTTCCAGAGGGTAAACATTTAGTCAACGGCAGTTAAGATGCCAATATCTCACACCACAGTTCAATCCCGACTTTGTCTCCCAATCCTCCCTCCCTACAAACACAGGTGCTGGGAGGCAGTAAGCGATGCCTCAAATAGTTGAGTTCCTTTCACCCACGTGAGAGACCTGGCTTGAGTTTCCATCTGCTGGCCTCAGCAGAACCCATCTGCCCATGGTGGGAATTGGGGGAGTAAGTCAGCAAATAAGAATTCCCTCTCTCTTTCTATCTGCTTCCGCAATAATTTTTAATAGTACTTTTAAGTTTGTAGATTTCAAAGGCATTTGAGGCTCATATATTTTCTTTTTCCCTTACTTCTGGCTTTCAATATGCTTTTCTCTCTCAAGGAGAGGATTTCCCAATTTGGCTGCACACTAACATCACCAGGAAAGGCAAAATTGAAAATGGTGCTCTTCTTCAAGTTCAGTAATGGTTTCACTGTAAGATTAGTCTTTCCCTCAAACCCAAGTTCACATAAATAATTTTTAATCTCCTGAGTTTTCATAAAATTCAACTTGGGATTCTCTTATCCTGCTCAAATGGTTGTGTGTGTGTGTGTGTTCTGAGATGGGAGCCATGAATCCACGAAGACCACTTTTGTTCCTATTAATCCTAATTGTTGATCACTTACATTCAAACCGTGAAAAGCCTTTGTACTGAATGTGCCTAGCACAACATTCTTTGGACTGAAATGGGTCTAGAAAACAAAAGCATTTGCTGAAGGTGATGAGGCAACAAAGTGGGAATCTCTACTCATTCTTGAAATCACGCACAGAGTTTATATCTGGACCATGTCCAGTGCAAAACAATATACAGAAATTAATAGATAGCTCTAACCCGTATGAGAAATGTGTCATCAATGGAACGTAATAGAGCAGTGTGATAAAAAGTGCAGGCCCTACAGCTATACCTCCTACTTTTCAATTCTGTCTCTAATATATATATATATATATATATATATACACACACACACACATATATACACACACACACATGTTGGGCAACTTGCTAATCTAATATTTATTTTTTAAACTGTGAATTATTATCCTGATATTAATGATCTCATATTATTGGTATATGACAGCGTTTAAACTGTTGGTTATAAATGTTCAGTATACATCAGGCACATATAACATTTAGATAGTTAATAATGCAGAGAGTAATACTAGCAAACTTAGTCATTTTGCTGAAGAAATGCATTCATATTGTCCATTGTCATGGTAGAGTATAACATTGGTGATCAATAATACTTTTTATATTGATAATTTTACATAATGTATTAGTTAATTTCTTCTTGCTGGGTGTTGCTTGTCATTTGTTTATCAAATATAATAAACTTAATAGAGATGCATGTTTATTTTAATAGAAAGTTTGAGAAATATGTTTTCAATTTCTTCTTTGAAGATTGCTTCAATACCCTGAAAAAATATTTGTATACACAAATACATGTGTGTATATATATATATATATTCTTGCATCATTAATAATAATAAATACAATTAAATCAAACCAAGTGTCTGTAACTGAAATATGGCTAAATAAGATATGATATAGCCAAACAATTGAATATCATTTCAATAATAAAAATGAATGAAGTACTGATCCATGTCACAATACAGATAAACCATGAAACACCAGGCTAAGTGAAAGTAACTACCTTCAGAAAAACCCATTATTTTGTTTATATGAAATGTCCACAATAGAGAAATCTATAGAGATAAAAATCAGATTGTTGGTTGTATAAAAGTTTGGAGTTTGTGATTAGCAAGTGATTATAAATTCCATAGGGCTTCTTTCAGGGGTGATGAAAATGGAAAATGTCCTA
Source organism: Oryctolagus cuniculus (assembly GCF_964237555.1). Lineage (NCBI taxonomy): Eukaryota > Metazoa > Chordata > Mammalia > Lagomorpha > Leporidae > Oryctolagus > Oryctolagus cuniculus. The sequence goes on along the minus strand of NC_091433.1, from coordinate 188,780,350 downwards.
AACTTAGCATACAGCAATGTTAATACAATTCCATGAATATATTACAAAGTTAAATTGTACAATTTAAATGTATTACTTTTCACATGAATTAAATCTCAATAAAGCTGTTTAGAAAATGATTAAATGCTATGAAACAAAGAATCATATTCTGCTTCTCATCAAGTGAAATTACCAATCATATAATCACACAAAATACTAAGGCATTGAATTCTCCACTTCTTGCTTTCATCAGCACACTCTTGATTTTACTTTTTACACTTTGTTAATACTGTCTTTTTTTTATATTCACTCCTTTCAGCATAATTCATCACACCCTCCTCTGAGTTCTTGTTTTCTGAAACATATTCACCCGTAAATGAGCATGCCATGGAAAGAGCTGCACCCGATGTTTATTGCTGCACCACAGTGTGGGATCAATCAATGAATGAATGGATAAAGAAAAGTGGTATAGGGAATATTATTCAGGGATCAAAAAGAATATTTGCAGCAAAATGGATGAGACTGTAATTTTTTAAGAATTTTTTTTTTATTAGACAGGCATAGACAGTGAGAGAGAGAGACAGAGAGAAAGATCTTCCTTCAGCTGGTTCACCCCCCAAATGGACGCTACAGCTGGTGTGCTGCGCCGATCTGAAGCCAGGAGCCAGGTGCTTCCTCCTGGTCTCCTATACGGGTGCAGGGGCCCAAGCACTTGGGCCATCCTTCACTGTTCTCCTGAGCCACAGCAGAGAGCTGGACTGGAAAACGAGCAACAGAGACTAGAACCCAGTGCCCATATGGGATACTGGTGCCACAGGCGGAGGATTAACCAAGTGAGTCATGGCGCCGATCCGAGAATGTAATTTTATGTTAACTGAAATAAGCCAGATATATATAGACAGATACTACATTTTCCCTCTCTTAAGTGGAAGTATAAAAATAGCCAATATGAACTTAACCTGCCAATTATTAAAGACTGGGAAGGAAGGGAAGAGGGATTATAGAGGGAAATTAGATAATGGGTATCAAACACAGTCTGATACAAGTAGTGAATTCTAGTGTTCCACAACACAGGAGGTGGGTATAGCTAAAAATTATGTATAATAAACTGTGTAAAGAAGTTGAAGAAAGGAGATAATAGACTCCAAATACAAAGCAAAAATAAGGAACATAAAAAAGCTGATTTTATCAGCTTACATGTATAAATGTATTGAATATTGCATTATACCCCACAAATTTCACACATATTACAAATCAATCTGGTAAATAAAGAACCATTTGAGATAAAATGATAATTGTACACTTACATATGGTATTGCATTGCGCTAGACTCAAGGGTAAAGAAATGTCTTCGATATCTGTGGTGTTTTCTGGGTAGATTTCTTTGGAGCTCATGCTTTTACTCCAGCAGCCATGACCTCATTTGGGTGATTAAAGTGTCTCAGTATGATTCAGGGATCTGGGGAAAGAAAATGAAAGTTTCCATTGTCTGCCAGGCTAGACCTGGAACTTGCCTTAAATCACTGCTGCCTCATTCTGTTGATCTAGTATCCAGAAAGCGAGACCAAAATGGTGGGAAAATGAACTCACTCTTTGATAATGGGGCCAGTGTTGTGGTGTAGCAAGTAAAGCTTCCACCTGCAACCCTAGTAGCCCGCATGGCTGTCTAATATCCTGGGAAAAGGAGTGGAAGATGCTCCAAGTATTTGAGTGGCAATAGAAGAAGCTCCTGGCTCCTGGCTCCTGGCTTCAGCCTGGCCCAGCCCTGGCCACTGTAGCCATCTAGGGAATGAAGTAGCAGATGTAAGATTCTCTCTCTCTCTCTCTCTCTCTCTCTCCACTCTTTCAAATAAATAAAAAAATCTTAAACTTCTGAGGAGAGGAATTGAAAAGGTATAAAGATTTGCTGATATCCATCTTTGCAGACTACATGACACACATGACAATTGCACTTAGTTTTACTAAAGTTTCTCCAGGATTTATTATGACAACATGCTTAAAAATCTGTATTAAGGTACACACACACACACATACACACACTTCTGTCACATCCTTATGAAGAAAACAAATGTTTAGTTTTGTTTTCAAGTTCTTAACACATAGTGGGTATTCAATAAATATTTGTTGAATTCAGTGCGTTGATAAATGCTCTCTGGATGGCAAACACTGAACTGTATTTTGAAAATTGGTAATCCTCACTCCATAGAATATATCATCAAAAGATACAAGAATAAATATGGAATGAAAACAGAGAATGATAAATGCTGTGAGATTGGAAACACAAGAAGGCAGAATGGTAAATGAGAGTATAAATTAAACTAGAGTAGAAAGAATAAAGAAGGATTTCCAAGAAGAGCTAATAGCACAAACTCGAGAGCTTCATAGCAGACTCATTGACTCTGCAGTTACCTTTTTGAATTTGCTGTGATTCCTGAGATGTGCATCATATTTAGTTCACCACCTCCTTCATTGGTATTCTGGCTTGATATAGTTTTATATTCAGTTTTACAAGTCTTGCCCTTGCAGCTGCTCTGGGAAAATGCCCTGAAAGATGACCTGGCTTATGGCTATTGTCATTTCACTTGGGTTGAGTGATCGGAAGTTTAGTCCCTAGAAATATAAAGAATATTAGAGCCTAGTGAAATGATAGGAAGTAGAGGAAAAAGGATTTATAAATCTCACTTGAATTATGTATCCAAAAAAATGTTGTTTTGAAGAAAAGAATCATTATTTATTACAACTTTCCTAGAGAAACGGTGAATGGAACCCAGTTTTTGTCTTACCAAGTTGTTCTATCTTATAAGTATTCTCTATTGTCAAATCTAATTCATGTTTCATGTTTCAAATGTGTCTAGCAGCCTCACTGTAGTATAAAAAGAGGTCATCAGTTGTTTGACCGTGTTTTCAAAGGAATGTGTGTGAGGGTGTGTGCATGCACATATGTACACCTTGTGTGGAAAACTAAAAAAAAAATTCTACTAAATCCTCTGAATTCTTTGAATTTCATGTATTCAGATAACCGATGTCACAATTTTAGAAAGTTAAGCATTTACATCTTTATACAACAAATACGTTATTTGGGAATTTTACCTATATCTGTTAATGACAAAATTAATTATGAAATATTCAAACTTCAAATGATAAGAAACAAATAAAACATCATGTGCTACCATGAAATTTTGACAACTGTTAACATTTTACATATTTTCCTTACAATAATTTTAAATAAATGCCTACAAAAATGAAATGCTATCTTATATTCTTTTTTTTTTAATTTACAAAATTATCTTTAATACTGATTTGGTCATTACAAAGCCCATTTATATTTCAGATGATAACATTTATAGTAGTTATCCAAAATGAATATTCAAATATTCTTTGGTTATGTTAAATTTTTTATAATCTTACATAGAATAAACATACAGATGCACATTTAAAATTTAAAATGTAGATAAATATTTCAACAAAATGATAAGTAAAGGAAAGAAAAATGACTTTGTACTGGATTATGATTGGAGAATACAGCCTACAAAATATCTTTATGGAGGCAAGTGAAGTTTCTGGAATGGTGTAGTAAGAATAGAAAGTTCCCTATCTGTGAAGGTTAAGACTACACAAAGTTATTTTAAACAAACATTTACGAGTTCGGATAATTGAATACAATCATACAACATATGAGAAGTATTCAGAAAAGTAAACAACAGAACTGGGATAACAACAGTGAGCATCTATGATATTTTCACCTACGTTGTTTCAGAGTTTCTTCTCCTTTCCCAACAGTATCAGAGCAATAGTTCTACCAGACAAGGGAAAGACAGAAAACAAAGCACCTGTGCCCAGAGATTAACAAAGACTGGAGAGATTAACAAAGACAGAAAGTTTTGCTGTATCACTGCTGGCCCAGTGTGAGTGTAGCCAAGGCTACACCTGCTAAGAAGTGATGCTCAGGGCTTCATGCTGTGGGAGAAACAGGGTTTACCAAAACAGTACAGTGGAAACAGTACACAACCATGCTAAATAAAAAAGCAAGCATTAAGTGTGAGATGGGAGGAAATAAGAGTGTTCAGATTTTTTTAATGTCCAAGTTTCAACAAAATTTACAAGACAGACATAAGAAAAGGAAAAATACGACCAACACACACACACACACACACAAAAACAGATGGTCCAGAGATGCCCGTAATAGAGTCCACTTTTTATGTATAACAAATAATTCAAAACAGTCATTGTAAATTTGATTAAGAACTAAAAAAAAATCATATTTTAAAACTAAAGGAGTGGGTAAAGCACCAACTGCAATACTGGCATCCCCTACAGATGCCAATTCAAGTTTCAGGTGTTCTACTTCCCATCCAGCTTCCCACGTGTGGCCTGGAAAAGCAGTAGAAGGTTGCCCAAGTATTCAGGACCCTGCCACCCTTGTGAGGCCTAAGGAAGCTCCTGGCTTCTAGCTTTACCCTGACACACCCCAGCCATTGTGGCTATTTAGGTGGTGAACCAGCAGAGGGAAGACATTTCTCTCTGACTCTCCTTGTCTGTCTGTAACTCTGACTTTCAAATAAAATATATAAATGTTTAAAAACTAAATAAATGTAAAGGAATGTCTTACAACAATGTAAAATCAAATATGCAATATAAAGAGACAGGAATTTTTTTGAAATAAGGATCAAGCATATTTTGGAATTTTAAAATATAATGATGGTAATAAAAAAATTCACCCTTTAACTCAACAGGAGATTGAACCAGTAGAAGAAAGAATAACTGAACTAGAAGATAGATTGACGAGAGCATATAATTGCATATAATTCAAAGAAAGAGAGTGAAATAGATTGAAAAAAGTGGTCAAGCATCATAGTGCAGCAAGTTAAGCTCCCACTTGAAATGCCAGCATCCCATATTGCAGTACTGAGGATCTAGTCCTGCCTCTGCTTTCCAGCTCCTGGAAGCAGTAAATAATAGCTGAAGTACTTATGTCCCTGCCACCCATGGGGGAGTTCCACGTGAAGTGCCTAGATCCTGACTTTGACCTGGTTTTACCCAACCTGCTGAAGGTAAGGAGTAAGGAGTAAACCAGCATCTCTCTCTCCCTCTCTCTCTCTTTCTCTCTCTTTTTCTCTCCCTCTCTCTACCATTCCTCTCTCAGACACACAAATGTGCACATGCACACACACATATAAACACACACACACACAAACATAAGGAATTTTCCTTATAGGAGTACCAGAAAATGAAATACTTGAGAATGAGAGAGAGAAAGAGAGAGAGAGAGAGAGATCCCATCTACTGGACTGCTCCCCAAATGCCAACAATGCCTGGGCTGGGTCAGGCCAAAGTTGGGAGCTGAGACATTGATCCAGGCCTTCCACATGGTTGGCAGGTATTCGGTCAGCAGAGTGATCATTGTTGCTTTTGATGGTCTGCATTAGCAGGGAGCTGGAATTACTCACCAATTTGGGAAGCAGGTGTCTACTACATCTTAGCCACTACACCAAACTCTTGTCCCTGTTTAATATTTTGGGACTGAGTATTTGCAAGACATGATAAAGACAAGAAGGAGGAGGAGGAGGAGGAGGAGGAGGAGGAAGAGGAGGAAGGGGGGAGAAGAGGGGAGGGGTGGTGAGTGTAAAAGAAGAAAACATAGACAACAATGAAATTCAATAAGTTCCATGTAGAATAAACACAAATATTTGCATGCAGATACATCAGTAAAAATGCTAGGAATCAAAGAGAGAAAATTCCAAAAGATGAGAAAAAAAGGATTTACTTCCATTGAGAAAAAATGCAGACCAGGAATCAACATAATAAAATATTCAAATTACTAGAGGAAAATAAACCAAAAAAATAAAGGGTCAACAAGGAACTTTCATGTACAGCAAAACCATCTTTCAAAAAAGAAAGCAAAGTAGTGTTACTGAATAAGTGAGAATGAGGTAGTTCATTGCTAGCAGACCAGTCTTAGCAGGAACACTCTACGATCTCTTAGGCAGAAAGCTCATAATCGCAAACAGTAATTATAGCAATTAAAATTCACATAAAAAAGAGCACTGATGAAGTGAATTATGTAGTTAGAAATAACAGTATAAATGCATATTTCTTCTCCCTTCTTATAACTGATTTAAAAAGCAATTATGTAAAATAATATCTACATAATTTATTGTTGAGACTCAAAATATAGAAATGTAATGAATTTGACCATAACAGCAAAATGAAGTGAGTGGGAGTAGAGCTGTAGTGAAGAAAATGGTTAACATTAGAAAATGCAAGGAAATACTTTGAAGCAAGAAGTGATAGTGAATCAGGCACACAGAGATGAACGAAAGAACTGGAAGTGGTAAATATGAAATTAATACAACATACTTCATAAATGTTAAATACATAATCATTTTCTCAGCTTCTTTAAATGATGTAAATTTATCTAAAAATAATAATTATTCAATTTGAGATTTAATACACATGCAAAACACATGAATATTTTTAAAATACTGCACACAAATAGGGAAGAAGAAACTAGAATTAGAAAGAGGTGTTTCAATAGCTAAATATGGGTTCAACCCAGATCTCCATCAACTGATGACTGAATACAAAATGTGTACATATACATAAGGGAATCTACTCAGACATAAAAAAGAATGAAATCTTGTTTTTTTGCAACAAAATGGATGCAACTGAAGACAATTATATTAGTGAATTAAGCTAGACTCAACAACACACATATGTGTTTACTCTGGCTAGTTGTAGCTAATATATTGTTTAAAAAAAAAAAAAAAACCTTCACATTAAGCTAAACTGTCATCTTCTGGTTTGATTGTTGTGTAGAATCCTTGTCTATCTGCCATTGACTTGTAGAGATCTTTGCCTAGAAGAGTGTTGAGCCTCTGATTAAAATGTAAATTGGAAGTATGTTATTGAAGAGCTGGTGCTGTCCCCTAGGAGGTAAAGCTGCCACCTGCAGTGCTAGCAACCTATGTGGCCAAGGGTTCAAGTCCTGGCTGCTCCATTTCTGATCCAGCCTATAGCTATGGTCTGAGAAAGCTTCAGAAGATTGCCCAAGCCCCTGGGCCAGTGCATCCACATGGGAGACCCAGAGGGAGCTCCTGGCTCCTGGCTTTGAATCAGCCCGAAGGTCTACCTGTTGTGACCATTTGAGGAGTGACCCTGTAGATGGAACACTTCTCTCTTCCCTCTCTGCCTCTGACTGTCTGTAACTCCGCCATTCAAATAAATAAATCTTAAAAAAAGAGAAAATATGTTATTGCAAAACATTAAAAGTAAAACAGAAAAGAAAGGAAAGAGAGAGGGGGAGGAAATATTATTGTATTCTTGGAATAGTATCTATGAAATTTTCAAAATCTGTTCTCTACACATTAATAAATGAGTAAGTAAGTTTTTAAAAAAGAAGAGTGTTTACATCTGCCTGTAATTAGGCTAGTGTACATTTAAAGATCCTTGCAATAAGAGATGATAAGTTCTAGAACAACCACTAAGAAAATAACTCAAAAAGGAGAGTGAAAGTGTAATTTAAAAAATTAAAATGCTACACAAGAACAATTCACATAATAAAAAGAAACTATTGAAGAAGGAATTGTGTATAAAAAGACTTGAGAAACTTTGAAACTAAATACTATATTTCTAGGCATAAATTCAACTATATGAATAATAACATTAAATGCAAATTTATAAAACAATCCATTCAAAAATAGTGATAAGCAGAATTGCTTACAAAACAATAACCAACTAAATGTTGTTTATTGTAGACATACTATAAATTTAAAATTACAAATTAAATGACAATGAGAAGATATATAATTCAAAAGCTGAAATGACTTTACTAAATTCAGAAAAAAGACAAAGAAACAAGAGGTATGAGAGATAAAGAGGAAGATTTCTAATGACAAAAGAGCTAATCCTTTCAGTAAAATAAATAACTATAAAATATACATATCTAACCAAAGATCTTTAAAATATGTAAATAAATAAACAAAAAGTTTTCTTGTAACTCAATAATGAAATATAGATAACCAAATTCAAAATAGGGTGAATGATTTGAACAGACATTTTTCCAAACAGCATATATAAATTTCAGTATTCTATGGAAAGATGCTCAATTAATATTCATCAGAAGGCAAGTCAAATCACAATGAGTTATCACTTTATAGCTTGGTTATAATTAAAAAAACAATGATGTTAGTTGTTAAGGTTATAGAAAAAAATTGGAACCCACACATTGCTGATATAAATGTCAAATTTTGGGCAGGCGCCGTGGCTCACTTGTTTAATCCTCTGCTGTGGCACTGGCATCCTATAAGGACTCCAGCTTTTAGTCCTGGTTGCTCCTCTTCCAGTCCAGCTCTCTGCTGTGGCCATGGAAGGCAGTGGAGTATGGCCCAAGAGCTTGGGCCCCTGCACCCACGTGGGAGACCAGGAAGATGCACCTGTCTCCCGGCTTCAGATGGGTGTAGTTCCGGCCGTAGTGGCCATTTTGGGGGTGAACCAACGGAAGGAAGACCTTTCTCTCTGTCTCTCTCTCTCACTGTCTATAACTCTACCTGTCAAATAAAATAAATAAATAAATAAATAAATGTCAAATTTTGAAGCTACATTGGAAAAAAAATATTGTCATTCCCTCAAATGGTCAAACATGCACCTTACCATACGACCCAGCAATTCATTTCCTAAGTATATATTCAAGATAAATGAGCAGTCAGAGCAGCAGTATTCATTATTAAAAATTCTAGGGGTGGACATAGGTTAATATGCCAGTTAAGATGCTTGTGTCAAATTTGGAGTACCTGAGTTCAATCCCTGGCTATGGTTCCTGACTCCAGTTTCTTGCTAATACATGTTAGGAGGCAGAAGTGACGTCTCAGTCAGTTAGGTGCCTGCCACACGTGTGAGAGATTTTGATGACTGTGGGCTCCTGGTTTGGCCTGGCTGAACCTAGGCCATTGGAGGATTTGAGAGATGAATCAGAATGGAACTCTATATACAGCTTGTTCTCACTCTATCAAGGTATTTGTCTCTCTTTCTCTTCCTCTTTCATAAAATGGAAATTAAATTAAATTAAAAATTAGGAATTTTAAATAATCTAAATACTCATCAAGTGAGGAATTGATAAGTAAAGTATGATCAAATGACACATCATTCAGCAATGAAAATGAATAAAATGCTGACACATGTTATGGTATGGATGAATCATTGCATTAGGTGAAGTGAAATGCAACATGCCAGTCACAAAGGACAACAGACCCTCTTATTCCATCCATCTGAAACATACAGAAGAGCCTAATCTATTGAGACAAACTATACTAATTGGGGGGGGGGGGTTAAGGGTTTAAATGGAAACTTATGTGCAGGTGTCTTTTTGGTGTGATAAAAAAGGCCAAAAATGATTATAGTGATGTTTGCATAATTGTGAATAAAACAATAATCACTGAATTGTATACTTCAAATGGGTATACTCTATTATACAAAGGACATATGTTAATAGAGTTATCATAAAACAAATTTGATGAACATCAATGTAAAAGTTCTTGTGTGGTTATCTGGCCTCAAGCTTCTTTCTAAAGCAAACCCTGGATGGCAACTTTAACAGCTCAGGCTCAGGTTACTGTGTTCTTGCCACACCTGTGGGAGACCTGGGCTGAGTCTCCAGCTCTTGAAGTTATCCTGAACTAGTCTCTTTCTCTCTCTCTCTCTCTCTCTCTCTCTCTCTCTCTCTCTCTCTCTCCCCCACCCTTTCTCTCTCCCTCCCTTTCTTCTCTCTCCCAAATATATAAAGATAAAAACAATTAGCTGTTATATAAGCATTATTCATATTGTAGGATAACATTTGATGTTTCACTCCATGGACACATTTTACTATTTTAAAATCAAGATAATCATATCTATTTACTCAAAAATCTATATTTTCTTTATGGTGAACAATAATTTCTGTGTTTGATGGAAAAGTTATAGAGGACTGTTGTTTTGGAAAATAACTAGACTTAAACAAGTATACATGAACAAAACCTGTGCACAAATTAACAGAGTGTGCCTAGGGAATTCATGGGTAAAAAAAAAGTGATTAGACCACTATGCAAAGGAGGGTCATCAATTTCATTTTGTGTCATTATCCTTGGATATTCACATCATCCTTTGGAGATAAGAAATCAATAATTGTTTTACCCTTGTTCACTTGGTTTCTAATCTGGGGAAAAAGAACTTAATGGCAGAAGATGCATCATTAATTAGCTTTTATTCAAGAAAAGAAGATGAAAGATCAATATGCCCTTCCTGAACCCTGACATAGGCTGATAGAAGTGCGTCAAAATTTCAGTGAGTTTCTTAACAAGAAGTCAGAAATATTCAGCAGATCCCATGACATTCTTGGAGTTTTGAAGCAATTTCCATTTTTTAATGCTAAGAATGCATATGTAATTCCTATTTTCTTCATTTCTATGAGTAATTTATTAATAAATTACATATATACAAAGAACCTATGAGATAACCGGACAAATCAGTTGCTAACATTAAAATACAAAGGAATCTAAGAATTGTAGTGGTATGTATAATGACAGAAGTACATTATACATTTTAGGGAGCAGATGAAAGGATTTTAAAAGAAAAGAAGGATCAAGGAATTTTATAATAAAGTTAAATACTGAAGTTTAAAAATTTGAAATTATCATGTTTCCTGTAATTTAAAATCAAACAATTTCAGTTCAGTAGGAGGATTTGAAATGTGTATCCAGATGAATAGGCATTGTTAAATCTTCCCAAAAGTAGACAATGAAGCCCTTTGGGTGGAGTTTGCTCTAACTCCCTCCACAATGCTTTGAAATTATATCAATGTGTTTAAACATGCATTAGACAGAAAGAAACCTAATTTCTATCCAGGAAACACAGGTGCCTTAATTACAATCTGTCCTTGAATTCTGCCTGTTAACCTGGAACTTTGTGGAAATCTCGAAAGGAATATTAATTCAGTCAAGTCTAATTTATACATCAGTGAACTTTATACATTTAATTGGTTCTGTTAATAACATTCATTTTTAACTTGGAGAAAATTAGACCTGAATTATAAAGCTTATATAAATGGAATCTTGAGTTTTCTGAACGTGAAGTGAATATCATTGTTCACAAGAGAAAGTGGCTTCAACCACAAGAGAGTATCTCTTAGGAAGAATGAAATTCCCCTTAAGTATTTGGATACTTCTGTTGTTCATGTGAAGGTAAAAAGAATATTTCATATTGATATTTTGAGCAATGATAAAGGTAGACTCTTCCTTTTCACCACCAGAGAATTAGGCAGGCTGCCTGCAGCCTGTCTTGGCTGAAGAGGGGAAGTGTGCCACCCACCACTCAGCCTCCCTGAACCCAGAGGACAATCAGATGCGGTGGGGGGAAGGGGAAATGTTTATAAGGCAGGGGTACAGAACTGACGCAGGCAAGGGGTGGGGTGATGGGGTTTAGCAGAGCCAGCACCACGGCTCAAGAGACTAATCCTCGGCCTGCAGCGCCGGCACACCGGGTTCTAGTCCCGGTCGGGGTGCTGGATTCTGTCCCGGTTGCCCCTCTTCCAGGCCAGCTCTCTGCTGTGGCCAGGGAGTTCAGTGGAGGATGGCCCAAGTGCTTGGGCCCTGCACCCCATGGGAGACCAGGAGAAGCACCTGGCTCCTGGCTTCGGATCAGTGTGGTGCGCTGGCCACAGCGTTGGAGGGTGAACCATCAGCAAAAGGAAGACCTTTCTCTCTGTCTCTCTTTCTCATTGTCTACTCTGTCCAAAAAAAAAAAAAAAAAAAGAAGGGTTTTAGCCAATCCTATTATACCTCCTCAGTGATTGTTAGGCAAAAAGCGCTCTGGGGCTGGGTTGTTTACCTCCAGGGATTCGAAACTTAAATACTTCAAACTCCAGAAAGGCTTAGGAAGATCCGCTAGGCCTCTCCGGATTCAGCCTCCCCCACAGCAGTAGAACACTTACGTATATAAGAAAGTCATTCAATTTGGGTTGTGTTCAAGGTTAATGATTACTATGCCTTGTAAATCTTCATTCTTTTTTTTTATCCTTAAGTTTATACTTTATTTCGTTTTAACTTTTATTTAATGAATATAAATTTACAAAGTACAGCTTATGGATTACAATGGCTTCCCCCCAATAACTTCCCTCCCACCCGCAACCCTCCCCTTTCCTGCTCCCTCTCCCTTTCATTCACATCAAGATTCATTTTCAATTCTCTTCATATACAGAAGATCAGTTTAGTATATATTAAGTAAAGATTTCAACAGTTTGCACCCACATAGAAACACAAAGTGAAAAATACTGTTTGAGTACTAGTTATAGCATTAAATCACAATGTACAGCACATTAAGGACAGAGATCCTACATGAGGAGTAAGTGCACAGTGACTCCTGTTGTTGACTTAACAAATTGACACTCTTGTTTATGGCAACAGTAATCACCCTAGGCTCTTGTCATGAGCTACCAAGGCTATGGAAGTGATCAATTTCTGTTCACAATTGATCATAATGATAGGACTAAGAGCCAAAGGGATCACATAAATAAGACTAGTGTCTGCAAATACTAACTGATAGAATAAAAAAGGGAGAGAATGATCCAACATGGGAAGCGAGATACACAGCAGACTCAATAGAATGGCAGATGTCCTAAACAGCACTCTGGCCTCAGAATCAGCACTTAAGGCATGCGGATCTGGCTGAAAAGCCCATGAGAGTATTTCAGGCATGGAAAACCAAGACGCTCTTGCAAAAAACAAACAAACAAACAAACAAAAAACCAAAAACAAACAAACAAACAAAAAAAATAAAACCTAAATGAAAGATCTCCGCGAGTGAGATCCCAGTGGAAAGAACAGGTCATCAAAGAAGGAGGTACCTTTCTCTGAAGGGAAGAGAGAACTTCCACTCTGACTACAACCTTTTCTAAACATGATCAGAGTCGGTGAATTCCTTCTTTTGTATTGCCAAATAATTCCATCATGTAGGAATTCAGTTGGGCATTTGTGTCAGTTATAGTTTTTTTGGCTACTAAAGAAAACATAAAGGTAACTAACAACGCAAAAACTTAAGCATCTTTGTGAATTGATTTTAATCTCCTGAAAATATGGATTGGGTAATTTAAGGATTTCTGTGAATCCTAGAAGTCTACAATTAAATATATTTCATAAAAAAGAAAAGTTTAAAATATTTAAAAGTTTAAATCAAGTTTTATCAGAAAGTCTGTGTGCTTTTAGGTTTAATAAGAACAGCAATCAGTTCTTCCCAGACCAATCAAAATAGCAGCGTACACTATACTGCACAATTATATTATACTATAATGTATTATACAATATGATACTATAATATTCAAGCAACATGAATGTTTAGAAATGTTTTATTCCCAAGTAGACCAAAGTGATCTAGAATATTATAGAATATCCAAAAAGCAACAGAAAGCTAAAATATTGTCCTGATTTTTAACTGTTTTAATAATTTTTAACTGCTTTAATAATTTGGACATGGGATTTTATATCTTTGATTTCCTCCAGAAAGGACACATTCTTACTCTCTAGTGGAAGGTAAGTGAGCTTATTTATTTACTTAATTTGCATGCACTAATAATATCACATGTGATTTCCTGCCCATGGCCTCTTAATAATTCTTTCATAGTTCCCTGATTATTTTCTGAATAAGCATGCCTTTCTACCCATGCATTTCTACTGGAGTAATCTCAACTGCTAGCATCCAGATATGAATAATTAGAATAGGGGACTTCAAATGACCAAATGTCCAGTGCCATGCCTAGGTGTTTCTCACACTTCTTAAGTGTGTGGATGTTAAATTTTTACATAATATTTTCTGTCCTGATGTAAGCATAAAGATGTTACTTGTCAACCTTCTCACAATATAGATAGGAAACAAAGATGAAAAGTTAATCAGAATAAATTCCTGTTGCATCATTTAGCACCCCACTTCTAGTCTGCAGGTCCATTACCTGACTGAATATCTAATTGAGATGCTGTTGATCCCTTCTTTCTTGGTTTAAACAATTTCCACTGGTTTTCTTTCACTTGTACAGAGGAGCTCCTACTTCATGACAATGTCAAATGTGGACTGAAACTCAAGCACTTTAGTTCCCAGTTTCTGGGAATTGCGGATTACTGGACTTGACTTCATGATTTATGGAATGAGTGATGAACTCTATAGCATTTAACAGGTCATATTTATTCAAGTAATGTATTCCATTGACTGAAAAAAGCAGCAATAATCCTGAGTGCCTGTTCTTGCGATTACACAATCTGAGGAATGAGAGCCATATAAAATTATTATGTAATAATGTACCTGGTAACAAATAGAAGCAGAAATTAACAAGTGCAATGGATGAAATTATCATCTAAAGGACATCTGAAAGCAAAAACAATTTACTAATGTAAATTATCTGATGAAATTCATTTTCTTCAGACCTATAAGAAAGAAATTAGTGCTGCTAAATACAAATTAATCCCCCAAATAATTCAAGGACAGCATAGGAATAGTTTATATTTTAAACATCATTTTCAATATTGTATCCAAATTCAATCCCTTCCTGAATGTGAATGTAACACAGCTTTTCCAAATTCCAAATCAGGGTTCTGATCACTTTTAAAATACAATACATTATAGGACAGGTGAAACTGGTGAAATCAAAGTAGATTAGGCATTGCCAGGCACAATCAATTCACTAGTTGTCCTTCAGGAAAAAAGAGGACAAACGTGACTCCTAACCAGTACAGAGTAAGCGTGATATATTTTCTATTCATGGAGTTGCAAAATTCTATAAAAGTATGAACTTTAGAAATCCATAGTGCAAATATCCTAAGGAAAAAATAGTTCAAATTATTTTTGTAAATGTTGCATAACATGTGCATTTCTCATGAAAGATTACTATAGTTTCAAATATCAATTTTTTTCACAGCTTAGAAAAACTTGTTCTCATCCTCTCCTTTTTAATTCTATCAGTTAGTATTAGCAGACACTAGTCTTGTTTATGTGATCCCTTTGACACTTAATCCTATCATTATGATCAATTATGAACTGAAACTGATCACTTTGACTAGTGAGATGGCATTGGTACATGCCACCTTAATGGGATCGAATTGGAATAACCCTGGCACGTTTCTACCCCATTAGGGGTAAGTCCAATTGAGCATGTGCCCAACTGTACATCTCCTCCCTCTCTTATTCCTACTCTTATATTTAACAGGGATCACTTTTCATTTAAATTTAAATACCTAAGAATAATTGTGTGTTAATTAAAGAGTGCAACCAATGGTATTAAGTAGAACAAAAAAAGTACTGAAAGGAATAAAATAGTAACTTGTTCCTTGACAGTCAGGACAAGGGCTGATCAAGTCATTGTTTTCTCATAGTGTCTGCTTCACTTCAACAGGTTTCCTTTTAAGTGCTCGGTTAGTTGTCACCAATCAGGGAGAACATATGATATTTGTCCCTTTGGGACTGGCTTATTTCACTCAGCATGATGTGTTCCAGATTCCTCCATTTTGTTGCAAATGACCAGATTTCATTTTTTTTAACTGCTGTATAGTATTCTATAGAGTACATATCCCCTAATTTCTTTATCCAGTCTTCTGTTGGTGGGATTTAGGTTAATTCCATGTCTTAGCTATTGTGAATTGAGCTGCAATAAACATTAATGTGCAGACAGCTCTTTTATTTGCCAATTTAATTTCCTACCAGTACAAGTGGAATTTATTCCTGGTATGCAGGGATGGTTCAATGTTTGCAAATCAATCAATGTGATACACCACATGAACAAACTGCAGAAGAATACCATATGATTATTGAGAAAAACCATATTATTATCTCAATAGATGCAGAGCAAGAATTTGATAAAATTCAATACCCTTTCATGATGAAAACTCTAAGCAAATTGGGTATAGAAGGAACATTCTTCAATACGATCAAAGCAATTTATGAAAAACCCATGGCCAGCATCCTATTGAATGGGGAAAAGTTGGAAGCATTTCCACTGAGATCTGGTACCAGACAGGGATGCCCACTCTCACCACTGCTATTCAATATAGTTCTGGAAGTTTTAGCCAGAGCCATCAGACAAGAAAAAAAATTAAAGGGAAGAAAAGAGGAAGAAGTCAAACTATCCCTCTTTGCAGATGATATGATTTTTTTTAATTAGGGGATCCAAAGAACTCTACTAAGAGACTATTGGAACTCATAGAAGAGTTTGGCAAAATAGCAGGATATAAAATCAATACACAAAAAACAACAGCCTTTGTATACACAGGCAATGCCACAGCTGAGAAAGAACTTCTAAGATCAATCCCATTCACAATAGCTACAAAAAAAAATCAAATACCTTGGAATAAACTTAACCAAGGACATCAAAGATCTCCACGATGAGAATTACAAAATCTTAAAGAAAGAAATAGAAGAGGATACCAAAAAATGGAAAAATCTTCCATGCTCATGGATTGGAAGAATCAATATCATCAAAATGTCCATTTTTCCAAAAGCAATTTAAAGATTCAATGTGATACCAATCAAAATACCAAAGATATTCTTCTCAGATCTGGAAAAAATGATGCTGAAATTCATATGGAGGCACAGGAGACCTTGAATAGCTAAAGCAATCTTGTACAACAAAAACAAAGCCGGAGGTATCACAATACCAGATTTCAGGACATACTATAGGGCAGTTGTAATCAGATGGATAGAAACAGATGGATAGACCAATGGAACAGAATAGAAATACCAGAAATCAACCCAAACATCTACAGCCAGCTTATATTTGATCAAGGATCTAAAATCAATTCCTGGAACAAGGACACTCTATTCAACAGATGGTCCTAGGAAAACTGGGTTTCCATGTGCAGAAGCATGAAACCAGACCCCTACCTTACACCTTACACAAAAATCCACTCAACATGGATTGAAGATCTAAATCTACGACCTGACATCATCAAATTATTAGAGAACATTAGAGAAACACTGCAAGATATTGGCACTGGCAAAGACTTCTTGGAAAAGCCCCCAGGGGCACAGGCAGTCAAAGCCACTAGTTTCACATGTGCATCAGTACTGAACCATGAGACATTTGTTAAAATGTACCATATTTTTTAAAAATCTTAAAGTTGTTGTTCTATTTTAAAACATTTATCACATTAAATTTTGAGTAATTCTACTTTATGGTATTTTCCAAAATATTTGCAGGAACAGGATGTGTCATGTAGGAGTATGTGTGTGTTTTGAGTGTGAGTGCGTGCGTGTGTGTGTATGGAGAAGGCGTGATTACAAGAAGATAGCAGCATGTGAGTGGGTTCTAGTGCGACCTATCCTGAACAGTAGTTATGGTTATTGTTTCATAAATCTTTAATGGAACTGTGTAGCAACCAATTATATTATAATTTGAAATATGCATTTTAACTCATTACAAAATATTTGATTTATTTGGGCAATCATCCAAACTTTTCCCTTCCTTGGACAAATGTCAAATGTTCATAAACGTGAAAGGAAAATAAGATACAATATTGTTTCAAAGACTTGTTGGTTCCATTTTTTAGCATGTTAAATGCCAGATATCACTTTCAGTCAACTTCTCATGCTTTCCATACCTATAAAAATGGAATCAATTGTTTCTGACTAATAAGAAAAATATGTTCATGTTAAAAGAGGCTATAATCACAGAGAAGACATTATCCACGTTTTTTATACATTTTTGATAAAGTTGGTTAACAGAATTTTAAGCTTAAATGATCACGATTGTATTTACTTTTCCAAAAAACAATATATGCTAGGAAATAAATATAATCTTTAAATTTAAATTAAATGTCATAACCTTTCAGTATTGGTATCCTGAGAAGAAGTTCCTTGGATCCAGATCATTGTCTGTCACATACTGATCATAAAATCAGGCAGCAAAACTATTAATCTCATTTGGCAGATTTAAAAATTAAATATGATTGGGGCCGTCACTGTGGCACAGTGGGTTAATGCCCTGGCCTGAAGTGCCTACATTCCATATGGGCACCAGTTCAAGACCCGGCTGCTCCATTTACGATCCAGCTCTCTGCTACGGTCTAGGAAAGCAGTAGAAGATGGCCCAAGTCCTTGGGCCCCTGCCCCAACATGTGAGACCTGGCAGAAGTTCCTGGATCCTGGCTTCAGATTGGTGTAGCTCTAGCCGTTGTGACCAATTAGAGAGTGAACCAGCGGATGGAAGACCTCTCTATATATACATATATATACATATATATCTCTCTCTCTTTCTCTGCCTCTCCTCTCTCTGTGTAACTCTTTCAAATAAATAAATAAATCTTTAAAAAGAATTAAATATGATTAATTCACGAAAGAGATTGGAGTACCAACTAACATGCCAGCTCAAGTCTGTATTTTACAATGAAGAAAGCCAAACTCAATCAGAAATACTAAGCAGATAGCCTAAGTTCTTGCCACTAGTAAGTGGGACAACTGGTATAAAAGAGCATGATGAGACCACGAGCGGCTACAAAGGCAATCTGGATTCCCACATCTATTCCCAGCTCCTCAGAACTACATAAAAGAAAATGCAAAGGATTCCTTTATGTTTCTTTGCTAGCTACTGGAACATCAGACATAACCAATATGCCACAGAAATGTTCTGTAGCTTCCAGAAAACAATCCAAAGGATTCTTAATTCTTAATTGATCTATAGTTTTGTCATGCTCACCTTTGTCCATAATTCATTTCAACAATGTTTCTAACTTTTTTCTAAATTGATACAAGTTAAGTATCCCTGGGAAAAAAATCCATGACAAGAAAACACAATCTGAATACTAAGACATTCCCATGCGAGGACATAAAAGCCTCAGTGTTCAATTTCATGACAGAACTTTTTTTTTTTTTTTTTTGACAGGCAGAGTGGACAGTGAGAGAGACAGAGAGAGGTCTTCCTTTGCCGTTGGTTCACCCTCCAATGGTCGCTGTGGCCGGCACACTGCGCTGATCCAAAGCCAGGAGCCAGGTGCTTCTTCTGGTCTCCCATGCGGGTGCAGGGCCCAAGCAGTTGGGCCATCCTCCACTGCACTCCCGGGCCACAGCAGAGAGCTGGCCTGGAAGAGAGGCAACCGGGACAGAATCCAGCACCCCGACTGGGACTAGAACCTGGTGTGCCAGTGCCACAGGTGGAGGATTAGCCTATTGAGCCATGGCGCCGGCCAACAGAACTATTTTAAAAGTAGATTCATACCCATAACTTTACAATGCAACATCTGTGTCATACAAAATAACAAATATTGAAATGGTTTTTGTACTATATCCACTAATACCAATATAACCAAGGGTACCAAAGGAGAAAATGAAAATATTCCAACAGAAAATGACCACAGCATTAATAGGTAAGTCACTAAATAAAAACTAAAACCAATAATTAAAATATAAATGATCAAAAATGTGTAATAAATAAAACATGAAACATAAGATTCTAATTTAGGTATGTCATATCATTTTTCATAATTTTCTCTTTTAGATTGATTAACAGTGAGTCTGTATCAGTTTATTTTTAAAAATCATATTGAAAACTATGTCTTAGGGACAGGTATTGTGGTACACAAGGTGAAGCCCCTACTTGGGATGCTCACATCTCATTATCTGAGTGCATAAGATGAAATCCTGCCTCCCTTCCAATCTAATTTTTCACTAGTGAGAAGCCTAACAGTTACTGACTCCTGGTTTTGGCCTGGTCCAGCAGAGATTGCTGTTAGCATTTGGGATGTGAATACTAGATGGGGCGGCGCCGCAGCTCACTAGGCTAATCCTCCACCTTGCGGCGCCTGGTTGCCCCCTTTCAGGCCAGCTCTGTGCTGTGGCCCAGGAGTGCAGTGGAGGATGGCCCAAGTACTTGGGCCCTGCACCCGCATGGGAGACCAGGAGAAGTACCTGGCTCCTGCCATCGGATCAGCGCGGTGCGCCGGCTACAGCGCGCCAGCTGTGGCGGCCATTGGAGGGTGAACCAACGGCAAAAGAAGACCTTTCCTTCTGTCTCTCTCTCTCTCACTGTCCACTCTGCCTGTCAAAAAAATAAAATTATAACTCTGTAGATACTATACCAATTTTAAAAGTTACACATAGGCCAACAGATGTCCATCAGTTCATCTGGATTGATCTGACACTCCAGCTGGATCACTGAGAACAAATCAGGCACACGTGGAAAGAGAATCCACCTGCTTATTCTGTTCACTGACTTTACTGATGGGCACACTGCACTCCAGGTCCATGATGGCTGCTGCTTCCTCATCAGAGCTATCATTGTAGGCCTCGCACCTCTGACCACCTCCTGAGCCTCGTGTGCTATCAGATTCCTGAAGCTCTACCTCCTCCATTTCTCCAATTATGTTAGGAACTTCTGGTCTAGATGGCAGAAATCTTCTAGTTCAGAAAGCTTGTCTGGGTTGATCCAGTTGTTTTCAGGAAACTGCACATCAAAATTTATGTAAAGATCCCCCTTTTCAAAGGGATTAGGATACTGTGGCATTCCTTCACCTCGAACTACACGAACACATCCTGGTTCAATGACTTTGCCAGGAGGGTATTTCACCACAATCTGCCGGGCATCAGGGTGCTTAAATGTGAACTGAAATCCACACAGGGCTTCAACAAGTCCTATCTTATATGTCACGTGTAAATCATTCCCATCTCTCTGGAACACCTCATGTTCTTTTTCCTGCAGCAAAAGAACAATGTCCCCTGGTTCCACCCCAGGAGCCTGGTCTGCTTCCCCAGTGAGTGTAATTCTCTGTCCGTGTTTCATGCCTTTGTCTACATGGACTGCAAGAATTTTGACTTCTTTAATCATCTTCTTCCCTTCGCATTTTTTACAGCGGTCCTTTTCATTAACTACTTCTCCTTCGCCTTTGCAATCAGAGCACACAGACTGCATCTGCTGTACCATCCCTGCAGCCAGCTGTCTGATCATGATGGGTACACCTTGACCTCGACAAGCACTGCACTTCTGAACTGCTCCAGACTTCCACCTTGGCCGCTGCACGCACTGCAGAGTACATTCTTGCTAAGTTGTAGTTTGGTTGTCTTGCCATTATACAGATCTTCTAAAGATACTTTGAGTGGATGCATCATGTCCTCTCCTCTTCTTCTGCCATTTCGACTTCTACTCTGATTGCCCATAAAGCCAAACAATCCCCCACCAAAAATGTGAGAGAAAATATCCATGACACCACCGCCGCCACTACCTTCCCGAAGCCCTTGTTCTCCATATCTGTCATACAATTCACGCTTCTCGGGATTTGATAGAACTTCATATGCAAAGCTTATTTCTTTGAATTTGTCTCCAGCATTTGGATTCTTATCAGGAGGGTATTCCTTGGCTAACTTTCTGGATGCCTTCTTCAGCTCATTCTCGCTGGTGCCCGGCGGGACGCCCGGGATGTCCTACACTTCGTGTCGGCCACGTTCGCTATGGTGACTGGCCGGGCAGCGCTGAGCTAGGAAAGGGGCGAAGTGGACAGAGCGAAGCCGGGCCCACGAGCAGGGGCGGCGGCGGCGGCCTTATTTTGTTAAATGTTTATTTATGTATTTATGTTATTTTATTTTATTTGAGAGGTTGAAGAGCAGAGAGACAAAGAGGGAGAGACAGAGACGGAAACAGACGGAGAAGAATCTTGCATTCGCTGCTTCTCACCCCAGATGCCCACAACAGTCAGGGCTGGACCAGGCTGGAGCCTGGAAAACAGAACCTCCTGTGGGTCTACTTGAGTCCTCACCTGCTGCCTCCCAGCCTGCACACTGGCAGGAGGAATCGGGAGTGGCGCCAGGAGTGTAATCCAGGCACTCTGATACAGTGTGTAGGTGTCCCAACTGACATCTCAACTTCTACCTCACACTCGCACCCCATTGCTTTGCATTTTTTATTAAAATTCTAGTTCTATTTACTAATCAATAAAAATAAGAATTATTTAATGGATTAAAGTATATATTTTTGTTTTTGACAGTTTTCAAATGAATAATTTAGATATTTATAATGGATTCTAAAATATTTTCCTGTGCATTGCATTAATCAGAGTCAGCAAAAATATTGGGGCTTTATTATTCAACTAACAAAGACGTACAGCATAAATATCATGGCAAGAAATCTTACTTGCACATACTATCCTAGAATTGAAAAAAAAAACTGTGAATATTTTTATCTTCTGTCAAACAGGAATATTCAAATAGTCCATTACACTCCAGCATTAATTTAATGAACTTTAATGAGTCATCATTAAATGAGTCATCGATTCAGTCCAACAGAGCACAATAAATGCCAACAATATTTGTGCCTATGAAATTCACATTCAAGTTCCCTGGTTTATGAAACCATTCTTCTACTTTTAATGTGCACAGTTTTACATTCAAAGGAATACAAAGAACTAGAATATGAAATGTTTTAAATGAGACTGAAAATCAAATGTGCTAATTTTAGATGGAAGTATTATATTTATATTAAAATCTTCATGTATTCAGGTTTAATTTGCTCCAAAGTACATAGTCATCAAACTATATTAAAGTGAGTCATAAGACCCTACAGACTAATGGAAATTTTAGAGATAATAATACAGAATTGAGAAAAAAAAATAAAAACCTTGGAAAGTGGATGAAGACAGCAGTAGTATTACATTAACTTTATTCTTTAAATTTTTCCCATTAACATAAAAATGATTTCCTTATATCAAATGAAGATGATGCCCAATACTGCTTTTAATTTGTGTTTTAAACATAAATTTTGGAGAAAATAATTTTCTTTGATATTTGTAAAGAAATGCCTATACTCACCACAGAAATTTATTGCTGAAAAATGTTTCCTAAAATTATATTTATTTATCAATTACTATTCATCTTACTGTTTATAATATAAATATCAATTAATTTTATTTTTATATTATTGTTATTTTGCTAAGATAATTGGACAGTAAAATTAAATATGTTGTCAAAAAATCCTGAAATTCCTCCTGAGAAAATTACAGATTCTGAAACAGATATTGGATTAATCCTTGTGACTGAAGATATTGTCCCCAGAAGACATACTTCAGATTCTAAATTTGTCCCTGGTGTGCATCCATGAAAAAGTAGATAAGGGTGAAATGCAGATGTCATTGATACTCATTAAGATGTCTGTCTTCAGATAAATTATGAATCCAATGAAAAGAAGTAATACTACAAATAATGATGTAACAGGAGCGAATGGAACATACCAGAGAATAGTTATACACAGAAGATAGTCCTAATTTACTTACTTTTTAGGAGCTTTGGTGATGATTTTGTAAATTCATTCCATGAACATTTATTCAACAGCCATATGCTAGGAAAAGTTTTGGACAAGGATGACAAATAAAAACCACAAAAAAATTCTTTTTTTAAGATTTATTTGTTTATTTAAAAGTCAGAGTTATACAGAGAAAAGAGAGGGGGAGAGAGAGAGACACACACACAGAGAGAGAGAGAAAGTCTTCCATCCACAGGTTCACTCCCCGCTTGGCCACAACGGCCAGAACTGGGCCAATCGGAAGCCTGGAGCTTCCTCTGGGTCTTCCCATGCAGGTGCAGGGGCCCAAGAACTTGGGCCATCTTCTACTGCTTTCCCAGGCCATAGCAGAGAGCTGGAGCAGAAATGGAGCAGCCGGGACTCAAACCAAAGTCCATATGGGATGCCGGTTCTGCAGGTGATGGCTTTACTAGCTACCCCACAGTGCCGGCTCCATATATATTCTTTTTTGTTTGTTTGTTTCCTCATTTTCATCACGAACACCACCAACCTTCAGAATGGACACTGTCTTCTGTTTAACTTTCTCTTTTTGCTGCCAAATTCCTCTAAGGTAAAAGTGGTCGCAAATAGTATTATATCAAGGTTTCTGTTTTCTCTATAACCTTGGTCTCTTCAATCTCTCAAATGTTAGTAGCTAGAATTTCTTTAAAAAAATCGTTTTGAAGAGATTTTCTTAATTAAATAAATAAGCAAAATAATAAGATCAGTTTGTCAAAAATACAGGAAATAAATTGTCTAAAATAAGTTGTGTCACATTAGAAACCATGAATTTTCTCTTTAAAAATACTCGTTGAAGGACAGGCATGGCAGTGACTGGGTTAAACTGCCACTTGTGATTCCTGCAACCTGTGTTGGAGTTCCTGGTTTGAATTGTGGCCATTCCGGTGTGATACAGCTTCATGCTGCTACATCCTGGAGAGGCAGCAGGTGGTGGGTCAAGGGTTTGCCACCTGCCACCCACGTGGGAGGCCCCAGTGGAGTTATGGGCTTTGGTGGAGCCCTAGCTGTTGCAGGCATTTGGGGAGATCACTAGCAAGAGGAAGGTACCTCCCCTTTTTCCATCTAACTCTGCCTTCAAGCATCTGAAAATAAATAAATAAACATTTTTAAAATAGATGATAACTTTCTGAACAGAAAATCCACCTTTTTCTTTGATAATTTTAATCTACTAATCTTTTTTTAAAGATTCATTCATTTATTTGAAAGTTAGAGTTACACAGAGAGAGGCAGAGAGAGAGAGGTCTTCCTTCCGTTGGTTCGCTCCCCATATGGCTCCAACTGTCGGAGCTGTGCCGATCCGAAGCCAGGAGCCAGGAGCCTCCTCTGGGTCTCCCACGCTGGTGAAGGTGCCCAAGGACTTGGGCCATCTTCTACTGCTTTCCCAGGCCATAGCAGAGAGCTGGATCAGAAGAGGTACAACCGGGACTAGAACCAGCGTCCACATGGGATGTTGGCGCTTCAGGCCAGGTCATTAACCCACTGAGCCACAGCGCCGGCCCCATAATCTACTAATTTTAATCTATTCCACTGTTTAGCTCCTAGTAAACCCTATTGCTTTAACTGTAGCAGGTCAGCTGTCTTCTATATATTCTTCTATATATTCACATTCTTTAAATAAAATTCTCTATTCCTTCTAATATAGAGATTAGCAGACTTCATAGATGATTCAGAATTCACCCTAGCCTCTAAATTCTTAATTTTTTCATTTTCCATGAGTATCAGTCTCTGAATATTTGTGGCATAAGTCGTACTACTAACTGAATTTCTACTTTAAAGAACACCCTGATTTTTCACTAAGTAAAATTCTATAAATTATCTTATAAAATTATCACTACAAATTTATAGAGAACATTTTCTTGTAGATTAATAATTTCAGCATTTAAAAACTCAAATACACAAACATGTAGCTGATTCTATACTAGATTGCTATTTTGTATATAGAATAATTTAATCCAGTTTCACAAATATTTACCAAGTGATTTTTATAGTTAAGCCACTGAAATAAATTTGTGTTTTTTTGTTTTTTGTTTTTTTGTTTGTTTGTTTGTTTTTGCTTTCCATTAATAGAAATTTTCCATTGGACAGGCACAAGCTGCTCATCTTGCCTGGAGATTCCTAAGGTAATAGAAGATTCCTAAGGGGTGGGCTGGATCCTTGGTTCCTTTGCCCAGAGACTGCTTGCTAATTTTCTGTCTGCCCTATTCAAAGAAGGGAGGAGGAAGATGGGACAAAGAAAGATTGCTTCATTTCTGCAGATCTAAGAGCACACATTTCTCCCAGTTTTACTCTTTCAATTATGCAATATCTGATTCACTAGGATCCTCCACAAATGATGCTGTGTTCTGTTTTGGCCACGTCACAGAGCCCACTTGCCTCCCAACAAAAGCTTTCAGGAGGAGAGGGAAACACAGGGGCATAAAGTGGCAAACAACTATACGCACAATGAAAGGGATTCAGCTTCACTTCAACTCAAGTTGTAGCCATGTCTCCTTTGAACTGATTCTTAGTTGAGATGAACATGTATCATCTTTTACCCATGTGAACTATGTGTGGTTTTAAATCAATGCAACTTTCCTCTTTCTAAAATGCCATGATTCTAGGAAGGCATGGCTATGTAGGTTTTACCAAACCATTCTCAATCCCTGATTCTTTGTGCTTGTTAAGGCAGAGGTCTAGTTCTGTAGACCAAAAGTATTTCTTTTCTATTCTATATTAACGCAGCTTTATTCATATACTGAAGAGTTAAAATTGTATATGTGCAGGTGTAAAAAGTTAAGCTTAAGCTTACAGGTTTAAACCTTCCTGGTACAACCGTAAAAATAAGACAGAGTGAAGTAACACCTTGACAGTAGGGACTCCATTTTGGAGCACTTGAGACTCCATTCTGGGAAAGCACCCCCCCCATAAGGAAAACCTTAAGGAAATTGAGTATAGAAGGAATATTCCTCAACACAATCAATGCAATTTATGACAAACCATAACACACTGAGATGCAAAAATTTTGAATAGCCCTTATCTTGACTGTTGAGGAACTGCATTTTATATTGTTTTTTTTTTCTTCATACTATTTGTTGAACTCTCCTTAATGTAGGGTTAATCTGATGTATAAAGTTAACTGAAAATATATCTTTATAAAAAATAAGAATGGAAATAGGAAGAGGGGGGAAGAAGAATGGTGGTAGTGCATGTGCGAGGGGGGTAGAGTTGGAAAAAGTGCTATGTTCCTAAATTTGTATATATGAAGTGCATGAGGTTTGCATTCCTTAAATATAATTTTAAAAGAAAAAAAAAAGAAAAAAAAAAAACCAGCCCACAGAGAATTACTACACCTGGCATGTCTCTTTCTCACCCTCTATCTCTATCAGGTAATGAGTGTGAAAGTCTCCAGTATATGTGCATACTTACAGCCTCGATTATTTAAGGCCTCTATGTTGTTTTGTTGCATTTCATACCAGGTAGCATACAATCACCTTTCTTGATGACATGAAACAAGATGATGAAATTTGGGGCCATTGGGTTAAGAGAATTCCCAAAAAAAGTAGAAAATAGAAAAATGATATGGATGCTGTGGATATAACTCTTTATTATTTATTTGTGTGAAAGCATAGCCCACCAATGGAGTCAATTAAAATATTATTTCAAAATCAAGAAATATAGATTTTCATTGTTTCAAAACTATGTTTAAATAAATTTAAACTTATTTCAAAATCTATAAATGAGTGTGACTTACTACAGACATTTAGCAAATATATGTGTATGTACCATATTCCTTAGGTGGGATTTCAATACCTTATTGACATACTTGTTATTACATAAATATGCATATATATGTACATGTATGTGTGTGTGCGTGCCTGTGCATGTGTTAGCTACATCAGAAAAAGATGCATATATAAATAATTATAACATGATTATGTAATATATGTATGATCAAAATAGAGCTACATTTTTGTTGATTTTTAAGTTCTTGACAGTATACATTGGCAGATAGTATGCTTCAAGAATGGAAACTAATTATAGAAAACATTAAACACAAATAAAGGTCTACTTCAATCTCTGAAATGTCCAGGTTTTTTTTTGTTTTGTTTTGTTTTGTTTTGTTTTTTGACAGGCAGAGTAGACAGTGATAGAGACAGAGAGAAAGGTCTTCTTTTGCTGTTGCTTCACCCTCCAATGGCCGCCGCGGCCGGCGCACCGCGCTGATCCCATGGCAGGAGCCAGGTACTTCTCCTGGTCTCCCATGGGGTGCAGGGCCCAAGTACTTGGGCCATCCTCCACTGCACTCCCTGGTCACAGCAGAGAGCTGGCCTGGAAGAGGGGCACCCAGGACAGAATCCGGCGCCCCGACCGGAACTAGAACCCAGTGTGCCAGCGCCGCAAAACGGAGGATTAGCCTATTGAGCCGTGGCACCGGCCTATATGTCCAGGTTTTTAAAAGCATATGAGACATAAAAAAAAAAAAAAAAAAAAAAAAAAAAAGGGAACTGCTCCCATAAATACAGAGAAAAAATAAAATAAGCAATAGAAATAGATTTTAAATGGATTGAAGAAGATCAAACAAGCTAGACGAAGTATGTTCCAATAACTATAGGAAATAAATAAAAGAACTCTTAACAAAGTAAAAGAAGGTGTTATGATCTCATGTCATCAAATAGGAGATATTTATAAATATAAAATATTTATAAAAAGGAAATTTTAGAGTTGAAAGAGATGATTTTGCTAACAGAACAAAGTACAATGTCTCAGAAACGTGAAGCATAGTTAAGAAGATCATCATACATATCATAGGAATAAAAGAAAGTGTAGTCAAAAAATGCAAAGATAATATCCAAAAATTACTAAAATATTCCCAGATGTGATGTAATTCATTAATTTATATGTCTACAAATTTAACACCTCCAGTTAGAATCACACAGAGATCTATATCCATATATAGCATGATTAACAGGAAAGAAAAAAAGAAAATCTTGTGGGTTTTTTTTTTTACACAAAAAAACATGTATTTATTCGAAATTCAAAGAAACAGAGACAGAGGGAGAGAAAGAAAGAGGGATCGTTAAGTAATGCAGACATCTGGAGTGAACCCAGACAGGAGCCCTATCCATCATCTATCTGTCACCCAGTGTAGTCCTGCTTCTAGTTCTCCAGTTCAGCGGCAGCTAGGACACACCAGTCCCTCTTCCTAGAAGAGCATTGGCGGGACAAAACACACCTTGTTTTTGCTATTCTGACCTGTTTAGTGGCTCCCTGAAGGATATATTCAAAAGGCTTGCCTTTTCTCTGTTACTTTAGAATTCTCCCTGAACTGAGGCAGCTACCCAGGGAGCATTTGTCATAAACATCTGAAGGTAGGTCCATCTAAAGCAAAAATATAAGTTCCAGCAGAAACAAACCAACAAAAAACACTGGGAGAAAGGCTAAGCATTAGTATAATTTAATAGGAAAAACTTTCAAGTATATGGAACACATTTGTCAAATAAAAGGCAGATATTTGAAGAATGTATTTTAAAATACAATTAAATGAATGTAAATAGGGAAATCATTTGAGATTTAATGACTTAAATAGGTTGAAAGTTAAATGATGGAAAATATATTCTATGCATACAGTAACCACATAAGAATTGGAATGACAATGCTGGTATCAGAATAAAAAATGGATTTTAATTATTAAGACAAAATACAGGGCCTGTGCTGTGGCATAGTAGGGTAGGCCTATGCCTCTGGCACCGGCATCCCATAAGCACACTGGTTCATATTCCAGCTGCTCCTCTTCCAATCCAGCTCTCTGCTAATGGCCTGGGAAAGCAATAGAAGATGATCCAAGTGCTTGGGCCCCTGCACCAATATGGGAAATGGAGAAGAAAGCTTTTTTTCATTTTTCTCTTTATACTATTATTGAACTCTTTTACTTAGTGTAGGGTTAACTATATGATTATTAATTACACTGAAAATAGATCTTTGTAAAAATCAAGAGTGGAAATGTGAAAAGGAGGAGGAAGAAGGGTTGGAGCATGTGCAGGGGGTAGGGGAGTGTTGTTATGTTCCTATGAAACTTGCATAACAAATAAAATTTAAAAAAAAAACTAAAAAAGATAGTAACTATATTAGATAATGAAGAATCAGTCCATCAATATGCTGTGACCACTGTAAATACAGAACCTAAAAACAGAATCCCAAAGCACATGAAGCAAAAATTGACAACATTCAGGAAATTCAAAGCACATTGGAAGGATTTTTATGTATTCCTGGGCTTATAGAAATATGAAGAATTCAAGTTCCTTGATGGATGAGAGAGAATAACGTTCAATATATAACCACAAATGTAGAGTGTGTTACAAAAGGGGAATGGCAGATGACAGAAGATAACACATAGTGTTTTCCATGAAGTAACTTTTCAGCTGATAATTACAAAACTAATTGAGCTAAGGACTGGATATGGGTTAAAAGATTGGGAGAATTTAAGTATGATTCCCACATTTCTGGCTTGAATTATGGGGAAACAGAATAAAGCTATTAAGAACGAATCATTTCTGGAAGAATAAGAAAATATGTTTGAGCTGGGGATGATAGAATCTCTTTTGTTTGCAGTTGAATTTGAGCCTCCTGTGAGACATCCTAGTGCCAATATCTAATAAAATTAACTCAGTGATTTTAGAAAAAAGAAAAAAAAGCATGAAACCAGAGTTTGGACTTCAGAATCATCATTTGTTCATTGTCAATAGAAGCAATGAATAAAAGCAATCATTCAGAAAGAGTTAATAGTGGCTGAAATGGGAAGAGCAAAACCAAGAACAAGAGTATGTTTGTTGAATAAAAGAGAGAGAAAGGGGGGAGAGAGTGAATAGCAAAAACAAAAAAAGAGGAAAAAAGGAGTTTAACATTTCAAAATGTCAAATGATTATCAAAATATGTTTTTTTATTTTTTTCCTTAGAACACTGCCCATTAAGTTTTTGGATTGGATATCAACAATAATGTTGACAGTACTAAGGATGGAAGTTTTAGAGAAGAGTGGGAGGATGGGACCGGCACTGTGGCGCAACAGGTTAACGCCCTGGCCTGCAGTGCCGACATCCCATTTGGGCGCTGGTTCAAGACCCAGCTGCTCCACTTCCAATCCAGCTCTCTGCGATGGCCTGGGAAAACAGTAGAAGATGGCCCAAGTCCTTGGGACCCTATGCCCACGTGAGAGACCTGGAGGAAGCTCCTGGCTCCTGGCTTCGGATTGGTGCAGCTCCGGACCTTGGGGCCAATTGGGGAGTGAACCATTGGAGGGAAGACCTCTCTCTCTCTGCCTCTCCTCTCTCTGTGCAACTCTGACTTTCAAATAAATAAATAAATCTTTTAAAAAAAGGAATGGGAGGATGTACTACTGGAATAGATGAACAATGCAGTGCTATATCACAGATAACGTTTACTTGTGACAATGAAGAAAGCTACTTATGAGAAAGGGCAGTAACAGAACAACACCAGAAAGATGGTGCCAATCATGTGATAAAGGGCAGCTTTCACCAACGGTGGAATGATATATTTCTCTCTCTTTTATTAAAGAAAACATGCAGGTATAACAGGATATATTTCAGCAATTTCTTCCTCCTTCTTCAAAACTATGGGGCCTCTCAACTTTCATTCGGCATCATAAATATATATTTTTTTTTTTTTTGACAGGCAGAGTGGACAGTGAGAGAGAGACAGAGAAAAAGGTCTTCCTTTGCCGTTGGTTCACCCTCTAATGGCCGCCGCGGCCGGCGCACTGCGGCCGGCACACCATGCTGATCCGATAGCAGGAGCCAGGTACTTCTCCTGGTCTCCCATGGGGTGCAGGGACCAAGCACTTGGGCCATCCT
Source organism: Oryctolagus cuniculus (assembly GCF_964237555.1). Taxonomy (NCBI): domain Eukaryota; kingdom Metazoa; phylum Chordata; class Mammalia; order Lagomorpha; family Leporidae; genus Oryctolagus; species Oryctolagus cuniculus. The sequence goes on along the minus strand of NC_091433.1, from coordinate 188,749,242 downwards.
CCACTGCACTCCCTGGCCACAGCAGAGAGCTGGCCTGGAAGAGGGGCAACCGGGACAGAATCCGGCGCCCCGACCGGGACTAGAACCCGGTGTGCCGGCGCCGCAAGGCGGAAGATTAGCCTAGTGAGCCGCGGTGCCAGCCTCATAAATATATCTTGACCCTCACCCATTTTTATTTTCTCTCAAGGTTCATTTGATGAAATATTTCTCCTCCTTCACACCATCAAACTCTCAATCTGTGCCCTTCACAATTTCTCAGCTTTTCAGTTATCATGGTATATTTATTTGTCTTTATTTTTTTTTCTTTTTCCTTCAATTTCAGCACTATTGTCTCAGTAGACAATGGAGTTTCACATTTTACATGGTTGGCTCTGAGGACCAGTCGTGTGTGTTCAAATCCTGACTCTATCACTTACCAGATGAGCAACTGGGACAATTATTTGCCATTATTCATCTAGAAGATAGGTGAAATAGAGTTAATCCATTTAAAGTATTTAGAACAATATTTGTACGTTGAGTAGGCATTTGACTCAACAGTAAAGTCACTGTTTGAATGCCTGTATCTCACTTTAGGGTCGCTGGGGTCAAATCCTGGATCCCCTCTGATTTTAGTTTCCTCCTAATCTGCATTCTGAGATGCATCATATGATGGCTCAAGTCTTTTGGTCCCTACCACTTGGGAAATCAGATTGAGTTCTGGGTTACTTGCTTTGGGTTGGCAAGGACAGGATGCTGTAGGTAACTGGGAAGTAAATCAATGAATGGAAGACCTTTCTGATTGTTTCTGCCTGTCTTTGTCCCTGTGCCTTTCAACTAAAAGTTAAAATGAGTAAATTAAAAAAAAGAAAGAAAAAGACCACCTGTTACACAGTATTCAGTGAATATTTTAACTGAATCTTGTCCTTCAACATTTAAATTTCTTGAAGTTACCCTAAAATTTTCCAGTGACAAGTTCAAAACCACAGTTGTAACAACAATGATTTACAAACTTTTCATTAATTCTTTCTAGATGTATTTTTCACGGATTTTTGCATTTTCCCAACCCACATTCTGATGAAATGCTCTACAGTCTGACTGTCCACATATGAACTTGAGACTATCAGAAACCTAGATATATTTCCATTCAAATAGTTATTTACTTTTACTTAATTTTTGAATGATCAATATTTTTAAAAAATTGATTCTGATTCTTTGCTTCACATTAGCATTCATCTGACTCTTCTACTATTTTAATCTATTTTTAATTTCTAAAAAGTGTTTCGTCATTTTTATTTTATTTGAAAGGCAAAGCAACAGAAATGGAATTCAGGGAAGTTAGAATCTCCAACCACTGGTTCACTCCTCAAACGCCCACAACATCCAGGGGGAGGCCAGGCTAAAACCAGAAACCCCGAAATCCAATTGACTCCCTCAAATGGGTATCAGGGACTCAAGTGCTTATGCCATCATCTGCTGCCTCCTAAGAGTCTTGTTAGGATAAAGCTGGATCCAAGGAGCCAGAGGCTGTACTACCCCAGACACTCCTATATGGTCTGTGGGTGTCTCAAGCAGTGTCTTAACACCCTGCACCACAGCACTTTGCCGTAGCACACATTTTTATCATCTGGCCTACACAACTTAAATTTCGTATGCCCCCCAACTCAGCCCTGCATAACTGAAATCAGTTCTCCTAGACAGGAAGAAAAATGAAGAAATGAGTCTTATTTAGTCACTTTTCTGCTTAACATCTTGAAGTAGCTACAGAAAAAAATATATAATGTTCACAGTTTTAATTGCATGTTATCTACCAGTCTCTCTGACTGAATTTGCTTTTTCCTCTATAATTTGCCAATCTAGAAATTCTTAAAATTATTCTCTTGTCCCTGCTATTCACTTGGCTTGGAAATGCTGTTATCACCAAAAGAGTTGGTCTCCTTTTATTTAATTAATTGCCCTCTTGCTCTTCAGGATACAATTCAGACAGCATCCCCCTCGATGTCACCTTCCTGAGCTACTGTTCCTTACACAGCAACTGTGGAGTTCTTTCATTAAACACTCACGTGGTAAGTACTGGGAGCAGAGTCTTCCCTTGTTGATTTATAAGTACAGGTTGCACTAACATCCCAGAATCTTCACAAATTTATTCATCATTGTTTTTAAACAATAGAGTCAGGGGAACCAAGTGTCTTCAGAAACAAAAAGCAATTGTCTACCTCAGAGGAAAAAAGAAATATTCAAGATGGAAAAATAGCCCTTGCAGGGTGTAAACTCCATGTTCCCCTTGCTCACGTTTGCGGCTCTTATTTTTCAGTGCTTTATGTAACCTGATGAAGCCAGCACTGTTTGAAGAATTTTTGCTTCAGGTTCCTTGCAGCAGTCTATGAAAAATTCATGCCCAGCACTTGCAAAGAACGAATTCCAGCAAAGATGTTTCTAGGCAGGAGGAGGGCAGATATGTCCTCATATGCACCTGTCTCAGAGTATCCTCAAAGCACAGGGAACAAGATTTTCCAAACATTTCAATTTTAATTTTTGTTAGATGCCAGTTTTCCAACAGAGATTCATGAATTCCCTTTTATTCAATAAGGAAAATATCTTTTCACTTTCAAATTTCCGTTTCTTAAGTTGTCAAAGAATCTTCACAACTTTAACGTAATTTCCAGAGATTATCTCATTTGATCTGTGTGACCTTGATAAGGTCATTTCCTTTACCTGTTTCAATTTCTTTTCAGCTTCTGCAAGACTATAATAATAATTTTGTGATGACTGAACACAGATGCTGTGATGATACAAAGAAAATAATGAATTTAGGAACCTGTGAACTTAAGATGAATACAAATGTGAAAAACTGTAAATTTTATTATTGTCATTATTATTATTTCTCTCAGAAAGAATAAACTAGCACAGAAGTGACATCAGCAGATGCTTAGTTCATAGACTCAGAGACTAATTTCTTAACCTTTGTTAATTTTCTTGGAAAATATAACAAAAAGCTATTTTTCTGTATAATAATGAAAGGAATACAAAAAAGAAACATATTTTTTCATTATAGTCTCCAAACCAATTCGATTAGCAACAGTGTTAGCAAGTGAACGGGTAAACAGCCTTTTCATAGAAGTTGAACTGCTTCAATACGCCATAGCTATGAAAATTTAAATTCCATCTAGCTTAAACTCAACAACTACATTTTTGGCATCTAAGGGAAGAATCATATACACAAAAACACATATACATTTATGTACACACCTATATATATATGGATATATGGACATACATTAATGTTTATGTACTTATAGGGAATTGCAGTTAAGATATAATTATATATGTACATATATATAAATAGAGGTGAATGTACTTCTCAATATACATTTAGGATGAGAGTATTATACCACATGCATACATGTTTAATTTGTAATTGTTATTCATCAAAAACCAACTCAATGAGCTCAATGTCCATCTGTAGGGGAACATTAAATAAGCTGTATTGTGTGCTTTTCACAGAATCCGATAAGCCATAAATATAATGGATTGACTCTACCACTAACATAGAAAAATAACTTTAACATCAGAGTATTAACAAAATAAATTACAAAAGTATGCCTGTCGCTCCCCCTCTTCGTGGAGGAACGACACTAAGCCCTGCCTAGGTTTCCTATCCGAGTCACGGCACCATTATGTTGCTCCCCGTCTTCGTGGAGGAATGACACAGGACCCTGCGCTGTTCTTTTGTCTGCTCGGCCCTCCCCGGGTTTGCTGCTGGTTCTTCCCGGGTTGGCTACCGACCCTTCCACCTCCGTGGAAGGGCGGTTCCCCCTGCCACTTTCCCCACTTCCGCGGGGGAGCGGCCCCCGCGCGCGCCCGGCGAGGCCCCGCCGTGGGAGGGGGACACGTGAATGTGGCCTTTGCGCAGTCCAACCCGCCATCGGAGATGCACAAGGGCCAAGGGTCCAGAAACAAGCCGACCAGCCTGTGGAACCCGACGTATGGCTCCTGGTTCACGGAGAAGCCCGCCCGAAAGAACAATGCCCCGGCCAAGAAGGAGCCCCTCGACACCAGGGGGCACGTGGGGCGCGCGGCCGGCTGTACTGTCCCGCCCGGGGTGGCGCCCGGCCGCCTGGTGGGGGCCTCGCTGCTGCTGGAGCCGCCGGCGCTCACCGCCGGCATGAAGGAGGTGCCGCTGTTCCGGCTGCGCCACTTCCCCTGTGGGAACGTCCACTACGGTTACCAGCAGCAGGGCCTGCCCCTGGAGGCCACGGCGGCCCCTGGCGCCGGCCATTACGAGGACACCATCCTGAAAACCAAGGGCAGCGGCAAGCAGCCCGGGCCCTGAGCGCGCCGCGCACCGCGCGCCCCTGCGCGCTCTCCCTCCCTCGGGCGCCCCCACGCCAGTGGAGCGGCGAGGGGGGCGCGCAACTCCTCCACCCAAAGACCGGACGTCACTTTTCATCTCATGCCAACTTGTTCTGAAGTGCCACATCAAAAGCTGTACTTTCCAAATGCTTAAGAAAGGTTTTTGCGCATGGGCCCGTCTCCTATCCATTCCGAAGAAGAAAACAGAAACACGAGGCCCCGGATTGGGTTGCCTGAGGCTTCCATGCATGGTTGTTGTACACTCCCTTCCGCCTCTTCCAAACTGTGTGTGCTCAGCTTCACTGTATTCCCACTTAGCTCTTCTGTGTCCCATAGTTGGAGTCCTAGATGTTCCCTTCCCTGGGTGATGCGGACGTGAGCCATTGGAGGGGAGAGGGAACAGAAATAAAGGAGTTATTCCGAATGGTTCAGCATGGGGAAAGACATTCTTTACTTGGGAAAGGAAAAACCGTAGGCAGCGGAGCGCCCCCTGCAGGTGACGGTTAGATGCTGCCCTTGGCGCAGGTTCTAACGTCGTCGTAAATAGTCCCGGTCGTGGTAGACAGAACACATAGGTGTGTATATACTCCATGCCCAGTGCTGTGGCTAGAAAACATTCATTGTAGATCCAGATTCCAGCATCTTAATAATATACCTCATGCCTTAAGAGAATCCTCCTGCTAAAAGTGAAAAGCTCAGTGTGAGGTTGAATCTCAATTCAGGTAAGGCCTGATCTTAAAACTTGCCACTGATGGTACTAAACTCAATCCATTTCAAAACAACAAAACTTTTAAGCGGCAGTGCTGAGGTCAGACAGACAGCACAGAACACTCTCTGTTTGTGGACATAAGCGGTGGCTCGTCCTAAGCCAGAACCTTGCCAACAGTGTCAGTCCTGGAGCCTACAGAACTGGAGCAACCATCTGAAAGGTCTCTGGGGACCACAGACTCCAGTGCTCCTCAGGGGAGGCTCAAGTGCAGGCTCCTCCTTCCACCGTTCACCTGAGGTTTCGCTCCCTTGATCCTGGGATCCCGCCATGCCCCGGGGGGGACAGGTCTGCTGAAACGGTCACAGTATCACTGGTAGGCTATGGCACACACACAATGAAGAGGTTTTCCTCTAGGTGGCAATGCAGCGGGAAACCCAGGACAGCGTGGAGAGTCCAGGTGGACTGATGTGTCACAGTGGGAGTGCCGAGCTTGGTTTTCCCCGATGAAATGTCTTCCACCTAACCAAGTCAGGAATCAGTCAGATTTTACACACGCATGTTTAGGCAATGCTGTTCTGCTGGCACGTTTCCACTTGGTTCTCTCTTTCTGCATCGCCACTGTTTTCATGGCCCGTTTCTTTCCTGGTGGTCGCCGTGCCAAGGTGTCTTTCTCTTTAGGAGAAAGCATTTCTAGCGCTCACTAGGTATTAAGCGTTCCCAAGCAAAAGGGCTATGTGCACATGCGACACGTGTGTGTGTCTGCCCAACTTCTCAGTTCCACCTAGGTCCACAGCATCACTTTGAAGGAAGGAGAGCCACTACGTTGTAAGCCGGCTCTAGGCAGTGGTTCATTTCTCCGAGGCGGTTGCCTTATGCTAGAGTTGGAAGTTCTGTGCACCTGTAGATGCCCTGGTACCCTGGGGACTGCGTTTCTTTATGTCCTTGATGGCCAGCAGTGCTCTCATAAGACACATAGGCAGAGATGTTTCTTCAGTGAACTGATCTCTGAATAGCCGTCCAGTATTGCCCTAGTTACACAAGCACTATTCCAACTCCCGAACCACCAAGGGACTCAGTCTCCCTGTGGGACGCACTCCCCTAAAGGATGCAAACAGAGGAGCTGTGACGACACTCTCATCTTTGTCACATTGGTAACCAGTTAAGCAGGGAGCATGGGACACGGTTAAATGGCCAACTCTATTGTCATTCATAGAGAGAAATCTAACCCCTTTCAATTAAAAAAAAAAAAAAACAAAAAAAAACAAAAAACTACAAATCCATTACATTTTCAGGTTGTGCCTTACTATCACTAAGATTGGTTTGTCGATATTCTCCAATCGTCTTTACTGGTATCAATTTTCATGTAAATGATAGTCAAATCATAAAAGCCTGTATCCATGGATAAGTAAATAAACAACTCCACACTGAGATATGATGACCTCAAGGTGTTTTCATTTCAGTCAGCATAGCCCTCAGGGGTCTGTGTATCAAACTTGGCTGATGTCCACTCAACTGCTGCTCCAGCTGTGTGGCTCCAGCAGTTCACATAGATGCTGTGGACCGCAATGAATTCACCGACTCTGCCAGAAACTCCCTCCAAGAAGGTGAGTGGGCACAGGTAAAGTGTGCAGAAGGGCTGTGAATGAAGCCGGCTCTCTCGGGGGCTGCTCAGATGTTGCTCAGGTGTTCCTTCAGATGTTCCTGGTGCATGTTGTCTCTCTCCTCCTTTATAGTCCGCTTCCACCAATCCGTGCTCTGCTGCCCACATGCCAAGCACGCTGTTCTCCTCCAATCAGGAGCAGGTCCTGCTGTTAATTGGTTGAACTGGAGGCAGCTGTGTAGAAGCTGTTTCCTCCTCTCCCAGCGCCATATTGTGGGAGAGCAGATGCATAGAATAAGTCTTAATTCCAGTAACAGTCTAGTCCGAGTTGCTCCCCACAATTCCCCCTTTCTTTTTATTTTTGGCGTTGATACGCGCCTGTCTTCGGTGCCCCGTGGCACACACTCTGCTCTGCTTGCTAGAGTTGCCCACAGGTGCTTACAAGCCCTACCAATCAGGCAAACCAAATCCGGGTCCTCTCTTCGCCATGTTGTGAGGAGGTTTTTAGGCGCTGATGTGTGCCTGTGTTCGGTGCCCTGCAGCGCATGCTCTGCTAGAACTGCCTGCAGGTGCTTACAAGCCCTATCAATCAGGCAAACTGAATCCAAGCCCTCTCATTGCCGTCTTGTGGGGAGACTTATTGGTGTTGATAACGTGCCTGTCTTCGGTGACCTGCAGCCGCCCACAGATGCTTATCATCTTACTAATCAGGCAGACCGAATCCAAGCTCTCTCATTGCCATGGTGTGGGGAAGCCTTATTTTTCTCTATTTCTCTACCTCCGGGCATTCCTCTCTCTCCTATCCCACTTCTATCTGCCAGCATTCCTATTTCTCCCATTTTACTTCTAAACTTCTGTTTCTCTTATCCCCGCGGCTTCCCGGCGCCCGCCCCGAGGCTGCTTCTTGGCGCCTCACCCCGCGGCGGCTTCCTGGCTCTGTGCCCCTTCCCGGCTTCGCGTGCTCCGTGGTCTCCGCGCCCTTTGCGCCCACACCATGGCCTTAGAGCCAGCCCCGCGTTCTCTCCACTTGCGCCTTGTGCGCTCTCCCCACTTGTGCCCCGCGCGCTCTCTCTGCGCGCGGCGGCTTCCGCGAATCACACAGCCTAGCTCACGTTTCCGCCACCGGTATTCAGTCTACATTCCCCGGGCTAACCTGGCGAAATCCAACCTAGCCTACGTTTCTGCCTTACGGTTTGGCTTCCCGTCTTTTGCTCCCTGGGCTAATCTGACGGATTCCAACCTAGCTCACGCGTCTCCGCCTCTGGTTTTAGCTTTTCGCCTTTTGCTCCCCGGGCTGACTTGAAGAATTCCAACCTGGCTTACGTCTCTGCCTCAGCCTGCCCCCGCGGCTTCATCCTCCCTAACATTTTTCTCTACCTGGTATGTTTCCTAACTTTTCTTCCAACAATATTCCCCTCTCATTTCTCCTGGCTTCTCCCCACAGTCCGTATCCAAGTCTAAGTTTCTTCTAGGTTTCACTTTCGCTTTTAATCTCCTAGCTTCCCCGCCATAGTCCGTATCCGAGTCTAAATTTCTTCTTGCTTTCACTTTCACTTTCAATCCTAACTTCTTTCCCACAGTCCGTATCCGAGTCTATGCCTAGGCTTTCAATAGCTTCTTCCGGCACCTTTTCCGTCCGGCTTTTCCCTAGGCTCTTTGCTAGTCTCTCTCTCCGGTATTTTCCCACTTCTTCCTGCTTCTTCCCTCCTAAGTTTCCTATCCGAGTCACGGCACCATTATGTCGCTCCCCTTCTTCGCGGAGGAACGACACTGGACCCTGCGCTGTTCTTTTGTCTGCTCGGCCCTCCTCGGGTTTGCTGCTGGTTCTTCCCGGGTTGGCTACCATCCCTTCCACCTCCGTGGAAGGGCGGTTCCCCCTGCCACTTTCCCCACTTCCGCGGGGGAGCGGCACACCGCCGGCCGGCTCTCTCGGGGGCTGCTCAGGTGTTCCTTCAGATAGATGTCCCTGGTGCATTTTGTCTCTCTCCTCCTTTATAGTCCTCTTCCGCCAATCCCAACTCTGCTACCCACATGCTGAGCACGCTGCTCTCCTCCAATCAGGAGCAGGTCCTGCTGTTTATTGGTTGAACTGGAGGCAGTTGTGTAGAAGCTGTTTCCTCTTCTCCCAGCGCCATATTGTGGGAGAGCAGATGCATAGAATAAGTCTTAATTCCAGTAAAAGTCTAGTCCGAGTTGCTCCCCACATATGCCTACTATCAAACCAATTAAGGAAAACTATGCATAAAATATGTTGATGTCAAGAAAATGGTGGGATTTATCTTTACATAATTTTACATTTCTGATTTTATGACCAAGTGTTGTTTTTTATAATCAGACAAAAGTCTACTTATATAAAGGAGAAAGTACTAGATAAGGCATTTACATTTTAAGAGATAAAAGGTAAGTATATTAAGATTGTTTGGAGACCATTCTGTCATACCATGAACTAAAAACAGCCATGTGATACAGCAGTTGGAACGAGTATCTTATCTGATAATTGTTCTAACTCTAGCTTACTCAGTGATGCAATGTGGAACCCTCTGAAGGCAAAAGTTTCGCTGGTGTCTTAACTTTAGAGACTATTATGATTTTATAATAGTTAAAAAGCCCTTATGTCTCTGGATTTTGGTCCTGAATTAAAACAGTTTTTTGATAGGGAGCAGTCTTTTGAAGAAACAAGTAATTCAATGGGAATAATTCTCTTGGGGAATTCAGGATCCCCCAATGCTATATCGTGCTGGTTGTGCACTCCAAAACAAAGCTATGTGATGTTGAGTGAAATTTCCTACTCTATTGCTTTTAAGTTTTTAGAAATATAACTCTTAACTCTAATGGGCAAAACAAAGGCAAAGGCTTTGCCCAGTAGCTATGTCTCTGGTATGAACTCTACCTGGAACTCAGATTTTTTTAAAGTGTATTTTATTTTATTTTTATTTGACAGGTAGAGTTATAGACAGTGAGAGAGAGAAACAGAAAGAGAAAGGTCTTCACTCCGTTCGTTCACTCTCCAAATGACTGGCATGAACAGCGCTGTGCCGATCCAAAGCCAGGAGCCAGGTGCCTCTTCCTGGTCTCCCATTTGGTTGCAGGGGCCCAAGCACTTGGGCCATCCTTCATTGCCCTCCCGGGCCACAGCAGAGAGCTGGACTGGAAGAGTATTTTATTAAAATAATTGTACATATTTGTTGTATGCAATGGATGCACATATTGAGAATTAATTAAATCAGAGTAATCAAGTTTTCCTCTTCTTTAATGTATCTTTAGGATTGGAGCCTTGGAGCTTTCTGCTATTTGCTCATAACCATATGACTGGATATTGTTAACTATAGTCATCGAACTAAATTTTGTAAAACTAGGAATTATTCTTGTGATCCATTTTTAATTGTTGTTAATTCAAATTCATTGAACCCCCCCCCCACTCCTCCTAACCTTTGGTAATGACTATCTGTAATCAGATTGAGAACTTTATTATCTTCAACACAGAAGGCAAAACATGCTGCATTTGTCTTTCTATGTAATGCTTATTTCACTTAACATATTGCCATTCAATTCCATCATATCAAGGAAATTAAGATTTCATTCTTTTTATTGCTTAATGGAATTTCATTTTGTGTGTACATGTGTTTGTGTCTAGATCATTTCTTGATCTACTCATCTAATAATAAGCCCCTTGGTTGATTCTAATTGTGGGTGTTGTTAACAATGCTGCAATAAATATGGTGATACAAGTATCTCTTTAATATAAATATTTTATGTCTTTTGTAAATTTACCTAGCAGTGGGATTGCTGGATTATAAGGAATTATCTCAACAAATAAGGTGTAGAAAGAAAATATCTCAAGTTATAAAAGCTGTATTTGTGCAGACTTATAGAATGACAATTGCTTTAAGTAGCACTCTAACCTCAGAATCAGCCCTTAAGGTTTATAGTCTGGCTGAAAAACCTATGAGAGCATTTCAGGGATGGAAAGCCAAGATATTGTGGCAAAAATATTCTACATGAAGGATCTCTATGAGTGAGACCCCTGTAGAAAGAGGCTGCCACCAAAAAGAAGTGCTTTTCTCTAAATGGAGGAGAGAACATCCACTTTGCTTATGCCTTATCTAAATATTGTTGGGATGGAGTTTGTGGATTTAAAAGATTTCCATAACCTAGGCAGCTCATGTCAAGAGCCTTGAGTGGTCACTGATGTCATACATGAGTGTCAATTGTTAAGTTAACAACAGGAATCACTGTGCACTAACTTCCCATGCTAGACCTATGTCCTTAATGAATTGTATTATGAGAATTAACTTTAGAACTTGTTCTCAAACAGTTTTGTCTCTGTGTGTGTGCAAATAATTGAAATCTTTACTTAATATAGAGTTGGTCTTCTGTGAACAAAGTTAATTTAAAATGAATCTTAATGGAGAATGGGACTTGAAAGGAAAGGGGAGAGGGAGGAGGAGGAGGGGTGGGAGTGGGTGGGAGGGCAAGCATGGTGGGAAGAATAATTATATTTCTTTGTATTTGTTATATAAAAGTTTCTTTGGGTAAAAAAAAAGAAATTGACTTTTTAGTTCCCACATGAGTGATAAATGTAATAGTTGTCTTTCTGTGCTTAATTATTTCACTTAAAATAATGTCCTCCAGTTCCACTCATGTTGCCACAAATATCAGGATTTTTTTTCTTTGTTATAGATAAATAATACATATATTATTCATCTATATATATCTATATCTATATATAATATAGATATCATATATATATATATATATATATATATGATTCCATGTCTTGTCAATTGGGTGCTGTGCAGCAACAAATGTGGGAACACAAAGTATCTCTTTAATATGCTGATTTTACTTTCTTTGGATATATACCCAGTCATAAGATGGCTGGATTGTATATCTATTTTTACTTTTTTGAGAATCGTCCTTACTGTTTCCCATGATGGCACTGCAAATTTTCATTGCCATCAGCAGTGCTGAGAGATTCCCTTTCTCCACATCCTCTCACAGCATTTGTTACCTTTTGTCTTTCTGATGACAGTCACTCCAACTGAGGTGAGATAATATTTCATCGTGGTTTTTATTTGATGACTAGTGTTTATGAGCATTTTTCATAAACTTATAGGCCATTTGTATGTCTTTCTTTGAGAAATGTTTAATCAGATCATTTGATTTTTACTGTTCAGTTTTTGTTATTTCCTTTTATATCCTGGATATTGACCCCTTACTGGCTGAGTATTTTGCAAGTATTTTCTCCCATTTTGCAGGTTGCTTACTAATGCCATTGATCGTTTCCTTTGCCATGCAGAGGCTTCCTAGTTTGACATAATTCCACTTGCCTACGTTTGCTTTTGTTGCTTACACTTCTGATATCCTATCCAAAAAAAATGTCATTGCCTATGCTGGTATGTTGAAGTGCTTCCTCTATGTTTTCTTCTGGTCGTTTCACAGTTGCAGGTCTTCCATTTAGGTCTTTGATTCATTTTGAGTTGTTTTTGTATATAATAAGAATTAGGGGTCTAGTTTTATCTTTCTGCATGTGGGTTTCAAAAAGACTATCCTTTGTCATATGTATAATGGTTGAATTTTATACACAAGAAGTTGTTTGTCAGGGTCAGTGTTGTGGTACAGTTGGGTAAGCTGCCACCTTTGCCATCAGCATCTAATACGAGCAAAGGTCCAACATGAGTGCCCAAGCTCTCTGCTAATGCTCCTGGGAAAGCAGCAGAAGATGGTCAAAGGACTTGGCCCCCATCCCTGATGTCGGAGACTCAGGTGAATCTCCTTGCTCCTGGCTTCAGCCTGGCATAGTCCTGGCCACTGCAGCCATTTGGGATGTGAACCAGAAGATGGAAGATCTACAGAGGTGTGTGTGTGTGTGCGTGTGTGTCCCTTTCTCTCTGTAACTTGGGGTTTCAAATAAATAAATAATTTTTTAAAAATAAAAAAGCTATATTTTAACACCCACAACCAACATCATATTGAGTGAAGTGAAGTTAAAGTTGGTTTCCCTCAGATCTGACCCAAGACAAGGATGTTCCATTTCAATCTCTTGTTCAACATATTAAAATATTATCAAGAGAAACTATGATAGAGAAAGAAATAAGGGCATTCAAAATGGAAAGAAGAAGTGAGAATATTCATGCTTAAAGACAACATGATTTTATGCATGGTAAAACTTAAATACTCCACCAAAAAATCATTATCATTAAAACCGATGGACCAATTCATCAGTTCCTGGAAACAAAATCAACATACAATAAATGGCACCATTTTTAGACACCATTTTCATGCTGAAAATGAAACAAAGAAATTAATCTCATTCAAAAATAAGCATAGATAAAAATATTTAGAAATAAATTCAACCAAAGGAATGAAAGATTTCTGCAATGAAAGAAATTATAGAGAATCTAAAACTGGAAATATATTCCTTGCTCATGGACTGGAAAATTTTATATTGTTAAAATTCCCAACTTCACAAAGCAGTATATGTATTCAATGCAATATCCAACAAAATATCAGTGAATTTTTTAAAAGAATTTAAAAAATCATAAAATTCATATGAAAACACGAAAGATTCAAAATAGCCAAAGTAATCACAAGAAAAATAGAAATAAAAATGAAGCTACAGGCACCAACATTCTTGCCTTCAAAGCATACTACAAAGCTATAATAATTAAAATATCATGGCACTGACAAAAGATACTAACAGATAGGTCATTGGAACAGAATAAACAAGCCAAAATTACCCCAACTGATTTTTCCCTCTAAAGAAACTTTTTCTTATAGAAAATTTGATTTTTACTGGGATCTCACTCACGGAGATCTTTAATTTAGGTTTTTTTTTGTTTGTTTGTTTGTTTTTTTTTTTTTTCCCAGAGTGTCTTGGCTTTCCATGCCTGAAATACTCTCATGGGCTTTTCAGCCAGATCCACATGCCTTAAGGGCTGATTCTGAGGCCAGAGTGCTGTTTAGGACATCTGCCATTCTATGGGTCTGCTGTCTATCTCATTTCCCATGTTGGATCATTCTCTCCCTTTTTGATTCTATCAGCTAGTATTTGCAGACACTATTCTTGTTTATGTGATCCCTTTGGTTCTTAGTCCTATCATTAAGATCAATTGTGAACAGAAATTGATCACTGGGACTAGTGAGATGGCATTGGTACATGCCACCTTGATGGGATTGAATTGGAATCCCCTGGTATGTTTCTAACTCTACCGTTTGAGGTAAGTCAGCTTAAGCATGTCCCAAATTGCACATCTCTTCCCTCTCTTATTCCCACTCTTACATTTAACAGCAATCACTTTTCAGTTAAGTTTCAGCACTTAAGAAGAATTGTGTATTGATTACAGTATTCAACCAAAAGTATTAAGTAGAACAAACAAAAAATACTAAGAGGGATAACATATCAAGTTGCTCATCAACAGTCAGGGTGAGGGCTGATCAAGTCACCGTTTCTCCTAGTGTTCATTTCACTTTAACAGGTTTCCTTTTTAGTGCTCAGTTAGTTGTCACCTATCAAGGAGAATAAGTGGTATTTGTCCCTTTGGGATTGGCTTATTTCACTCAACATAATGTTTTCCAAATTCCTAACAAGGATCACTTTTCAGTTAAAATTTAAACACCTAAGAATAATTGTGTGTTAGATTTTATAAGTTCTAACAATTTTCTGTATTCACCTCATACATGAGTATAGTATGTGTATTCACACATACAATTTTCTTGAAGATAGAAATATTAATATCTTGTAATATAGTATTCATGATAAACATCATGAAGTGAGGAAAGAAGTGCATATAATTATGTAGGAAGTATAATTCAGTGTTTTCATGTGAATGTTAACATACAGAGAGATGTAAAATTTGGGAATGCCATATTATTAGGTATATAAATATTTATAAATGTAAAACTTTTAGTGGTCCATATGTATGGATATTATGTGATGTTTCCTGTCACATATACATTGTGCAACATTCAGTCAGAAAAATGAATTTATCATTTCAAAGACTTAGAATTTTCTTATAGTATAAACATCCAAAACGCTATCTCCTTAATTTCTGTGCTTGGCTTATATCACTCAACATAATGACTTCTAATTGATTGCATGTTCCTTCAATGAAAAGCTTTTATCCATGTTTGGGCTAAGAAATATTCCCTTCTTTTTATGTACCATATAGTCCTTATCCATCCATCACTGGATGGATATTTAAAGATCGTTTCCATTTCTTGGCTATTGTGAATAGTGCTGCAGTAAACAGGAGAGTACAGTTGTGTTTTCATCAGATTGATTTCATTTCACTTGGATATATGACCAGCAGTGGGTGTGCTAGTTCTATTTTTAGTTTGCAGAGAAACTTCCATATTGATTTCCACAGTGACTGTACTAGTTTATATTCCCACCAATAGTTTATAAGGGTACCCTTCTCTGTACATCTTTCCCAACCACAATGGCATATCTCCTCATTCTTGTTACAATGGCTATTAACAGTACTATAAGTAACAGATACTGGCCATGAAGAAAGTGTTTGGTGGGAATGTAAATTAAAGCAATCTCTACGAAAAAGAGTTTGGGTTTCCCTAAAGAACAAAACAATCATGCCTAATGTGCCTAATGTGAACATTTGAAAATCCTTTATAGAATGACCCTAAAATAAATAAGAAAAATTCTGTAACACAGTAAGTTTGAACATCTATCTACACAATTCCCAAAATTGAATGTAGATGAGACTTCTTGTATGATTCTATTTTTTCCTTAATTTAAAAGAACAACAATTTGCTCAACTTTTAAATTGAAGAGCTGGACATTTGGCCCCGTGGTTAAGATGCTGGCTAGGGGCCCAGCATCCCATATTGGAGTACCTGGAGTGCCTCTTCTTGATCCCTGACCCTGGCTTCTGATTCAGTTTCCTGCTGATGGCAACCCTGAGACACAATGATGGTAGCGTCAGCAGCTGGGTTCCTGCCACCCACAGGAATTGAGCCCTTGGATCCCATCTTCAGCTTCATAGCCTTTGCAGACATTTGAGAGTGAGCCGGCTAATGGCAGCACTCTCTCTCTTTCTGTTTCTCTCTGTGTGTCCTTATGTTTGTCTCTCTAAAATCAATAAATGAAAAATTTTAAAAATAAGAAAAATAGAACTCAAATAATCAAATCATATTCAAGATTGATTTAGGCCATCACTCAACAAAATTCTAGGTAAACTGATAGTAAAATTTTAATTCTATAAAGAAATCAGATGAAATTACAGAAATTACTTATATTTTGTAAAATTTTTCTTATATATTGAAATTTACAAGAAGGCACTTGTGAATAGGGTAACATTTAATTTATTGCAATTTTAAATCTAAGTTTTTAAGATTAATGGTGAAATTGAAACATATCTTCCTGGGATAATACATAAAAAACATCATGGTGGGGCCGGCACTGTGGCTTAGTAGGTTAACACCTTGGCCTAAAGCGCTGGCATCCCATATGGGTGCCGGTTCGAGACCTGGCTGCTCCAATTCCCATCCAGCTCTCTGCTACAGCCTGGGAAAGCAGTAGAAGATGACCCAAGACCTTGTGCCCTGACCCACGTTGGAGACCCGGAAGGAGCTCCTGGCTGCGGCCAATAGGTGAATAAACCATCATATGGAAGACACCCCCCCCTTCTCTCTCTCTCTACCTCTCCTCTCTTTGTGTAGCTCTGACTTTCACATAAATAATTAGATCTTTAAAAAAAAATCATGGCAAAATAAATGAGCAGGCCATTTTTCTTTTTAAAGATTTTGTTTATTTATTTGAGAGGTGGAGTTACAGACAGTGAGAGGGAGAGATAGAGAGAAAAGTCTTCCTTCCTTTAGTTCACTCCCCAAATGGCTTCCTGATCTCCCACACAAGAGCAGGGGCCCAAGCACTTGGGTCATCTTCTACTGCTTTCCCAGGCCACAGCAGAGAGCTGGATTTAAAGAGAAGCAGCCGGGACTAGAACCGGCGCCCATATGGGATGCCAGTGCCACAGGAAGAGGATTAACCTACTGTGCCACAGCACCAGCCCCAGATGAGTAGGTCATTTTTTATATCATTATTCTTTTCAATTCCCCTGCCAAACAAAAGATAATTGGCTGGCATAGTTTTCAAACTGTAATCTTTCTCAACAATTTACCAAGTTAATTACAAGTAAAATGAGGTTGAAATTTCAAATATTCATCAAAATATCTTAAGTACATTTCTTCAGCTAAAGTAATATTAGTTTCTGGGACCTGTGCTTTGGCACAATGGGTTAAGTCATCACTTGCTACAACACTGGCATCCCATATCAAAGTGCCAATTCAAGTGCCCACTGCTCTGCTTCCTGAATCACCTTCCTACAATACACCTGAGAAGGCAAGGGAAAAGGCCCCCTGAACTTGGACCCTTCACATCCCTATGGAGACCAGAAGTGAGTTCCTGGCTCCTGGGTTCAGCCCGGTAGAAATCTGGCTGCTGTGGCCATTTAGGGTGTGAACCAATGGGTGATGATCAATCTCTCCCAACCCCTCTTCTCTCTCTCTCTCTCTGGCTATCAAGTAAAAATGAAAACAATTAAATGTTTTTAAAAACTTGTGGAAAGATGGGATTAAGAAAGAGTATAACTTTTTATGAAATTTTTGAAACTCCTTTCATATTTACCATGTCCATCCATGGTTCTCCGATTTTTACACAATTATAACTATTTTCAAATCAACACATTTTTATGGAAGAATAACAAAAATTTTTGAGTTTGTATTTGTTATAGTGACAAAGGTTAATATAATCTAGGAATAACCCTTGGAACCCTACAAAATGGATTATTATCCATATTTAGAAGTAAAAAGCAATCAATAGGTGCTGCATACATGTTTTGTTGCCTAATATTTTTAGTAAAGAGAAGTCTAGAAAGTTTATTTGCTGACCACTAACAGTTTTGGTATTTGTTTTATAATTTAATGACATAAATGACTTCAATACGACTACAAAGCAATGGCAGTAGAAGTGGGATTCAGCCATTATGTGAAAACTCCAAAGCCAATGTTATTTTAAATACTTTCCATTGTATTTTATTTTATTAATTTCTAATGTTGTCAAGATAACTTCAGACATAGAAAGCTCCTCAAATAATATAGAATTCCCACAGACAGTTCACAGATAGATTAAATTATTCCAATTCCAAAATTACATTAAAAGTAGTACTAAACTACAGAGTTAAAATTTTTCAGAAAGGGAAAAAAAAAAACAGATATAAAAAGTACATTAGTTGCCAAGGGTTAATGAGTGAGAATTTTGATGATTCAGTGGATATGGGGTGTTCTTTGGGAATTATGAACATATTTTGGAACTAGGTAGAGGTGAGTATTGCATGATGTGAATTTTTGAAAAATTGACTTATTTGTATCTTTTGGGATGTTTCCTTTCTTGTTTTTGAAGTTTATTCATGTTGAGACATGATCTGGATGGGGCCTGTTACACTCAACTTTTACAACAGTCCAAAGGAGAGATGATAATCACTAAGACTCTCCTGGGAGCAGTGAATAATGAGGGAATTGAGATCAGGGGCCTTTTTATGTAGGGAAATTGTGATGATTAGTTATAGTTTACTTGTGAGTGTAAAGGAGGATAGGTCTTAAAACGACCTGGAGGATTCATTTGAATGATTTCAGCTGATATTTTGGGAATAGGATACTGAAGGAAAATAAGTTTAGTAGACAAATATGGTGTGCTTAGGTTTGGACACTTGATTTTGAAGAGTAAGTGGTGCATCCAGATGGAGACTCTAGAGTTCTGACGTTGAAGGAGCCATGTTTGAGGATCTGTGATGTCCAATGAAATTGGGGACACTGAGACCACTGATTTGTTTGGTAAGAGATTTTTTTATCTTTGTATTTATGGTAGAGGAAGGTTGATTGGACTACATTGTAGAGTGGGAACAATTGACTAATTCAAACATTACTTATAATATAAACGTTCCCTGACTTGCATACTAGGTAATTTTCTGTCATTTTGGACATGGTTCTAGTAATGAATGTGTCAGAGGGAATTATAATGGATTGTTGATTTATTTACCTTGACTTTAAGATCTCAAAGCATATCTTGATATATTAATTTTTGCATTCCCTTTGTTTGACAAAATGTCTATTGAATAATAAACACTCTATGACTTTTGAGTGAAGGATGATTACATATAATAGATTATGGTAGTGATATGTATGCCTGAGAATGTGTTTAAATTTCTCAGTCAGTCTTTTGCTCATGAATATTGTGAACATCAAATGTCCCTCTATGAATTAAACCAATTAAAAACTCAAAATATTAAGTAGTGATGTAATTAAAATATTCTGTGGCACTAATATTATATCCATAGGTATAACTGAGTTGATAAGTCAATGTATATAGTTAATGGGATTAATAAATTGTGAAGAATTAATGTAAAAAATATATTTACATTAAATTCTAATGTTTGAATTTTCCTAAAACAGCCTGATTACTCAGTTACCAAAAGATGAATGACATGGTATAAGTGAGAAACTATAATATTATAAATAATTTAGTTCTTTTGAAATTAGTTGGTCATTGCAATACAATCTTAATCAAATCTTAAAATATACTTCTGGAAATAGACAAATTGATTTTAAATAAGTCTGCAAGAACAAATGTTTTCTAATAACTAAGGAACAAAACTAAATTGAGCATCCATAATCATTATGTAACACGTGATCATTTGAGAACAGACATGCATATCAGCACAAATCACAGTAAATTTTTGAAAAGATATTATACACATATTTTAATATATATTTAAACTGCAATTAAAACTGGTGTTGTGTTTAGTTAATGGATTTTTCAGAAATGACAATAGCACATGGATTGCTCAGCAGACATATGAAGCTGCCAAATAAATACTTCTAAGCTATGCTAAAATAAACTACATCTTGAAGAGTAAGTGATGCATCCAGATTTAATAATTTCTATTCAATTATTTTAATTATTTAAAGTATTTAATTATTTTAATAAAAGCATAAAATAAAATATAGCTAATATTTTTGTTACAGTATTGGGATTTTAGGGGTCTTCAAAATTTTTATGGAATTGTAGATTATTAAAATGCTGTACATGCATTCACTTTTTGCACAAATTATATTTCAATTCCATTTTTCTATGAAACATTCAAATATCCTTGCATGTCACATTATTGTAATACAAAACATAAATTATCTATCAATTAACATATAAAAGATATTTGACAAAATCTGAGGCTTTCATTATTAAAAAACAGAAACTCTAAAAAACAGAATAAAGGACTGTTTCCTCCAATGATAAAAGGTGTTTATGGAAAATCCACTGCTATCATCATACTACTTGGTGTATTAGTGAAAGCTGCTCCTAATATCAGTAACACAAAAAGAATATTAATTTTCACCACTTCTGGTAAGCATTGTAGTAGAAGTTCTAGCCAGAGCCAATACAAAAGAAAAAGAAACAAACTCATCCTACCTAGAGAGACACAAGTAAAACGATCTTTCTTTGCAATTACCTGATTCCTTATTTATAAAATTCCAAAGCATTCATAAGAAAATTAGAGAAACTAATCAATGCATTCATCAGAGCATCGGGAAACAAGATTAGCACACAAAAATCCTATGTGTCTTTTGGGAAGGCTTTTGTCCTGTTGGTTGAGGTGCCAGTTAAGACAAATGGTTATTATGGGAGTATCCAGCTTCAATCCCCTGCTACAGCTCCTGACTCCAGCTTCCTACTAATGTCAATCTTGAGAGGCAGCAGTATTTTGTCAAGTAGGTGGATTCCTTCCATCCTTGTGTGAGACTTTAGATTGACTTCCCAGTTTTGGTTCAACCTTAAATGTTGGGCCAACCTTAAATGTGGTGGACCTGTGAGCACTGAACCAGCAAAAGAGAGTGCTCTCTCTCATTCTCTTTCTCTCTGCTGTGTGTGTGTGTTTGATGCTGTTCCTCTTTCTCCAGCTTTCTCTCTGTATCTGAAGTAAAAAAGACAAATCATATTTTTCTATGTACAAGAAAATTACCTGTCCCAAAAGGAAGTTAAAAAACAAGTCCACTTACAATGGCATCTAAAAGATGTTCACCTGGAGAGCATTAACAATGATGGAAGAGACACAACTTACCATCTAGTCATGTATATCAAGTGAGACATTAGACCTAACGTGGTCATGGGGTGGTTGGATCCAAGATATGTCTCCAGTGCAAGAGAAAGAGTTTGAAGATGAGACATAGGTAAATTGCAGCAGGAAAGGAGTGTAGTCATGTTTAAAGGAAAGCTGCACTCAAGGAGGCTTGAGGTCTTCTTCCTACATAATCTGAAGGCATAGGAAATGGTGTCTGGGCAGGATTAATACGGTATTCACAGAGGGAGGATTTGGGTGCCTTGAGTACCATCCACCTCCTTGCCCTTTTGTTGAAACCTCTGAAATATCATGACATAACGTACAAGATGGGAGTATGAATGTCAATCTTGTTAATTTTATTATAATGACCTATAATGATATAAAGTTCATTGCAAGGACACAGATGGCAGCAATGATGCTTACTTTCATTTGGTGCTATTTCTTACTGCTGAAATTGCAGAAGCTGTGGTTTGTTTTCCAATGCATGGAAAGGGTGGGAGTAGATGACTGAGTTTGGGCAATGCAGCCAGAGTCTGCAGGGAGGCACCAACGACCTCAGATCCTTATTGCTGGCCCTCATCCTCTTCTTCTTCATCCTCCTCCTCCTCTTTTTTATAATTCTAATTCTAATTCTTCTAAAAGCTTATTTATTTATTTGAAAGGCAAAGTTAGAGACAGATCTTCCATCTGCTGTTTCACTCCCTAATGGGTTGCAATGGCCAGAGCTGGGCTGATCTGAAGCCAGGATCTAGCTTCTTCCAGTTCTTCCACTCTAAGTCTTCAATAATGGAGGCTGAAGAAGTAGGTATTGCAAACATGCAAGAAAAGGAATTTAGAAAATAATAATCAGATTACTTAGAAGCAATTAGAAACAGATTCAAGATCTGAATGAAAAGCACTCCCAAGAAATTGGGATTCTAAAGATAAGCCAAAATGAAATACTGGAAATGAAAAATTCAATTGACCAGATAAAAATGTTGTGGAATCTCTCAGAAATCAAATAGAGGAAATAGAAGAGCAAATATCAGAACTAGAAGACAAACTTCTGGAAATAATACAGTCAGACCAAACACAAGAATAAGAAATTAGAAAATTAAAAATCACAGTTGGAGATTTACAAGATTCTATGAAGTGATCCAACATTTGGATCATAGGAGTTCCAGAAGGTGTGGAAACAGAGAACAGATTAGAAGTCCCTCATAATGAAATTATAGCAGAAAACTTCCACAATAGGCAAATAGAAAGAGACATCCACATATAGGAAATATACAGAATTCCCAATAGACACCACCAGAAAAGGAATTCACCATGATACACTGTGGCAACATTCAGCTCAGTGAACCACAAAGAACAGATCTTAAAATGTGCCTGGGAGAAATGACAAATCACATTCAGAAGTAATCCAATTAGATTCACCCCAGACTTCTCATCGCAAACCCTACAGGCAAGGAGACAATGGTGAGATTTATTCCAAGTCCTAAGAGAAAAACACTGTCAATCCAGAAACTATATCCTGAAAACTCTCATTTATGAATGAAAGAGAAGTAAGGATTTTCCACAACAAACAGAAATTAACAGAATTTGTATCTTCACACCAAGACTTACAACTCTGGCTCAAGGATGTGCAACACACAGAAACACAGAAACAGAAACTTCACTACAAAAGAAGATGAATGTAGAAAATGACCCAGCAAAAGTACCAACAAAATCCAAAATACATAAACAAGTCTACTTAAGTAAACACGGCAGGGAAAAGACAGTATTTAACAATAGTCACACTGAATGTAAATGGTCTCAACCCCCCAGTTAAAAAACATAGACTAGCTAAGTGGATTAATAAAGCAGCCTAAAAGAAACATACCTTATCAACAAAGATGCATGCAGACTGAAAGCAATAGGGTGGAAAAAGATATTCCATGCCAACAGAAACAAAAGACAGCTGGTGTGGCCATCCTAATATCAGACAAAATAGACTTTAACACAAAGACTATTAAAAGAGACAGGGACACTATATAATGATTAAAGGATCAATTCAACAGGAAGATATGACTATTATAAATATATATGCACCTAATTACAGGGCACCTGGATATTTGAAACAATTATTAAGGGGTTAAAAGGCAGATATAGACTCAAATATAATAGTAACATGGGATTTTAATACTCAACTTTCAGCAACGGAGAGATCAACCAGACAGAAAATCAACAAGGAAACAACAGAGCTATTTGATGCTGTAGACTAAATAGACCTAGCAAATATATACAGAGCCTTCCAACCTACAGCCACAGAGTACATATATTCTCCCTGGTGCACAGAACTTTCTCTAGAATTGAACATATTCTAGGCCATAAAGGAAGTCAAAGAAAATTCAAAAGATTCGAAATCATACTATGCATCTTCTTAGACCAAAATGCAATGAAGATGGAAATTAACAACTCAGGAATCTCTACATAAAATGCAAAAACATGGAGAATGAACAACATATTTCTGAATGACCAGTGGGTCAAAGAAGAGATCAAAAGAGAAATCAAAAAAATTTCTGGAAACACATGAAAATCAATACACAACTCACCAAAATTTGTGGGAAACAGCAAAATCAGTGTTATGAGGAAAGTTTATAGCAATTAGTGCCTACATCAAGAAACTGGAAAGGCACCAAATAAATGAACTCTCTATGCACCTCTAGGATCTAGAAAAATAGCAGCAAACCAAACCCAAAGCCAGTAGAAGAAAAGAAATAATAAAAATTAGAGAAGAAATCAACAAAATTGAAACAAAAAATAGAAAAGATCAGCAAAAGAAAGAACTGTTTTTATAAAAAATTAAGCAAAATTGACACACCATTGGCCCTACTAACCAAAAGAGGAGAGAGAAGACGCAAATCAATAAAATCAGAGATGGTAAAGGAAATGTAACAGACACCACAGTAATAAAAAGAATCATCAGAAACCACTGAGAAGAGTTATATGCCAATAAACTGGGAAACCTAGCAGAAATGGATAGATTTTTGGACACATAAAACTTACCTAAATTGAGCCATGAAGATAAAGAAAACCTAAACAGACCTATGATCAAGACATAAATGGAATCAGTAATAAGAGTGCTCCCAACAAAGAAGAGCCCAGGGCAGGAAGGCTTTATTGCTGAATTCTACCAGACATTTAAAAAACTAACTCCAGTAATTCTCAAATTATTCAAAACAATTGAAAGCGAGAGAATCCTCCCAAATTCTTCCTATGAAGCCAATATCACCTTAACTCCTAAACCTGGAAAAGATGCAACAGAGAAAGAAAACTATAGACCAAACTCCCTTATGAACATAGATGCAAAAATCCTCAACAAATACCTGGCCAATTGCACCCAACATCATATCAGAAAGATCATTCAGCCAGACCAAGTGGAATTTATCCCTGGTATGGAGGAATGGTTTAACATTCAAAAATCTATCAATGTGATACCTCACATTAATAAATTTAGGAACAAAAACTATATGATTATCTCAATAGATGCCAGGGTAAACATTCAATAAAATACAATACCCTTTCATGATGAAAACTCTAAGCAAATTGGGTTTAGAATAAACATTCCTCAACACAATCAAGGCAATATATGACAAACCCATGGCCAGCATCATATTGAATGTGGAAAAGCTGGAGGCATTTCCACTGAAATCCGGTACCAGACAGGGATGCCCACTCTGATCATTGCTATACAATATAGTCCTAGAAATTTTAGCCAGAGGCATTAGGCAAGAAAAAGAAATAAAAAGATACAAATTGGGAAGGGGGAATTCAAACTATCTCTATTTGCAGATGACATGATTCTATGTATAGGATATCCAAAAGACTCCACTAAGAGACTATTGGAATTCATAGAAGAGGTTGGTAAAGTATCAGCAAATAAAGTCAACACAAAAATCAACAGCCTTTGTGTACACAGACAGTACCATGGCTGAGAAAGAACTTCGAAGATCTATACCATTCACATTAGCCACAAAAATAATCAACTATCTTGGAATAAATTTAACCAAGGATGTCAAGGATCTCTATGATGAGCATTACAAAACATTAAAGAAAGAAATAGAAGAAACAAAAAATGGAAAAATCTGCCATGTTTATGGATTGGAAGAATCAATACATCAAAATGTCCATTCTCCCAAAAGCAATTTATAGATTCGATGCAATACCAATCAAAATACCAAAGATATTCTTCTTAGACATGAAAAAAAAATTATGGAGGAACAGGAGACCTCGCATGGGTAACAAAAATAAAGCTGGAGGCATCACAATACCAGACTTAAAGACATACTACAGGGCAGTTATAATCAAAAGACACTGGTACTGGTACAAAAATAGATGGATAGACCTATGGAACAGAATAAAAGCCCCAGAAATCAATCCAAACATGTACAACCAACTTATATTTGACAAAGGAGCTAAAACCAATCCCTGGAGCAGGGAAAATCTCTTCAACAAAGGGTGCCAGGAAAACTGGATGTCTACATACAGAACTGTGAAACAAGACCCCTACCTTACACCTTACACCAAAATACACTCAACATGGATTAAAGATTTAAATATATACCACGACACTATCAAATTAATCAAAAACATTGGGAAAACCCGCCAAGACATTGCCACAGGCAAAGAATTCCTGGAAAAGTCCCCAGAGGCATAGGTAGTGAAAGCCAAAATAAATACAGGGGATTGCCTCAAATTGAGAAGTTTCTGTACTGCAAGAAAAACAGTCATGAAAGTGAAGAGGCAACCAACAAAATGGGAGAAATTATTTTCAAACTACACAACCAATAAAGGATTAATAACCAGAATCTACGAAAGATCAAGAAATTCCACAATAACAAAACAAACAACCCAGTTAAGAGATGGGCCAAGGACTTAAACAGACATTTTTTTCTAAAAAGGAAATCCAAACGGTCAACAGACACTTGAAAAAATGTTCAGGATCTCTAGCCATCAGGGAAATGCAAATCAAAACTACAATGAGGTTTCACCCCAGTTCGAGTGGGCCTCATACAGAAATCAACAAACAACAAATGCTAGAAAGGATGTGGGGAAAAGGGCACCCTAACCCACTGTTGGTGGGAATGTAAACTGGTAAATCCATTATGGAAAACAGTAAGGAGATACCTCAAAAATCTGAATATAGACCTACCATATGACCCAGCCATCCCACTGCTGGCAATTTACCCAAGGAAAATGCAATCAGTAAACAAAAGTTATCTGCACCTTCATGTTTATTGCAGCTCAATTCACAATAGCTAATACATGGAATCAACCTAAATGCCCATCAACCAAAGACTGGATAAAGAAATTGCAGGATATGTACACTATGGAATCGTACACAGCAGTATAAAAGGATGAAATCCAGTCATTTGCAACAAAATGGAGCAAGCTGGAAAACTTCATCCTTAGTGAAATAAGACAGTTCCAAAGAGCCAAATACCATATGTTCTTCCTGATCTCTGAGAATTAGTAGTGCTCCTAAAATGAAAGCTATAGAAGTAAAATTGACACTTTTAGAATCAATGACTTGAATAGTCCTTGTACTGACTATCAAGGGACAGTTAATTATTGTTACTTTTATTTTGTATTTCCTTTTTTATCCCTTTGTTTTTTTTTCTTTCTTTTTCTTTTCTCTTCTTCATACTATATGTTGAACTCTTTATGTAACATAGAGTTCATCATATGTATATTAAATCAATTGGAAAAAGATCCTAGTAAAAAATAAGAGTGGGAATAAGAGAGGGAGGAGGTAGTCTATAACTTTAAACCTGTATAGTTCTGCAAATAGTCCTACAGACTTACTTCTAAGGGCACAGCCTAAAAATTTGTCATGGGACTCCAAACCCATTACAATCAGTGGTACAAATGCCATCTTAACTGTTAAAACAATCATTTTAAATGTTAAAGTCAACATATGGAGAGGTTTAAGTGTAAAAGTGATCATATAAATAACATCAAGTTCCTGGTAATAATAATAGACATAATTAAAAGGAGGGGAAGTCCAATATGGGAAACAGTCCAAACATCAGACTCCTAGAATAACATTCACTGTAAATAGCAGTCTGATCTCAGAGTCAATCCTTAAGTCTTCCTGTTCTGGCTGAAAGGCCTGTGAGAGCATTTCAAGCATGGAAAGCCAAGATTCTGTGGCAAAAAATATCCTACACAAAGGATCTCTCAGTGAGATCTCAGTGGAAAAAAGGGCCACCAAAGAAGGAGGTACTTCCCTCTAAAGGGAGGAGAAGACTTCCATTTTGCTTATGCCTGTGTCCAAATAATGATGGAATCTATTGTCACAAAAGGTTTCCATAGCCTTGGCAGGCCATGGCAAGATCCTCGGATAATCACTTCCTTCATAAATAAGAGTGTTAATTGTTAAAGGAACAACAGAAGTCACTGTGAACCTACCCTATGTAGGACCTCCATCCTTTATGAGTTGTACTATGAGAATCAACTGCAAATCTTGTTCTCAAACTGTGTGTGTTGTGTGTGTGTGGGGGGGGTGTGAACTGTTGAAATCTGCTTAACATGGAATTGGCCCTCTGTTTATAAAATCAAACTAAAAATGAACCATAATGAAGGGGATGTGAGAAGGCGAGGGAGGTGGGATGGGAGTCAGGGTAGGAGGGTAGTTATGGGGAAAGAATCACCATATTCCTAAAGCTGTACCTATGAAAGATGCATTCATTAAATACAAATTTAAAAAAGAGAAAATGTGATGTATATACACTGTGGAATACTACTCAGCAGTCAAAAAATGAGATCATGTTATTCACAACAAAATGGATGCAACTGAAAACCATTACACTTAGTGAAATTATCCAGTCCCCCCAAAAATAAATACCCTATTTTCTCTGATCTCTGGTAAATAATAAAGTACAAAGAAATGCGATATATATTAGTGAAATTAACATGTTAATATTTGATTATTGTTTACAGCCCTTTACTCTTTAGGAACAGTGGGTTTTTTTTCTTCTATTTGTTGAATTGTTTACTTAGTGGAGTGTTAAGGTTGATATTACAAAACAGAATGAAAGTATGCCATTGTAAAAATTGTAAGAAAAAATAAGAAAGGAAGGAGGAGGGAGAGTGGGATGAGAAGTAACACTATGCTCCTAAATCTGTGTTTATGAAATACAGTAAATTTATTCCCCTTATATAAAAAAAATTTAAAAGATTTAGAAAATTTATAAATTTGAGTGGATTAAGGTGGTGGAGTAGGGAAGGAGCTCTAGTGTAGGTGAAGATAGTTTTAAAAAGTAGAGAGAGTGCAGTATCAGGGAAGAGTTAGGGAGAAAATGACAGAGGAAACTCCATGCAATTTAGAGGGACCCAGTAAACCTAGGTGGAGGTTGTGGACATGCACAAATCAGAACCCCAGCAGCCAAGAACCTCACACCAGCTTTGGAGAGTGAAGTGAGACCAGACTACACAGCCCAACCCACTGGAGATCAGTGGAGGTAATCTGGCTTGGAACACTGTAGAGGATACCATACCTCTAGCAAACTAGAGGAGAAAAAAGGGGGAACATATTTCTAGCTCCCCAATAACCCTGCAACATTTCCCTGTAACAAGGCGGCAGAGAGTGAGCAAGAATTTGGACATATGTAAGAGCTGCACTATATCATGTCCACACACAGAAACCAGACAAGCAGAGACTCTGGGGTTTTGTGACTATGGGATACTTGTGTGCTGGGACTGTGAAAACACTGAGGCTATAGGATTGTTGCCAGCTAGAGGACATTGGTGGGGAATCTGCTTATCCTGAAGACTGCACAGATCCTTTGCACAAGGACCATTCCTTGTGGAAGTACAGATGAATATTATCCCCACTGGGGCTACCGCCCAGGCACTATTGTCCTTTGAGGAGAGGAAATGGACTGAGTCCACAGTAGCCAACAGAGCAGAACAAGCCTCCCCTCTGATTAAAAAAAAAAAAAAGATGAAATACCACACCCAATCTGGGTATCAACTTAACATTCTCTTAAACCTGGAGCACTAAATAGAGCTCCCAGGTCACACCCACCACAAACCTCTAGGTGAAAGCAAACACTCCTCTAATCCACACAGACATAGTCCAAAGATAAAAGCAACAACAGCAAAAAAAATAAAGAAGAAACCAACGAGTATCTCAACAGATGCCAAGTAATAAATGCACCAATCCAAGAAACAAGAATAAGGAACACCACATGACACACCCAAAAGGATGCAATACTTCAATACCAGATTGTGAAGATAAACATACTGAAGAAATGACAGAAATGACATTCAAAAAATGGATTGTAGGATTACTTAGAAGTAATCAGAAATAAATGCATGAGATAATGAATTCCATACATGACATGAAAGAAAATTTCTCCCACAGAATTGAGATCTTAAAGAGAAAGCAAAATGAAACCATGGAAATGCAGTGGAAAGTCATAGCAACAGAAATGATGAAGAAGAAAGAATATCTGACTTATAAGAAAAATTGTAGAAAATCATACAGTCATGCCAAAAACAATAAGGAGAAATTAGAAAACTAAAAAAACACTGTTGGGAATCTACAAGATACTTTCAAACAATCCAACATAGGGTTGTAGGAGTTCTTGAAGGCATGGAAAGAGAAAAAGGATTATTAGGTCTTTTTAGTAAAATGAAAATGAAAAGACATCATATCAACACTTATAGGATATAGCAAAAGCAGTGCTAAGAGAAAAGTTTATAGCAATTAGTGGCTAGATCAAGAAATTAGAAAGGCATGAAATAAATGAACAATCAATATATCTCAAGGATCTAGAAAAACAACAGCAGTCCAAGCCCAAAACTGGTAAGAGAAAATAAATAATAAAAATTAGAGCAGAAATAAACAAAATTGAAGCCAGAAAAATAGTACAAATGATCAGCAAAATGAAGAGCTGGTTTTTTGAAAGATAAAAAAAAGTTGACACACCATTAGCCCAACTAACCAAAAAAAGGAGGTAGAAGACCCAAATTAATAGAATTAGAGATGAAAGAGGAAATAAAATGACACAACAGAAATAAAAGGAAGCATCAGAAATTACTAGAAAGAGCTCTATGCCAACAAACTGAGAAGTCTAGAATAAATGGGTAGATTCCTGGACACATACAACCTACCTCAATTGAGCCATGAAGACATAGAAAACCTAAACAGACCCATAACCAAGATGGAAATTGAATCAATAATGAAGACCCTCCCAAAAAATAAAAGCCCAGGAAGAGATGGCTTCACTGCTGAAATCTTCCAGATATTTAAAGAAGTAAGTCCAATAGTTCTCAAGCTATTCGAAACTATTGAAAAGGAGATAATCATCCCAAATTCTATGAATCCAGCATCACCTTAATTCCTAAATCTGAAAAAAATGTAACTGAGAAACAGAACTATGGATCAATATCCATGATGAACACATATGCAGAAATCCTCAACAAAATTCGAAGCAGTAAAATCCAGCAACACATTACAAAGATTATTCACCCAGACCAAATGGGATTTATACCTGGTATGCCAGAATGTTTGTAACAATTTCAAGTCAAAAAATGTGATACACCACGTTAACAAACTGCAGAACAAAAAAACATATGATTATCTAAATAGATGCAGAGAAAGCATTTGATAAAATACAACACCCTTTCATGATGAAAACTCTAAGCAAATTGGGTATAGAAGGAACATTCCTCAACACAATCCAGGCAAATTATGACAAAGCCACAGCCAGCATCCTATTGAATGGGATAGAGTTGGAAGCATTTCCACTGAGATCCAGAATTGGACAAGGATGCCCACTCTCACTGTTGCTATTCAATGTTGTCCTAGATGTTTTAGCTTGAGCCATGAGACAACAAAAAGAAATTAAAGGGACACAAATTGGGAAATGGAAGTCAAACTATCCCTATTTGCAGATGACATGACTCTGTATATAGCACATCCAAAAGACTCCACCAAGGAACTATTGAAACTAATAGAAGAGTTTGGTAAAGTAGCAGGATACAAAGTCAATATCCACAAATCAACAGCGTTTATATACAGAGACAAAACCATGGTTGGTAAAGAACTTCTAAGACCAACTTCATTCACAAATGTTACAAAAAATCAAATACCTTAGAATAAATGTAAGCAAGGATGTCAAAGATCTCTATGATGAGAATTACAAAACATTAAAGAAAGAAATAGAAGATTATACAAAAAATGAAAAAAAAAAACCTTCCATGTTCATAGATTGGTAGAATCAATATCATCAAAATGTCCATATTTCTGAAAGCCATTTACAGATTCAATGCAATATCAATCAAAATACCAAGGACATTCTTCTCAAATATAGAAAAAATGATGCTGAAATTCATATGGAAACACAGGAGACCCCAAATAGCTAAAGCAATTTTATACAACAAAAACAAAGCCAGAATATCATAATACCGGATTTCAAGACGTAGTACAGGACAGTTATAATCAAAGCAAACTAGTACTGGTACAAAAGCAGATGGATACATCAATGGAACAGAATAGAAATGCCAGAAATATAATCCAAGCATCTACTACCAACTTATATTGGACAAAAAAGGTAAAATCAATCTCTGGTGCAAGGATATTCTCTGCAACAAATGGTGCTGGGAAAACTGGATCTCCACATACAGAAATATGAAGCAAGACCCTTACCTTACACCTTACACAAAAATCCACTCAAAATTGATTAAAGACATAAATCTACAACCAGATATTATCAAATTATTAGAGAATATTGGGTAAAACCTCTAAGACATTGGCATAGGCAAAGACTTCTTGGAAAAGACCCCAGGGGCACAAGTAATCAAAGCTAAAATTCACAAATAGAATTACACCAAATTAAGAGCTTCCATACTGCAAAAGAAACACTAAGCAAGTGAAGAGGCAACTGACATAATAGGAGAAATTATTTGCAAACTACTCAACTGATAAAAGATCAATAATCAGAATATATAAATAGATTAAGAAATCCAACAAAAATAATACAATCAAGTAAATAAATTAACAAAGGACTTAAAAGATATTTTTCAATGAGAAAATCCAAATGGTCAATAGACACATGAAAAGATGTTCAGGATCACCAGCCCTCAGGGAAATGCAAATCAAAGCCACAATGAGGTTTTATCTTTCCCCAGTTAGAATGGCCTTCAGTAAGAAATCAACAAACACTAATTGCTGGTGAGTATGTGGGGAAAATGATCTCCGTAATCCACTGTTGGTGGGAATGTAAATTAGTAGAGCCACTATGGAAGTCAGTATGGAGACACCTCAGGTGTTTGAATAGACCTACCATATGACCCAGCCATCCCACTCCTAGGAAATTACCCAAGGGAAATAAAATTGCATATCAAAGAATTATGTGCACCCCAATGTTTATCACAGCTCAATGTACTATAGCTAAGACATTGCATCAATCCAAATGCCTGTGAATTGAAGATTGGATAGAGAAATTATGGGATATGTACACTATAACATATTACACAGCAGTGAAAAACATGAATTTTGGTCATTTACAACAAAATGGATGAATCTGGAAAACATCATACTTTGTGAAATAAGCCAGTCTCAAAGGGACAAATACCATATGTTCTCCCTGACTTGTGATAACTGATAGAGCACCTAAAAGGCAATCTGTAAAAGTGAAATTGACACTTTGAGAAGTAATGACTTGAACAGTCCTTATCTTCACTGTTGATAACAGTTTTTATATATTATTTGTTGAACTGTCTTCTTAACGTAGACTTAAGCATATGTGTATAAAGTCAATTGAAAATCGATATCAGTAAAAAATAATTGTTGGAATAAGAGAGGAAGGATGGGGAGGGGTGGGAGTATGGGTGAGAGTGTAAGGAAGTATAAACATTTTCCTGAAGTTGCAATTATGAAGTGTATGAAGTTTGCAACTATAAAGCTGTATAGTTCTGCATCCAAAAAAAAAAAAAACTTGTAAATCCATTAAAATCAAAGTAAATTCAAAGCAATCAAAACAGCAAAGTATATTAAAGTTCAAAACAATTGAGATAATAAATAAAACAGAAGTTTTTTCAAGGAAATAAAAAAACTTTAAAAAGTTAATGATCTTTATGTATAAAAAGTCATGAATAAGTAATATTAAGAATTATACATGACTATGAGCATAAATGTTGCAAAGTTTAAAAAGATAATAATATAAACAACTTAGTGACTAAAGTTTTAAAAATTTAACAGATGGTAACAGACTTTACCAGAATAGATAAAAGAACCTGAATATTCATATACCCAGTAAGGCAAAGTGATTTGTTAATAGTTATCTCATCACAAAGGAAAAAAGAAGTCCAGATGTTTTCAAAGGTTAGCTCCACCAAAATATTCAGAATAAATTAACTCCTCTTAAAGAAAAAGCATAGAGCAAATATGAAACAAAAATACTTTTGTGAAACTTACAGCAATTTTATATCAAAACTAAATGCTGATCATATCATAAATGAAACATAGATTACACTCCAAACATGAGCACAAGCATTTATACAAAATAAATTATGTCCTATGAAATCCTCCTGCATAGCAATTTTTCTCATGGAACCCCTGTGTTTTTAATTCTCATGTCTCATAGAATGCACATTTTCTTTTTTTTAAGATTTTATTTATTTATTAGAGAGGTAGAGTTACAGACAGTGAAAGAGACAGACAGAAAGGTCTTCCCTCCATTGGTTCACTCCCCAAATAGCTGCAACGGCCAGAGCTGTACCTATCCAAAGCCAAGAGCCAGTCAGGTAGCTCCTCCTAGTCTCCCACGTGGGTGCAGGGGCCCAAGCACTTGGGCCATCCTCCAGTGCCTTCCAAGGCTATAGCAGAGAGATGGACTGGAAGAGGAGCAGCCGGGACTGGAACTGGAGCCCATATGGGATGCTGGCACCGCAGGCGGAGGATTAACCTACTGTGCTATGGAGTGAGCCCCCGAATGCACATATTTAATGCAATGCTTCATGGTCTATGTTGATATGTTGTTATATGGAATAGTATACAATTTTCACAACACCAAATAGAATATTTTGAGCAAAAGCAGGTATTTTACATTGAATTACATTCCATATATAATTGTTTATACTACTGAATGGTACGTACATTTTTGAAAGTATTGTTTACTTATTTTAAAGGCAGAGTGACAGATAAAGGAGGAAAAACAGAAAAAAGATCTTCCCAAGGCTGGTTCACTCTCCAGATGCCAGCAACAATCAGACAAGGCCAGGAGCTATGTCTTGCATCTGAATCTCCCTTGTGGTGGCAGGAACACAGGTACATTGGTTATAATGCAAGATTTTCCCAAATGCATTAGCAGGAAGGTTGACTGGAAGTAGAGAAGCTGGGATATGAACTGGCACTCCAATATGGGATGTTCATGTTGGAAACAAAAGCTTAACCCACTGTCCCACAATGTTGGCACCTATACATTTTTTTAGATTATGCACTTGTCAACAAGGTGATACACATTGCAGTCTCCATTGCTACTAATTTGGCATCAGAGTGCATCCTTATTGGGAACCAATGCTCAGCCATTGATTTTTCTCCTGAACATTTCCACATTTCATTATATAGTTAGACTTAGTTGTGTCTAGTTTTGTATACTGAGGACCAAAGAAAACAAAATGTGGAAGAGAAAGTGTGGGGAGCAACTCGGACTATACTGTTAGTGGAATTAAGACTTATTCTATGCATCTGCTCTCCCACAATGTGGCGCTGGGAGAGGAGCGTACAGCTTCTACCCAGCTGCCTCTCACCAACTTGACAAGCTGCAAGAGCCGCTCCTGATTGGAGGAGAGCAGCGCGCTCGGCGTGTGGGTAGCAGAGCACGGATTGGTGGAGAGGACTATATAGGAGGAGAGAGACGGCATGGTGGTGTGGGTTGGTTGGAGAGTGCGTTGGAGAGTTCGCGGGGAAGTTCGTTACTTCGTTCTTTCTCATTTCTCTCTACTCATTCTTGCTTTGGGAGTTTGCTGTTTACTTATTCTTACTTTACTATAGAAAGGACTTGTAAAAAAAAAAAGGGAACAACAAGCGTCCGGTCTGGTGCGGCTCCTCCGCGTGCGGAGGAGCAGCAGAAAGAAGTAAAGGATGCAATTAGAATGATTTACATGAAACAGATAATCTGATATAAAAAATGAGTATAGGTACTTTTACAATGCAGCATACTAAATCAACCATAATCATATGATTGTAATATCACATAGTGGACACCTCAGATATTTAAAAACATTACACATTGTCTATATTTACATGCACTATCCTGGTCTCTAATTAGTATTCTCCAGAGACAAAAAGACTATACATCTGTGAGCACTATAATACAAAAAACTTAGGGGATTTAATTCTATGAGGGGTAAATTTCAACAGGGAAATCTATACACCTCAACTGAAACAAAATCATGGATTTATTCCTTTGCCATTTATTTTTTAAAAATATTATTCAAAATATTAAGTAATTACAATTTTAGATATACAGCATATTGCAATAAAACATTTTAAGTGTGAACAAAAGAGTAACAAAATTTGTAGTCCCAGATATTGCATTAAACAGAGCACACAGAATGTCTTTAAGATTCAATGCAAAGGCCGCCACTGCGGTGTAGTAGGTTAAGCCTCTGCCTCCAGTGCCATCATTTCATGTGGGTATCCCATATGGGCACCAGAAAGCCATGATGTTCCCACAATCTCAGCAACAAGCCTCCAACAGTCATGGGGTGCTGAGGATCCACTTTGCCATCCCTGCTAGTCTCTCCCACCAACAGAGAGGCAGAAACAGTCCAGAGCCCACTTCCAGAAGGTGTTCTAAATAGGTAGTTTGAACCACAGAGCCTGTGATGTGATGGGAGCCTATGGACACTTCACATCCTATGTAGGTGCCTAGCCCCTTCCCCCCATTAATCCTCCCAGCTAGAGTCAGGCTACTCCTCTTGGCTGGTTACTGGGCAGACAGACACAGGCTGGCATAGCTGTTACATATGTCCAAAATATCCTCTCTCAGCTGTCTGTGGGCGCCAGAATGGGGAGAGAGAAATGTGCCTCCTTTTTTTCCTCTTGGTTGTCAGGTACCCTGTGACCCACAGGGATCCAGGCTGGATTCATGCAAGGCTCTAGCTGCAGCTATATTACCAGTAGCATGGGCAGGTGCAGTCTGGTCTCACCTCATTGTCCAAAGCTGGTGCTCAGCTTCCCTGCTGCTGGGGTCCTGTGTTGTGCCTGTGCTCATGTTGTCCATCCATACCCTCCATGCAGATACGCAGTGTTCCTCTACCTTTCATGGATTTTCCATCGCAGTTTTCTGCCTAACTCTTCCTTGAGATTGCACTTTGTCCACTTTTTAAAAACTATCTTCTCCTAGCCTAGAGTAAGCTCACTCCCTATCCGGGACCGGATGACTTCACTACTGCATTACATCAGTCATTTAAAGAAGTACTAATTTCAATTCTTCTCAATCTATTCAAAATATTTGAGAGATGGATCCTCCTGAACTCCTTCTATGAAGCCAACATCACCTTAATTCATAAACCAGAAAAATATACAACAGGGAAAGACAACAATAGACCATTATCCCTGATGAATAGAGATGCAAAATCCTTAACAAAATACTAGCTAATTGAACTGACAACACTTAAGAAAGATCGTTTATCAGAACGAGTGGGTTTCATTTTTAGTGTATAGGGATGGTTCAACTTTCATGAATCAATCAAAATGATAATCATGGCTGGCACCACGGCTCAATAGGTTAATCCTCCACCTATGGCGCCGGCACACTGGGTTCTAGTCCTGGTTGGGTGCTGGATTCTGTCCCGGTTGCCCCTCTTCCTGTCCAGCTCTCTGCTGTGGCCCGGGATTGCAGTGGAGGATGGTCCAAGTCCTTGGGCCCTGCACACACATGGGAGACCAGGAGAAGCACCTGGCTCCTGGCTTCAGATTAGCGCGGTGCACTGGCCGCAGCGCGCCAGCAGCGGTAGCCATTAAGGGGTGAACCAATGGCAAAGGAAGATGTTTCTCTCTGTCTCTCTCTCTCTCACTGTCCACTCTGCCTGTTAAAAAAAAATGATAATCACATCAACAAACTAAAAAACAAAAACCAATGGTTATTTTAATAGATGCAGAAAAAGCATTTGATAAAACACAACATCTTTCATGTGAAGACCTTAAGCAAATTGGGTATAGAGGGATGCCCACTCTCATCATTGCTATTTAATATAGTCTTGGAAGTTTTAGCCAGAGCCATTTGGCAAGAAAAAGAAATCAAAGTGATACAAATTGGATAGGAAGAAATCCAACAATTCCTATTTGCAAATGACGTTATTCTAAATATAGCGTATCCAAAAGTCTCCACTGTGATATACTGGAACTCATAAAAGTTTGGTAAAGCATAAAGATATAGAATTAACATACAAAAATCAATAGGCATTGTATAGACAAACAATGCCATGTTTGAGAAAGAACTTCTAAGAACAATCCCCTTCACAATAGCTACAAAAAAATAAATACCTTAGAATAAATTTAACCAAGGATGTCAAAGATCTCTACAATGAAAATTACAAAACATTAAAGAAATAGAAAAAGACAGAAAAAATGGAAAAATTTTCCATGTTTAAGGAGTAGAAGAATCAGTATCATCAAAATACTCATATTGCCAAAAGCAATTTACAGATTCAATATGATACCAATCAAAATAAGAAGGGCATTCTTCTAATATATAGAAAAAACAAAGCTAAAATTCATATGGAAACATAAGAGACTCTGAATTGTATGCAACAAACACGTACTACCAAATTTCAAGATATATTACAATGTAGGTATTATCAAAATAGCCTGATACTGGCACAAAAACAGATGAATAGACCAATGGAACAGAATAGAAACTCCAGAAATCAATCCACATATCTACAACCAATTTGTCCTTGACAAAGGATCTAAAATCAGTCCCTAGAACAAGGACACTCACTTCAAAAAGTTTGCTGAGAAAGCTGGATCTCTGCATGCAGAAGTATGAAGCAAGATCTCTACCTTACACCTTACATAAAAATCCACCCAAAATGGTTCAAGGACCTCACTCTATGACCCAAAACTATTAAATTACTAGAGAACATTGGGGAAATACTGCAAGACATTGGCATAGGAAAATATTTCTTGGAAAAGATGCTAGAAGCACAAGCAATCAAAGCCAAAATTGACAAATGGGATTACATCAAGCTAAGAAGCTTTTGCACTACCAAAGAAACACACAGCAAAGTGAAGAAGCAGTCAACAGAATGGGAGAAAATATTTGCGAACTATGCAACTGATAAAAGATTGTTCTTCAGAATCTACAAAGAGCTCAAGGAAGTCAACAACAACACAACAAGCAATCCAGTTAAGAAATGGGCAAAGACTTGAATAGGCTTTTTTCAAGAGAGGGAATTCAAATGGCCAGCAGACATGAAAAAATGCTCAGGGTCAGTAGCCATCAGGGAAATGAAAATGAAAACCTCAGCGGGTGTTACTTCACCCCAGTTAGAATGGCTTTCATGCACAAATCAACAAACAAGAAATGATTGTGAGGATCTGGGGGAAGGGGTACTCTAATCCATTTTTGTGAGAATATAAACTGGTACAGCCACTGTGGAACACCATATAGAGATACCTCAGAAATCTGAATATAGACCTACCATATGTCCCGGCCATCCCACTCCTGGGTATTTACCCAAAGAAAAAAATCAGCATATGAAAGAGTTATCTCTACCCCCATGCACATTGTACCTCAATTCATAATAGCTGAGATATGGAATCAACCCAGATGTCCATCACCTGAAGACTATATAAAGAAATTATACTATACAGTGGTAAAAAGAAAATCAATGAAATCATGCTGTTTGCAACAAAATGGATGCAACTGGAAACCATCATACTTGGTGAAATAAACCAGTCCTGAAAAGACAAATACCATATGTTCTCTCTAATCAGTGGTAACTAATAGAGCACCTAAAAAGTAACCTATGGACTTGAAATTGACCCTTTGAGATGCAAAGATTTCGAACAGCCTTGGTCTGTACTGTTGAGGAAGTGTTTTTTTTTTTTTTTTTCCATTCTTACTATTTGTTGAAATTTACTTAGTGTAGGGTTAAATTTCTGAGTATAAAGTTAACTGAAATTAGATTTTTGTAAGAAATAAGATTGGGAATGGGAGGGAAGAGGAAGAAAGTTGGGAGTGTTGGAGGGAGTGATGGTAGAGTGGGAAGAATCCCTGTGTTCCTAAATTTGTACTTATGAAATGCATGAAATTTGTATACCTTAAATAAAAGATTCTAAGTCAAAAAAGTCATTTAAAATGAGTATCTCTATAACTTTGTGAAACTTTTGGTAGTTCAGTTGTTCTCCATTATAGAAAGTCTATTTTTTAAATGAATTCATTCATTTGAAAAGGCAGAGATACAGACAGAAGGTGAGAGAGAGGAAGAGAGAAGGAGAAATACCCACTGGTTCACTCCTCAAATGGCCACAACTGCTGGATCCAGACCTATTCAAAGCTAGGAGCCAAGAGCTTCTTCTGGGTCTCCCACATGGATACAGGGGCCCAAGGACTTGGGTCATCTGCTGCTGCTTTCCCAGGCCACAGCAGGGAACTGGATCTGAAGTGGAGCAGCTGAGACTTGAACCTGCACTTGTATGCTATGCTTGCATTGCAGGTGAAGGCTTAACCTTCTATGCCACAGTGCTGGCCCCTGCAAAATTTATTACACATAGAATTTTTCATAAAAATGAATTTTTTTTCTGTTTTCCTGACAATGAAAACTCACAAGTCCATTTGCAGTTATTCTGGCAGTTGCCCTGTTGGTTGTTGTTGTTGTTGTTCTTTTCCCAAGAAAGCCGAGAGACTTAGAACCACAGATACCATTAAACCTTATCAAATGTTTCATCTCAAATTCTCTGCACTATATTTGATTTAAAAAATTACTTCAGATTCTTTCCAACATTAATCTTTAAATTAAGAGTGATGGGATTTATAGCTGTCAAGTTCAATTACCCATAGGAGATGGGTGTCCCAGTGGGAAGCAACAGTAGGCAATACTGGTGTATATCTGGATCAGGAGCTGTAGCTTGGTAATATCGAGTAAACATGGATCAGTGAAATTAAAGGCCTAAATTAAATCTCAATGGGGTGTTTAACATCATAGAATGAAGCAGAGTCTCAGAAGCCTATCCATGCCATGACCACCCGACCCTGTCCCTGTTCTCTCTACATATACCCTCTAATCCCCTGCCTGCATTACATTCCCTTACAATTTAGGCCATCTGCATTAAACTTGTCCACAACATACTGACCTTCACATCTGTCAGTCTGAGGAAATATTCAACACACCAATCCCATCTGCCTGCAGAAAAGAAAGCTACTGTACCCTCTTGTAACTATAGCACAGCCTCCCACAGTCTCTGCTCTATCTTTCTTCATTGATGGTCACCCCACATAGGCCAGCATTACACATGCTGTCATTCTCCACCCAGGCTGTGAGTACATATGACTAATACACTCCTTTCATTATCCTCTGTCCACTCTGGTGTGCCTGGTGTTTGGCTGTATTGGACTATTGATGGACAACTTCCTCCTCCACTAATGGGGCATTAGAAGGCAGTCAGGGAAGTCAGGAATACTGAAACACTGAAGTAGGTGTAACATGTGAATCAAGGAAGAGAAGAAATCTGTTGATATCCCTGCTGATATCTTTCAAAACATGTTGGTTGTGTGCAGGTCAATTCTTGCTGGCCTCATTCGTTGCTTCACTGGATTAGAAGTTTTGGTTTTACTTTGGATTGACTTAGTGACTGCTATTTCTTTACTTATACCTGCTATCCACCTACCTCTGCCATCCTATCCCATTAGTGATTGGTCTTGTAAAACACATAAGTTCATATCATTACCTAGACTTTTTTCCCAACCTCTGGGAAGAGTTTAAAATATATATTTGATAGCATTTCATAGAGTACATGTTAAAATTGTTTATATTATTCATGTATCATTTTCCACATGTAATATAATTTATGAATAATGTACAGTATACATAGTTAATTCATATTATATGTTATTGTAATGAGTTAGGATTTTATAAATCAATTAATCCTTCCTCTGCTTTTCCTTCCTTACCCTAGATCCACAAGGTACTAGCTGTCTGTCACCTACCTAGTCATTGAATTGTGGGCCACTTTCTCCCTGGTTACTATTCTGAGACACAGTTGTCTGAAGATTGAGTACCCACTTACCAAAATTGTTATGTTTCTTGACATTACAGATTATTTTTAAATTTGAAACTGGTTTTACATTGTTTTGTCTTTATCATAAACTTATTGCATTACTATATTCATTTTATTGTATTTTACCCTAGAGTGGTTTGGTTGTTGTTGGTTTCTGAAGCTAAATATCTGATCATGTACCAATTATGAAGTTTTGTTATAACCTTGATTGAAAGATTACATGCCATACCTAAATTAGGATCATTTCACTTAACACATTCCTGTTTATTACCTCTTCAGTACCAAGTTCTGTTTTAAGTGCAAGGGAAAATAGAAAGAGCTCCCGGATGTCTCATGCTCTAACTCTATATCAACCCCCTAAGGAATAGATACATTAGCACATCAATACATTTTCCCCTAATGATTATGATCATAGGGTCATGTAGTTGTTATCTGTGCATTTTGAAGGGGTGAGGAGATTACCTCTACCTCAGTGGTAGAAGTTTGGAAAAAGCTTCATGCTGAAGTTAACTTTTGAATTGCGCCTCAAAGTATTAACATGCATCAGCCAGGCAAAATATTCAAATAAAGGAATGGCAATGAGAAGGCAGGGGTTAGCAAAGACCATGGGTACTGCAGTTAATTCAGTCATTCACCAAATGATGGGTTTTCTGATTGATCAGCAACACAGACTGACTTTGGGGTGAGTATTCTGCAAGGTAGATGTGGGAGAGTCAAGCTTTGTTTCCAGGTATTCCAAATGTCACCGAGGATGGGGTGGAATAGAACAACCACAGTATAGGAGGTTACTTGTGATGACCCAGGCAACCATAGAACTTCTCGGTGCTTGTGGGATGGACCATCTCCCAGAGCATCACTCATTTAAACAATCACTTGTTCCAACTATGAAAGTAAAGCAACAGCTCAGAGGAGTCAGACTGAATCACACTTTCCAAGTGCTACATTGCCAAGGCCTCTCTATTTTACGTCCTACCTCTTTCCCATATTAAAAGTGCATTTCATTTGTCCTAAATTCATCTCATTTCCCTCTATTTCTAGGAAGCCCTTTCAGCCACTCCACTTCAGAGCCCTCTGTGCACTCATTTGCTGCTGGCATCAGATTTCCCTTCAATCCTGAGTGACA
This sequence comes from Oryctolagus cuniculus, assembly GCF_964237555.1. NCBI lineage: Eukaryota > Metazoa > Chordata > Mammalia > Lagomorpha > Leporidae > Oryctolagus > Oryctolagus cuniculus. The sequence continues at coordinate 188,707,086 of NC_091433.1, read as the reverse complement.
GATTTGTGAAAGAACCCAATTAGAACCCAGCTAATGAGCCCTCCATGGGCTCCCCTAATAGACAAGTGACTGTTTATTTTCATCTTTTGAATTAGGAAAGAGACTGTAAGTCAAGGAAGAGTTTAGAATAAAGATGCACTAATTGAATCAGAAGAACACCTGTGCTCTCCATCCTATATTTATTTATGTACTTTAATCCAACGTTGTTTAATAGGTGCAAAGTGTTTTAAACAACCTAATTATGTGCTATAGGAAAACAGACTTTCAATAAAGACTAAAGATCAACAGTACCAAGAAAATAAAAATATCAAGGAACAAAGGAATCATTTAGTCTTTTACCCTGAACTACTTTTCATAAGAAGGTGCCATGTGAAATATCATTCTTTAAATTATATTAATTGATTCTGTAGTAAAATATTATTGTTAATTGGTCTTATTTGCAAACATTTACATATCTGATAAAATATTATTTAATATGCAAAAAGTGAATTAGCATTGAAAAATCATAAAATGCCTATTTCACACATTATTTTTCTGTCACAGATCCTGAGAAGCCGCTGCTAGGGTCCACATTTGAGGTTACAATAGCCTGTTGCAGTGACAGGCCACGGGGATTCCAAGGTGACAATCATTTTATTTTAATTGTTTCTAAATGTGCAATGACTGCAGGAATCTCTAACAATGTGAATATTTAACATCCCATGATTACTCAATACCCCTCTGCTTTCTATCCTCACCAGAAGCATAGATACCAGCTGTCTGCTTTCCATAAGAGATCTCCTATTACTCAATGAATAACCTATTGTTGGTAATGGGAACATTAAAATCCAGTAACAAAAGCACTCTCTACACACAGGGCAACAGTACCTGCTGGATTTGACCTAGATGGGGAGCCAAAAACAAAACACCGTCATGATTGCACACTCTCCCTGTATTTATAGTTTTTTATGACTCCCATAGTAGTGCCCACTTCCACTCCAGAGTGGCACCTTATAAAACTATGTTGAATGGTGAGCACACAACTATTCTTCTGCCTCCATTGGCCCAAGGGCACTTCTCACAGCCAGCTAATTTCTAACCACATGAGGTTCAGGAAGATTAACAACACTGGTATCACTCCATATTCATAAAAATCCCTTCTACACATTTTTCTTTATAAAAATTTCCTTTTTTTGTGTATTGTAGATGCCATTTTCATTTCCACCCCAGCAGTGCTGCCTGATAGGACACTTTTACTTGTCTCAGTAACTTCTTTCCGTATATTCCCATAATTTCTTAAGGAGCATCACCATCTACAGAATGGACCATGCAGAATTATTATTCTATACATAAAAACAATGGTACAAACATAGATGACTGTTTTGCACAGTGGGATAAAACCATGCCATTTAAAGACATTTAGTTTGGGTTCAGAGAAGAGATAAAATTTAATGGGCGTCACTATGAACAAAACCAAAATCTGGAAGTCAGGGATGGGCAGTGCCCAGGGCAAACAAAAGTGCATATTTCATTCAAAATGTTAACAGAAATTGGTTCAAATTAAAATTATGAATTTCCCCCTTTACATCATGTTCTTCAATAGGTGAACTAATGAAAATGACCTTCAACTATGCTTTGGCCTAGAAAGTTACCACATAAAATTTATGCATCTAAATAATAGAATAAAGGTAATAAAAGGAAATGAATAAAAGATACCAACAATGTATCAGATTAGAATTAAGCAAAGCAGAAGACTAGTTCAATAATTTTGTACAGTATCATTGAAATGAAAGGCAAGATAACTCATCTGAACAAAAAAAATTCAGGAAAAAATAAAGAGAAAGGCAGACATTTCTGGAGTCAGAATTCAGACAAGAATAAACACGTAAATTAGAAGCCTATTAGAAAAAATGAATTTAAAACAGGCACAGCTGAAACCAGTGAAAGAGAGAGGGTGCATGTTAGAGAAAACAATTAGAACCAAGTATAGTAAATATATCAAGAAATAGAAAAATACAGTCATACAGCCACTTGAAGTTGAGTGTCTATTACTCACTGGCCAGTATCCTTAAGCAAGTTACTTGACTGGTGTGCATGTTTAAATTTTCAACCATGTAACAGGAATAATAAGTCTCCTTCTTAGATTTGTGGCACTGAATAAAAACGTTAATCAATACATGGAATTTAACATAGTACCTGACATGCAATGAGTCTCATAAGTGCTATTTATTATGCAAAAATGTCAATAGAAAGGGACCTCAATTAATATACTTGGCATAGGATACACATGAAACTAAAATAAGAGTAGTTGGGAAAAATGTTCCCTTGAAATTTTTGTCTCTGAAGAATAAAAGAGCATATTTATCCTCAGTTTGTTGCAGAATTGTCAACCCCATAGTTTATCCTGAAGAGGTAACTAAACTTTCATAATAAAAAAAAAATCATGGCCAGCGCCGCAGCTCAATAGGCTAATCCTCTGCCTGCGGCGCCGTCACCCAGGGTTCTAGTCCTAGTCAGGGCGCCGGATTCTGTCCCGGTTGCTCCTCTTCCAGTCCAGCTCTCTGCTGTGGCCCGGGAGTGCAGTGGAGGATGGCACAAGTCCTTGGGCCCTGCACCTGCATGGGAGACCAGGAGAAGCACCTGGCTCCTGGCTTCGGATCAGCGCAGTGGCTGCAGTGGGCATTGGAGGGTGAATCAATGGAAAAGAAAGACCTTTCTCTCTGTCTCTCTCACTGTCCACTCTGCCTGTCAAGAAAAAAAAAAAATCAGGCACTCGGAAGAAAATAGTACATAAAGTAAAAAATAAAATAAATAAGTAGATGGATAATCAGGCTGACACATTATTCATCCTCACTGCATTTCAATGGAAGATAACATAACTGCACTGACCATTTAGAGAAAAGAAGGCATGGCCCCAAAACACTGGGATCAGTAATGGCATCCTTCAATACGAAGGTAACACACAGAAAGAATAAAACTTTGGAAGATAATTTGTGTCTTTTGCATTGATTTATCACTCCATTTAATTGTTTAATATTTGCATCTCTTAATTAATCTAAACGTATTTCATATCATTAAATATATATCTTTCCTCACTGGGAAATGATAACTTTGGACACAGATTTCAACATATTCATACAGATGAATATGCCCCAACTTTTACTAATTATGTGATTCTAAGTAAAATAATTTTGTTGAGACACAGTCCTTTGTCTTCCTGGAAAGTGGTATAGATCACCAACTCCTGGAACTGAAATATTCAAATGAGTAGCTTATTTATATGTCATAAACATTAGTTTATTTAATTAGTCTTGAACAAATTGAAAGAAATAAGGTAGAGAAAAATCCTGGATTATTGCTTCCTACAAGGAAATCTAGTCAGGATAGAATATCTCAGACAAATAAATGTAGGATTCCATGTTCTGGACAATATGATCAATTTTATCAAAAGCTTTTACCTCATAGATAATATATCAGTGTTCTCTTTGAAGATTTTTCCTCCCAGGGAGTTTTAGCATTTAAAATTAAGCATTCTGAACTTTTTTTCTTTCACACAAAACATGAAGTATATTTTAACCATCTACTCTTATAAGGAATAAAGAAGATATCAAAAGAAATAAGAAATCTGTGGTTTAGTTGTTCAGATAGTTAACAAAGGACAGGATCTAAGTGAGACTACATTTCTTCAGGCACAGAAGCAACCTGGTAACTCTAAATTAACAAAATTAGTCATCCAAAAAGAAGGAAAGTTGGTTAAGATGCCACTTTGGATACCTGCATCCTATATCAGGATACCCGGTTGGAGTAATGACTCTACTGGGATTCCAACTCCCTTTAAACGTGCAACCTGGGAAACAGCAGGTGATAGATCAAGCCCTGGACCCATGCTGTTCATGTGAAAGACTCCTGTAAGAATCCTTGAATTGCTACAGCCTGTCCCAGCCCAGCTATTGCAGCTATCTCTTTCTCTGTATCTCTGTTGCTCTCTCTCTCTCTCTCTCTCTCTGTGTGTGTGCATGTGTGCATGTGCTTTTCAAATAAATTAAAATGAATAAGTAAATATTTAAGAGGGAATTTCAACCTCTGTGTTTTCATTCATTTCCTGCTGTGTGATTCTGTATAATTGAATCCATTTAGATATCAATCAAATTGTGAGTCCAATTCTAGACCACAGACGAATATCAATTGAAATGTTTCTAATGTAGAAAATGATGAAATGAAAAATAATCCCCCTTCAGTGCCAAGTGGATATTTATAGAAAAAAATATTAGGAATTGACATGTATTAGGTGTCTATTTATGATGGGCATTTTAACTAACCTTATCAAATCCTGGAAGGTAATTATGTATTAATGCAACTAAAACTCAGTAAAGCTAAGCAGTTTGCTGAATCATTGTCTCTACAGGTCATCAGAACAGAGCAGAGGTTCTATCATTCATCCACATCATCTCTGATGTGTGAATTTTCCCACTTTGCTTTATTATAATGTAGAATGATAGCTGTTCCTCTGGCTAAGTGAAGCTGAAAATATTCTCAGAGTCCCACTTTCTTCATATGTATATCATACTCTATAGTAACACATATTTCATAGTCAGATTATACCATGTAATCTAAATAAATGATAGCTGGGTTTTCCCTTTTATATTTTTTAATTTAACTTCATTCAGATTTAGCTGATTTTGGAGGAAGGGAGGGATTGAGAGAGAGAAAGAGTGAGAGAGAGAGAGATAAGGGAAAGAGAGAGAGAGAGAGAAAGAGAGAGAAAGAGATTCTGATAGACAGAGGTTCCATTCTCTCATTTACTCTCTGACTGTCTATAAGGACGGTGACTTATATATATAAGGTACAGGGCAGGGTTAGGAAGCCAGAAACTTAATTGAGGTCTTCCACATAAGCAGCAGAAGCCCAAGTAGTTTTGCAGTAACAGGAAGGAGGCCTCAGGGATGGAGCCAGAACTCAAACCAAGGCACGCTGATAAGGGTTCAGGGCATTTCAATGAGCAATTTAATCATTAGGCCAAATGTCTGTTCTCTTTTTACTATTATTTTTCTCTTTATAGTTTGATGTGAAAACTAAATGAGATAAGTATCTCAATAAGGGACATTTAATATATAACTATAAGATCTTTCACACTAGCAATGCTACAAGTGAACACAAGGTAAGCACACATTCATGCAGTCATATTTTCCCATTCAGCTTTTCCTCCAGATTTTGTGGCTGTGACAATCTCCTTGGTGTCTTGGAAGCTCTGTGTAATGTTTCTCATACCAGAGACAGAAAGCCATCCCCATAGCCACATGTTGTGTAGAGCAGATCCGTGTGCCTCACATGTAGTCTCCCAGTATGTTGTACACAACTGAAAGTTGGAGAATCATTTGGCCATAATAGATGAGCATAAGAAAAGAATATTATCCCATGTTTTGAAAGTAGAATGTTATTTTCTATTGTATTTCTCCAAAAATATAATTTAGAGAGAAAAACTCATTGAGCCCTAGCTCTCTGAACAATCCCATATTAACTTCCTCTGATAATGCCCACATCTGTTAGCTTGTTAGAGATGAAGTTGAATGCTACTTGGAATCAGTGTTAAGCAAATGTTTGGATGACACGCAGAATCCTCCTGGATTGGTTGTGAATTTATTTTTGCCAATCTTTACTAGTTTTATTTCAGCAAACAAGAATACAGTATCAAAGCTGATGGCCAGGAAATTCCCAGGAAATTCTGCTGTCCCATCTGCCCTTCTGAAGGTTTGGCGAGTTGGAGATGACTGGAAATAAGCCCAGCTAGCGGAGCCCAGCTGTGCTGGGTTTGGACAGACTGCAGATGGGGAGAGTCAGGCTGGAAGAGCCTAGGATCTAAGACCTCACTGCTGGAAGTCAGAGGAGGAGGAGGAGGAGCAGGAGGCTGAGCCCTGCCAACTCCTGTACAGTGTGGGCAGTGAGAAGTAGATTCCCAAGCTCCCTGCGTTTTCATTACACACAAATAAAGGAATTTATAGGCTCAGAATGCCTTCATTTCTATTTGAAAGGAGAGGAGGGGAAAGGGGGCTGGTAAATGGCAAAACTGAGAGGCTTGATTTTTCCCCCTCAAACCTTTCTTTTCCCATTTGGTACTCTGCTTCTGTTCTAGTTCTCCTTAGCCTTCTGCCTGGTCTCCAAAGAGGAGAAATTTTCATTGTGATTATGTAGTTAATATAGCTAATTTAGCCTGATGTTTTCATAGCCCACAAGCAGAATTCCAGAATAATCAGAGGAAATATTTAGACAAGTAGATCTAGCAAAAATAAACAGCTGATATGTGTGTTTAATTTTTTCCTCCTAAATGCATGTAAACACCTGGGATGTAGATTAGAGCAAGGTACCAGAATTAAACAAAAGCAATGTTGGTGTAAGAGAGATATGACTTGCATACTGCATTTGTGCAATAAACCTGATCTTTCTCAGCAATAGTTTTCTCAACAGTAAAACTGAAATGATAAAATGGTGCTGCACAGTTGTTCTAAGTTTTAATTAAAATACAGATAAAAAGTGTAATGCCAAGTATTGATTGAAAGTCTGTGTCTTTCCAAACTATATATGTTGAGATTTCATCCTCAGTTTCATAGTACTTGTAGATGGATTCCTTCATCCAGAGGTAAGTAAGTAAAGACAGTGACGCTTTCCTTATAAGAAGAGACCAGAGAGCTTGTTGCTTTCCAACATACAAGTATACAAGAATTCATCCGTCTGCAACCCAGAAGAGGCTGCTCTCCAACACCCAGCCATGTTGGCACCCCGATCTCTGACTTCCATTCTCCAGAACTGTGAGAAATAATTGTGTCTTGTTTTGTTTTTAAAGATTTATTTATTTATTTGGAAAGTCAAAGTTAGAGAGATGCATCGATCTTCCATCTGCTGGTTCACTCTCCAGAGGGCTGCAACATTGGGCAAGGTGGAAGCCAGGAGCCAGGAGTTTCGTCTCCAGGCCTTCCACTTGGGTGGCAGGGTACAGACATTTGGAGCATCTTCTGCTGTTTTTCCCAGGACGTTGTCAGGGAGAGGGATTGGAAGTGGAGCAGCTGGGATATGAACCAGTAGCTATATGGGATGATAGTGTCACAGGTGACAGCTTTACCCATGATGCCACAATGATGACTCCATGTTTTTTGTTTTTTGTTTTTGTTTTTGTTTTTGTTTTGTCATACTATCTTGTTTGTAGTGGTTTGTTAAAACAGTCCAAAGATACCAGTTATTTAAAATTCAATATGGAAAAAAATAAAATCAATGAAATTTTTTACTACTGACATTTTAAATCAGTAATGAATATTGTTTTGTCATTATCATTGTGTACTAAGAGGATGAGAGACATGTTTCTTACTAAGAGATTTCAGGTTTCAGCAAAGAGGGAAATTAAAAAAACAAGGTGAGGTAAAATGGGAACTTTGTTGTATGTCCTTAATGTCACAGCAAAGAACTCTCCACTTCTACACTGGCAGTGGCCAATCAAAAATACTAGATGTACGGACAGAGATATACTTGCATATGCAACATCATTCATACACACACATTCCTGTTATGTATCTACATATCATCTATCTATCTATCTATCTATCTATCTACCTATCCCCTTTCTATCTATCCTCTCTCTGTCAATCTACTTACTGAGATTAGGGATTCAAACAGCCATGGGACCTCCTGAAGTCATTCTGAAACACCTGGCAGTAAGTGTTGTATGCCAAAAGAAATAAAGATGGTCTGAAAAATCTAACACAGTCTTGGTTTTCCTCTTCTTATTATTTCTCTCCTTCTCCTTTTGATCCAGGAGGGTTGCTGTTAGAGAGAGGAGCGGAAGTTTGACAGTTGTGGAAAATATCAGCAGATGTGTAGGCTGCTCTGGGATAGCTCAGGACAACCTGCATAGGAACCCTGACAGTAGTTTCACAGCCAAAGCATGACCTGCCATAGGAATGCCCCAGTGTCCATCCCGCCATGGTACAGATGCATCTAGCCCCTGCACACCAGTCCAGCCAGCCTGCATTACAGCCTTGTCCTGCCCATATGACAACCCACATGCTGTGCACCAACAAACTCCCTTTCTTTACTGTGCATCACTCAATCCTCCCTTTCCATGCACCTCTAGCCCTGCCTCCCATGCACAACCAACCCTTCCTCCTTTCTATGTAGCAGAAACTATAAGTTCCCCCATGTAGTGAATCTAAAACTAGTCACCAACTGTAAATATAAATAGGGATGCAGGATGCGTCCTTGCAATGACATTTTGGTCCCTATGTCATTATAATGAAACCACCATGGCTGGCACTCCCACTCCCATCATGCACCTGACATCATGATATTACTGATTTTTCAAAAATGGGCACTCAAGCCCCTCCCTCTTTAAATATCCAGTTAAACTCCACTTCAGACATCACCCGCTGTGTTTTTTCAGGATGTAAAAGGATGGCCCAAATCTTGTTGTAGGTTTTGTTTATTTGTTTGCTTGCCTGATTGGGTTTTGTTGGTTTTTGGGGGATCTTTTTGTCTTTTTGGCTGTTTGTGCACTCTTTCTCTATACATCTCTCCTGACTTATTGTCCTCCACTTTGAATTCTTTCACGAATGGAGGAAAGAAACTGGGATAAACCAAGTAAGGGGCATACTGCCTGCAATACCTTCTTAAAATTCAATTTAAGTTTAAAAAATTAGAAATGGTAACGTAAAAAAAATCACAAAGGTAAAGAAGATATTTATGCAAACTTTTGAATTCACCTTCCCACAACTGGTATCCTTTTGAATACCCATTCTTCTGCTTCTGTGTTGCTGCCCTAAACAAATGCACAACAGGTAAGAGATACTGATTTAGGCGTCTCCTAGATAATCTATGCAAGTATTCATGCATCAAGGCTCACCTCACAGAGTGAGCTTCATGATTCTGGAAGCTCAGAACCAAGATTTGAGTCTGAGGCTTATAGTAGATATTCTGACATTCTCTGTGATGGATGGGGGATTCCTACAGCTCAAGCGAAAACTGAGCAAGCAGATAGGACTCAGTGCTGCCTCCCGAGCGATGGAATTTCAGGAACCCAGGGTAGATTGTCATTAGGTTGAGTTGGGCCATGTGTTGCTGAGGGGTGGGCTCAGGACGGAGCAGTATGGTAGTTCGGGGAACTGTACAAGTTCATCTTAGAAAAACCTTGATGACAATTACCCTGAGGCCTGAAAGGCACTCCACTTCTCATTACTACTCCTGTAGAGTCTAATAATTCCAAGCATGTTTGGAAGGCCTTTAGTAATGTTACTTCCCACAAAGCAACCATATTAGCCACCGTTTTGTTACTACAACTAAAATGAATGAAAGAAGCTACATATGAAGAAAACAGGTTATTCAGTTCATAGCTTATGAGATTCACAGTCTTAGATCCAGCATCCCCCATTAGCCCAGCATCTGATAAGGGTGGTGAATGACACAGAATGTCTTCAGAGGGAGAATAACACGGTGAGCTGGAAGCAGGGAAAGGTGCTAAGACGTGTTTGTCTGTATGTTTTCTTGATTCTATCATGGGGAGTCCACTTTAACCCAGACTAACACAAAGACCTTTTAAGTGCCCCACCTTCTGGCCTCCATCCATAATCCATCAACCTATGCTTTTGGGCTTTAAACATCTGCATGATTTCAGAGGGGTTATGTTCTAACTAATGTAGCAACCCTTATACTTCATTATGGGAAGGCAGCCTGTTGGAGAAGGTCAAGGTTTCTCTCTCTCTCTCTCTCTCTCTCTCTCAACACACACAAACATACACACACACACCTTGAGGCTCTGGCCACATTGCTTTGAGAAGCTGCATAAAATCCCATAATGGTATCAGTTTTTATTTGGAAAAAGGCTACTTATGATAAGTCAATGTAGCATTTATTTGTGAAAAAATATATATGATTAAAAATCACCTCAAAAATAGTGTGCTGCCTTTGAGCTCTATGTGCCTCTAGGAGCTAGCTTGTAAGGAGAGCCTGGCTAGTAATACAATTAAATAATTGTTTGTTCGAATAGCTAGAATGAGACATCACTGTAATATTGACACACTGAAAATATCTATTTTACTTACTCCATTCACTTACTCCATGGGAGATAGACACAGAATTGACTGTGCTTATTGCATATTCATATATCCATTCAAAAACATGAATCAATTTCCCAATCTGAAAATAATTAGAGATATCAGTGAAAGTGAACAGGTAGAGTTATTTAGGTGAATGTAAAAGAAATGGTAAAGAATTGCTATTTTCATTATTGACTTTTTTTTTTTTTGACAGGCAGAGTGGACAGTGAGAGAGAGAGACAGAGAGAAAGGTCTTCCTTTGCCATTGGTTCACCCTCCAATGGCCGCCGCGGCCGGCGCACCGCGCTGATCCGATGGCAGGAGCCAGGTACTTCTCCTGGTCCCATGGGGTGCAGGGCCCAAGCACTTGGGCCATCCTCCACTGCACTCCCTGGCCACAGCAGAGAGCTGGCCTGGAAGAGGGGCAACCAGGACAGAATCCGGTGCGCCAACCGGGACTAGAACCCGGTGTGCCAGCGCCGCTAGGTGGAGGATTAGCCTAGTGAGCCACGGCGCCGGCCCATTATTGACTCTTAATTATTGTAGACTAGTTCATATTGTAGTCCTTTTAAAACACACATTTCAGCAAGCTAAGGGTTATAAGTCCAGGGGCTACAAAACTCAACCACAGTTCTCCTTCAAACTTGTTATACATTACTGCACATAAATTATTCTAAAATATCTTTCTTATTTTTATCCATTTGGCAATAGAAAAGAATTGATTAGTATGCAAGATATTCTTAGAAACTGTGTTCTTTGTTCCTTTGAGATTATTGTTGAAATGCAATATTATTGCAAGAAAGTTTAAATTGTCTTGAATTCAAATTCTCTCATAAATTCTAATAAATGTGTAGAATCATTTAATAGTGTTGTTTGAGGCCGGCACCATGGCTCACTTGACTAATCCTCCACCTGTGGTGCCAGCACCCTGGGTTCTACTTCTGGTTGGGGCACCGGGTACTAGTCCCGGTTGCTTCTCTTCCAATCCAGCTCTCTGCTATGGCCCGGGAGGGCAGCGGAGGATAGCCCAAGTGCTTTGGCCCTGCACCCACATGGGAGACCAGGAGAAAGCACCTGGCTCCTGGCTTCGGATCGGTCCAATGCCAGCCGTAGCGGCCATTAAGGGAGTGAACCAATGGAAGGAAGACCTTTCTCTCTGTCTCTCTCTCACTTTCTATAAATCTCTGTCTCTCTCTCTCACTGTCTAACTCTGCCTGTCAAAAAATAAAAAAAAAAAAATAGTGTTGTTTGACAGAAAATGAGGAGATCTGCCTTCTGGTTTAAATACCACCAAGGGCTGTATCTATATTTCTTAAGTTTTTTACACACACACATATATATATGTATTATATTTTCTTTAAAACAGGGATATTAATATCTTATAATGTTAGATTCATAACAATGATCATAAAGTAGGGAAAGGAATGTATATTGTCATATGGTATAATTCAGCAAACGTAGTATTTGTAACTATTTATACCAACTAATATGATATCCACACAACTTATATACTCTCTCTACATTAACTTCCACATATAAAATACGACATTTGTCTATCTGTGTCTGGTTTATTTTACTTAGCACAATGAATTCCAGATCCATTCATTAAGTTGCAAATGTAACGATTTCATTCTTTTTATGAAAGAGTGATATTTTATCATGTACTTATATCACATTTTTTCTATCTATTCATCAGTTAATTTATCTAGATTAAAAAAACTAAGTCTATCATTACAACAAATAATTCCAGCTTAGCCGAAACATAAAACCAAATATTTTTAGTGGAACTACTGGTTCAAGTTCCTTTTCTCTCAATGAAACAGATTTAAGATTATTGCAACTCCATGGAGCAAACTAGATTCAATATTTTTGCATATTCTAATGGGAAAGCATAGGTGACAGGTAACACAAGAATAACAAATTAAATCTATCTTAAAATAGCTCCATAGACAGAACAGAAACCAAAACTGTTTCAACAGAACATTGTACTGGGAATCAAGAAACTGGATTGCTAAACCACATTCCCCACTGTCTGGATGCATGGCATTGGCCCAGCTGTCTTTCTTCTCTGAATCTCAATCCTTTCTCTGCAGAATGTTTCCCATCAGCTCTGAGGCCTCTTGGAGTTCATGCTCCATGTGCTTTTATGCCGAGCTCAGAGCAGACATTTTAAAGAGTGCAGCTGCTTCAAATAGCCTGGGGATGAGACATAAATTAGGAAACTCTAACTCCTCCAAGGCATTCAATTAACTTAGATGAAGTAGGTGATTGCCACAGTTTCAGACTGGCTAGCCCAATCTGGATGGTGGCATTCATATCCTCTGGGCTTGGTGAGCAGGTCAGTCCCACCGGCTATGGGGCCAAGAATGGTGGTAACGGAAGAACAATGAAGGCAAGTAAGATTTAGTTCTAACCCTGAACCAAAGTCCATTTCCTATTGGAAACAAGTGCACAGACATAAAAAATAGAAGTAGCCTCATTGTGGTAAAGGGGTGAGGTATCAAGATATCTGACTCATAGGAGCTGAAAGACGAGCAAATAAAATCTAGTTTTTTTTTCTAACCTCAATTTTCTCACACACAAGATGAAGTAAGGATAAGGAAGGAAAATCACATGTGAGAAATAAGCTTGGGAAAGTAAACAGAACCACGAAAGTGCTGCTTACTCTCGTCCTCTCTGCAGTACGTTCTGCTACTTCAGTACAAACACAAAAGGCCACACTTGCGCACATTCTGTGACTTCATTAGCTATGACCACAATATAGTTTTCAATCAAATGTTTTTGTCACAATATTTTAAGAATTACTTTATGCAATTACAATTATGTACAAAAAGAAAACTCTCATATAAGATTATGCTCTTCACTGAAGGCCTCATGGACCCCTGAAGCAGATGCCTACAGTCTCCTAAGATGAGCATTCAAAGTTTGTCCTGAAGGAGGTGAGGAGTCCATCATCACACAACCATTTACTCCTCTTTCTTTCTCAGGGTGCTTTTAAGAATGTCTTCCAGGCCAGCACTCTGGTTTAGCAGGTAAAGCCACCACGTGCAGTGCCAGCATCCCTTATGGGCATAGGTTCGTGTCCCAGCTGCTCCTCTTCTGACCAAGCTCTCTGCTATGACCTAGGAAAGCAGTAGAAGATGGCCCAAGTGCTTGGGCCCCTATACCCATGTAGGAGACCTGGAAGAAGCTCCAAGCTCCTGGCTTCGGATCGGCACATCTCCAGCAGTAGCGGCCATCTGTGAAGTGATCCAGGTGATGGAAGACCTCTCTTTCTCTCTCTCTGCCTCTGCCCCTGCCTTTGTAACTCTGCTTTTCAAATGAATAAGTAAATCTTTTTTAAAAAATCAACGTCTTCCTTTTTAAAATTAGTATTCATTTATTTATTAGAGAGAGACAGAGAAAGAGAGAGAGAGAGAGACAAAGAAAGAGAAAATCTCCCATCTGCTGGTTCAGTCCCCAAATGTCTATAACGGCCAGGTCTGGACCAGGCTGAAACCAGGATCCTGGAGCTCAATCCAGAAACACCATATAGGCGACAGGGACACAACTGCTTGATTGCTCGATTTATCACCCCTTCTTTCCAGAAAGTACCTTAGCAGGAAGCTGGAGTCTGGATCTGGAGCAGGTATCAAATCCAGATACTCAGTTTTTGGATGCAGATGCCCTCACTGCTAGACTAAATGTCTCCCCAGTAATATTGTCTTCAAATTGCAAAAGTGAAAGGAAAATACATTTCTTCCTTGCTCCCTCAATCTTTGAAATCACTGCCTTCCACTAAGCTCCTCTGGCAACTAACACATTTTGGAACATCTGTCATCTTCCTTGCTACTTTTCATAACGGATTCTCCTCCAAACACATACAAATTTATCATTTCTACAAATATTTACACATAAATCAAACATTGCAAACTTTGTTTTCTAACTATATTGTTAAATATTTCCTGCCTTCTGGATGACATCAAAATCACTATTTTTTTTTCTCTAATTAAGCATTTCACTTGCTTCTGTACCTGGGTCCCATGACCTATAAATTTGATCTTATAGATATACATATTTCTGTGGCCGCAGTCTCTTTCTAACAATGTCATAGGCAGCAGTTTCAGTTTAACATAAATGCAGATACCTTCTTTCCCCATACCTATAGCTGAGTTATGAATATTTCTAGAAAAAGAAGTCAGAGAATCCTTTGAAATTTCTGCACTTCTCAATTCATGGTAGGAGAATATTAAAAAGCCTCCCCACGAGTGTTTCCTTGTGGACTAATTGCAGGCTTGCAACTGTCTCATGATCTAGTTCCTGGAAACTTCAAAGGTGTGATGGGTAGGAAAGAGCATGAACAGCTTTAAATCAACAAATAGGGAAAAACAAAATGGATTCAAATTAGTGCAAAATGAATCAAAATATGATTAGTTTTATAACTATAAAATTGACTGAATCAAGTCAAGAACTTTTCCATAAATAGTTCTCTGTGCTCATATGATTGTGCTGTAGAATTCTATCAAACAAATAGTAAGTATTAACAACCTAAGGCACATCTTTCAGTAAGATAGATGAAGCAGAGCCAGCAGCACTGTTAAGCCACCACGTGTTATGCTGACATCCGTATGAGCGCTGGTTTGAATCCTCGATGCTCAACTTTTGATCCCTCTCCCTGTGTGCCTGGGAAAGCAGTACTTGAAAGCCCATGCACTTGGACTCCTGCTACACACGTGGAAGACCCAGATGGAGCACCAGGCCCTTGGCTTCAGCCTGTCCAAGCTCAGGCCATCACAGACATTTGGGGAGTGACCCACCAAATGAAAATTCTCTCTTTCTCCCTCTCTCTCTCTCTTTCTCCTTTCCCTTTCTCTCCATAATTCTGCCTTTCAAATAAATAAATACATTCTTAAAAAAATAGATGAAGGAAGATAGCATTATCCTATATACCATATCCTGAAAAATGAGATACTAAATATAAAATTATAAATATTCATCATCATAGATACATGCTTCAAAGTTCTGAAACTGTTAGAAACGTATATTAAAAATGTAATAAACATGTGCCGGTGCCGTGGCTCAATAGGCTAATCCTCTGCCTTGCGGCGCTGGCACACCGGGTTCTAGTCCCGGTCGGGGCGCCAGATTCTTTCCTGGTTGCACTTCTTCTAGGCCAACTCTCTGCTATGGCCAGGGAATGCAGTGGAGGATGGCCCAAGTCCTTGGGCCCTGCACCTGCATGGGAGACCAGGAAAAGCACCTGGCTCCTGACTTCAGATCAGTGCGATGCGCCGGCCACAGCGCACCAGCCATGGCAGCCATTGGAGGGTGAACCAACAGCAAAAGGAAGACCTTTCTCTCTGTCTCTCTCTCTCACTGTCCACTCTGCCTGTAAAAAATGATTAAAAATTTTTAAAAAAGTAATAAACAGATCCTCATTCAATATTACGTAAAGCAAATTTAAAGAAGGATAAGAGAAAACATATATCACTCTCCTATATTACTGCAAAGCAATCTGAATAATTAGTATGATTGTGACTCTAATATATGACTATTGGACAAAATCTAAAGCACTTTTTGCTTGGAGTAAGTCGTGAGATTGCAGTAGATGTTGGCCAAGGCTGCGATCATCAGAAGGCTGTCCAGAGCAATATATTCATGGTGCTCCCTCACATGGCTTTCAATGGGCACTGGTTGTTGGCTGGGGCTATTGACGGGAGCATTGGAACATAGTGTCTCCAATTGGACTGTGCATCTCTTAGCACAGAATCTGGGATTCAAGTGGGAGATTCTAACAGTAAATGTTCCAAGAGGAGGTATGTGGAATTTGGCAAGACAGTGAAGGATTAGGCATGCAGCTAGCAAAGTATCTCTCCACTGTATCCTATTCTTTAGTGAAGTCATAGGTCCCATCCAGTTTTAAGTAAGTTGCATGTCAGTTTTTGGGAAAGGAGATAGCATTGCATATATCATTGGAAAATAAAACCTGATATTATTAGTCCTATAGCCATGAAATTAAATAAATAAATAAATAAATAATATTCCTCCTTATACATAACATATTCACCATCTGCCCTGATAAGAAGTCACATTTTAATCTCATTCCACTATCAGGTCAAAGACAAGTATCTCATCATCTAAATCAAGGCCCTGGGGGTAGCATATCACAGTGGGTTAAGCTGCGGCCTACATCCCATATGAGTGTGAATTTGAGTCCTAAGCTACTAGTTCTAATCCAGCTCCCTGGTAATGCACCTGAAACGGCAGTAGAGGATGGTCCAAGTGCTTGGGCCCCTGCCATACATGTGGGAGGCCAGGATGGAGGTCCTGGCTCCTGTTTTCAGTCTGGTCCATCCCTGGCCATTGAGGACATATAGGAATTGAACCAGCCAATGGAAGGTCTCTCTCTCTCTCTCTCTCTCTCTCTCTCTGTCTCTGTCTCTCTGTCTTTTCTCTCTCTGTAACTCTGCTTTGAAATAAATAAATATTTGTTAAAACCATAAAAATAAAATAAAACAAGGGTAGGTGCAGATTAGATTCCTCAAATTTGGTTCTGTGGACGCATTTCTTTCACTAAAATTTCCTCTTAACACAAATTCCTGTGAATTCAAAAGATAAGTTGTATTCTACCACCTCATACATCCAGTGTAAATCATGAGAAAGGGATGTAGTACAGCAATATTAGGCATTCATGTTCTAGTACTTAATGTCGACTTGTTTATGGCAAATATGAATCCAGATGGGCAGATGTTGTGACTTCTTCCATTAAGATCCAAATATGCATCTTCATAGGTCATTATTCCACTCCTTGGGCATTTAGTTCTACTTGATGAGTTAGTCTATTTTTTTCTATTAAAACCAGTATAAGATTATAAAAAAGACTCACACACAATATGGGGTCTAATCTGGTGTGATTGGTTGAATTATATTACTCCAAAATTAATGTTTTAAAGCCCTAATCCCCACTACTGAGAATGTGATCTCATTGGCAAGTATGATCATTGTAGAGGCTAACCATGAAGATGCGGACAGTTGTCAGTATGGGGTGTCATTAATCCATTACAACTTGTGTCTTATGAAAAAAGAAATTTTTTTCTGTATAAGACAATGTTGAGAGAATGAGAAGACAAGCTTTGTAGGAAATATTTAGAGGGGCTGGTGCTGTGGCACAGTACATTAAAGCCCTGGCCTGAAGCGCTGGCATTCCATATGGGCACCGGTTCAAGATCTGTCTGCTCCACTTCCGATTCAGCTCTCTGCTATGGCTGGGGAAAGCAGTAGAAGATGGCCCAAGTCCTTGGGCCCCTGCACCCATGTGGGAGACCTGGAAGAAGCTCCTGGCTCCTGGCTTCAGATTGGCATAGTTCGGGCTGTTTCGGCCAATTGGGAAGTGAACCATCAGATGGAAGACCTCTCTCTCTCTTTCTCTCTCTCTCTCTCTCTCTGCCTCTCCTCTCTCTATGTAACTCCGACTTTCAAACGAATAAATAAATCTTCAAAAAATTTAGAAAAGACATATAGGATAAATAAATGTTGCAAAAATAAGTGATAATATTATAATTTATAGAGTAAAACAAATAGAAGGTATATAATATCACATAAATAAATAAACTGTGATATTTACAGAAAATAAATGTTGTCAGTACTAACAAATGATCTAAAAACCCATGAAAAGACAAGGAGAAAATTTAAATGTATATTAATAAAAATAACCAAATATAAAAGGCTATATCCTTGTGATTCCAAATATATGGCATCTTAGAGAGAGAAAACTATGAAGACAATAAAGTGGTTATAGTTGACAAAGAATTTATGGGAAAGGGAGAATGAGTAAGTACAACATGGCGCATTTGAGGGCAATGAAACTACTCCATATGATTTTACAGTGGTAAATACATGTTTTTATGTATCTTTTCAAACCTAAAGAATGTTAATTGGCTGGCTCCGTGGCTCAATAGGCTAATCCTCTGCAGAGCTGGCACCCCAGGTTTTAGGGGCACCGGATTCTGTCCCGGTTGCTCCTCTACCAGTCCAGCTCTCTGCTGTGGCCCGGGAGTGCAGTGGAGGATGGCCCAAGTCCTTGGGCCCTGCACCCCCATGGGAAACCAGGAGAAGCACCTGGCTCCTGGCTTCGGATCAGCACAGTGCACCGGCCCCAGCACACCAGCCGTAGCGACCATTGGGGGTTGAACAAACAGAAAAGCAAGACCTTTCTCTCTGTCTCTTGGTGACAATAATGGAGGGTAAATGTAGGTGTATTGATTGTAACACTCTGGTAGGAAATGTTTATATTGGGTGGAGCTGTGGATGTACGGGGCAGGAGTGACAGGGAAATCTCAGTATCTTCTATTTATTTTACTGCAAATTGAAAATTAATCTAAAAATAAAGTATATTTTTAAAAATTAGGGAAAAACATGAAAACTACGTTTTATCTTCATATAAAATGTACTTTATTTTATTTTTAAATTTTGATTACTATTGAGAACATTTTTCATGTATTTCATAGCTCATTTCTAAGAAATACTTCTTCCTAGGAATACATTTAAAAAATTTAAATACCCAAAAGGAGGGTTTCTGGAGACAAGGATGAGAAATGGCAGAATGTCATGTGAACATGTAGGAAAGGCTCTGGGAGATGCGTAACCAAATTGAAGAATGCAAAACGCTTTCTGAAAGCAGACAGGTTCTGAAAGAGAAGCATAGAATAGCTTTTCCCACATAGCCTTCAAAAGGAATTGCAGGTGCTCAAACCTTGAATTTACATTCCCAACCTTCTGTAGTTTAAACTACCCAGTTTGGGCACTTTGTTTTAGCAGCTCTAACAAATTCTTAAATCAAAATTTATTTCCAGTTTCAAGAAATTCAAGCCAAGTAGAAGGAAGATCTCAAACACACTCAACTGGTCATCAGATTCTTCATACTCCTGCCAGGTATTTACTCTTCCAAAAAAAACACAGATGCAATATAAAAATGAATTTTGCATATAATTAAATCACACAGCTGAGAGCTATTAAGTAATAAGGATGTTTATTTTATAATTCAGAGTTGTATAGCTAATGTGACAATCATTACAGAGTATGCATCCTTGACTCTGAATTTATTTACTATATATAATCCTTACTCTGAGACATTCTATAGATTAGAGCTCTCTTCTTAGCAATTATCATTGGTCAGTTTATCTACAATTCCAGTTGACAAGGTGATTAGATGTGATTAGATGTGTCACTTGTCTTCCTTTTGGCAAGGGCCACCCATAATAAAGAGAATGAATCCATGGAAGGCCCTATGATTGACCCAGCTCTTCCACCACAAGTGGTCCTTCTTCATTCTCAAGTTACTTTCTCATTCAGCTCCTGTCCTCAATGTTGGGGTCCCATGGGTTTGTTTTCACTATGAATTGTTCTCTCTAATTTGCATTCCAGGTGGGTGGTGCTCTGTGCACTGTATGGCTGTTAAATTTCCAACTGGTTTCTATGAATCTTAATAGAATTAGCTTGATTAAATAGATCCACAGAGTTCTCTGAAAAAATCAATACATCTTGGACTGACATGAAAAATATTGAAGGACAACACTCTTTTTTTTTTTTTTTTTAATTTGACAGGTAGTTACAGACAGACAGTGAGAGAGAGAGAGAGACAGAGAGAAATGTCTTCCTTTCATTGGTTCACTCCCCAAATGGCCGCTACAGCCAGCACTGCACCGATCCGAAGCCAGGAGCCAGGTGCTTTTTCCTGGTCTCCCACATGGGTACAGGGGCCCAAGCACTTGGGCCATCCTCCACTGCCCTCCCAGGCCACAGCAGAGAGCTGGACTGGAGGAGAAGCAGCCAGGACTAGAACCCAGCACCCACATGGGATGCAGGCACCACAGGAGGAGGATTAAGCAAGTGAGCCATGGCACCAGCCCCAAAGGGGCAACACTCTTAAAATACTTTAAAGTGCCTGTTAGCTTGAAGGAGTCTACAAGGCATGCTTTAAGATTCTTAGAAGTCACAGAGTCTGGGAGAGAACTCTCAAGAGACATGACTTTAAACATTTTTAAACTAGGCTGGCATGTGGTCCCAAGAAAATGTGAAATATCTTGAAATTCTGTTTTGCTGGTGAAACACTAAATTTAATAATTGTTCTAAGACCATTTAATATTCCAAGTCTTTTTCTGGGAGATGTTAGAGTTGAGTAACAATTTGACTTTAACCCTACTAGTCCTGACTCCTGTTTGTATTTTCTGTGTATTGTGCATTACAAATTAGCAACTCTTGCTTTAGTTCATTTTGCTATTCTTGCATAGAAAGTTACAAGTTCTCCATAGTCCCTGTTAATATTATGCCTGAAAGTCTGTCTGCAATAACAACTGGAACTCCTGATTTTTCATGCAATTATTGATTTTCCTCAAATTTTCTACTACCATATTGCTAGGCCACCATTATCACATCTTCCAAAAGCAAGCATTCTCCTCGCTCTCCTGGTTTCAATAACAATATACTTGAAGATTTTCCAGTTTTCAGAAAGTGTATCCTCAACATCCTTGCAGATTCTATGTAAATCCCAGACCCAAAGTCAAGGCCACATGTTCAGGTTTCTAATAGAACAGCATCCTACTTCAAGGAACCAGTTTCTAATCCAGGAATCTATTCCTGCCTCAAAACCACCATTTAGAATAAATTTAGAATAAAACTATACTTAATTCATTAAGGTCATAATTCTGTCTGGAATTCAAACAGATTTAGTGGTGATTTCCAATGTCCGCTCCACAGTTTCTGAAACTTTTATTAAGGGGACATTTATGGATGAATAATAATATGGTTACGTTTTTAAAATAAAAAAAGTGTATGCCTTTTGTATAAAATTTCTTGGCAATTTGTTGTCGCTCCCCGTCTTCGTGGAGGAGCAACAGTGAACCCTGCCTAGGCTTCATATCCGAGTCACGGCACCATTATGTCGCTCCCCCTCTTCGTGGAGGAACGACACAGGACCCTGCGCTGTTCTTTTGTCTGCTCGGCCCTCCCCGGGTTTGCTGCTGGTTCTTCCCGGGTTGGCTACTGTCCCTTCCACCTCCGTGGAAGGGCAGTTCCCCCTGGCCACATTCCCCACTTCCGCAGGGGAGCGGCACACCGCCGGCCGGCTCTCTCAGGGGCTGCACAGGTGTTCCCCTTAGATGTTCCCCTTAGATGTTCCTGGTGCATGCCGTCTCTCTCCTCCTTTATAATCCTCCTCTGCCAATCCCAACTCGGCTGCCCACATACCGAGTACGCTGCTCTCCTCCAATCAGGAGCAAGCCCTACAGTTTATTGACTGAACTGGAGGCAGCTGTGTAGAAGCTGTTTTCTTCTCTCCCAGCGCCATATTGTGGGAGAGCAGATGCATAGAATAAGTCTTAATTCCAGTAACTTAGTCTAGTCCGAGTTGCTCCCCACATTTGTCTTTCTTTTTTTAATGATTTATTTATTTATTTATTTGGAAGAGTTATGGAGAGATAGGCACACACACACACACACGTACAGAATGAGAGAGAGAGAGAGAATCTTTTATTATTCATATCATTCATTTCCCAAATGGCCAAGACAGCCAGGGCTAGGCAGGCTGAAGCCACAATCCAGGAGCTTCATCCTGATCTCCCATGTCGGTGCAAGGGTCCAATCATTTGGGCCACCTTCCACTGCTTCTCCAGGTGTATTTGAACAGGTGCCCATATGGGATCCTGGTGCTGCAGACAGCGTCTTAACCCACTGCTCCATGATGTTGTTCCCTTATAAGGAATCTGCTTGCTTAAAAATCTACCATACAAAAATATGTTTGTAAAGCTGTTACTTTAGATAATAACTAGAAAAAGTTACAGTTAATTGAACAAATTATATTAGATCTACAAAATGGAGTAATTCCCAGCAACTAAATGCAAAAGAGTATTGTGTTGGTTTTCTTAGAGATAACACAGAGAGAAAAAAATGAATATAACCTTTCTAAACTCTGTCTCTCTCTCTCTCACTGTCCACTCTGCCTGTCAAAAAATAAATAAAAAAGTAAAAAAGAGAAGTATAGTGAATGACAATAATATTTCTAAAGCATACCACAAAGAATTGCCATATCAATACAAATTCTATATATGAAAATTTGTTTTATATGAATGCGAACACATTATACATTCCAGACTGTTTATATGTGTATTAATTAAATGAAATTGCTGCCTGAGTGATGAAGATGAGGAGAGAGTAAGACAAGTAAAAAAGGTAAAATCAAAACAGTCATGCATGCACTAAATACCAAAAACATGTACAGCATTTATGTTACATAAGCACACATAGGTTGCTTATATCTAAACACAATAAAATCAGAAAAATATTCATGTTTACACCCTTGCATGTCCCATTTGTTTTCAGAAAAGAATAAATACATAGCTAATATATTAAGTAAGATTATTTCTGTCAAAAGATTTTATGGATAATTATATTCATTTACATAAGCAGAAAGACACTTTGCAATGCTTCTTGCATGATGAGAAACAGGGTGAAATTTTATGTATACATATTAGCTGAATTGGTTTTGTGGTATCTCAAACTAGCTTTGAAATACGATTAGATCTAAAGATGCTGTTGATTCTGTTTCTAGTAACAGAGTACTGATAGTCTATGGCATGGACTATTTATAAAGGTGCAAGCAGTACCTGCTTGTAATACTTGTAATCAACCACTTATAAGAAGTAAAGAGCTAAGTGACTTTGAATATGATTCTTTTGGACATTTTTTTGAAAACTGGGGAATTTAATGACATTAGTTTATTGATCTTAATGTAGTTGGACAAAATGATGAAAGGAAAGAACGAGTTTAAGTACCATTTTAAATGGCTTCAGTGCTTCTAGGTGTACCCTAAAGGAGAACCTTATTTTCCAGAGTCATATGGATGAAACTGCTAAAAATCAGAGAGCCTCATCCTGATATTGAACACAAGTTGAATCCCCAGTTTCACAGGGGCCTACTGTTCGCAGTTTATTGTTCTTCATTTTATTTGAACAGTGAGATACAGAGACTGAAGCAGACAGAGATCTTTCATATGGTGGTTCAGTCACCAAATACCCACAACAGCCAGAGCTGTGTAAGGCAGAAGGCAGAATCCAGGAACTGAATCCAGATCTCCCATGGAGAACCATCACTTGATGCCGCCCATGCAATGTGCACATTAGCTGGAACCTGGGATGAAAAGAGGAACTGGGACACTGTGTGTGTGTGTGTGTGTGTGTGTGTGTGATCCTATTGCTTCTGTTTCTCTGGAGAACATTTACTAATGCACTTCCTTTCTCAAGCTATTTTCCTATACCCAGAGATCCAGAGCCTCAAAACCCCCTTAAAGCCATCAAACTTCTAAACTTAGGTGGGTGGTGGAAGGGGTTATAAGCCTAATCCTGTCCTCTCCTAGAGCCTATTTCCCTTATATATAATGTCACGCCTAGATATTTTATGGAAGGTAGACAGAGTTAGGCCTTAGACTTTGAAATGCTAAAGACTGTATTGGCAAAAATCAAACAAACAAAAACAGAAACTGAGAAGATGAGAAGAGCATAGTCCCCTCTTGAGGATCCTCCTTCGTTTGAGTGCACAGGAGGTGACATCTACATATTGTAGAATATCTATCCAGGGATATGGAAGCTCTTACAGATGTGTAGACGAGAATTGCCCAAACAGGTGTGGATGTCTCTAAAGTCCAGAGGCACACAGACCAATTCAGTTGTGAGAACTGGGTCGAGGGGTCCTCAAAGGCAAACAGAAATTGAGAATCAGGGTGCAGAGAAATGCAGAAGGCATCCTTGTATCTTAAACAGTGAACCAGTGATCTACAATACAAGGTGCAGGGATTAGGAACCACAGGATAAATGGGCCTACAGATGTATTAATTAAGCAAAGATGCAATAGTCTCCATTCTCCACTGGATTTTTGAATCTCTAGAACTGGGACATTTTAGGAACTATTGCATGGTTTCAAAAGTCCTTGCACCTTAAGATTACCTACTATGGCTTTTAGCCATTCCTGAGTCTCAGGCTTTAAAAGATAATATCTCCGATATGGGAAAGAGTGCTGGTTTTTAAAATGAACTTAGGCTGATCTGTTATAGCCTGACCTACTTTTCCCTGGATACTTCAAATCAATATTGGTATCTACCTCCATCTGAGGGAGGCATAAATTCGTCCCTGTTCCTACAACAACTGTGTTCTACATCTGGGCCAGGAAATCTCTACCTGACAGAATTCTTTCTGGTATAATATTAAAAGAAATGTGTGAATATCAAATTATTCCGAACACAGCTCAAAGGTTGTGTGAAACATTTAAGTTGAGGGGATCCCAAGACAACTTTTAGGGTCACAGTATGGGGGAAAAGGGGGATAAAGCTGGAGTGGAAGATAGAAAAAGTTGCTCCAATGTTTAAATGAAAATTTTCAGTCTTCTGAAAGACTTCTACTGTAAGAACTATCCTGGGCTCCTGGTCGCTAACCTGATGTGTCACCGCAGGCACCTTCAGCCCTGTGTGGGAGGCATAGTAGAAATGCATAATCCAGGCACTCTCAGCCTTCAGGGGCAGTCACACTTCCAGTGATCTCCTTCAGAAATGGGGCTTGGCCGTGGAGGTCTATGATTATGATCTTTAAGGAAGTTTCTACTGCCTCAACAGTGACAACATCAGGAATCTTTCTGTGCAGCTGCCACCAGGAGCATATCTTTCCTTCTTCCTTTTTGCTCCTGCTTTGAGATCCTCTTCTCATCCCTGTTATAAAAGATGGCAGTGGCCACTTTAAGACATTATCAAAGGTTCTTTCAGGTCCCATTTCGAAATTTTGGAGTTTTCTCTTGTTTGGAGCAGGAATCAGTCAGGAAGTGAGGAATCATCCCTTTAAAATTGCCTATCCTCCTACAGAATCAGAGCCTACTGGAATATATTTCTTTAAACTTTCTCAGGCATTTCATGAAGACAGAGGGATTTCCTGTGGCCCTTGATCGATCTGAGATAGTTTAGAGTAGTTAAGGGGTTTGGTTATAATTCTCTTTATGTCCTCTATAACATAGACAATATGACGCCTTCTCCAAACATCTGCAACATTGTAAAGCTTCCACTTCGGGTCATTCTGGAGAACCACACATTGACCTGTGCAGAATGGCATGCCTTGTTCATATATTGCAAACTTAGGGTCATGTCCATACAACTCATCCCCAAATTCCTCTACTGCCTGTATGGCTGCAAGCTTTGGTGACCTTATTAGAGTTTGACCAAAGGGTAGCATTATATTCTACCATGCTAACACATACACCTGTGTTTAGTTCTGGAATGGTATGGGTCATTTGTGAAGCTGCCCAGATCTTCTTAAGTCTGCCTAAGATCTTGCAGAGAAATGGGACTTGGATTTGAATAGTCCTTTCCTTCCTGGATTTGCTGAATAGGTAGTAGTTTGGTATGAGGTTCTGTGGGAGCTACAGAATTGGGGCTTGGAGGACAAATAGGGGGAGTGGGTGGATAACAGGGAGGTGGTTGTGCACCTTTAAGACATACAGTTGCAACAATATTGGAGTCAATCTGACAAGCTTTAAAAAACTCTGGATTGTCTCTAGGTGCAAAGAAAGCCTGTACCTAAGGGACCTCAACCCACTTTTCTGCTGTATGACAGAGAAGCTCTAGTTGGAGAATGTTATAGTAAGGTTGAATGCCAACTTTCGCCTTCCTATAGTTCATAACCAGGCCAGGCAGTGGTGCAGAAAAAGATCAGGCATTTTTTTCTTTAAGTTTTGGGGGGATCAAAGGAATCCTAATATCTGAGTAGGAACCCCAAGGATATGTCTGCCATTGATGGTTTGTGTCACAGATGGAATGAGGATAAAAACAGAAGCACCCTTCAGCTTTTTATCTCTCCTGAGTTTGAGAAGTCTCTCAAACTCTCTAGCTTCCTGTGGTATACAGAAGTGCACTGAAGCCCACAGAGAAGGAAAAAAAAAGATGTAGGTGGGGCTAACACATATGATCTATGCTCACTTAGCCTTCCACACCCGTAATCCAGGATATATATTTGCCAAAAGAGCACTCACTGAGAGCATGCTAGAACTGGGGGTCCTGCCTTGAACAAATGTATACCATTGCTGCTCTTCTGTTGTACATGGAAAAAACAGTTGTTCTACACCTTATAACCTTGAGCCACATAAATATGCCTTCACACCAAGAACATTTTTAAGGGTTTTCAAGCTATATCTTGGAGAGAGGGCACCAGTCCTGGCCCCCACCTTGGCTTGTTACTAAGCAGGTGAAGGAATAAAGGGACACAATGGGAGAAGATTCTCCGCACTGAGCTGTCTTTGAGATATGGACTATAAATGGGCCTTAAGGAGGTGGACCCAAGAGAGGGAGGGAACTTAAAAAGAGGGAGCAGGACACCAGAGAACATGCCGGAGGACTTGTCTCCACAAATCCACATCATGAGGGGTTCTATGCCTAAAGAGGTAACTAGATGGAAAAGGCTGCCTGTGGCTGCAAAAGGAATGCCTACATTCTAATCCAAAATCAATCAGACATTTAGGGAAACACCAACTAACAGGACCAGGAATTCTAGTTTGTAAGAAATGAGAACGAGCAGAACAAAAGAGAATCCAGAGGCCACAATGGAGTGAGTTAAACAGGAAATAAAAAGATGGCAGCCTTGCCAGGGTCTCAGGTGAAGTAAAGGCACTGGGACATTGGATCACAGAGCCCCTGGCCTCATTCCAGACCACGGCAGTTCTGACCAACGCATTGATCTCTGTGGAAAGAACAGAGTGCATTGATCAGCCTGATACCTTATTGAGCTCTCAGAATCTGGTGTCCAAACAACCTTTGAAAAACACCAGAGTGTTGCCCTGGCCTGTATTTCACAATTACTCCAAGACCTTTACCCAGACTTGAGAGATGGAAACTGAGTCAGCCAGGACCAATATTCTCAGAGCCCATATGAGAAGAAGAGAGAGGGGAGCCTCTAGTGTACAGCTCATGTGGACTCCAAAAGTGCAGGTCACAGGCACTCAAGTCTGGGGTGAAGTAAGGAGACACTGGGGCATCAGGACACAGAACCCAGGCCTTACTCCAAGCCATGCCGGTTCACTAGGTCTTCTCCCTGAAGTGTGTCTGCTTCCTAGCCCAACACCATTCCAGCTGTCGGGATCTGGTGTTTAGCCATGAGACTTTCAGGAAGCACTAGAGTGTAACCCCATACTGGCTCTGTCAGTCACAAAGCTTTCTTCCAGACCTTTATAAAAGGATTATACATGCAAGGGGGGGGGAGGGAGAGGAGAGAGAGAATAGAACAGAGTTTCACCTCTGTGGGATTGATCCAGTACTATCAACAAGTCTGACCTGAGTCTGCACTAACCACTTTAAACTGGCTGAGAAACACCTGGTATTCGTGAAAGAAAGACAGAATTGCTATGGGGGAGAGGAAAAGTCTCTACAAAAAACAGAGGCAGAAGCAGTCCTATTGCTCAACTGTGTGGAGAGGCTGATCTGATTCAGATTCTAGTTAAATCTGAGTCACATCACCAAGCTGTCGTGGGAGGATGATAACAAGGGGGATCTCAGCTCTTGTTTCACATTGAAGAAGAATTTCCATGTAGACAGGGACAGTGAGGAACAAGAAACCACCTGCTGCAACAGTCAAGAGAGGGAATCCAACCAAGGAGTTTTCAAGGAAGCTGGCCAGTGTCTTCTCTTTATAAACTTGAAGTGATTCTCTCTGATAGGCCCTTTCTGAAAATTAAACCTAGGTACACCCAATCATGGAGGATCAGAATAACAGCTAATTAGAAGGCAAGGATGGCAATCCTGTCTACCTTAAGCAGGACTATGTGTAGTTAATTGTCCTAAGTGCTTTCCAATAACTGCCCATTGACCCATCTAACACCTCACGCCCCCATCTCTTTCATCATGAGTTCTCATCCATTTAAAACAAAATTCAAAACCTACCAGAGCCCACAAAGCATGTTTGATTAAGAACCTTCTTAATTCCTCACTTATCTGTTGACATTTTAATTGGCCGGATATTGAATCCAGATGGACTTCTTTGATACTATTGGCCATGCCAATCAACTCTCTCTCTAGAGCCTCTATAACTTTTCTTTTTCTGCCTAGAACACTCTTCTCTGATGATATATGTAAGTGTTATGTTTTTATTGTTTTTATATATTAAATATCTTATTAAGCATCCCAGCTTTAAATTTAGTTCCACTAATATTACTAACATGGTATCTATTGCCTTATGGCTTTCCTCACTTACCAAACATCCAACTTTCTTTGTTGAACTTATCACTTTATCATTTTACACTAACAATTAAACTATATATTTTATTAACCACACCTCCTTTTTTCAATGGAAATATAATTTGTGTTTTTGTTGCATTTCTGTCTGTAGCACATTGAAAATAAATGCATACATTAAATATATATTTGATAAACTGATTTGCTAATAATTGCCTCCATGTTCTTGCTTTGTTCTACATGGGCAGTCATGCTCAAGATTTCAAAAGATGTTCTGATGTGCACAACTTCTTGTTATTCCCTAATATATTTTCCAGAATTTTCTTCCTGAAAATAAAGGGCTATACATGCCCCATATGACATCCATGAGGCATGTGTAGCCCTTTAAATTTAAATTAACTGAAATAAGATTTAAAATGCAATGCTACAAATGTCCTAGCCACAAGTGTCCAATAGTCTTACATGAATCATAGCAAGCAGATTAAACACTACAGATATAGAGGATTTCCAGCATCATAGAAATTCCTATTGGACAGTGATGTTTAGAGAGTCTACGTGCCACTAGTGATAACAAAATATAAGATTTATATCTAACTAGAATGTATTTCCTGTCTACTCTGTGCCAAACCCTGTAAATTTGAATCCCATTTCGAAGTGTGATTAACTCCAGAGTCACACTTTGATAGTATTATACATTCTAAGAAGCAACGCAGCATTAAAACAAAAATGCATGAACAAAGAATTTCTACATTGTTGCTTCAGAATATCCTCCGTTAACAAACTGGTATTTTAACCTTGAACATCCAAAGGTAAAAAGTAAAAAGGATGTGAAAGGAAAGTATTTTTAGCACTCCATTTTTCATTTCTTTTCCATACTGGCTTGTGTTTAAGACGTATAAATATGATGCTGCTCCTATGTCTAGACAGTCTCCATCCAAAGCCCATTTGCTTTCAGCATTGATATGTGTGCATGTCTCAAGTACATGACTGCTTCTTTATTCAATGTGTAAAATGAGTACAGACCTTATATTGTAATTGTTGCATAAGTATTAGAGCACAAAGTATCTAAAATAAGTGAGAAAATAGTAAAGCATCAACACTACAAAAACCACTCTGACACAGTGGACCTGGTCTGATGTTTGGAAATAAGCCTTTATACAATATCATAAATTAAAACCACTTGCTGGTTTCTAATACATTCTATGCAATGCTTCAGAAACTGTTTACCCTATTTATGACAATAGCAAAATAAATCTATTATGGTCATTGAGATCATGGCACCAGATTTAGTAAAATCAATTCAACCCTACTGGGTGTATTTGAGCAGGATATTTAACCTCTCTATAAAACTGGGATAGGCATTTTGTGTCATAGAATTGTTACAGTGAGTACACTTGTTGCACAAAATATAGAAAGTCCTTAGCAAATATTGTTTAATATATTCACTGCCATTAATATTAATATTCTTAACATTATACTTTTCCATTAATCTCTATTTCCTGTCTAGATGATCATTTCCAGATTCTTCTCATGACAAGTAATTGCCATCTTTCATAACCTTACTAACACTTGTGCTTCTCATGTGTCACTTCTCAAAGTAACAGGCTCCCTTTATTTTCTGATTAGCAATTCTTATTGAGTTGCTTCTACACATCTTCACTGGGTGTTTTGGAGGCAAATAGATATTTCCAGTTCCAGTTTCTGGAAGATTAGGAGTCACTGCTGGACCCAGGGAAAGGATGGGATTCATGCAGAGACTATGGAGTGTGAGTTAATTGTTGTAATTGTGTGAGACCTGGGATATTTCTTAGGGAGGTAGGAAGGAGGTATCCTGCACATAAGAAACCAAGACAAAGATCTTTAGACCATAAAAAGGGAGAACAGAGGTAGAGATTGCAAAATGCTTGATAAATATCTATTATTTCATATCTTCAATAACATGCAATTTGCAGGGTACACCATTGCCTCCTAGAATAATGAATGAGTTCATCTGTCCTACTGGGAGTTCAATATGAGCATAATATGATTGAGTTTCTCTCAATGAGTTATAAGTAGAAGTATTTTTCAGATCTTTTCAGATGACTGCTTTTACCCAGAGCAGATTAGGAGTCACTGCTGACCCAGGGAAAAGATGGGATTCATGCAGAGACTATGGAGAGTTACTTGTTGTAATTGTATGAAACCTGGGATATTTCTTAGGAGGGTTGGAAAGAAAGAGATCTTGTTTTACTTCCTAATACCTGGGATTTTGTTGTATAAGCTTAATTTTTAGCATCACATCTACCCCATATGGACATTGTGGATAGAAACAAAATGTTAATATGGTAAAACAGCATGTCAGAAGAGTATTCTGAGGACAGTCAAGTCACATGCTAGTCCTGGACTGACTCTGCCTGAATAATTTTATGTGAGAGAGAATTAAACTCCCACTTGTTTAATTAACTCCTTCCAATCACATTTAGCTAAATAAACCAAATCTGATCCCACTGATATACTTTTCTTTCCAAGCCAAGTTCAAGTCTTACGTTCCCTGATTGCATCTATGACTCACTGTTCATTCAGGAACATGTTATCCAGTCCCCAGGTGTTTACAGATGATCAGCAAATATTGATTTCCAGCATAATTCCATTGTAGTCAGAGAAGACACATGGTTTGATTTTGATTTTTCTGAATTTTCTGAGACTTGCTTTATAGCCTATCATATGGTCTATTCTAGAGAAAGGTCCCTGTGCTGATGAGAACACGTACCCTGAAACTGTAAGGTGAAAAGTTCTGTAGATATCATTTAGTTCCATGTAGTCTATGGTGTCAATTAACTCTGTTTGTTAATTTTTTTGTCTAGTTTATCTGTCCATTGACAAAGTGGGATGTTGAAGTCCTTCATTACTACTGCATTGGAGTCTAGGTCTGCCTTTAAATCCATTAACATTTCTTTCAAATAGCCAGTTTCCCTGTAATTGGGTGCATACACTTTTATTATAGTCACATCTCCCTGTTGAATTGAACACTTAATCATTTCATAGTGCTCTTCTTCTTTAAATAGTTTTTTGCGTTAAACTGTTTTGTTTGATGTTAGGATGACAAGACCTGCCCTTTTCTGCTTTCTGTTAGCATGGAATATCTTTTTCTATCTGTTCACTTTCATTCTTTGTGTTTCTTTGTTGGTGAGATCTGTTTCTTGAAGGCAGCTAATAGATGGGTCTTATTTTTTAGTCTATTTTGTCATTCTTTTTCTTTTAACTGGAAAATTGAGGTCAATTACATTTAAGGTGACTATTGATAAGTAACAACTTCGCCCTGCCATTTTTCCATAAATATCCCTACAGTTGGCAGGCGCCGCGGCTCACTAGGTTAATCCTCCGCCTTGCGGCGCTGGCACACCGGGTTCTAGTCCTGGTCAGGGCGCCAGATTCTGTCCCGGTTGCCCCTCTTCCAGGCCAGCTCTCTGCTGTGGCCAGGGAGTGCAGTGGAGGATGGCCCAAGTCCTTGGGCCCTGCACGCCATGGGAGACCAGGAGAAGTACCTGGCTCCTGCCATCGGATCAGCGCGGTGCGCCTGCCGCAGCGCACCGGCCACGGCGGCCATTGGAGGGTGAACCAATGGCAAAGGAAGACCTTTCTTTCTGTCTCTCTCTCTCACTGTCCACTCTGCCTGTCAATATATATATATATATATATATCCCTACAGTTTATTTTGCATTTCTTTTGTACTTTTGCTGGGGGACTTTCTGCCTTCACATTCTTTTGTAATGATGGCTATCTTTCTGTGTCTGTTTGTAGCACATTCTTAAACATCTTTTGTAAATTTGTATGAGTGGTGACAAATTCTTTCAATTTCTATTTCTTATGAAAGTTCTTTCATCTTCATTCATAAATGAGAGCTTTGTAGGTTACAGTATTTTGGATTAACTTTTTTTTCTCTTAATACTTGGGCTTATCTCTCCATTCTCTTCTAGCTTGTAGCATTTCTGATGAGAAGTCAGTTGTGACTCTAATAGGAGATCCTCTGAAAGTGATCTGGCATTTCTCCCGTGAACATTTTAGAATCTTTTCTTTATGTTTTACTGTGGTAAGTTTGACCACAATGTGTCATGTTGCAGAACTTCTCTGGTCATATGTTTTAGGAGTTGTATGTGCTTCCTGTACTTGGACATCCCTTTCTTTCTCCAAATTGGAGGGGTTTTCTGTAATTATTCCACTAAATAGATCTTCTAGTCCACTCTATCTTTCTACACCTTCAAGAAAACAAAAGACCTGTATGTTGGATCATTTTATAATATCTCATAAATCTCCAACACACTTTTTAAGTTTTCTAATTTCTTCTGTTTTTTTTTTTTTTTTTTTTTTTGGTTGGTCTGACTGAGAGATTTACAGAAATTTTTCTTCTGTCTCAAATATTATTTCTTTTGCTTCTCCAAGTCTGTTGTTAAGGCTCTCCATTACATTTTTTTAATCTGATCTATTGAATCATTCATTTTTAATATTTTAATTTTATTTATCTGTAAAATCTCTACTTCGTGGGAAAAATTTCATTCATGTCTTTTATGGCTTTCTTAACGCATAGATTTGCTTCTGGTAGATTTTGAGTGATTCTATGATTAATTTATTGAGTTCCATTTCTAGCATTTCCTCAATCTCTTCATCTTTACATTCTAATATTTAAATGTTGTTGCATTCCTTTGGGAGAAGTGGTCATGGTGTCTTCCTTATTCTTGTTTCCTGAATTTTTGTGTTTATTTTTAGGCATTTTTGGAGATAATTGTAGGGTTTTTTCCCTCTGATGCTATTTATCTTTGATCTATTCCTCTGTGGTTTAGTGGAATGTCTATACTTTCAGTGAATACCAAGAAAAACCTGGTGGGTGTGGCCAGGGAGATCTCGTCAGTGCTCCAGTGTGGGGCAAATATCCAGGGTAACACCCAAGTTGGACATTGTAACTTTCCTCTTGTTAACAGAAGGGGGAGGAATGGTCACCTCTGTTTGTGTGATCACCCCCTCTCCTCCTCTGCTTCAAGCTGAGCATTACCCAGATGCTAGCTCCAAGTGTGTTCAACACTTTTATGCACCACTGTATGAACCACAAAAAAGATCAATCCTTGCTGTGAACACAGTTCCTGCTGCAATGACCTGCCCCAGGCAACCAAGGA
Source organism: Oryctolagus cuniculus (assembly GCF_964237555.1). Taxonomy (NCBI): domain Eukaryota; kingdom Metazoa; phylum Chordata; class Mammalia; order Lagomorpha; family Leporidae; genus Oryctolagus; species Oryctolagus cuniculus. The sequence continues at coordinate 188,673,658 of NC_091433.1, read as the reverse complement.
GCTCCGAGCTTGTGGAGCTGAATACAGCGATTACCCAGAGACCCAGCTATGCCAGGCACCTTCTCTTTTAACCACCAAGCCCCCATGGTCTCAGCACACAAGGCTCCCACAGTCATTGGGTGACAAGGTTTTGCTCTGCCCTGTCAGATTGTCCAGTTGAAGAAAAGGCAAATGTTCCATGAGTCAGCTCTGCCTAGATGTTATGATTCTGGGAGGCTGGGGGCAGTCCTAGGTAGGTACTCAGCTGCCTCTCAGCCAGGCTCAAAGTTAGTGGGGACTGTGGCTATTTCCCTCTGTTAGACTCTTGATCACATGCATACATAAGAGCTACTGGCCAAATGTTGCTCTCTCCCCACCACTGCCACCAGTACTGCTGAGAAGAGGGCACCCAGTCTCAGCCAGCTGCTGTGGCACACATAGTCTTCTTCAGCTCCTTTCTAAAACCCACAAATGCTACCTGCCCCTTCTCAGCTGAGCAGCAGGTGCTGTTGTGAGGAAGATGGGGTGAGATAAACATGTCCCTGCTACTTCCACTGGATCTGCAGGCAACTGCTAGTGACTGCTAGCCCCCAGGGCTCCAGTCCAGTCTCACACCTCACTCTCCCTCTGCTATATCACCACACTCTGCTGCAGCCCAATCTCACATCCTTCTCCAAGCTGCCACCCACTCCAGCTCTCGGCTGCTGCTGTCCTGTATCGTGTGTGTGTTCATGTTTGTTTTGTGCATCCGCATCCTCCACACAGGTCCATGGTGCTCCTCATCCTCTTGTAGGATTTCCAATGTGGTTTTCTCTCCAATTTTCCCCTGAAAGTGCACTTCCTACACTCATACCTCCTTCCTCCTTCCTTCCCTTCTCCTTTTCTCCCTTCCTTCTTCCCTCCCTTCCTTCCTTCCTTCCTTCCTTCCTTCCTTCCTTCCTTCCTTCCTTCCTTCCTTCCTTTCTTCCTCCCTCCCTCCCTCCCTCCCTCCCTCCCTCCCTCCCTCCCTCCCTCCCTTTCTTCTATTTACCCCTAGCTTAGCACAGTATGTCACTCCCTAATCTTCCATCTTGGAATCTCCTGAAATAAAACCCATATTTTGTTTAACCATGCATCTACTGATGTCTACTTAGGTTGATTAAATTTCTATGCAACAAACGTGGGAACACAGATGTCTGACATTCTCATTCCATTTCTGCTGGATGTATTCCAAGTCATGGGATTGCAGGGTCTTATAGATATTCAGTTTTGTGAGGAACCTCTATATGATTTCCAAAGTTGTACTAGGTTACATTTCTTCTGACCTTATGTAAAAATTCCCTTTTCTCTACACCTTCCACAGAGTGTGCATTTTGCCAGGAATTTGAATCACAAGTAGAGGGGCTAGGACTTGAACCAGGCTTTCCAGAATGAGATGCAGGTATAACAAATGTTGACCTAAATGCTTAACCAAATGCTTGCCAAATACCAAAATCTTAAAACTAAGTTTTATATGAGATTTCAAACTGATCTGCTAATCATTTTTCTGCAGTATCATGAATTTATATGTCTTTTGAAAAAAACATTTATTTTATTTTTATTTATTTGAAAGATGAGAGAGAGAGAGAGAGAGAGAGAGAGAGAGTGATTTTTCATCCACTGGTTCAGTACCCAAATGGCCACAACAGCCTTACCCTGAAGCCAGAAGTCAGCAACTCTATCAGGGTTTCCCATGTTGCTGGCAAAGCCCAAGTACTTGGGCCAGACTGTTCTGCTTTCACAGGCGTATTATCAGGAAGCTAGAACAGAAGCAGAGTAGCTTCTGTTCTCTGATATGTGATGGTGGCTTTGCAGCAGCTGTTTAGCTTTATGGGTCAGAATGCTGGCCCCTATATGTAAGTCTTTGAGTTTTCATATAGTGAAAATATTTCATTCCTGTAACCAAATCTGTGTTTAGAAGTTTCATGATGTTCACTTTCAAATTGTCCATACCAATGATGATACAACTGAATGAATACTCATTATCCATTCCATCAGCTGTTAAATATTTAGTGTATACTCAGAACTAACACCATGATATATTCAGAATACATAAATATTAATGAGACACAGTGCTCTTCTTTTGTAATATCTCATTTTATACTCAGTCTTATGAGACGCCAAGTGCATTTATTTTTGTTAGCATAATACAGAGAAAGCAATGGTGTCTAGACACATTAATAATCTGAGAGGATTACTTAAATTTCTACATCTTATAATTTACAGAACTCGATATAAATCTTATTATTCTAATTCCAGTTTGGATTTTGTTTCTACTATATCACATTGACATTCTTCATATTTTTGAGCTATAATTTTGACTGGATTTCTATATTTTAGAAAGTATTCAGAAAAATTGTTGGGAAATAAGAAACTTGTGAATTATTATCTAGCATCATGCTATCTGGTAGATCTCTCCACATTGATAGAAAAATTGTATCTTGCACTGCATGACACATTATCCACTAGTCACAGATGGCTGGTTCTTCAGTGGTTAGAATATTGCTTGTCTACCCAAGGAAATGAATTATTTTCTGTTTGCTTTCAATTATTTCTTATGTAAATTTAGATAGCTACATGTGGCTAGAGGATGCACTATCCCTTAGCACAGTTTGAGTATCATTTTTTTACTTAAAAAAACCCAATATGATAAAGAGGAATGGGTCTACTTTTATACAAAACAACTGGATACATTATGGAATTGGCCAAACACACTGAATTGATATTTAACTTTAAAAATACAACATCAAAGCAAGCTGTTGCTTGTTTTTGCTAGAATGAGTCCCTAGGTCGCTGATGAGTTTTATTTGACCTTGAGGGTACTTGAAGAAAATGTGTGAGAAATTTTAATTAAATGATAGTTAGATTTTCTTGTTCAGGAATTTTGAACTATGTTTCTCTACAATAAATGGAACAGCAATTATATTGAGAAATCTTAGAATTATAGATCCATTGGATTAAAATAAGCAGGCTAACAGAAAAATTTTGGATATCAAGTTGAGTGCCCATATATTCTGGAAGCAGAAATTCAGGCTGAGAGAAGTGATTGACTTATATTTGTGAAGCTAATAAGTTTGAAGCCAGGTTAAGAGGACAAGTTTCCAAGCTCTGGAGCCAGAACTTTCAAGATTATCCCCAACACTTTACTGCTTGTCCTCCCCAGTTACCTTTCTAAATAGTGTCTTTATTCCTCACTCTTCTATGTTATGGTGAGTAAATATAGCCTTGGTGTGCCTGTAAATGTGGAAGGAAAGTGGCATTTTAAGGGTTGGATCTCTCTACCAAAAGGAGGAAGGTGAGCCATATCTGTGGATTTAGAGCCTGTGAGGCTGATCAGACTGCCTTGTTGTACATCTACTCCACTTGCAGCTGCCCAAAAGTCACATCAGGACTCAAAGAAGACGTCTAAGATTTTTTGATAGATGATTTCATGGAATCTCTGCAGATGTATTGCAAAACAAAAGTCATCACTAGCAGATGTGATATAGCTGATGTGGAAATAGGCACCATGTTGCCTAAGTTGTTCATTGACATGAGTCTCAGAGGCATTGCTTTTAATACCTGAGATAACATTCTTAATCAGGATTACCATAGTGTCCTTCCCTGATGTGTAGCACATGAAGTTAAGGGCTTGTTCCTTTAGAGATGGGCATATTTTTTAACGCAAAACTGCCATCATCACAAAACTCTTTAGCGTAAATCTCAGAAGATAGGATTAGCACTTTGTCTCACCATGGTATTCTCTTTCAATACATTCTTATTTTAAAAAAGATTATTTATGTATCTTGAAAGTCAGAGTTATGGAGAAAGAGGGAGCGATACACAGAGAGAATCTTCTATCTGCTGGTTCACTCCCCAAAAGGTCACTGTGGCCAGTGCTGAGCCAGGCAGACAGGAGCTTCATCCAAGTCTCCCAGGTAGGTGGCAGTGGCCCAAACACTTGGACATCTTTCACTGCTTTCCCAGGCAATCAACAGAGAACTGTATTGGAAGTGGAGCAATCAAGACACAAGCCAGAGCCCACATGGGATGTTGGTGTTGTAGGCAGTGGCTTACATGCTAAACCACAACACCAGCCCCTTCCTTTTAATATATAAAGACAACTTTGTACGGCGCCAGCACACCGGGTTCTAGTCCCGGTCGGGGCGCTGGATTCTGTCCCAGTTGCCCCTCTTCCAGGCCAGCTCTCTGCTGTGGCCCTGGAGTGCAGTGGAGGATGGCCCAGGTGCTTGGGCCCTGTACCCCATGGGAGACCAGGAGAAGCACCTGGCTCCTGCCTTTGGATCAGCGCACCGGCCGCGCCGGCCATTGGAGGGTGAACCAACGGCAAAAGGAAGACCTTTCTCTCTGTCTCTCTCTCTCACTGTCCACTCTGCCTGTCAAAAAAAAAAAAAAAAAAAAAAAAAAAAGACAACTTCGTATATATGAAGGCACTAAATTATATGGCTTGATATTTGCAGATTAATTATTACTTCCTCCCCACGTTTTAACTAATCTGGATTCCTGTGGTTGTATTCTATGATTATAAGGAATACAATTAAATATTGCCCATTGTCCCACTTCCAACCTGGTTCTTTAAGCATGTAAAACCTACACATCCAAAATACTGATTGTAGAGTGAGCATTCGGCACAGTGGTTAAGAGGCATTTGGGGACACCACATCCCATTTAAAGCCCACAGGTTGTGACCTGACTCTGCTTCCATTTCCAACTTTCTGCTAACATATATTCTGGGAGGCAGCAAGTGATGGTTCAAGGATTTGTGTTCCTGCCACTCATGTGGATGACTTTGATGTGGTACAATGCCAGCTGTTGCAGTCATCTATGGGGTGAACCAGTAGATAAAAGATCTATCTATCTATCTATCATCTATTAATCTATCTATCTCTCTGTCTGTCCTTTTCAAATAAATAATTTTAAAAAACAAGGAAATACCATGGGGAGTCTAAGCAAACACACAATAAATAATTGTCAAACACATAAGAGATGTTATCAGTATCATACTTTACTAATGACACGAAAGATATAGACAATAAAGATGCTCATAGCCTCGTGAAAAGGAAAGAGATGCTACGGATGTCAGGGCAGCATCCCTGGTTAGCCTTTCTCTGTCAAAACAGCACTCTCTTGTCCAGAGCGACAGTTAGAATTTCAAAGGGAAGATTTATGGAAGAGTACAGAGATTCCTCATAAATCTGAAAATAGATCGACAATATGTCCCAACCATCCTACTCCTGGGAATTTACCCAAATGAAATGAAATTAGCATATGAAAGAGTTATCTATACCACCATGTTTATTGCACTTCAACTCACAACGGCTAAGATAAGGAATCAACACAGATGTCCATCACTTGTTTTCTACATTTCACTTGTTGAATATTATGGTTAGTGGTGCGCTAAGCCTGTGATTATAGAGTGGATTAAAATTATGTCTTTGCAAAAATTAATGAAAAGGGAAAATGGGGAGCTGGAGGAGGGAGGGTAACAGGTTTATCTGCTTAGACCTGAAACTATGGAATACATGAAACCTGTCTCTTTGTATCAGTAAATTTTTTGAAAGTCATTCCCTAACACAGTGAGGAGCACTTATATCAGGAAGCATCTCCACTTTTACTCCAGGAGGCTGGATCATCCGTGAGGCTTTCTCCAGTTTGAATTTATTTACTGTTAGTAATCTCTAGGCCATGGAAAACCTGGCTAAAGATATTCACTAGAGAAAACGTTCTCCTTCAAGCTAATATCTGTAGTCTATTTGCCTGGTGGCCCAGATGACCAGAAGATCAGGTCAGGTCATCTGCCTTTTTTCTTGTCTACTCCAGTGATGCACTTTACCCGAGGAAGTGAAATGTTCACAGGGTAGCTACCTATGCTCCTTCCTCCCACTTAGGAAAAACAAGGAATAATACAGCCTTTATTTTAACTAAGGGCATATATTTATCTGCCCACACCTCCAAAAAAAATTAAAAACTTTCATCAACACCTAGTAATCTGAGATTACAATTAGGTGTGGCTCTGAATGGGGTGGTATTTTTCTTTTTATATTTGTTTTAAATGTACACCTCCTCCAACCTACCAACCCCAAGTAGATGTAGGTATAACATATACGAATGTGTAGTTTGAGTCCTGGCTACTCCATGATTCCCAGGTAGCTACTGCTAATGCTATCCTGGGAAGGCAGAAGATGATGGACAAGATGCTTGGGTTCCTGCCACACATATGAGAGGCCAGGAATGAGTTCCTGGTTAGTGGCTTAGGCCTAACCTAGGCCTGACTACTGAGAGTATTTGGAGGATGAAATTGTAGATGGACTAATCTCTCTCTCTCTCTCTCTCTCTCTCTCTCTCTTTCCTTCACTCTCTCTGCCACTCTGCCTTTTAAATATATATAATATAGCCCTGACAACTGACAATTGAAAACCACCAGAAAATATAGAAAGTAAATTAGGACTAACTCATCACTTGACTACCAATGTAAACTTGATGTGATTGAATTTAACAAAAATCATTATAAAGCTTGCCTTGGCAGACACTCTCCCCTGGAAAAAACTATCCACACAGGAAAGTGATCACTTTTTCACAGTGTGGTGAGTGAATCCTAAGACTAAACCAAAATCCAAAGACTTCACCTTGGCCTTTATGAATCAGAGATACACATATCCTCATGTTCCAGGTAGGCTGAAAATGGAAACTTCAAATATCATTTAGAGTTTGAGCTCAATGGATTTGAGAATGTGGCCCAAGGATTATAGATACAACCAAAAGATGGGACTTTATCAAGAGAAATAGGGAGGTGAGAGAGCCGTAAAAGTAGATAACCCTTCCCAACCACAGTATGGTAGGTTTGTATGGCCCAAGGATTACAGATACAATCAAAAGATGGGACTTTATCAAGAGGAATAGGGAACATAGTTGCTGCTTAGTGATCAAGGAAATACCAACTAAGGAGGTGAATACACAGATATAACTAAAGAGAGAGAGCTAGGTGGTAAATATAGACTGTGAATATGGCAGATATGACAGAATAGAGCCTGGTTGAAAGAAGCAGAACACAGACAGTTAAATCTTGTATAAATGAGTCAGGAACCACTAACTGAATTTAGGAAGGATGCCCCAGATCTGCTGCATAGCAATAATGGGGAGCTGCCACATCAGCTACGCTTTACCTAGCAAGAGAATTAAGTCTTCAGTGACAGGAAAATAGGCTAATACACTCAATTTCCCCCAGCTCATTTTAAACTTATTCGCAAACATATTTGCATTGTCTTTTTATAGAAACAATACAACAAAGTTATCTGAGAGAAAAGGGAAAAAAAAGCAATTTCTTGGGAAAGAAAATACCAGCCAATAATCACAATAGATAAAAGATCCAAGATATCATAATCAAAGAAACAATAATGAATAACAGAATAGAATGTACAGGGAGATTTTTATATTCTAGACTACAAAATATCCCATAGTATAAGCAATGTATGTTATAAATTATTCATCTGGATTAAATCATGGACTCTTCATGAGAGACACATGATACAAATACTGTGTTTATCCCCAATGTGTGGATGGGGATGTTGAGGCACAGAGAAATCAGCTCTACCAAATTCTTCTAACTTGTAAGTGGTGACATTTTATTGTCTCCTGAAAAAGCAGCAGCAACTGACTAGATTAATCTTATTATTTCTTCATTACCATCTGAGGTGGTGAAATAGAAAAAGATAACGGGATAGGCCGGCAACATGACTCACTTGGTTAATCCTCTGCCTACGGTGCCAGCATCCCATATAGGCGCTGGGTTCTAGTGCCAGTTGCTCCTCTTCCAGTCCAGCTCTCTGCTGTGGCCCGGGAAGGCAGTGGAGGATGGCCCAGGTGCTTGGGCCCCTGCACCCGCATGGGAGACCAGGAGGAAGCACCTGGCTCCTGGCTTCGGATCGGCATAGCTCCGGCCGTGGCAGCTATTTGGGGGGATGAACCAGTGGAAGGAAGACCTTTCTCTCTATCTCTTTCTCTCTCACTGTCTGTAACTCTATCTGTCAAATAAATAAATTAAACAAAAAGATAACAGGTAAAATATTGTGTTAAAGAATAAGATATTTGACAAAATCTCACCTAGGACAAATGCCCAATCTGTAACTGGATTAATTATCCATTGAATCTCAAAATTCTCATTTTGAAATACATCAGACTTGTCAAGAGATATTAAATTTGAAGTGGTATAAGTGATTGAGGTTGTGCTTAATCCAAATTTTTGCCTTTATTTCTGTCTTCTTAAAGAAGGGATCCTTTGGTTGGGATTGTGGTGTAACAGGATAAGCCACTGCCTGTAATGCCTGCATCCCATACACTGGTTCTAGTCCATGCTGCTTTGCACACGATACAGCTCCCTGTTAATACAGCAGAAGATGGCCCAAGTCCTTGGGCCCCTGCATCCATGTGAGAGAAACAGATGAAGCTCCTGCTTCTGGCTTTGGCCTGGCCCAGTCCAGGCCATTTAAGTCATTTAGGGAGTGAACTAGAGGCTGGAAGATAGCTCTCTGTGTGTATCTCTAACTCACTCACTCTCTCTGTTACTCTGCCTTTCAAATAAATAAAATAAACCTTGAAAAAGGAAGACAGGCTCCTTTGATCTGAAGTCCTAGGTATATTTTGTGTTCTCCATGTATTTAAAAATACAAGCATGTCAGTATTTTCATTTATCTTATGAAATAGAGAGTAAAACTTAAAACTCTTTCTATTCATAAGATTATAATTGAAAAACAAAGAAAAATATCACCTTAGAACATTGTATTACGAATAAGATATTTAACAAAGTATTCTGAAATTATTTTAAAGTATTTGAAGCACTTATTAGATATTTAAATTAAATTTACCTTCTTGGGAAATAGTTTTAATGTAAAACTATACTACAGAAGTAATGACATAATGAAGTCTATGATGTGGTAAATAAATTGGACAAGTTTTTGATAAATTTATGAGTATATGTGTCTCAGAGAGAAACAGCTCACCTTGATGTATGTTTTTAAATTCTTAAACTCAAGGAAAACTATCCATTTTATATGTAATTGGTGGGGTCCTGGATTGTTCTGGAGTTTTATGCTCTGGATTTGATTCTGTACATGCGTGAAGAAATATATGCAATTGTCATTTCTATTATAAATCAGAAGTAATAAAAATGGCCCTGTTTTACTGGAAATGCGTGTCACAAGTGCTGTTTCTTTATAGCCCTTCTATTTCTGGCTAGCCAAAAGCACCCCTTATTTCATGCCATACAGCTGTCAGCCCAGAAAGAACCAGGAAGAAGAATGACAGAATAAGTGTGGATTGCATCTGGCATTTGTGTCCTTTTGCTGGAAAAGGTGCAGTTGGGTTAAATCATTTCTTTCTGTGATGAAGAGCTCAGAATGAGGTCCTTTTACCACAGCAGCACCTCAGACATCTTCCTTTGCGAAGAGCCATTTCTTCCAGGAGACTTTACTCTTAGGAGACTACAGAAAGCATCCAAAGAACCAGTTACTGATTAAATGTGGAAACACAGGCAACACTGTGACCCCATTGAGAAAAATTCCAGAAAGTACAGAAAAATAAAGTTTACAAAACTATTCTAAAATAATTAAATTTGAAATATTAAAAAAACTTTTCATTTTTTTAACCCAAAAATTTCATTGAAAAATAACTTTAAAAGCTTCAGGAAACACTAGTTTTTTTAGTTTGGTAACATACTAATTATTGTTGTAATCACTGTTTCACAAACATTTTAAAACCAATAATTATTTATTTTTATTTTTTATTATTTATTATTATGTCCTCCAAGGATTCTTATATTATTTTCCAAGATAAAATCTAATCAGTTAAATTTTTATCATACGAAGTTTAAAAACATAAAAAACATGATATTGCAATAAGTCAGCCACGTTATCATCCTCAACCTGGGCTTTTAAAAGCTGTGCATATGAATTGAAATACATGACATTTGTGACATTTATATAAATTTAAAAAGTTAAAAAAATTGGAAGTTAAAAAAATTAATGTTTCTGTACACAATTTGAAAATCTGCCATTGTCAGTCTATTTGGTAAAACAAAATACCAGACACCTGAAAAAGCATTAAGAAAAGACATTGAATTCCTCACAATTGTGGTACCTGGGGAATGTAAGGTCAAGGCCTCATCATTTGAAGCTTGGTGATGCTGCATCTTCACGTGGCAGAGGAGTGGAGGAGCAAATTGGCTGAAAACTGCTGAAAACTCCTTTCACAGAATGCTTAGTCCTTTCACGAACGAATCATCATTACGGTTTAGTAACCTCTTACAGGCCTCAACTCTTCACACCATCTCATTGGTAATACCTAATTTTTAGAGGAGGTGTATTCAAACCACAACACCCATTTAGCTCTGTTTCTGCTCAAATTGTTCCTTTTTTTTAAGATTTATTTTATTTATTTGAAAGACAGAGTTACAGAAAGAGGTAGAGACAGAGAGAGAGGTCTTCCATCCGCTGGTTCACTCCCCAGATGGCTGCAACAGTCAGAGCTGCACCGATCTGAAGCCAGGAGCCACGAGCCTCTTCCAGGTCTCCCATGCCGGTGCATGGGCCCAAGTGCTTGGGCCATCCTCCACTGCTTTCCCAGGCCACAGCAGAGAGCTGGATCGAAAGTGGAGCAGCAGGAACTAGAACCGGCACCCATGTGGGATGCCGGTGCTTCAGGCCAGGACTTTAACTCACTGTGCTGCAGCGCCAGCCCTTCAAGCTGTTTCTAAGACCAATAAGCTAATTGACAGAAATCTAACTTTCTAGATTCCCAATACAACATTTCTTACAAAAAAAAAAAAAAAAAAAAAAAAGACTGCCTGGGTTTTGATAACATTAACAACACATTAATTAACACCCGATCATCACTGTAGAGGCTCAATCTTTGAAGATTTGATCTTGAATTCAAACAATCTTCCAAGTTACAAACCCTAAATTTTGCCAGTAGTAGAAACATAAAATGTTTATTTCAAAATTTGAAACCTCAGTTCTACAATGATCCTGTTACCTGGATCCTAGAATTTTCTCTATTTTATCCCATTCCTTCCTTCCCCTCACTCTCTCCCCCTTTCTACCTTTCTTTCTCTCTGACTTTTCTTCTCCCTCTTCTTCTCTCACTCTTATTATTGCCCAAAGCTGCAATAATTGTTAAGTGATACACGTTTAAAGAGATGTAAATTGTGACATCAATAAACATAAATTGTACTGAGTGTAAGAGTTCTTGCATGCAATTAAAGTTCAGTTATTATTAGCTTAAAACAGTCAATTATACTTTAATAAAAAACTCAGTTACCACAAGAAAAATCTGTTAGTAGTCACAAAATGATGAAAACATCAGATTCAATGCACACCACTCTAGGGACCAGCACTGTGGTCAGCGGGTTAAAGCTGTGGCCTGCAGGGCCTGCATCTCACATGAGTTCAAGTCCCAGCAGATCCACTTTTGATCCAGCTCCCTCTATAGCACCTGGGAAAGTCGTAGAAGATGACCCAAGTGCTTGGGCCCCTGCACCCACATGGGAGACCTGGAAGAAGTTCCTTGTCCTGACTGTGGCCTGGTTCAGGAACAGCCACTGTGGCCTTTTGGGAAGTCAATCAGCAGATGGAAGAGCTCTCTGTAATTCTGACTCTTAAATAAATACATAAATATTTTTTTTAAAAAAAAAAGCACACCACTATGAAAAGTCATGAAATTGCACAGCCAAAAAGTTAGCAGGAGGAAGTTAAAAATGAAGATTAAAAGAAAATGAAATGAAACAGCATAAATGATCAATATAAATAATTGTTGTTGCCTTGAAAACCTCTAAGTTGGTAAACTTTCAGCTAAATGAAGAAAAAAAGAGTGACGACTCAGATAAAAACAGAAAAGAAAGGGGAAACTGACCTCTGAAAACACGGAGGTGCAAAGGATCATAAAGTACGATTGTGATCAATTATATACCAACAAAGTAGATAATCAGAAGAAAGGGATAAATGCCTAGGGGCATCCAAACTACCAAGATTAAATCATGAAGAAATAAAAAATCTGAACAGATCAAAAGGAGTAAAAGGATGACATCAGTAATAATAATAATCATAATAAAAACATCTCTTGTCAATGAAAAGCCCATGAGTTAACTGCTTCTATCAAAAATCTGAACGACTAACACTAATTCTTCTTAAACTCTTTCAAAAATGTTGAAGAAAGGCAAAAATGTCCAGTTATTTTATGAGGCCAGCATTATACCAATACTAAAGCCAGACAAGGACATTACATTACCAAAAATAAGGCCAGTATTCTTCATGAACATAGTTGCAGAAACTATCAACAAAATTATGCTAAACCATCTCAGGTACCTTACACTGTTTAATAAATACACTCCGGCTGATTTAGCCAAACTAAAATCCTGACTGACAAGGGTGCCCACCATGTCTATGTATATAGAACCTTCACAAAAGAAGCAACAAATATTTGAAGAAGGATAGTGAACAGTGCTTTGCAGTTGATATCAATGATCCTAGCAAAGCCTTTTGGAAATGTTGCTGTTTATTTAATGTTGGCTGTACTGAGATGTATGTAATGAGTCATGGAAGTCAATGAGTGGAATGATCACTGTATAATAATAAATTGAAGTATAAGATATTTAAATTTGAAAAAATCATGCTAGAAAATTCATTAGTATAGGTGTTAACTTACACTGTTAGAGGGAAGGAAGGCTTTTATTTATAATAACTATAAGGAATATTTATAATAAGTTTATTATAACCCACTTTCCTACTCCTTCCACTCCTGCCTCAAGGCAATCGCATCCCCAATGAATTCACTTAAGAGTCATTCCCACAATCGAGACTCTTTGATCTTCAGCTAGGATTGTATTCTCCCCGTTTCACTTTCTCTACTCCACCTGTACAAACATTTACCACACCACCAAAAACTCGACAGCACTCCTTTGTCTGCTTCCTACTATTAGAATGTTAGACCTCTGGGGACAGGGGAATTTCTTACCTGATCTCACATGTTCACTACAACTTAGTGCTATGGTATTTTTAAAAATAATTACTTTTCAGTTAAAATTTAAACACCTAAGAATAATTGTGTGTTAATTACAGAGTTCAACCCATGGTACTAGAACAAAAAAAAATTTTATTTCTATAAACTGAACAAATTTCATGCATTTAATATATACAGATTTAGGAGCATAGTGATACATTTAATTAGAATAGAATAAATATGTAAAATATATTATAATTTACATGTTATATACATTATATTATCAATTATATGGCAAAGGATTGGGTAATCAGAAAAAATGGATAAATATCTTGAAGCGTACAACCTACAAAATTGAATTATGAAGAAATAAAAAATCTGAAAAGATTAATAAGTAGGGGGATTGGATCAGAAATTAAAAAAAAAAAAATCTCTCATCAAAGAAAAGCCCAGGACCCAATTGTTCTACAGCTGTATGCATTACAGTTCTGCAAATATCTGATCAACAGAAGTCTTAAATTTTGTGAATAATATTCCCTAAAAAGTAAGGTAAGTGATTGATTATGTATGTGGGGCTTTCAAAATTTATTTCTAATTCTCTACAATCATCAAGATGGACTGTAAGATCTCCAAGGTACTCAGCAGAACAGGGCTGCTTCTGGGAACCCATGCTCAAGGGAGTGCCTTTACAGCCTTCTTTAACTTTGTACCAAGTTGCTGAGCATCCAGACTACATCCTCCAAGAAACACTTCCCTTGACTATCCCAGAAGTGGTTCTGCTCTGTTCTAAACAAATACAAAAACAATGAGCTTGCCTCTTTCGCACCACTTTCATTGACATATAACCCTCCCCTTTCTGCAATCCTTTGTTTTGTACCTGACAATAGTTTCACCTGTAAACTATAGGTTGGTCAGAAAAAAAGGAATTGTTGGCTTTCTCCTTTGAAAACCTAGCAGTGACATGGTCATTGTAGAAGGCGACAGTGAATATACACTACATTGAATAGAACACTATCTGCCAGCACTTCTACATAAATTGTCTATAGTTCCAGGAGAAGACATTGTGGGCAAATAGACACAAGAATGACACTATAAATCAATAAGTATTTGAAGTGATGTATTTGAAGCCACGTATTTGAATCCCTAGTCTATGCCATCTACAATCTACACTGAATGATACATTCACATTACATCTCACACTGTTCATGGTAACTTATCCATAGCTTTGCAGAAATAGCTACAAACTTGTAAGGACCCTATTTTAATTCACAAAGTTAATTTGGGTGCTTATATTTAGGTGCACTTATTGGAAAGACAGGGCCGTTATATCCTTTCATTGAAGTCACGCTTCAAAGATCCTTGTTGCAGGGGTGGACATTGTCATGTAGAGGTTAAAGATGGACGCTACTGGGCCAGCATCACATTCAGGCACCTAATCAAGCTCTGGAAGCTCCATTTCTATTCCAGGTCTCTGCTACTGGCCTGGTAAAAGCAGTAGAAGATGGCTCAAGTGCTTGGGCCCCTGCACCGTGTGTGAGACCCGGATGAAGTCCCTGGCACCTGGCTTCAGCATGGCCCAGGCCTCAATGTTGCAGTCATTTTGGGAGTAAACCAGCAGATAGAAAACTTCTCTGTCTCTGTCTCTATCTCTCTGTCTCTGTCTCTGTCTCTCACTCTGTAAATCTGACTTTCAAATAAGTAATAATAAACAATACTTTTTAAAAATCTATGCTGTTATCAAACGTCAGATACAATCACAAACCTTAGAAAGAACTAATCCAATCAAAATACCAAGGACATTCTTCTCAGATACAGAAAAAAATATTGCTGAAATTCATAAGGAAACACAAGAGACCTCGCATAGCTAAAGCAATTTATACAACAAAAACAAAGCCAGAGGCATCACAATACCAGATTTCAAGACATACTATAGGGCAATTATAATCAAAACAGTCTGGTACTGGTACAAAAACAGATGGGTAGATCAATGGAACAGAATAGAAACATCAGAAACCAATCCAAGCATTTACAACCAACTCATGTTTGACAAATGAGCTAAAATGAATCCCTGGAGTGAGGGCATTCTCTTCAACAAATGGTGCTGGGAAAATTGGATCTCCCCATACAAAAATATGAAGTAAGACCCCTACCTTACAGCCTATACAAAAATCCACTCAAAATGGATATAAGACCTAAATCTATGACCCAGTATCATCAATTTAGTAGAGAACATTGGGGAAACCCTGCACAAGACATTGGCATAAAGAATTCTTGGAAAAGACCCCAGAGGCACAGGTAATCAAAGCCAAAATTGACAAATGAGATTATATCAAATTGAGATGTTTATGAACTTCTAAAGAAACACTCAGCAAAGTGAAGAGGAAACCAACAGAATGGGAGAAATTATTTGCAAATTAAGCAACTGATAAATGTTTAATAACCAGAATTTATAAAGAGCTCAAGAAACTCAACAATAACAAAACAACCCAGTTAAGAAATGGGCAAAGTACTTGAACTGGCATTTTTCAAAAGAGGAAAGAAGACTGAAGACTGGATAAAGAAATTATGGGATATGTGCACCATGATATACTACACAGAGGTTAAAAGAAATAAAATCCTGTCATTTGCAACACAATAGATGCAACTGGAAAACATCACATTTAGTGAAATAAGCCTGTCTCAAAAGGACAAATACCATATGTTCTCCCTGATCTGTGGTAACTAAGAGTAATTAAAAGGGAAACTAGAGGAATGAAACTGACACTTTGAGATGCCGTGATTTTGAACAGCCTTTGTCTTGAGTGTTGAGGAGCATTTCTTTTCATTCATACTGTTTGTTGACCTCCTTACTTAGTACAGGATGAATCTTATGTGCATAAAGTTAAATGAAAATAGATCTTAGTAGTACAAGATAAAAATGGGAACAGGAGAAGGAGGAGGAAGTTTGGGAGTGCAGTTAGGAGGGTGGGTAGGATGGGAAGAATCACTATGTTCCTAAATTTGTATTTATGAAATGCATGAAGTTTGTATACCTTAAATAAAAGGTTCCTGGGTTTAAAAAACTGTTGTTTAATTTTTTATTTATCTAAGGTGAGCAAATTTCACGTATTTCATATATATATATATATACACATATATATACACAGATTTGAGCATAGTGGTTCTTCCTACCCTATCTTCCCTCCAGTCCATGCGCCCACCCTCCTGCTTCCTTCCTTTCCTATGTCTTTTTTATCTTTACAATGATATACTTTCAGTTCATTTTATAATCACATGCTTAACCTTCCACCAAATAAAGAAATCAATAAGTAGTAAGTACAAAAAGAAAAAAAGCACTGTTCCTCAAAAATATAGAAAAAGGTGGTAAAAAAAGCAATCAAATCTCAGAATGTCAATTCTGCTCATATACATCACATTTTTTTAGCTCTGTATATTAATTAACACAAATCAGGGAAAACGTTATATCTGACTTTTGGGGAATGGCTTATTTCATTAAACATAATGGTTTCCAGTTGAATCTGTTTTTTTTTTTTTTTTTTTTTTTTTTTTTTACAAAACACAAGGTTTTTAAGACAAATCAGTCACAACAACGTTTTATGTGTTTGTAGTACAAAATTTCTAAAAACTACACTTCAACTTCAATTAGAAACAAAAAAAATATGTAAGTTACAAAGCAAGGAGTACAAATCAAATATTCAAAAAATGAAAGCAAAATTCCCTGAGCATTGATTTATTTATAGCATGAATACTTTAATATCCACCTCAGATTTAATTACAAGCCATGGCCAATTAACTAATTTAGCAATAATGTGTAAATAATGGATAATTTGTATGTACTGGATGAAACTTTAAGACTTGCTGTAAAACTAAAAGAATTATAAATAATAAGAAAAGGGGGAAGCATTTAGGCATAGTTGGTTAAGCTGCAGCTTGAGGTGCCAGAGTACCACACCAGAGTTCCCTTTCACAGCCTGGCTAATCTACTTCTGATTCAGCTGCCTGCAAAGGATCCTTGGAGGCAGTAGATGATGGCCTGCATACTTGGTTTCCTGCCAATCATGTGGGAGACACAAATGATGTAGTAGACATTGGGAATTCAACCATTGAAAGGAAGATCTGTCTCTGTCAATCTCTCTCTCATCCCTTCTCTCCCTTGTAATTCTCTTTTTCAAATAAACAAATAATTCTTCAAAAATAAAAGAATAGGAGCTACAGCAAGATGGCGGAATAGGAAGGGAGCATACTGATAGTCCGGGAACAGACAGTTTAATTAAAGTGGAGATACTACAGGTTCAAGGAAGAGTAGGGGAAGAAACAGCAGAGGAAACTCTTCCAGAACTAGTGATTCATAGTGAACCTGTGTGGAGGGCTTGGGAGCCCACGGTTCAGAACACTAGCAGCAGAATCAATGCACCAGCGCTGGAACGCAAGGTGAGCCGAACCTCAATAGCCCAAGACACCGGTGGGCAAGTGGAAAGAGGAGACTAGAGGGAACGAAGCTTGAAACCCCATGGGGAAAATTTCACCAGGCTAATCAGAAGAGAGAGGAAAAAAAAAAAAAAAAAAAAAAAAAAACGGGACCGGTACAGACACGAGTTTCTCTCCACTCACCTCTCAAATGTGAGCTAGACCAAGAGCAAGCGCCATTTTGGACATATGTCATAAGCAGGGCGACCTCAGGGCTGTACCCACCCTCAGCCAAGCAGAAAAACCTGACTCTGGGGGTAGGGGGGAAATAACAGATCAGGACCTAGTGAATGTGTGGTGTTAATGAACTGAGACTGTGAAAAAAAGATGGTGGGTGAGAGAACCCACGGAATTCACGTGAGTACTCTCCAGAGACACTACAATTCGGTAACCTTGGCAACCCAGTGGGAGACTGCAGGAGAATTTGAGCCCACACTGAGGGCAGGACACATTCTCTGTGTGGTCCTTGGGAAAGAGCTTCTGATCTCTGGCTCCTGTGGGTATGTCATTCGCCTGCTAACTACCTCCAATTCCACTCAGCTGTGCGGAATTACTTCCCTTTTGAATCAAAAAAGAAAGAAAGAAAGAGAGAGAGATTTACCACTCCTAACCTGGGAGTGTCACCTTTGGCACACCCTTAACCCTGAGGAACCAAACAGAGCTCTCAGGCCACACCCATCTCAAGCCTCTAAGACTCCATCAAAAGCAGACAG
Organism: Oryctolagus cuniculus; assembly: GCF_964237555.1. Classification (NCBI taxonomy): domain Eukaryota; kingdom Metazoa; phylum Chordata; class Mammalia; order Lagomorpha; family Leporidae; genus Oryctolagus; species Oryctolagus cuniculus. Next base: position 188,655,494 of record NC_091433.1, on the reverse strand, counting down.
TCCACTTAATACAGTCATAGTATAACAAGAAAAAAACACCACAGCAAGGGAAGAAGAATCCAAAGATATCTCCACAATGCCAAGCAACAAATGGAGATACCAAGGAAACAAGGACAAGGAAGACATTATGACACCCCCAAATGAACAAGACACCCCAAGCCAAGATTATGAAAATGATGAGATGGAATAAATGCAAGATAAAGATTTCAAAAAAAATTATGATAAGAACAACCAGAAGTATTCAAAAACAAATGCTTAAGCTACAGAAATCCTTACTGGACAGGATAGAATATCTCCTTTGAGAAAATGAAATCTTAAGGAGGAATCAAAATGAAATGCAGAAACTAGTAGAACAGGAAAGTGTGATAGTGAAGAGAAATCAAAATGAAATGAAGAACTCAATAGATCAAATGACAAACACATTAGAGAGCCTTAAAAATGGATTCAGTGAAACAGAAGAGAGAATATCAGACTTAGAAGACAGAGAACAGGAAAGGATACAGTCAAACCAAAGAAAAGAAGAGGAGATTAGAAATCTAAAAAATATTGTTGGGAATCTACAGGATACTATTAAAAAAAAAAAAAATTCGGGTTCTAGGAGTTCCTGAAGGCATGGAGGGAGAGAAAGGATTAGAAGGTCTTTATAGTGAGATACTTGCAGAGAACTTCCCGGGTTTGGAGAAGGACAGAGACATCCTAGTACAGGAAGCTCATAGAACCCCTAGTAAACATGACCAGAAGAGATCCTCACCATGAAATGTTGTAATTAAACTCACCACAGTGAAACATAAAGAAAAGATTCTAAAATGTGCAAGAGAGAAATGTCAGATTACACTTAGAGGATCCCCAATCAGACTCACAACAGATTTCTTATGAGAAACCCTACAGGCTAGAAGGGAATGGCGAGACATAGCCCAGGTAAAAAGAGAGAAAAACTGTCAGCCCAGAATATTATATCCTGGAAAGCTCTCATTTGTGAATGAAGATGAAATAAAGACCTTTCATAGCAAACAGAAATTGAAAGAATTTGTCAACACACATCCAGCCCTGCAAAAGATGCTTAAAGATGTGTTACACACAGAAACACAAAATATGGTCATCACTATGAAAGAAGGTAAAGGAAGGAAACCTCACAGCAAAAGATCACAGGAAGTTCAAAGCATATATTAGAAAATATCTTTGGCAAATGGCAGGGCAAAGTTACTACTTATCAATAGTCACATTGAATGTTAATGGCCTGAACTGTCCAGTTAAAAGACACCGATTGGCTGATTGGATTAATGAACACAACCCATCTATTTGCTGCTTACAAAACACATCTTTCAAACAGATGCATACAGACTGAAAGTGAAAGGCTGGAAAAAGATATACCATGCCAACAGAAATGAAAAAAGAGTGGGTGTAGCCATCTTAATATCAGACAAAATAAACTGTAACAGAAAAACTGTTAAGAGAGACAAAGAGGGGCACTATATAATAATTAAGGGACCAATTCAACAGGAAGATATAATGATTATCAATGTATATGCACCTAATTACAGGGCACCAGTTTATTTAAAAGATTTGTTAAGGGACTTAAAGGGAGACATAGACTCCAATGCAATAGTACTAGGGGACTTCAATACTCCACTCTCAGAAATAGACAGATCAACAGGACATAAGATCAACAAGGAGACAGTAGATTTAAACAACACTATAGCCCAAACGGATCTAAGAGATATCTACAGAACTTTTCATCCTACACAGAAGGAATTTACATTCTTCTCAGCAGTGCATGGAACCTTCTCTAGGACTGACCACATACAAGGCCATAAAGCAAGTCTCAGCAAATTCAAAAGAATTAGATTCATATGATGCAGCTTCTCAGACCACAAGGGAATGAAGTTGGAAATTAGCATCTCAGGAATCCCTAGAGCATATGCAAACACATGGAGATTGAACAACATGCTCCTGAATGAACAATGGGTCATAAGAGAAATCAAAAATTTTCTGGAAGTAAATGAGGATAACAGCACAACATACCAAAACTTATGGAATACAGCAAAAGCAGTTAAGAGGAAAGTTTATATCAATAGGTGCCCACATCCAGAAATTGGAAAGGCACCAAATAAATGAGCTTTCAATTCCTCTCAAGGTTCTAGAAAATATGCAGCAAACCAGACCCAAATCTAGTAGGAAAAGACAAATAATTAAAATCAGAGAAGAAATCAGCAGGATTGAATCAAAAAAAAAATTACAAAAAATCAGCCAAACGAGGAGCTGGTTTTTTGAAAAAATAAACAAAATTGACACCCCATTGGCCCACTAACTAGAAAAGAAGAGAAAAGGCCAAAATCAATAAAATCAAAGATGAAAAAGGAAACATAACAACAGACACCATAGAAATAAAAAGAATCATCAGAAATTACTACAAGGACTTGTATGCCAGCAAACAGGGAAACCTATCAGAAATGGATAGATTCCTGGACACATGCAACCTACCTAAGTTGAATCAGAAAGACATAGAAAACCTAAACAGACCCATAACTGAGACAGAAATTGAGACAGTAATAAAGACCCTCTCCCCCCAAAAAACCCAGGACCAGATGGATTCACTGCTGAATTCTACCAGACATTTAAAGAAGAACTAACTCCAATTCTTCTCAAACTATTCAGAACAATAGAAAAAGAGGGAATCCTCCCAAATTCTTTCTATGAAGCCAGCATCACCTTAATTCCTAAGCCGGAAAAAGATGCAGCATTGAAAGAGAATTACAGACCAATATCCCTGATGAAGATAGATGCAAAAATCCTCAATAAAATTCTTGCCAATAGAATGCAACAACACATCAGAAAGATCACCCATCCAGACCAAGTGGGATTTATCCCTGTCATGCAGGGATTGTCCAATGTTTGCAAAGCAATCAATGTGATATACCACTTTAACAGACTGCAGAAGAAAAACCATATGATTATCTCAATAGAAACAGAGAAAGTATTTGATAAAATACAACACCCTTTCATGATGAAAACTCTAAGAAAACTGGATATGGAAGGGACATTCCTCAATACAATCAAAGCAATTTATAAAAAAGCCAAGGCCAATATCCTATTGAATGGGGAAAAGTTGGAAGCATTTCCACTGAGATCTGGTACCAGACAGGGATGCCCACTCTCACCACTGCTATTCAATATAGTTCTGGAAGTTCTAGCCAGAGCTATTAGGTAAGAAAAAGAAATTAAAGGGATACAAATTAGGAAGGAAGAACTCAAACTATCCCTCTTTGCAGATGATATGATTTTTTATCTAGGGGATCCAAAGAATTCTACAATGAGACTATTGGAACTCATAGTAGAGTTTGGCAAAGTAGCAGGGTATAAAATCAATGCACAAAAATCAACAGCCTTTGTATGCACAGGCAATGCCATGTCTGAGAATGAACATCTAAGATCAATCCCATTCACAATAGCTACAAAAACAATCAAATACCTTGGAATAAACTTAACCAAGGAAGTTAAAGATCTCTACGATGAAAATCACAAAACCTTAAAGAAAGAAATAGAAGAGGATACCAAAAAATGGAAAAATCTTCCATGCTCATGGATTGGAAGAATCAATATTATCAAAATGTCCATTCTCCCAAAAGCAATTTATAGATTCAATGCAATACCAATCAAAATACTGAAGACATTCTTCTCAGATCTGGAAAAAATGATGCTGAAATTCATATGGAGAGACAGGAGACCTCGAAAAGCTAAAGCAATCTTGTACAACAAAAACGAAGCTGGAGGCATCACAATACCAGATTTCAGGACATACTACAGGGCAGTTGTAATCAAAACAGCATGGTACTGGTACAGAAACAGATGGATAGACTAATGTAACACAATAGAAACACCAGAAATCATTCCAAATGTCTACAGCCAACTCATATTTGATCAAGGATCCAAAACCAATCCCTGGAGTAAGGACAGTCTATTCAATAAATGGTGCTGGGAAAACTGGATTTCCACGTGCAGAAGCATGAAGCAAGACCCGTACCTTTTGCCTTACACAAAAATTCACTCAACATGGATTAAAGACTAAAATCTACGACCCGACACCATCAAATTATTAGAGAGCATTGGAGAAACTCTGCAAGATATGGGTACTTGCAAAGACTTCTTGGAAAATCCCCAGAAGCACAGGCAGTCAAAGCCAAAATTAACATTTGGGATTACATCAAATTGAGAAGTTTCTGTACTTCAAAAGAAACAGTCAGGAAAGTGAAGAGGCAGCCCACAGAATGGGAAAAAATATTTGCAAACTATGCAACAGATAAAGGGTTGATAACCAGAATCTACAAAGAAATCAAGAAACTCCACAACATCAAAACAAACAACCCACTTAAGAGATGGGCCAAGGACCTCAATAGACATTTTTCAAAAGAGGAAATCCAAATGGCCAACAGACACATGAAAAAATGCTCAAGATCACTAGCAATCAGGGAAATGCAAATCAAAACCACAATGAGGTTTCACCTCACCCCAGTTAGAATGGCTCACATGCAGAAATCTACCCACAATAGATGCCAGAGAGGATGTGGGGAAAAAGGGACACTAACCCACTGTTGGTGGGAATGTAAACTGGTAAAGCCACTATGGAAGTCAGTCTGGAGTTTCCTCAGAAACCTGAATATAACCCTACCATACAACCCAACCATACCACTCCTTGGAATTTACCCAAAGGAAATTAAATTGGCAAACAAAAAAGCTGTCTGCACATTAATGTTTATTGCAGTTCAATTTACAATAGCTAAGACCTGGAACCAACCCAAATGCCCATCACCAGTACAATGGGTAAAGAAATCATGGGACATGTACTCTATAGAATACTATACAGCAGTCAAAAACAATGAAATCTGGTCATTTGCAAGAAAATGGAGGTATCTGGAAAACATTATGCTGAGTGAATTAAGCCAGTCCCAAAGGGACAAATATCATATGTTCTCCCTGATTGGTGACAACTGACTGAACACCAAAAAGGAAACCTGTTGAAGTGAAATGGACACTATGAGAAGCAGTGACTTGATCAGCATAGCCCTGACTGTTAATGAACATCTTAATACATTATCCCTCTTAGTAGATTTTTTTTGTCTGTTCTACTTAATATGACTGATTTAATTCTGTAATTAATACACAGTTATTCTGAAGTGTTGAAATTTCACTGAAATGTGATCCCTGTTAAACATAAGAGTGGGAATAAGAGAGGGAAGAGATGTGCAATTTGGAACATTCTCAAGCTGACTTGCCCCAAATGGTAGAGTTAGAAACATACCAGGGGATTCCGATTCCAATTCAATCCCATCAAGGTGGCATGTACCAATGCCATCTCACTAGTCCAAGTGATCAATTTCAGTTCACAATTGATCATAATGAAAGGACTAAGAGTCAAAGGGAGCACATAAACAAGTCTAGTACCTGCTAATACTAACCGATAGAATAAATAAAGGGGAGAGCGATCCAACATGGGAAGCGAGATACTCAGCAGACTCATAGAATGGCAGATGTCAGAAACAGCACTCTGGCCTCAGCCTCAGAATCAGCCCTAAAGGCATTCTGATCTGGCTGAAAAGCCCATGAGAGTATTTGAAGCATGGAAATCCAAGACACTCTGGCAGAAAAAAAAAAAAAAAAAAAAAAAAAAAAAACCTAAATGAAAGATCTCTGTGAGTGAGATCCCAGTGGAAAGAACAGGTCTTCAAAGAAGGAGGTACCTTTCTCTGAAGGGAGGAGAGAACCTCCACTTTGACTATGACCTTGTCTAAACAAGATAAGAGTCGGAGAACTCAAGGGGCTTCCATAGCCTTGGAAACTCATGACTGGAGCATAGGGAGATTACTGACGCCATAAACAGGAGTGTCAATTTGTAAAGTCAACAACAGGAGTCACTGTGCACTTACTCCTCATGTAGGATCTCTGTCCTTAATGTGCTGTACATTGAGACTTAATGCTATAACGAGTACTCAAACAGTATATTTCACTTTGGGTTTTTATGGGGGTGCAAACTGTTGAAATCTTTACTTAATGTATACTAAACTGATCTTCTGTAAAAAAAAAGAAGAAATTAGCAATTCCCAGCTTGACTCTCACTGGGATTAAACATGACAATAAGTCTGATCTAAGTTCATCATCATTTAAAAAATCATCTATTATTTTTCACTTTATGTTTCTGTGTGGGAGCAAACTGTTGAAATCTTTACTTAATGTATGCTAAACTGATCTTCTGTATATAAAGAGAAATGAAAATGAATCTTGATGTGAATGGAAGGGGAGAGGGAGTGGGAAAGGGGATGGTTGCGGGTGAGAGGGACGTTATGTGGGGGAAGCCATTGTAATCCATAAGCCGTACTTTGGAAATTTATATTCATTAAACAAAAGTTAAAAAAAAGAAAAGAAAGACTGCAGATCAGGTCTTTTGATGGGTTTTGTCCCCACTTTTTAACTGTTTTTCAACTTTTTCTCTTCCCCAAAATTGTGCTTAAAATCCCCTTCCCATAGGCCCCTTTGGGATTTTTTTCCTCTCTTGGACTTTGACTCTAATCTTGCTTTTAAATCTCACAAAAAGAAAAAAAAAAGATTGAATAGAAAAAAGAATGTAAAATACTACATTAATTTTTTTCGCATTTGTTGCAAAACGTTGCTGTGAGGTCAGTCACCCACTGTCTCTCAGCTTTATTCCTTTGCATAGGCTGTTCTTGTTCCCAGAATGTACTTCCAATCCTTGTTTTCCTGGTAATTCTTTTTTTTTGAAAAAAGTATTCTTTTTAGTCACTTCTAGAGTATTTCCTCCAATACTTCCCACTCTAAAGGAGCAAACCATTCATACTGTCCATTGTTAGCAACATCTCACTTGGTTTTACAGGTTGAGTGTCCCTTCTCTGACACAGTTGAGACCAAGAATGTTTCAGATTTGTTCAGTTTCCCCCAGAGTTTTGAATATTTCCATATACATAGTGAAATATGGGGGTAGGATCCCAGTCTAAATACAAAATTTATTTTTGTTTCATACATACCTTATATAGATAAAAGATAACTTTATAAAATACTTAAATAATTTTATACATGACACAAAGTTTCAGGGTGTGAAATTTTCTGTTTTTGACCTCGGGTTGCTGTTCAAAAGGTTTTAGGTTTTGGAATATTTTGGCTTTCAATTTTTTTAATTATGGGTGCTTACCTTTGAATCTAATAATTGTGACTTTCATGAGTGGCTGTCTTACATCTTAGATTAAAGCTTCCTTTGAGGGTATAATTACATCTTGTGTACCCTTAAATACTTGATGAGATAACACTTTGTCTATAGTAAATTCTACAAATATTTGTTGATTGATTAAGTTGGAGAATAAGCTATAGTCTTATGAAGAATGACCATTAAATGGATTCTCAGTAACTGCTTAAAAAATAGAATACTATACAGCAGTCAAAAACAATGAAATCCGGTCATTTGCAAGAAAATGGAGGTATCTGGAAAACATTATGCTGAGTGAATTAAGCCAGTCCCAAAGGGACAAATATCATATGTTCTCCCTGATTGGCGACAACTAACTAAGCACCAAAGGGGAAACCTGTTGAAGTGAAATGGACACTATGAGAAGCAGTGACTTGATCAGCTCTTGTCCTGACTGTTGATGTACAACTTAATATTTTATCCCTTTTAGTATTTTTTTTTTTGTTCTAGTACTATTGGTTGAACTCTGTAAATAACACACAATTATTCTTAGGTGTTTAAATTTTAACTGAAAAATGATCCGTGTTAAATATAAGAGTGGGAATAAGAGAGGAAGGAGATGTACAATTTTGGACATGCCCAATAGGACTTGCCCCAAATGGTGGAGTTAGAAATGTGCCAGGGGATTCCAATCCAATCCCATCAAGGTGGCATGTACCAATGCCATCTCACTAGTCCAAGTGATCAATTTCAGTTCACAATTGATCACACTGATAGGTCTAAGAGTCAAAATAATCACACTAAGAAGACTAGTGTCTGCTAATATTAAATGATAGAATAAGAAAGGGAGAGAATGATTCAACATGGGAAGCGGGGTACACAGCAGACTCAAAGAATGGCAGTTGTTCTAAATAGCACTCTGACCTCAGAATCAGCCCTTCAGGCATTCGGATATGGCTGAAGAGCCCATGAGAGCATTTTAGGCATGGAAATCCAAGACACTCTGGGAAAAAAAAAAAAAAAAGAAGACCTAAATGAAAGATTTCTGCGAGTGAGATCCCAGTGGAAAGAACGGGGCCATCAAAGAAGGAGGTACCTTTCTCTGAAGGGAGGAGAGAACTTCCACTTTGACTATGAGCCTGTTGGAATAAGATCAAAGTCAGCGAACTCAAAAGGCTTCCATAGCCTTGGCAACTCATGACTAGAGCCTAGGGAGATTACTGACACCATAAACAAGAGTGTCAAATTGTTAATCAACAACAGGAGTCACTGTGTACTTACTCCTCATGTGGGATCTGTCCTTAATGTGTTGTCCAATGTGAAGTAATGCTATAACTAGTACTGAAACAATATTTTTTTTCACTTTGTGTTTCTGTGTGGGTGCAAACTGATGAAATCTTTACTTAATATATACTATATTGATCGTCTGTATATGAAGATAATTGAAAATAAATCTTGATGTGAATGGAATGGGAGAGGGAGTGGGAGATGGGAGGGGTGCGAGTGGGAGGGAAATTACGGGAGGGGGAAGACATTGTAATCCATATAGTGTACTTTGGGAATTTATATTTACTAAATAAAAGTTTAAAAAAATTAAATAATAATGAACAATATGATTATTTATCTGAACATTTCTGACAATGAATTATGGTATTAAGAGGAGATTATGATAAATCCTGTTATCCTTTTCTTAACTTTACAAAAGCACTGAACATATACATCATCTATGGAATTTTCTTTTTTTTGTTAATTTGACAGGTAGAGTTATAGGCAGTGAGAGAGAGAGACAGAGAGAAAGGTCTTCCTTCTGTTGGTACACTCCCCAAATGACCACTATGGCCAGTGCTGCACCCATCTGAAGCCAGGAGCCAGGTGCTTCCTCCTGGTCTCCCATGTGGTCGCAGGGGCCCAAGCACTTGGGCCATCCTCCACTGCCTTCCCAGGCCACAGCAGAGAGCTGGACTAGAAGAGGATCAACTAGGACTGGAACCCGACACCCATATGGGATGCCGGCGGCCTCAGGCAGAGTATTAACCTAATGCATCAAGGCACTGGCTCTGAAATTTTCTTATACATTCTGGAAAATGCTAGAAAATACTACTGAGTCCATTAATTGGAATTATATTTTTGTTGTAATCATAAACATAATAATGGGAAATAGTATTTGACATCCAAGATGCAAATTTGTGCTGTGAGAAGTTTCTCTTTACAAAATTCATGAAATTAATACAACATTTTCATGTATATATTATTCTAATGCTAATTTAGTTTGCAATTCAGGACCTGAGGGACAAAGAAGAGACAAACCTGCCCAGATTCTCAGAGTAAGTGGCTGGGACAAACTCAATCTGATTCTAAAGTCTTCCCTTGAAAGTGATATACTTTACATGAAGCAATGTAACAGCTCTGCTTAGCATAAAAATAAAGCAAAAATAATATGCTGCTCAGCATTAAAAGGCATTTTAAGATGGGCAATAACTGTAACAAGTGATCATCATTCTAATGAAAAACTAATTTGTCAATTTGGAATATTCATTATTTTCTAGGTGGAACTTGGGGGCATGGAGCTTGGGCCCCTGAGAAAGATTTCTGCTTAGCTCAGTAGAAATCACTGATCTATCAGTGCCTCTAGTGCTAATTTCTGTGTCTCTTTACGTGCAGCAGGAATTAGCAGTGTAGCAATTGGAGTAGGCAGTGTGTAGATCGCTAGTAAGGCCTAAATTTGAACACTGGCTTCACACTTGGTGAGTCTGAGATTTAGGTGGAAGTATTTTCGCTTGCTCTGATTCAGTCTTATTCTGCTACACTGGAGTTATGATTCCTAGTTTACAGTTTGAAAATGATCAGAATTTCATATGTAATTCTGCCTGGAACAGGGTCTAACTATGTATGGGTTAGAGTTGTGTTGAATGTGATCTATTTTTCTTGTCACATTGTAGAAATATTTGGGAAAGATGAATGTTAAATATCCTTTCTTTGTTCTTTAAATAGTGCACTTGTGAGAATGTAATGGCATGCTACCATTTGCTATAATGATGAAGGACAGTTGTGGTTGACTTTTCACCATTGTTGTGGTTTCCAATCAGGCTTTTGTTACATAGTTCATACAATAACTTACATTGAGTTAAAAGAGGCTTCTTATTTGTTGGTTTAGTTTTTATCCTCTTAAAATGAATACTTAATCTCATTCAAAAAATCAATTAGTTGTTACTGAAAAAAGAAAGTGCTTATTAAATGTTCATTTGGACCTAGCTTTGAAGCAGAATTTACTTAATTTGCTAGTTAACTCTCTTTTATTCATTTATGCTACCCCTCAGGATACTTTATAAGCAAGAATTCAGCATCTTGTGGAATATTTGACTTTAATAACTAATATGTCTTGCACTTTCTCAATATAACTTTAGCTAAGAGCAGTTTCCTAACCATTGCCTCTGATAAATTATGTCTGAATAAGCTAATCCCATGAGTTTGTAGGGTGAAAAAGCATCCCAATGGCATCATGAAACCTTAAAGGAATTCTTGGTGAAGAGGACTGTGATTTGTGCAGAAAATACTTGTTTTTTGCGTTGAGTAAAGTTATGAGGCCTCAAGAGTATTGTGCTACATATTGGGTTCAATTTCTTTCACAAAGTATAGAAGTTTAATCAATATCTTTGCCAAAATGGTAAGTAGAAAATCAAATACCACATAATGAATCAGAATATTCTACACTGGGGATTACCAAGTTTCAAGGCTGTTGTTCAAGTAAGTTCAATTAAAAATTGAGAGAGAGAGAGAAAAGGAGAAAGATGTATGGAAATGAAAACAAAGTATTTGTTCTTGCTTCTGAAAATGTGTTTTTGGCTTTTAGCCTTTTCAGAGTAAATGAGATTGATAACCAGGTCTCAGGGCCGGCGCTGTGGCACAGTGGATTAACACCCTAGCCTGAAGCGCCCACATCCCATATGGGCACCGGTTCAAGACCTGGCTGCTCCATTTCTGATCCAGCTCTCTGCTATGGCCTGGGAAAGCAGTAGAAGACGGCCCAAATCCTTGGGCCCCTGCACATGCATGGGAGACCTGAAGGAAGCTCCTGGCTCCTGGCTTCGGATTGACATAGTTCCAGTTGTCGGAGCCAACTGGGGAGTGAACCGTCAGATGGAAGACCTCTCTCTCTCTCTCTCTCTCTCTCTCTCTCTCTCTCCTCTCTGTGTAACACTGACTTTCAAATAAATAAATAAAATCTTTAAAAAAAATAACCAGGTCTATTGGTATCTATAACTTGGAACCTAATTAGGCTCTGAGATATAAGAGTAAAATAATTCACACTAACAGATGTCAGAAAATATTTAATTCAATTTAGAGTTAAACATTAGAACATGGGCTTTGGAGTGGAGACTATTAGATGTATGTTTCCATTTTTCATTTACTAACTTTATAAGCTTAGCAAGTTATTCAGCCCGCGTAAAAGTCAATTTCTCACTATAGGAAATAAACATTCTAATATCATAATTTTGAAAATATAATTTAAAAAGTTATGCAAAGTAATCAGAGGACAATAATATTCATGCCTTTAATAAATAAACATTCAATACATTTTAGCTATTCAATCTTGAAAGGAAAGAAGGCAACAGTTTCCTTAGACATTATAGCATCTGAAAGAATTCGGCCAGAATGGGCAAAATGTTAGGAAAAGTTTCTAAGAGAAAGAAAACAATGTCATCAAGGGCTAAGATGAAGGTTTAGGCTGAATTTATGCAACAGAAGAATAGTTCAATTAGACTAGACAGTAAAGTATATGAAGAGATACAGTAGAGAATTCTATCAGTTACCAAAAAAGTAATAAAATCTTTCATTATGATTAAGCATTTGCTAATTTCTTATTCTTACTCTGTTTTGTTGTATTTTGTGGCCATATTTTTAGGAGCATATACCTTCTTTGTTAGTTTAACTCTGTATCATTTTATTATCATTCAGTAGATGGATTTTTTTCAACTGCTTTAATCTCCATGCTAACCGTAAAATATGTCTCATTAAATCTGTAAAGGATTTAAATGACAAGACGTTCTCTAAAAGTATGCCATTAAACTAAAAATATTAGGAAGGTATCTGAAAAAGTCCCAAATGCTTGAAGAGTAAGCTGCACACTCTTTTTTTTTTTTTTAAGATTTATTTATTTATTTGAAACTTAGAGTTACACAGAGAGAGGAGAGGCAGAGAGAGAGAGATAGGGCTTCTATCTGATGGTTCACTCCCCAGATGGCCACAATGGCTGGAGCTGCACTGATCTGAAGCCAGGAGCTAGGAGCTTCTTCAGGGTCTCCCTAGTGGGTTCAGGGACCCAAGGACTTGCACCATCTTCTACTGCTTTCCCAGGCCAAAGAAGAGAGCTGGGTTTGAAGAGGAGGAGTGAGGGGCCAGGGCGTTAACCCACTGTGCCACAGTGCCTGACCCAGCTGCACACTCTTAAGTAATCAATGGTTCAAAGGTAAAAACAAAAATACAAATTACAAATCAAATACATGTTTATAAATTAGCATAAAATATTTGGAAGTTGAAAAAATTTTAAATATAATAAATAATGTAAAATAAATCAAATAATGGAGTTAATTAAACAGAATATGTGTATGTATTTACAATTAAAAATACAAAATTATCCTAGAATTTTAAATAAATTTTAAAATATGACAAGTCCTTGATCAGAAGAATCAATATTTTAGGATCAGTTCTCTCCAAAGTAATCTTTAGATCAAACAGTATCTCAAGCAAATTATCAGTAAGCTTCTTTATAGAAATTATTATGGAAAAACAAGGAGCCAAAGCAGTTTTTAAGACAAGAAAAATGGTGTAATACTCACACAATGAAATTTTAAGGCTGATTATAATTATACATCATTTTTTTTTTTTGCTTTCAAACTTTTATTTAGTGAATATAAATTTCCAAAGTACAGCTTATGGATTACAATGGCTTCCCCCCCATTATGCAAAGATTGGTATCTAGATAAATGGAAATGCAAATTAAAAGTATAGACATAGATACATATATGAGGATACTTTTAAAAATTCATGGAAAATGCATAGATTTTAATGCATTTTGCACCAAATAAATGTGCCTTTAATGCCATCTTCTGATGAACCTTACGTACTCTTGTATATAGGTTATGTACTATTGTCCCAATAATATTATTAGAAGGACTGTCTTTTTTATGTTTAATTACCTTAGTAACATCTTTGAAAATAACTAGACCATATTCACAAGAATAGTAAGAAGATAAACAGTAGTCAACTGTATAAGGCTGCATATGGAAATAATGTGTGACTATATGTTAAGACATTAGTTTTGTTGTACAGAATTAGGTTTACTTGAAATCAAAGACATTCTTTTCCATCTTTCAAATCTCTGGGGGAAAATGTCCCATTTAATATTTAAGGTGAAGAACTCAGCAGACTAAGAAATATATAAATATAGAGATTTTTAAATTTCATATATTTTGTTAAATATCTGTAACTACAAATCTATTTTTAAATAATTTTCTACATATACGTATGATAATATATGGAAACATGAATATTCTATGTAAACTAAAAGTGGATTGTAAAAATGAGAGCACTACAAGAAAGATATATGTAAATACAAGGTAGGGAGCAGTGAGCTACAGATTTCATATTTAAGCCAGATCTTTTTTTTTTCTCAGCTAGACTGAATTTATTCAGAGAAAACAAATTTGCAAAAGTCAACTGACTCAATCATGCTCACAGACCAAAGATGTGGCAGAGGCCCAGACCCCAGCAGGCTGGGCCTTTCTATATCTTAGGTGGGCTAGGGGTCAGGCCAGGAGCAGGAGGCAGAGATCAGCTTCTCCAGATTGGTTCTTCAAGTCTGGCCCACTGGCTTCCAAATATGAGAAAGAATGTAGGGTGTGGGGTGGGAAAATACAGGATGTGACACTGAACTGGCCTCTCGAAAGAACGCTTGGGTAACAAGAACCTAAAACGGCAGAGGCTTCTGTCCTGGTTCCATCAGTCCTGACTCTGCATATACATGAGGACCTGGGGTTCCAGTTTCTTTCTGGGTACTTCTTGATGATACAGGGCATTGATGCTGGGTGGAGAATCTAGACTCTGGATCAGATTGATTGATGACGGTGGTTGCTTTGGAAGCTGGGCAGAGTGAAGGGCTGCTTCAGCTTAAGCCAGCAGGGTCTTGGTTCTGACCCAGGTGTCCTTCAAGCCCCAGGGTAGTTCTGAAGGGCTCTTCAGGAGCCGGCTTCTGTCACTACAGCTGCTTGCCCAATGCTCTGATCCTCATAGCAAAAGCAGGTGCCATTGGGGGTGGACTGGCCTTGTTGTGTCTCCCTGATGGTAGATCACTGTCTAAGGCTGCTATTAATTGGCCTGCCACCTAGCCTTACATTTAAGCCAGATCTTTATCTCCTCTAGGGTCTAAAAAGTGCCTGGAATACCATAGATGCTTAGAAATCATCTGGTCAAGAATTAATGAATTAATAAACTCACCTTCAAGATATTGTTAATAGATATTCTCATGACAAATTTAAACTACAAAAATACTGCACACAGAACATGGGCTCAATCTATGGCAATGACTAGATGTTCTAAGTTGCCTGCTTTATGATAAGAATGATTTGATGATCCTATGGCAGGTAGGTGCTGAAATAAGCATTTAAGCAAGAGAGAAGAAGGCATGAGGCAGAAGGAATTTAAAATGATCCCATGATATTAAGACAAAAGATTATCCTATAGACAACATCCTTAGAAAATATTAATATTGCTACAAACCATTAAAGTTCCAGTTTAACTTTCAACAATGGATGCAAGTGTAACAAAATATTCAAGCTTAGGAAATAATGATAGGACAGATCCCATTTAATTTTGTTCTCTATGTGAAATTCACTTACTTTGTGTAGGAGTCATGGTGATAATGGAAATTCATTGAACAATTGCAGCTCTGTTCAAAACTATGAAAGGCAAAACCTATAAATAAGTCATGAAATAGAATCTTCACATTTCCAATAACTGAACACATAGAAAAAATAAATACTTTTGAGTGAGAAATCTACATGCTTCACCATATTTCTCTTCATCTCATAGAATTGAAGGAACAAAAACATGCAGAAATTCTTTGTCTGGCATAGATTTTATAGTGAATTCTAACAGACATACATTATCCACTGGAAACACTGACAGTCAACATGCTGAAGATTTTGACTTATATTATGATAATATGACCATTGTTCTTTCTCTCAATACAGCTTTTGAAAAAAATCCATATCTGTCAGGAGAATATAACTTGATACTTTTATAATTATCATTTATGTACTGGTGGATTCAATTTCCTTTACTAATAGTCTCAAAATTCTCAAAACAAATCACTAAATTTAATCGCCCCTTTTTCTTTTTTTCTAGAAAATAATAAACATATCTCCAGAATATATCTATTAAAAATTTATCATCATACATCTTTTTCACCAAATATAATCAATCTCATTAAATATATAGAGACCTTTCTAAAAAGTCCTATTCACCAACCAAAATCTCAAACCTCAGTCCTTAAAAGGCTCGCATGATGAAGAGGGCATACAACAAAAAGTGGCTTATTCTTATAATAATATCAGCGTCATTCCTTTACTGCCTAATGAAGAAATTTGTGGGGTATCTTAACATCTAATTTTTTTAATATTAATTTATGTATTTGAAAGTGAGAGTTACACAGGGAGAGAAGAGGCAGAAAGAGAGAGTTCTTCCATCCACTGGTTCACTCCCCTATTGGCTGCATGGCCGAAGCTGCGCTGATCTGAAGCCAGGAGCCAGGAGTTTTTCTGGGTCTCCCACATAGGTGCAGGAGCCCAAGGTCTTCGGCCATCTTCTACTGTTTTCCCAGGCCATAGCAGAGAGCTGGATCGGAAGTAGAGCAGCCAGGACTTGAACCAGCACCCATATGGGATGTCAGCACTGCATGTGGAGGCCTTACCCACTGCATCACAGCACCAGCCCTTTAACATCTAATTTTTATTACTTATAAAATATAGTTTAGAAACTATTCATTTAAATCCTTTAATTAATAGACTAAATTGTTTATAGCCTTTGTCTATACACTTGAGGAGCAGTGGATTTTCTACTTAGAACTGATTTAATTATTTATTTAGCGGAGGGTTAATCTTGTGATTATAAAATAAGATGAAAATATTTCATTGTAAAAATTAAAAGAAAAAATAAGAAAGGAAGGAGGAAATAGGATGGCAGACTGGATGGGAGGGAGAGAGGGTGAGAAATATCCTTATGCTCTTAAATCTCTTAAATATGTATATGTGAGTAAATGAAATTTGTTCACCTTTTATAAAAACATTTTAAAAGAAAGAAAGGGAGAGAGGGAAGTTTCATTATATTCTCATAACTGTATCTATGAGTTACATTGAACTTGTTTTCTTCATATTAATAAAAAATGAAGAAAATTTAAAAAATAAAAAATGAAAAGTAAAATACTGAAAAAGGAACTTGGAATATTGCAATTATCTATTTTATTGTTAAGTTCATTCAGTTAACCACATTTAAAAGAACAGGAGCAAGTGCTGTGGCACAGCAGATTAAGCCACTGCTTGCATCCCATATCTGAGTACCAGTTTGAATCCTGGCCACTCCTCTTCAGATCCAGCTTCCTGTTAATTTGCCTGGGAAAGCAGCTGAAGATGGGCCAAGTGCTTGCGCCTCTGCTACCCACATGAGAGAGGTAGATCAAGTTCCTGGTTCCTGACTTCGACTTGACCTAACCCGGACCATAGTGGCCATTTTGGGAGTGATCCAGTGAATATGGAAGATCTGCTTCTCCCTCTCTCTGTGTATGCCACTCTGCTTTTCACATAAATAATACAATGAGGGACTGGTGCTGGGGCATAGTGGGTAAAGCCATCGCCTGCAATGAGGGCATCCCATTTGGACGCTTGTTCAAGTCCGAGCTGCTCCATTTCTGATGGAGCTCTCTTCTATGGCCTAGGAAAGCAGTAGAAGATAGTCCAAGTCCTTGGGCCCCTGAACCCACAAGGAGACCCAGAAGAAGCTCCTGGCTCCTGGCTTCGGATCAGTGTAGCTCTGGCCATTGCGGCCATCAGGGGAGTGAACCAGTGGATGGATGACCTCTCTCTGTATCTCTACCTCTCTCTGTAACTCTTTCAAATAAATAAAAATAAATCTTTAAAAAAAAAAATAACAGTCCCATCTTAGGAAGCCCATACACTGGAAGAGATGACTTGCCATTGATTTAATGATACTCCTATTAGAATTTTTTTTTTTTGACAGGCATAGTTAGACACTAAGAGAGAGAGAGAGAGAGAGAGAGAGAAAGAGAAAGGTCTTCCTTCCATTGGTTCACCCCCAAAATGGCTGCTACAGCCAGCAGGCGGCACTGATCTGTAGCCCGGAGCCAGGTGTTTCCTCCTGGTCTCCCATGCAGGTGCAGGGCCCAAGGACCTGGGCCATCCTCCACTGCCTTCTCGGGCCACAGCAGAGAGCTGGACTGGAAGAGGAGCAACCAGGACAGAATCCAGCGCCCCAACTAGGACTAGAACCCGGGGTGCTGGCGCCGCAGTTGGAGGATTAGCCTAGCAAGCCATGGCGCTGGCAGAGTTTTTTTTTTTTTTAAAGATTTATTTTATTTATTTGAATGACAGAGTAACAGAGAGAGGTAGAGACAGAGAGAGAAGTCTTCCATCCACTGGTTCACTCCCCAGATGGCAGCAATGGCCGGAGCTATACTGATCTGAAGCCAGGAGCCAGGAGCTTCTTCCGGGTCTCCTTGTGGGTGCAGGGGCCCAAGGACTTGGGCCATCTTGCACTACTTTCCCAGGCCATAGCAGAGAGTTGGTTCAGAAGAGGAGCAGCCAGGGCTAGAACCAGCACCCAAATGGGATGCCAGCGCTTCAGGCCAGGGCTTTAACCCGCTGTGCCATAGTGCCGGCCCTTCCTATTAGAATTAAGTACCACTAAAAGGGGTGGAAAAGTGGACAGGACATTCCTCTGAAGACTTTCATGTTTGCCATAAAGCCATGATATTTCAAAACAATTCACTCTTCTCAGCTGAATTAGCTCTTTTGTTGTTTATAAAAATTAAATATGCATTTTGACTGTGTTTCTGCTTCATTGGAATATCACATAGTTTTAATACACTTACAAATTATATTTAAAAGACTATACAAATCATTCAGTATCATTTTGATATTTAAAATAAACAGTATCTTTACCTCTGTGTGTATGTTTACTTCTTAATAATTTGAACAATTTATGTGACATACAGAAATATTCTTAAATATAAATAAATATTTAAATATATTGAACTGGTGGAGAAAGTGAGGAATAAAGTAAGACTAAATGGTATTAAATATTATAAAGCCTTTTACTACTACAGAAGTAATATATGATGATTTTAAATTCCCTAATATCCACATCATGTCATGTGAGCATGTAAGAGAATTACTGTATCTAGAAAAAACTAAAACAGAACAACACAAAAATCTTATTTGTAAAGAAAAATTATGAGTACACCTACATTACACACATAGATTATTTGCTATAAAGACTAAGTGGTAATTCTTGCAAAATCTGTAGACACTAATGTACTTCTTTATGCAAACATGAGCATTTCCTGACTCTGGTATAATTTAAATTGAAAAATATATTTTCATGTTTTCAACCATCCATGTCACAGTTTTTAATGAGTTCCTACTATGTTGTTAGGTGAGGTTCCAAGCAGTGAGGATACTTAGTACTACCGCTCCTTTCTAGTAGAGAAAAGACAGACAACAGAACTCAAGAATATGTGGTTCAGATAGTAAGGTATCTATGAAGAAGAATGATTCAGGTTAAGTGGGAAGGGAATATCATGGAAAGAATAACAGAGCAGGAAATGTGTGATAGAGCACATTTGTACTGAATTCTTAGGGATGAACTCACTGATGAGAGAACATTTGAACCAATACATCAGATAAGACATGTATTACATGAGACCCAGAGCTGCCTAAATACTGGAGTACAGTGCTCCAAGCTGAGGTGTGTGTATGTATATATATATATATATATATATATATATCACATTAGACAGTGAGTGAGGGCCTATTCTATGTGCTTTATTGACTATTTTACCAATTTTATCAAATTTATACTGGCCAGCCACTTGCAGAAAAAGGCACACCTACAATTTTGTTTTATATTTTAAAAACATCCTTGCCCCCCATTATTTGTAGTTCCCACAAATTCATTTGCTGGTAATTGACTGTGGTCTGAAAATATTAAACAGAAAATTCCAGAAGGAAACAATTCATAAGGTTTAAATCATGGGCAGCTCTGATTGTCATGATGAAATCTCATCCATTCCCAAGTGAGATGACAATCATGTCTTTGTCCAGTGTCTCTACATTGTATAACCGCTCCCCCAAAATGTCATTAGCCATTTAGCAGCTCTCTAGGTTATTGGACTGAGTGTTATAGTATCACAGTGCTTGTGTTCAAGTAACCCTACCTGTATGTAATAATGGCCACAAAGCACAATGGTAGTGATGCTGGCAACTGCATTACAGCATGCCCTTATGATTGTTCCATTTTGCTAGTAGCATTGTTAGTCACTTAATGTGCTTTATTTATGAGTTACATGTGTAAATACACAAGAAAAGCTATAGTGTTCTGAGTGTCCAGTATTATCTGCAGTTTTAGGAATTTTTTGGGGCTTTGGAACATATCTAGTGCAGATACGTAGGGTAGAGCAACTACTGTGTAATGATAACTAGTATATTGTAGTGACACAAGTTAAACCACCGCACAAATTACTGCCTTGGATGCATTTTCCACCAATAATTGACAAAGGATATAATTGCATTAGAAAAATATCAATAATTAATATGATCTGAAAGCAATACTTCACAGAAAAATACATTCTGATTATTTAGAAGGAAATGAAGTTTTACATTAAGGACCAGGACTAAATCAAACATTAGACTATCCTAACATTCTCAATTTGCCTTAAATGGGATTCATGTTGGCATGTCTGTCACTAGTGTTATCTTTCAAAGAAAATGATTACCAGAATAAATGTACAAAAATATAATCAGCAGATCTAATGAAAGGGGATGAATGGAAGAACTATAAAATTGTAATGAAGATACCATAAAGTTTGGTAAGAAAATGGATACTAATAATATCAGATGAATTTTTGAAATAGGAAATGTAAGCATTAAATTATTAAATATGTATTATCTTTAAAATCTATATTCTCCCCGGGTTCTAGTCCCGGTCGGGGCGCCGGATTCTGTCCCGGTTGCCCCTCTTCCAGGCCAGCTCTCTGCTGTGGCCCGGGAGTGCAGTGGAGGATGGCCCAAGTGCTTGGGCCCTGCACCCCATGGGAGACCAGGAGAAGCACCTGGCTCCTGGCTCCTGCCTTTGGATCAGCGCGGTGTGCCGGCCGCGGCCCGCCGGCCGCAGCGGCCATTGGAGGGTGAACCAATGGCAAAGGAAGACCTCTCTCTCTGTCTCTCTCTCTCACTGTCCACTCTGCCTGTCAAAAAAAAAAAATCTATATTCTCCTTGAAATTAATCTACAGATTCAATGCAGTGGCATACAAAATTCCAATAGGAATTTTATGAGTGGAAAAACTAATTGAAATATTCATACAGAACAGCAGAAGCAGAATGTAAAATATATAATGATTTTACAGGAAATAAGATTTAAAGAATTTTCCTAATCAGGATTACATATGTGTATGTAACAGAATTATTAATTGAGTATAGTGCTGGAAAAGGCATAATAAATTAATTAACAAAATAGAATAAAGTGTTCAAAAGAAGATTCCTATATGTGAGGAAACACTGCACTAGGAAAGAACAGGCCGGTGGTGTTGAAACACAATTCCATTTATTTCCTTGCTATTGTTGATATTCTGTGGGTTTCTTTGTCAATTTAAGCAAACAGTGAAATCTCATTCTTTAATCTTATTTTTTATCACAGTTAAAAGTTAACTTCTTTTTAGTGATGTCCTTTTGTTAGCCCACTTATATGTTAGGATTTTAGTGCTTTACCTTAATTTCATTCATTTGTAAATTATTTCCCCTTAAAACTTAATTTGTGTTGCCAAGATCCTCTCCAAACTGAATCTAATTAAATATTTATTTATCCTGAAAAATAAATTTTCCACTTCTATTTTTCCAAATTCAATCCTTAAGGGAATTTGAAATTTTTCTGGTATGATGCAAGATATAGATCTAAAAATTCGTATTTTTGTTCGATAGGTAATCTCTTTTCCCAACTGATTAAATATCAAGCAAATCCAACAGTACAGAAAAGTCAATGCATGACGCAGGCCTTCCTAGGAATTAAAGCTCTAAAAATTCACATACTTTTATAAGTTCTTACATAACCAAAATTGAAATTATACTATTATTTTGTTTTCTCAAAATATGGACATTTTCCCATGAAGCACAAATGTTTAAAACATTTTCTAGTCAATGAAAAGACAGCAACAAAACAGTGCTCAAATGAGATTCAATTTTTTAGTGATCAGCAGACTCCAGATCTTTGTGCAAATTCATACCTCAGAATAATTGCAAATTACTACAAGGAATGAACTGTCACCTATAGGAGAGAGATCACCAGGACCTAAATTAAGATTGTGACTGGGTTGAAAGAAAAAGGGGCTGATGGCACAAAATATTAGAGCATAATGATCATTCTTCCTCTTAGACTCTGCTTGTTAAATCTAAATCTCTACATCCCCTTTCTATTCTACCGGGTGGAGTGACCATTGCTCTGGCAAAATACCACCCTGTGTGAATAGCTACTCTATTGTGGTGCCTGAGATTCAGTAAAGGATTGCTTTCCCATTCTTCTATACCTCAAGATTGATAACCTTCATTTTTCTGTTTTGTCATAGGGGGAAAAAAGAATCACACAGGAATTTATCTTTTTATGACTAAACCCTCCCTCCATTCACCCCTAGACATGTCTGCTACAGTTTTACTGGATGTATAATTTGGATTTTTTTTTTTTTTTTTGACAGGCAGAGTGGACAGTGAGAGAGAGAGACAGAGAGAAAGGTCTTCCTTTGCCGTTGGTTCACCCTCCAATGGCCGCGGTGGCCGGCGCACCACGCTGATCCGATGGCAGGAGCCAGGAGCCAGGTGCTTTTCCTGGTCTCCCATGGGGTGCAGGGCCCAAGCACTTGGACCATCCTCCACTGCACTCCCGGACCACAGCAGAGAGCTGGCCTGGAAGAGGGGCAACCGGGACAGAATCCGGCGCCCTGACCGGGACTAGAACCCGGTGTGCCGGCGCCGCTAGGCGGAGGATTAGCCTAGTGAGCCGCAGCGCCGGCCCTAATTTGGATATTGATTTGGAAAGAATTAATATCTCTACTACCCCATCCAAGTTTATGCTGTGATCTAAGTTTTTAAGTAATTTGTTGTCATTTGTCTAAAAACGTGTCCAAATTTTCAAGTTCGGGTACTTTTATAATTCGTTATTGCTATTGATAATGATAGTTTTAGTATGTACTTTTCCTTTTACATGAATGTTAATTATTTTTACTATTAAGCACAATTGTTTTCTATTGTAGAACACACACAGCTACTGGAAGTATGTAATCATAATGGCATTTGAGAGAAAAACCACTGAAATCCATGATATGATTTTGAAAGTCTGCTAATGTTGTTCTGTTACTCGAGAGCACTAATAAGTATTGATGGTATTTCAGTCATTGCCCTTTTTTTTTGTTTGTTTGTTTGTTTGTTTGTTTTGACAGGCAGAGTGGACAGTGAGAGAGAGAGAGACAGAGAGAAAGGTCTTCCTTTGCCATTGGTTCACCCTCCAATGGCTGCCGCGGCCGGCGCGCTGCGGCTGGCGCACCACGCTGATCTAATGGCAGGAGCCAGGTGCTTCTCCTGGTCTCCCATGGGGTGCAGGGCCCAAGCACCTGGGCCATCCTCCACTGCACTCCCTGGCCACAGCAGAGAGCTGGCCTGGAAGAGGGGCAACTGGGACAGAATCCGGCGCCCTGACC
Organism: Oryctolagus cuniculus; assembly: GCF_964237555.1. Classification (NCBI taxonomy): domain Eukaryota; kingdom Metazoa; phylum Chordata; class Mammalia; order Lagomorpha; family Leporidae; genus Oryctolagus; species Oryctolagus cuniculus. Next base: position 188,632,274 of record NC_091433.1, on the reverse strand, counting down.
GGGACTAGAACCCGGTGTGCCGGCGCCGCAAGGCGGAGGATTAGTCTAGTGAGCCGCGATGCCGGCGCCCTGTCTTCTATTCCATGTATATTCATAAAAGATATGATGCTTCTAACTTTTGGATATTTATATAGTTTCCTAATTTAGTTATTATAAGTGGAAATATCTGTACCAAAACATTTATTTAAGCCTGTGTGGATATCATGAAATTATTTCTTGCTTTTAGCTCCCAAACATGGAATTTCTAGTTTATATACACACACATAGTACACATACATATTTCCAATTGTCAGTTACCTAGATTGATAAGAACTTCTAACTTCCTAGATACTTACTCAAAATTATTACCATTTTTGGTCAGTTAATAGGGAAGATAGATGAATCATGATTCTAATTTGCATTCTTCTGATTAATTAAATTGAATAGGTACACATCACGTCAATTTTTTGTTTATGCTTCTTGTTTCTCAAATCTGCAATTTAGGTAAAGAAATACAGAATTACATAGCTTCAAAAACAGCTCTTAAATAGATGATTTTGCTCAGAAAACCTAGTTTAAGTGACTATTCTGTCAGCTAATGCCATGGAGGGCAGTGAGGACTCACGGACCCAGCATCCTGATTTCAGCTGGGCCAGTCTCCCCCACGAAAACAGGGGGCAGATACTTATGTTTCTGAACAGATAACCTGAGAGGCAGGATGGCGAGACCCGCAGTCTCAGTGGTGTTCTGACATTTTCAGGGCTATGGGAGAAGGTGGTTTTGCAGGTAGTGAAATAGGCATGCGCTTTTCTTGAGAAGTTCTCCTGCAGAGGAATTTCACAACAAGAACTCTAATAATAGAATCTGAAGTTATTAATTGCCAATTACAGTTTGGTTTTCATTTCGCTCCAGCATAGGAGTAACAGAGATAGTGATGAGGATCCTGGCTTGTTCAATTTAAAAAGTAGAAGAAATTTAATTTGTTTAAATCACATTTCTCCTAGGGATAGGCCAGAGATGACTTCATCAGCAACAGAGTTCATTTTTTATAAAAATGCATGTGTGCAGTAGAGAATGGTTTAAATCTAGAGAGGAATGAGTACACCAAGGGGCACTTGTGGCTTTCCAAATTTTCCCTTAATTCTCTCCTGCAACTATATTTAACAACTGGGTGCTTTTTACACCATCAGGGAGTTTAATCTCACCATATAAAAGTAATTCATTTCCGCAAAAGAATCCTATTTTATTAGACAACAAATAGTATACACTTATCTCCTTATAGGTATTTACAATAAACTTGCTCATAATCACAGCAAGGAATTTGATGACAGAAAGGAATTCTAAAAATGACTTTGTCTCATCATTTAAGCTCCAGATACCCAAAGGAAAGTACTCATGATAAGTACGTTGAGATACCACTTGTGATGTACCTGATTTCCATAATAGGCAGTGGTGACTCACAGAGATGCCTGTGTTGCAGTCATTGTTGTGTCCCTAGGGCCTCCCTCATCTGGAAGGGGTTATGAAGTATCTGCCATAAACAAAGCTCTTTATGAGCTTAATGCAACTTCCTATACATAACCAAATGGAGATAGTGTAACAGCAACTGTTATTACTATTACAGAAGTAATTGTTGATTATTATGAAAAAGTACAAGATACGGAGGGCAATTAAACATAGCAGAAAAATGTAATCACCTGAGCTCTCATAGAAATGCCTGAAATTTTCCTAAAACATCTGTGTGTGTAATGCTACCAAGAACATATTCATGTTTGATGTCATCAATGGTTGCATTTTCTTCCTTCTTATGGATATAAAAAATACAAAGTAGAAATGTCACTTAGTTTAACTGTAGTCAATGAAAACTCATTAATAGTTTTAAAAACTATTTTTTGAATGGCAGAGTTACAGAGAGGAATACCTCCTTTTCACTGATTAACTCTCCAATTGCCTGCAGTGTCCAGGCAGGACTGGGATGCGGCTCGAGGTCAAGAACTCAATCTAAGTCTCCAACATGGTTAGCAGAAAAGGATTACATGGCCCATCACCTGCTGCCTCCCAGGTTTGGCATTAACAGGAAGCTGGAAACAGCTGAAGTCAAGAGTCAAATCCAGGTATTCTGCATTGGACGTGAACATTTAAACCAATGTCTTAACTGCTGGATTAACGGACCACCCTAAATAAATTTTTAATAATGAAGTATGTTTTATATGTCATTTCATGTTGTTCATGTATGGATTGCCTTGAAAAATAAATGGCAGAACAAAGTAAAAAAATATGTTGTTGATTAAACAAGAGATCAGAGCTGGTGGGATAAATAACACAGTGTTCACAAACTGTGTGATCTTCATGTTGTTCTTTTCAAATAGTTTAATATCTATATATGGACATGCTTATTTATTCAATTAATGTTCCTGAGCATCTTCTAGATGCCGAAGGTTGCATGCGGAAATTCAGTTTACTGAGGTGAAAGGTGAGCACATGAGAAGGTGATGACAAGGTCTGATAAATAAAATAGCAGGAAGGGTTATTATAGAGACACCTAACCCATTGTCAGGATGTTGCCAAGTCTTTTTTTTTTTTCTTAAAGATTTATTTTATTTATTTATTTTAAAGTCAGAGTAACACAAAGAGAGAAGAGAGACAGAGAGAGAGAGACAGAGAGAGAGAGAGAAAGAGGTTCACTCTCCAGATGGCTGCAATGGCCGGAACAGTGCTGATCCGAAGCCAGGAGCCAGGAGCTTCTTCCAGGTCTTTCATGTGGATGCAGGGTCCCAAGGACTTGGGCCATCTTCTATTGCTTTCCCAGGCCATAGCAGAGAGCTGGATCAGAAGAGGAGCATCCAGGACTAGAACTGGTGCCCATATGAGATGCTGGCTCTTCAGGCCAGGTCTTTAACCCACTGAGCCACAGCACTGGCCCCACCAAGTCTTTTCGGAAGGGCTAATGATGTCAGTCTTCATTGAAAGGAAATGGCACCAATTGAACCATAGGTGGATCTGAATAATACAACTCACCCTGCAAGAAATTCAAACGAAGTAAAACCATTTTTTAAAACTACAACTAGATTAGAAGTCTGTTGGATTGTATTCAAGTGGAAGTTCTAGTCCTGACTTCATGCTATTCAATAAGACACATGTAGTCTAGGGGCATCTGTTTCGTCAACTGGCATGCATAGATAACAGTACATGTTTCACCAAACTATTGTGAGGAATGAAAAAGTGAAAAAACAGCACGGTTACTTATGCTAGGAATATGGTACCAACTGAATAAAATGTAGACTAAATTGAATTCTGTCCATAAAATGCAAGATACAATTGTATAAGGTATGAACTGCTTTCCAAAAATATACAGGCTGGGACAAAATATGTACTTATATAATAAAATTTGAATATAAAATGTAATATAAATACAACACAAATATGTTTAATTTATACTATGTAAAACTAATTTGATAATAAATAAATTATGTTATATATTATATAAGTAAATATATTCATATATTACAGAAAATAGCTTTAAAATACCCATAATAATGCAAACAACATCAAAAACAGAGAAATGCTAGCATTTATTGAGAGTTCAAATTTACCAAAAATTAAGTTTCAGAACTTGGAATTTGTTATAAAGTTGAATATGCTTTATAAACTTTATGTTAAGCACACAACTCCAAACACCTACAGGCACTAAATAGCAAAACCGTGATTAAACTGATCCATTCATGTGACGATTCTACTAACTGTTTTAGGAAATAAAGGAATAATGAGATTGTAATTAGTTAATATGAAAAGGTGAATTTCTATCTTAAGTTCTGAAAAACATAAGAAAATAAACAATTTCCTCCCTCCCTTCCTTCCTTTCTCCTCTCCTTTCTTTCTTAAAAGCAGTGTCACAGTTCTTATTCTTGAACTGTGAGCATATATTTTGTTCAAAATTCGATCTACAACTTAAATATCAGAAATCCCTAATTAGAACCAAGCATGTGGGGTCCTTGTCACAAAGATGATACTACGGTTAAGAGAACAACAAATAATTTGTCCTTAAGAGTAAATAAAAAACAGAAAATGCAATATTTTGAACATGAAATATAATGTAAATTCCATTACATATAATGAACAAAGAATCACAAATTTAAATAAAGATAGAACCCAGGCCTGTGTTTGCAAAAATCTTACCTCCCATTACCCTCATCCTGGCTACAATTCTAATTAAAATTTGTCTGCATAATAGGTGGCAAGCTTGGGGTCCATGTCTGCCAACTTGACTTTTAGTATTATTTATGTCAATGACTCAGCTTTTCACGCCCTTTCTATGTTGTGCCTCATTCCCCTTGCTCTTGTACCAGCTCAGTAATCTTAGGAGAACACCCAATGGAAAAATCGTTGAAAGTGTAGGTGTAGTAGAGTAGACACCATGGTGCAGCAGCTTAAAGCCCTGCTTGGGACTCCTGGGTCCTGTATCTGAGTGTCTGGGATCGAGTTCCACTTTGACTTCCAATTCACTTTCCTGCAAATGCGCATTCTTCCAAGCAACACATGATGGCTCAAATGTTTGGGATCCTGCCACTCATGGGGCAGGCAAGGATGGAGCTGTTGGCTCAGCCCTGGCTGTTGTGGGCATTTAGAGAGTAAAATAGCAGTTGGTAGACCCCTACTCTTTCTCTCTTTCTTCCCCCCACTTCCCTTCTCCAGCCACCTTGCTCAGACTTTCAAATAAATTTAAAAAAAATCAACAAAGCATTTAAATCTCAACTCTTTAAAGAAAAAAAAGGACAGCTATCCTGATTAAAGAGGGTTTGGATTCCCAAAGTCTCCCTTGAGGAGCTTGCTTGCACCCCTTCCTTCTTCTGGCACCTCCCTCATCACCTCACTTCCTGGCCTCTGTGAGTAGAAGAACTTCAGGGAAACATCTAAGACTATATAACATTCAATCAAAGGAAATGGAGCTTTTTTATGTAGAAAATAAAGCCTTAGGGGAAAATATATTATCAGAGTAATTTAATTCGGGTTATTATTGCTCCATAATAGGTATGACAGAAATGAAATTTAAGTGATTGCTAGATGATGCTTTCCAGATATATCTCTTTTTCCAATTTATTTTATTTTCCGAAAGGCAGATTGACAGAAAAAGAGGGAGAGACATCCATTGGTTCACTCCACAGTGGCTGTAATAGCTGGGGCTGGATCAGCTCGGAGCCTAGAGCCAGTAGCTCATCTGGGTCTACAACATGGATAGCAAAGGTCTAAGTATTTGAACCATCTTCTGTGGCTTTCCCAGGCACATTAGCAGGGAGCTGCATTGGAAGAGGAGCACACAGGACTCTCGCACCAGTGCCCTGATAGAGCATGCCAGTGTTACAATTGGAGGTCTAGCCACCTGTGCCACAACACCAGCCCTCCAGATACATCTTAATCCTCAAACACAGTTCTTTTGGTCTCTATTGCATTAATTTTGTCCTACATTGGCTTTATGTTTTAATTTCCAATGCAACACACACACACACACACACACACAGTGGAAACAAAGAGTTAATGGTAAATAGCATTAGGCCGGCGCCGTGGCTCAATAGGCTAATCCTCCACCTTGCGGCGCCGGCACACCGGGTTCTAGCCCCGGTCGGGGCGCCGGATTCTGTCCCGGTTGCCCCTCTTCCAGGCCAGCTCTCTGCTATGGCCAGGGAGTGCAGTGGAGGATGGCCCAGGTGCTTGGGCCCTGCACCCCATGGGAGACCAGGAAAAGCACCTGGATCCTGGCTCCTGCCATCGGATCAGCGCGGTGCGCCGGCTGCAGCGGCGGCCATTGGAGGGTGAACCAACGGCAAAAGGAAGACCTTTCTCTCTCTGTCTCTTTCTCTCACTGTCCACTCTGCCTGTCAAAAAAAAAAAAATGGTAAATAGCATTAAAAGATGAATTTATTTTGGTATAAAATTGAAATTACTGCATGGCTATTTTCATAGTAATGTTTTCATAAACAATTGAAGACTCTATATTGAATGGATTCAAAGTTGCTTTGCAACTAAATAAACTTAGCTTCTAATCCCAATTCCAGACATTTTGCAATTCTGTTTTGTGTGTGTGTGTGTATGTGTGTGTGTCTGTGCCTGAAGAGTTATTGAGTCTCCTTTTCAGGTAGGCATTGGTTTAGATGAAGCTTACAGGAATCTTACAATCAAGAGTGTGTTTTCTCCTCAGGGAGACAGGAGCAGTGGCTCTGTACAGAACAGAGCTGAGTGTGCTCGTGCCGCTGGGGAACCACTGCAATATTTTATTCCCGACACTCGTGGGAGGAATGATCTCCACTTGCTCTCTCTGGAACTGTTTTATCCTCACCTTCCTTCTTCTTAATAGGCGTTTCCACACATGCACACAGTGACTCTCAGTGCATTGGCTCGTGTTCACTTTGTTCCTGCCAAGCATAGCCCCTGTCCTATTCCTCCCACTCACTCCTTCCCCACTCACACTTGCATCCAGAGATAGATAAGACAACAAGGTCTTTACTTACAGATTGTCAGGGTGCTTTTCTTTGTCTAAATGTGATTTTTCTTGACCAAGAGTTACTTATTGCTGTTCATAAAAACTCTAAAATTTTATTTCTGGTGATCTTGACCACACAATACCCATAATTGGGCCATGTATCCCGTATTCATCTTTTTTTTAAGGGCCTTGTCACAAGAAAATGATACCCAGCATTCTAAAATAGAACCATAATAACTTTCAATTCCAGTGCACTACAGACCACAGATTACTTCAGGTTCCTATGCAATTTGGGATTTTTTTTTTTCTTGAACTAAGCTTAGACTGCTAAATCTCTAATCTAATGAATAAAAAACTTTAGACATATTCAATTGTATAATTAGAAGTTCAATTGTCCTAATAGCATTTAGAGGGACCCAACTTATACTCAGGTTTACCTCCTGTAAGTTGTGCAACACAGGCAAGCCACCTGAGCTGTCAGTTTTCTCAAGAAAAAAAATAATTAAAAGAAGCTGAGAGCATTAATTATATTTCCTACCAAGCATTATTATGAATACAAATTGGAATTATGAATACAATTCAAGGACTGAACTAGTGCTAATTGGGACTACATAATTTTGTGACCCTATCTGTAAAGAGAACAGTGGGATATGATGCTGAATGCCAATGTCATATTTCCCTGCATTGATGGAGTCCCAGCCTTAGTGCTTACCCCCACTGAGAGGGTTTATGGCAGTTAATGTTGAAGGCACAGTGTTGACAGAAGCAAAGGTGGAAGAAAAGAGTGGAGCTAGCAAAATCCAAGGTTAATTTCTAATTATTCAGTACTGTGATGTTTCAGATTACTTGTTTATTTTTAAAATATATTTATTTACTTGAAAATCAGTGTGACACACACACAGAGGGAGAAGAAGAGAGAGAGAGAGAGAGAAAGAGAGAGAGAGAGAGAGAAGGGCAAGAGAAAAGAGGCTTTCTCTCTGTTGATTCACTTCCCAGATGCCTACAATCCAGAGCTAGGCCAGACCAAAGCCAGGAGCCAGGAGCTCTATGCATGTCTCCCATATGGGTGGCACGAATTCAAACACAAAGACTAGCTTCCACAGCCTCCAAGGCACATTAGCAGAAAACTGGATCAGAAGCACAGAGTAGGGGCCAGCATTGAGGCTCAGGGAGTTAAATTTCCATTGTAATGCCAACAACCTCTACTGAGTTACAGTTGGAGTCTCATCTGCTCTGTTTTCAATCCAGCTCCCTGGTAATGCACGGTGAAAGAAGCAGGTGATGGTCCAAATACTTGAACCTTTGTACACATATAGGAGTTCTGAATGGAGCTCCTGGCTCCTGGCATCCCTGACAGTCATTGAGGCCATTTGGGGAATGAACCAGCAGATCAAAGATGAAAGATGAAAGATTCTCTCTCTCTCTCTCTCTTTCTCTCTCTCTCTCTCTCTCTCTCTCTCCCCCTTAATGTGTGTTTAAAAAGAAACAAATACATTTATTTTTAAAAAAAGGTAACTGCAGAGTATCTAGAACTTAAAACAAGCATTCAGACGTAGAGTGCAGGCATCCCAAATTATGTCTCAACCCACACACCAAAATGCATGCCCGTACTCTGCCTAGTTTGAGAATTCAAAATTGTTATTTTGAATGAATAATATCTTTAAAATTTTTATTTTGGATGGATGTACATATTATATTTGTGAAAATGTAAATAAATATACAGCAAAGAGAAACATCTGCTATTTCGATTTCCTGAAGTGAGCATAATGTGATACTAGATCCACAACCATACTGAGTCATTAAATGTGTATATCATACAGCCAACATGATTCACTTTTCTCCTTGGGGAATTGGAGGAACCATAACTTCCTACATAGTTACTGCATCCAGTTCATAAACATTTCTGATGCTCTTGATAGGTCAATCTGCTAGGCAGGCAGTGGGAATATATTATCAGTTGTGAGTTCCATGTCCTATATTGATGAATAATACAATGACAGTGAACTGTAATTGAATTCATGCAATTGAGATAAGAACAAATCAGGGAATAATAATGATGCATTTCACCACATACAAACGACTTTTCATTGGCTGATTTCATCATGACTACAACCCTGTGAAGTAGACCATGTACATTTTCACATTCTCTGAGGGACTTTGGTTGTATTTTCCAGCTGCTACCACACTTTGAATTTATTTTCTTTGTTTGGGGAGTTCTCCCCACATGAATCCCATTCTCTTCCCAGCCAGTTTTGTAGCTACAATGTAAGCATGTGCCCAAGATGTCAATAACCAGATATACTCAGATTGAACATTAACTTTAAAAAAATAAATGAAAATTAGAATTGTTGATATAGAACAGTTTTATGTTCTTGGAAGCAATGCAAACATGATTATGAATATTCAGGGTGGCATGCAAGGTTCACACCAGTCTGGGTTTGGATACAACTTTGGATTTTGATCATGGAAACTTCATTTAGTCTAGTTGCTCAAAGATCTTAGTGCTTCTGTGAGCTCTTCAAGATTTATATAAATGAATTTTCCTAATAAAAGAATTAAATTTCAATGTGGATTCTCTTGGGGGCATTAAGAACACTGCTTTCCACATGTACGAAAATACAAAAAGAAGCTCAGTTTCTACATGTGAAAGTTATATCTAAGTCTGTAACTTACGAAATTACTGAAATGTGACTCAGCACATAATCTCAGCACATAATCTCCAAAGCCTATTTTATCCTCACCATACCATGTTTCCTTGAACTGTGATGCATATTATACTGTCAAACAAAACAATCTGTGAGGGATTCAGTAAACTATGAAGGAAATTATATCTTTATACTCAATGAACAGTGTAATTGAGGCAAAAGTATCTTCCAAATTTTCCAGGACTGTCCTGGGTAACATTTCCATCACTGTTCCCAAAGGTTCAAGTTGGATGCCATGGTGAATTTAAAACACTTACTTCTTTGCAAAATCAAACATTTGCGTAACACTCAGTCTGTCCTAAATCCTTCCTTTAAGGTAAATCCTAGGAAAGACATTTGACATATATTCAGGATTTACTATCAGTGTGACCTTGAGAAAAGTCAGTAAACCTCCAAATCTCATGCATCTTGATGTGGTAGTTAATTATATCCTCATTGCTCTCGAAAGTGGTCTTTAGATGGTAAGTTATAAATAGTTTAGACCTAAGGGTGCTGTTAAGGATGAATGCCCAACACACTTCTGTAAAATTAATAAAGAAATATCAAAATACCATAGCATATCATGACATTTAATTCAACTCTTTGGGAAATAATTGGATTCAGATAGAAGCAGAATCAACAGAGAACTCACCTGGGCAACTGTCTCATAGTGAGATATGTTGTCGGTAAAGGGGATGCTTCTCCCCTTGGGTAAAGTTCCTCAAGCATTTCAGGAGGTGCTGCTTTTTATATAACACTTTAAAGCCAATATGAAAACTTGTTCCTGAAATCTTCATTCCAAAATCAAAAAAAGAAAATGTTGATTATTCATATATCAAAAGAAAAACCTTTTTAAGCAACCTTGATTCACACATTTGTAATTGACTTTTTAAGAATATTTACCAATATAAAGAGCACAGATTTCATGTATTTCACAGGTGAAGTTCTAAGAGGATAATAATAATGTCCTCTTTCTCTTTCTCCCTCTGTCAGTCCCCCTTCCTTCTTTGCTTTTTTTCTTTAATTTTTGCAAAAACATAATTTCTGTGCACTCTATAATCACAGGTTTAATGTACCACTAACCATAATATTTAACAAGGTAAAAAGCACAAAGAACACATTCCACAGGCATATATACAAGGGTTAAAATCAATAATCAAATCACAAGATATCCATTTCATTTATAATGAGATATTTCCCAACTTAACATCAAAATGTATCAGTCAAAAGTAATGGCATTTTATGAAGACTGAAAATATAATTTCACAAATAAATTAATATATATTTCAAGTTTTGTATAAACAGAACTTTCTTTTTTTAAATTGATAACATAAGCTCTTTCCCAATCTGTCCATCTACATCCTTAATAGAATGTTTAAAGAGCTTCCACAATGAGGCATTTATTTAAGTCTGAGAACGAAAAAAATAGTTTAAAATAAATGAAATCTGATGAAGTTTCACAACATTCAAATTAACACAAATCTGTGCCTCTATTCTGGTTACTATGTTTTAAAAAATTGGCTTGGTTTTGCAATGCCAAAATACTCCCTGTAGATTCACAAGTTGCTCAGTTGCTGTGAGTGAAACCGTTCTACTGTATATTTATGATTTATCTCTGGAATGCTTCCAAACCAGACTAGAGGCAGCTTGCAACAAAGGCACAAGCACGGATGTAGTTTTAGAAACAGACATAGATATTGGTGTACTTATAAAAATACCCACAGGAAAGTTGAAATAAAAATAAAAGTAAAGAAGAAAATTTATGAAGAAGGGAGGTGATAGCTATGTCAGGAACCAATTTAAAATGTATTCAGGACTACCCAGCAGCCAAGATAAAAAGGGAAAGGGAATTGATTGTATAGTCAGTCTCAAAGATGTATCCATAGAGTATTAATCACAGTCACTTCAAACAGGCTGCCCATCACACAGTCCAACTGCCTCACAATGGAGGCAAATTTAGGTTGTCAGTGTCTGCTTCAGTGTTCTCTGCAGAGGATGATAATGACAAAACCATGTATTGTGTCTCGCAGTAAAAATAAAAGGCAGAAAGAGGAACTTTTATGCTCCAAAGTGATAATAATTTAGCATGAATCAGTACTGAAAATCTGTACCGAAAACCTGGATGTTCCTTGGAAAAATCACTGTTTCTCAAAATACCACTTGCCTCATTTCATAAAGATTTTAGAGGCTAATGTTGTGGCAGAGAAGGTTAAGCCACTGCTGCAAAGCCTGCATCACATTTCAGAATGCTAGTTTGAGTTTTGCCCGTTCTAGTTACAATCCAGCTCCCCAACTGAGGAGTGTGACTGCCTGCATCTCTCTCTCCTGCTCTCTCTCTGTGCCTTTCAAAGAAAGAAATTATTTTAAAAATAGGAAAATAGACTAACAATAAAAATTCAATGAATTAGCATCAGATCCATCCATGGCAAGGAACGAAACAGTATTTTATATCTGTAAGGAGTTATATAGATTACAGTTGCCATTATTGTTATAGAAAAAATATTCATGGGTGAGAAGATCCGAGTGGAGATTCCTGCGAATGTTCCGCTCAGACAAATACAGACATCAGGGCTGACTTCTCTTAAGAGTAAAAGCATACTGGACTCTCAGCACCCTGGAAAAAGTCCAAGTTCCCTGTAGCCCCAGTGTTGAGAGGCAATTTTAGTAGACCTGTCAGCTGTGTGCTTCTGTGAGGAGATCCTAGACCTTTAGCAGATCAGCTTCTCCAAGCAGCTTCAGGGATCTGGACTGCTACAGCTGGGTACAGAACACAAGGCTCAGATGAAAGTCAGAGCCGTGGAGCAGCCCATGACACTGTGGGGCAGTCTCATCTGCCTCTGTGTCTTCCTTCCTCTTAGGTGACTATTGCATTAGAATAAACTCATCCAAATTGATGTGTGAATTTCAAAGTCATAGCCAAATTCTTAATTTGATATTAATTATTCTAAATTTGGGGGAATAAGTAGGTTAAAAAAAGATTCATTGATTTATTTGAAAGGCAGAGTTACAGAGAGACAAAGGCAGAGAGAGAAGTCTCCTATACACAGGTTTGCTCCCCAAATGACCTTAATGTCTAGAGCCTGGCTGATCCAAAGCCAGGAGCTTTTTCCGGGTCTCCCACAGGAATGCTGGGCCCCAAGAGCTTGGCCATCTTTCACTGTTTTCCCAGGCTATATCAGAGAGCTGGAATAGAAGTGGAGCAGCCAGGTACTCAAACTGGTGCCCATATGGGAAGCAGATTTTGAAAACCCATAATCTTACCTCACAGTATGAAAGTCGTTTTGTAGACTTCATTCATCTCTATCAAAGAACATGTACAGGGATATATTCTACAACCAATATCTATGTTAATTATAATAGTGTTTATTAAGTACTAGCTTCAGGCATTATGCTTGATTTTTCACATTCATTATTTCTTCTGATGTTTTCAAAAGCCCTATGAAGTAGTACTATTATTATTCCCATTTTACATATCTGTGAACTCAGAGGTAAAGTCAGGGCCCAAGAATTAGCTTGAAGGTTATTGTTAAGATTTTGCTTACACCATATGTTCTGTGGCATCCCTAGGCATTCTGTATCAAATCACTTCATTCATTCACTTTATAGTATTTATTTTCACAAATTTACTCATCACTGTGTAAAAAAAAAATGTATGCTCTTGTGGGAGGATTCATCCCTTTCTTGTAAACCTGTGTTCTTGGTGCCTTACACTGTGACCATGTAGACATAAAACAAATTGTTGAATAAATAAATAACATACAAATAAATAAGACTTCAAAGTGCAGGCATTTCCCTTTAAAATGTTCTTTTTACTTCCTGAAATCTATTAGATTTTATTCTATTTTCTCCCACATAGGCATTAAGCAAATTATGAACATCTCTTATGTGCTGGGAAGAGTTTAATTCAAATTGAGAGCAAAAGCATAAGATCATTTCCTATAGGTCACCAAAGACACTCTTAATATATCCCAAAATGAGAGAGAGCTTTGAAATTTATGTGGCCATTTCATGATATTTAGCCCTTTGATCCTTGAAGTATTTTAACTCTATTTGATTCAAAGCATGACTGAAAGCTTAAGAGAAAATGAATTGTGCCAATAAATATTTACTTTTATCTCTTTCCTATGTGCCTGTAGAGTTTCTTCTACTAAACTGTTTTAAAAGTGGAAATTAGGTGATCATTTGAATGGTCTTGTGAACAGAAAAGAACAGCTTTCTAAGGCACAGGATTCTTTTCTCTGCCCTGTTACTAGGTATGAATTACTTTTGGATTGCTTGGAATGTAGGAATCTGATTTTAAGAAACTCAAATTCTTAAGTTTGAAAACTGGCAAAATCAACTAATGAGTAGTTGTACGGGTAGTGTAAGAGCACTTTTTCCTCTCATTATGTTTTGGTACAAAAATTCCTGCTTACCTTTTGCCTCTGTGCTTTGTGCTACTTTTCTTCATGACTTGCTTATTCCTGACAACTCTCTTCAACACACACATACACACACACGCACACACATACACACACATATACCATCTTCATGTGAATAAATCCTACTCTGTTTCATGACATAGCTCCTATATTACCTTCCCGAGAAATTCTTCCACCAGTCTCCTTCCCACTTTCTATAGATTCCTCTTTTTCCCTGTTTGACAAAATGTTATTTTTTAATTGCCTTTGTCTATTATCTTATTTGAGAATTCTTATAGCCACAACTATGGCTTCTTTATTTCTTTATCTCCAGTTACTAGCTGAATGCTTGAGAAATAATCGATTTTGATAACTACTTGTTGAATAATGAATGAATGAATGCATGAATGGACAGACTCTACTTCCTTTCCTTGAGAACACTGGACAGCCTATGGTCTCAGCAGAGCATCTTCCTAAGAAGCCTTCTAGTATCCTGGTATGATTCATTTCCATCCCCCACCATCACCTGGATCCTGCACGTGAATCTTCAAGTCAAATGATAATAGGCAGTGAGGAGCAATCAAGGGAAAGAGAGGATAGAGATTCATTGTTGTGTGTGTGTGTGTGTGTGTGTGTGTCTGTAATGTAATATGGGAAGTAAAGGGATCAATTACTCCTGAACAGTAAGGGAAAATCCCAGACAATTCTGAGTTACAGAGAGAAAGAGGGAGAGACAGAGAGAAAAGTCTTCCATCTCCTGGTTCACTCCCCAAATGGCTGCATGGCCAGAGCTGGACTGTTCCAAAACCAAGAGCCAGGAGCTTCTTCTTGGTCTCCCACTTGAGTGCAGGGGCCCAAGGACTTGGGCCATCTTCCACTGCCTTCCCAGGCCATTATCAGGGAGCTGGGTGGCAAGTGGAGCAGCTAGTACAGAAACTGATGCCTCTATAAGATGCCAGTGCCACATGCAGTGGCTTAACCTACTATGCCACAGTATCAGCCCCAAGACAACTCTTAATCTAGAAAAATTTCTGGCCAAGCTCCAAAGAAGTTTATGACAGTGTTTCCAAAGCTACTGTGATAGCACACTCTGTTGCTATGAAGAGTGCACATTTTAAAAAGAATGAACTCCCCATACCTCTACTTCCACAAAGTTGGGTGTGAAATATAGGCGAAAACAAAAATAATAAAGGTGTAACAGAAATGGGAATGTTTGAGACCAAATGTGGACAGAAGGCAGGTGAATTCTTTACTGTAATTTTCCACTCTTGCACAAATATGACACAATTCCAGAACTCATTGTTGTGGGTTATGTGCCAGAATTACCAGAACTGAGATAGTAACACCAATGACGTGGAATATGGAAAAAGATCATTCCAATAACTTAATTTGGCTAGGCTTCAGCCAGTTTTCTAGGGTTGGGGAACTATAGTTAGCAGTACAAATGTGTATATACGCATAGTCTATGTAACTATTGGGTGTGTAAACTGAATGTAACACATCCTACAACATAGTTTCATTCATGGGAATAGATCAATAATCCTTTCATTATGATTATGAAAGTATGAATTTCATAGGGTAATTTTCAAGTGTGAACCAGGCCTGTAGAGGAGGATCAACACATACTTGCTGATTGGATGCGTGAGTGAATGACTGTTGCTCTGGGCTCTTATACATGCTGACTGAGTCTTGTTTCCCCTGCGATTCTTTTTCATGCATGTGACTCACCACCCATGAGCAGGTATTTAATCGGACTTATACCTACCAAATTGTCCCACATTCCCACACTAAGAGAATTACCCTAGCCTATTCTTCACGTAAGCAATTCCTATTCATCACTTGAAACCAAACTCAGGTATTGCTGTTCCACTTTTCCTAGGGAATTTCTCTTTGGTGTCTTATTTAGAATATTCCCACTTCCTGGCCCTCATTGCACTTTGTGTGCATGTGAATCTTATTTTATTTCATTTCTGTCCCTTCAAATATCATCTACCTAATTTCTACATTTTTGCTATTACAAGCTATTACAAGTAAAACTCCAATGAACCGGCTTGTAACTCATACCTCTGCATATGTGTATAGACTGCTCAAGAATAACTTGTCTCCCAAATCATTGCTTTTTGAAGTAAGTTACCTGTGAGGATATCTGAAAATATTTGTATGTTGTGCCATTCTGTTGTTTTGGAGGCAATAATTTAAAATGACTATGATTATGATATTTTGTAGGAAATTATGTAATTCATACAGGTTTTATGTTTTCAAGGATATTCTCTGTGTCTCTGATCATTTTCTCATTTACTTATTATTTTGTGTATTTTTTACTCTTTTATAAACTTGTTTATTAGCCTTACTAATTGTGAGATTTATTTACCACTATCCTATTGTACAATTTTATTATCTATTAGTTTTTATTTTTGAAATGTGTTATTTATTTGAAAGAGAGACAGAGAGGTTCCGTTTGCTGGTACATTCTCCAAATGCCCATAACTTTTGGGGCTTTACCGGCTCAAAGACAGAAGAACTCTGTCTGAGTCCCCAATAATCCATCTAATTGAGCCATCATCTGCTTCTTCCAGGTTGCACAAAAACAGGAGCCAGAATTCAAACCCAAGCACTCTGATAGGACACACGGGCATCCACATTGTATCTTAATTTTGCCAAACACTCACCTCAGTTTCTACTTTTATTGATTTTCACATTTTCTTTACTATAGGTAGTCCTTTTTACTTAAAATTCTTGTAGAAACGACAACTAGTTTATTTTTATTATTTCTTATGCAATTAACATTTTGACATTTTTATTTATTTATTTTTATCTATTTGAAAGCAGGGAGACAGAGACAAGATATTGTATCTGCTAGTACACTCCCTAAATGCACACAGCTGGGGAAAACAGTTTAAAACTAGGAGCCAAGAACTTCATACAGGTCTCAGAAGTACCTAGTGAGAACTAAGGTATCATCTGTGACCACTCATGGTACATGTAAGCAAGAAACTAGAATCCTAAGTGAAGCCAAGACTTGATCTCTAATTTGGGTGTCCCAAGTGTTGTCTTTAACACTGCTCCAAAGGCCCACCCCAAAGGAACCTTTTTAAACCATACAATTTTCCTCTGAATACAGGTTCAACTCCACACTATTGGATTTGAATTTTTTTAATAATTGCCACTATCTAGATATCAATATCAGTTTTAATTGTCTCTTTGACATTAATGTTTGTCAAACTGTTGTATTTTTAGTTTTTAATATTTTCATGTTTCCACATTTGTATTTCTTTACATTTAAGCTGCATATTTATTCAGTTTTCTATTCTAACTCAATTTTGTTGTATTTTTTTTTGGGGGGGGGGGAACCAGTTTTGTCGGTAGTTTACCTAACTGTAATTCCATGAACTAAAGACATACTAATGTTCTGCTTCTCACATGAAGAAACACACACACAAGCACTTGTTTGGGTGTCTGATTTTATATGTGTCTATATGGCAAGTCATATATTGTGTAGTGTTTTAGCAGTGATCAGTTCTAGGGACTCAAGTAATGGAAGACTATACTTTGTCATGAGTACTTTTGTAGAATAATTACTTTCCTAAATGGATGATTTACCACTTTTGAATGATATGTGAAATATTTATCTGAACAAATTAAATTACTGTAACTACCTATTCTTTGCATATGTAATTACTAATGTTATTTCAGCTTAAATGTCTTCACTTCCTTGTTACCTCATTCAGTAAGTATTATCAATAGCGTGTCAGATATCATGCACAGGAAACACAATAGTAAGTACAAGAAACATCAGGCTCCAATGTTTGCTGTCAGTTTTTTCCTACCAAACAGCCCACACAGGAAGAGGTACTTTCTGTGGGTTTGTTTTGACCATCAGTCTATTGACTGGACAAACTATTTTTCTGTGACATTCTGCAAACTTCATTGTCTTCTGTCATTTCATGTTTAAACAAGGGACTTTTTATTTTCTATAGGTAACATTTTTCTCTACATGTGTGCTTATGTAATATTGAATACCACTACATTTTGTCTCATATTTTGATTTTTTATTTTAACTTTTTCAGGAACAGATGGTGTCTTTCTCAATATCCTCTTGCTCCACCTGTCTGTATTTGAAGATGCAGACAGTTTTGTAGATAATGCCATTTTCTCATCTCAAAAATCTGAGTTTTTCTCTTCTTTTCTTCCTAAAACTGTTCTCCATGCCAGGAGACTGACAATCATGGTAGCATGAGGGAGTCTGATGCCACCGGTATCAGTCCTCAACGATGAAGGATGGAAGTCGAGAGTGAAATGCCCCAGCATCCTGTTTTCTTCTGGGATTACCCTGAGGTTTGTCACACATTGCACCTCTAAGGCCTGGGTGTCCAGATTTTAAACCTGTTCATCAATACATCCCCCACAGAGTATCCTTCCCCTGTCACATTCACTGTTTTCCTTTTATGTTCTGAAGTCACCTCTCCTGCACCCAAGTTTTTGTCTCAAACTAAGGCAAAAATCATATACACTTAAAAATGCATACACTCTTCTATTTCAGGAAAAAAAGTTTTCTATTTTCTATTTTTATGTTCTACAATTATTTTGGATTTTTATTTAGCAACTCCAATCTTCATGCAAGTACCTAACTTCATATAGTTCATTTTATCTCTAATTGCTTTCTTTTTGGTCCATTTCCACTGCATTTGCAGGATTTTTCCAAGCTCATACTTCACATAACTGACTCAATTTTCTGCAAGTCAATTCCATCCATTTCTGCTTCTGATGTGGTTTTAAGTACTAAAGCAAAATTTGTTTTAATTCTTTCTCTTGTGCTGTCATTTTCCACTTCATCTGGTGCTTTTAACTTTGTATTTCCTTCTGGGTTGTCTTATAGTTTTTCTGAAGCTGAATACTTTGGGAAGCAGAGTCTGGGAGATTAGTGAAAGATTTTATTAGGAAGGACCATTGGGACCAACTACTGGGAAAGGTGGAAGAATAAATCAGGATTAGGAAAAGGAAAAAGCCAAGCTGTGGTACTGTTTCAAATGAGAATGTCAGCCAACTTCAAGGCAAACTCTGGTGCTAGAACGATTTATTAGTTCCAAACAGCCAGTACTTTGGTCAGAACGTGGTATGGACCACCGTGAGAAGAGCCTGAGTTGGTGCTCACTGGAAACCCTGGACTGGCAGCCTTCGCAGCCACTCATCCATCAGCAAGTCTTCCCCAGTGAGGTCTGTGTGGCACATCGGTCAGCCAACATGATTCATTCTCCAATCATTATTTTTCATCTATATTTGTCTTCATGAAACTGTTTTATCTGCTTAGCATTTTTGTGTCTTTGAATATATTTCCTTACAGAACTTCATTTTCTATCTTCTTTATGTGGCTGATGTTCCTTTTTGTGGGGAGTGGCGCATTTCAATATTGATCATCTCTGCCTGTTACTGAGTGGACGGCTTATATCTGAGTCATTTCTTTTTCCAAGAACATTATGAATGGAAATTGCCCTAATGTTGATCGCCAATTCCTGAGCATAGTTTCAACATGTTTTTGTCCTGAAATTTATGTTTAAGGACTGGATATGGACAGATGTGTGTATAGTCCTTAGATCCCATGAGTGAATGCAGTATTGTGAGTACTAACTAAGTGAGGGCCAGTTACACCAGCAACCAACTGGAGTTTGCACTTGCCACTTCCTCGGCCTGAAACACTCTTCTTTCTGCTGCTTACCTGGTGCTTAAAGATTCATCCTTCAGCTGTCAAGTCAGAATCTACTCAGGGACGCTTTCCAGCTTCTCTACCCAGGTTAACCTCTCTGTTATAAATTATGGCAGTAGGTTTTGATGACAAGTGAGATTAATTAATCGAAAACATCTAAAGTGAAGAAGCATTTGCCAGTCACATGATCCTCTTTAAGAATACAAGATTGACTGGAAAGCAGCAAGTGTCTTTGTTACCCTCAATTTATTGCCATGTTTTTTAATTCAAAGTTGTTTTTTTAAAAAAAATTATTCCAAGTTTCCCTTCACCAAGGTTATTCTAATTTATACTTTTTTTTTTTATTTGACAGATGGAGTTAGAGAGAGAGAGACAGAGAGAAAGGTCTTCCTTCCATTGGTTCACCCCCCAAATGACTGCTATGGCTCGTGCTGTGCCGATCCGAAGCCAGGAGCCAGGTGCTTCCTCCTTGTCTCCCATGTGGGTGCAGGGCCCAAGCACTTGGGCCATCCTCCACAGCCCTTCCAGGCCACAGCAGAGAGCTGTACTGGAAGAGGAGCAACTGGGACAAGAACTCGGCACCCATATGGGATGCCGGCACTGCAGGCGGAGGATTAACCCAGTGGGCCATGGCACCGGCCCCTAATTTATACTTTTAACAATGGACAAGAGTATTCACTTGGGGCAGAGCTGTGGCACAACAGGCTAAATCCTCGGCAACATAGGCATCCCATGTGGGCACCACTATGAGTCCCAGCTGCTCCACTTCCAATCCAGCTCCCTGCTAGTGTGCCTGGGAAGGCAGTGGAAGATGGCCCAAGTCCTTCGGCCATTGCACCCATGTGGGAGATCAAGAAGTAGCTCCCAGCTCCTGGCTTTGGATTGGCTCATCTCCAGTCATTGCAGTCATCTGGACAGTGGACCAGTGAATGGAGGTCCTGTCTCTCTCTTTCTCTCTCTCTGTAACTATGTCCTTAAACTGAATAAATATTTTGTTAAAAGTATTTACTTGTAAAATCCATTGGATAAGTAAAATTCGGTCCTATATTCTTATCATTCTGTGGCTTAAAAAATACATTTTTAGCCGGCGCCACGGCTCACTAGGCTAATCCTCCACCTTGCGGCGCCAGCACACCAGGTTCTAGTCCCAGTCGGGGCGCCGGATTCTGTCCCGGTTGCCCCTCTTCCAGGCCATCTCTCTGCTGTGGCCAGGCAGTGCAGTGGAGGATGGCCTAAGACCTTGGGCCCTGCACCCCATGGGAGACCAGGATAAGTACCTGGCTCCTGCCATCGGATCAGTGCGGTGCGCTGGCCACAGTGCGCCAGCCACAGTGGCCATTGAAGGGTGAACCAATG
Organism: Oryctolagus cuniculus; assembly: GCF_964237555.1. Taxonomy (NCBI): domain Eukaryota; kingdom Metazoa; phylum Chordata; class Mammalia; order Lagomorpha; family Leporidae; genus Oryctolagus; species Oryctolagus cuniculus. Next base: position 188,611,679 of record NC_091433.1, on the reverse strand, counting down.
GCAAAGGAAAACCTTTCTCTCTGTCTCTCTCTCTCACTATCCACTCTGCCCGTCAAAAATAAATAAATAAATAAAAATAAAAATAAGTAAATAATAAAAAATACATTTTTTGACAGGCAGAATTAGTGAGAGAGAGAGACAGAGAGAAAGGTCTTCCTTCAGTTGGTTCACCCCTCAAATGGCTTCCACGGCCAGCGCACTGCACCAATCCGAAGCCAGGAACCAGGTGCTTCCTGCTGGTCTCCCATGCAGGTGCCTGGCCCAAGCACTTGGGCCATCCTCCACTGCACTCCCGGGCCACAGCAGAGAGCTGGACTGGAAGAGGGGCAACCGGGACAGAATCCAGCTCCCCAACTGGGACTAGAACTCGGGGTGCTGGTGCTGCAGGCGGAGGATTAGCCTAGTGAGCCCCGGGACCGGCCAAAAATTACATATTTTCAAAGCACTTATCATAGTTCCCATTTCATTATTTTTGCGAAATTTTTATTAAAGACATGGGCCAAAGATCAGATCTGTTTGTTCATCATCTCAGGTATTCGATAAACGTCAGTTGAAATCAAGGCATGAGTAAACTGGTCTTAAAAATAACAAATGAATGTCTGGCTACCAAAATTTAATTAATTTGCCTTCCATAGTCATACGACTCATTACAAATGTGTGCTTCATAGAATTTGGAATGCAAATGGTTTAGAATGTTCACTTAGGAAATAATCAACTAACTGATGAACACGGGGTGCTCAATATCACTACTGGAAAGAGGTTAAAAGCATAGTTGTTGGATTTCAGAGGCTTTCACCTGGAGACAAAACAATACCCAGACTCACAATTCATCTAAAGAAGAGAAGAACATCGCCAGCACCAGGAAATTCCTGCACATGTATCACTCTGATGAATGTTTAAGATGAGTGGATAGGAAATTGCATTCATTTCTTATCCATAATTTCAGTCTAGTGAGAGAAAATTTGGACATTTTAACACTGAGCCAGTTCATCACAACAGAGTTGGTGATTTTTCAGGTGACTGGAAAAGTGTGCTTTTACCTTTTTGCTTTATTATGTTTTGTAGTGAGGCATTCAAACATCACCAAAAAGGAAATTATCCTTTTACATTTCAGATTGTCATAAAAAGAACATTTAATTTCTCTCAGCCTTTAAAGAGTTTTATTGATGAAATCTGCATAAATAAAATTGTTTCTTCCAAATTGGCACAGTACAAAACAACTACAAGTTTTGCACACTGTCCAAGTTTAGGAAATCTCAACTATCTTTACCAGTGAATGTTTGAAACATATTTATGTTCTGGTAACTTGGAAAAATATCTCCTATTGCCCATAAAGGTCTGTGAATGTCATATCCTTTGAAATATTTTCCAGAGAGAAATTGATGGTCTTAAAACAGGTCTTTATTTTGTTCCAAAAAACATAAATAAATCTTTGCTTCTCCCTCCCCTGGAAAATAATTGAGTGCTCAGTTTATATGTTCTGACTCTCAATCCGCCTTTCCCTGGAGCTCTTTTCCTACCAAGGCAACATCTTAGCTTCTTTTATTATCTCTTCAGGAAGAATATTGTGATTCCTTAAAAAATATTATTTTATTCGGAAGGTAAATTGCATAACACTTTAAAAATCTATAGTATAATACTTAAATATATAAATGTCTTCTATCTGGAATAACACACTTCCAACCTGACCACAAATTTGCTAAGAAAGAAAGAAGTTCCCTGTGATATCATTAAGCATTTTTGTATTAGAAAATAACTAGTAATTGTTAAATAGTGTTTGAAAAGCTATAATGATCCATCCCGTGGTTGTTATCTCTACTTCAAACAACTCTTATTCACATTTCTTTAATTTCTAACGTAAAGCCTTTAATGAATCCTCATATGAAGCTAGTCTTGACTTACTGAAATATGTAGACCAATCGGCCAATTTCAGAGAGAGACTGTGAGTTCCAAAGAGAAAAAGCAATTTATCCACAGTATTAATCAGGATTCTTAGTCACAAATAACAGATGCTAATTAAGTTAATTTTTTGCAAAAGGATATTGAGTAGCTTTCTGGGAGGATGGGAGACCTGATTGCTGAAGACAACACCCAATGTCATGTCACATAACTGGCTCATTGGATATACTACTCTCTGTGTATATATATATATATATATATATATATACACAGACACACACATATGTATGTATATATATATATATATATATTCTCTCTCTCTCTCTCTCTCTCTCTCTCGATGCCAATCTCAGCTACTGGGCACTATGCACGTCTCACTAGAGCCATTGCTATCCTTATAAACTTGATGGATGCCGACTTCTACCAATCTCAGTGAAACCAATTCTTCCTTATCTCTAGTTTTTCGTCTATGGTGACTGATTCAAAATCTGTTTGAGGAATCTGTTTGGCGTAGTGTTGATTATGGATCAGGGTTGTAACAAGACTACAGAAAAGTCTGGGCAGATAACTGACTTTTCAAGTATTAGAGTGATAGTCAAATTTTGTCTAATAATTTGGGAATTTCATAAGCATAATTAGCATACAAGGACATTAACATACATGGTAAGTTTACATAGTATGAAATATCTCCTCTCTCTCTCTCTCTCTTTTCCTTTTCTCTATTCCTTCCCTTCCCCTTCCTTTTCCTTCTCTTCCCCTCTCTCTCTTCCTCTCCTTCTCCCTTTCCAATTTTTAAACCATTGTTAAGAATAAATAATACATGATACACAAATTTCTTGCATTATACTTCATGTCCCTGGACCTCTGAACACACTAAGAATCCTGATTATTTTTATTGCCTTGAGGAACATCTTCAGAAATACATGAGGGAGAATGTCACTTTACACCAGAGAGAACTGATGGGAAAGCTGGTCACAGTATCCACAGAGCATACTCAATGGATGACTACACAGGAAATGAAGTCAATGATAAAAAACATACAGGCAAAAAATAAATTATTGCAGGAGAATGGACTTTTTAATGTATAAAACATAAAGTTCTCTAGGAGGTGTCAGGATGAAAAAAAGTTGCTATAGATGCTGATGGCCCTGAGACCTCCGCAGGTATTTTCACCTCCTCTTGGAGTGTTATGTATATTTCCTAAAGAATTGATTTTCTTGCAAGTGACAGCACTAGCAGCAAAGCATGGGCAGGGAGAAGACAGTTTTGGTCTGCAGCTTATCCCTTTTCTCAGTATCTCTTTCCTCTTAATACTATGCTCAGCTGTTTTGCAGGGAATCTTTTCCTTCATCCTTTGTTACCTGGTTGACTGCTACTTATCTATCATCTTCCTACAGACAACTTTACTGACATACCCATTTCCCATTCAGGGTGGACTGCCTGCAGATCAAAGATTGTGGACTGTTCATGGTAGTCACGGAGGCAAAATGACAATCCAGTTGATTTTATTTTGCCCTCCAGTTTGTCAAATCATGTGAACACAGTTTGTCTGTTATTCAGAGTTTTGCCAAGTCTGTGATTGAATGAAATCAAGGAAAATCGACTAACGGGCTGGAACACTAATAGAGAATGCTTTCTCAGTTTAGTGGAGAAGTCAAAACAGGATATTTTAGTTTATCCAGAAACTAGCTGCAATGAGTAACATGATTTTGCTTTTCTGCAAACCAAAGTTTCAAAACATTTTTGAAATTCACGCAGGTAAAACCAGTGTAAAACCAGAATGGATAACCCTAGAATTTTGATGACCGCTTAACTTCAAATTTTTCCACATGTCTTGCCACCCTATAAAAACACCCCATGTAGCATTAACATGAAGAACAATTGAAAGTAGAGATGGCAAGCCTTCATTACTGCCGAGGAATAAAGAAAGTTTCTTCAAACTCGTTGCAAGGATGGTGGGGACATAGATGCCATGGAGAATGAACAAATGTTACAGTTGTTTGTACTGAAAAAGTAGAAACACTGAAACTTTAAAAAGTATGGAATGAGATGGAAAGAAAAGGGAAGATACCATTATTGTATAAATCAAAGGATGCCATTTAAAACTAAAAAATTAGACAATAGGCTGGCGCCGCGGCTCAATAGGCTAATCCTCCAACTGCGGCGCCGGCACCCAGGGTTCTACTCCTGGTTGGGGCACTGGATTCTGTCCCGGTTGCCCCTCTTCCAGTCCAGCTCTCTGCTGTGGCCCGGGAAGGCAGTGGAGGATGGCCCAAGTGCTTGGGCCCTGCACCCCATGGGAGACCAGGAGGAAGCACCTGGCTCCTGGCTTCGGATTGGCACAGCACCGGCCGTAGCGGCCATTGAGGGGTGAACTAACAGAAGGAAGACCTTTTTCTCTGTCTCTCTCTCTCACTGTCTTACTCTGCCTGTCAAATAAAAAAAAATCAGACAGTAAAATGTGAAGAAGAGATAAAGGGTATTGAGGACGTTTATAAAATGCATGCATATAAAAGTTACCTCTAGAACAAAAATATACACCTGAAAACATATCATGCAAGGGAGGAAGACAGAGAATGAACGAGAATAAAATAATACTCTACTCAAAAAATTAAAATAAGAAATAGATAAATTATAAAACAAAATATTTTTGATAGAGATCAAATGTTATAATATAAATAAGGGTGAGTGAACCTATTTTATGTATTAGTAGAAATTATTTACATATTCCTAGAAAGCTGTTATTATTGATAGTTGAAAATATTAGACATTGACTACCCAAATGTTTAAAAATGCTTAAAACAAAAATAAAATATTATGCAGCTAGGATCTCAACAATGAGCAAATCTCCATAATCCAAATAGCATGAAGAGTTTTAAGATCTAATGTTTTTAAAAAGTGTAAATATAAAAAATGGTATCTATTCTGTAGCAGTATAAAATGAAAAGCATATACGTTTAGTTTTCTAAACTAAACAAATTTTTTTCTCAACTAAGCAAACCATGCATGTTTTTGTTTCTTTATTTCAGTCTTACAGTTCCCATAAGTGAGAGGTCTGGCCTCAGTTCAACATCTCCTTCCAAGGCTTAAATCAAGGTGTCAACTGTACCCCATTTTTCCTGGAGTCTTCAGTCCTCATCCAGGTTCATGTGGTCACTGGCAAAATTCCCTGTGGTTGAAGTGCTAATTTCCATCCTTTCCTGTGTGCTGACAGCTGGGGCCATGCCCAGTGCTATGCAGCCCTGCATTTCCTCTGCCTGCCTGCCTGCCTGTTTGCTTGTCTCTGTCTCTAGTTTTGTACGATGTGCATCACCAAGGAAGTTGCTATTGCTTCACCCAGGCCATGTTTTATTGCTATAAGCAAGTCAAAGATTATACCTGTACCCACAGTGAGGAGATTATTCAAAGATGTGACTGACTCATCAGGGTTCCTGTTGGACATATTCTTAGTCATTCCTAAATCCAGTGCCCCCCCTACACACACACACACACACACAGAGAGAGAGAAAAGATAAACCAGAAATTAATAAAACCAGCTAAGTGAAATGTGTATAGAAGAGACAGAATGAAAGGGATAGGAAAACAAAAATACCTCTGAGTATACCTTTCATATTATTTTTAATTTCGATACCATGCTAATATTGAAATTATTCCAAAATTCAATTGAAATATATCAATCAATTTTAAATCAAAATATAAACAGAGTCAAAGGAATAAAGTTGTATTTTAAATGAATATCAATCACATTATAGAACCAGGAGTTGGGGACTTAGCCAAAAAAAATTTCCTGCACTTGGAATTGATTATACACTCCCAGTCCAAAGAAATATCTTCAAAGAAATATCTCAAGAACATGAAATGAATCCTGAAATCTTGATAGTAGCTCTATTATTCACACTGCTATAGACAAATACTGAAATTATATGCATGGACTTGGAGAATAAACAATAAATATACTGATACTATTCAGAGATTTTCACTACAAATACAAAATAAGGGAAATATGGAAGAGCACTTTGGGGTTGAGTAGAACTGGAGTGATTGGGCTAGCATTGTGGTTTATCAAGTAAAGCCACTGCCTGCAGTGCCAGCATCCCATATGGGCACCCATTGAGTCCTGGCTGCTCCACTTGCCATCCAGCTCCCTGTTAATGTGCCTGTGAAAAGCAGCAGCAGATGACTCAAGTCCCTGGGCCCTAGCACTCATGTGGGAGGCCCAGAAGAAGCTTCTGCCTTCTGCTTTTGGCCTGGCCCAGCTGTGGTCATTGTGGCCATTTAAGGAGTGAACCAACAAAGGGAAGCCCTCTCTCTCTGTCTCCCTCTTTGTCACTCTATCTTTCAAATAAATAAATCTTTTAAAAATGAATAGGAGGGATTTCTCTTAGTGCTCTACTAAAAAACATTAAGCTCATCATCACCTCTTTAGCAATGAACAATTATATCCATGTTTTGACAGTGAGAGGAAGAGCACAGTTACTTGAGCCATCACCATTGCCTCCGGTAGTCCACACAAACAGAAAGGTAGTTAGGAGCACAGACAGGTATTGAACTCAGACATTCCAAAATAGGTGTCATAGCACTAGACCAAGTTCTTGTCTATTATAACATGCTTTTTGTTTCTTTTAAACAAGACATTTATTTATCTGATAGATTTACAGAGAGAGAGCGAGAGAGAGAGACAGAGAGAAAGAAAGATCTTCCACCCTCTGATTCACTCCACAGGATGGCCACAATGGCCAGGCTTGTCCAGGCTGAAGCCAGGAGCCAGGGGCTTCATCCAGGTCACCACTTTGAGTTCAGAGGCCCAAACACTTAGGTCATCTGCCATTACTTTCCCCAGGCCATTAGCAGGGAGCTGGGTCAGAAGTGGAGCAGTGGGGACACGAACTGGCACATATATGGGATGCCAGCATTGTAGACAGTAGCTTTACCTGCTATGCAGAAGGCAAACCCTACTTTTGGTTTCTATAAGATCACCTGTTTGGTTTGGTTCGGTTTTTGACACTACCTGTGAGTGAGATCATGCCGCTTCATGCTTGAATTATTTCACATAATGTAAGGAGCACCTGTTCCATCCACACTGTTGAGAATTACAAGATTAATCCTCTTAATGACTGAGTAGCATTCTATTTTGTGGATTTTTTCACATTTATTCATTCATCCGTGGATGGACAATAATGGTGCTTCCATTTCTTGGTTGTAAATAGTGCTGCAGTAAACATGGGAGTGCAAATGTCTCTTCAACAGATAGATTTCATTTCCAATATATATCCATCCAGTAGCAAGAAATTTGGGTCATATGGTAGTTCTATTTTCAGTTTTTAAGAAAGCCGCATACTGTTTTCCACAATAGATGTATTAATGTACATGCCATTAACAGTTTGCAAGCGTTTAGTTTTCTTCACATCCTAATCAATCCTTGTTATCTTTTGTCTTATAATTAAAGTCAATTTAACTGCAGTGAGGCAATATCTCACATGGTTTTGTTTGAACGTCCCTGATGATCAGTGACACTGAGCACTTTTTCATGTAATTATTCGTCACTTCTATGTCATCATTTGAGAACAATATGTTTAGATGTACTGCATATTTATGTATCTATTTATTTATGCTATTGTGTTGTTTGGTTTCCTTATAGAATCCAGTTATTAAACCCTGCTCAGATATGCAACTTGCAAATATTTCCCCCATTCTATAGGCTGTGTCCTCACTCCATTAATTGTTTTCTTTGTTGTACAGATCTTTGGTTTGGTGAAAACTATTTTACTATTTTCAGTTCTGTCTCTTGTGCTTTTGAGGTTAGGTTTATTCCAGTTTAGGAGTCTAGTTTCATGTTTTCTCAATGTAGATTTACAATTTTCTTTGTACCATTTTTTGAAAGCAATGTCCTCTCTTGAATACATATTCTTAAACTTTGCTAAAGATCAACTGGCCATATATAAAAGCATTTACATTTAGGGTCTCAGAATATTCTGATACGTTGTTTTATATATCTCATTGTTTTTTTTTTCTAATTTATTTGACAGGTAGAGATGTAGACAGTGAGAGAGAAGGAGAAAGGTCTTCCTTCCATTGATTCACTCCCCAAATGGCCACTACGGCCAGCGCTGCGCTGATCTGAAGCCAGGAGCCAGGTGATTCCTCCTGGTTTCCCAGGTGGATGCAGGCGCCTAAGCATGTGGGCCATCCTCCACTGTCCTCCCAGGGCACAGCAGAGAGCTAGACTGGAAGAGAAGCAATAGGGACTAGAATCGGCGCCCATATGGGATGCTGGTACTGCAGGAGGAGGATTAACCAACTGAGCCATGGCACGGGCCCTCATTCTTTTAATTACTGTAGCTTTATAATATATCTTTTTTTTTAAACTTTTATTTAATGCATATAAATTTCCAAAGTACGACTTATGGATTACAATGGCTTCCCCCCCATACCGTCCCTCCCACCCACAACCCTCCCCTTTCCCACTCCCTCTCCCCTTCCATTCACATCAAGATTCATTTTCAATTATCTTAATATACAGAAGATCAGCTTAGTATACATTAAGTATGGATTTCAACAGTTTGCTCCCACACAGAAACATAAAGTGAAAAATAATAGATGATTTTTTAAAATGATGATGAAATCAGAGCAGACCTATTGTCATGTTTAATCCCAGTGAGAGTCAAGTTGGGAATTGATAATTTCTTTTCTTTTTTTTTTTTTTTTTTTACAGAGGATCAGTTTAGTATGCATTAAGTAAGGATTTCAACAGTTTGCACCCCCATAGAAACACAAAGTGAAATATATTGTTTGAGTACTCGTATAGCATTAAATCTCAATGTACAGCACATTAAGGATAGAGATCCTACACGAGGAGTAAGTGCACAGTGACTCCTATTGTTGACTTTACCAATTGACACTCCTGTCTATGGCATCAGTAATCTCCCTATGCTCCAGTCATGAGTTTCCAAGGCTATGGAAGCCCTCTGAGTTCTCCGACTCTTATCTTGTTTAGACAAGGTCATAGTCAAAGTGGAGGTTCTCTCCTCCCTTCAGAGAAAGGTACCTCCTTCTTTGAAGACCTGTTCTTTCCACTGGGATCTCACTCGCAGAGATCTTTTGCCAGAGTGTCTTGGCTTTCCATGCCTGAAATACTCTCATGAGCTTTTCAGCCAGCTCCGAATGCCTTTAGGGCTGATTCTGAGGCCAGAGTGCTATTTAGGACATCTGCCATTCTATGAGTCTGCTGAGTATCTCACTTCCCATGTTGGATCACTCTCCCCTTTATATACTCCATCGGTTAGCGTTAGCAGGTACTAGACTTGTCTATGTGCTCCCTTTGACTCCCAGTCCCTTCACCATGACCAACTGTGAACTGAAACTGATCACCTGGAACAGTGAGATGGCATTGGTACATGCCACCTCGATGGGATTGAATTGGAATCCCCTGGTATGCTTCCAACTCCACCACTTGGGGCAAGTCAGCCTGAGCATGTCCCAAATTATACATCTCTTCCCTCTCCCATTCCCACCACCATGTTCAACAGGGATCACATTTCAGTTAATTTTCAACACTTAAGAATAACTGTGTGATAATTACAGAATTAAACCAGTCATATTAAGTAGAACAGATAAAAAAACTACTAAGAGGGATAATGTATTAAGTTGTTCATTAACAGTCAGGGCTATGCTGATCAAGCCACCATTTCCCATAGTGTCCACCTCACTCCAACAGGTTTCCCTCTTGGTGTTCAGTCAGTCGTCACTGATCAGGGAGAACATATGGTATTTGTCCCTTTGGGACTGGCTTATTTCACTCAGCATGATGTGTTCCAGATTCCTCCATTTTGTTGCAAATGACTGGATTTCGTTGTTTCTTACTGTGGTATAGTATTCTAAAGAGTACATATCCCATAATTTCTTTATCCAGTCTATCGTTGATGGGCATTTAGGTTGGTTCCAGGTCTTGGCTATTGTGAATTGAGCTGCAATAAACATTAGGGTGCAGACCTCTTTTCTGTTTGCCAATTTAAATTCCTTTGGGTAAATTCCAAGGAGTGGGATGGCTGGGTCGAACGGTAGGGTTATCTTCAGGTTTCTGAGGAATCTCCAGACTGAGTTCCATAGTGGCTTGACCAGTTTGCATTCCCACCAACAGTGGGTTAGTGTCCCTTTTTCCCCACATCCTCGCCAGCATCTGTTGTTGGTAGATTTCTGCATGTGAGCCATTCTAACTGGGGTGAGGTGAAACCTCATTGTGGTTTTCATTTGCATTTCCCTGATTGCTAGTGACCTTGAACATTTTTTCATGTGCCTGTTGGCCATTTGGATTTCCTCTTTTGAAAAATATCTATTGAGGTCCTTGGCCCATCTCTTAAGTGGGTTGTTGGTTTTGTTTTTGTGGAGTTTCTTGATCTCTTTGTAGATTCTGGTTATTAACCCTTTGTCTGTTGCATAGTTTGCAAATATTTTTTCCCATTCTGTCGGTTGTCTTTTCACTCTCCTGACTGTTTCTTTTGCAGTACAGAAACTTCTCAATTTGATGCAATCCCAATAGTTGATTTTGGCTTTGACTGCCTGTGCCTCCCGGGTCTTTTCCAGAAATTCTTTGCCTGCGCCAATATCTTGAAGCGTTTCTCCAATGTTCTCTAGTAACTTGATGGTGTCAGGTCGTAGATTTAGGTCTTTAATCCATGTTGAGTGGATTTTTGTGTAAGGTGTAAGGTAGGGGTCTTGCTTCATGATTCTGCACGTGGAAATCCAATTTTCCCAGCACCATTTATTGAATGGACTGTCCTTGCTCCAGGAATTAGTTTTAGATCCTTGATCAAATATAAGTTGGCTGTAGATGTTTGGGTTGATTTCTGGTGTTTCAATTCTGTTCCATTGGTCTATCCATCTGTTTCTGTACCAGTACCATGCTGTTTTAATTACAACTGCCCTGTAGTATGTCCTGAAATCTGGTATTGTGATGCCTCCGGCTTTGTTTTTGTTGTACAAGATTGCTTTAGCTATTCGAGGTCTCTTGTGCCTCCATATAAATTTCAGCACCATTTTTTCCAGATCTGAGAAGAAGGTCTTCGGTATCTTGATTGGTATTGCATTGAATCTGTAAATTGCTTTTGGGAGAATGGACATTTTGATGATATTGATTCTTCCACTCCATGAGCATGGAAGATTTTTCCATTTCTTGGTATCCTCTTCTATTTCTTTCTTTAAGGTTTTGTAATTTTCATCGTAGAGATCTTTAACGTCTTTGGTTAAGTTTATTCCAAGGTATTTGATTGTTTTTGTAGCTATTGTGAATGGGATTGATCTTAGAAGTTCTTCCTCAGCCATGGCATTGTCTGTGTATACAAAGGCTGTTGATTTTTGTGCATTGATTTTATACCCTGCTACTTTGCCAAACTCTTCTATGAGTTCCAATAGTCTCTTAGTAGAGTTCTTTGGGTCCCCTAAATACAGAATCATGTCATCTGCAAAGAGGGATAGTTTGAGTTCTTCCTTCCCAATTTGTATCCCTTTAATTTCTTTTTCTTGCCTAATAGCTCTGGCTAGAACCTCCAGAACTATATTGAATAGCAGTGGTGAGAGTGGGCATCCCTGTCTGGTTCCAGATCTCAGTGGAAATGCTTCCAACTTTTCCCCATTCAATAGGATGTTGGCTGTGGGTTTTTCATAGATTGCTTTGATTGTATTGAGGAATGTTCCTTCCAAACCCAGTTTGCTTAGAGTTTTCATAATGAATGGATGTTGTATTTTATCAAATGCTTTCTCGGCATCTATTGAGATAATCATATGGTTTTTCTTCTGCAGTCTGTTAATGTGGTGTATCACATTGATTGTCTTGCGCACATTAAACCATCCCTGCATACCAGGGATAAATCCCACTTGGTCTGGGTGGATGATCTTTCTGATGTGTTGTTGCATTCTATTGGCGAGAATTTTATTGAGGATTTTTGCATCTATGTTCATCAGGGATATTGGTCTGTAATTCTCTTTCAGTGCTGCATCTTTTTCTGGCTTAGGAATTAAGGTGATGCTGGCTTCATAGAAAGAAATTGGGAGGACTCCCTCTTCTTCGATTGTTCTGAATAGTTTGAGAAGAATTGGAGTTAGTTCTTCTTTAAACGTCTGGTAGAATTCAGCAGTGAATCCATCTGGTCCTGGGCTTTTCTTTGTTGGGAGGGCCTTTATTACTGTTTCAATTTCTGTCTCAGTTATGGGTCTGTTTAGGTTTTCGATGTCTTCCTGGTTCAATTTAGGCAGGTTGCATGTGTCCAGGAATCTATCCATTTCTGATAGGTTTCCCTGTTTGCTGGCATGCAAGTCCTTGTAGTAATTTCTGATGATTCTTTTTATTTATGCGGTGTCTGTTGTTACATTTCCTGTTTCATCTCTGATTTTATTGATTTGGGTCTTTTCTCTTCTTTTTTTAGTTAGTTGGGCCAATGGGGTGAAAAGTAAGTAGTGTAATTACTCCTTTGTTCTTTTGGTCATGATAGCTCTGACTATGCAAAATCTTTTGCAGTTTCACACAAGATTTAGTGGTGCGTTTTCCAGTTCTGTGGAAATGACATTGGAATTTTTGCACTGAACCTGTAAAATGCTTTAGGAATTATGAACATTTTAACGATTCTGATTCGTCCAATACATGATGACAGAATATATTTCTACCTTTTGAGTCTTCTTCAATTTCATTCATTGATGATTTATAGTTTTAATTGTAGTAATATTTCACTTCTTTTGTATACTGCTTTAAGTTATTGGAATCAGGATTGATTCTGTGAAATATTTTTCTTTTTTTAAAAACTTTTATTTAGTAAATATAAATTTCCAAAAACAGTTTATGGATTACAATGGATTTTCCCCACATAACTTCCCTCCCACCAGCAACCCTCCAATCTCCCGCTCCCTTTCCAATTCCATTCACATCAAGATTCATTTTCAAATCTTTATATACAGAAGATCAATTTAGTATATATTAAGTAAAGATTTCATCAGCTTGCACCCACACAGAAACACAAAGTGTAAAGTACTTTTTGAGGACTAGTTATAGCATTAATTCACATAAAACAACACATTAAGGACAGAGATCCCACATGAGGAGTAAGTACACAGTGACTCCTGTTGTTGACTTAATAAATTGACACTCTGTTTATGGCGTCAGTAATCTCCCTAGGCTCTTGTCATGAGTTGCCAAGGCTATGGAAGCCTTTGGAGTTTGCCAACTTTGATCTTACTTAGACAAGGGCATAGTCAAAGTGGAAGTTCTCTCCTCCCTTCAGAGAAAGGCACCTCCTTTTTGATGGCCAATTTTTTCTATTGGGATCTCACTAGCAGAGATCTTTCATTTAGGTTTCTTTCTTTCTTCCTTTCTTCCTTCCTTCCTTCCTTTCTTTCTTTCTTTCTTTCTTTTTTTTTTTTTTTCCAGAGTGTCTTGGCTTTCCATGCCTAAAATATTCTCAGGGGCTCTTCAGCCAGATCCAAATGCTTTAAGGGCTGATTCTGAGGCCAGAGTGCTGTTTAGGACATCTGTCATTCTATGAGTCTGCTGTGTATCCCGCTTCCCATGTTGGATCACTCTCTCCCTTTTTTATTCTATCAGTTAGTATTTTCAGACACTAGTCTTGTTTTTGTGATCCCTTTGACTCTTAGACCTATCAGTATGATCAATTGTGAACTGAAATTGATCACTTGGACTAGTGAGATGGCATTGGTACATGCCACCTTGATGGTATTGAATTGGAATCCCCTGGCACATGTCTAACTACACCATTTGGGGCAAGTCCGAATGAGAATGTCCCTAATTGTACAACTCTTCCCTCTCTTATTCCCACTCTTATACTTAACAGGAATCACTTTTCAGTTAAATTTAAACACCTAAGAATAATTGAGTGTTAATTACAGAGTTAAACCAATAGTATTAAGTAGAACAAAAAAATACTAAAAGGAATAAAGTATTAAATTGTACATCAACAGTTAGGACAAGGGCTGATCTAGTCACCATTTCTCATTTCACTTTAACAGGTTTCCTTTTTGGTGCTTGGTTAGTTGTCACCGATCAGGGAGAACATATGATATTTATCCCTTTGGGACTGGCTTATTTCACTCAGCATGATGTGTTCCAGATATCACCATTTTCTTGCAAATGACCAGATTTCATTGTTTTTTACTGCTGTGTAGTATTCTATGGAGTACATGTCCCATAATTTCTTTATCCAGTCTACTGTCGATGGGAATTTGGGTTAATTCCAGGTTTAGCTATTGTGAATTGAGCTGCAATAAACATTAAGGTGCAGACAGCTCTTTTGTTTGCCAGTTTCATTTCCTTTGGGTAAATTCCAAGGAGTGGGATGGCTGGGTTGTATGGTAGGGTTATCTTCAGGTTTCTGAGGAATCTCCAGACTGACTTCCATAGTGGCTTTACCAGTTTGCATTCCCACCAACAATGAGTTAGTGTCTATTTTCCCCCACATCCTTGCCAGCATCTGTTACTGGTTGGTGTCTTTATGTGAGTCATTCTAAACGAAGTGAGGTGAAACCTCATTGGGTTTTGATTTGCATTTCCCTGATTGCTAGTGACCTTGAACATTTTTTCATGTGTCTGTTGGCCATTTGGATTTCCTCTTTTGAAAAATGTCTATTGAGGTCCTTGGCCCATCTCTTAAGTGGGTTGTTTGTTTTATTGTTGTGGAGCTTCTTGATCTCTTTGTAGATTCTGGTTATTAACCCTTTATCTGTTGCATAGTTTGCAAATATTTTTTCCCATTCTGTGGGCTGCCTCTTCACTTTCCTGACAGTTTCTTTTGAAGTACAGAAACTTCTGAATTTTGATGCAATCCCAAATGTTAATTTTGGCTTTGACTGCCTGTGTTTCTGGGGTCTTTTCTAAGAAGTCTTTGCTGGTACCTATATCTTGCATGGTTTCTCCAATATTCTCTAATAATTTGATGGTGTCGGGTCATAGATTTACGTCTTTAATCCATGTTGAGTGGATTTTTGTGTAAGGTGTAAGGTAGGGGTCTTGCTTCATGATTCTGCATGTGGAAATCCAATTTTCCCAGCACCATTTATTGAATGGACTGTCCTTGCTCCAGGAATTAGTTTTAGATCCTTGATCAAATATAAGTTGGCTGTAGATGTTTGGGTTGATTTCTGGTGTTTCTATTCTGTTCCATTGGTCTATCCATCTGTTTCTGTACCAGTACCATGCTGTTTTGATAACAGCTGCCCTGTAGTATGTTCTGAAACCTGGTCTTTTGATGCCTCCAACTTTGTTTTTGTTGTACAAGATTGCTTTAGCTTTTCGAGGTCTCCTCTGTCTCCATATGAATTTCAGCATCATTTTTTCCATATCTGAGAAGCATGTCTTTGGTATTTTGATTGGTATAGCATTGAATCTATAAATTGCTTTTGGGAGAACAGACATTCTGATGATGTTGATTCTTCCAATCTCTGAGCATGGAAGATTTTTCCAGTTTTTGGTATCCTCTTCTATTTCTTTCTTTAATTCTCATCGTAGAGATCTTTAACATCCTTGGTTATGTTTATTCCAAGATATTTGATTGTTTTTGTAGCTATTGTGAATGGGATTGATCTTAGAAGTTCTTTCTCAGCCGTGGCATTGTCTGTGTATACAAAGTTGTTGATTTTTGTGCATTGATTTTATATCCTGCTACTTTGCCAAATTCTGCTACGAGTTCCAATAGTCTATTAGTAGAGTTTTTTGGATCCCCTAAATAAAGAATCATCATCTGCAAAGAGGGATAGTTTGAGTTCTTCCTTCCCAATTTGTATCCCTTTAATTTCTTTTTCTTGCCTGATGGCTCTGGCTAAAACTTCCAGAAGTATGTTGAATAGCAGTCGTGAGAGTGGGCATGAGGTGGTCGTGGCCAGAGAGCTCTGTTTGGTTCCTCAGGGTTAAGGTTGTGCCAAAGGTGACACTCCCAGGTTAGGAGGTTAGGCATGGTAAATCTCTCTCTCTCTCTCTCTCTCTCTCTCTCTCTCTCTCTCTCTCTCTCTCCTTCTCTCTCTCAGAAGAGAAGTAATTCCGCACAGCTGAGTGGAAGTGAAGGTAGTCAGCTTCTGATCTCTGGCTCCTGTGGGTATATAATTCACTTGCTGTTTCCCAAGGACCACATAGGGAATCTGTTCTGCCCTCAGTGTGGGCTCAAATTCTCCTGCAGTCTCCCACTGGGTTGCCAAGGTTACCAAATTGTAGCATCTCTGGAGTACTCACGTGAACTCCATGAGTTCTCTCACCCACCATCTCTTTTTTTCACGATCTCAGTTCATTAGCTCCACTGATTCACTAAGTCCTAATCTCCTGTTATTCCACCCCTGCCCCTAGAGTCAAGTTTTTCTGCTTGGCTGAGGGCGGTACAGCCCTGAGGTTGCCCTGCTTATGATGTATGTCCAAAATGGTGCCTGCTTTTGTCTTGCTCACATTTGAGAGGTGAGCGGAGAGAGAGAAACTCGTGTCCATACCAGTCCCTTTTTTTTCCCTCTCTCCTCTAGTTAGCCTGGTGAACTTTCCCCCACGGGGTTTCAAGCCTCGTTCCCTCTAGGTTCCTCCTTCCGCTTTCCCACCAGTGTCTCGGGCTATTGAGGTTCAGCTCACCTCGCATTCCAGTGCTGGTGCAAAGATTCCGCCACTGGTGTCCCGAGTCATGGGCTCCCATGCCCTCCACGCAGGTCCACTATCACTAGTTCTGGAAGAGTTTCCTCTGCTGTTTCTTCCCCAACTCTTCCTTGAACCTTTAGTATATTCACTTTTATTAAACTGTCTCTTCCCGGACTATCAGTGTGCTCCCTTCCTATACCACCATCTTGCTGCTTCTCTCTCTTTGAAATATTTTTCAAAATGATTTACATTGCTGTATAACAATGAAATTAATTTTGCATGTTGACTTGGTTATTGCATAACTGTATTAAATCTGTGTGATGGTTGATTCTGTGGAGTTTTGTATATCATGCATGCCATCTCCAAAGTGAAACCTGACTACCTCCTTTCTAATTAAGATGACATTATTTTTACTTTTTCTTGCACAATATCTCTGGCAGAACTTCTGGTACCACACTGAATAAAAATGGTGAAAGCAATCATCCATCTTTTTTTCTTGATCTTCAAGCGCACATCTTCAGTAAGATGCTGTCTGTTGACTTGGAAGACTTGGCTTTTTTATGTTCCCTCTACTCCTAATTTGTTCAGAGATATTTTTTTTTAAAATTTATTTGACAGGTAGAGTTATAGACAATGAGAGAGACAGAGAGCAAGGTCTTCTTTCCTTTGGCTCACTCCTCAAATGGCCACTACGGCCGGCACTGCACTGATCCGAAGCCAGGAGCCAGGTGCTTCTTCCTGGTCTCCTATGCAGGTGCAGGGCCCCAGGTACCTGAGCCATCCTCCACTGCCTTCCCAGGTGACAACAGAAAACTGTACTGGAAGAGGAGCAACTGGGACTAGAACCAACACCCATATGGGATGCTGGTGCCACAGGCAGAGGATTAACAAAGTGAGCCATGGCACCTGCCCCTTGTTCAGAGATTTTATCAAGAATAGAAGTTGGATTTTATCAAATACCTTCTCTGTATCTACCGAGATAACAATATATCTTTTGGCCTTCATTGTTGATTTGATGCTTCATGTTGATTACTTTGTATATGTTTTCCCATCCTTATACCCTTGAGATGAACCCCACTTGATGATGCTGAATAGCCTTTGAAATATGTGGTAGGATTTGTTATGCTACATTATGTTCATCAAAGATATTGTCCTATTATTTGCTTTATTTGTTGTGCCCTTGTCTGCTTTTGATATCAAGGTAATTCTTACCATTTAAAAAATGTCCTCTCCTCTTCTGTTTCTTGCAAGATTTTAGGAAGAATTTGTATTAATTTTTCTGTATATTTTTGGTAGAATGTAGCAAAGTAGATATCAAGTCCTGGATTTTTTTTTTTGGTAGTAGACTTTTTATCACTCATTCAATATCCTTAATCATTATGGGTCTATTTAAATATTCTATTTATTTAAGATTCAATCTTGGGGCTGGCATATACCAATGCCATCTCACTAGTCCAAGTGATCAATTTCAGTTCACAATTGATCATACTGATAGGTCTAAGAGTCAAAGGGATCACAAAAACAAGACTAGTGTCTGAAAATACTAACTGATAGAATAAAAAAGGGAGAGAGTGATCCAACATGGGAAGCGGGATACACAGCAGACTCATAGAATGGCAGATGTCCTAAACAGCACTCTGGCCTCAGAATCAGCCCTTAAAGCATTTGGATCTGGCTGAAGAGCCCCTGAGAATATTTTAGGCATGGAAAGCCAAGACACTCTGGAAAAAAAAAAGAAAGAAAGAACCTAAATGAAAGATCTCTGCTAGTGAGATCCCAGTAGAAAAAATTGGCCA
Organism: Oryctolagus cuniculus; assembly: GCF_964237555.1. Classification (NCBI taxonomy): domain Eukaryota; kingdom Metazoa; phylum Chordata; class Mammalia; order Lagomorpha; family Leporidae; genus Oryctolagus; species Oryctolagus cuniculus. The sequence goes on along the minus strand of NC_091433.1, from coordinate 188,593,379 downwards.
TCAAAAAGGAGGTGCCTTTCTCTGAAGGGAGGAGAGAACTTCCACTTTGACTATGCCTTTGTCTAAGTAAGATCAAAGTTGGCAAACTCCAAAGGCTTCCATAGCCTTGGCAACTCATGACAAGAGCCTAGGGAGATTACTGACGCCATAAACAGAGTGTCAATTTGTTAAGTCAACAACAGGAGTCACTGTGTACTTACTCCTCATGTGGGATCTCTGTTCTTAATGTGTTGTACAATATGAATTAATGGTATATCTAGTATTCAAACTGTACTTTACACTTTGTGTTTCTGTGTGGGTGCAAACTGATGAAATCTTTACTTAATATATACTAAATTGATCTTCTGTATATAAAGAAAATTGAAAATGTATCTTGATGTGAATGGAAGGTGAGAGGGAGCAGGAGATGGGAGGGTTGTGGGTGAGAGGGAAGTTATGTCGGAAAATCCATTGTAATCCATAAAGTGTACTTTGGAAATTTATATTTGTTAAATAAAAGTTAAAAAGTAATAAAATTCAATCTTGGCAAGGTGAATGTGTCCATGAACTTGTCATTTCCTTTTTGAATATAAAAGTTTTTGCCATATAATTATTTCTAATGATCCATTTTATTTCTGGGATTACTGTTGTAATATCTCCCTTTTAATCTCTCCTTATGAACTTGAATTTCCTTTTTTTAAGTCTAATGTTTTGCCAATTTATTTCCTCATTTCATAGAATTGGGTCTGGGATGGCACCCCTGCTCACTAGGCTAATCCTCTGGCTGCGGCGCCAGCACCCCGGGTTCTAGTCTTGATTGGGGCACTAGATTCTGTCCTGGTTGCTCCTCTTCCAGTCCAGCTATCTGCTGTGACCCGGGAAGGCAGTGGAGGATGGCCCAAGTGCTTGGGCCTTGCACCCGCATGGGAGACCAGGAGGAAGCACCTGGCTCCTGGCTTCGGATGGCACAGTGCGCCAGCCACAGTGCATAAGGCATAGCAGCCACTTATGGGGTGAACCAATGGAAGGACGACCTTTCTCTGTCTCTCTCTCTCTCTCACTGTCTAACTCTGCCTGACCAAAAAAAAAAAAAAAAAGAGAATCGGGTCTGTTTCATTGACAGCTTTCTATTTTTAAAATATTTACATTCACTTATTTATAATCTGAGTTTTACCATTTATTTTCACTAATTTTTGATTTGCTTTGTTCTTGCCCTTCTAGCTCCTAGAGGTATAGTGATAAGATATTCATTTGAGATCTTTTGTTTTTATCTCTCTGTCTCTGTTTCTCTCTCTTTTGATATAGACACTGATTGCATAAACCACCCTCTCACTACTGTTTTTGTGGTATATCATAAATTTGGGTATATTATGTATTCACTTTCAGGCATTTCAATAATTTTAAAGATTCCCTTCTTTTTTTTTAAACTTTTATTTAATGAATATAAATTTCCAAAGTACAGCTTATGGATTACAATGGCTTCCCCCCCATAAAGTCCCTCCCACCGCAACCCTCCCCTTTCCCACTCCCTCTCCCCTTCCATTCACATCAAGATTCATTTTCAGTTCTCTTTATATACAGAAGATCAGTTTAGCATACATTAAGTAAAGATTTCAACAGTTTGCTCCCACACAGAACATAAAGTGAAAAATATTGTTTGAGTACTAGTTATAGCATTAAATCTCAATGTACAGCACACTAAGGACAAAGATCCTACATGAGGAGTAAGTGCACAGTGACTCCTGTTGTTGACTTAACAAATTGACACTCTTGTTTATGGCATCAGTAATCAACCTAGCCTCTTGTCATCTTAATTTCTTCCTTGATCCCTTGGCTATTGAAGAGTAAGTACTTAATTTTCATGTATTTGTGCAGTTTCCAAGTTTATTTTTACAGATTTATTTATTTATTTGAAGGAGTTACACAGAGAGAGGAGAGGCGGGGTGGGGGGTCTCCCATCTGATGGTTCAATCCCCAGTTGGCTGAAATGGCCAGAGGTACGCCGATCCACAGTTAGGAGCCAGCAGCTTCTTCCAGGTCTCCCATGTGGGTGCAGGGATCTAAGAACTTGGGCTATCTTCTACTTCTTTCCCAGGCCATAGCAGAGAGCCAGATCAGAAGTGGAGCATCCATGTCTCGAAGCGGCACCCATATGAGATGCCGCACTTCAGGCCAGGGTGTTAACCCACTGTGCCACAGCGTCAGCCCTCCAGAGTTTTTAATTCTTATTATTTTGCAGTTATATTACATTGTAGTCATAAAAGACACAATCTTATTTCTGTGTATTAAAATTTGTTGAAATTGTTTGATGACCTATCAAACAATCACGATCTGTCCTGTTATGTTGTCCTTTTGCTTCTACTGAAGGGAATATTCCACAGATGCCTATTGAATCCAACTGATCTAGGGTATTATCTTTAATCTCTTGATGTTTTGTTGAGTTTCTGTCTGGATGATGTGTCCATTTCTGAAAGTGGAGAGTTAATATCTCCTACTGTTTATTAGAGTCTACCGTTCTCTTTAGATCTATTACCATTTTATTTATGCATTTGGGTGTTCTGATATCAGGTGCATAGCACCATAAATATTTATAATTGTTACTTGCTTTGCTGAATTTAACCTTTTATCACACCTTCATTTTCTCTTTTTACTACTTTTCTCATGTTCTGTTTGCATCAGATATCTTATTCCGTCCTTTTACATTGGGTTTATGCATATCTTTAGCAGTTTAGGGAGTTTTTTGTAAATAGCATATAGCCAGATCTTCTTCTTCTTGTTTTTGATATATTTGTCTTTGCAATATATTTTAATTGGAGAATTTAATAAATTTATACTTGCGGTAATTAATGATAAATAACATGTGATTACAGCCATTGTATGATTGTTTTCTGATTCCATTGTAGTTCCTTGTTTCTGCCTCTCTTACAATCTTCATTCATACTTGAGTCATTTTCTCCAGTTGTGAGCTTTTATTCATTTGTTATTATTTTGGGTAAGTCTGTTATTGATTTTTGCTTTGTGGATACCATGTGGCTTACAAATCTATCTTTTGGTTATAAAAAGATATTTTGAAATGTTAGAAACATGGCATTGATTATAAATAGGAAAGGAAACAAAAAAATGAAAGAATAATTAGAAATACTGGTGGCAGATATCTGGCTACAACAAGCTGTTGCTTTGGTCACCGACACCCCATCCTGGAGTGCATAAATTTGAGAGCCAACTCTGCTTCTGATTCCAACTGTCTGCTAATAGGCAAAGTGGGAACATATGATGTCTCAAGTAGTTGGGTCTCCTGCTGCCACGATGGAGACTCAAATTTAGTTCTCTGCTGGCTTCAGTCTGGCCCAGCTCCAGTTGTGTGAGCATTTGGGAAATTAGCTAGCAGATGGGAGATATCTATGTTTATCTCTCTCTCAAATAAAAATAAATATTTCTTTTAAAAACCTACAAAAAATGAACTCTGCCTGCCCCTTTACTTTCCATACATTTTGAATTTTTGACCCTTTTTATCTCTTTCTATATTGCTGTTCTTAACATTTTAATATAGTTCTAGTTATTATTTTCCATTATTGTATCTTTTACTTTCATGCTAAAGATATTGTTTACATACTTATGTTTATAATATTAGAGCATTCTGAATATTTCTGAGTAGTAACTCTTAACAGTAAGTTTTCTACCTTTTGATATTTTCTTCTTACTTGTTACATCTCTCTTTCAATTTGAAAAACTTCTTTCAGCATTTCTTGGAAAATAGACCTGGCATGATAAATGCAACCAGCTTTTGTTTGTCTGGAAATTTATCTATCTCTGTCTCAAATCTGAAGAGTAGCTTAGCTGGGTGCAGTAGTCTTGGCCAATCATTTTTTTCCCTATATTACTGGAAATTTCATCCCACTCCCTCCTGGTCATAAAGCCTGCAGAAAGGGTATGAGGATCTCTTTCTGCATTCTTTTTTTTTTCTCTCTCAAAGAAGTTCTTTGTTAATTTTGTATACTAAAATAATTAATTATTTTCATATATATGTATTTGTTTCTTTAACTCCTGAAAAGTAGAAAATCTGTCAAACTCACTTGAACATTCACTGCTATTTTTCCACACTACATCCATGAAAAAAATGATCAAGTTGCCAAGGCTATCACAGCAAATTATAGGTGTTCAGAAAATGCATGGTATAATCTCTAGAGGAACTTTGAAAACTCGGAGATCTCACAACAAAAATCATGAGGGTTTGTCTGCAAAGGAAGCGAAAGGTCACAGTTTACTGTCTCACAGCTTCAAATTATATTTTACCTGCTTCCTCAAATAATGGAACTGATGTGAGGCAACTTGCAAAAGTCATGGGGAATGAAATTACAAGATAAGTTTATTGTGGTGCAAAACATTTCTTGTACATGAAGTCATCAAGAAGCAAAAAGTGTGTTTTATGAACAAACCTTTGCACAGATTTCAAAATTATTTGGGATGAAAATATTATCTTAAATTCCATTTTCCAGGAAGTACACAGGTATTACCCTTGGGAGATAGAATAAGGAAGACAGGAGAAGGAAAAACAGAGCAGCAGTTGGAGAGGCTGAAGGAAATGTTTGAAAGCCAAGGTGATCCTCAAGGCACACAGCAATCAGCAACAACTCCCTGTGATGTCATCCCAGAGTGTGAGTTGGACTTGAAGGGCTGACCTCACTATCATTTCCCCCGTATGACTGCGGGAATTGAAGAGATAGATGGGGAGGAAAAAGCTAAACACAGTGACAACACAGTGAAGGGAGTCAATCATCACTGGAAATATAGAGAGGTAGAAGTTTAGAGGTGTTTTTGTCACTAGGATCTGGATCTCTTCAACTCTCTCCATTTCAATTTCCTGCTTAAAAATGGGATTCAAAATATGCATTTTCTGGGAATCTTGAGAGGATAATATGGACAACTGTGGAAAGAACAATTGGATTTCCTTTCATTTAGCAGATGTTCAAAGACAGCTACTTTTTCATCTTCCTCCTAATTCTACATTTGTTCAAGAGCCACTGATTCCTCACAAGTTAGAGATTGTGTTTCTTTATCTTTAAATTTTATTTTTATTGAAGGACACCTGCCAGGACTGTCTTCTTCGATCAATGGGTTAAAATGAGTGATCAGTCACTTGATATGCCATCCTTGTTGCTAACTAGATTATTGTAACGTTCAGCAGCACCTGCTCACCCGTTCTCACTAGAACCTGACTGTGGCAGGGAAGGACTCTGCTAACTGACCATGGCCTCCTGGCAAGCTGAAGCTCAGCCTTCAGGTTCTTGATAAGAACCACTTTGGCTTTTCCCAGGAAGTCTTTCTATTTTACCCTCCTCCCAAGAAAGGGCTCAGGAGCTCATTTCTAGCCTCTTCAGAATGTAAACTCTGCAAGAGAGTGAATTTTTGTTTAACATATTTCCTAACATTCCATATTGCCCCCTTGGCCTGGGCTGTAATAACTCATTAAGAATTGTGGCTGGCAGCACCCCTGAGGGAGAACACAGTGCCAGCCTCTGACTGTAGAGGCTCAACAGCACTTCTATCACCCTGGTGACCTAACAGCTCACCCCCCACCTTCCCAATCAAATGTGCTATTCTTTGAGCACTGCAGGTATTTACATTTTATTACCTTAACTGTGCATTTACTGCACAGACTGCTAATGCTATAATTCATTTTAAAAAAAAAATCTTGTTTCCAGGAGCTTGAGTAATGGAGAAATTATCCCCATCCCATTTTCTAAAGCAAATAACATCACAGTGAAACTGATTCTCTCCTGTCTGCTAAATTTACTGCAAAAATCTTACTGGGGAGCTCTGGATTCATAGAATCATATTCATCTAGCATATTTTAAAGAATGATATTATCCATTGGAAAAGCAAAAATATTTTGTGTTCACTGGCAAATCAGTATATTTTATAAACTCAAATTTAATATGGCCTCAGAACCATATTTTTCACACTGGTTTGCATACCCACATATGAAATATATCTTCCCCCCTACACACACACACATACACACAAATACACAGTTAAACTGCTATATTTAGAAAGACATCCATCTCAGTTAAGTGTTCCTTTTCATCATGAGCTTTGTTCTCTCTGTCTGCATTTTCTTTTGCTTCATGAAACTCACACATATTGGAAATCTAATTTGGCATCCTGTTATTTTTCTTTGAAAACACTACGTGAAGCTTAGAAAACTCACTTGTAACAAAGCAGGCAATACTGCTGTAGAAGAGAAGCAGTCATGGGTTATTTCCTTATTCTTACAGAAGCTGCTTCTATAAGAATAGGTTGTTACGTTGGCCTCTAAATTAGGAAGACATGGCTTAAGCACTGTTCTGCTGCTCTACTTGCTTGAGTTGTATTGAAAAGATTGTTTCGTTCTCTTCCTTCAGTTCCTGAGTCAATAATATGTTACTTCATTGTCACTAGGTTGTTCTAGGAACCAAATGGAATGTAATGATAAACCTGAAACTAATTTCAGAATTATAGATATCATTATGAAAGAATGTGATGGCAGGAAGTATCCTAGTGAGAGTTCAAAGGAAATCCAAAGCAATCAATAGGAATATTTAAGGGAAATGGTAGGGCCAAGTCATTACTTATCAATAGTAACCATGAATGTAAATGGCCTGAATACTCCAATTGAAATAATAGACTGGATGAATGGATTAAAAATAAGACCCATCTATTTGTTGCCTAAAAGAAACACAACTCACCAACAAAGATGCATGAAGAATTAAAGTAAAAGACTGGAAAAAGGTATTCCAGGTTAACAGAAAGCAAAAATGAGCAAGTTTAACCATCCTAATATCAGACAAGATAGACTTTAACACAAATATTGTTAAGATACAAAGAAGACCATTAAGTAATGAATAAAGGATCAATTCAGAAGGCAGATATGACTATAATAAATGTATATGCATCCAATGCCAGCACCCTTAGCATTTTAAAACAAGTGTGATTGAATCTAAAGGGAGATATAGACTCCAATACAATAGTAATGGGGGACTTCAACACCCCAAATTCATCAATGAAGTGATCAACTAGACAGAAAATCAACAAAGATATAGCAGATCTAATTGACACTATGGACCAAATTTACCTGATTTCTACAGAACATTTCACCCTACAATTGAAGAATATGAATTCTTCTCATCAGTGCATGGAATTTTCTCTAGTATAGACCATATGCTAAGCTATCAAGGAGGTCTCAGTAAATTGAAAAAAAAAAAAAAAAGAATTCATGCCATGTATCTTTTCTGACCAAAAGTGAATGAAATTCACTGGAAATTAAAAACTTAAGAATATCTAGAAAATATGCAAACACATGGAAACTGAACAACACAACCCTGAATGAACATTGATCATAGAAGTAATCAAAAAGGAAATTAAAAAATTCCTAAAAATGAATGAAGATGACAATACAACATTTCAAAACATATGTGATACAACAAAAGCAGTGTTAAGATGGAAGTTATAGCAATTAGTGCCTACATCAATAAATTGCAAAGTCATAAAATAAACGATTTATCAATGCTTCTCAAGACCTAAAAAACAACAACAAAACAAACCCAAAGATTCATAAAAGGAAAGAAATAATTAAAATTAGAGAAGAAATAAATAAAATTAAAAATACAAGATATTGGTAAAATGAAGAGTTGGCTTTTTTGAAAATTAAACAAGTGATATACAATGGGCGAAAAAAAAAAAAAGAGGAAACAGAACCAAATTAATAAAATCAGAGTTGAAAAATGAGATGTAACAATTGATACCCCAGAAATAAAAAAAATCAACATGAATTAATACAAACACCTATATAACAACAAATAAAAAAATCTGGAAGAAATGGATAGATTCCTTAACAAATACAATCTCCCAAAACTGAGGAATGAAGACACTGAAAATATAAACAGACCAATAACCAAGACAGAAATTGAATCAGTAATAAAGATCCTCCAAATAAGAAAAAGCCTACAACAGAATGGTTTTGCTGCTGCATTATACCAGACTTTTAAAGAAGAATGAATTCTGGGGAAGAGTCAAGATGGCCGAATAGTGAGGGCACACACTGATAGTTCGGGAAAAGATAGTTTAATAAAAGTGGAGTTACTGTAGTCTCAGGGAAAGGCTTGTGAAAAAAAATTGCAGAGGAAACTCTTCCGGATCTAGTGGATGTGACATGGAAGAACTACAGGGAGAGCAAGGATGCCCACAGCTCGGAAGCACAGCCACGGAGTCTGCACACCAGTGCTGGAAGGGGAAGCGAGACAAAACCTCAGTAGCCCGAGAAATTGGTGGAGAAATGGCAGAAAGAGCCTAGAGGGAACGAAGCTTGAAGCCCCGCTGGGGAAATTTCACCAGACTGACTGGAGGAGAGAAAAAACATGAATAAATAAGGGGAACTGGCACAGACATGAGCCTCTCTCTCCACTCACCTTACAAAGCTAACCAAGACAAAGAGCAGGTGCCCGCCATCAACCAAGCAGAAAAACCTGACTCTGGTGGAGAGAAATAACAGGAGGTTAGGACCTAGTAAAGGTGTGGAGCTAATGAACTGAGACTGTGAAAATCTGAGGTGGGTGAGAGAACACATGGAATACATGAACTTGGTAACCTTGGCAACCTGATGGGAGACTGCATAGAAATTTGAGACCACACTGAGGGCTGCATAGACCCTTTGTGTGGTACTTGGGGTAGAGTAGATGAATACCCACAGGGGTCAGATTTCATACATCAACTACCCTCAATTCCACTCAGCTGTGCGGAATTACTTCCCTTATGAGTCAAAAAAAAAAAAAAATAAATAAAAGAGAGAGAGAGACCAAGTGAGAGAACAACCTGGGTGAGTCCCCTTTGGCACACCCTTCACCCTGAAGAACCAAACAGAGCATGCTGGCCACACCCATCACAGCCTCTAAGGATCCATCAAAAGCAGACAGTCCACTTAATACAGTCACAGTATAACAAGAAAAACCACTACAGTGAAGAAACCAAAGAATATCTCCATAATGCAAAACAACAAATGCAGAAACCGAGGAAACAAGTACAAGGAAGACATTATGCCCCCAAATGAACAAGAATCCCCAATTCAAGATTATGAAGATGAAGAGATAGAAGAAATGCAAGAAACAGATCTCAAAAAATTGATAAGAACATTAAGAAGTTCTCAAAAACAAATTCTTGAACTACAGAAATCCTTACTGGACAGGATAGAAAATCTCTCACAAAAATGAAATATTAGGGAGGAATCAAAATGAAATGAAGCAACTAATAAAACATGAAACTGTGATAGTGAAGAGATATCATAATGAAATGAAGAATTCAGTAGATCAAATGGCAAACACATTAGAGAGCCTTAAAAACAGAAGGAGTAAAGCAGAAGAATAATATTAGACTTAGAAGACAGAGCACAGGAATGTATACAGTCAAAACAAAAAAAAAAAAGAGGAAATTAGAAATCTAAAAAATGTTGTTGGGAATCTACAGGATACTATTAAAAAAAAACAACATTCAGGTTCTAGGAGTTCCTGAAGGCATGGAAAGGGAGAAAGGATTAGAAGGCCTTTTTAGTGAGATACTAGCAGAAAATTTCCCAGGTTTGGAGGACAAAGACATCCTAGTACAGGAAGCTCATAGAACCCCTAATAAACACGACCAAAAGAGATCCTCACCACGACACATTGTAATTAAACTCACCACAGTGAAACATAAAAAAAGATCCTAAAATGTGCATGAGAGCAATGTCAGAATACTTTCAGAGGATCTACAATTAGACTCACAGCAGACTTCTCATCAGAAACCCTACAAGCTAGGAGGGAATGGTGAGATATAGCCCAGGTACTAAGAGAGAAAACTGCCAGCCCAGAATATTATATCCTGCAAAGCTCTCATTTGTGAATGAAGGTGAAATAAAGACCTTTTATAGCAAACAAAAATTGAAAGAATGTCTCGCCAATCGTCCAGCCCTGCAAAAGATGCTTAAAGATGTGTTACACACAGAAACACGGCCATCAATATGAAAGAAGGTAAAGGAAGAACACCTACCAGTAAAATACCATAGGAAGCTCAAAGCATATATTAGAAAATATCATTGGGAAAACAGCAGGGCAAAGTTACTACTTGTCAATAGTCACATTGAATGTTAATGGCCTCAACTCTCCAGTTAAAAGGCACAGACTGGCTGAATGGATTAAGGAACAAAACCCATCTATTTGCTGATTACAAGAAACACATCTTTCCAACAAAGATGCATGCAGACTGAAAGTGAAAGGCGGGAAAAAGATATACCATGCCAATGAAAAAAGAGCGGGCGTAGCCATCTTAATATTGGACAACATAACCCTTAACACAAAAACTGTTGAGACAAAGATGAGCACTATATAATGATTAAGGGTTCGATTCAACAGGAAGATGTAACTATTATAAATGTATATGCACCTAATTACAGGGCACCAGTTTATTTAAAAGATTTGTTAAGGGACTTAAAGGGTGACTTAGATTCCAATACAATAGTACTGGGGGACTTCAATAGTCCACTCTCAGGAATAGATAGATCTTCCAGACAGAAGATCAACAAGGAAACAGCAGATTTAATCGACACTATTGCCCAAATGGATTTAACAGATATCTATAGAACTTTCAATCCTACATTTAAAGATTTTACATTCTTCTCAGCAGTGCATGGAACCTTCTCTAGGATTGACCACCTACTAGGCCATAAAGCAAATCTCAACAAATTTGAAAGAATTAGAATCATACCATGTAGCTTCTCAGACTACAGTGGAATGAAGTTGGAAATTAGCAACTCAGCAAACCCTAGAGAGTATGCAAACACATGGAGACTGAACAACATGCTCCAGAATGAACAATGGGTCATAGAAGAAATCAAAAGAGAAATCAAAAACTTTCTGGAAGTAAATGAGGATAACAACACAACATTTCAAAACTTATGAGATACAGCAAAAGCAGTGTTGAGAGGAAAGTTTATATCAATAGGTGCCTACATAAAGAAATTGGAAAAGCACCAAATAAATGAGCTTCAACGTATCTCAAGGACCTAGAAAAACTGCAGCAAACCAGACCTAAATCTAGTAGGAAAAGACAAATAATTAAAATCAGAGAAGAAATCAAAGGGATTGAATAAAAAAAATTACAAAAAATCAGCCAATCGCGGAGCTGGTTTTTTGAAAAAATGAATAAAATTGACACACCATTGGCCCAACTAACAAAAAAAAAGAAGAGAAAAGACACAAATCAATAAAATCAGAGATGAAACAGGAAATGTAACAACAGACACCGCATAAATAAAAAGAATCATCAGAAATTACAACAAGGACTTGTATGCCAGCAAACAGGGAAACCTACCAGAAATGGATAGATTCCTGGACACATGCAACCTACCTAAATTGAACCATGAGGACACAGAATATCTAAATAGACCCATCACTGAGAAAGAAATTGAATCAGTAATAAAGGCCCTCCCAACAAAGAAAAGCCCAGGACCAGATGGATTCACTGCTGAATTCTACCAGACATTTAAAGAAGAACTGATTCCATTTCTTCTCAAACTATTCAGAACAATTAAAGAAAGATGTAATCCTCCCAAATTCTTTCTATGAAGCCAGCATCACATAAAACCCTAAGCCAGAGAAAGATGCAGCATTGAAAGTAAATTACATACCAATATCCCTGATGAAAATAGATGCAAAAATCCTCAATAAAATTCTCGCCAATAGAATACAAAAACACATCAGAAAAATCATCCACCCAGACCAACTGGGATTTATCCCTGGTATGCAGGGATTGTCCAATGATTGCAAAACAATCAATGTGATTCACCACATTAACAGACTACAGAAGAAAAACCATATGATTATCGCAATAGATACAGAGAAAGTATTCAATAAAATTCAACACCCTTTCATGATGAAAACTCTAAGCAAATTGGGTATAGAAGTAACATTCCTCAATATAATCAAAGCAATTTATGAAAAACCCACAGCCAGCATCCTATTGAATGGGGAAAGTTGGAAGCATTTCCACTGATATCTGGCACCAGACAGGGATGCCCATTCTCACCAATGCTATTCAATATAGTTCTGGAAGCTTTAGACAGAACAATCAGGCAAGAAAAAGAAATTAAAGGGATTCAAATTGGGAAGGAAGAATTCAAATTATCCCTCTTTGCAGATGATATGATTCTTTATCTAGGGGATCCAAAGAACTCTAATACTTAGAGACTATGGGAACTCATAGTAGAGTTTGGCAAAGTGGCAGGATCTAAAATCAATGCACAAAAATCAACAGCATTTGTATACACAGGCAATGCCACGGCTGAGAAAGAACTTCTAAGATCAATCTCATTCACAATAGCTACAAAAACAATCAAATACCTTGGAATAAACTTAACCAAGGACGTTAAAGTTCTCTATGATGAGTATTAAAGAAATAGAAGAGGATACCAAAAAATGGAAAAATCTTCCATGCTCATGGATTGGAAGAATCAACATCATCAAAATGTCCATTCTCCCAAAAGCAATTTATACATTCAATGCAACCCCAATCAAGATACCAAAGACATTCTTCTCAGATATGGAAAAAATGATGCTGAAAATCATATGGAGGCACAAGAGACCTCGAATAGTTAAAGCAATCTTGTACAACAAAAACAAAGCTGGAGGCATCAAAAGACCAGATTTCACAACATACTACAGGGCAGTTGTAACCAAAACAGCATGGTACTGGTACAGAAACAGATGGATAGACCAATGGAATAGAATAGAAACACCAGAAATCAACCCAAACATCTACAGCCAACTTATATTTGATCAAAGATCTAAAACCAATTCCTGGAGCAAGGAAAGTCAATTCAATAAATGGTGCTGGGAAAACGGGATTTCCACATACAAAAGCATGAAGCAAGACCCCTACCTTACACCTTACACAAAAATCCACTCAACGTGGATTAAAGACCTAAATCAACAACCCGACACCATCAAATTATTAGAGAACATTGCAGAAACCCTGCATGATATTGGTACCAGCAACGACTTCTTGGAAAACACCTCAGAAGCACAGGCAGTCAAAGCCAAAATTAACATTGGTATTGCATCAAATTGGTAAGTTTCTGTACTGCAAAAGATACAGGAAAGTGAAGAGGCAACCGACAGAATGGGAAAAAAATATTTGCAAACTATGCCACAGATAAAGGATTAATAAGCAGAAACTACAAAGAGATCAAGAAACTCCACAACAACAAAACAAACAACCCACTTAAGAGATGGGCCAAGGACCTCTATAGACATTTTTCAAAAGAGGAAATCCAAATGGCCAACAGGCACATGAAAAAAATGTTCAAGATCACTAGTAATCAGGGAAATGCACCTCACCCCATTTAAATGACTCACATACAGACACCAACCAGTAACAGATACTGGCAAGGATGTGGGGAAAAAGAGACACTAACTCATTGTTGGTGGGAATGCAAACTGGTAAAGCCACTATGGAAGTCAGTCTGGAAATTCCTCAAAAACCTGAATATAACCCTACCATACGACCCAGCCATCCCACTCCTTGGAATTTGCCGCTTCTCTGCAGAAGCGGGGAAAGTTGCAGGGGTGCCGCCCCTCCACAGAGGCGGGGGAGCCGTCAGCAAACCTGGGGGGGCCGGCAAAAAGAACAGTACAGGGTCCAGTGTCATTCCTCGGCAAATGGGGAGTGACATAATGGTGCCGTGACTTGGATATGAAACCTAGGAGGGAAAAAGCGGGAAAATACTGGAGAGAGACTAGGGAAGAACCTAGGGAAAAGCCAGACAGAGAAAGTGCTGGAAGAAGCTAGCGAAAGCCTAGGCATAGACTCGGATACGGACTGTGGGGAGAAGCCAGGAGAAATCTAAGATTGGAAAGCGAAAGTGAAAGCTAGAAAAAACATAGACTTGGATACGGGTTGTTGGGAGAAGCTAGGAGAAATGAGAGAGAAATATTGCTGGAAGAAAGCTAGGAAAAGTACTGGGTAGAGAAAAATATAAGCTAGGGAAAGTGAAGCCGCAGGGGCAGGCCGAAGCGGAGACATAAGCTAGGTTGGGATTCGGCAAGTTACCCCAGGGAGCAAAAGGCAAAAAACTAAACCGAAAGCGGAGACGTAAGCTAGGTTAGCATTCCTCGGATTAGCCCGGGGAGCAAAAGACGAGAAGCCAAACCAGAAGCGGAGATGTAAGCTAGGCTGGAATTCGTCAGGTTAGCCTGGGGAACTTAGACTGAAAACTAAACCGGCAGCAGAAACATGAGCTAGGCCGTGATTTGGGGAAGCCGCCGAGCGCTGAGAGAGTGCGCGGGGCACGAGTAGATAGGAAGTGCGGGGCTAGAGCGGAGGCCGTGGGGTGGGTGCGAAAGGCGCGGAGACCGCAGAGCGCTCAAGAAGCCGGGAATCCGCGTAGATAAGAGAAGTGTGGGCTAAAGCCGAGCAGAGCCGGGAAGCCACTGCTGTGTGGGGTGCCGGGAAGCCACGCGGGGCAGGCGCCAGGAACCCGCGGGGATAAGAGAAACAGAAGTATAGAAGTAAAATAAGAGAAATAAGAATGCTGGGAGATAGAAGAAAAATAAGAGAAATAGGAATGTCCGGAGATAGAGAGAAATAGAGAAAAATAAAAAGGCCTCCCCACAACATGGCAATGAGAGGGCTCGGATTCGGTCTGCCTGATTAGTAAGGCAGTAAGCACCTGCGGGCAGCTCGAGCAGAGTATGCACCACGGGTCACCGAACACAGGCACGTATCAACACAAATAAAAGTTTCCCCACAAAACGGCAATGAGAGGGCCCGGATTTGGTCTGCATGATTAGTAAGGAGGAAAGCACCTGTGGGCAGCTCAAGCAGAGCAGAGCATGTGCTGCAGGGCACCGAACACAGGCACGCATCAGCGCCTAAAAGCCTCCCCACAACATGGCGATGAGAGGACCCAGATTCAGTTTGCCTGATTGGTAGGGCTGTAAGCACCTGTGGGCAAGTTGAGCAGAGCAGAGCAGAGTGTGCACCGCGGGGCACCAAAGACAGGTGCGTATCAACACCTTAAAGAATAAAAAGAAAGGGGGAACTGTGGGGAGCAGCCGAGACTAGACTAATTTACTGGAACTGCTAGGGTTAATTCTACGTTTCTGATCTCCCACAATATGGCGCTGGGGAGAGTAAACAACTTCCACGCAGCTGCCTCACCAGTTTGATTGATAAACTGCAGGAGCTGATCCTGCTCCTGATAGGAGGAGAGCAGTGTGCTCGGCGTGTGGGCAGCAGAGCACGGATTGGTGGAAGAGGACCATAAAGGAGGAGAGAGACAAAGTGCACCAGGAACATCTGAGGAACATCTGAGCAGCCCCTGAGAGAGCCGGCCGGCGGTGTGCCGCTCCTCCATGGAAGCAGGGAAAAGGCAGGGGTGCCGCCCCTCCATGGAGGCGGGGGGGCTGGCAGCAAACCCGGGTGGGGGGGCGGCAAAAAGAACAGCGCAGGGTCCAGTGTCATTCCTCCGAGAATGGGGGAGCCACAGGAATTTACCGAAAGGAAATTAAATTGGCAAACAAAAAAGCGGTCTGCACCTTAATGTTTATTGCAGCTCAATTCACAATAGCTAAGACCTGGAATCAACCCAAATGCCCATCAACAGTAGACTGGATAAAGAAATTATGGGACATGTACTCTATAGAATACTATACAGCAATAAAAAATGAAACCCGGTGATTTGCAAGAAAATGGAGGAATCTGGAACACATCATGCTGAGTGAAATAAGCCAGTCCCAAAGGGACAAATACCATATGTTCTCCCTGATTGGTGACAACTGACTGAACACCAAAAAGGAAACCTTCTGAAGTGAAATGGACACTATGAGAAACGGTGACTTGATCAGCCCTTGCCCTGAGTGTTGATGAACAACTTAATACTTTATCCCTTTCAGTATTTTTTTTGGTTGTTCTACTTAATACTATTGGTTGAACTCTGTAATTAACACACAATTATTCTTAGGTGTTTAAATTTAACTGAAAAGTGATTCCTGTTAAGTATAAGAGTGGGAATAAGAGAGGTAAGATTTGTACAATTTGGGACATTCTCAGTGGGAGTTGCCCCAAACGGTGGAGTTAGAAACATACCAGGGGATTCCAATTCAATCCCATCAAGGTGGCATGTACCAATGCCATCTCACTAGTTCAAGTGATCAATTTCTGTTCACAATTGATCATACTGATAAGTCTAAGAGTCAAAGGGATCACAAAAACAAGACTAGTGTCTGAAAATACTAACCGATAGAATAAAAAAAGGAGAGAATTATCCAACATGGGAAGCAGGATACACAGCAGACTCATAGAAAGGCAGATGTCCTAAACAGCACTCTGGCCTCAGAATCATCCCTTAAGGCATTTGGATCTGGCTGAAGAGCCCCTGAGAGTATTTTAGGCATGGAAAGCCAAGACACTCTGGAAAAGAAAGGAAACCTAAATGAAAGTTCTTCTCTGCGAGTGAGATCCCAGTGGAAAGAACGGGTCATCAAAGAAGGAGGTGTCTTTCTCTGAAGGGAGGAGAGAACTTCCACTTTGACTATGCCCTTGTCTAAATAAGATCAAAGTTGGCGAACTCAAAAGGCTTCCATAGCCTTGGCAACTCATGACAAGAGCCTAGGGTGATTACTGATGCCAAAAACAAGAGTGTCAATTTGTTAAATAAACAACAGTAGTCACTGTGCACTTACTCCTCATGTAGGATCTTTGTCCTTAGTGTGCTGTACATTGTGATTTAGTGCTATAACTAGTACTCAAGCAGTATTTTTCACTTCGTATTTCTGTGTGGGTGCAAACTGTTGAACTCTTTATTTAATATATACTAAATTGATCTTGTGTATATAAAGAGATTTGAAAATGAATCCTGATGTGAAAGGAAGGGGAGAGCAAGTGGGAGATGGGAGGGTTGCAGGTGGGAGGGAAGTTATGGGAGGGGGAAGCCATTGTAATCCATAAGCTGTACTTTGGAAATTTATATTCATTAAATAAAAGTTAAAGAAAATAAAAAAGAAGAATCAATTCCAATTCTCAAACTATTCAAAACAACTGAAGATAGGTAAGTCTCCCAAACTCCTTAATGAGATCAGAATCATCTTAAATCAAAATCCAGAAAAAGATACAACAAAGAAAGAGAACTATAGATAAACATCACAGATGAACATAGATGGAAAAATCCTCAACAAAATATTAGAAAATCAAAGCCAACAATACATCAGAAAGATCATGCATTCAGAATAAGTGGGATTTATCACCAATACACAGGAATGGTTCAAGATACACAAAACAATAAATGTGATCCATCATATTAATAAACCAAATAATAAAAACCATATTATTATTTCAATAGATATAGGAAAAAATATCTTTTAACTAAAGGCAACATTCTCTCATGAGAAAAACCTTAAGCAATTTGGATAGAGAAGGAACATTCCTCAACACAGTCAAGGCAATAGATGACAAACCCACATCCAACATCATATTTAATAGGGAAAGATTTGAAGCATTTCCACTAAGATCCAGAACCAGACAAGGAAGCCCCATTTCATCATTGCTATTCAATATAATCCTGGAAGTGTTAGCCAGAGCCACTAGACAAGAAAAAGAAATCAAAGGGTTACACATTGGAAAGGAGGAAGTCAAATTTTCCTTGTCCACAGCTAACATGATTCTATGTATAGGGGAACCAAAGGACTCCACTAAGAGAATATTTGAACTCATATGAGAGTTTGGTAAATTGGTAGGACATAAAATTAAAACACAAAAATCAATAACATTTGTTATTGATGGTTGAGAAAGAAGTTGTATGATCACTCCTGGGGCCATCACTGTGTCATAGTGAGGAAAGCTGCCAACTGCAGTGCCAACATCCCATATGGGTGCCAGTTTGAGTCCCAGCTGCTCCATTTCTGATCCAGCTCTCTGATATGGCCTGGGAAAGTAGTAGAAGATGTCTCAAGGCCTAGGGCCCTGCATACATGTGGGGTAACTGGAAGAAACTTCAGTCTCCTTGCTTCAGATAAGTCCAGCTCTGGTTGTTTTGGCCATTTGGGAATCGAACTGGCAGTTGGAAGACTCTCTCTTCCTCTTTCTCTCTGTAACTCTGCCTTTCAAGTGAATAAAAGAATCTTTTTAAGAAAATGATCAGTCCCATTCACAATAGTTACAACAAAATGCCTTGGAATACATTTAACCAAGGAGAAAATCTATAGTATGAGAATTAGAAAACATTAAAGAAAAAAATAGAAAAAGGAAAAACCTTCCATGTTCATGGATTGGAATAATTAATATCATCAAAATGTCCTTCCTATCGAAAGTAATTTACAGATTCAATTTGATTCTGTTCACAATACCAATGACATTCTTCTCAGATCCAGAAAAAAAAAATGATACTAAAATTCATATGGAAACAAAAGAGACCCCAAATAGCTAAAGCAATCTGATACAACACAATCTAAGCTGGAGGTATCACAATACCAGATTTCAAGACATGCTACAGGGCATTTGTATTCAAAAAATTTCGGTACTGGCACAAAAAATAGACCTATGGAACGGAATAGAAACTCCAGAAATAAATCCATCCATCTACAACCAACTAATCTTTGATAAAGGAGCTAAAATCAATCCCTGGAGCAAGACAGTCTCTTCAACAAATGAGGCTGGGAAAATTGGATCTCCACATGCAGAAGTATGAAACAATAAACCCTACTTTATATCTGATACAGGGGCGGAGCCAATATGGCAGAATAGTGAGGGCGCGCACCGATAGTCTGGGAAAATTTAGTTTAATAAAAGTAGAGTTACGGTAGCCTCAGAAAAAAGATCAGGAAAAAATTGCAAAGGAAACTCTTCTGGAGCTATTTGCTGTGACTCAGAGGACCTACTGAGAGAGCAGGGTCGCCCACCATGCAGAAGTCAAACTGCGGAAGCCACAGAATCTGAGAGCCAGTGCGGGAAGGGGAGTCGATGTGACACAGACACCAGCGGGGAGAGGAGGGACGCCCAGGGCTCTGAGTCCACACATCTGCGCTGGAAGCGGAGGTGAGCTCAGTAACCAGAGACATTGGCAGGGAAACGGCGGACAGAATTTTAGAGGGAAGCGGGCATTGAAGCGGGAAAGTTCAACAGACTGACTACAGGAGAGAAGGAAAAATTAATAAATAAATAAATAAATAAAAAGGTGGGGGCGTACTGGTACAGACAAGTTCCACTCTCCGCCAACCTTGCAAAGGCAAGCAAGAGACAAAGAGCTGGGATATACATAATAAAAGGGGAGAGTTAAGGCTACAATTCAGTAGCCTAGGCAACCCAGTGGGAGTCCGCAGGAGAAACCGAGCCTGCACAGACTCTTTGGGTAGAAGCCAGAGATCGGAAGCTAAATACCATCCATTCTGCTCAGCCTTGCAATATTACTTAACTCCTGAATAAAAAATAAAATAAAATAAAATAAATGAATAAATAAATAAATAAAGAGAGATTTACCACGCATAACCTGAGGGTGTCACCTTTGCACACCTGTAACCCTGAAGAACCAAGCAGAGCTCTCAGGCCACACCCATCTCAAGCCTCCAAGGCTCCTCCAACAGCAGGCAGTCCACTTAACACGGACATAGTATAAAAAAAAAAAATCTCACAGTGAGGGAAACAGAATTAACCATGCCAAGCAATAAACACAGAAATCGAGGGAACAAGATCAACAATGACACTATGACACCTCCAAATAAACAAAACACCCCAAGCCAAGATTATGAAGATGATGAGATAGAAGAAATTCAAGATACGGATTTCAAAAAATTTATGATAAGAACATTTAGAAGTTTTCAAAAGCAAATCCTTGAACTACAGAAATCCTTATTGGACAGGATTGAAAATCTCTCTCGTGAAAATGAAATTTTAAGGAAGAATCAAAATGAAACACAGAAACTAGTAGAACAGGAAAGTGTGATAGTGAAGAGAAATCAAAATAAAATGAAGAGCTCAATAGATCAAATGACAAACACATTAGAGAGCCTTAAAAACAGAATGGGTGAAGCAGAAGAGAGAATATCAGACTTAGAAGACAGAGAACAGGAAAGTATACAGTCAAACCAAAGAAAAGAAGAGGAAATTAGAAATCTAAAACATATTGTTGGGAATCTACAGGATACTATTAAAAAAACCAACATTCGGGTTCTAGGAGTTCCTGAAGGCATGGAGAGAGAGAAAGGATTAGAAGGCCTTTTTAGTGAGATACTAGCAGAGAACTTTCCGGGTCTGGAGAAGGACAGAGACATCTTAGTACAGGAAGCTCATAGAACCCCCAGTAAACATGACCAAAAGAGATCCTCACCACGACACATTGTAATTAAATGCACCACAGTGAAACATAAAGAAAAGATCCTAAAATGTGCAAGAGAGAAACGTCAGATTACTCTCAGAGGATCTCCAATCAGACTCACAGCTGACTTCTCATCAGAAACACTACAGGCTAGGAGGGAATGGCGAGACATAGCACAGGTACTAAGAGAGAAAAATTGCCAGCCCAGAATATTATATCCTGCTAAGCTCTCATTTGTGAATGAAGGTGAAATAAAGTCCTTTCATAGCAAACAGAAATTGAAAGACTTTATGGACACTCGTCCGGCCCTGCAAAAGATACTTAAAGATGTGCTACACTCAGAAACACAGAAACACGGCCATCAATATGAAAGAAGGTAAAGGAAAAACACCTTCCAGTAAAAGAGCATGGGAAGCTCAAAGCATATACTAGAAAATATCTCCAGGAAAATGTCAGGGCAAAGTCACTATGTATCAATAGTCACATTAAACGTGAATGGCCTGAACTGTCCAGTTAAAAGACACAGACTGGCTGACTGGCTTAAGGAACAACACCCAACTATTTGTTGCCTACAAGAAACACATCTCTCTAACAAAGATGCATGCAGACTGAAAGTGAAAGGTTGGAAAAAGATATTCCATGCCAACAAAAACCAAAAAAAAGCAGGTGTAGCCATATTAATATCAGAAAAAATAAACTTTAATACAAAAACTGTTAAGAGAGACAAAGAGGGGCACTATATAATGATTAAGGGTTCAATTCAACAGGAAGATGTAACTATTATAAATGTATATGCACCTAATTACAGGGCACTGGTCTATTTAAGATATGTTAAGGGACTTAAAGGGAGACTTAGATTCCAATACAATAGTACTGGGGGACTTCAATACTCCACTATCAGAAATAGATAGATCATCCAGACAGAAGATCAACAAGGAAACAGCAGATTTAATCGACACTATTGCCCAAATGGATCTAACGGATATCTACAGAACTTTCAATCCTACACTTAAAGATTTTACATTCTTCTCAGCAGTGCATGGAACCTTCTCTAGGATTGACCACATACTAGGCCATAAAGCAAGTCTCAGCAAATTTGAAAGAATTAGAATCATACCATGTAGCTTCTGAACCACAGTGGAATGAAGCTGGAAATTAGCAACTCAGCAAACCCTAGAGAGTATGCAAACACATGGAAACTGAACAACATGCTCCAGAATGAACAATGGGTCATAGAAGAAATCAAAAGAGAAATAAAAAACTTTCTGGAAGTAAATGAGGATAACAACACAACATTTCAAAACTTATGGGATACGGCAAAAGCAGTATTGAGAGGCAAGTTTATAGCAATAGGGGCCTATATCAAGAAATTGGAAAGGCACCAAATAAATGAGCTTTCAGCGCATCTCAAGGACCTAGAAAATTTGCAGCAAACCGACGCAAATCTAGTAGGAGAAGAGAAATAATTAAAATCAGAGAAGAAATTAACAGGATTGAATCCAAAAAAAAAAAATTACAAAAAAATCAGCCAAGCGAAGAACTGGTATTTTGAAAAAATAAACAAAATTGACACCCCATTGGCCCTACTAACTAAAAAAAAGAAGAGAAAAGACACAAATCAATAAAATCAGAGACGAAAAAGGAAACATAACAACAGACACCACAGAAATAAAAAGAATCATCAGAAATTACTACAAGGACTTGTATGCCAGCAAACAGGGAAACCTATCAGAAATGGATAGATTCCTGGACACATGCAACCTACCTAAATTGAACCATGAAGACATAGAAAAGTTAAATAGACCCATAACTGAAACAGAAATTGAAACCGTAATAAAGGCCCTCCCAACAACGAAAAGCCCAGGACCAGATGGATTCACTGCTGAATTCTACCAGACATTTAAAGAAGAACTGATTCCATTTCTTCTCAAACTATTCAGAACAATTAAAGAAAGATGTAATCCTCCCAAATTCTTTCTATGAAGCCAGCATCACCTTAATCCCTAAGCCAGAGAAAGATGCAGCACTGAAAGAAAATTATAGACCAATATCCCTGATGAACATAGACGCAAAAATCCTCAATAAAATTCTCGCCAATAGAATACAACACATCAGAAAAATCATCCACCCAGACCAACTGGGATTTATCCCTGGTATGCAGGTATGGTTCAACATTCGCAAATCAATCAATGTGATTCACCACATTAACAGACTGCAGAAGAAAAACCATATGATTATCTCAATAGATGCAGAGAAAGCATTCGATAAGATTCAACATACTTTCATGATGAAAACTCTAAGCAAATTGGGTATAGAAGGAACATTCCTCGATATAATCAAAGCAATTTATGAAAAGCCCACAGCCAGCATCCTATTGAATGGGGAAAAGTTGGAAGCATTTCCACTGAGATCTGGCACCAGACAGGGATGACCACTCTCACCAAGGCTATTTAACATAGTTCTGGAAGTTTTAGCCAGAGCCATCAGACAAGAAAAAGAAATTAAAGGAATACAAATTGAGAAGGAAGAAGTCAAACTATCCCTCTTTGCAGACGATATGATTCTTTACTTAGGGGATCCAAAGAACTCTACTAAGAGACTATTGGAACTCATAGAGGAGTTTGGCAAAGTGGCAGGATATAAAATCAATGCACAAAAATCAACAGCCTTTGTATACACAAGCAATGCCATGGCTGAGAAAGAACTGATAAATCCAAGTCACAATAGCTACAAAAACAATCAAATACCTTGGAATAAACTTAACCAAGGATGTTAAAGATCTCTACGATGAGAATTACAAAATCTTAAAGAAAGAAATAGAAGAGAATACCAAAAACTGGAAAAATCTTCCATGCTCAGGGATTGGAAGAATCAACATCATCAAAATGTCCATTCTCCCAAAAGCAATTTATAGATTCAATGCTATACCAATCAAAATACCAAAGACATTCTTCTCACATCTGGAAAAAATGATGCTGAAATTCATATGGAGACAGAGGAGACCTCGAAAAGCTAAAGCAATCTTGTACAACAAAAACAAAGTTGGAGGCATCAAAAGACCAGGTTTTAGAACATACCACAGGGCAGTTGTTATCAAAACAGCATGGTACTGGTACAGAAACAGATGGATAGACCAATGGAACAGAAGAGAAACACCAGAAATCAACCCAAACATCTACAGCCAACTTATATTTGATCAAGGATCCAAAACCAATCCTTGGAGCAAGGACAGTCTATTCAACAAATGGTGCTGGGAAAATTGGATTTCCACATGCAGAATCATGAAGCAAGACCCCTACCTTACACCTTACACAAAAATCCACTCAACAATGATTAAAGACGTAAATCTATGACCCGACACCATTAAATTATTAGAGAATATTGGAGAAACCATGCAAGATATAGGTACCAGCAAAGACTTCTTAGAAAAGACCCCAGAAACACAGGCAGTCAAAGCCAAAATTAACATTTGGGATTGCATCAAAATTCAGAAGTTTCTGTACTTCAAAAGAAACAGTCAGGAAAGTGAAGAGGCAGCCCACAGAATGGGAAAAAATATTTGCAAACTATGCAACAGATAAAGGGTTAATAACCAGAATCTACAATGAGATCAAGAAACTCCACAAAAACAAAACAAACAACCCACTTAAGAGATGGTCCAAGGACCTCAATAGACATTTTTCAAAAGAGGAAATCCAAATGGCCAACAGGCACATGAAAAAATGTTCAAGGTCACTAGCAATCAGGGAAATGCAAATCAAAACCACAATGAGGTTTCACCTCACCCCGGTTAGAATGGCTCACATACAGAAATCTACCAACAACAGATGCTGGCGAGGATGTGGGGAAAAAGGGACACTAACCCACTGTTGGTGGGAATGCAAACTGGTCAAGCCACTATGGAAGTCAGTCTGGAGATTCCTCAGAAACCTGAAGATAACCCTACCGTTCGACCCAGCCATCTCACTACTTGGGATTTACCCAAAGGAATTTAAATTGGCAAACAAAAAAGCGGTATGCACCTTAATGTTTATTGCAGCACAATTCACAATAGCTGAGACCTGGAATCAACCCAAATGCCCATCAACAGTAGACTGGATAAAGAAATTATGGGACATGTACTCTTTAGAATACTATACCGCAGTAAGAAACAACGAAATCCAGTCATTTGCAACAAAATGGAGGAATCTGGAACACATCATGCTGAGTGAAATAAGCCAGTCCCAAAGGGACAAATACCATATGTTCTCCCTGATCGGTGACGACTGACTGAACACCAAGAGGGAAACCTGTTGGAGTGAGGTGGACACTATGGGAAACGGTGGCTTGATCAGCATAGCCCTGACTGTTAATGAACAACTCAATACATTATCCCTCTTAGTAGTTTTTTTATCTGTTCTACTTAATATGACTGGTTTAGATCTGTAATTGATGCACAGTTATTCTTAAGTGTTGAAATTTCACTGAAATGTGATCCCTGTTAAACATAAGAGTGGGAATAAGAGAGGTAAGATTTGTACAATTTGGGACATGCTCAGGCTGACTTGCCCCAAATGGTAGAGTTAGAAACATACCAGGGGACTCCAATTCAATCCCATCAAGGTGGCATGTACCAATGCCATCTCACTAGTCCAAGTGATCAATTTCAGTTCAAAATTGGTCATAATGAAAGGACTAAGAGTCAAAGGGAGCACATAAACAAGTCTAGTACCTGCTAATGCTAACAGATAGAATAAATAAAGGGGAGAGTGATCCAACATGGGAAGCGAGATACTCAGCAGACTCATAGAATGGCAGATGTCCTAAACAGCACTCTGGCCTCAAAATCAGCCCTAAAGGCATTCCGATCTGGCTGAAAAGCCCATGAGAGTATTTCAGGCATGGAAAGCCAAGACACTCTGACAAAAAAAAAAAAAAAAAAAAAAAAAAAAAAAAAAAAAAAAAAAAAAAACTAAATGAAAGATCTCTGTGAGTGAGATCTCAGTGGAAAGAACAGGTCTTCAAAGAAGGAGGTACCTTTCTCTGAAGGGAGGAGAGAACCTCCACTTTGACTATGACCTTGTCTAAACATGATAAGAGTCGGAGAACTCAAGGGGCTTCCATAGCCTTGGAAACTCATGACTGTAGCATGGGGAGATTACTGAGGCCATAAACAAGAGTGTCAATTTGTAAAGTCAACAACAGGAGTCACTGTGCACTTACTCCTCATGTAGGATCTCTGTCCTTAACGTGCTGTACATTGAGGCTTGATGCTATAACGAGTACTCAAACAGTATATTTCACTTTGTGTTTCTATGAGGGTGCAAACTGTTGAAATCTTTACTTAATGTATACTAAACTGATCTTCTGTAAAAAAAAAAAAAAAGAAGAAGAAGAAATTACCAATTCCCAACTTGACTCCCACTGGGATTAAACATGACAATAGGTCTGATTTGTTTTCATCATTATTTAAAAAAATCATCTATTATTTTTCACTTTGTGTTTCTGTGTGAGTGCAAACTGTTGAAATCTTTACTTAATGTATGCTAGACTGATCTTCTGTATATAAAGAGAATCGAAAATGAATCCTGATGTGAATGGAACGGGAGAGGGAGTGGGAGAGGGGAGGGTTGCGGGTGGGAGGGGCATTATGGGGGGGAAGCCATTGTAATCCATAAGCCGTACTTTGGAAATTTATATTCATTAAATAAAAGTTAAAAAAAATATCTGATACAAAAATGAACTCAAAGTGGATCAAGGATCTAAATCTATACCCTGATACTATCAAACTACTAGAGGAGAACATTGGGGAATCTCAGCAAAACACTGGCATAGACAAATAATTCTTTTTTAAAAAAAAGATTTATTTTATTTATTTGAGGGGTGGAGTTAAAGACAGTGAGAGGGAGAGACGGAGATAAAGGCCTCCCTTTCATTGGTTCACTCCCCAAATGTCCACAAATGCTGCAGCTGTGCCTATCCTAAACTAGGAGCCAGGTGCTTCTTCCCAGTTTCCCATGCAGGTTCAGGGGCCCAAGCACTTGGGCCATCTTCTACTGCTTTCCCAGGCCACAGCAGAGAGTTGAATTGGAAGAGGAGCAGCTGGGAATAGATCCAGCACCCATAAGGAATGCTGGCACCGCAGACCAAGGATTAACCTAAGGCACTACATCGCCGGCCCCAACAAATACTTCTTATTCTTGGAAATGACCCCAGAAGTAGAGACAACCAAAGCAAAAATAGACAAAATGGCATTGCATCAAGCTAGGAAGCTTCTGCACTGCAAAGGAAACACTTACCATAGTGAAGAGGAAACAACCGAATGGCAGAAACTATTTGGAAACTATGCAGCTGATAAAGGATTAGTATCCAGAATCTATAAAGAGCTCAGGAAACTCTATAACAACAAAACAAAAAATCCGGTCAAGAAATGGGCAAAGATCTTCAACAGGAATTTTTCAAAATAGGAAATTCAAATGGCTAACAGACACATGAAAATATTCTCAGGATCACTAACCATCAGAGAAATACAAATGAAAACCACAATGATGTTTTACCTTACCCTAGTTAGAAAGGCTCTCATGCAGAATTCAAAAAAACAATGAATTCTGGTGAGGATGTGATTTAAAAAGTTCCCTAATCCACTGTTGTTGGGAATGCAAACTAGTACAGCTATTGTGGACGACAGTATAGAGATTCCTCAGAAAGCTGAAAACAGATCTACAATGTGACCCAACCATCAAACTACTGGGAATTTATCCAAATGAAATAAAATCAGCATATGAAACAGTTATCTGTAGTCCCATGTTTATTGCAGTTCAATTCACAATAGGTAAGATATGGAGTCAACACAGATGCTCATCAATTGAGGACTTTATAAAGAAAATGTGATATATGTGTATACACACACATACACATACATACATACCATGGAATATTACTTAGGCATAAAAATGAATTGTATCTTGTCTTTCACAACAAAATGGATGCAACTAGAAACCATTATAAATATTGAAAAAAGCCAGTCCCAAAAAGATAAATACCATGTTTTCCTTAATCTATGTTAACTAATAGAGTACAAAAAAGTAATGTGCAATTATTTGCATTACAACCTGCATAAAATTATTCCCGTGAAAAAATTGTTGAGACATCATAGCTTAAATTTTAGACAAATTAAACATTATCTTGTAACCACACAGGAAATAGTAAGATGTTACATTGTCATTGGTTCTATTTCATTGAAAGAAATTTTGACCAACTGACAAAAACTGTGTTGGGTGAACTGATCATTTTTTCCATTCAATTATTACTTATAGCCTTGGTCTATATTTCCACTATACTAGGATATTTTTGATTTTTACTCATTAAACTTATCATTTGGTGAAGTATTAAACCTTTTTATTGTGATGTAAATTTAAAATGCTATCTCAAAAACTAAAAATAAAGACATAAAAACAATAGAAGAATGAAGTGGGAGTGGGGAGACAATGAGAAAGAAAAAAGGAAAATAATTATGCTTTTTTAAAAGATTTATTTATTTTTGAAAGGCAGAGTTACAGAGAGGCAGAGACAGAGGCAGAGAGAGAGGTCTTCCATCTGCTGGTATACTCTCCAGATGGCCAAAATGGCTGGAGCTGTGCCAGTCCAAAGCCAGAAGTCAGGAACTTCTTCCAGGTCTCCCCTGCAGGTTCAGGGGTCCAAGGACTTGGGCCATCTTCTACTTCTTTCCCAGGCCATACCAGAGAGCTGGATTGGAAGTTGAATAGCTGGGACTTGAACTGGCACCCATATGGGATGCCAGCACTGCAGTAGCAGCTTTACCCATTATACCACAGTGCCATCCCCTAATTATGTTCTTAGAGTGTGTCTAAAAATCATATTTAAATCACTAAAATTAAAATGTAAAAGTATTTTAAAAGTTTTTTTTTTGCTAATAGAAGTGTCTGCATGTTTAATTTCTGTATTATGTAAACATAAAAATGTTTCAACTATATAAATTGTTGTACTTGTGCATAGATCATCAGTTTTCTGATCAACATCTATTATTTTAAGTAGATTATAACACAACATTTGTAAATGTTGTGAAGGGACACAAAAAGTTAAATATCCCTTCACAATGTTAGATCAGTGTTTTGGTCTAATAAGCTTAATTTCTTCTTCTGCTCATAAACCTTGAGCCCTGTAAAAGGCCAAATCTCACCCTTTCTTTTATACTCATATAAACTGGATAGGGCCACTGACCTTTCTAGCTTAAAGTAACACACATCAAAACACATTGTGGGGATAACGTTTACTTAGAAACTGGTCAATTTTCTGTGCATTGTGGCTATTCCTTGGCTGAATCCTTGCGGAATTCCCATAGTGCAGTGAAAAGAAATGGACTCTACTTCTGACCAGTGCACCACAACGTATGAATTTTTTTCCACTGATGAAGAAGAAAAGTTGCCATAATTCAAGCTCAGCATGTACTAAGATTCTTTTCCTCATTATTTACTAACAAATAGATGGGGGAAAATAAGAACTCCCATCTCCATCATAGAAATAAAGATTAATTTGGGGTTTGTGATGCTTCAGCATAAGTTAATGACTCATCTTCACCATTCATTACACCTCGTGTTTCATTAACCACCTCTAGGTAATCAGAAAAGTTAAATTCTAGAGAAAAAGGATCAGAGAGAGTCTTTTTAAATAAGAATAATGACAACCCAGAGTTTATAATTACATAGGCTTGATCCCTAAGATCCATGAGGGAAAAATGAGTGCTTTACTCAGCCAAAAATGTATGCAAACCAGAACTTTGGCTCTACCGATTTCAGGACAATATTCTAGGAACTTTAAGGTAGTTGGAACCTTTCACTGAGACAAGAAAACCATTTGGTTTCAAAGAAATTCGCTAGAATCTTGGTACTTGGATGAGTAGATTGTCAAGGAACTGAAAATAAATCTGAAGAATTCATTGAGAGAAGCAAATAGGCTTAGAAGCAAAAAAAAGAAAATAGTATTAAAACATTGAAAGGGAGCCAACAAGGAGAAAATCAAGCTTACATTTTTCCTCTCATGTTGAAATCTGTTGAATTAACCTAGAGATTAATGGATAGAATTTTATTCATTTGCTCAAACCTCCCATCTGTCTGAGACCATCATCTCAGCAAAGAGTCAAAAGTTGAATTTAATAAAATAATCCCACTGGCCATTTCCCCATTTATTCCTGAATCCAGACAGTGAGGTACTTCAGCCGTCATCATATAGAGAAAGGAGCTGAGTCTCAGAAAAGTGGAAGAACTGATTCTCAGTCAATCAGACAGCTAAAGCAGAAGAAAAGCAAATTGCTCCCCTACATCAGAACGTCCTTTCTCTTTTGAGTAGAAAACAAGGATGTGGCTCAGGATAGAGGAGACACTGTTACACCTGAAATGGGCTCCATTTTGCAAACTCAAATATTACTGATGTTTCTCAATACCTGCTTTTATACATATGATCTATAATATCCTCAGATAGAAGTGAAATTAGCCTGCTCTAAATTCCAATGCCTTTCTATCAAACTTCATGAGGCCTTATGTGTCATCAGCAGCATCAGCATCACAAACTCCTTTCAAATAGTAATAGCTAACATTTACTTAGCATTTGCTGTAACCCAGATGTGGTGGAAAGAGGAGGTGAGAAGGTCATGCCAAGATGGTTGCTCACAACAGAAACTGCCTGGCAACAGTCTGTGATTGGATGGTTTCAGAAACCACACGACAACAGAGCCTGACTGACAACAGGCTGTCATTGGATAGTTTCAGAAACTACCTGGCAACAGAGCCTGACTGGCAACAGGCTGCGATTGGATGGCTTTGGAAACTGCCTGGCAACAGGGTGTGATTGGTTAGGGCATAGACCGCCCCTTGACCACTGCCCTGGCTATATAAGCTGCTGAAGCAACTGAAATAAACGAGTCTGCAGACTGCTTGCCTCAGGCCTGTGTTCACCCTACTCCCAGGGTCTGTGTGGTGAATCCACGCCTCTTGCCCTCACAAAGCTCTTCCTCTCAGAAACGAATCCACTGCAACACCCAGACACTGTCCTATGTATATACAAACTGTGATAAACTGAATTATGGACTCACCTGTTCCACATTCTGGACAGGACATTAAGGTCCTTTTAGAAAGCCTGCAAATCATGTTGGAGTACCTGGGTTTGATACCCAGTTCTGGCTCCTGACTTTGGCTACTTGTTAATACAGTCTTTGGGAGGCGGTGGTGATGGCTCAAGTAATTGGTTGCCTGTCACACAAAAGGATGAACCCAGACTTAATTCTTGCTTCAGTTTAGGACTGACCCAATCTTTGTTTTGTGGTCATCTGGGGACTAAACCAACAGACAGGAGGTTTCTTTCTTTCTCTCACTCTCAAATTAATAAAAAAATATATTATATATATAATCCTATTACATATATATATATATATATCAAAATAGTTGTAAGCTGTGAATGTATTTACAAGTGTCCTTCTAAAACAAAGGCGGGTGTTGACATTGTGCTGTGAAAGTTAAGCCTTCTCCTGTGAGGCCAGCATCCCATGATAGTGCCATTTTGTGTGTCAGCTGCTCCACTTCCAATCCAGAACCGTGTTAATGGACTAGAAAAGCAGCAAAAGATGGTTCACGTGCTTGGAACTCTGCCACCCACATAGGAAATCCAGAAGAAGCTCCTGGCTCCTGTCTTCTGCCTGGCCTACCTCTGTGCATTGCAGCCAAATGAAAAGTGAACCAGGAGATGGAAGATCTCTT
Source organism: Oryctolagus cuniculus (assembly GCF_964237555.1). Lineage (NCBI taxonomy): Eukaryota > Metazoa > Chordata > Mammalia > Lagomorpha > Leporidae > Oryctolagus > Oryctolagus cuniculus. The sequence goes on along the minus strand of NC_091433.1, from coordinate 188,562,287 downwards.
TCTCTCTCTCAGTCTTTCCCTCTCTCTATATATATATAAAACTCTGGATTTCAAATAAAAATAAATAAATATTAAAAAAGAAACAAAGGCAATGGGGGATTTAATACTGAGAGACAGAAGAAATGTGAAGAATTCCTCATGGTTCTGTGCTAATGGCTTTGAAATTGCAGAAAAGGATTCAAGGAATAAAAACAGAAAACAAGTGACTATTCTCCCCTGGAGCCTCCAGAGGGAGCACCACTCTGCCTAGGCTATGACCAGTGCCCTGTGATACTGATGTCAGACTTCCAAACTCTAGAATGAAAAATGTGTGTTGTTTGAAGCCCACCAATTTGTGATAGTTTATCATAGCAGCCACAGGACAGTCACACGTTCACATTAATTGTCTTAATTCTCTTGGGCCAGGAGTCCCAATAACCCCCAATAATCTGCTTCCCAAGTCCGCGTTCTTAATCACTACCAAAAGCACACTTTGACACTTTGATAAGTTGTAGATTCTGTGTGGATATATTAATCGTCTGTTTTATCTACTACTCATTACATAAGTAGGTGTGGATTTCAAAATAGGTTTAGCATCAAAATTAACTTAACTTTTAATTCCTTTTTCCACAAACATCTTACAGTATTCTGGTATTTACCAAAGCATTTTATGCAAATTAAAAGCTTTACCAAAACTGTCTTAAGTTCTTTTTATCATGACAAAAAGTGAGGTGTACTGACTCATTATGCAATATTTGAAAAATATAAAAAGGAAAAATATCCATAATTACCAAACCTGTGTCCATGAAACAAGCATATTAAGTTGAGGTAAATATCTTTCTATATTTTCAAAGCTTATACTTTTCTTTATTGTTTGCTTGAAGACTTATTTATTTCTTTATTTGAAAGGCTGAGTTAGAGAGAAGGAGAGAGAGAGAATCCTGCATCTGTTGGTTCACTCTTCAAATAGCCACAATGGCCAGGGAGGGTCCAGGCCAAAGCCAGGATCCAGGAACTCCAAATGGGTCCCCTCTGTGGGTGTCAGGCACCAGGTACTAGGAGAATCTTCCACTGCTTCCCCTGGTGTGTTATCAGGGACTTAGACTGGAAGTGGAGGATCTAGGACTTAAACCCATGTGAGATTTCGACATTGCACACAGCAGCTTAACAAACTGAGCCATAACAGCAAAGGTATTTTTGTTTTTTTACATAGCTACAGCCTTCATACAATGTAGAATTGTACATTCTATGTATGTGTAACAGTTTTAACTTTTTCTCTATAGTGAACAATAAAAGCTATAACTATTGTGCTATACATTTTCCCTTATAATATCATATTTCTTTTTAGTTTTTATTATTTTATCATGATAGTATATATTTTAAAATAAGAATAAGAAATCTAGAATCATGATTTAAAAGCCCTTGCCTGGTTATCTTCTTATTCTTTGCGTTTATTTTCAGATTCTCAGATAAGGAATATTAAGCAGATAATTAGGTAGGTAGGTAGGTAGATTAATAGATGATAGACAGATAGATGTTAGGTAGATAGAAAAGGATGGATAGCTAGATAGTAGACTGAATGATAAAAAGCATATAGGTAGCCTCATAGCCTGCTGACTTGCAATTTATGTTTTGACTGTACAGCATATAATGTTCATTCTTTCATTTTAGTAAGTAAATTGAGTTTATTCTAATCAATGACTGTGAAGTGTTTCTCAGTATGGTTGTATCATAATCTGTACACTAATGTACAGTTAAGCTCTCTTCAATATTTTGATGTTACAAGGCTGTAATATACATACTTTGAACTCTTTTCTGTGTTTCTATATAAAAGCTAAAAAAAAAAAAGCTAACTGAGAAGTGGAATTTGCTGGTCAGCAGTTTTATGCATTTTTTATTTGATTGGTACTGACAAGCTTCTCTCTAAAAATGCTGTACCAATTTACACTTCAATCTATGGGAGTTTTGCATTGCCTACAAACTTAACGCAATAGCCCCAATAACTCTATTTTTAATATTTACTAGAACTGGTGTCCCTCCTTAAACATAATTTTCCAAATGCTATTTGCCATTTTTAAATATTCAGAGAACACTTTATGAAGGGAGGAAGAGAAATAGATTTTTTCTGCCGGCAAATGAATTAAGCTCTTTAATGGATATTTCATCGAAGAGGTCATGGCATGGCAGAGAGAATCCAGTTACCATGAAGACAGTAACACACAGCAAAAGAACAGCTGTGTAAATCACTTTGTAAATTTTCATCGTGTGTATTAGGTTTAGAAATTACATAGATGATTAAAGGATTGTCATAAACTACTTAAGTTAGAGGCAAGTTAGAGAATGACAGACATATATGGAGAAATCACAGCTCAAGACCCATTTTATTTCATTCCATGACACTTTCTTGTAAAAGGGAACTTCAAAAAGTTTGTAGAAAATTGAAACAAAAACTAATTATATAGTGATACAAACTATCTTAAAATTTGAGGCTGGTGTTGTGGCAATGAAGGTTTAGCTGGTACCAGTTCATATCCCACCATTTTCAACCCAGCTCCCTGCTAATGGTCTGGGAAAAGCAGCAGAAGTTGAGTTGACTCAAGTATTTGGGCCCCTTCCAAGCACATGGAAGAGCAAGATGAAGTTCCTGGCTCTGGACTTTGGCCCGGCCCAACCCTAGTCCTTACAGCTATCTGGGGAGTGAACCAGCAAATGGGAGATGGCCTTGTGCCAAACTGGTTAAGTGCCAGCATAGCATAACAGCATTGGTTTGAGTCCCAGCTCCTCCACTTCTAATCCAGCTTCCTGCTAATGTACTTGGGAAAGCAGAAGAAGGTGGACCAAGTCCCTGGGCCTCTTCACCCACGTGACAGGTCTGACTGAGCTCTTTGTCTCTCTCTCTCTCTCTCCCCCTCTCTCTGTAACTTGTTTTTTTTTTTTTTTTTTTTTTTTTTTTTTGACAGGCAGAGTGGACAGTGAGAGAGAGAGACAGAAAGAAAGGTCTTCCTTTGCCGTTGGTTCACCCTCCAATGGCCGCCGCGGCTGGCGCGCTGCGGCCGATGCACCACGCTGATCCGATGGCAGGAGCCAGGAGCCAGGTGCTTTTCCTGGTCTCCCATGGGGTGCAGGGCCCAAGCACCTGGGCCATCCTCCACTGCACTCCCTGGCCACAGCAGAGGGCTGGCCTGGAAGAGGGGCAACTGGGACAGAATCTGGCGCCCCAACCGGGACTAGAACCCGGTGTGCCGGCGCCGCTAGGCGGAGGATTAGCCTAGTGAGCCGCGGCGCCAGCCTGTAACTTGTTTTCAAAGAAATAAATCTTTAAAAAATTTTGTTTCATAATATGATTTCTTTGAACTTTTTGAAGATCTTACCTAATCATGAATTTTAAACTTTTGGCATCAAAGTAAACTTATTTTTAATTCCACATTCCATGAACACTTTGAGATGCCCACATACAGTATCTTCCTTGGCTTTTTTGTATGAATCTGCTGAAGTAATGAAAAATGTCTGATTAAGTTGTGAAACAAACACATTTTATCTAATAGCAACTGCTTCACATAATAAATATGTCAATCAACTTACTCTGTAAGCTACAGAACAAATTATCATAAAAGCAACTACAGAAAAGTTGTTCATGAAACCTCTTTTACTTGTTCAGTATATGGAGTGAATGTAAAAATTTTTCAATACTTAAACAAGATTCTCACATTTAATTTGAATTTACTTTTTCAAATAACAGAAAATGACTGATGAAGTTTTCAGAAACTTATAACAATGTCAAAATTAAAGTGAAAAGTATTCAAAAGGCATTATGGGTAGATCAAAATAGAAGTTCTAAGCCAGTATCAAAAAATATACACAGGTTGCAAGACCATTTTCCCAAAGCAAAAATATTCTATTGTCTTTCTCTGTGATACCATTCTTGTTCATTTACAGCAAAATAACAGAAAATACTGAATATCTCAACTTTGCAATAAGTCCAAAGTAGGTGTTTCATTGGTCCTATGTTCTACCACAGAAGCCATGAGGCAATCATAAGATTTTCAAATTTTAAAAAAAATTTTTTACAAAATACACATAATCACAAACATGTACATACAATGGATGTAGAATATAACTGTAAAGAACACTTAGAATTAAATGCTTGGCTTTGAGTTGAGCTTCCTCATATTTCTTAGCCTATGATTTCTTGGCATACATTTACATTCATGGACTCAATCATATCCATGTGTAAAAAGTGAAAATACAGTAGCAATAATCATTCCCAATGATACTACTGGAGTTGAAAGTATTAAAAAAAAATAAAATAAAATGCATTTTGGGAAATAGTAAAGTGCTATACAAACATTGTATTACAAAAATATTTATAGTAATTACTGACATGTAAATATTTTCTTAACTTGGGGTCATTTATAATGAGTGGTATGTTTTTCATTTCTATTTATTTTCCTTTTGACTATACATGCATACTCACACACATACACACAAGCACACACACATATGTGTAAAATCTATTTCTATAACTTTTTCAAGGATTTTAAACTTATAATAAAGTTGAAAGAAAAGAACAAAACTCCTTTACCCTTCACCAGTTTAATTATATTCACCAACTATTAATATTTTGTTACATTTTTCATATCTCCTTCTGAACCTGCATTGTGTAAGTATGTATGTGTGTGCAAAATTGTATGTTGGTTGAACACATCATTTTAGCACATCCTTATATACAATCCCTAAGAACAAAGACAAATTCTTCAGTAATAATGTGATAATCACAACCACAATGTCTAATAGTGATATAATGCTATAATTAATAGGCAACCATATCCAAAAATTTTATATACAGTTTAATCAAGGACCACAAACAACATTCTGGTGTTGAGTTCTCAGTTCACATAGCATTTATTAGATTTCCTCATTGTAAAAATACCACCTTCTTTCTCCTCATCCTTAATAATTTTGGGGGATATTCTCTGACTTTGTGTCAATAATATTTTCTTCAACATTCTTTCATTACTGAAAGTTTTTTTTTATTTTACTATGTATTTACTATGTGGCATTCTTAAGAAAAATTATTAACTTATTTGAAGGACACAGAGATAGAGAGTGAGAGAGAGAGAGACAGAGAGAGCGAGTGTGCCCATGTTCTGGCCTGCTGTCAGTGCTACAAGTACACATGACTTGTGCTGTGCAGCTGTCCACCCAGGAGCCAGGAACTCAACCCAGGACTCTCACTCAGGTGCCAGGAACCCATTTATTTGACCCATGGTCACTGCCTTCAGGTGTATATACTAACAGAAAGCTGGAATCAATACCCAGGGCCAGAATCAAACCCAGGCACTCAGATGTGGGACAATGGCATTTTAACTGGTATCTTAGCTACGAGGATAATCACAAGCCCTACTAGTTGGATTTTTGGTCACTGAGAAACTAAGGCAATTTTGATATTTTAAGTCATTCAATGAAATTATCGTGAATTCATAAAAATTTTTCAAAATCCTGAAATAGATTGACAGTTGTTTGAAAGTTTCATGAACATAAATGAATATTAAAAAGAAATCAGAGCTTGAGGATGTCGATTAAGACTAGCAAGCGAGCCGGCGCCACGGCTCACTAGGCTAATCCTCCGCCTTGCGGCGCTGGCACACCGGGTTCTAGCCCTGGTTGGGGCGCCGGATTCTGTCCTGGCCCAAGTCCTTGGGCCCTGCACCCCATGGGAGACCAGGATAAGTACCTGGCTCCTGCCATCAGATCAGCGCAGTGCGCTAGCCGCAGCGTGCCGGCCGCGGCAGCCATTGAAGGGTGAACCAATGGCAAAGGAAGACCTTTCTCTCTGTCTCTCTCTCTCACTGACCACTCCGCCTGTCAAAAAAAAAAAAAAAAAAAAAAGACTAGGAAGCACAGAGAAGTTACTGAGGCCAGGTTGGAACTAGAATTTATCTTTGTATAGGTAGAAACACGGAGAAACCAGAAGATGCTACTTTGCTATAACTCGCTGCTTTTTTGAGGAAGGTTTAGCCCATGAATGAATTTATCTTCAACAATATGAAATGTTTCAGGCAATATTGGGAGGTTTTGCAATCATCTGACCACCTAAGCAAGAGATATTGAAAGTATGCAAATGAATCTATACATACCCGTGAAAAGGTAACAATCTGCTTCAAATGTTTCTGAAAATGCTCTCCGCTGAATGTTTAGGAACTTATTATGTTTAAAACCCTTGCTCCTAAGCATTCATGTAGGCTGACTTTTCAATTTCAAGGGATTTCAGTACAGTTCCCTGCAATTTCTCATGTGAAAGGAATTAACAAGAAAGAAAATGCAAGCACATTCACCCTTGCCAAGACATTTCCCTTCAGATGGAGAAGAAGCTACTGAATGAATGAGACAAGAAAAATGATTTTGGTGCTTCAAAAACAGAACAGTTACTTAGAGTCCCAGGTAGTGAAGCCAGCCCTCTCTTTCCTAGAGCTGATGAATACACACAGTTACACAACAGAGGCCTGCTATAATCCCACGCATTATCACCCACAGTCAGGCAAGCTAAAGGATCCTGCCCCTTCATAAAACACTCTGACAAGTGAAGTCAACATTACCCGGTGTCTACATGAATAAGGCACGTGTAGATATAGTTGACTCCCTAATTCCCAAAACTAAGGATTCAGGATCAATGAGTATATCAACTTATTCCACTTATTCAAACTCTCATGTGTTGTCATTGCCCTGGGCTCATGCTTGATTCTCTTTGCCGCATCTCCTTGATGCTCTTATAGTTTCAGGCTTTAATCTTTGAATGTCTGCATTGCAGTGACTCTTAATTCAACCGAAATGTCCTCCAATCTGGAGACTTTCATATCAAAATTCTTTCAATATTTCCAGCGGGATATTTAACAGACTGCTCAGATGTACATCCAAGCCACTCCCTTCTCTGCCCCTCCTGGGTGTTCTTATGTACTGAGTCCAGTATTCTTCACTTTGTCCTTCCCCCATCCCCAGTGTATCCTTCTACAAATCAGGTTATAAGAACAATAAGTCAGCAGAGAGGAAAGAGTTTTCGAAAGGTAAAGACTGGTCGCAGATGCAGTACACTTTCAGAACATAATCTTCCTTATACACTCACAATGCTATGGAATGTTAAATTCCAAACCTCAAACAGCAGAGAACGTTTTCATTCATTTGAATGTATTTGAAGAGATTTCTATCAAGACTTGCCACATTAATTCAGAGCAGAATCAAAGGGATCCAGGGCAGCAGAAATGCATCAGAGGCAGAGCACCTTCATATGCAAATTCCTCAGCCCTACACAATCACAGAGAGTCAGACAAACCACAACAACTGGAACATAATACCCATGAGGACAGCGACTGGCATCCATCAGAAGGTAAGGGAATGAAGACCAGGATCAAGACTATTCAGACATGGCAACTAAATCAAAATCCAACTAAATCAGATGAGGTGCTCTCTGTATCCACTGCTAATTGGCCCAGGAAGGAGAAAGAATTTTGAAACTGGAAGTCTCTATAATTCTTGTAAATCTACTAATTTATTGTGACTGTATTTAAATTATTGTTTTCAAAACATGTGTGCCGCCATTCTGGGAGTTTCTTTTTTTTTTTTTTTTTTTTTTTTTTTTTTTTTTAGTTTAACAAAGATCTCATAGAGTCAAGTCATATAACTGTGACAACAGAACCAGTACAATGCACAAAAGAGACCATAGGCTAATGTCATATTAAACTACTTAGAATTAGTTCCAGTTGTTTTTATAATTTTCAAGTGGAAGAACTCTCTTCCTATTGCCAAGGTAGACATACTCAACTTTGTAGCAGCACTCCACGAACACCCAAGCATCAGGAGTAGAGGGACCTGGTAAGTTCCATCCCTGAGTAAACCCCACAGCTCCCTCTGTCATTGTCAGAGTTAAATACTGTGCTTTGCAACTGAGAAATCTGATTTAGCTAATCCGAGTTCTTATAAACTGAGATTTTATTTCATTGTGTGTGGAGGGAGGGAGGGAGGCGAGGAAAGGATTAAAAAGCCAACAAGTCAAGCCTTGGCCCAATTTCAGCTTCATATTTGTGCATCCATCTGCCACCGCCTAAGGTTACAAAGTATTCATTTTTCATTTTAATCATGAAAAACATACCCATCACAGCCTAGTCTGGAACTAATCACTCCTCATAGGAAAAGCAACACAAACATGGGTCAATCCACAAAATGAAGAAAAAAAGAAATAAGTATTATTTTATTGTCTAACCTGGGGATCCACTCAATTTAAAGAAAATTAAACCTCGAATTGCCATTCTCTGAATTCAACTTCTCTAAATAAAAAACAAATAATTCGATTTTTTAAACACCTTTCCAATTTGGAAATTGATATAATGTGATAATGTCATATAATTTGTAAGCAGCACTTACATTTGATATGGAAGCCAAAGTACTTATAAACTCACTTAAATTTCTTTCCTTAAGCCCAACATTTTTGTTAGTTTGTGAAATAGACCTACAGATAATGTAAACATTTTGACAGAAAATTGGTGGTGGTGAATATAGCGTAAAACTATCTGAGGACAAATGTACTGTGACTTGGAGCATAAGATACAATTTTCTTTGCATAGAGGCAAAATGAACTGATGACAGAGTTCACAAAACCTATTCTCCTCTTGAAATTGCATTCCCACTTTCTCTTTCATTGGGCATCTTTCAAAAAGAAAAACTCCTACTCCAAGCACTTCCGTTGACATTGGTTTGCAAGTAATCACAATTCCACAGTTTGCTTTTTTTCGTTATATAGCCTTTACCTACAAGAGTATTAAAAAGACATTGCTGCTTCTCCTGTACTTTATTATGAAGTTTGCTCTAGGGGAAAATTCAGGTACCCCAAATTGAATGCCTTCCCTTCTTCCTCCATTTGCTTTCTGCTTCCCTCCTTCTTTACTGTTAAATAAATATTTCCAGTGGAATAGTGTTAGCACATTTTCAGTGGAATCAAGATGAAGTTTTATATCAGACTTCTTTCTTCTAACCACATGGTTCCAGAATGCCACATACTTAATCATTAATCAACCTTCTAATCCTAGAATTCCTCTTTAAGACTCCATAATTTAATGAAACTCAACCATCTTTTTTTTTTGACAGGGAGAGTAAGACAGTGAGAGAGAGAAAGGTCTTCCTTCTGTTGGTTCACCCCCAAAATGGCCACTACAGCCGGCACGCTGTGCCGATCCAAAGCCAGGAGCCAGGTGCTTCCTCCTGGTCTCCCATGTGGGCTCAAGGCCCAAGCACTTGGCCCATCCTCCACCGCACTCCCATGCCACAGCAGAGAGCTGGACTGGAAGAGGAGCAACCAGGACAGAATCCAGCGCCCCAACCGGGACTAGAACCCAGGGTGCCAGTACAGCAGGCAGAGGATTAGCCTGGTAAGCTGCGGCGCTGGCCCCAAACTTAACCATCTTTAATTTTTTTTTTTTTTTTTTGACAGGCAGAGTGGATAGTGAGAGAGAGAGAGAGAAAAGTCTTCCTTTTGCCGTTGGTTCACCCTCCAATGGCCGCCACGGCTGGCGCGCTGCAGCCAGCGCACCACGCTGATCCGAAGGCAGGAGCCAGGTTCTTCTCCTGGTCTCCCATGGGGTGCAGGGTCCAAGCACTTGGGCCATCCTCCACTGCACTCCCTGGCCACAGCAGAGAGCTTGCCTGGAAGAGGGGCAACCGGGACAGAATCTGGTGCCCCGACCGGGACTAGAACCCGGTGTGCCAGCGCCGCAAGGCAGAGGATTAGCCTAGTGAGCCGCGGCTCTGGCCACCATCTTTAATTTTTTAAACTATCCTCTATATTTGCCTCCCCTTGTGCCTCTTTATGAACTATTCTCCCTCAAGTGTCCTTACCCTGCTTTTCTATGTCCACATCTGATACATATTCCAAGTTCCAGACAAAATGTCACCCTGATTCCAGATCTGCTACCTAGAAACACTTTACTAGAAACACTTTACTCTGAATTCTCAAAATATTCTATGAGCTTCTCAAGTTATGTGACACAGTCTCCTTTGTAGTCAATTAATTCACAAGTATTTCTTCTCTCTCCATGGCTGGATGACAGATAATTGAGCAGAAATTGTTGCCTGCCCCTCTGAAGCCCTCCTTCCTATCCTCCAGTGTCTACGCTTAATAGATATTTTGTTGTGCATAGAATATGAAATCAGTGATTCTTTTTAAATGAGAATTTTAATTATTTACCAAATAAAGGCATAAATATTTGAGGTCTATGAAGAATTAAGTTTCACATCACTAAAATAAGATATTAAAAAGCACTGAAATTTTCTATGAAATAAAACAAGAAGTTTAATTTATAGAGGATAATTTACCTCTAAGCTTTCAGCAATATTTCTCAGAAGAAAACTCAAATTTAGACACTTATTAAGGAATAGTGTTTGCACTATTTACTAAGCTAGTTTGTTAAAGAATACAATAATGAACCGATTATTTTGAAATGTCGTAAACAGACCAGTTCATTTTGAATCTTATTATTATAATTTTGAAATAGGTTTGAATTAATACAATGTGAAAACATATAAGGTGGTAACACAAAAGAGTCACATGTTCTCACTGACTTAGTCCTTGTGCTATTTTTGCCTTTTTAAAAAATTTGGTTGTACCAATGCCATCTCACTAGTCCAAGTGATCAATTTCAGTTCACAATTGATCATAATGAAAGGACTAAGAGTCAAAGGGAGTGCATAAACAAGTCTAGTACCTGCTGATACTAACCGATAGAATAAATAAAGGGGAGAGTGATCCAACATGGGAAGCGAGATACTCAGCAGACTCATAGAATGGCGGATGTCCTAAACAGCACTCTGGCCTCAGAATCAGCCCTAAAGGCATTCGGATCTGGCTGAAAAGCCCATGAGAGTATTTCAGGCTTGGAAAGCCAAGACACTCTGGCAAAAACAAAACAAAACAAAACAAAACAAAACAAAAAACCCTAAATGAAAGATCTCTGTGAGTGAGATCCCAGTGGAAAGAACATGACTTCAAAGAAGGAGGTACCTTTCTCTGAAGGGAGGAGAGAACCTCCACTTTGACTATGACCTTGTCTAAACAAGATAAGAGTCGGAGAACTCATGGGCTTCCATAGCCTTGGAAACTCATGACTGCAGCATGGGGAGATTACTGAGGCCATAAACAAGAGTGTCAATTGGTAAAGTCAACAACAGGAGTCACTGTGCACTTACTCCTCATGTAGGATCTCTGTCCTTAATGTGCTGTACATTGAGGCTTGATGCTATAACGAGTACTCAAACAGTATATTTCACTTTGTGTTTCTATGAGGGTGCAAACTGTTGAAAGCTTTACTTAATATATACTAAACTGATCTTCTGTTAAAAAAAAAAAAAGAAGAAGAAATTAGCAATTCCCAACTTGACTCTCGCTGGGATTAAACATGACAATAGGTCTGATCTGATTTCATCATCATTTAAAAAATCATCTATTATTTTTCACTTTATGTTTCTGTGTGAGAGCAAACTGTTGAAATCTTTACTTAATGTATGCTAGACTGAACTTCTGTATATAAAGAGAATTGAAAATGAATCCTCATGTGAATGGAAGGGGAGAGGTAATGGGAAAGGGGTGGGTTGCGGGTTTGAGGGACGTTATGGGGGGGAAGCCATTGTAATCCATAAGCCGTACTTTGGAAATTTATATTCATAAAAAAAAATTTGGTTGTCTTTATTGAAAGTTGGAGAGAGAGAGAGAGATCTTCAATCTGTTGGTTCACTCCCTAGATGGACACAAAGGCCAGCCTGGCCTACACCAAATTCAGGATCCAGGCACTCCATCTAGGTCCCCCACATGATTGGCAGGGGCCCAGGTACTTGGACCAATAGCAGAAAGTTGGGTCCAGACTGGAGCAGCTGATCCATGAGTAGACACTCATATGTAAGCTGGCATCTCAGGCAGTGGCTTTACCTGCTACCTCATCTTGATCTTAAAACACAAGGCAAGTACTGGGAGAGCTCCCAGTGCTTGCATTCTTCCCAAAGTATTTAGCATAGCTTTGCATATAAAAAATAATCAAAGTAAGAAGACATCCTTTACCAAACACCATTGTGATTTCTTGTGTCCTGTTGAATTACTTGGGAAACTTAACAGAGGGATTAAAATCTCACAGAGTTGGTAGAGACACCATCTTATGGCAAACAAGGTTAGCACAAGGTCATTTGAGACACTCAGCAGAGGATTTGGAATTCTGAGCAAATAGCCAGGTAAAACTTCAGTCTGCACATTGAAATAAGAAATCAGGCAAATGACAATGAGCACAGGGCAAAGTATGCTTAAAATTGCAAATCTGGTTGAAAATGCTGTTTAATTTATGAAAAAGATGAATATTTAACACTATCAAGCATAGGATTAATTATTAGTTGATTGATTTCTCAATGCCCACTCTAAGAACTAAAACTAATGGAAAAATTAATAATCAAGCATTTGAGAATATCATAAAATCATTAAGCTTTGAGAGATAGAATTCTCTAACTCAATATCCTCAATTTGTGATGATGGATACCGATGCCCTGTAAATGAAAGTCACTTCTGTAACGCATCTAATTATCTCTGGTCATGAGGTCATCACTAATGTCTTACCAGAGTATGGAGAGTTGACTACTGCCAATTTCTCAGAAGGGGTTGCTGGTTTGGAGGTCTTCTTCCAATGGACCTATTCATGTGTGACCAGAAAGGTATTCCAGAAGCAAGGAATACGTTAATATGTATTCTGTTAATACCTAATACTGTTAATACATTCTCAGTTTCTGCTCCTAGAACCAAAGAGTTTTTTTATTTCTTTATTGTAGTAAGTGACCCCTCTGACTTATAGCTGTGGGCATACAGTGTCACATGAGAGGATCTGCCCACTGATTTTCACTATAACATCACTTTCCATGAAAGGTAGTAGGTAATAAAAACACAGACCGAGCTAATGGCTTAAGGCTTTAATCTGCATTTCTTCATTATGTTACCATGACAATTATTTAAATTTTCTGATTCTCTGTTTCCCCAGCAGCAAAGTCAGGGTACAATGATAACTATGTGTTAATAAAATTAACTATTATAAGCTTAACATGAGTCATAAATTTAAATACTTCCTTTATTAAAGCATTGGTAATTACAACATAAGAATGATCACTACTTCCATTTTCCAGATGAGAAGACAGTGGTTAGCAATTTTAGGGTTGCAGTATAATGCGGTGATTATGAACACAGGACTTGGAGGAAGAACAGGTTTAAATTCTGGTCCTGTTACCTGCTAGGTAGATGAATTTGAGGAAGTGATTTAACTCTCAATGCTACAGTCATTTCACTTATAATATGGGGATAATCCTAATATGAAATTCATATCATTAAGATTAAATGGAAAGGTATGTATATCTTAAAACAACACAAAAATTACTAATAAACATTGAGTAATTGCCATCATTATAATAATTGTGCAAGGTCACAGTGCTAGTATGTACCAGAGTCGAAATCTGCAACAAGCCTCATCTGGTAGAAGCTGTGGACCATCCCCTATAAAACTGTGCATCTTTAAAATCCCCATTGGTTCTTTATCCAAGATTTAATTTCTCTGATAAGTAGAAACATTAACTCTTTTTCTTAAAAAAAAAAAAGATTTTTTATTTATTTAAAAGTCAGAATTACCAGGGGGCGGGGTGGGGGGAGGTCTTCTATGTACCAGTTCACTTCCCAAATGGCTGGAAAAACCAGGGCTGGGCAAGGGGAAAGCCGGGAGTTAGGAACTCCATCCCCATCCCTGTCTCCCTTCTAAGTGGCAATGACTTGGGTCATCATTTCTCTTTCTCAGGTGCATTAACAAGGAGCTAGATCATAAGTGAAGTAGCTGGGTCGGCAGTGTGGCTCACTTGGCTAATCCTCCGCCTGTGTCGCCGGCACTCCGGGTTCTAGTCCAGGTTGGGGCACCAGATTCTGTCCTGGTTGCTCCTCTTCCAGTCTAGCTCTCTGCTGTGGCTCAGGAAGGCAGTGGAGGATGGCCCAAGTGCTTGGGCCCTGTACCTGCATGGGAGGCTAGGAGGAAGCACCTGGCTCCTGACTTCAGATCCGCGCAGCGCAATGCCGTAGCAGCCATTTTGGGGGGTGAACCAATGTAAGGAAGACCTTTTTCTCTGTCTCTCTCTCTCTCACATTCTAACTCTGCCTGTCAAAAAAAAAAAAAAAGTGAAGTAGCTGGGACTTGAACAGGCACACCTAAGCTGTGGCTTAACCTGTTGTGCCCCAAAGCCACTCCCTACACTAGACTTTTTAATAATATATGTGTATTCTGATCACATCACTGTTTCTCATAGTGTCATTTCACTTCAACAAGTTTCCCCTTTGGTGCTTAGTTGTCGCCGATCAGGGAGAACATATGATATTTGTCCCTTTGGGACTAGCTTATTTCACTCAGCATGATGTTTTCCAAATTCCTCCATCTTGTTGCAAATGACCGGGTTTCGTTGTTTTTGACTGCTGTATAGTATTCTACAGAGTACATGTCCCATAACTTCTTTATCCAGTCTACTGTTGATGGGCTTTTGGGTTGATTCCAGGTCTTAGCTATTGTGAATTGAGCTGCAATACTCATTAATGTGCAGACTGCTTTTTTGTTTGCCATTTTAATTTCCTTTGGGTAAATTCCAAGGAGTGGGAGGGCTGGGTTGAATGGTAGGGTTATATTCAGGTTTCTGAGGAATCTCCACACTGACTTCCATAGTGGCTTAACCAATTTGCATTCCCACCAACTGTCCTGATGGTTGATGTACAATGTAATACTTTATCCATTTTAGTATTTTTTTTTTGTTCTAGTACCATTGGTTGAACTCTGTAATTAACACACAATTATTCTTAGGTGTTTAAATTTAACTGAAAAGTGATCCCTGTTAGGAATTTGGAAAACATTATGCTGAGTGAAATAAGCCAATCCCAAAGGGACAAATACCACATGTTCTCCCTGATAGGTGACAACTAACTGAGCACCAAAAAGGAAACCTGTTAAAGTGAAATGAACACTATGAGAAACGGTGACTTGATCAGCCTTCGACCTGTTGATGAACAGGTAACTTAATATGTTATCCCTCTTAGTATTTTTTTTTGTTTGTTCTACTTAATACTTTTGGTTGAATACTGTAATCAATATACAATTATTCTTAAGTGCTGAAACTTAACTGAAAAGTGATTGCTGTTAAATATAAGAGTGGGAATAAGAGAGGGAAGAGATGTGGAATTCGGGACATGCTCAAGCTGACTTATCTCAAACGGTAGAGTTAGAAACATACCAGGGGATTCCAATTCAGTCCCATCAAGGTGGCATGTACCAATGCCATCTCACTAGTCCCAGTGATCAATTTCTGTTCACAATTGATCATACTGATAGGTCTAAGAGTCAAAGGGATCACAGAGACAAGAATAGTGTCTGCAAATACTAGCTGATAGAATACAAAAGGGATAGAACGATCCAACATGGGAAGTGAGATACACAGCAGACCCATAGAATGGCAGATGTCCTAAACAGCACTCTGGCCTCAGAATCAGCCCTTAAGGCATGCGGATCCGGCTGAAAAGCCCATGAGACTATTTCAGGCATGGAAAGCCAAGACACTCTGGGGAAAAAAAAAAAAAAAAAAAACTAAATGAAAGATCTCTGTGAGTGAGATCCCAGTGGAAAGAACGGGTCATCAAAGAAGGAGGTACCTTTCTCTGAAGGGAGGAGAGAACTTCCACTTTGACCATGGCCTTGTCTAAATATGATCAGAGTCGGTGAACTCAGGGGGCTTCCATAGCCTTGGCAGCTCATGACAAGAGCCTAGGGTGATTACTGAGGCCATAAACAAGAGTGTCAATTTGTTAAGTCAACAACAGGAGTCACTGTGCACTTACTCCTCTTGTAGGATCTCTGTCCTTAGCGTGCTGTACATTGAGATTTAATGCTATAATGAGTACTCAAACAGTATTTTTCACTTTATGTTTCTGTGTGGGAGCAAACTGTTGAAATCTTTACTTAATGTATGCTAAACTGATCTTCTGTATATGAAGAGAATTGAAAATGAATCATGATGTGAATGGAAGGGGAGAGGGAGTGGGAAAGGGGAGGGTTGCAGGTGAGAGGGACGTTATGGGGGGGAAGCCATTGTAATCCATAAGCCGTACTTTGGAAATTTAAATCCATTAAATAAAAGTTAAAAAAAGGAATATATGTGTATTCTTAATGATATCTTACTACTCAAGAGTAGTAATTTCAAAAGTATATATACTTATTAAAAATATTTGAAAGGCGGACTGAGAGAGAGAGAGAAGAGACTTCTAACTATTAACTGTTTTGGTCCCAGATGTTCACATGTCCCTAACAGCTGACAGGATTGGCCAGGCTGATTTCAGTAACCTGTAATTCCATATCAGTTCTCAGATTCAACTTCAGGAGCCTTCATCTGTTGCATCTTCGGGTGCACATTAGCAGGAATTGAATCAGAAGTGGGACATGGACTATATTCCTGATACTCTAATACAGGAGTAATGACTTAGCATGATGTCTCAATTTTTTTTACCTTTAATCTACAGTTTAGACATATACAAAATTTTGAACTAATATAAATGATTTCCATATACCATTTTCCCTAATTCCCTAAATAGGAAAAATGGACAGAATATACATTTTGATATGACTCATTGAGAAGGGCACATTGCTTCTAGGAGAGTCTCACCCCAAATATGTCACTCAAGTGTTATCATGAGGAGCAGTGGGACTAAACCAGACTAAGGTACATAACACAAAAAAACAAGACAGGGCTCTTCAAAGTTCCAAGCTGTGGAAAACTACTCCAGATGAAAGAAGACTCATGAGATATGAAAACTAAAGCAATGTGTACTCCTGAGTTGGATTCTGACCCAGAAAGGAGTAACAAGGAGACCATCTATTCTGGTATTCACAGATTGCCTCATTGTCCCACTGCTGCCCAGAAGCCAATTCTGGAATACATATTATTTTCTTGACCTAATATTTCCTGATTGAGTATTTGGATATTTATAATGCACAAAAGGTTAAATGTAGGACTTTAGATAGTAACATCAGGACATGAAGGGAAGTCATCATCGCATTGCAGAGAATCTACTCTTCAGAGGAAACTGGCCGCGTACTGTGCATGATTGCTGAGTAAGCAGAAATTCTGCATTGTGTCTGCCATATCTTAGACTAGTGGTGTTTATGTTCAGCCAATTACAGGAAATCTTGGCACCCTAAAAATGTTGTATGGTTGTGTTAATAAATTAACAATTACTGGATGGCTTAAAACAATACTTATTGATCCATTTTCAAGTGC
Source organism: Oryctolagus cuniculus (assembly GCF_964237555.1). Taxonomy (NCBI): domain Eukaryota; kingdom Metazoa; phylum Chordata; class Mammalia; order Lagomorpha; family Leporidae; genus Oryctolagus; species Oryctolagus cuniculus. Next base: position 188,544,950 of record NC_091433.1, on the reverse strand, counting down.
AGGAGGTCAAAATTCTCAAATCAGTTTCACTGGGCTAAATTTAAGGTGTCATGAGGCTATTTTCTAAAGAGAGAGCCCAGGGAAGAATTCTCTTCCCATCATTGTCCAGTTTCTACAGCTGTATTCTTTACAATCCTTAGTTCCTGAGCTCTTCTTCCATTTTCAGTCGGCACTTTCCATCAGCACTCACCTTCCTTTTATTTGTCTTCAGCTGTCCTTCTGTCTCTCTATTCTAAGGAAGTTTATGATTTAATTAAGAGTCAGCTTAGATGATCCAGGAAAATCTCTCCATCTGAAAATATTGAGCTTAATCACAGCTGTAAAATCTTCCTTATTATATAATATCATATCCTCAGAACCCAGCTTAGGACTTAGATAATTGATGGGGGGATCATCATTCAGTCTAACACAAGCATGAAAAGTTATCTCTGTTTTTACTGAGTTTTAAGTTTTCTATTCATACACTCACGTAGGTGTTGATTCCTGATAAAGCAGGAACTGAATTTCCAGAAAATTCTTAGTCACTTTCTAAAAGGAAAATATTGTGTTCTCAAAATACATGTCCCACATACTTTCTAAGATTTTGTTAATCTACTTACATGTTAATCTACTTACATGTACAGGTGAAATTCTTTATCGGCAGATACATGCTATATATTTTGTACTTTTTCAATATGGTAGACAGAATATTGGCCCTTAAAGATATCCAGATCTTTAAAACCTATCAGCATTAGGTTCTACAGCAATAGGGACTTCATGGGTGTGATTGATGACCTTGAAATGGGAAGTTTGTTTGGATCATCCAAATGGGCCTTAGTGCTACAACAACTGTCTTAATAAGAGGAGGAAGGGAAATTTAAAATAGGAAAACAGGAAGTTACTTGACAACAGAAGCAGGGATGACGATAAGGAAATTAAACACTTTCTAAACTGGAAGGGATCGTAAGGCAGACTCTCACCTAGAGACTCCCAAGAGTAAAACCCTGCTGAAATCTTGATTTAGACATTAGATTCAGTTTGGGTTTTTAGCTTCTAGGATTGCATGATAATAAATATTTGCTATTTTTGGCTATAAAATGTGTAGTAATATTGTGCAGCAATTATAGGAAATGAATATACTAGCTGAGTACTTGACACATAGTAGGAACTCAATCAACGTATAAGTGTTTAAAAAAATAGATAAATGGAAAGAGAGAGGAAGGAAGGAAGGACGGAAGGAAGGGAGGGAGGGAGGGAGGGAGGGAGGGAGAGAGGGAGGAGGGAGGATAGGAAAAAAAGGGAGGAAAGGAAGAGATAAAGAAAGATGAAAAAAAGAGTGGAATAAACTAAAAGGAAAAAACATTTTGGATGTTGAATTAATATTTGCCCTATTTTACTCAACTGGAGACATTTTACTGACCTCCAAAATTAGAAGACTTACGAATTTTTTTTCTGTAGTTCAATATTCTCTACCCAAGTTTAAGGAACTATGTTTTTAAATCTACATGGGACTGGAAGCTACATGGCATATTTCACCTTGAGAGAGTTTTTCAGTTGATTTATGAACTTCTGCAAAAAGAGGTTACAGTGAAAGCCAGATAGGTCCTTTTCTAAGGGAGCGCTTGCAGGCCTGTTCCAATAATTGGAAAGTGGGTAGAATTCAGAGGCAAAACTACATCTTCTCACAGCCCTAAGAGACTCTTTCATTTCTGTCTGTAATTTTCATGCTAAAAGCCACATCAGTACAGGCAAATCCACTTAAAAATGTTCTCATGTCTATTAGCTCCAGGGAAACAATTATTGCTTGATAGATTTAGTGATACATAAAATATCAGCATCCACATATATGGATTCAGAAATAATACATGCTGACCCATACTGAACTGCTTAATTTGTAGTATTTAGTTAAAACCCATAAATGACGTAAAAGGAGCTAGATATGTCTAAGACAGTGTGTTACCACTGGGTAGTTCACTCAAGTGTTAAATTAAACAAAACTGAAGATAGAAAGGTTGAAGCAATTAATCTCTTATCCTGTGGACCTTTTCTTATAGGTCCTAGAGTAGGATTCAATTAAAATAAAGACTTTTTTCTTGCCTGAAATTACCATTGACTTATTGAGTTTGACAATACTCAACAATGCCTTAATGTTTGTCCAAGTGAAAGAAATCACTTTGCTCTGTCATAGAGATAAATGAGGTAAATTCATCAAGAGACCCAACTCAATAAGAATATTGATGATGTTCTGCTTGGATGCATAAACCCTTCATTCATGAGCGACTTGTCAGATACCCATTGTGAATTTTTTGTTATTGTTTATAAAAAAGTAATAGCAAAAAAAATTCTTCTGAATGCTCCATCCTGTGATTTCTTCAATTATTTTTCAGGTTATGCTGCATTTTTATTGTAAGTTGCATTAAATCATAGTTGGAATATGAAAAATCTAAATAAATGAATAAATAAATAAAAGCAAGCAAATACACAGCAGAGGTGAATGTAGCTCTATTATTTGCTGACATTTTATTCAAATAATAGTCATCATATATATATATATATATATTTACAGGCAGAGTGGACAGTGAGAGAGAGAGACAGAGAGAAAGGTCTTCCCTTTTGCCGTTGGTTCACCCTCCAATGGCCTCCGCGGCAGGCACACTGCGGCCAGCGCACCGTGCTGATCCGAAGCCAGGAGCCAGGTACTTATCCTGGTCTCCCATGGGGTGCAGGGCCCAAGTACTCGGGCCATCCTCCACTGCACTCCCTGGCCACAGCAGAGCTGGCCTGGAAGAGGGGCAACTGGGACAGAATCCAGCGCCCCGACAGGGACTAGAACCCCGTGTGCCAGCGCCGCTAGGCGGAGGATTAGCCTACTGAACCACGGCGCTGGCCCATCATTTATATTTTAAGGCTAGGCTAATGAACTGTGTTTTCAATATTTTATTCTGTCTCTCCAGAAGATTTCTTACATTATTCTTCACACATTTCTGATTTCATGCAGTATGGATACATGGAATCATATGAGAAATACTATGCACTTATTGTAGGCTTACATTGTTTGCTTTATATTTTGTCTACTTCCTTCCACTCTCTTGTCTCCTCTAATACTACGACTCTGCCATGTACAGCTTAACATTTTCCGTATTTGTTCCTGTGCTTAGATATCTGAACACACACTGAACATGTGCATATACATCTAGGGACAAAGACACGCCCCCACAGTTTAAAATACATGCACGTCTAAATGGCAACTTATAAAAAGCAAAACATTATACACGTGTTTTCCTCATCTTAGTTCTGCCAATACCTATTAAACATTCCTCTCAATAAAAATATGTAATTCTAATCCATTCTTCCAAATGCCTTTATTCCATGGTGTTCATGTACCCTAAATTGTATAGCAAATTCTTCACTGGTGGCTATTTTTCCTGATATCTTCTATTTGGATAATTATCTAAGGAAGTCCACTGAGTATAGTTTTTAATTACTGATCCTTTATTTTCTTTTTAATTTTTTATCAATATAAAGAGGAAATATTTCATGTATTTCATAGATACAGTTCTAAGGAGAAACCATATACCTTTCCCTTCCTCCCTGCAAAATCCTTTCTCTCCTTTCATTTGACAATAGCACAATATTAATTTACTTTGTAATCACAGGCTTAAGGCACTGCTAATCATAATGTTCAGCAAGTAAAAAGTGGAAAGATCATTATTTCATAAGAATAAAGATAAGGACTATAAATAATAATCAAATCACATGATTCGGGGCTGGCGCAGTGGCAAAGCATATTAAAACCACAGCCTGCCAAACTGCTATCCATTACGGGTGACAATTCGAGTTCCTGCTGCCCCACTTCTGATCCAGCTTCCTGCTAATGCTCCTGGGAAAGCAGTGGAGGATGGCCCAAGTGCTTGGGTCCCTGCTACCTATATGAGAGAACAAGATGAAATTCCTGGCTCCTGCCTTTGGCCTGGCCCAGCCAAGTTCATGGAAGCCATTTGGGAATTGAACCAGCATATTGATGATATCTGTGTGTTTCTACCTCTCTCTGTAACTCTGCTTTTCAAATAAATCTTTTAAAAAATCATACTATGTCAGTTTCATTTTTACATCTTTTTTTCTATCCTATATTAACTACCACATTATCAGAGAAAATATACCATATTTGTCATTTTGGAATTGGCTTATTTCATTCATCATAATGGTGTCCAAGTACATCCATTTTGCTGTAAAACATGTGATTTCTTTGTTTTTTAGCTAAGTAGGTTTCCATTTTGTATCTATAAAACATTTTCTTTTTAAAAGATTTTATTTGTTTGTCTGAAAGACAGAGTTAGAGAGAGAGAAGGGGAAAGAGAGAGAATCTTTCATCTGCTAGTTCACTCCTAAATGGTGACACCAGCTAGGGCCGGTCCAGGCCACAGCCAAGAACCAAGAACTTCTTCTGGGTCTCCTGTGTGGATGCAGGCGCCCAAGTACTTGAGTCATCCTCTGCTATGTTCTCAGGTATGCTAGCAGAGAGCTGGATCCAAAGTGCAGCAGCCAGACCTCAAACCTGCACCCATATTGGATGCAGATATTGCAGGCAGTGGCTTAACCTGCTCTGCCACAGGTCATGACCCACATTTTCTTTACCTTGTTCAGCTGATGGACATATTGGTTGATTCTATATTTTAGCTATTGCGAATTGAACTGCTAGAAACAGGAGGGTACACATAAATCTTTCATAAACTAATTTTATTTCCTTTGGGTAAATGGCTGGGTCATATGGTAGAACAGTTTCTATACTGTCATCCATAATTGTTCTGAGCGTATTAAGGTACCTTTTTCTCCACATCCTCATCGGCATTTATTTTTTTTTTTTGACTTTTAGATGATAGCCATTCTAACTGAGGTGAAATAAATTCTCACTGTGGGTTCATTTGCATTTCCCTGATAGCTAGGGATCCTGAGCATTTTTTCATGCATTTATGGCTCATTTGTAGTGCATCCTTTGAAAAATGCCTGTTCAAGTCCTTTGCCCATTTCTTGACTGATTTTTTTGTTGTTGGTGTGTTTCTTGAGCTCTTTATATACACTGAATATTAATCATTTATCAGATGTACAATTTATACATATTTTCTCACATTATATTGGTTGCCTCTTCACTGTGTTGAGTTTTTCCTTTGCTGTGCTGAAGACTTAATGCCTCAGCTGAGATGGAACTTGTAAGACAAGTAGCATTCACAATAGCTACAAAAAAATTTTAAATTCTTTGGAATAAATTTAACCAGGGATGTGAAAGGTCTCTACAATGAAAAGTATAAAACGTTAAGAAAAGAAATAGAAAAAGACATGGAAAAATGGAAAAAACTTCCATGGTCATGGAATGGAAGAAATTATATCATCAAAGAGTACATACTACCCAAAGCAATTTACAGATTTGATATGATACCAATAAAAATACCAAGGACATTCTTTTTAGATCTAGAAAAAGTAATGCTAAAATTCATATAGAATCACAAGAGACCCAGAATAGCTAAAGAAATAAAAGCTGGAGGCATCATAATGCCAGATTTCAAGATATACTATAGCACAGTTAGAATCAAAACAGCCTGGCATTGACACAAGGATAGACATGTATAATAATGTAAGAAAATAGAAACCCCAGAAATCAATCCACATAGCTACAACAAACTAATCTTTGACAAATGAACTAAAATCACCTCCCTGGAGAAAGGACCACCTCTTCAAAAAATGGTGCTGAAAATTGGATCTCCACATGCAGAGATCTGGAACAAGACACCTATCTTATACTATATGCAAAAATCAACTTTCACAATGGATCAGGGATCTAAATTTATGACCTCATACCATCAAATTACTAAAGGGAAACTCTGCAAGGCATTGGCATAGGCAAAGACTTCTTTGAAAAGACCACAGAGCACAGGCAATCAAAGCAAAAATGGACAAATGGGATTACATTAAGCTAAGAAGCTACTTACTGATCTTTTGCTTTCTATAACATCTAGCTCCAGGAATAAAGGATTATTGGACATAAAATTATACACACTCAAAATTTTGAAAGTTTCTTAAAGTTTGCTTAACAATAAAAGATATCACAATGTATTTTTTTTAGAAAAACTTTTATTTAATGAATATAAATTTCCAAAGTACAGCTTATGGATTACAATGGCTTCCCCCCCATAACTTCCCTCCCACCCGCAACCCTCCCCTTTCCCACTCCCTCTCCCCTTCCATTCACATCATGATTCATTTTCAATTCTCTTTATATACAGAAGATCAATTTAGCATATATTAAGTAAAGATTTCAATAGTTTGCTCCCACACAGAAACATAAAGTGAAAAATACTGTTTGAGTACTAGTTATAGCATTAAATCTCAATGTACAGCACGCTAAGGACAGAGATTCTACATGAGGAGTAAGTGCACAGTGACTCCTGTTGTTGACTTAACAAATTGACACTCTTGTTTTTGGCATCAGTAATCACCCTAGGCTCTTGTCATGAGCTGCCAAGGCTATGGAAGCCCCCTGAGTTCACCGACTCTGATCATATTTAGACAAGGCCATGGTCAAAGTGGAAGTTCTCTCCTCCCTTCAGAGAAAGGTACCTCCTTCTTTGATGACCCGTTCTTTCCACTGGGATCTCACTCACAGAGATCTTTCATTTAGTTTTTTTTTTTTTTTTTTCCCCAGAGTGTCTTGGCTTTCCATGCCTGAAATAGTCTCATGGGCTTTTCAGCCGGATCCGCATGCCTTAAGGGCTGATTCTGAGGCCAGAGTGCTGTTTAGGACATCTGCCATTCTATGGGTCTGCTGTGTATCTCACTTCCTATGTTGGATCATTCTCTCCCTTTTTTATTCTATCAGCTAGTATTTGCAGACACTAATCTTGTTTATGTGTTTTTACTACCAACAGGTATTAGAGTGCTATTTTCTCTATAACCCCAACAAAAATAAACAGTGCAGATCCTGTAAAAATTGTCTTTGTGATGAATGTAAGGGATACCCCATTAGCAGTTTAATTTGCATTGTACAACCACAAGAATGTGCTTTCACACATCCCTGTTGCATTTCTAGGAGTTATAATTTCTAGATGAAGCTAGAAAAAGATATAAGAATGATAGAGGAAAAAGGAAGGCACTTCCTACACATAAGATGCATGTTTGTGGACCTGAATGGAAAGGATGAGCTATTTCCCTTGTCTTTGGGGATGACCCACTGTCTGGCTTCACCCAAAAGAGGGATAACCTGACCACTAGAAATCCATGTGTCTGAAGACTCTACAGAGTCTACTCATTATTTCTACTCATTATTTTTCAATTGTTTTCTCACAGATACACTCAGAAAAAAAACACCTTTAATAAAAACTCATTTAGACATAGTATTTAAAGATGCTTAGAATATGCAGAACCATTTTCTTCTCTATGCATCTTTATTTATTTCAAATTTTCTTCACCAAACAATAAAGTATTCTCCCCATAGGTGCTTTCATTTTCCACTGTATTTATCTTATTTAAACAAATATTTAAGTTACTGCAAGGTATTAAGAGTAAAATATAATAGAACAGAAGCATCATATGACTCCATAGTGAGTAATATTGCCCATATTAAAGTAATATTTCAATCATGGTGTTTTCAGAAACGTGGAACAAGGAAACAGTCTCCATGCATGTGCAAATGCAGATTCCTAGGCTACACCTTCAAAGAGAATGCAGAATTTGCAGAGAATGGGCCAAAAAAATTTCTGTATTCAAGACCATCTTCCCCTGGTCATCATTCACATTCTCAGACCAGTGCTTTAAAAGCTTTCTCTTTGCTTTGCAATAGACTGATCTGGGACTTGTCAGCTGTCAGTTACCAAGGAGAAGGGTGCTAATTACTCATTAGATAGCTCTAGTGGGTCTGCAAGAGTTAACTTTTCTTCTTTTTAGTCTGAGAAAGCTTCATTTTGCCTCTTTGGAGGAACCAAGTACTTTATTCCTGCTGAGAAATTCAAGTTAAACTAAAGTTTTCCTTGAATCTTAATTGGTATGCTCCCACTCTTTTGAATATTTCTTTAATTTCAAAAGTTGGATTCTTAAAGGTATTACACACTTTTTTATAAAAGTTGGTGTTTTGCATTAAAACTATTTGAAGAGCAAAAAAATCATGATAGTTCTGTCATAAAATGGACTGTCTGTGGGTTTTTTTTTTAAAGAGGATGATTGGATCTCCATTAAAACATGAAGCTAGTTTAAAATATGGTCCCCGCCAGGTGCTTGGGCCCTGCACACCATGGGAGACCAGGAAAAGCACCTGGCTCCTGGCTCCTGCCATCGGATCAGCGCGGTGCGCCGGCCGCAGCGCGCTGGCCATGGCGGCCATTGGAGGGTGAACCAACGGCAAAGGAAGACCTTTCTCTCTGTCTCTCTCTCTCACTGTCCACTCTGCCTGTCAAAAAAAAATAAAAAATAAAAAAATAAAAAAAAATAAAAAAATAAAAAATAAAATGTGGTCCCCATATTCTTTACATAACATCTGGGAGGGATCTTCAAAAAGTTCGTGGAAAGTGTGTTTCACAGAAGAAAGATGATGCATGGATTTCAAAACTATTTTGTACCAATACAAACTTATTTTTCATTCCATTTTCTACCAACTTTTTGACATCCCCTTCAAGAGTATGATTTTAGAATTTGAGGAAGATTTTCCTTCAGTATAATTTCAGCTTTGACTCTTAAATATTAAATCTTTGAATATTTTTTACTCAACCTATTAATTTATTTATGCTCCCAAAGTTTCAAGCAACTAACATCTCAAACGGTTGCTGGTATTAAGCAAGATAAGGAGGCTTTACTGAAGGTTGTGCAAAAAAGATGAGGAAACCAGGGGTTCAGGCAATATCTGTCTACAACCTTGACTGTAGTGGAAACAACCTGAGTTCACGGATGGAGGACATGGAATTCCATGGTGCAAGTTCTTTAGGTACACAGACAACTGATGTCTTTCTGAGTTTCTAATCCTCATGTATGAAATGTAATAAATTTCTTCCCACCACAAGTTATTTTTACAGAGAAATAAGTAAATATTATTAAGTAAAATAGTAAATTTTTTCACTTGACTATGAATCTCAAGGGGCCAAGTTTGCCCACTTAGACTAACACAGATTCGTAGAGCAGAGACATATTTAATTGCATAAGTTTCATCATATAAATTTACTTAGGCAATCTTAAATACACTACAAGAAATACTAACCGAAGTCTATGTTGATCAACTGTTTATTTAACCTTGAACAGCCAGTTGAATGAAGTGACTAATGTTCTACAGCTGGAGATTCACGCATGATTCTTAAGACAGTAGTCCAGGGTGAATAAATGAGAACATGACAGAAGGAAGACAGGGAATGTGAGACGTCCAGCAAGGTTGGGGTCGTAGGTGCTGTATCAGCAATAGCCTGGCGAATGTTGGAATATAAATATTACCTTTAGCATTAGTTCATCCTGAAGGCAAGGCAACTAGGTTTTCAGACTTCTCTATCAGCCAGCCTGTCACTGGATGAAGTCTGAGAGTGCTTAAAGAGAGACATTTAAATGCCCTGGCACTTTGGCTTTCTTTGGGGAAGCACCAGTTTCCAGGAGTGCAAGGTAGCCTGGTGGAGAAAGTCACTGTTACCAGCCAGTAGGAGCGAAACACACAGAAGGAGAGGGAACTGGTGTCTAAACAATCAAAGCAACATGAAGGGATCTGGGCAGAGCCCCTTCCATTTCTCCTTCGCTTCCAAGTGCCAACACTGAGGCCCAGCGTCCCTTAGTAGTGTCTCCAAGGTCACAAGTGATAATAATGGCAAACTCAATTTCCCAGCCCACGACACCCAGCTCTGCATTCCTTCCGGGTCACCAGAATGTTTGGGAGTCTGCTATGCTCCAGGCCCTGATATTATTACACACATTTTCTAGCCTAAACTTGTTTTTTTATTCATGCCTGAGAAAATACCCCAGCTCTGTACAAATTGATATAAATTGTACCCAACACACAACAGTACACTGTATGAAAGGATATAAATAACTCAGAAAGCAGTTGCTGCTGGTGGATCCCCTGCAAACACTGCAGTGAGTGGAAATGCTGTCCTTATTCTTAAGCGATAAAAGGAGGGGGAGTGAGACATGCTCCTTTGACTGTAAGCATTTTAGAGACATCCATATTTCTGAAATACTTTCAGGTTTTAATGTCTGCTAGGCATTTACTTGTCATCCAATCATACAAAAAAAAAAAAGAAATACAATGAAAATGAGAAAGGAAAAATCCCCAAGATGATGCAGATGAACAAATAGTCTAATTGTCTTGCTGCTTGGGGGAGCCCAATCCTGTTTTGTCATACTCAAGAGTCTATGTATATGAACATGAGGATAAAATGAATTTTGCAAAATACAGAAAATCAAACTTAAATGAAGAAGTTAAAATTCAGTGACTTGATTCAATGTCTTTAAATTGGGACTTTTCATGACATGGAAATCTTGTATTTCCTTTTGACATGAAAATACACATTCTTAACCATTGTGGACCTGAGTTGAAATACAAGCATCACTCTCCAAATCAAACTTGGTTCCATAGAATTGTCTCAAATGAGAGAAACAACAATCAAAACAACCTTTTGTTTAAAATGCAACTTAAGAATTTAGAAATCCAATGGGACATCTAAAGCTGTTCTGGTCTTTGCAAACACAATTCAATCAGCCCTTATGCTTTCTCTTCCCCACTGAGACCCTGGGAGTTTATCAGAAGGCGTTGTAGAAATCAACTCACACATTTCTTTCCTTTGAGAGATAAGATGTTCAGAGAAGGAAAGTGATTGCTTCATGGACTTAGGTGAGTTGAGGGAAGATTAAATCTGGAGTTTAGATTTCCATAATCTCATTCCAAAGCTTTTCTCTCCCTACTGGATCTCTTAACATCTCATCTCTGATATAGCACACACACACACACACACACACACACTCACACACACATACACACACATGTGCACTCACCCATGCACTTAGACACATGCTAACATTGCTACGCTGGAGATGAAATCTTGATCTCAAAATAGATCATTATGTTTCTCCCAGCAATTCAATTTGAGAGAAAGCCTCATTTTTCTTTTTTCTCTTTGTTTCTCTTCTGTAAGTATTCTACCAGGTTAAGTGCAAGGCTTGAGAACAGCCAAACTTACCAAAGAATTAATGATGTATCATCTGCAGTAAGCTTCTTTGCAGTTTCTTTCTGTAGGTGAGACCAAATATCTGAGAGCTACCATGTGGTCTCTGACTGTGGGTCCCTGTGGCCTAAATACATGGGAAAACAAGGGAAGCATTGGCAGTCCCTCGTACATTCTCTGCTATTTGATTGAACTGGACTGAGATATGCAAGATGATTAGAGTCTCAAGATTGCTCTCAGTGTGATCACAATTTATTTTAAATCACACGGTGATGAGATCTGAGAAATTTCACTGAAGACCATAGCTGAGATACCATCTCATCAATAAATTTCTATTTCTGAAATTCAATTTACTTTGAATCCTACTTTTATACAAGAAATGAAATGAATATGAGAAAAGGATCACTGGCTTCAACCCAGTATCCTTAAACCAAGCTAAATGACCCTCTTATACTTCAGGGACTGCTCGGTCAACATATTGAACATTTTGCATTCTCATGTCTTCACACAATTTTTTTGATCTTTCAGATTTCCTATGGCTTTGTTTCTGCATATTCCCTTATTTAAAGATTTCTGGAGTTTAGATTTCCGTAATCTCAGTCCAAAGCTTTTCCATGGAAAAATAATATTTGAATTTTAATCTATTTCTTATAACTACTAACTGCTTTTGGATGTAATGTATTAGTTTTCCTTAGATTCAGAGTCTTTTATTCCAAGAATATGATATGTGTGTTAACAACTGCTTCCAATTGTGACAGTTTTAGGAAATAACTATATCTGATCCAGTCTCAGTCCTGAGGGTCCCACTGCTGCATCTCTAGCCACACTGAACTCTTCTGAGGTTATACAAAGAGCTTTCTATATGTGGTCACAAAATGTATAAGCTATGAAAGCACTTGATAGCTCCTGACTTCAAACATTCCGTGTTATCTTCATGCCAGGGCAATAGACCAAGGTATAAGAAGTATATGGCCGGTGCCGCGGCTCAGTAGGCTAATCCTCTGCCTTGCGGCACTGGTACACCAGGGTCTAGTCCCAGTCGGGGCGCCGGATTCTGTCCCAGTTGCCCCTCTTCCAGGCCAGCTCTCTGCTGTGGCCAGGGAGTGCAGTGGAGGATGGCCCAAGTGCTTGGGCCCTGCACCCCATGGGAGACCAGGATAAGTACCTGGCTCCTGCCATCGGATCAGCGCGGTGTGCTGGCCGCAGCGTGCGGCAGCCATTGGAGAGTGAACCAACAGCAAAGAAGACCTTTCTCTCTGTCTCTCTCTCTCACTGTCCACTCTGCCTGTCAAAAAAAAAAAAAGTATCTACCAGAGTAATACAGAGTAGGTGGATAATAGAGAACTTTTCTATGGCATCCACTTAGGAGGCCAAGTGGAGCAATCCCTAGACTAGAAACCTAGGTCCTGGGTCTCAGACTCAGCTCTTTAAATACAGATGCATATTTCAAATGCTGTCCCCTATAAGATAAATGTAGGACAAATTCCAAGACAAATGGGAGACAGAGATGTAGAAATGGAATAAATGAGAGATAGAATGTAGATTGATGGGGAGGGAACGTGAGTTAAGGAAAGACCTCTGAGTCAGATCTAGGTCAACTCGCACCTATCTTGATCGTCTCCTTGAATAAGCTGTTAAATATTTGGTATTTCCCTATAAGATGGGTAAAAATAATACTTTATTGCTTTGTAGTGAAACAAAATGAGAAAACTAATGCTTTCAGGATTTACTCATTGTAGAAACCAATAGAGGGGCTGGTGCTGTGGTGTAGCCTGCAGTGTCGGTATCCCATATGGACACTGGTTCGAGTCCCAGCTGCCCTACTTCCTGTCCAGCTCTCTGATATGGCCTGGGAAAGTAGTAGAAGATGACCCAAGCCCTTAAGCCCCTAAGCCCACATTGGAGACCCAGAAGAAGCTCCTGGCTAATGGCTTCGGCACAGCTCCAGCCGTTGTGGCCCATTGAGGAGTGAACCAGTGGATTGAAGACCTCTCTCTCTCTCTCTGCCTCTCTTTCTCTCTGTGTGTATCTCTAACTTTCAACTAAAATAAATCAATGTTTTAAAAAAAGAGTCCAATAGAGGGGCCGGCACTGCATTGCGGCAGGTAAAGCCACTGCCTGCAGTGCCAGCATCCTATATGGGTGCCAGTTTGAGTCCCAGCTGCTCCGCTTCCTATCCAGCTCTCTGCTATTGCCTGGGAAAGTAGTAGAAGATGGCCCAAGTCTTTGGGCCCCTGTACCCATGTGGGAGACCTGGAAGAAGCTCCTGGCTCCTGGCTTCAAATCTGCCCAGCTCTGGCCATTTCAGATATTTGAGGAGTGAACCAGCAGATGGAAGACTTCTCTCTCTCTGTCTCTGCATGTCTGTAACTCTGCCTTTCAAATAAATAAATCTTTAAAAATAGTGCCAATAGAGGCAGGCCAGCACTGTGGTGAAAGAGTAAAGCTGCCACCTGCAGGGCCAGCATCCTACATGGGCATCAGGCTGGAGTTCTAGCTGCTCCTCTTCTGATCCAGCTCTCTACTATGGCCTGGAAAAGCAGTAGAAAATGACCCAAGACCCTGGGCCCCTGAACCTACATCATGGGAGACCTGGACGAAGTTCTTGGCTGCTGGCTCCTGGCTTCAGAATTGCTGAGTTCTGGCCATTGCAACCATTTGGGGAGTGAAACAGCAGATGGAAGACCTCTCACTTTCTGCCTCTGCCTCTCTGTAACTCTGCCTTTGAAATGAATAAAGAAGTCATTTTAAAAAAGGCAATAGATGTTCTGTACCAAAGACTAATGTGAAACCATTGTATGAGATTTTTAAAAGCTATCAGGGGATTTGGAAACGTATATTCATTAAATAAAAGTTAAAAAAAAAAAAAAAAAAAGCTATCAGGGGAGACGGCGCCGCGGCTCAATAGGCTAATCCTCCGCCTGCGGTGCCGGCACACTGGGTTCTAGTCCCGGTCGGGGCGCCGGATTCTGTCCCAGTTGCCCCCCTTCCAGGCCAGCTCTCTGCTATGGCCCGGGAGTGCAGTGGAGGATGGCCCAAGTCCTTGGGCCCTGCACCCCATGGGAGACCAGGATAAGTACCTGGCTCCTGCCATCGGATCAGCGCGGCGGCCATTGGAGGGTGAACCAACGGCAAAGGAAGACCTCTCTGTCTGTCTGTCTGTCTCTCTCTCTCTCTCTCACTGTCCACTCTGCCTGTCAAAAAAAAAAAAAAAAGAGAGAGAGAGAGAGAAAAGCTATTAGGGGGAAATAATAGCATTTCAAACTCAATAGGCCACCTACTGCCAGCCTCTAAAGAAGGCTGGAAAAATGGAGAATAGGAAAATGCACCTTTACAGAGAATAATACCACGGAGAGAGGTGGGCATCCCTGCCCCACTGCAAGCCCAAGGGAAGGAGTTTCCAAGGAATCAGAGGGACGGCATGGTTGTTTCTGTGGATTGGGAAGCACTGAGGATTGACGTTTGGCCCGGAGACAAAGACAGAGATGTTCAGAAGGGGAGAATGTATCTGCCCAGCCTGCTTATGGCAGAGCAAGTGGCTATGGTGGCATTGACCTGAGCTCTACATTTGTTAACAAAAGAAGTCAGACTGTTTGACGTGGGTCAGGTGACTTCTGTCCAAAGAGGGGAACCGGAGAGCTGAGGAGACCTCAGCATAAAGAACATGCATGGAAAAGTGTTTAGAAACTACTTGAGGAGCCATAAAGTACCAAACAGAAGGAAATGCACTTACCAACATGCAGGGAACAGGGCCCATATGTGTGAACCCTAGTGAGGGGTGCCAGCAGGCTCCAGCACACCAACAAACATGCTCCTGTGGGAGAAAGAGCAACTAAGCATCTGGTAAGCTCAGGAAAACTGAAACCTGCCAACAGTCACACCAGTCAAGAAGGAACTTCTCAGTACCCTGCTTGTTTACTTGTTCCCTCAGCACCCCGTCAGAATTACTATCCTCCAAGAGCTGATATTTAGAGCAAGTTGTACCAGATTGGACTGTTTGTATTACAGGAGACTGAGCAGACACGGAGTTTCACCTGCCATAAACGGCACTCTTGAAGAGTCTTTCGGCTGGAAACATTGTTTCTTTGCCACAGTATCTCTGTGATAAATCACTGGAGGGTGCATTCCTGATGTCTCTATTTTATTTCAGGGATTTTATATCTTGCAATAGAAGGTGAAAAGGAAGAATCAGTTTCATTATCAAGTTCTATTATTGCCATTATTGGCAAAAATTCCTGTGTATTTGCTTTTGCATCAACTAATGAATTATCACCTCATTTACAAAATATTAATGGTTAATGAATATTTACCACTTGTTATATACTGTTAGGTACTTTCTAAATGAATTATCTCAATGATTCATTATTTGCAATGATATGTAATGTTATTTTTTATCTTTTCTATTATACATAGACAAGTAAGTGGTACCTTCTAAATCTCAAAGCCAAATTATTCTGATGTTAGAAACTATATGTCAAAACAGTACACTAATGTATCACTTGCATTGCTAAACAACTTTTTCTATATAGACAGAATGAAGAATTCCACATACTAGACAGATAATGGATACATATATAGATATTATATGTATATGTATAAAATATAAGTGAAATCATAGATAGATAGATGTGAGAACTTTGGTGCTTTATATTCTGAATTTATGATATTTATGAGACTTGGTATAACTTAAGTGGATACAAACCTATCTCATTTAGCAATAAAAACAAAATGACCTTTTACTTTTATTGACCATGCCCAATATTAAAATAAATAAACCAAATGAATGCATTGATGAAGTGTTTATCACTGCATCAAGGAAAGTTTTTTTCATTTTTTCAAGCTATATTAGTACTTACAGTTATGGATGATATAGTGATGGAAACACTACAAAATGCTTTAGGTTTTAACTACATAGTTAAAATCATGGCTCTGCTATTTAAGTAGGTGAATCCTTGAACAAATTGTTAATATCTCTGTGACTTGGTTTTCTCAAATGGAGATCACAGTATTTTCTTCCTGAGGTTAATACAATAATTAAGTAAGGCAATTTACAAAACAAATTCTCAGATATCTCTGGCAAATAGATAAGAATTATCAATACACTTATTTTACTAAGACATATTCTTGTACCACTGGTGATATAGCCGAATGGAGAGCTTGGTGTGAGTATGGTCTGGAGCCATAAGGGGGATAGAGTACCCCCTGGCCAAAATGGGGGCATGTTTCTCTCTCCCTCTCTCCCAGCAATGGCACCTGGCAACCGACTGAGAGATGGCAGGCGCCATTTTGGGCATAACCAGTAGCTGGGGAAGTTCTCGTGCATGCATCCAGCAACTGGCCAGGACAAGACACCATCTTGCCTGCAGTAGTGGAGCTGCAGCTCAGATGTGTGCACCCAGAAACCAGTGGGAAGAAGGCAACATTTTGAAACAAATGGGACTCTCCTGTGCACATGAGATCCAGAGTTTCTACCAGAGGAAATAACCTTTTCCCTACTAAATTTGAGTCTGGCTAGGAAGATTGACAAGGTCTGGGCACCCATGTGGGACTATGAGGTGCATCCAGCCTCTCAGCATGTCACAGGCTCTGGGGCTCAAACCATCTAGGTGGAGCACCAACAGGCAGCTGGCCCTGGGAATGTCTCTGCCTCTGTGGATGGGACAGACTAGCAGGATGGAGCCATCCTCTCTACTCTGTGTGGGAGCCTTGTGTGCTGAGATTGTGGGAACTCTGCACAAGAGGGTGCAAGTTGTGGCTGGGTCAATGGATGATCCAAGTGAGCAGTTGCACATGCTCAGAGCTCCCTGATTGCCACAGGTGGGTCATTGCAATGGGATATGTGCTCAAACTGAGGACTGCAGACCTCCTTCGTATGGTTCACACAGCAGCACAGATGAGTATTGAACCCACTGTGGGCTACAACCTGGGTATTGATCAGCATGAAAGAGAGGACGTAAGGGTGTGATTATGTTAACAGAGATCATGCCCTGCTTTCTGCTAAAAACAGGAGATCTACGATGCCCAACTTGGCTGTCACCCTGGATATTCACTCTGCCTTGGAGCACTGACTGGAACTCCCTGGCCACACTTAGCACACACATCTGGGTATTCCCCAAAACAGCAAACACTTCACTAAGCAACAGAAGCATGGTTCAAAGATAAAAGCCGTAAGAGGGAAAAAATAAAACATGAAGTATTTATACTAATGCCTAAAAATACATGCAGAAATTCAAGAAACAAGAATAAGGAACGCAACATGACCTCCCCAAAGGAACACAAAAACATTTCCTTATTAGAATCTGAAGATGAAGAGAATGATGAAATGCCTCATCAAAATTCAAAAGAGTAACCATAGGATTACTCAGAAGCAATGAGAAGCAAATTAGTAAATTAAGAAACACATACATGACATGAATAAAAAATTTTCCATTGAAGTTGAGATTTTGAATAGAAATCAAAATGAAGTGCTAGAAATGAAGAACCAATGTGTCAAATGAAAAATACAGTGGAAAGCCTTAACAACAAACTTGGTGAGGAGGAAGGAAGTATCTGAGCCAAAAGAGAAATCTTTGGAAATTATTCAATCAGACAGAAATAAAATGAAGAAAGAGGAGGAGAAAAAGAAGTTAGAAAAATTAAAAACAGTGTTGGAGAATTATATGATAATGTCAAATAACCAAATATATGGTTCGTTTAAGTTCCTGAAGGTGTTGTAAAAGAGTATGGATTAGAAGGCCTATTCAGTGAAATAATTACAGGAAATTTGCCTAATTTGGGGAAAGATGGACATCCAATACATGAAGCACATAGAATTCCTAATGGAAATGAACAGAAAAGATCTTCACTACAACACATTGTACACATTGTAGTCAAACATCCAACAGTAAAACACAGTAAAATGTACACGAGAGAAACACTAGATTATTTACAGAGTATCTCCATTTAGACTCACAGTTGACTTCTCATGAGAAACTATACAGGTAAGGAGAAAATAGAGAAACATAGTTCAAGTCTTAAGAGAAAAAAAAAAATACTGTCAACCCATATTACTGTACCCTGAAAATCTCTCATTTATGAATGTAGGTGAAATAAAGACCTTCCATAACA